>NC_071426.1:3846914-5115371 GCF_017976375.1 Cuculus canorus | reverse complement strand
GAGTCACCATGGACTTTGCCCCACCAGGAATGTGGACCTGTGCTCCTCAGGGGCTCTGGTAACCCAAGGATCTCACTGGATTTGACCAATCAGGGTCCCCGAGGCAGCCCACAAATTTGGAAGCTGGTACCCTAGGTGGTGACACAGCTGGAGGAGCTCCTGGAGGCCTTACCTTCCAGGCTGAGCACCTTCAGCACTGAGATCTTCATCATTTTGGCTGTGATTCCTATTAGGAAATGCCACCTTCCCCATTCATCCTCCACTGCCCTTTGGGGAAATGCGGCGGGGCCAAGCACAGGTTATGGAAGTAAAGCTCTTGTCATTGTGATGTCTTCCAGGTAGTGTCACCATTGGGCAACCACCATCACTCTCAAGTTGTAGGGGATCAGCAGTCAGGGTCTCCTGGCATCAGAGAGGCCAATTCCGCCACATCTGCTCCCCAGTACCCCAGTATTGGTGGGAGCTGCTTTGTTTGTTTGTTTGTCTTAATGTAACCATCAAAAGCCCTTGGCATCCTTGCCAGATTTGAATCCTAAGAGCTTCCTCCTCTAGCAACCACCACCATGGGGAAGAAATGCTCTTGCCTTTTGGCACCACCCTGCACTTGTCTCTCAATCTGTCTCTCATCCCTTGCCACGCATTGCTCCCTGTGCCTGTTCACGACTCCAGATCCCCTCCAGTCCCTCCCTAATCCTTCCAAGCCCCTTTGCTCCCCTGCCCGTGAGCTCTATCGCACCCCTCCTCCAGGATCACCCATGCCCTGGTGCATCCCTCTCCCTGGACACAAGCCCCTGCAAGCAGAACCTTCCTTGCTTTGACCTCCTGTAGATGCTCCACAGGGTCTGTTCTCTCTGTGTTTCTCTCTGATCAGCGTCAGGCTGAGCACCGGACACAGAATTCCTCCAAGCAGGAAGATCTAATATGGAGCATCACAAGAGAGCAGTCAGAATACATTTAAAGCTGAGAAGCTTGTGATTTTCTTTCAGTGCCACAATGCTTCAGAGTTTATGCACTTAAAGCTCATGGTTTAAGTCTCGCTGTGTGGGTTTTTTTTTGGCAGAAGAATACAGGCAGAGGAATCTTCTTCACAGTAAGAGTCATTGGGCACTGGAACAGCTGCCCAGGGAGGTGTGATTCTGTGTGTGTGTGTCTTGGGCACCCGGAGGGGACACAGGTGAGGATGGTGCTGCCACTGGAGGGCAGTCATTTCCCAAGCATCCGCTGCAGCTGCTTCCCTTCCCATCCCTCTGCAGCCTTGGAATGGCTCCAGGCGCCTCAGGCAGCTGAGTTAGGGAAGGAAGGAAGAACAAGGTGTGACAGCGCTCCCGGGCAGGGCAATCCAGCCCCAGGGCGCTTACATCTGTCAGCCAAGAGGCAGGGTCGCTCAGGCCCATCTCCAAGATGTTTCTTTCATAGAATCACAGAATCACCAGGTTGGAAAGGACCCACTGGATCATCGAGTCCAACCATTCCTAACACTCCCTAAACCATGTCCCTCAGCACTTCATCCACCCGTTCCTTAAACACCTCCAGGGAAGGCGACTCAACCCCCTCCCTGGGCAGCCTCTGCCAGTGCCCAATGACTCTTTCTGTGAAGAATTTTTTTTCTGATATCCAACCTGACCCTCCCCTGGCGGAGCTTCAGGCCATTCCCTCTTGTCCTGTCCCTTGTCACTTGGGAGAAGAGCCCAGCTCCCTCCTCTCCACAACCTCCTTTTAGGTAGTTGTAGAGAGTAATAAGGTCTCCCCTCAGCCTCCTCTTCTCCAGGCTAAACAACCCCAGCTCTCTCAGCCGCTCCTCATAAGACTTGTTCTCCAGCCCCTCACCAGCTTCGTTGCTCTTCTCTGGACACGCTCCAGAGCCTCAACATCCTTCTCGTGGTGAGGGGCCCAGAACTGAACACAGTATTCGAGGTGCGGTCTCCCCAGTGCCGAGTACAGAGGGAGAATCCCCTCCCTGGACCTGCTGGTGACCCCATTTCTGATCCAAGCCAAGATGCCGTTGGCCTTCTTGGCCCCCTGGGCACACTGCTGGCTCATGTTCAGCCTTGTTCTCCAGCCCCCTCACTAGTTTCGTTGCTCTTCTCTGGACATGCTACAGATCCTCAACATCCTTCTTTCCCTCTGCCTTATGCTGAAGTCATCTGCAGTGAAGTCCTTGATGGCCTCAAGGAGACTATCTGTCAGCTGGGAAGGCTGGAAGTATTCTCCAGACACCTATAGGAGGAAGGAAGGCAGGGGAGATGTGTCACGCTGAGCACCTTGATGGTCCTGCTTGGCTGAGCAGCACCAACAGCTCCTTGCAAGAGCCGCCCACAGGAAAGTGTGAAGCAGGGGTTGTGGTTTCTGCAGAGCAGAGGATGAGAGCAGAGGGTCCTGAGGGCAGCGGGAGGAGGGCAGGGCTCATGGGCACCGCCTGTTGGCCCTACATGGCATCAGGCTCACTGGTGGCCAGGAAGGCTGGAGCTGCTGGGGCACTGAAGTCCCTGCTCAGGGACCACAGGAACCCTCTCCCCAGGGACAGTGAGGCCATGCCAATCCCCCTGATTCTGGGTCCCTTTGCTCACACAATCGTCCTGGCAATGCCATGACAAAGCGTGCTGGGAACTGTTCATGTTGCAGCTGTTGAGCAAAGAACAAAATGAGGAGGTCTCAGAATCCCATCTGGGTTGGAGCTCTGGATTCTTCTCTGTCAGACTCTTGCCTACATGGAGGGGAAACACAGAAGCGTTGGTAGAACAGAGCATCCTTGCCAACAAGCTTCCCAAAACAGGGAAAAGGTTAAGTAGAGCACAGCCGAAGAGTGAGGCTGTGCTGGGGCAGCTCCCAGCCCCCAGCAGCCCTGGCATTCCAGCCCTGCCATGCCCTGGGCTCGTGGGACTCCTGCTGCTGCTGTACCCAGCGAGGAAACGGGAACTTGACATCGAGCCAGTTGTGCTCACCGGCCCCGACCTTGCCCAGCCCTCACCCATTGGGCTGCAGTAGTCGGACCATGGTCACCTCACCAGGCTCCAGCCCCGAGCTGCTCTCCTGGGGAGCCCCCACCTCCTCCCAGGACATGCTGGGCAGCTGGGGGCTGGGAGGTGGTGGCTCCCTAGAGCTGCTCATCACTAGCCCAGCCCAGACCGCAGTAGCCAGCAGCCGGGCAGGCCGAGCTTCCCATCACCCGGCTGACAGCAGCCCCTGTTGCCCCTGGCATCCCCTCCGCAGGGAGTGCCATTCCTGGAAGAGCAGGGGGCTGCTGGGACAGGGGCTGGGGCTGCCATGGGTGGGCTTCCGCCTGAGGCCTGGGCAGCGCTTTTCCAACAACACCAGGATCTCCTCGATCCCGCGCTGCCCTGACCGTGCTGAGAGCTGGAGGCAACCCATGAGCAGCAGTGGTTGGTGGCCAAGGAAGTGGGAAAAAATGTGTCCTGTGGAGCGCAGCCTCAAAAACCACACAGCCCTGCTGCTGGAGTGGTGTGGCGAGAAGGTGCGGAAGCTGCCGTGCTTCTGTGCTGCTGGGGATGAGACCGACAGCCCTGCAGCGAGCCCTGGCCCTGCCATCTTTCAAGGGGACACTCCAACACCCCTCCTGTCCTCCTCCAGCAGCCCTGACAGCCCCAACCCACGGGAGTAGCCCAGCACCTCCGAGGCTGAATGAGGCAAGGACAAACCCCTGCAGCTGGCTCCGGCCTCACCACCTCCCAGGGGAGCACTCTCACGCACCCCCTTGCCTCCTCCAGCAGCTCTGCAGGCTCCAACACAGAGGAGCAACCCAGAACCTCCGGGATTCTTAACTCTTTAGTGAAGAGAAAGCAAGTAAACCTTTTCTTTCTTTGGCACAGTCTCTGTGTGCGTCTCTCTACCCCTTCTCCTGCTGTCTTTCCTGGCAGCTATGACCCACTCTGGGTGTCCCCAGCCTGCTGAGAGGCACAGCCATGGGCCCCCAAAGCCCCAGCCCATACCATGGGAGCCTCCTCCCACGGGAAATCCTGCTGCAGCCACGCAATGGGCATGCAGTGAGTGCTGAGGGCAGAGTGGGCAGGAGGAGAATGTGGTTTTGTTCAGATCCAATGCCCTCTGCTTGTATCCAGTCCTTCTCTCTACCCAGATACCAACAGCTCTGCTCTGGTTTCTCCCCACCGCCTGACATCGGCTGGGGCAACCTGCCTGTGGGAAGGGAGTACAGACAGCAGGAGTCCGAACAACCAGAGATGAGCCTTGCAGTCTCCGTGACTGGCAGACCCACCTCCGCCCGGCTGGGCAGTGCTTGTCCTGGGCTGGGAACAGCCCCTGCGGAGGGACTGAACCACCAGGGACCTGTGACAGCATGGCTGTACCAGGCTGGGGGGGTGGGAATGGGCAGTGACCCCTGCAGAGAGACCGATTCCATCAGCAACCCCTGTGGAAGGGCCAATCCCATCAGTGACCCCTGTGGAGGGGCTGAGCCTGTCAGTCGCCCCCATGACATGGGTGGATGGGGACACAGGGGCACCAGAGAGCTGGGGACCCTGAGCAGAGGGCTCAGAGCAATGAGACCCACGGCCTCAAGTGACACCAAGCCATTCCCATTATGTCATTGTGGGTGCCTGCACAATTCCAGACTGATCTCTGGAATATCCATGCTATCCTGGGATCCGCAGGGCGGGAGAAATCAGTCTGGGAGGTGCTTCATGCCTTCTTTGCCCCAGTCTTTAATAGTATGGGGAGATGTTTCCTGGATACTCAGCCTCACAAACCAATACACAGGGAGAAAGTGCAGAACAAAGCTTCCTTGAGCCAAGAGGAAATGGTTGGAGACCTGCTCAGCCAATGAGATATTTGGAAGTCAATGGGGCTGGATGGGATTCACCGAAGAGCATTAAGGGAGCTGGGTGAAAATTTCTTTCCATCATCTACCAGCAGTCCTGGCTGACTGGGGAATTTCCATTGGACTGGAGGCTGACAGATGTTACATTCCTTTACCAGAAGGGCTGGAGAGAGGATCCAGGAAACTACAGGCCTGTCAGTCTGCCCTCAGTGCCGGGGAAGGTCATGGAGTAGGTCATGTTTGGTGCCATCTCACAGCATCTACAGGACAACCTGGTGATCAGGCCCACTCAGCGTGGGTTTACGAAACGCAGGTCCTGCCCAACTAACCTGATCACCTTCTATGACAAGGCGACCCGCTTGATGGATGAGGATGGTGGCTGGATGGCTGTGGATGTAGTGTACCTGGATTAGTAAAGCCTTTGACAGAGTTTCTCATAGTATCTTCCTTGAGAAACGCTATCCCTGGCCTGGACAGGCATACCGTCTGCTGGGTTAAAAACTGGCTGGATGGCAGGCCCAAAGAGTGGTGGTCAATGGAGTTAACTCCAGGTGGAGGCCCGTCACAACTGGTGTTCGCCAGGGCTCAGTGCTGGGTCCAGTCCTGTTCAATGGCAGTGACCTGGATGAGGGCATCAAGTGTGCCCTTAGCAAGTTTGTGGATGACACTAAACTGGGAGGAAGTATTAATATGCTTGAGGGTAGGGAGGCTCTACAGGGGGACCTGAACAGGATGGATTGATGGGCTGAGGCCAATGGCATGAAGTTCAACAAGGCCAAGCACAGAATCCTGTGCTGGGACACAAAAATCCCGTGCAGTGCTGCAGGTTTGGGGAAGAATGGCTGGAAAGCTGCCTGGCAGGGAGAGACCTGGGGGTGTTGGTCAACAGCTGACTGAACATGAGCCAGCAGTGTGTCGAGGTAGCCAAGAAAGCCAATAGCATCTCGGCTTTTATCCGAAACAGTGTGGCCAGGAGGTCGAGGGATGGGAATCTCTTCCTGTACTGTGCACTGGTGAGGCCGCACCTTGAATACTGTGTTCAGTTTTGGGCCCCTCACTGTAAGACATTGAGTGTTCTGTGGATTTCAAACCCTATAACCCAAAAATGAGTTCTAAAGCAAATATGTTTATTCCCAGCACTGGGGTGCAAGGGGATTCTCCTCCTCGCTTGCACACCGCGTAACTTAACAAACAGCTACTGACAGAGTAAAGACATGCACAGTTATAAGTGCCTACTACATATTCCTAACTTTTCCCCACTTCGTATTATAATTAGTTCTGGAAGGTTTGCTCCAGTCTTGCACCCGCGTAGTGCCTCCGGGTGGTCATGGGCCGAGCTCTCGGGGATGAAATCAACAGCCTTCCTCAGGATGAATTTTTTCTCCTCGAAGTGTGCGCAGGTGCGGTCCCCTTCTGAGACCACTGAAGAAGATGCAGTCAGCGTTCTGCTGGGGCCCACATTCCCATGCCCTGTTAGCAGTGAACTTCTGCAAGCCAGCTCCCCTGATCTGCTTTCAAGGCCTTTACCAACGAACAGCACGAGTTCCAGTGATCATTCCCGACTCCCCCATCTGCTTTTGCTCATCAATTCCCTCCTGTCTTTTAACATGGGCAAATTCATTTGCCAAATGCATCATCTGTCTCTTGAAGGGGAATTGGAGGATATTTTGCTTGAAAATTACTTTTAACACATTCTCATGAATGACATAGAAGTCAAAGTTGTTCGTTGTTGTAGCATTGTCCAATTCCAAACAAATAACATAGCAGAGAAAACAAAGCTAACAAAACTAACTAAAACTGACATCAAAATAATTTTCCTGGTTGGACTCGCGTGATCCTTCATGGAGATTTATGTGCCTTTTTCACTCGGGTGCGATGGATCCATGAGCTCTGCTCCTTGATTTTGATTGCTGTGAAGGAGATAAGGAGCACCTGGAATGTTCCTTCCCAGAGTCCTCTCTGCAAAAGACTTTACATACACATAATCCCCAGGTCGTATGCCCTCACCACAGATGCTGCAGAGAAGGAATGGGAAAAGGGTGAGTACTGGGAGGGAGGACTCAGGAACTGGATTCAGGAATACATGGGTGTGGGATCAGGGGCAAAGAGACAGTCGAGGTCCTCACCAGAAGTCTGCCATCAAAGAAGAGAACGTGACCCTAGTGAACTCTCAGTTTTATCTCGAGTATGGAGTATATAGGATGGAATCCTCTATTGGTCATTTTGGGGTCTCCTGTCCTGTCCGTCCCTCCCTGCAGGTGCCACCCTTTTTTATGATCTCACTTATGGCTCTACCAGCCTGAGGATGGCCTTGGTTTCTGGAGGAAGAAGCACAAGCAATGGCCTTTGTGCATCCCAGTGCCTTGTGTGATCACTGCCAGAGACAAACCCTGTCTGAAACAAATGCAGTGAACTTCCAGGAAATGAAGTTACTCAAATGAGACTAAGCTGAAATGAGAAAACTGGTTATGCCTTAGCTCAAACCACAAAATCCAGTCTCTACTTTTTTAAATGATTTTTATCATTTATCCTAACACAATCCGACAAGAACATAAAGCTGAGGCAGCTGTATTTGGAGGCACTGATATTATTGGAAGTATGACAGCAGATCAGTGGAATCACTGTCCAGAAATGCATCGCAATGAGGGGAAAAGCTGCATTGTTGCATGGGCGATGGCTTTGTTCAGGGCCTGTATCACAGTCTTGTTTCTAAGACTGTAGATGAAGGGATTTAAGAATGGGTACAGAACAGTGTTCAGCAAAGCTACAATTCTGTTGGTCCTTAACTGAACACCTCCTGAAGGACATGCATAGAGAGCAATGCAGCTCCCATACGCGATAGCTAAGGTGGTGAGATGGGAAGAACATGTGGTAAAAGCTTTATTCCTCCCAGAGGCTGCTGGAAGATGCAGAATACAAAAAAGGATGCGCACGTAGAACGCCAGAGTTAAACATAAGGAACCCAGCATGACAAGTGACAAGAAAACAGAGTCTGTTTTCCAAAGCAGACTGGTGTCAGAGCAGGACAGTTTGAATAAGGGGGAGTTGTCACAGAAGAAATGGTGGATCTTGTTTGAGCCACAAAAAGTCAACTGATAGAGGAGAACCAGGCGGTAACTGAGGACTGTGAAGCTTATGACCCAAGCTGCAACAACTAAGTAGATGCAGAGCTGAGGCTTCATGATGGCAGCATAATGCAAAGGTTGGCAGATAGCAACATAGCGATCAAAGGACATGACAACAAGCAGAACAAACTCTGTACAGCCCAGGGCAAAATAGAAATAGGATTGAGCAAAGCAGGTGCCTAGTGAAATCGTTCTCCTTCCAAAACCCAGGATCACAAACAACTTGATACTTGTGGAGGATGTGAACCAGATTTCCAGGAAGGACAAATTGCTGATGAAAAAGTACATAGGGGTTTGCAGGTGGTGATCCACACACACAAGGAAGATGATGGTTGCATTCCCAATCACTGTTGTCAGGTACATGAGCAGAATGACCAGAGAGAGAAATAGCTGCAGTCTTTGGGTGAGCCCTGAGAAGCCATCTAGGACGAACTCAGTAACTGCAGTTCCATTTCCTGGACCCATGCTGTACTTCAGTTCAACCTGCCGAGACAGGAACATGGCAAAACCACAAGTGTGACAATGTCACAGTCTGCATGAGAGGTTTGAGCCTTTCTTCTCTGCTACTTTCCTTTCTTTCAGTCTCCCTATGTAACACAGACAGAGATGGTCCTTCAGGAATTTCTCACTCCCTGTTTTTTTTTTTCTGTTCTCCATTTCAGGTAGAGAATTTGTTGTCTTCATTCTGCTTTTCTCAGACACCCGTAAAGGGTTCTTTCTCCAGAACAGAGGACTTTAAAGAGGCTGACAGCTATTCCACCTCATTCCTAGGAAATTCCAAATTCATTCAGACCTATTCCAAACATCTGTCGCACCCACGTGCCCAACTCATCTCTTCTACTGCACAAATGCTCACCTATCAAACAATCCCAATATGAACGCTGAAAGCATTCATCCCACTTTTCAGTACTTGCCTTTTTGGACCAGGAATCCCTGTGTATTTCAAACCCAGCAATACTAAGTGTCTCTTCCGTAATCCCCTGCTTTCTCCCACAGCTTCTTGCTCTCCGTTACTTCAGAAAGGGGGACAAGAAGGTGGAATAGGAACCAAGCACAAGTTGTCTTCTTCAGTACTGTAAATCATGACAGCAGTTTATGATTCCACGTGGTCTGTCTCTCAGTCTCAGCTGACATCTGTCTGCACTGCAACACAGCTCTTTCCAAACAGTTGCTCATTGCTCTCACTGTCGAGTGTCCCGACGTGAATGCAGAGAAGAAAACTGCACCTGGGAGGTATTTGTAACCTGTCTTTTGCTTTCCAATTACAGACTGGGAGGACCTCACCTCTGGAGTTTTCTCTTGCCCCTGCTGACTCTGAAGGGAGTCTGGGGAAAACAGGTTCTCAAAGGCGCCCGCAGTGAGGTAGATGAAACTCACCGTTCCAGCCCCAAATCTCTGCTTCATTAAGTCATTATGTTTATAGAACCAATAGACATATCTCACAGAAGGAAGCACAAGAAAAATACGTGCAATAAAGACTGGTGTTTTCCCTTCATCTTTGCAGTCGGTTTTAGAGACAGAAAGCAAGAGAGCAGATGACTCCAAAGTCAGGACGATTCAAAATGCGAGGGGAGGAGAGGAGGAGGTGGTGGGTTGGAAGCAGTGAGACAGAGCACTTAATTCCTTAGTCCCCTGGGTGGTTCAGGGACTGTCCCATCCCATCATCCACAGAGAGGGAGGAGACCCATGGGTGATGGACACATCTGCATTCCCAGGGCTGGGTCAGGACTTTGCCTTTCTGTTTCATACAGCAAACCCCAGCTTTTCTCAGCACTACAGCTGCCTGCACAGCGCCTTTGTCTGCCTGCAGCCATGGCCTCCGGTCCCCTGCTCCGAGGAGTCCCTGCGCAACCTTTGTCAGTAATTGTCCTTCCTTGGGCCAATTAAGACTCCGAGACACGTTGGGGTTTGCTTCTGACGTATTGTCCTTGAGAGGTCTCTTCTCTCTCCTCTCAGCACTGAGGTTCACAGCGTTAAATACACCACGAGGCTCCCAAAAGCACAGAAAACCCCAATGAGCTTTGTCTCTGCTGCAGTTTTCTTCACATCTTCAGAACTTGTACAATTAATTAGAAAAGTTTGAAGAGTCCAGGTGAAAAAGAGATTTGTGTCAACATTTAATAAAAGGAAGTTTATTTTCATTTTTTCAGGATTATTTTTCATTATTTTCAGGTAAGGGCATTATGATGGCAGCATTTTCTAATTGATAATGGCTCAGCATGTCTCCGTAGGAGGTCTGGGCAGCGTGGAAAAGCAGTGCCTCGAGTCTGACCCTGCATGGACAGCCTTGCTCCTCCCCTCCAACCCCACCGTTTTTGCCAACTGGCACTTGCATCCCTCTTCCTTACATCAGACATCTCCGTTGGAATTTAAAGCCCTTCTCCAGAAATCCACATCTGATTTCTGTTCATTGGGAGAACTCTCCCCTCCGCAGCTGCTGCTTTGATCTCCATGGAGTTCAGCGCTTGCCCGTCTCTCAGCACTCTGAGTGTCTCTTCAGCCAAGGCTTTAATTCTGTTGATCTCTGCCTTTTTTTGTGTCTATCTCAACATTTCTCATCAGACTGTCCCTTGTAGAAGGCAGCCCCTCATCAGAGACACTTGTGCTGAGCCTGTGGGTGAGGAGGGGGTTTATTGATTATGAAACTTTATCAGCTTTGCTTTTCTTCATAGAATCATAGAATAGTTTGGGCTGGAAGGGACCTTAAAGATCATCCCATCCAGTTCCAACCCCCTGCCATGGGCAGGGACATCCCACTGGCTCAGGCTGCCCAATGCCCCATCCAACCTGGCCTTGAACCCCTCCAGGGATGGGGCATCCACAACCGCCCTGGGCAACATGTTCCAGTGTCTCACCACTCTCATAGTGAAGAAATTCTTCCTACTGTCCAGCCTAAATCTGCCCCTCTCCAGTTCATACCCCTGTGTTCTTATTCCCCTGTGCCTGCGTGCAGCCAGGTCTGTAAGGAGAAGAGGGGGAGATGGTGCAATGGAGCTGGAACCCTCAGCTCTGGAGTGCAGGGAAGTATGGTGGAAGGGAAAGGGATGCAAATGCCAGGGGGGCAATGGGAGCAATGGTGGCACTGGGGAGGTGAGGAGCAAGGCTGTCCATGCAGGGTCAGACCTCATGGCACTGCGTCTCCATGCTGCCCAGACCTCCTGAGGAGACGCTTTGCACCAGTGCCAGTTGTAGAATGATTCTGTCACCTCTTCCCTGAGCTAAAAAGGGACAAAATATAAAATTTAAGCTCAAACACATTTTTATGAATTGCACTTTGAACTGTTCCTCTTTAACTGCACTGGGAAATGATTCCAATGAGCTCTACCAGGCTTGAAGGTCTGGGGGAAACTTCAGGAGAGAAAGAGGTCGTTAAGGCTTTCTGGATTTTGATGAGACCCAGGGTATATTCACTGCTGAGACAAACCTCAGCTCCTTAGAGGAGACTGAAGAAACCTCTCAACAAGTCAAGAGTAGAACCCAGAGTGCCCTGAATTATTAATTGGTCTCAGCGAGGATTGTTCCTGACAAAGCCTCCTCAGGGACTCCTTGGAGCAGCGAGTTGGAGGCCATGATTGCAGGCAAAGGTGCTGCTGTGATGCTGAGAAAAGCCTGGGTTTGCTTGATGAAGCAGAAAGACCAAGCCCTCATGCCCATGCCATGGAGAGGCAGATCTGGCTTTGCCTACAATGGTGGTGTTGTGAACATTATCACATTGCTGAATGAAATTTGGAGCTGTTATTCCATGTAATTCCAAAGACAGGTCTGTAGAGTTACGTGAGATGCCAAGTGTCTCACACACAGCTCCATGCAGTTGCAAAGCAGTCAGGTCATAGAGGAGTTCAGTTTTAGAAGGTTCATAGAAGTGGTGGCTCATAGAAGTCTCACAGCAGAGTAGGGTCAAAGAAGTCTCTGCTCATAGAAGCTTCAGGTCATAAAAGGGTGATAGAATATGAGCCATGGAAGAGGCGAGTCATAGAAGTGTGAGAGTTCATTTGTATTTTGGAAGGATTTGGTTATAGAAGGGTTGGTTCAAGGACGAGTCAGACCCTAGAAGAGTTATAGAGCAGTCGGGTAAAAGGCCATGGGCAATTGCATGAGGTTTAACAACGCCAAGTACAGAGTCCTGCATTTGGGTCACAACAACCCCACGCAATGCTCCAGGCTTGGGGAAGAGTGGCTGGAAAAGGACCTGGAGGTGTTGATTGGTGTGGGGAGTTTTTCACTCGGCTGCCCGGAGCGTGGGGCTGCCCGGCTCCTGCAGCCAAGCGCCTCCGCTGCATGGGCAGCACACATAGAATTGGCAGAGCTGAAGGTCCTGGAGGGACCTTGAAGAAGCAGACAAGAGAGGAACATTGCTGAGAAAGAACCTACAACAAGTACCGTAAAGAGAAGAACAGGAGAGACAATTGTAGCCTTCTGATGCCCAACGAAGGAGTTGGGACTGCTCGTGAACAGCGAGGGATCAGTTACCCATTGACCAGTTGTTTGGAAGTTTGAGTGCGGGGACAGTTGTTTGTAACCACTCAGAGAAGGCCATATTTTTTGCAATTTAGCAGAGTTGTCTAAAAGCAGCTGCTTTTATAATAAAGGGTCTTCTGTACATACAAGTTCAGGAGTGCGCGTCTCAGTGCCCTCAGATTGGGGCTGAACTTGATCCAGCAATGTGCCCAGGTGGCCAAGAGGGCCAGTAGCATCTTGGCCGGAACAAGGAATAGTGTGGCCAGTGTGAAGAGGGGGGGTCTCTGAAAAATTAGACCGATTTTTGGGACCCAATACCTCTACATGGGATGAAATTTAGTCAGTTTTAAGTATATTGTTTACTACGGAGGAGAGGGAAATGATAAGGCAAGCAGGTATGCAAAATTGGAAAAGATGACATCATCAGGGTCTGCCAGGGAAGCAGAAATGGCCGAATCAAAACCCCAATTGGAATCATCAAAAGGTACATGATAGGCAAAACATGTTGGATTTAGGGGAAATGATGATTCAAGGCATTAGGGAGGCGGTTCCCAGGGCACAAAATATAGTGAAGGCCTTTGGGGAACATCAGGGGAGAGATGAATCTCCCACTGACTTGTTGGAAAGATTAAGGAAGAGTCTCCAAATGTATTCTGGAGTAGATCGCAACTGCCCAATCGGGGAGGCTCTATTAAAAACTCAGTTTGTGGCTAGATCCTGGGAGGATATTTGGAAAAAGTTGGAGAAGCTAGACGGGTGGCAAGATAGGGGTCTACAGGACCTCCTTCGGGAGGCTCAAAAGGTTTATGTATGACGTGATGAAGAAAAAGAAAAAGCAAAGGCAAAGATATTCGTGGCCACTGTTAGAGAAACACAAAGGAATACACAACACCACAGGCCTAATATTAAACCTTCAGGGAGCCTCTTCAGAGGAGAAAAGCCACGAAATTATAGGGCCCCCAAAGGAGAAGGCCCCGAATGTTATTATTGTGGAAAGGAAGGTCATCTTAAACGAAAATGCAAAAAGAAAATGCAGGACGAGAAAATGTTTCAGGAGGATTAAGGGCGTCAGGGGCTCTACATCCTGGGGACAACACCATCATCAGTGCCCTTGATAAAATGATGGATAGGTCCCCAGGGGGAAGAAGTCATCTTCCTAGTAGACATCGGAGCCGAGAAATCTACCATTCCAAAATTACCAAAAGGATGTCAATTGAGTAAGGAAAATGCCGTGGTGGTGGGAGCAAAGGGGGAACCTTTTAAAGTTCCCATCATGAAGAATGTATTGATAGAATCAGAAATCAAAATCTGTGTCGTGAACTTATTATTACTTGAGGAGGCAGACTTTAATTTATTAGGGAGAGATTTAATTATTTCTTGGGGAATCAATTTGACAATTGATCAAGGATCAATAATGGCAAAGTAGTTAAACAAATTACAGCCGAAATACGGTAGTTAGCACACGTCCCCGTCCAAACTTGGAAAGGCTGGGACATTGACCTGTTTTCCTGGCTTCCCGGAAGCCCATGGGAAAACCAAATCTTATTTTATTTGTTATGTGAATTAGCCACATTGTTGGTTTTGCCATTCGCTATTCCATGTTTTATACGATTGCTTCAACACGTTATAACTAATATGCAATTTGCTACTATGGTCTCACCTGATGGCGTTAAACAAATTTGAGCTGTATGCCAAACCACACAGTCGACAATAAGGATTATATAGTTAATGCAATCCCAAGACAAGTTTAGTGAACTATTAAAGAATTTAATAGAAAATAAGAACCTGAGAACAATTAACTGTATAACAATCTGACAAAATCCCAAGCGATGCAATCAAAACAGAAATACACCACCCGTGAGTTCAGCACAGTCCTTTGGTGGTTGTCAGGATGGTAGACGACCTGATTGGGACCGGAAGGGGTGGACAAATATGGTTCCGTCTTTCTCTCCCGTAGCGTGTTACACGATCGTGAGGCGCCTGACGCTCACCCGAGGATGACCTTCGATCCTCCCGTCCATCGTGGTCTTTTCTCATGGGGGTGATAATGATTATGGCCATTGTGAAGAGTATAGATGGAATTCGTGCCAGAAAACGCAGTGTAATGCCTGTTGGTGCACGACCTGCAAAATAGCGTTAGAGACGATAGGGAAAAAAGGCCTTCTGGGATGATTCGATACCTGAGTAAAGGTCAGGACCTCCTAAGGAGGCATGGAACAATAGCAGGACATCTTGCGGGTTAACTTGATAACGACCATGAAACATATGTTGTGCAAGAAATTGAGCTCAAAGTGCAGAAGTGAAGGTAAAGAAGAAGAAAAGAAAATCGCCTTAAAAGGAACGAACGAGCCTAAAAACGGCTTAAACCTGCTCTTGAGAAATTGCCACATCTACAATATCGACCTGCAGAAGAATATAGAAGGAACTAAGAGCTTAGACTTTGGTGTGCGTCATTGGTGGAGTGGAGACTCCCTGGCACACCCAGCGCTGTTTGCTTCTGTGCTTTCCCATATAAACAGAATAAAGCAATCTTTTGCAGGAATTACAATTGATTGAGTATCTATAACACCCCTGTACTCAGCACTGGTGAGGCTGCACCTTGTTCAGTTTTGGACACATCGCTACACTCCTGGTGGTGTTTAAATGATGAGTAGATGTTGTGCTTGGGCACATAGTCTAGAGGCAGACTTAGCAGGGCTGGATTGGTGGTTGGGTTTGATGATCTTCAAGGTCTTTCCCAACCAAAACCATTCTTGAATGGACCCCAACGCTACACACCCACACTGTTATCTGTACACTGGTATTGCCACCTGCAAGCAATGTCCTTGGGGATGTTCTTCAGGCACCGCACCGAGAAGATTCCCTTTCTTTATGCAAAGGCTGTTCTGGAGGCAGCTGTGTCACACAAGTGCCCATTGCCCGTCCCTGCCTGTGGTCACAGCACTGCCAGATTAGGAGGTGCTGGGAAATAAATAACTGGCTCCAAAACTGGTGAGAGGAGCAGAACTCTGGGTTCTTTGATCATGGGTTGACAGGTAAATCACCAGATTTGCTGTCTAAAGATGGGATACACCTGTCCCCTACGGGCGGAAGACTACTCACCAAGAAGATAACAGGGCTCATTACTAGAGCTTTAATCTAGATGAGAAGGGGAGGGGAGATAATCAGGCTTGATCAAAAAGCCTGGGAATGGCACTACAGTTTCTGGGGGATGGTGTGCTGGCAAGGACCCTTGGTCTGCCACCTCATAGGAAGTGAGGAATAGCACCTCAAATGGATCCACAAAAGGGTCAAATAATTCAGTGGGCAGTTGCTTAGGAATTAAGATTGTTCTCCTGAGGAGTGTAGTGGGATTGACTTCAGCCCAACTGAAGTGCATCTACACCAATGCACACAGCATGGGCAATAAACAAGAGGCGCTGGATATTGTAAGGAGGACTGTGATGTAATTGCTGTCATGGAAATGTGGTGGGATGACTCACATGACTGGAGTGCTGCTGTGGATGGCTACAGACTCTTCAGGCGGGACGGGCGAGAAGGGAGAGGTGGTGGGGTAACCCTCTTTGTTAGAGAGAGTTTTGACAGCCTTGAACTCATTGGTGGTGATGATAGGGTTGAATGTCTGTGGGTGAAAATCAGAAGTCCACCTAGTAAGAGAGATTTCGTGGTGGGAGTCTGCTATAGACCACCCAGCCAGGATAAGGAGGCTGATGAGTATCAAGCAACTGGGAGAAGTTTCAAACTGTGGAAGAAGGGGCAGGCAACACGTGAGGACTTCAAACATGAAATGAGATCTTGTAGACATAAAATCAGAAAGGCTAAAGACCAATTAGAACTTAGATTGGCCCATTCTGTGAAAGATAATCTCATCTGCTTATCTGCTTTCAAGGCCTTTACCAACGAACAGCACGAGTTCCAGTGAGCATTCCCAACTCCCCCGAATGCTTTTGCTCATCAATTCCCTCCTGTCTTTTCACATGGGCAAATTCATTTGCCAAATGCATCATCTGTCTCTTGAAGGGGAATTGGAGGATATTTTGCTTGAAAATTACTTTCAACACATTCTCATGGGCACTGGACATAGAAGCAGAAGTTGTTAGTCGTTGTAGCATTGTCCAATTCCAAACAAATAACATAGCAGAGAAAACAAAGCTAACAAAGCTAACTAAAACTAACATCAAAAGGACAATAACGGGGTGACACAACTTATTTAGAATGCCAGTAGTGGCAGGGGACCATCCAAACAGCACGTCCCACCAATGATGGTTCGCATCTTTTTTTACCCTTTTTAGGACCCTATTTCTTTCCTCCGTGTCGTGGTGGACTGTTATCAGGGTCTTTCTCCCATTTTGTTGGACCTCCTTCCAAATTTCGATCAAATCCTGAAGTTGCATTAGTTGTTTCACCGATGTAAGATTCATTCCAATAGGTATAGGCGATAATTTCTGAAACATTGCTTAATTGGATTTTATCAGCTGATGGCATATGACTGGTGCTAAATAAGAAAAGTCACACCCAACGAAATTACGAATACAGAAATTAGAGTGATTCTTACTATCCATAATTATCTCATCTATTACCATAGAGGTACAAGCAGTTCTCAAACACACACAACCCTGGCCCATATATACCAGTACGGTCCTCTGATGAGCATCTGGATGGATCTCACAGTGACAAGTGCATTGCTCAGTGTCGAGGCAGATGTCTTGAGCATCGATTGCATTACTTTCGCAAATGAATCCTTGTTCTTGTCTAATGCAAGACTCTAAATTTACAGTTTACCATCTCTCGTTCAGCATTCGTGCCCATGTTCTATGTTCAGAAGGACAGAGCGCAGTTTTATCCTGGTTTAATCCTAATGTAATAATGAGGTGGATTACATATATTGAAGCATTAGGTTTGGTCAACATAAAGGCTGTGGCCGTATTATTGATGGGGTCATAGGTAAAATTTACCAGAGTTCACCAGCATTGAAGCTCCCTCTCCCAGTCAGTGGCATTGTCCCAAATAATTTTCTGGATTTCGGTGGGGAAAGGACCTTCACCGCCTTCTCTTATAATCAAGACGGCCGCTGATTGCATCCATAATTGTGCCTGTAGACAACTGAGAGCCAAAGAAGTGTTATCTTGGATCACACCGAGTGAATTTACTACTTATTCATGGTCCCGTTCCTCCACCTTTTCCCACTTCAGTAACACTTTGATAACGTTCACTGATTAGTTCCTAAAGCTAATAGAGAGGACTGCAAAGGGTGTCTTATTTTTGTTAAATCACTACTGGCAGTGGCCAATTTGTTCATTAGTATTTCTGAGTCAATTCCATGTAGGACCCCCAATCCTGCCTCTAACACTCCAGTTAGTTCCCTTTGTGTTCTGCCCCAAAGGGCATTTGTTTTCACAGCCAGGTTGTCCAACCCTCGAAGGATGTTTTTTAGGAAATGAGAGCATGATGGTTGAATTTCAGGAATATTAGTTTGCATTAGCGGTTCAACACTTGTAAGAGACCATTCTGGGTTGAACAGCATTTGCTGTTGGCCTGTATTCCTTATTATATATCGACCAATCTCATACATTCCGTTTTGTCTCCCGACTAGACAAAATCCAGTCTCTACGTAGAGCTGTGCAGGGTGGATCCCTCCTGCAGCTGAGCTCAGGCACTCACTCTGCTCAGTAAGTGCCCCTCAATACCAGCCCCGTTCCGGACGAAGGTAGAGACCACCCCGGTGGACAGACAAGTGCATTGCTCAGTGTCGAGGCAGATTTGGAGGCCCATACACAGGCACTGATATTATTGGAAGTATGACAGCAGATCAGTGGAATCGCTGTCCAGAAATGCATCGCAATAAGTGGAAAAGCTGCATTGTTGCATGGGCGATGGCTTTGTTCAGGGCCTGTATCACAGTCTTGTTTCTAAGACTGTAGATGAAGGGATTTAAGAATGGGTACAGAACAGTGTTCAGCAAAGCTACAATTCTGTTGGTCTCTAAGGGAACATCTCCTGAAGGACATGCATAGAGAGCAATGCAGCTCCCATATACGATAGCTAAGGTGGTGAGATGGGAAGAACATGTGGTAAAAGCTTTCTTCCTCCCAGAGGCTGCTGGAAGGTTCAGTATACAATAAAGGATGCGCATGTAGGATGCCAGAGTTAAACATAAAGAACCCAGGACGACAAATGATGCTAAAACAGAGTCTGTTTTCCAAAGCAGACTGGTGTCAGAGCAGGACAGTTTGAATAAGGGGGAGTTGTCACAGAAGAAATGGTGGATCTTGTTTGAGCCACAGAAAGTCAACTGATAGAGGAGAACCAGGCGGTAACTGAAGAGTGTGAGGCTTATGACCCAAGCTGCAACAACTAAGTAGATGCAGAGCTGAGGCTTCATGATGGCAGCATAATGCAAAGGTTGGCAGATAGCAACATAGCGATCAAAGGACATGACAACAAGCAGAACAAACTCTGTACAGCCCAGGGCAAAACAGAAATAGGATTGAGCAAAGCAGGTGCCTAGTGAAATCGTTCTCCTTCCAAAACCCAGGATCACAAACAAATTGATACTTGTGGAGGATGTGAACCAGATTTCCAGGAAGGCCAAATTGCTGATGAAAAAGTACATAGGGGTTTGCAGGTGGTGATCCACACACACAAGGAAGATGATGGTTGCATTCCCGATCACTGTTGTCAGGTACATGAGCAGAATGACCAGAGAGAGAAATAGCTGCAGTCTTTGGGTGAGCCCTGAGAAGCCGTCTAGGATGAACTCAGTAACTGCAGTTCCATTCCCTGGACCCATGCTGTACTTCAGTCCCCCATTTCAGGTAGAGATTTTGTTGTCTTCATTCTACTTTTCTCAGACACCCGTAAAGGGTTCTTTCTCCAGAACAGAGGACTTTTAAAGAGGCTGACAGCTATTCCACCTCATTCCTAGGAAATTCCAAATTCACTCAGACCTATTCCAAACATCTGTCGCACCCACGTGCCCAACTCATCTCTTCTACTGCACAAATGCTCACCTATCAAACAATCCCAATATGAACGCTGAAAGCATTCATCCCACTTTTCAGTACTTGCCTTTTTGGACCAGGAATCCCTGTGTATTTCAAACCCAGCAATACTAAGTGTCTCTTCTGTAATCCCCTGCTTTCTCCCACAGCTTCTTGCTCTCCGTCACTTCAGAAAGGGGGACAAGAAGGTGGAATAGGAACCAAGCACAAGTTGTCTTCTTCAGTACTGTAAATCATGACAGCAGTTTATGATTCCACGTGGTCTGTCTCTCAGTCTCAGCTGACATCTGTCTGCACTGCAACACAGCTCTTTCCAAACAGTTGCTCATTGCTCTCACTGTCGAGTGTCCCGACGTGAATGCAGAGAAGAAAACTGCACCTGGGAGGTATTTGTAACCTGTCTTTTGCTTTCCAATTACAGACTGGGAGGACCTCACCTCTGGAGTTTTCTCTTGCCCCTGCTGACTCTGAAGGGAGTCTGGGGAAAACAGGTTCTCAAAGGCGCCCGCAGTGAGGTAGATGAAACTCACCGTTCCAGCCCCAAATCTCTGCTTCATTAAGTCATTATGTTTATAGAACCAATAGACATATCTCACAGAAGGAAGCACAAGAAAAATACGTGCAATAAAGACTGGTGTTTTCCCTTCATCTTTGCAGTCGGTTTTAGAGACAGAAAGGAAGAGAGCAGATGACTCCAAAGTCAGGACGATTCAAAATGCGAGGGGAGGAGAGGAGGAGGTGGTGGGTTGGAAGCAGTGAGACAGAGCACTTAATTCCTTAATCCCCTGGGTGGTTCAGGGACTGTCCCATCCCATCATCCACAGAGAGGGAGGAGACCCATGGGTGATGGACACATCTGCATTCCCAGGGCTGGGTCAGGACTTTGCCTTTCTGTTTCATACAGCAAACCCCGGCTTTTCTCAGCACTACAGCTGCCTGCACAGCGCCTTTGTCTGCCTGCAGCCATGGCCTCCGGTCCCCTGCTCCGAGGAGTCCCTGCGCAACCTTTGTCAGTAATTGTCCTTCCTTGGGCCAATTAAGACTCCGAGACACGTTGGGGTTTGCTTCTGACGTATTGTCCTTGAGAGGTCTCTTCTCTCTCCTCTCAGCACTGAGGTTCACAGCGTTAAATACACCACGAGGCTCCCAAAAGCACAGAAAACCCCAATGAGCTTTGTCTCTACTGCAATTTTCTTCACATCTTCAGAACTTGTACAATTAATTAGAAAAGTTTGAAGAGTCCAGGTGAAAAAAGAGATTTGTGTCAACATTTAATAAAAGGAAGTTTATTTTCATTTTTCAGGATTATTTTTCATTATGTTCAGGTAAGGGCATTATGATGGCAGCATTTTCTAACTGATAATGGCTCAGCATGTCTCCGTAGGAGGTCTGGGCAGCGTGGAAAAGCAGTGCCTCGAGTCTGACCCTGCATGGACAGCCTTGCTCCTCCCCTCCAACCCCACCACTTTGGCCACCTGGCACTTGCATCCCTCTTCCTTCCATCAGACATCTCCGTTGGAATTTAAAGCCCTTCTCCAGGAATCCACATCTGATTTCCTCAGAGAACTGGCTGCCAAAAGACACAGCAGCGGGGGGATGGCGTGTTGTTAGTTTTGAACACACAAAAGTGAAACATGATAAGACTCCCCAAAAAGATCCAACAGGCTCCGTTAGCAGTCCATGGGCTCCAAGGAGGTTCACCTTCCAGGAGAGACAACTACACACGAAATGTTTTTGACAGAGACAGAGGAAATGATAAATATAAGCACAATTGAAGACGTGGTGTGTTTCCTCAGGCTGGGGGACATCACTGGAATGTGGGGAAGATCAAAGACGCAGAGTACAAGACAGCACTGGCAATGCAAGGACTGAGGAAGATTTGTATTTTTTTCTCCTGCTATTAATGCCCATGCTGAAAAATTGTAATTTTGCAATCATGGGTGAAAACTCAGTCATTTGATTGAAAGATTTTTTTCAGTTGATTAAAAGCTGCCCATAGATTTTGAGATGTGTCTGCTCTCCAACCACGTGCAAGGGACCTGCTGGAGACCAGAGAACCTTGGGAGATGCAGATGGAGCTTGCACAGAGGTGCCCATGTCCCTGTGACTGCATCCCAGCCCACTTTAGAAATCACTTCCATTGGCAAACAAAGACAGTGCTCAAAGTCCTCCAGAATTCCAGGCTTAACTTGGGAATATCCATGCTACCCCGGGATCCGCAGGGCGGGATAAATCAGCCTGTTAGCTGATCCATGGGTGATGGCTCATTGCAGCAGGGTCTGTCAGGGCTGTGGGGAACCCCCTGCAATGCGAAGGGATGTGGTGCAGGTTTGGAAATATCTGGAGGAATGCTGATTGCCTTTAGGCCTGGGAATAGATCTGTGGAATGTTCCATAGACTCCCCTTTCCACCTGGATGCTCTTCAGGTTTGAATTGCCCATTTCCAGGCTCTGCTGGCACTGCCCGTTCCCAGCCCCTACAGCATGAGGAAGCTTGTCCATAGGTTTCCTCTCAAGGCATAGCCAGCAGCCTCCTTTCAGATCCGTCACCACCCCTTCTTGGCAGGAGGGTGGTACCCATCCTTTAGAATCATAGAATAGTTTGGGTCAGAAGGGATGGCAAAGCCCACCCAGTTCCAACTCCTGGCCATGGGCAGGGACACCTCCCACTGGAGGTTGCCCAAAGCCCCACGCAACCTGTCCTTGAACACCTCCAGGGATGGGGCAGCCACCACTTCCTTCCCTGGGCAACCTGGGCCAGGGCCTCACCACCTCACGAGAAAACATTGCTTCCTAAGATCTCATCTAAATTTTCCCTTTCTTCACTGGAGATTCCCAACATAGATGCCAGTCCCTGCACCACTGAGAATCCAAGGGGACAGATTCCCAGCAGAGATGATTCCTGGTATCGGATGGGATTTTAGTGCCTGCCCAGCGGTTGGGCTGCTCTGACCACACTGCAATTCGGGCTGTGGCCATGGTCCAGCAATGAAATAATCTGTATTCTACTCAGGATGACAAGGCTGCCGGGTTAAATTCCTCATCATCCTCTGCCCACATGATACCTCAGCCTGGAGAAATACAAATCTGATGGGTGGACTGTTCAGTGGATAAGGAATTGTTTGGTTGGTCACATTGAGAGGGTAGCGGTCAATGGCTCAATGTCCACGTGGAGATGGGTGACAAGTATTGTCTCTCAAGGGTCTGTACTGGGGCCAGTGCTGTTTTCATCAAGATAGACAGCAAGATTGTAGATGATCCCGGGCTGAGTGGTGCAGTTGACACACCTGAAGGATGGGATGTCACCCAGAGGTACCTGGACAAGCTGGAGAAGTGGGCCTCTCTGAATCTCATAAGCTTCAACAAGACCAACTGCAACGTCCTACCCCTGGGTCGGGGCAATCCCAAGCACAGTGCAGGCTGGTGGACAACGTGATTGGCTGCAGCCCCACGGAGAAGAACTTAGGGTGCTGGTGAATGAGAAGATGAACATGAGCTGACAATGTGCACTTGCAGCCCAGAAAGCCAAACATATCCTGGGCTGCATCCAAAGCCGTGGGACCAGGAGGGCAAGGGAGATTATTCTCCCACTCCAATGAGACCCTCCACCCGGAGTCCTGCATCCGGCTCTGGTGTCCTCAGAACAGGAAGGAAATGGATCTGCTGGAGCAAATCCAGAGGAGGCCACAAAGATGATCTGAGGGCTGGAGCACCTCCCATACCAGGACAGGCTGAGGGAGTTGCGGTTGTTCGGCCTGGAGGAGAGAAGGCTCCAGGGAGACCTCAGAGCAGCTTCCAGAGCTGAAAGAGCCTTCAGGAAAGCTGGAGAGGGGCTCTTGATCAGGGAGTGCAGGGATAGGATGATGGGGTCTGGTTTTCAGCTGCAAGAGGGAAGATTGGAATGAGATCTGAGGAAGAAATGTTTTCCTGTGAGAGTGGGGTGGCACTGGCACAGGTTGCCCAGAGAAGTCGTGGACGCTCTATCCCTGGAGGTGTTCAGTGCCACGATGGATGGGCCACAAGTGAGACCTGTGAAAATACACCTTCCTCAAAGCAGACTCTGGACAGCAGCTGCACCTACAGAGCTGCATAGTGCCCCCAGCAGTGCTGGCAGAGACTGGGGAGCAGGGGGTTACAGAGGGCACGGCCTTCCCTCAGCTCAGAGGGGACTGAGCTTGCTTGAATCACTGCCAATGGAAATGCAAAAGATCCATGGATATCGCTGTTCCAGACACAACGGGGACAGCTGATGAGAAGGCTTTGGATGACTGAAAGCAAACACATCAGGGTCTTCATCCTCCACATCGCCAGAAACTGCTATAAAAGCAGCACAGGGAACGCATGACTGAGTGTTGTAAATTGTGGGACGTCTTCATCTGTGAGACAGAGAGGAATCCACGGTCGCAAAGCAGTCTTCTAGAGTGTTCATCCTGATCCAGTGGCCATTTCTGATGTCATCTTTGCACACTCAGACTCTCCAGACAAAGGCCCACTGCATCCTTCTATGATTTTCTCCTCCCCTCACTCTGTTCATTGGGAGAACTCTCCCCTCCGCAGCTGCTGCTTTGAGCTCCATGGAGTTCAGCGCTTGCCTGTCTCTCAGCACTCTGAGTGTCTCTTCAGCCAAGGCTTTAATTCTGTTGATCTCTGCCTTTTTTTGTGTCTATCTCAACATTTCTCATCAGACTGTCCCTTGTAGAAGGCAGCCCCTCATCAGAGACACTTGTGCTGAGCCTGTGGGTGAGGAGGGGGTTTATTGATTATGAAACTTTATCAGCTTTGCTTTTCTTCATAGAATCATAGAATAGTTTGGGTTGGAAGGGACCTTAAAGATCATCCCATCCAGTTCCAACCCCCTGCCATGGGCAGGGACATCCCACTGGCTCAGGCTGCCCAATGCCCCATCCAACCTGGCCTTGAACCCCTCCAGGGATGGGGCATCCACAACCGTCCTGGGCAACATGTTCCAGTGTCTCACCACTCTCATAGTGAAGAAACTCTTCCTAATGTCCAGTCTAAATCTGCCCCTCTCCAGTTCATACCCCTGTGTTCTTATTCCCCTGTGCCTGCGTGCAGCCAGGTCTGTAAGGAGAAGAGGGGGAGATGGTGCAATGGAGCTGGAACCCTCAGCTCTGGAGTGCAGGGAAGTATGGTGGAAGGGAAAGGGATGCAAATGCCAGGGGGGCAATGGGAGCAATGGTGGCTCTGGGAAGGTGAGGAGCAAGGCTTGAAGGCCTGGAGGAAACTACAGGAGAGAAAGAGGTCGTTAAGGCTTTCTGGATTTTAATGAGACCCAGGGTACATTCACTGCTGAGACAAACCTCAGCTCCTTAGAGGAGACTGAAGAAACCTCTCAACAAGTCAAGAGTAGAACTCAGAGTGCCCTGAATTATTAATTGGTCTCAGCGAGGATTGCTTGTGACAAAGCCTCCTCAGGGACTCCTTAGAGCAGCGAGTTGGAGGCCATGATTGCAGGCAAAGGTGCTGCTGTGATGCTGAGAAAAGCCTGGGTTTGCTTGATGAAGCAGAAAGACCAAGCCCTCATGCCCATGCCATGGAGAGGCAGATCTGGCTTTGCCTACAATGATGGTGTTGTGAACATTATCACATTGCTGAATGAAATTTGGAGCTGTTATTCCATGTAATTCCAAAGACAGGTCTGTAGAGTTACGTGAGATGCCAAGTGTCTCACACACAGCTCCATGCAGTTGCAAAGCAGTCAGGTCATAGAGGAGTTCAGTTTTAGAAGGTTCATAGAAGCGGTGGCTCATAGAAGTCTCACAGCAGAGTAGGGTCAAAGAAATCTCTGCTCATAGAAGCTTCAGGTCATAAAAGGGTGATAGAATATGAGTCATGGAAGAGGCGAGTCATAGAAGTGTGAGAGTTCATTTGTATTTTGGAAGGATTTGGTTATAGAAGGGTTGGTTCAAGGACGAGTCGGACCATAGAAGAGTTATAGAGCAGTCGGGTAAAAGGCCGTGGGCAATTGCATGAGGTTTAAGAACGCCAAGTACAGAGTCCTGCATTTGGGTCACAACAACCCCACGCAATGCTCCAGGCTTGGGGAAGAGTGGCTGGAAAAGGACCTGGAGGTGTTGATTGGTGTGGGGAGTTTTCCACTCGGCTTCCCGGAGCGTGGGGCTGCCCGGCTCCTGCAGCCAAGCGCCTCCGCTGCATGGGCAGCACACATAGAATTGGCAGAGCTGAAGGTCCTGGAGGGACCTTGAAGAAGCAGACAAGAGAGGAACATTACCGAGAGAGTACCTACGACAAGTACCGTAAACAGAAGAACAGAAGAGACAATTGTAGCCTTCTGATGCCCAACGAAGGAGTTGGGACTGCTCGTGAACAGCGAGGGATCAGTTACCCATTGATCAGTTGTTTGGAAGTTTGAGCGCGGGGACAGTTGTTTGTAACCAATCAGAGAAGGCCATATTTTTTGCAATTTAGCAGAGTTGTCTAAAAGCAGCTGCTTTTATAATAAAGGGTCTTCTGTACATACAAGTTCAGGAGTGCGCGTCTCAGTGCCTTCAGACTGGCATCTCTCCCCTGATGTAGCATCTTGGCCGGAACAAGGAATAGTGTGGCCAGTGTGAAGAGTATAGATGGAATCCGTGCCAGAAAACGCAGTGTAATGCCTGTTGGTGCACGACCTGCAAAATAGTGTTACAGACGATAGGGAAAATGCCTGCTGGGATGATTCGGAGCCTGAGTAAAGGTCAGGATCTCCTAGGGATGCATGGCACAATAGCAGGACTTTTTGCGGATTAACTTGATAACGACCATGAAAACCATGTTGTGCCAGAAACAGAGCTCAAAGTTCAGAAGGGAAGGTAAGGAAGAAGAAAAGGAAATCGCCTTAAAAGGAACTAACAAACCTGAAAAGAGCTTAAACCTACTCTTGAGAAATTGCCACATCGACAATATCGACCTGCAGAAGAATATAAAAGGAACTAAGAGTTTAGACGTAGGTGTGCGTCATTGGTGGAGCGGAGACTCCCCGGCACACCCAGCGCTGTTTGCTTCTGTGCTTTCCCATATAAACAGAATAAAGCAATCTTTTGCCAAAACTACGAATGATTGAGTATCTATAACAAAAATGGGGGCTCATCTGGGATATCAGCTTGGGTTGCCGGAGATGTTCCTTTGTTCAGGGGGTGCCCCACTAACCGTGGCCTGGTGAAGGAACGATTCTGGTAGATACCTTGCTGATATCAACCCTGAATAGAGGAAAGCTAGAAGCAAAGTTTGAGCTCCCTACAAAATCGCTGCAGCCAAATTTGTACCCATAATTCTTGTGCACGAATTCAGGACAGGAACGTCGGACTGTAAGTACCGTTGAGTTGGGTGAACAGCCAAAGTGTGCGTGCTTGAGACACAACAGGGTTATGAAGCGAGTGTGGACCTCTTCTAGGTGCATTTCCAGTCTCCCACGAGGGACCTGGTCACCGAAGGAAGGAAGTGAGTGAAAAAGGGTGAAAGGAGTCACACGGCGGAGATGGGGCAAAGGAAAGGTAAATTCCCTAGGCCTGGAAGGGCCCACAGAGAGGTCCTCGGAAACAGATAGGGAGCAAGTTACCAGAAATACCCTCAGACAGTCCGCTGGGGTTAATGTTCAAACACTGGGATGAACGGCCATCCCGGAAGGAGAAGAGTGAGAAGAAAATGGTCCATTACTGCATGGAAGTTTGGACCAGGGAGGAAATAACGCCTGACCATTTGTTTTGGCCAATTTTCGGGTCTTTTGATGATTGGATTTGTCAGGCTTTGAATCTATATGTAAATGGGAAGGAACCATTCAGCCAGGAGGAAAGTGACTATGCTGCTTTATGGCAAGGGTCCTCAACGAGGATGTCATTGTACCCCTTAAGAGAGAAAAAGAAGGACACACAAGATTGGGAGGTTTCAGATAATTTACAACTCCCTTATGAAACCAAGGGGAAGAGAGGGTGGAACTCCCCACTCCGGATAATGGAGGTCCTACAGCGCCCCCCACAGTCACCACCTGCTTTGCGAACTAGAAGTAGGACCAGAAAAGAGGAGGAACCACCAAAGGAACTCCACCCTTTACGCGAAGTTCCTCTGGAAGGAAATGTTGAGAGAATAGGATTTGTAGCAGTTCCCCTCAATACAGGGGATGTAAGAACATTTAAAAAGGAAATAGGGCAACTGTTAGACGACCCCTTGGGGGTCTCTGAAAAATTAGACCAATTTTTGGGACCCAATACCTCTACATGGGATGAAATTCAGTCAGTTTTAAGTATATTGTTTACTACGGAGGAGAGGGAAATGATAAGGCAAGCAGGTATGCAAAATTGGGAAAGATGACATCATCAGGGTCTGCCAGGGAAGCAGAAATGGCCGAATCAAAACCCCAATTGGAATCATCAAAAGGTACATGATAGGCAAAACATGTTGGATTTAGGGGAAATGATGATTCAAGGCATTAGGGAGGCGGTTCCCAGGGCACAAAATATAGTGAAGGCCTTTGGGGAACATCAGGGGAGAGATGAATCTCCCACTGACTTGTTGGAAAGATTAAGGAAGAGTCTCCAAATGTATTCTGGAGTAGATCACAACTGCCCAATTGGGGAGGCTCTATTAAAAACTCAGTTTGTGGCTAGATCCTGGGAGGATATTTGGAAAAAGTTGGAGAAGCTAGATGGGTGGCAAGATAGGGGTCTACAGGACCTCCTTCGGGAGGCTCAGAAGGTTTATGTATGACGTGATGAAGAAAAGGAAAAAGCAAAGGCAAAGATTTTCGTGGCCACTGTTAGAGAAACACAAAGGAATACACAACACCACAGGCCTAAGATTAAACCTTCAGGGAGCCTCTTCAGAGGAGAAAAGCCACGAAATTATAGGGCCCCCAAAGGAGAAGGCCCCGAATGTTATTATTGTGGAAAGGAAGGTCATCTTAAACGAAAATGCAAAAAGAAAATGCAGGACGAGAAAATGTTTCAGGAGGATTAAGGGCGTCAGGGGCTCTACATCCTAGGGACAACATCTTCATCAGAGCCCTTGATAAAATGATGGAGAGGTCCCCAGGGGGAAGAAGTCATCTTCCTAGTAGACATCGGAGCCGAGAAATCTACCATTCCAAAATTACCAAAAGGATGTCAATTGAGTAAGGAAAATGCCGTGGTGGTGGGAGCAAAGGGGGAACCTTTTAAAGTTCCCATCATGAAGAATGTATTGATAGAATCAGAAATCAAAATCTGTGTCGTGAACTTATTATTAGTTGAGGAGGCAGACTTTAATTTATTAGGGAGAGATTTAATTATTTCTTGGGGAATCAATTTGACAATTGATCAAGGATCAATAATGGCAAAGTAGTTAAACAAATTACAGCCGAAATACGGTAGTTAGCACACGTCCCCGTCCAGACTTGGAAAGGCTGAGACATTGACCTGTTTTCCTGGCTTCCCGGAAGCCCATGGGAAAACCAAATCTTATTTTATTTGTTATGTGAATTAGCCACATTGTTGGTTTTGCCATGTGCTATTCCATGTTTTATACGATTGCTTCAACACGTTATAACTAATATGCAATTTGCTACTATGGTCTCACCTGATGGCGTTAAACAAATTTGAGCTGTATGCCAAACCACACAGTCGACAATAAGGATTATATAGTTAATGCAATCCCAAGACAAGTTTAGTGAACTATTAAAGAATTTAATATAAAATAAGAACTTGAGAACAATTAACTGTATAACAATCCGACAAAATTCCAAGCGATGCAATCAAAACAGAAAACCACCACCCGTGAGTTCAGCACAGTCCTTTGGTGGTTGTCAGGATGGTAGACGACCTGATTGGGACCGGAAGGGGTGGACAAATATGGTTCCGTCTTTCTCTCCCGTAGCGTGTTACACGATCGTAAGGTGCCTGACACTCACCCGAGGATGACCTTCGATCCTCCCGTCCATCGTGGTCTTTTCTCATGGGGGCAATAATGATTATGGCCATTGTGAAGAGTATAGATGGAATTCGTGCCAGAAAACGCAGTGTAATGCCTGTTGGTGCACGACCTGCAAAATAGCGTTACAGACGATAGGGAAAAAAGGCCTTCTGGGATGATTCGATACCTGAGTAAAGGTCAGGACCTGCTAAGGAGGCATGGAACAATAGCAGGACATCTTGCGGGTTAACTTGATAACGACCATGAAACATATGTTGTGCAAGAAATTGAGCTCCAAGTGCAGAAGTGAAGGTAAAGAAGAAGAAAAGAAAATTGCCTTAAAAGGAACAAACAAGCGTAAAAACCTCTTAAACCTTCTCTTGAGAAATTGCCACATCAACAATATCGACCTGCAGAAGAATATAAAAGGAACTCAGAGCTTAGACTTGCTTGGTGGAGTGGAGACTCCCTGGCACACCCAGCGCTGTTTGCTTCTATGCTTTCCCATATAAACAGAATAAAGCAATCTTTTGCCGAAACTACAATTGGTTGAGTATCTATAACACCCCTGTGCTCAGCACTGGTGAGGCTGCACCTTGTTCAGTTTTGGACACATCGCTACACTCCTGGTGGTGTTTAAATGATGAGTAGATGTTGTGCTTGGGCACATAGTCTAGAGGCAGACTTAGCAGGGCTGGGTCGGTGGTTGGGTTTGATGATCCTCAAGGTCTTTCCCAACCAAAACCATTCTTGAATGGGCCCCAATGCTACACACCCACACTGTTATCTGTACACTGGTATTGCCATCTGCAAGCAATGTCCTTGGGGATGTTCTTGAAGGAAACTCCAGAATAAGACCTAAGTCTTCAGGCACCGCACCAAGAAGATTCCCTTTCTTTATGCAAAGGCTGTCCTGGAGGCAGCTGTGTCACACGAGTGCCCATTGCCCGTCCCTGCCTGTGGTCACAGCACTGCCAGATTAGGAGGTGCTGGGAAATAAATAACTGGCTCCAAAACTGGTGAGAGGAGCAGAACTCTGGGTTCTTTGATCATGGGTTGACAGGTAAATCACCAGATTTGCTGTCTAAAGATGGGATACACCTGTCCCCTACGGGCGGAAGACTTCTCACCAAGAAGATAACAGGGCTCATTACTAGAACTTTAATCTAGACGAGAAGGGGAGGGGAGATAATCAGGCTTGATCAAAAAGCCTGGGAATGGCACTACAGTTTCTTGGGGATGGTGTGCTGGCAGGGACCCTTGGTCTGCCACCTCACAGGAAGTGAGGAATAGCACCTCAAATGGCTCCACAAAAGGTTCAAATAATTCAGTGGGCAGTTGCTTAGGAATTAAGATTGTTCTCCTTAGGAGCGTAGTGGGATTGACTTCAGCCCAACTGAAGTGCATCTACACCAATGCACACAGCATGGGCAATAAACAAGAGGCGCTGGATATTGTAAGGAGGACTATGATGCAATTGCTGTCATGGAAATGTGGTGGGATGACTCACATGACTGGAGTGCTGCTGTGGATGGATACAGACTCTTCAGGCGGGATGGGCGAGAAGGGAGAGGTGGTGGGGTAACGCTCTTTGTTAAAGAGAGTTTTGACAGCCTTGAACTCATTGGTGGTGACGAGAGGGTTGAATGTCTATGGGTGAAAATCAGAGGTGCACCTAGTAAGACAGATTTCGTGGTGGGAGTCTGCTATAGACCACCCAGCCAGGATAAGGAGGCTGGTGAGTATCAAGCAACTGGGAGAAGTTTCAAACTGTGGAAGAAGGGGCAGGCAACACGTGAGGACTACAAACATGAAATGAGATCTTGTAGACATAAAATCAGAAAGGCTAAAGACCAATTAGAACTTAGATTGGCCCATTCTGTGAAAGATAATCTCATCTGCTTATCTGCTTTCAAGGCCTTTACCAACAAACAGCACGAGTTCCAGTGAGCATTCCCAACTCCCCCGAATGCTTTTGCTCATCAATTCCCTCCTGTCTTTTCACATGGGCAAATTCATTTGCCAAATGCATCATCTGTCTCTTGAAGGGGAATTGGAGGATATTTTGCTTGAAAATTACTTTTAACACATTCTCATGGGCACTGGACATAGAAGCAGAAGTTGTTAGTCGTTGTAGCATTGTCCAATTCCAAACAAATAACATAGCAGAGAAAACAAAGCTACCAAAGCTAACTAAAACTAACATCAAAAGGACAATAACGGGGTGACACAACTTATTTAGAATGCCAGTAGTGGCAGGGGACCATCCAAACAGCACGTCCCACCAATGATGGTTCGCATCTTCTTTTACCCTTTTTAGGACCCTATTTCTTTCCTCCGTGTCATGGTGGACTGTTATCAGGGTCTTTCTCCCATTTTGTTGGACCTCCTTCCAAATTTCGATCAAATCCTGAAGTTGCATTAGTTGTTTCACCGATGTAAGATTCATTCCAATAGGTATAGGCGATAATTTCTGAAACATTGCTTAATTGGATTTTATCAGCTGATGGCATATGACTGGTGCTAAATAAGAAAAGTCACACCCAACGAAATTACGAATACAGAAATTAGAGTGATTCTTACTATCCATAATTATCTCCTCTATTACCATAGAGGTACAAGCAGTTCTCAAACACACACAACCCTGGCCCATATATACCAGTACGGTCCTCTGATGAGCATCTGGATGGATCTCACAGTGACGAGTGCATTGTTCAGTGTCGAGGCAGATGTCTTGAGCATCGATTGCATTACTTTCGCAAATGAATCCCTATTCTTGTCTAATGCAAGACTCTAAATTTACAGTTTACCATCTCTCGTTCACCATTCGTGCCCATGTTCTATGTTCAGAAGGACAGAGCGCAGTTTTATCCTGGTTTAATCCTAATGTGATAATGAGGTGGATTACATATATTGAAGCATTAGGTATGGTCAACATAAAGGCTGTGGCCGTATTAGTGATGGGGTCATAGGTAAAATTTACCAGAGTTCACCAGCATTAAAGCTCCCTCTCCCAGTCAGTGGCATTGTCCCAAATAATTTTCTGGATTTCGGTGGGGAAAGGACCTTCACCACCTTCTCTTATAATCAAGGCGGCCGCTGATTGCATCCATAATTGTGCCTGTAGACAACTGAGAGCCAAAGAAGTGTTATCTTGGATCACACCGAGTGAATTTACTACTTATTCATGGTCCCGTTCCTCCACCTTTTCCCACTTCAGTAACACTTTGATAACGTTCACTGATTAGTTCCTAAAGCTAATAGAGAAGACTGCAAAGGGTGTCTTATTTTTGTTAAATCACTACTGGCAGTGGCCAATTTGTTCATTAGTATTTCTGAGTCAATTCCATGTAGGACCCCCAATCCTGTCTCTAACACTCCAGTTAGTTCCCTTTGTGTTCTGCCCCAAAGGGCATTTGTTTTCACAGCCAGGTTGTCCAACCCTCGAAGGATGTTTTTAGGAAACGAGAGCATGATGGTTGAATTTCAGAAATATTAGTTTGCATTAGCGGTTCAACACTTGTAAGAGACCATTCTGGGTTGAACAGCATTTGCTGTTGGCCTGTATTCCTTATTATATATCGACCAATCTCATACATTCCGTTTTGTCTCCCGACTAGACAAAATCCAGTCTCTACGTAGAGCTGTGCAGGGTGGATCCCTCCTGCAGCTGAGCTCAGACACTCACTCTGCTCAGTAAGTGCCCCTCAATACGAGCCCCATTCCGGACGAAGGTAGAGACCACCCCGGTGGACAGACGAGTGCATTGCTCAATGTCGAGGCAGATTTGGAGGCCCATACACAGGCACTGATATTATTGGAAGTATGACAGCAGATCAGTGGAATCGCTGTCCAGAAATGCATCGCAATAAGTGGAAAAGCTGCATTGTTGCATAGGCGATGGCTTTGTTCAGGGCCTGTATCACAGTCTTGTTTCTAAGACTGTAGATGAAGGGATTTAAGAATGGGTACAGAATAGTGTTCAGCAAAGCTACAATTCTGTTGGTCTCTAAGGGAACGTCTCCTGAAGGACATGCATAGAGAGCAATGCAGCTCCCATATACGATAGCTAAGGTGGTGAGATGGGAAGAACATGTGGTAAAAGCTTTCTTCCTCCCAGAGGCTGCTGGAAGATGCAGAATACAATAAAGGATGCGCGTGTAGGATGCCAGAGTTAAACATAAAGAACCCAGGACGACAAATGATGCTAAAACAGAGTCTGTTTTCCAAAGCAGACTGGTGTCAGAGCAGGACAGTTTGAATAAGGGGGAGTTGTCACAGAAGAAATGGTGGATCTTGTTTGAGCCACAGAAAGTCAACTGATAGAGGAGAACCAGGCGGTAACTGAAGAGTGTGAGGCTTATGACCCAAGCTGCAACAACTAAGTAGATGCAGAGCTGAGGCTTCATGATGGCAGCATAATGCAAAGGTTGGCAGATAGCAACATAGCGATCAAAGGACATGACAACAAGCAGAACAAACTCTGTACAGCCCAGGGCAAAACAGAAATAGGATTGAGCAAAGCAGGTGCCTAGTGAAATCGTTCTCCTTCCAAAACCCAGGATCACAAACAAATTGATACTTGTGGAGGATGTGAACCAGATTTCCAGGAAGGCCAAATTGCTGATGAAAAAGTACATAGGGGTTTGCAGGTGGTGATCCACACACACAAGGAAGATGATGGTTGCATTCCCGATCACTGTTGTCAGGTACATGAGCAGAATGACCAGAGAGAGAAATAGCTGCAGTCTTTGGGTGAGCCCTGAGAAGCCATCTAGGATGAACTCAGTAACTGCAGTTCCATTCCCTGGACCCATGCTGTACTTCAGTCCCCCATTTCAGGTAGAGAATTTGTTGTCTTCATTCTGCTTTTCTCAGACACCCGTAAAGGGTTCTTTCTCCAGAACAGAGGACTTTAAAGAGGCTGATAGCTATTCCACCTCATTCCTAGGAAATTCCAAATTCACTCAGACCTATTCCAAACATCTGTCGCACCCACGTGCCCAACTCATCTCTTCTACTGCACAAATGCTCACCTATCAAACAATCCCAATATGAACGCTGAAAGCATTCATCCACTTTTCAGTACTTGCCTTTTTGGACCAGGAATCCCTGTGTATTTCAAACCCAGCAATACTAAGTGTCTCTTCCGTAATCCCCTGCTTTCTCCCACAGCTTCTTGCTCTCCGTCACTTCAGAAAGGGGGACAAGAAGGTGGAATAGGAACCAAGCACAAGTTGTCTTCTTCAGTACTGTAAATCATGACAGCAGTTTATGATTCCACGTGGTCTGTCTCTCAGTCTTAGCTGACATCTGTCTGCACGGCAACACAGCTCTTTCCAAACAGTTGCTCATTGCTCTCACTGTCGAGTGTCCCGACCTGAATGCAGAGAAGAAAACTGCACCTGGGAGGTATTTGTAACCTGTCTTTTGCTTTCCAATTACAGACTGGGAGGACCTCAGCTCTGGAGTTTTCTCTTGCCCCTGCTGACTCTGAAGGGAGTCTGGGGAAAACAGGTTCTCAAAGGCGCCCGCAGTGAGGTAGATGAAACTCACCGTTCCAGCCCCAAATCTCTGCTTCATTAAGTCATTATGTTTATAGAACCAATAGACATATCTCACAGAAGGAAGCACAAGAAAAATACGTGCAATAAAGACTGGTGTTTTCCCTTCATCTTTGCAGTCGGTTTTAGAGACAGAAAGGAAGAGAGCAGATGACTCCAAAGTCAGGACGATTCAAAATGCGAGGGGAGGAGAGCAGGAGGTGGTGGGTTGGAAGCAGTGAGACAGAGCACTTAATTCCTTAGTCCCCTGGGTGGTTCAGGGACTGTCCCATCCCATCATCCACAGAGAGGGAGGAGACCCATGGGTGATGGACACATCTGCATTCCCAGGGCTGGGTCAGGACTTTGCCTTTCTGTTTCATACAGCAAACCCCGGCTTTTCTCAGCACTACAGCTGCCTGCACAGCGCCTTTGTCTGCCTGCAGCCATGGCCTCCGGTCCCCTGCTCCGAGGAGTCCCTGCGCAACCTTTGTCAGTAATTGTCCTTCCTTGGGCCAATTAAGACTCCGAGACACGTTGGGGTTTGCTTCTGACATATTGTCCTTGAGAGGTCTCTTCTCTCTCCTCTCAGCACTGAGGTTCACAGCGTTAAATACACCACGAGGCTCCCAAAAGCACAGAAAACCCCAATGAGCTTTGTCTCTACTGCAATTTTCTTCACATCTTCAGAACTTGTACAATTAATTAGAAAAGTTTGAAGAGTCCAGGTGAAAAAGAGATTTGTGTCAACATTTAATAAAAGGAAGTTTATTTTCATTTTTCAGGATTATTTTTCATTATGTTCAGGTAAGGGCATTATGATGGCAGAATTTTCTAATTGATAATGGCTCAGCATGTCTCCGTAGGAGGTCTGGGCAGCGTGGAAAAGCAGTGCCTCGAGTCTGACCCTGCATGGACAGCCTTGCTCCTCCCCTCCCAACCCCACCACTTTGGCCACCTGGCACTTGCATCCCTCTTCCTTCTATCAGACATCTCCGTTGGAATTTAAAGCCCTTCTCCAGGAATCCACATCTGATTTCCTCAGAGAACTGGCTGCCAAAAGACACAGCAGCGGGGGGATGGCGTGTTGTTAGTTTTGAACACACACAAGTGAAACCTGATAAGACTCCCCGAAAAGATCCAACAGGCTCCGTTAGCAGTCCATGGGCTCCAAGGAGGTTCACCTTCCAGGAGAGACAACTATACACGAAATGTTTTTGACAGAGACAGAGGAAATGATAAATATAAGCACAATTGAAGACGTGGTGTGTTTCCTCAGGCTGGGGGACATCACTGGAATGTGGGGAAGATCAAAGACGCAGAGTACAAGACAGCACTGGCAATGCAAGGACTGAGGAAGATTTGTATTTTTTTCTCCTGCTATTAATGCCCATGCTGAAAAATTGTAATTTTGCAATCATGGGTGAAAACGCAGTCATTTGATTGAAAGATTTTTTTCCGTTGATTTAAAGCTGCCCGTAGATTTTGAGATGTGTCTGCTCTCCAACCACGTGCAAGGGACCTGCTGGAGATCAGAGAACCTTGGGAGATGCAGATGGAGCTTGCACAGAGGTGCCCATGTCCCTGTGACTGCATCCCAGCCCAGTTTAGAAATCACTTCCATTGGCAAACAAAGACAGTGCTCAAAGTCCTCCAGAATTCCAGGCTTAACTTGGGAATATCCATGCTATCCCGGGATCTGCAGGGCGGGAGAAATCAGTCTGGGAGCTGATCCATGGGTGATGGCTCATTGCAGCAGGGTCTGTCAGGGCTGTGGGGAACCCCCTGCTGTGCGAGGGGATGTGGTGCAGGTTTGGAAATATCTGGAGGAATGCTGATTGCCTTTAGGCCTGGGAATAGATCTGTGGAATGTTCCATAGACTCCCCTTTCCACCTGGATGCTCTTCAGATTTGAATTGCCCATTTCCAGGCTCTGCTGGCACTGCCCGTTCCCAGCCCCTACAGCATGAGGAAGCTTGTCCATAGGTTTCCTCTCAAGGCATAGCCAGCAGCCTCCTTTCAGATCCGTCACCACCCCTTCTTGGCAGGAGTGTGGTACCCATCCTTTAGAATCATTGAATAGTTTGGGTCAGAAGGGATGGCAAAGCCCACCCAGTTCCAACTCCTGGCCATGGGCAGGGACACCTCCCACTGGAGGTTGCCCAAAGCCCCACGCAACCTGTCCTTGAACACCTCCAGGGATGGGGCAGCCACCACTTCCTTCCCTGGGCAACCTGGGCCAGGGCCTCACCACCTCACGAGAAAACATTGCTTCCTAAGATCTCATCTAAATTTTCCCTTTCTTCACTGGAAATTCCCAACATAGATGCCAGTCCCTGCACCACTGAGAATCCAAGGGGACAGATTCCCAGCAGAGATGATTCCTGGTATCGGATGGGATTTTAGTGCCTGCCCAGCGGTTGGGCTGCTCTGACCACACTGCAATTCGGGCTGTGGCCATGGTCCAACAATGAAATAATCTATATTCTACTCAGGATGACAAGGCTGCCGGGTTAAATCCCTCATCATCCTCTGCCCACATGATACCTCAGCCTGGAGAAATACAAATCTGATGGGTGGACTGTTCAGTGGATAAGGAATTGTTTGGTTGGTCACATTGAGAGGGTAGCGGTCGATGGCTCAATGTCCACGTGGAGATGGGTGAGATGTATTGTCTCTCAAGGGTCTGTACTGGGGCCAGGGCTGTTTTCATCAAGACAGACAGCAAGATTGCAGATGATCCTGGGCTGAGTGGTGCAGTTGACACACCTGAAGGATGGGATGTCACCCAGAGGTACCTGGACAAGCTGGAGAAGTGGGCCTCTCTGAATCTCATAAGCTTCAACAAGACCAACTGCAACGACCTACCCCTGGGTTGGGGCAATCCCAAGCACAGTGCAGGCTGGTGGACAACGTGATTGGCTGCAGCCCCACGGAGAAGAACTTAGGGTGCTGGTGAATGAGAAGATGAACATGAGCTGACAATGTGCACTTGCAGCCCAGAAAGCCAAACATATCCTGGGCTGCATCCAAAGCAGTGGGACCGGGAGGGCAAGGGAGATTATTCTCCCACTCCAATGAGACCCTCCACCCGGAGTCCTGCATCCGGCTCTGGTGTCCTCAGAACAGGAAGGAAATGGATCTGCTGGAGCAAATCCAGAGGAGGCCACAAAGATGATCTGAGGGCTGGAGCACCTCCCATTCCAGGACAGGCTGAGGGAGTTGCGGTTGTTCGGCCTGGAGGAGAGAAGGCTCCGGGGAGACCTCAGAGCAGCTTCCAGAGCTGAAAGAGGCTCCAGGAAAGCTGGGGAGGGGCTCTTGATCAGGGAGTGCAGGGATAGGATGATGGGGTCTGGTTTTCAGCTGCAAGAGGGAAGATTGGAATGAGATCTGAGGAAGAAATGTTTTCCTGTGAGAGTGGGGTGGCACTGGCACAGGTTGCCCAGAGAAGTCGTGGACGCTCTATCCCTGGAGGTGTTCATTGCCACGATGGAACCCTCAGCTCTGGAGTGCAGGGAAGTATGGTGGAAGGGAAAGGGATGCAAATGCCAGGAGGGCAATGGGAGCAATGTTGGCACTGGGGAGGTGAGGAGCAAGGCTGTCCATGCAGGGTCAGACCTCATGGGACTGCGTCTCCATGCTGCCCAGAACTCCTGAGGAGACGCTTTGCACCAGTGCCAGTTGTAGAATGATTCTGTTACCTCTTCCCTGAGCTAAAAAGGGACAAAATATAGAATTTAAGCTCAAACACATTTTTATGAATTGCACTTTGAACTGTTCCTCCTTAACTGCACTGGGAAATGATTCCAATGAGCTCTACCAGGCTTGAAGGCCTGGAGGAAACTTCAGGAGAGAAAGAGGTCGTTAAGGCTTTCTGGATTTTAATGAGACCCAGGGTATATTCACTGCTGAGACAAACCTCAGCTCCTTAGAGGAGACTGAAGAAACCTCTCAACAAGTCAAGAGTAGAACTCAGAGTGCCCTGAATTATTAATTGGTCTCAGCGAGAATTGTTCCCCACAAAGCCTCCTCAGGGACTCCTTGGAGCAGCGAGTTGGAGGCCATGATTGCAGGCAAAGGTGCTGCTGTGATGCTGAGAAAAGCCTGGGTTTGCTTGATGAAGCAGAAAGACCAAGCCCTCATGCCCATGCCATGGAGAGGCAGATCTGGCTTTGCCTACAATGATGGTGTTGTGAACATTATCACATTGCTGAATGAAATTTGGAGCTGTTATTCCATGTAATTCCAAAGACAGGTCTGTAGAGTTACGTGAGATGCCAAGTGTCTCACACACAGCTCCATGCAGTTGCAAAGCAGTCAGGTCATAGAGGAGTTCAGTTTTAGAAGGTTCATAGAAGCGGTGGCTCATAGAAGTCTCACAGCAGAGTAGGGTGAAAGAAGTCTCTGCTCATAGAAGCTTCAGGTCATAAAAGGGTGATAGAATATGAGCCATGGAAGAGGCGAGTCATAGAAGTGTGAGAGTTCATTTGTATTTTGGAAGGATTTGGTTATAGAAGGGTTGGTTCAAGGACGAGTCGGACCATAGAAGAGTTATAGAGCAGTCGGGTAAAAGGCCATGGGCAATTGCATGAGGTTTAACAATGCCAAGTACAGAGTCCTGCATTTGGGTCACAACAACCCCACGCAATGCTCCAGGCTTGGGGAAGAGTGGCTGGAAAAGGACCTGGAGGTGTTGATTGGTGTGGGGAGTTTTCCACTCGGCTGCCCGGAGCGTGGGGCTGCCCGGCTCCTGCAGCCAAGCGTCTCCGCTGCATGGGCAGCACACATAGAATTGGCAGAGCTGAAGGTCCTGGAGGGACCTTGAAGAAGCAGACAAGAGAGGAACATTGCCGACAAAGTACCTACGACAAGTACCGTAAACAGAAGAACAGGAGAGACAATTGTAGCCTTCTGATGCCCAACGAAGGAGTTGGGACTGCTCGTGAACAGCGAGGGATCAGTTACCCATTGACCAGTTGTTTGGAAGTTTGAGCGCGGGGACAGTTGTTTGTAACCACTCAGAGAAGGCCATATTTTTTGCAACTTAGCAGAGTTGTATAAAAGCAGCTGCTTTTATAATAAAGGGTCTTCTGTACATACAAGTTCAGGAGTGCGTGTCTCAGTGCCCTGAGACTGGGGCTGAACTTGATCCAGCAATGTGCCCAGGTGGCCAAGAGGGCCAGTAGCATCTTGGCCGGAACAAGGAATAGTGTGGCCAGTGTGAAGAGGGGGTCTCTGAAAAATTAGACCAATTTTTGGGACCCAATACCTAGACATCGGATGAAATTCAGTCAATTTTAAGTATATTGTTTACTACGGAGGAGAGGGAAATGATAAGGCAAGCAGGTATGCAAAATTGGGAAAGACGATATCATCAGGGTCTGCCAGGGGAGCAGAAATGGCCGAATCAAAACCCCAATTGGAATCATCAAAACGTACATGATAGGCAAAACATGTCGGATTTAAGGGAAATGAGTATTCAAGGCATTAGGGAGGCGGTTCCCAGGGGACAAAATATAGTTAAGGCCTTTGGGGAACATCAGGGGAGAGATGAATCTCCCACTGACTTGTTGGAAAGATTAAGGAAGAGCCTCCAAATGTATTCTGGAGTAGATCACAACTGCCCAGTCGGGGAGGCTCTATTAAAAACTCAGTTTGTGGCTAGATCCTGGGAGGATATTTGGAAAATGTTGGAGAAGCTAGACGGGTGGCAAGATAGGGGTCTACAGGACCTCCTTCGGGAGGCTCAAAAGGTTTATGTACGACGTGATGAAGAAAAGGAAAAAACAAAGGCAAAGATATTCGTGGCCACTGTTAGAGAAACACAAAGGAATACACAACACCACAGGCCTAAGATTAAACCTTCAGGGAGCCTCTTCAGAGGAGAAAAGCCACAAAATTATAGGACCCCCATAAGAGAAGGCTTCGAATGTTATTATTGTGGAAAGGAAGGTCATCTTAAACGAAAATGCAAAAAGAAAATGCAGGACGAGAAAATGTTTCAGGAGGATTAAGGGCGTCAGGGGCTCTACATCCTGGGGACAACATCTTCATCAGAGCCCTTGATAAAATGATGGAGAGGTCCCCAGGGGGAAGAAGTCATCTTCCTAGTAGACATCGGAGTCGAGAAATCTACCATTCCAAAATTACCAAAAGGATGTCAGTTGAGTAAGGAAAAAGCCGTGGTGGTGGGAGCAAAGGGGGAACCTTTTAAAGTTCCCATCATGAAGAATGTATTGATGGAATCAGAAATCAAAATCTGTCGTGAACTTATTATTAGTTGCGGAGGCAGACTTTAATTTATTAGGGAGAGATTTAATTATTTCTTGGGGAATCAATTTGACAATTGATCAAGGATCAATAATGGCGAAGTAGTTAAACAAATTACAGCCGAAATACGGTAGTTAGCACACGTCCCCGTCCAAACTTGGAAAGGCTGAGACATTGACCTGTTTTCCTGGCTTCCCGGAAGCCCATGGGAAAACCAAATCTTATTTTATTTGTTATGTGAATTAGCCACATTGTTGGTTTTGCCATGTGCTATTCCATGTTTTATACGATTGATTCAACACGTTATAACTAATATGCAATTTGCTACTATGGTCTCACCTGATGGCGTTAAACAAATTTGAGCTGTATGCCAAACCACACAGTCGACAATAAGGATTATATAGTTAATGCAATCCTAAGACAAGTTTAGTGAACTATTAAAGAATTTAATAGAAAATAAGAACCTGAGAACAATTAACTGTATAACAATCCGACAAAATCCCAAGCGATGCAATCAAAACAGAAAACCACCACCCGTGAGTTCAGCACAGTCCTTTGGTGGTTGTCAGGATGGTAGACGACCTGATTGGGACCGGAAGGGGTGGACAAATATGGCTCCGTCTCTCTCTCCCGTAGCGTGTTACACGATCGTGAGGCGCCTGACGCTCACCCGAGGATGACCTTCGATCCTCCCGTCCATCGTGGTCTTTTCTCATGGGGGCGATAATGATTATGGCCATTGTGAAGAGTATAGATGGAATTCGTGCCAGAAAACGCAGTGTAATGCCTGTTGGTGCACGACCTGCAAAATAGCGTTACAGACGACAGGGAAAAAAGGCCTTCTGGGATGATTCGATACCTGAGTAAAGGTCAGGACCTGCTAAGGAGGCATGGAACAATAGCAGGACATCTTGCGGGTTAACTTGATAACGACCATGAAACATATGTTGTGCAAGAAATTGAGCTCAAAGTGCAGAAGTGAAGGTAAAGAAGAAGAAAAGAAAATCGCCTTAAAAGGAACAAACAAGCGTAAAAACCTCTTAAACCTGCTCTTGAGAAATTGCCACATCTACAATATCGACCTGCAGAAGAATATAAAAGGAACTAAGAGCTTAGACTTTGGTGTGCGTTATTGGTGGAGTGGAGACTCCCCGGCGCACCCAGCGCTGTTTGCTTCTATGCTTTCCCATATAAACAGAATAAAGCAATCTTTTGCAGAAATTACAATTGATTGAGTATCTATAACACCCCTGTGCTCAGCACTGGTGAGGCTGCACCTTGTTCAGTTTTGGACACATCGCTACATTCCTGGTGGTGTTTAAATGATGAGTAGATGTTGTGCTTGGGCACATAGTCTAGAGGCAGACTTAGCAGGGCTGGATCGGTGGTTGGGTTTGATGATCTTCAAGGTCTTTCCCAACCAAAACCATTCTTGAATGGGCCCCAATGCTACACACCCACACTGTTATCTGTACACCGGTATTGCCACCTGCAAGCAATGTCCTTGGGGATGTTCTTTAAGGAAACTCCAGAATAAGACCTAAGTCTTCAGGCACCGCACCGAGAAGATTCCCTTTCTTTATGCAAAGGCTGTTCTGGAGGCAGCTGTGTCACACAAGTGCCCATTGCCCGTCCCTGCCTGTGGTCACAGCACTGCCAGATTAGGAGGTGCTGGGAAATAAATAACTGGCTCCAAAACTGGTGAGAGGAGCAGAACTCTGGGTTCTTTGATCATGGGTTGACAGGTAAATCACCAGATTTGCTGTCTAAAGATGGGATACACCTGTCCCCTACGGGCGGAAGACTACTCACCAAGAAGATAACAGGGCTCATTACTAGAGCTTTAATCTAGACGAGAAGGGGAGGGGAGATAATCAGGCTTGATCAAAAAGCCTGGGAATGGCACTACAGTTTCTGGGGGATGGTGTGCTGGCAAGGACCCTTGGTCTGCCACCTCACAGGAAGTGAGGAATAGCACCTCAAATGGCTCCACAAAAGGTTCAAATAATTCAGTGGGCAGTTGCTTAGGAATTAAGATTGTTCTCCTTAGGAGTGTAGTGGGATTGACTTCAGCCCAACTGAAGTGCATCTACACCAATGCACACAGCATGGGCAATAAACAAGAGGCGCTGGATATTGTAAGGAGGACTGTGATGTAATTGCTGTCATGGAAATGTGGTGGGATGACTCACATGACTGGAGTGCTGCTGTGGATGGATACAGACTCTTCAGGCGGGATGGGCGAGAAGGGAGAGGTGGTGGGGTAACCCTCTTTGTTAGAGAGAGTTTTGACAGCCTTGAACTCATTGGTAGTGATGAGAGGGTTGAATGTCTGTGGGTGAAAATCATAGGTCCACCTAGTAAGACAGATTTCGTGGTGGGAGTCTGCTGTAGACCACCCAGCCAGGATAAGGAGGCTGGTGAGTATCAAGCAACTGGGAGAAGTTTCAAACTGTGGAAGAAGGGGCAGGCAACACATGAGGACTACAAACATGAAATGAGATCTTGTAGTCACAAAATCAGAAAGGCTAAAGACCAATTAGAATTTAGATTGGCCCATTCTGTGAAAGATAATCGCATCTGCTTATCTGCTTTCAAGGCCTTTACCAACGAACAGCACGAGTTCCAGTGAGCATTCCCAACTCCCCCGAATGCTTTTGCTCATCAATTCCCTCCTGTCTTTTCACATGGGCAAATTCATTTGCCAAATGCATCATCTGTCTCTTGAAGGGGAATTGGATGATATTTTGCTTGAAAATTACTTTTAACACATTCTCATGGGCACTGGACATAGAAGCAGAAGTTGTTCGTTGTCGTAGCATTGTCCAATTCCAAGTAAATAACATAGCAGAGAAAACAAAGCTAACAAAGCTAACTAAAACTAACATCAAAAGGACAATAACGGGGTGACACAACTTATTTAGAATGCCAGTAGTGGTAGGGGACCATCCAAACAGCACGTCCCACCAATGATGGTTCGCATCTTCTTTTAACATTTTTAGGACCCTATTTCTTTCCTCCGTGTCATGGTGGACTGTTATCAGGGTCTTTCTCCCATTTTGTTGGACCTCCTTCCAAATTTTGATCAAATCCTGTAGTTGCATTAGTTGTTTCACCGATGTAAGATTCATTCCAATAGATACAGGTGATAATTTCTGAAACATTGCTTGATTGGATTTTATCAGCTGATGGCATATGACTGGTGCTAAATAAGAAAAGTCACACCCAACAAAATTACAAATACAGAAATTAGAGTGATTCTTACTATCCATAATTATCTCATCTATTACCATAGAGGTACAAGCAGTTCTCAAACACACACAACCCTGGCCCATATATACCAGTACGGTCCTCTGATGAGCATCTGGATGGATCTCACAGTGACGAGTGCATTGCTCAGTGTCGAGGCAGATTTGGAGGCCCATACACAGGCACTGATATTATTGGAAGTATGACAGCAGATCAGTGGAATCGCTGTCCAGAAATGCATCGCAATAAGTGGAAAAGCTGCATTGTTGCATGGGCGATGGCTTTGTTCAGGGCCTGTATCACAGTCTTGTTTCTAAGACTGTAGATGAAGGGATTTAAGAATGGGTACAGAACAGTGTTCAGCAAAGCTACAGTTCTGTTGGTCTCTAAGTGAACATCTCCTGAAGGACATGCATAGAGAGCAATGCAGCTCCCATAGGCGATAGCTAAGGTGGTGAGATGGGAAGAACATGTGGTAAAAGCTTTCTTCCTCCCAGAGGCTGCTGGAAGATACAGAATACAAAAAAGGATGCGTGTGTAGGATGCCAGAGTTAAACATAAGGAACCCAGGATGACAAATGACACAAAAACAGAGTCTATTTTCCAAAGCAGACTGGTGTCAGAGGAGGAGAGTTTGAATAAGGGGGAGTTGTCACAGAAGAAATGGTGGATCTTGTTTGAGCCACAGAAAGTCAACTGATAGAGGAGAACCAGACGGTAACTGAAGAATGTGAGGCTTATGACCCAAGCTGCAACAACTAAGTAGATGCAGAGCTGAGGCTTCATGATGGCAGCATAATGCAAAGGTTGGCAGATAGCAACATAGCGATCAAAGGACATGACAACAAGCAGAACAAACTCTGTACAGCCCAGGGCAAAATAGAAATAGGATTGAGCAAAGCAGGTGCCTAGTGAAATCGTTCTCCTTCCAAAACCCAGGATCACAAACAACTTGATACTTGTGGAGGATGTGAACCAGATTTCCAGGAAGGCAAAATTGCTGATGAAAAAGTACATGGGGGTTTGCAGGTGGTGATCCACACACACAAGGAAGATGATGGTTGCATTCCCGATCACTGTTGTCAGGTACATGAGCAGAATGACCAGAGAGAGAAATAGCTGCAGTCTTTGGGTGAGCCCTGAGAAGCCGTCTAGGACGAACTCAGTAACTGCAGTTCCATTCCCTGGACCCATGCTGTACTTCAGTTCAACCTGCCGAGACAGGAACATGGCAAAAACACAAGTGTGACAATGTCACAGTCTGCATGAGAGGTTTGAGCCTTTCTTCTCTGCTACTTTCCTTTCTTTCAGTCTCCCTACGTAACACAGACAGAGATGGTCCTGCAGGCATTTCTCACTCCCTGTTTTTTTTTCTGTTCCCCATTTCAGGTAGAGAATTTGTTGTCTCCATTCTACTTTTCTCAGACACCCGTAAAGGGTTCTTTCTCCAGAACAGAGGACTTTAAAGAGGCTGACAGCTATTCCACCTCATTCCTAGGAAATTCCAAATTCACTCAGACCTATTCCAAACATCTGTCGCACCCACGTGCCCAACTCATCTCTTCTACTGCACAAATGCTCACCTATCAAACAATCCCAATATGAACGCTGAAAGCATTCATCCCACTTTTCAGTACTTGCCTTTTTGGACCAGGAATCCCTGTGTATTTCAAACCCAGCAATACTAAGTGTCTCTTCCGTAATCCCCTGCTTTCTCCCACAGCTTCTTGCTCTCCGTCACTTCAGAAAGGGGGACAAGAAGGTGGAATAGGAACCAAGCACAAGTTGTCTTCTTCAGTACTGTAAATCATGACAGCAGTTTATGATTCCACGTGGTCTGTCTCTCAGTCTCAGCTGACATCTGTCTGCACTGCAACACAGCTCTTTCCAAACAGTTGCTCATTGCTCTCACTGTCGAGTGTCCCAACCTGAATGCAGAGAAGAAAACTGCACCTGGGAGGTATTTGTAACCTGTCTTTTGCTTTCCAATTACAGACTGGGAGGACCTCACCTCTGGAGTTTTCTCTTGCCCCTGCTGACTCTGAAGGGAGTCTGGGGAAAACAGGTTCTCAAAGGCGCCCGCAGTGAGGTAGATGAAACTCACCGTTCCAGCCCCAAATCTCTGCTTCATTAAGTCATTATGTTTATAGAACCAATAGACATATCTCACAGAAGGAAGCACAAGAAAAATACGTGCAATAAAGACTGGTGTTTTCCCTTCATCTTTGCAGTTGGTTTTAGAGACAGAAAGGAAGAGAGCAGATGACTCCAAAGTCAGGACGATTCAAAATGCGAGGGGAGGAGAGGAGGAGGTGGTGGGTTGGAAGCAGTGAGACAGAGCACTTAATTCCTTAGTCCCCTGGGTGGTTCAGGGACTGTCCCATCCCATCATCCACAGAGAGGGAGGAGACCCATGGGTGATGGACACATCTGCATTCCCAGGGCTGGGTCAGGACTTTGCCTTTCTGTTTCATACAGCAAACCCCGGCTTTTCTCAGCACTACAGCTGCCTGCACAGCGCCTTTGTCTGCCTGCAGCCATGGCCTCCAGTCCCCTGCTCCGAGGAGTCCCTGCGCAACCTTTGTCAGTAATTGTCCTTCCTTGGGCCAATTAAGACTCCAAGACACGTTGGGGTTTGCTTCTGACGTATTGTCCTTGAGAGGTCTCTTCTCTCTCCTCTCAGCACTGAGGTTCACAGCGTTAAATACACCACGAGGCTCCCAAAAGCACAGAAAACCCCAATGAGCTTTGTCTCTACTGCAATTTTCTTCACATCTTCAGAACTTGTACAATTAATTAGAAAAATTTGAAGAGTCCAGGTGAAAAAGAGATTTGTGTCAACATTTAATAAAAGGAAGTTTATTTTCATTTTTCAGGATTATTTTTCATTATTTTCAGGTAAGGGCATTTTGATGGCAGCATTTTCTAATTGATAATGGCTCAGCATGTCTCCGTAGGAGGTCTGGGCAGCGTGGAAAAGCAGTGCCTCGAGTCTGACCCTGCATGGACAGCCTTGCTCCTCCCCTCCCACCCCACCGTTTTGGCCACCTGGCACTTGCATCCCTCTTCCTTCCATCAGACATCTCCGTTGGAATTTAAAGCCCTTCTCCAGGAATCCACATGTGATTTCCTCAGAGAACTGGCTGCCAAAAGACACAGCAGCGGGGGGATGGCGTGTTGTTAGTTTTGAACACACAAAAGTGAAACCTGATAAGACTCCCCAAAAAGATCCAACAGGCTCCGTTAGCAGTCCATGGGCTCCAAGGAGGTTCACCTTCCAGGAGAGACAAGTATACACGAAATGTTTTTGACAGACAAAGAGGAAATGATAAATATAAGCACAATTGAAGAGGTGGTGTGTTTCCTCAGGCTGGGGGACATCACTGGAATGTGGGGAAGATCAAAGACGCAGAGTACAAGACAGCACTGGCAATGCAAGGACTGAGGAAGATTTGTATTTTTTTCTCCTGCTATTAATGCCCATGCTGAAAAATTGTAATTTTGCAATCATGGATGAAAACTCAGTCATTTTATTGAAAGACTTTTTTTTCAGTTGATTTAAAACTGCCCATAGATTGTGAGATGTGTCTGCTCTCCAACCACGTGCAAGGGACCTGCTGGAGACCAGAGAACCTTGGGAGATGCAGATGGAGCTTGCACAGAGGTGCCCATGTCCCTGTGACTGCATCCCAGCCCACTTTAGAGATCACTTCCATTGGCAAACAAAGACAGCGCACAAAATCCTCCAGAATTCCAGGCTTAACTCAGGAATATCCATGCTATCCCGGGATCTGCAGGGCGGGAGAAATCAGTCTGGGAGCTGATCCATGGGTGATGGCTCATTGCAGCAGGGTCTGTCAGGGCTGTGGGGAACCCCCTGCAATGCGAAGGGATGTGGTGCAGGTTTGGAAATATCTGGAGGAATGCTGATTGCCTTTAGGCCTGGGAATAGATCTGTGGAATGTTCCATAGACTCCCCTTTCCACCTGGATGCTCTTCAGATTTGAATTGCCCATTTCCAGGCTCTGCTGGCACTGCCCGTTCCCAGCCCCTACAGCATGAGGAAGCTTGTCCATAGGTTTCCTCTCAAGGCATAGCCAGCAGCCTCCTTTCAGATCCGTCACCACCCCTTCTTGGCAGGAGGGTGGTATCCATCCTTTAGAATCATAGAATAGTTTGGGTCAGAAGGGATGGCAAAGCCCACCCAGTTCCAACTCCTGGCCATGGGCAGGGACACCTCCCACTGGAGGTTGCTCAAAGCCCCACGCAACCTGTCCTTGAACACCTCCAGGGATGGGGCAGCCACCACTTCCTTCCCTGGGCAACCTGGGCCAGGGCCTCACCACCTCACGAGAAAACATTGCTTCCTAAGATCTCATCTAAATTTTCCCTTTCTTCACTGGAAATTCCCAACATAGATGCCAGTCCCTGCACCACTGAGAATCCAAGGGGACAGATTCCCAGCAGAGAGGATTCCTGGTATCGGATGGGATTTTAGTGCCTGCCCAGCGGTTGGGCTGCTCTGACCACACTGCAATTCGGGCTGTGGCCATGGTCCAGCAATGAAATAATCTATATTCTACTGAGGATGACAAGGCTGCCGGGTTAAATTCCTCATCATCCTCTGCCCACATGATACCTCAGCCTGGAGAAATACAAATCTGATGGGTGGACTGTTCGGTGGATAAGGAATTGTTTGGTTGGTCACATTGAGAGGGTAGCGGTCGATGGCTCAATGTCCACGTGGAGATGGGTGACAAGTATTGTCTCTCAAGGGTCTGTACTGGGGCCAGGGCTGTTTTCATCAAGACAGACAGCAAGATTGCAGATGATCCCGGGCTGAGTGGTGCAGTTGACACACCTGAAGGATGGGATGTCACCCAGAGGTACCTGGACAAGCTGGAGAAGTGGGCCTCTCTGAATCTCATAAGGTTCAACAAGACCAACTGCAACGTCCTACCCCTGGGTTGGGGCAATCCCAAGCACAGTGCAGGCTGGTGGACAACGTGATTGGCTGCAGCCCCACGGAGAAGAACTTAGGGTGCTGGTGAATGAGAAGATGAACATGAGCTGACAATGTGCACTTGCAGCCCAGAAAGCCAAACATATCCTGGGCTGCATCCAAAGCAGTGGGACCGGGAGGGCAAGGGAGATTATTCTCCCACTCCAATGAGACCCTCCACCCGGAGTCCTGCATCCGGCTCTGGTGTCCTCAGAACAGGAAGGAAATGGATCTGCTGGAGCAAATCCAGAGGAGGCCACAAAGATGATCTGAGGGCTGGAGCACCTCCCATTCCAGGACAGGCTGAGGGAGTTGCGGTTGTTCGGCCTGGAGGAGAGAAGGCTCCGGGGAGACCTCAGAGCAGCTTCCAGAGCTGAAAGAGGCTCCAGGAAAGCTGGGGAGGGGCTCTTGATCAGGGAGTGCAGGGATAGGATGATGGGGTCTGGTTTTCAGCTGCAAGAGGGAAGATTGGAATGAGATCTGAGGAAGAAATGTTTTCCTGTGAGAGTGGGGTGGCACTGGCACAGGTTGCCCAGAGAAGTCGTGGACGCTCTATCCCTGGAGGTGTTCAGTGCCACGATGGATGGGCCACAAGCGAGACCTGTGAAAATACACCTTCCTCAAAGCAGACTCTGGACAGCAGCTGCACCTACAGAGCTGCATAGTGCCCCCAGCAGTGCTGGCAGAGACTGGGGAGCAGGGGGTTACAGAGGGCACGGCCTTCCCTCAGCTCAGAGGGGACTGAGCTTGCTTGAATCACTGCCAATGGAAATGCAAAAGATCCATGGATATCGCTGTTCCAGACACAACAGGGACTGCTGATGAGAAGGCTTTGGATGACTGAAAGCAAACACATCAGGGTCTTCATCCTCCACATCGCCAGAAACTGCTGTAAAAGCAGCACAGGGAACGCATGACTGTGAGTGTTGTAAATTGTGGGACGTCTTCATCTGTGAGACAGAGAGGAATCCACGGTCGCAAAGCAGTCTTCTAGAGTGTTCATCCTGATCCAGTGGCCATTTCTGATGTCGTCTTTGCAGACTCAGACTCTCCAGACAAAGGCCCACTGCATCCTTCTATGATTTTCTCCTCCCCTCACTCTGTTCATTGGGAGAACTCTCCCCTCCGCAGCTGCTGCTTTGAGCTCCATGGAGTTCAGCGCTTGCCCGTCTCTCAGCACTCTGAGTGTCTCTTCAGCCAAGGCTTTAATTCTGTTGATCTCTGCCTTTTTTTGTGTCTATCTCAACATTTCTCATCAGACTGTCCCTTGTAGAAGGCAGCCCCTCATCAGAGACAGCTTGTGCTGAGCCTGTGGGTGAGGAGGGGGTTGATTGATTATGAAACTTTATCAGCTTTGCTTTTCTTCATAGAATCATAGAATAGTTTGGGCTGGAAGGGACCTTAAAGATCATCCCATCCAGTTCCAACCCCCTGCCATGGGCAGGGACATCCCACTGGCTCAGGCTGCCCAATGCCCCATCCAACCCGGCCTTGAACCCCTCCAGGGATGGGGCATCCACAACCGCCCTGGGCAACATGTTCCAGTGTCTCACCACTCTCATAGTGAAGAAATTCTTCCTACTGTCCAGTCTAAATCTGCCCCTCTCCAGTTCATACCCACGTGTTCTTATTCCCCTGTGCCTGCGTGCAGCCAGATCTGTAAGGAGAAGAGGGGGAGATGGTGCAATGGAGCTGGAACCCTCAGCTCTGGAGTGCAGGGAAGTATGGTGGAAGGGAAAGGGATGCAAATGCCAGGGGGGCAATGGGAGCAGTGGTGGCACTGGGGAGGTGAGGAGCAAGGCTTGAAGGCCTGGAGGAAACTTCAGGAGAGAAAGAGGTCGTTAAGGCTTTCTGGATTTTGATGAGACCCAGGGTACATTCACTGCTGAGACAAACCTCAGCTCCTTAGAGGAGACTGAAGAAACCTCTCAACAAGTCAAGAGTAGAACTCAGAGTGCCCTGAACTATTAATTGGTCTCAGCGAGGATTGTTCCCGACAAAGCCTCCTCAGGGACTCCTTGGAGCAGTGAGTTGGAGGCCATGATTGCAGGCAAAGGTGCTGCTGTGATGCTGAGAAAAGCCTGGGTTTGCTTGATGAAGCAGAAAGACCAAGCCCTCATGCCCATGCCATGGAGAGGCAGATCTGGCTTTGCCTACAATGATGGTGTTGTGAACATTATCACATTGCTGAATGAAATTTGGAGCTGTTATTCCATGTAATTCCAAAGACAGGTCTGTAGAGTTACGTGAGATGCCAAGTGTCTCACACACAGCTCCATGCAGTTGCAAAGCAGTCAGGTCATAGAGGAGTTCAGTTTTAGAAGGTTCATAGAAGTGGTGGCTCATAGAAGTCTCACAGCAGAGAAGGGTCAAAGAAGTCTCTGCTCATAGAAGCTTCAGGTCATAAAAGGGTGATAGAATATGAGCCATGGAAGAGGCGAGTCATAGAAGTGTGAGAGTTCATTTGTATTTTGGAAGGATTTGGTTATAGAAGGGTTGGTTCAAGGACGAGTTGGGCCATAGAAGAGTTATAGAGCAGTCGGGTAAAAGGCCATGGGCAATTGCATGAGGTTTAAGAACGCCAAGTACAGAGTCCTGCATTTGGGTCACAACAACCCCACGCAATGCTCCAGGCTTGGGGAAGAGTGGCTGGAAAAGGACCTGGAGGTGTTGATTGGTGTGGGGAGTTTTTCACTCGGCTGCCCGGAGTGTGGGGCTGCCCGGCTCCTGCGTTAAACAAATTTGAGCTGTATGCCAAACCACACAGTCGACAATAAGGATTATATAGTTAATGCAATTCCAAGACAAGTTTAGTGAACTATTAAACAATTTGATAGAAAATAAGAACCTGAGAACAATTAACTGTATAACAATCTGACAAAATCCCAAGCGATGCAATCAAAACAGAAATACACCACCCGTGAGTTCAGCACAGTCCTTTGGTGGCTGTCAGGATGATGGATGACCTGACTGGGACCGGAAGGGGTGGACAAATATGGCTCCGTCTCTCTCTCCCGTAGCGTGTTACACAATCGTGAGGCGCCTGACGCTCACCCGAAGATGACCTTCGATCCTCCCGTCCATCGTGGTCTTTTCTCATGGGGGCGATAATGATAGGAAAAGTCCAACAAGAAACTATGCCCCGCATGGCAACTAACCTTGTCCCTTTTTTTATAAACTGTCTCCAGTACCTGAACTGAAACTTCAGGCGATGCTCGTGGCCTTAGCGGTCTTGGTCTCGATCTTGGTCTCAGTCTTGGTCTCGGAGAAGTGGAAAGGGAAGACACACAGGAAGTGAGGAATAGTACCTCAAATGGCTCCACAAAAGGGTCAAATAATTCAGTGGGCAGTTGCTTAGGAATTAAGATTGTTCTCCTTAGGAGCGCAGTGGGATTGACTTCAGCCCAACTGAAGTGCATCTACACCAATGCACACAGCATGGGCAATAAACAAGAGGCGCCGGATATTGTAAGGAGGACTATGATGTAATTGCTGTCATGGAAATGTGGTGGGATGACTCACAGAACTGGAGTGCTGCTGTGGATGGCTACAGACTCTTCTGGTGGGATGGGTGAGAAGGGAGAGATGGTGGGGTAACCCTCTTTGTTAGAGAGAGTTTTGACAGCCTTGAACTCATTGGTGGTGATGAGAGGGTTGAATGTCTATGGGTGAAAATCAGAGGTGCACCTAGTAAGAGAGATTTCGTGTGGGAGTCTGCTATAGACCACCCAGCCAGGATAAGGAGGCTGATGAGTATCAAGCAACTGGGAGAAGTTTCAGGATCCCTTGTCCTTGTGGGAGTATTCAACTTAGCAGATGTCTGCACGAAGAAAAAGCAAAGAGGAAACAGTCTAGGAGGTTTCTGGAGTGTGTGCAAGACTTCCAGACACAATTGATGAGCGAGCTGACAAGGGAAGGTGCCGTGCTGGACCTGCTGTTTGTGAACAGAGAAGGAATTGTGGGAGATGTGACAGGTGGAGGACGCCTGAGACATAGCGATCATGAGATGATAGAATTGTCAGTTCTAGGAGAAGCAAGGCAGAGGGGTGGTGGAACGGCCACATCGGACTTCTGGAGGGCAGACTTTGGTCTGTTCAGAAGGCTGCTCAATCAAGTTCAATGGAAGACAGTCCTTAAGGGCAAAGGAGCTCACGAGAGCTGGATGTTCTTTAAGAAGGAATTTCTGATGGCACAGGAGCAAGCCATCCCCGTGTGCTGGAAAATGAGCCAGCAGGGAAGAAAACGAGCCTGGCTGGGTAAAGAGCTTTGGATGGAAACTGGGAAAAAGAGGAAAATATACAGACTCTGGAAGAAGGGGCAGGGAACGCGTGAGGACTACGAACATGAAATGAGATCTTGTAGAGATAAACTCAGAAAGGCTGAAGACCAATTAGAACTTAGATTGGGCCATTCTGTGAAAGATAATCAAAAATCCTTGTACAAATATATTAATAGCAAAAGAAGGACCAAGCAGAATCTCCACAGTGACAAAGGATGAGGAGAAGGCTGAGGTGCTTCATGCCTTCTTTGCCCCAGTCTTTAATAGTATGGGGAGATACTTCCTGGATACTCAGCCTCACAAACCAATATACAGGGAGAAAGTGCAGAACAAAGCTTCCTTGATCCAAGAGGAAATGGTTGGAGACCTGCTCAGCCAATTAGATCTTTGGAAGTCAATGGGGCTGGATGGGATTCACCAAAGAGTATTAAGGGAGCTGGGTGAAAACTTGTTTCCATCATCTACCAGCAGTCCTGGCTGAGTGGGGAATTTCCATTGGACTGGAGGCTGACAGATGTTAGATCCCTTTACAAGAAGGGCTGGAGAGAGGATCCAGGAAACTACAGGCCTGTCAGTCTGCCCTCAGTGCCGGGCAAGGTCATGGAGTAGGTCATGTTTGGTGCCATCTCACAGCATCTACAGGACAACCTGGTGATCAGGCCCACTCAGCGTGGGTTTACAAAACGCAGGTCCTGCCCAACTAACCTGATCACCTTCTATGACAAGGTGACCCACTTGATGGATGAGGATGGTGGCTGGATGGCTGTGGGTGTAGTGTACCTGGATTAGTAAAACCTTTGACACAGTTTCTCATAGTATCTTCCTTGAGAAACGCTATCCCTGGCCTGGACAGGCATACCGTCTGCTGGGTTAAAAACTGGCTGGATGGCAGGCCCAAAGAGTGGTGGTCAATGGAGTTAACTCCAGGTGGAGGCCCGTCACAACTGGTGTTCGCCAGGGCTCAGTGCTGGGTCCAGTCCTGTTCAATGGCAGTGACCTGGATGAGGGCATCAAGTGTGCCCTTAGCAAGTTTGTGGACGACACTAAACTGGGAGGAAGTATTAATATGCTTGAGGGTAGGGAGGCTCTACAGAGGGACCTGAACAGGATGGATTGATGGGCTGAGGCCAATGGCATGAAGTTCAACAAGGCCAAGCGGAGAATCCTGTGCTGGGACACAAAAATCCCGTGCAGTGCTGCAGGTTTGGGGAAGAATGGCTGGAAAGCTGCCTGGCAGGGAGAGACCTGGGGGTGTTGGTCAACAGCTGACTGAACATGAGCCAGCAGTGTGTCGAGGTAGCCAAGAAAGCCAATAGCATCTCGGCTTTTATCTGAAACAGTGTGGCCAGGAGGTCCAGGGACGGGAATCTCTTCCTGTACTGTGCACTGGTGAGGCCGCACCTTGAATACTGTGTTCAGTTTTGGGCCCCTCACTGTAAGACATTGAGTGTTCTGTGGATTTCAGACCCTATAACCCAAAAATGAGTTATAAAGCAAATATGTTTATTCCCAGCACTGGGGTGCAAGGGGATTCTCCTCCTCGCTTGCACACCGCGTAACTTAACAAACAGCTACTGACAGAGTAAAGACATGCACAGTTATAAGTGCCTACTACATATTCATAACTTTTCCCCACTTCGTATTATAATTAGTTCTGGAAGGTTTGCTCCAGTCTTGCACCCGCGTAGTGCCTCCGGGTGGTCATGGGCCGAGCTCTCGGGGATGAAATCAACAGCCTTCCTCAGGATGAATTTTTTCTCCTCGAAGTGTGCGCAGGTGCAGTCCCCTTCTGAGACCACTGAAGAAGATGCAGTCAGCGTTCTGCTGGGGCCCACATTCCCATGCCCTGTTACCAGTGAACTTCTGCAAGCCAGCTCCCCTGATCTGCTTTCAAGGCCTTTACCAACGAACAGCACGAGTTCCAGTGAGCATTCCCAACTCCCCCATCTGCTTTTGCTCATCAATTCCCTCCTGTCTTTTAACATGGGCAAATTCATTTGCCAAATGCATCATCTGTCTCTTGAAGGGGAATTGGAGGATATTTTGCTTGAAAATTACTTTTAACACATTCTCATGAATGACATAGAAGTCAAAGTTGTTCGTTGTTGTAGCATTGTCCAATTCCAAACAAATAACATAGCAGAGAGAACAAAGCTAACAAAACTAACTAAAATTAACATCAAAATAATTTTCCTGGTTGGACTCGCGTGATCCTTCATGGAGATTTATGTGCCTTTTTCAGTCGGGTGCGATGGATCCATGGGCTCTGCTCCTTGATTTTGATTGCTGTGAAGGAGATAAGGAGCACCTGGAATGGTCCTTCGCAGAGTCCTCTCTGCAAAAGACTTTACATACACATAATCCCCAGATCGTATGCCCTCACCACAGATCCGACAAGAGCATAAAGCTGAGGCAGCTGTATTTGGAGGCACTGATATTATTGGAAGTATGACAGCAGATCAGTGGAATCGCTGTCCAGAAATGCATCGCAATGAGGGGAAAAGCTGCATTGTTTCATGGGCGATGGCTTTGTTCAGGGCCTGTATCACAGTCTTGTTTCTAAGACTGTAGATGAAGGGATTTAAGAATGGGTACAGAACAGTGTTCAGCAAAGCTACAGTTCTGTTGGTCTCTAAGTGAACATCTCCTGAAGGACATGCATAGAGAGCAATGCAGCTCCCATAGGCGATAGCTAAGGTGGTGAGATGGGAAGAACATGTGGTAAAAGCTTTATTCCTCCCAGAGGCTGCTGGAAGATGCAGAATACTAAAAAGGATGCGCATGTAGAACGCCAGAGTTAAACATAAGGAACCCAGGATGACAAATGACAAGAAAACAGAGTCTGTTTTCCAAAGCAGACTGGTGTCAGAGCAGGACAGTTTGAATAAGGGGGAGTTGTCACAGAAGAAATGGTGGATCTTGTTTGAGCCACAGAAAGTCAACTGATAGAGGAGAACCAGGCGGTAACTGAAGAGTGTGAGGCTTATGACCCAAGCTGCAACAACTAAGTAGATGCAGAGCTGAGGCTTCATGATGGCAGCATAATGCAAAGGTTGGCAGATGGCAACATAGCGATCAAAGGACATGACAACAAGCAGAACAAACTCTGTACAGCCCAGGGCAAAATAGAAATAGGATTGAGCAAAGCAGGTGCCTAGTGAAATCGTTCTCCTTCCAAAACCCAGGATCACAAACAACTTGATACTTGTGGAGGATGTGAACCAGATTTCCAGGAAGGCAAAATTGCTGATGAAAAAGTACATGGGGGTTTGCAGGTGGTGATCCACACACACAAGGAAGATGATGGTTGCATTCCCGATCACTGTTGTCAGGTACATGAGCAGAATGACCAGAGAGAGAAATAGCTGCAGTCTTTGGGTGAGCCCTGAGAAGCCGTCTAGGACGAACTCAGTAACTGCAGTTCCATTCCCTGGACCCATGCTGTACTTCAGTTCAACCTGCCGAGACAGGAACATGGCAAAACCACAAGTGTGACAATGTCACAGTCTGCATGAGAGGTTTGAGCCTTTCTTCTCTGCTACTTTCCTTTCTTTCAGTCTCCCTACGTAACACAGACAGAGATGGTCCTGCAGGCATTCCTCACTCCCTGTTTTTTTTTCTGTTCCCCATTTCAGGTAGAGAATTTGTTGTCTCCATTCTACTTTTCTCAGACACCCGTAAAGGGTTCTTTCTCCAGAACAGAGGACTTTAAAGAGGCTGACAGCTATTCCACCTCATTCCTAGGAAATTCCAAATTCACTCAGACCTATTCCAAACATCTGTCGCACCCACGTGCCCAACTCATCTCTTCTACTGCACAAATGCTCACCTATCAAACAATCCCAATATGAACGCTGAAAGCATTCATCCCACTTTTCAGTACTTGCCTTTTTGGACCAGGAATCCCTGTGTATTTCAAACCCAGCAATACTAAGTGTCTCTTCCGTAATCCCCTGCTTTCTCCCACAGCTTCTTGCTCTCCGTCACTTCAGAAAGGGGGACAAGAAGGTGGAATAGGAACCAAGCACAAGTTGTCTTCTTCAGTACTGTAAATCATGACAGCAGTTTATGATTCCACGTGGTCTGTCTCTCAGTCTTAGCTGACATCTGTCTGCACTGCAACACAGCTCTTTCCAAACAGTTGCTCATTGCTCTCACTGTCGAGTGTCCCGACCTGAATGCAGAGAAGAAAACTGCACCTGGGAGGTATTTGTAACCTGTCTTTTGCTTTCCAATTACAGACTGGGAGGACCTCACCTCTGGAGTTTTCTCTTGCCCCTGCTGACTCTGAAGGGAGTCTGGGGAAAACAGGTTCTCAAAGGCGCCCGCAGTGAGGTAGATGAAACTCACCGTTCCAGCCCCAAATCTCTGCTTCATTAAGTCATTATGTTTATAGAACCAATAGACATATCTCACAGAAGGAAGCACAAGAAAAATACGTGCAATAAAGACTGGTGTTTTCCCTTCATCTTTGCAGTCGGTTTTAGAGACAGAAAGGAAGAGAGCAGATGACTCCAAAGTCAGGACGATTCAAAATGCGAGGGGAGGAGAGGAGGAGGTGGTGGGTTGGAAGCAGTGAGACAGAGCACTTAATTCCTTAGTCCCCTGGGTGGTTCAGGGACTGTCCCATCCCATCATCCACAGAGAGGGAGGAGACCCATGGGTGATGGACACATCTGCATTCCCAGGGCTGGGTCAGGACTTTGCCTTTCTGTTTCACACAGCAAACCCCGGCTTTTCTCAGCACTACAGCTGCCTGCACAGCGCCTTTGTCTGCCTGCAGCCATGGCCTCCAGTCCCCTGCTCCGAGGAGTCCCTGCGCAACCTTTGTCAGTAATTGTCCTTCCTTGGGCCAATTAAGACTCCGAGACACGTTGGGGTTTGCTTCTGACGTATTGTCCTTGAGAGGTCTCTTCTCTCTCCTCTCAGCACTGAGGTTCACAGCGTTAAATACACCACGAGGCTCCCAAAAGCACAGAAAACCCCAATGAGCTTTGTCTCTACTGCAATTTTCTTCACATCTTCAGAACTTGTACAATTAATTAGAAAAGTTTGAAGAGTCCAGGTGAAGAAGAGATTTGTGTCAACATTTAATAAAAGGAAGTTTATTTTCATTTTTCAGGATTATTTTTCATTATGTTCAGGTAAGGGCATTATGATGGCAGCATTTTCTAATTGATAATGGCTCAGCATGTCTCCGTAGGAGGTCTGGGCAGCGTGGAAAAGCAGTGCCTCGAGTCTGACCCTGCATGGACAGCCTTGCTCCTCCCCTCCAACCCCACCACTTTGGCCACCTGGCACTTGCATCCCTCTTCCTTCCATCAGACATCTCCGTTGGAATTTAAAGCCCTTCTCCAGAAATCCACATCTGATTTCCTCAGAGAACTGGCTGCCAAAAGACACAGCAGCGGGGGGATGGCGTGTTGTTAGTTTTGAACACACACAAGTGAAACATGATAAGACTCCCCAAAAAGATCCAACAGGCTCCGTTAGCAGTCCATGGGCTCCAAGGAGGTTCACCTTCCAGGAGAGACAACTATACACGAAATGTTTTTGACAGAGACAGAGGAAATGATAAATATAAGCACAATTGAAGAGGTGGTGTGTTTCCTCAGGCTGGGGGACATCACTGGAATGTGGGGAAGATCAAAGACGCAGAGTACAAGACAGCACTGGCAATGCAAGGACTGAGGAAGATTTGTATTTTTTTCTCCTGCTATTAATGCCCATGCTGAAAAATTGTAATTTTGCAATCATGGATGAAAACTCAGTCATTTTATTGAAAGACTTTTTTTTCAGTTGATTTAAAACTGCCCATAGATTGTGAGATGTGTCTGCTCTCCAACCACGTGCAAGGGACCTGCTGGAGACCAGAGAACCTTGGGAGATGCAGATGGAGCTTGCACAGAGGTGCCCATGTCCCTGTGACTGCATCCCAGCCCAGTTTAGAGATCAATTCCATTGGCAAACAAAGACAGTGCTCAAAATCCTCCAGAATTCCAGGCTTAACTCGGGAATATCCATGCTATCCCGGGATCCACAGGGCGGGAGAAATCAGTCTGGGAGCTGATCCATGGGTGATGGCTCATTGCAGCAGGGTCCGTCAGGGCTGTGGGGAACCCCCTGCTGTGCGAGGGGATGTGGTGCAGGTTTGGAAATATCTGGAGGAATGCTGATTGCCTTTAGGCCCGGGAATAGATCTGTGGAATGTTCCATACAGTCCCCTTTCCACCTGGATGCTCTTCAGATTTGAGTTGCCCATTTCCAGGCTCTGCTGGCACTGCCCGTTCCCAGCCCCTACAGCATGAGGAAGCTTGTCCATAGGTTTCCTCTCAAGGCATAGCCAGCAGTCTCCTTTCAGATCCGTCACCACCCCTTCTTGGCAGGAGGGTGGTATCCATCCTTTAGAATCATAGAATAGTTTGGGTCAGAAGGGATAGCAAAGCCCACCCAGTTCCAACTCCTGGCCATGGGCAGGGACACCTCCCACTGGAGGTTGCTCAAAGCCCCACGCAACCTGTCCTTGAACCCCTCCAGGGATGGGGCAGCCACCACTTCCTTCCCTGGGCAACCTGGGCCAGGGCCTCACCACCTGACGAGAAAACATTGCTTCCTAAGATCTCATCTAAATTTTCCCTTTCTTCACTGGAAATTCCCAACATAGATGCCAGTCCCTGCACCACTGAGAATCCAAGGGGACAGATTCCCAGCAGAGATGATTCCTGGTATCGGATGGGATTTTAGTGCCTGCCCAGCGGTTGGGCTGCTCTGACCACACTGCAATTCGGGCTGTGGCCATGGTCCAACAATGAAATAATCTATATTCTACTCAGGATGACAAGGCTGCCGGGTTAAATTCCTCATCATCCTCTGCCCACATGATACCTCAGCCTGGAGAAATACAAATCTGATGGGTGGACTGTTCGGTGGATAAGGAATTGTTTGGTTGGTCACATTGAGAGGGTAGCGGTCGATGGCTCAATGTCCACGTGGAGATGGGTGACAAGTATTGTCTCTCAAGGGTCTGTACTGGGGCCAGGGCTGTTTTCATCAAGATAGACAGCAAGTTTGCAGATGATCCCGGGCTGAGTGGTGCAGTTGACACACCTGAAGGATGGGATGTCACCCAGAGGTACCTGGATAAGCTGGAGAAGTGGGCCTCTCTGAATCTCATAAGCTTCAACAAGACCAACTGCAACGTCCTACCCCTGGGTTGGGGCAATCCCAAGCACAGTGCAGGCTGGTGGACAGAAACTGTCAGCCTCTGGCCTGGACAGGCGCACACTCTCCTGGGTTGAAAACTGGTTGGATGGCCCAGAGAGTGGTGGTCAATGGAGTTAACTCCAGCTGGAGGGCAGTCACAAGTGGAGTTCCTCAGGGCTCAGTACTGGGTCCAGCTCTGTTCAATGTCTTTATCAACGACCTGGATGAAGGCATAGAGTGCACCCTCAGCAAGTTTGCAGATGACACTAAGCTGGGAGGAAGTGTCGATCTGCTGGAGGGTAGGGAGGCTCTGCAAAGGGCTGGATTTGAACAGGCTGGATCGATGGGCTGAGATCAATGGGATGAGGTTCAACAAGGCCAAATGCCGGGTCCTGCACTTGGGGCACAACAACCCTGTGCAGCTACAGACTGGGGGAAGAGTGGCTGGAGAGCTGCACGGAGGAGAAGGACCTGGGGGTGATGGTTGACAGCCGACTGACCATGAGCCAGCAGTGTGCCCAGGGGGCCAAGAAGGCCAACGACATCTTGGCTTGGATCAGAAATAGGGTCACCAGCAGGTCCAGGGAGGGGATTCTCCCTCTGTACTCAGCACTGGTGAGACCGCACCTTGAATACTGTGTTCAGTTCTGGGCCCCTCACCACAAGAAGGATGTTGAGGCTCTGGAGCGTGTCCAGAGAAGAGCAACGAAGCTGGTGAGGGGCTGGAGAACAAGTCTTATGAGGAGCGGCTGAGAGAGCTGGGGTTGTTTAGCCTGGAGAAGAGGAGGCTGAGGGGAGACCTTATTACTCTCTACAACTACCTGAAAGGAGGTTGTGGAGAGGAGGGAGCTGGGCTCTTCTCCCAAGTGACAAGGGACAGGACAAGAGGGAATGGCCTGAAGCTCCGCCAGGGGAGGTTCAGGTTGGATATCAGAAAAAATTTCTTCACAGAAAGAGTCATTGGGCACTGGCAGAGGCTGCCCAGGGAGGGGGTTTAGTTGCCTTCCCTGGAGGTGTTTAAGGAACGGGTGGATGAAGTGCTGAGGGACATGGTTTAGGGAGTGTTAGGAATGGTTGGACTCAATGATCCAGTGGGTCCTTTCCAACCTGGTGATTCTGTGATTCTGTGTGATTGGCTGCAGCCCCACGGAGAAGAACTTAGGGTGCTGGTGAATGAAAAGATGAACATGAGCTGACAATGTGCACTTGCAGCCCAGAAAGCCAAACATATCCTGGGCTGCATCCAAAGCAGGATGATGGCGTCTGGTTTTCAGCTACAAGAGGGAAGATTGGAATGAGATCTGAGGAAGAAATGTTTTCCTGTGAGAGTGGGGTGGCACTGGCACAGGTTGCCCAGAGAAGTCGTGGACGCTCTATCCCTGGAGGTGTTCAGTGCCACGATGGATGGGCCACAAGCGAGACCTGTGAAAATACACCTTCCTCAAAGCAGACTCTGGACAGCAGCTGCACCTGTCTTGTACTCTGCGTCTTGGATCTTCCCCACATTCCAGTGATGTCCCCCAGCCTGAGGAAACACACCACGTCTTCAATTGTGCTTATATTTATCATTTCCTCTTTGTCTGTCAAAAACATTTCGTGTAAGTTGTCTCTTCTGGAAGGTGAACCTCATTGGTTCATATTAAATGTTGACACAAATCTCTTTTTTCACCTGGACTCTTCAAACTTTTCTAATTAATTGTACAAGTTCCGAAGATGTGAAGAAAATTGCAGTAGAGACAAAGCTCATTGGGGTTTTCTGTGCTTTTGGGAGCCTCGTGGTGTATTTAACGCTGTGAACCTCAGTGCTGAGAGGAGAGAGAAGAGACCTCTCAAGGACAATACGTCAGAAGCAAACCCCAACGTGTCTTGGAGTCTTAATTGGCCCAAGGAAGGACAATTACTGACAAAGGTTGCGCAGGGACTCCTCGGAGCAGGGGACTGGAGGCCATGGCTGCAGGCAGACAAAGGCGCTGTGCAGGCAGCTGTAGTGCTGAGAAAAGCCGGGGTTTGCTGTGTGAAACAGAAAGGCAAAGTCCTGACCCAGCCCTGGGAATGCAGATGTGTCCATCACCCATGGGTCTCCTCCCTCTCTGTGGATGATGGGATGGGACAGTCCCTGAACCACCCAGGGGACTAAGGAATTAAGTGCTCTGTCTCACTGCTTCCCACCCACCACCTCCTCCTCTCCTCCCCTCGCATTTTGAATCGTCCTGACTTTGGAGTCATCTGCTCTCTTCCTTTCTGTCTCTAAAACCGACTGCAAAGATGAAGGGAAAACACCAGTCTTTATTGCACGTATTTTTCTTGTGCTTCCTTCTGTGAGATATGTGTATTGGTTCTATAAACATAATGACTTAATGAAGCAGAGATTTGGGGCTGGAACGGTGAGTTTCATCTACCTCACTGCGGGCGCCTTTGAGAACCTGTTTTCCCCAGACTCCCTTCAGAGTCAGCAGGGGCAAGAGAAAACTCCAGAGGTGAGGTCCTCCCAGTCTGTAATTGGAAAGCAAAAGACAGGTTACAAATACCTCCCAGGTGCAGTTTTCTTCTCTGCATTCAGGTCGGGACACTCGACAGTGAGAGCAATGAGCAACTGTTTGGAAAGAGCTGTGTTGCCGTGCAGACAGATATCAGCTGAGACTGAGAGACAGACCACGTGGAGTCATAAACTGCTGTCATGATTTACAGTACTGAAGAAGACAACTTGTGCTTGGTTCCTATTCCACCTTCTTGTCCCCCTTTCTGAAGTAACGGAGAGCAAGAAGCTGTGGGAGAAAGCAGGGGATTACGGAAGAGACACTTAGTATTGCTGGGTTTGAAATACACAGGGATTCCTGGTCCAAAAAGGCAAGTACTGAAAAGTGGGATGAATGCTTTCAGCGTTCATATTGGGATTGTTTGATAGGTGAGCATTTGTGCAGTAGAAGAGATGAGTTGGGCACGTGGGTGCGAGAGATGTTTGGAATAGGTCTGAGTGAATTTGGAATTTCCTAGGAATGAGGTGGAATAGCTGTCAGCCTCTTTAAAGTCCTCTGTTCTGGAGAAAGAACCCTTTACGGGTGTCTGAGAAAAGTAGAATGAAGACAACAAATTCTCTACCTGAAATGGGGAACAGAAAAAAAACAGGGAGTGAGAAATGCCTGCAGGACCATCTCTGTCTGTGTTACGTAGGGAGACTGAAAGAAAGGAAAGTAGCAGAGAAGAAAGGCTCAAACCTCTCATGCAGACTGTGACATTGTCACACTTGTGGTTTTGCCATGTTCCTGTCTCGGCAGGTTGAACTGAAGTACAGCATGGGTCCAGGGAATGGAACTGCAGTTACTGAGTTCGTCCTAGACGGCTTCTCAGGGCTCACCCAAAGACTGCAGCTATTTCTCTCTCTGGTCATTCTGCTCATGTACCTGACAACAGTGATCGGGAATGCAACCATCATCTTCCTTGTGTGTGTGGATCACCACCTGCAAACCCCCATGTACTTTTTCATCAGCAATTTGTCCTTCCTGGAAATCTGGTTCACATCCTCCACAAGTATCAAGTTGTTTGTGATCCTGGGTTTTGGAAGGAGAACGATTTCACTAGGCACCTGCTTTGCTCAATCCTATTTCTATTTTGCCCTGGGCTGTACAGAGTTTGTTCTGCTTGTTGTCATGTCCTTTGATCGCTATGTTGCCATCTGCCAACCTTTGCATTATGCTGCCATCATGAAGCCTCAGCTCTGCATCTACTTAGTTGTTGCAGCTTGGGTCATAAGCCTCACACTCTTCAGTTACCGCCTGGTTCTCCTCTATCAGTTGACTTTCTGTGGCTCAAACAAGATCCACCATTTCTTCTGTGACAACTCCCCCTTATTCAAACTGTCCTGCTCTGACACCAGTCTGCTTTGGAAAACAGACTCTGTTTTCTTGTCATTTGTCATCCTGGGTTCCTTATGTTTAACTCTGGCGTTCTACGTGCGCATCCTTTTTTGTATTCTGCATCTTCCAGCAGCCTCTGGGAGGAATAAAGCTTTTACCACATGTTCTTCCCATCTCACCACCTTAGCTATCGCGTATGGGAGCTGCATTGCTCTCTATGCATGTCCTTCAGGAGACGTTCCCTTAGAGACCAACAGAACTGTAGCTTTGCTGAACACTGTTCTGTACCCATTCTTAAATCCCTTCATCTACAGTCTTAGAAACAAGACTGTGATACAGGCCCTGAACAAAGCCATCGCCCATGCAACAATGCAGCTTTTCCACTTATTGCGATGCATTTCTGGACAGCGATTCCACTGATCTGCTGTCATACTTCCAATAATATCAGTGCCTGTGTATGGGCCTCCAAATCTGCCTCGACACTGAGCAATGCACTTGTCTGTCCACCGGGGTGGTCTCTACCTTCGTCCGGAACGGGGCTGGTATTGAGGGGCACTTACTGAGCAGAGTGAGTGCCTGAGCTCAGCTGCAGGAGGGATCCACCCTGCACAGCTCTACGTAGAGACTGGATTTTGTCTGGTCGGGAGACAACACGGAGTGACTTTGGTCTCAAGCTTTTATTGGGTACACTGGAGCCATGGGAAATATTCTCATCGAAAGGGTTTAAATCTATTAAGTCTGATTATGCATGAAAATACATATACAGGCCAACAGCAAATGCTGTTCAACCCAGAATGGTCTCTTACAAGTGTTGAACCGCTAATGCAAACTAATATTTCTGAAATTCAACCATCATGCTCTCATTTCCTAAAAACATCCTTCGAGGGTTGGACAACCTGGCTGTGAAAACAAATGCCCTTTGGGGCAGAACACAAAGGGAACTAACTGGAGTGTTAGAGACAGGATTGGGGGTCCTACATGGAATTGACTCAGAAATACTAATGAACAAATTGGCCACTGCAAGTAGTGATTTAACAAAATTAAGACACCCTTTGCAGTCTTGTCTATTCGCTTTAGGAACTAATCAGTGAACGTTATCAAAGTGTTACTGAAGTGGGAAAAGGTGGAGGAACGGGACCATGAATAAGTAGTAAATTCACTCGGTGTGATCCAAGATAACACTTCTTTGGCTCTCAGTTGTCTATAGGCACAATTATGGATGCAATCAGCGGCCGCCTTGATTATAAGAGAAGGCGGTGAAGGTCCTTTCCCCACCGAAATCCAGAAAATTATTTGGGACAATGCCACTGACTGGGAGAGGGAGCTTCAATGCTGGTGAACTCTGGTAAATTCTACCTATGACCCCATCACTAATACGGCCACAGCCTTTATGTTGACCATACCTAATGCTTCAATATATGTAATCCACCTCATTATTACATTAGGATTAAACCAGGATAAAACTGCGCTCTGTCCTTCTGAACATAGAACATGGGCACGAATGGTGAACGAGAGATGGTAAACTGTAAATTTAGAGTCTTGCATTAGACAAGAACAAGGATTCATTTGCGAAAGTAATGCAATCGATGCTCAAGACATCTGCCTCGACACTGAGCAATGCACTTGTCACTGTGAGATCCATCCAGATGCTCATCAGAGGACCGTACTGGTATATATGGGCCAGGGTTGTGTGTGTTTGAGAACTGCTTGTACCTCTATAGTAATAGATGAGATAATTATGGATAGTAAGAATCACTCTAATTTCTGTATTCGTAATTTCGTTGGGTGTGACTTTTCTTATTTAGCACCAGTCATATGCCATCAGCTGATAAAATCCAATTAAGCAATGTTTCAGAAATTATCACCTATACCTATTGGAATGAATCTTACATCGGTGAAACAACTAATGCAACTTCAGGATTTGATCGAAATTTGGAAGGAGGTCCAACAAAATGGGAGAAAGACCCTGATAACAGTCCACCATGACACGGAGGAAAGAAATAGGGTCCTAAAAAGGGTAAAAAAAGATGCGAACCATCATTGGTGGGACGTGCTGTTTGGATGGTCCCCTACCACTACTGACATTCTAAATAAGTTGTGTCACCCCGTTATTGTCCTTTTGATGTTAGTTTTAGTTAGCTTTGTTAGCTCTGTTTTCTCTGCTATGTTATTTGTTTGGAATTGGACAATGCTACAACGACGAACAACTTCTGCTTCTATGTCCAGTGCCCATGAGAATGTGCTAAAAGTAATTTTCAAGCAAAATATCATCCAATTCCCCTTCAAGAGACAGATGATGCATTTGGCAAATGAATTTGCCCATGTGAAAAGACAGGAGGGAATTGATGAGCAAAAGCATACGGGGGAGTTGGTCAGGTGTTATTTCCTCCCTGGTCCAAACTTCCATACAGTAATGGACCATTTTCTCCTCACTCTTCTCCTTCCGGGATGGCCGTTCATCCCAGTGTTTGAACATTAACCCCAGCGGACTGTCTGAGGGTATTTCTGGTAACTTGCTCCCTATCTGTTTCCGAGGACCTCTCTGTGGGCCCTTCCCAGGCCTAGGGAATTTACCTTTCCTTTGCCCCATCTCTGCCAAGTGTGACTCCTTTCACCCTTTTTCACTCACTTCCTTCCTTCGGTGACCAGGTCCCTCGTGGGAGACTGGAAATGCACCTAGAAGAGGTCCACACTCGCTTCATAACCCTGTTGTGTCTCAAGCACGCACACTTTGGCTGTTCACCCAACTCAACGGTACTTACAGTCCGACGTTCCTGTCCTGAATTCATGCACAAGAATTATGGGTACAAATTTGGCTGCAGCGATTTTGTAGGGAGTTCAAACTTTGCTTCCAGCTTTCCTCTATTCAGGGTTGATATCGGCAAGGTATCTACCAGAATCGTTCCTTCACCAGGCCACGGTGAGTGGGGCACCCCCTGAACAAAGGAACGTCTCCAGCAACCCAAGCCGATCTCCTGGATGAGCCCCCATTTTTGTTATAGATACTCAATCATTCGTAGTTTTGGCAAAAGATTGCTTTATTATCTTTTTATGGGAAAGCACAGAAGCAAACAGCTCTGGGTGTGCCGGGGAGTCTCCGCTCCACCAATGACACACACCTACGTCTAAACTCTTAGTTCTTTTTATATTCTTCTGCAGGTCGATATTGTTGATGTGGCAATTTCTCAAGAGTAGGTTTAAGCTCTTTTCAGGTTTGTTAGTTCCTTTTAAGGTGATTTCCTTTTCTTCTTCCTTACCTTCCCTTCTGCACTTTGAGCTCTGTTTCTTGCACAACATGGTTTTCATGGCCGTTATCAAATTAATCCGCAAAAAGTCCTGCTATTGTGCCATGCATCCCGAGGAGATCCTGACCTTTACTCAGGCTCCCAATCATCCCAGAAGGCATTTTCCCTATCGTCTGTAACGCTATTTTGCAGGTCGTGCACCAACAGGCATTACACTGCGTTTTCTGGCACAAATTCCATCTATACTCTTCACACTGGCCACACTATTCCTTGTTCCGGCCAAGATGCTACTGGCCCTCTTGGCCACCTGGGCACATTGCTGGATCAAGTTCAGCCCCAGTCTGAGGGCACTGAGACACGCACTCCTGAACTTGTATGTACAGAAGACCCTTTATTATAAAAGCAGCTGCTTTTAGACAACTCTGCTAAATTGCAAAAAATATGGCCTTCTCTGATTGGTTACAAACAACTGTCCCCGCGCTCAAACTTCCAAACAACTGGTCAATGGGTAACTGATCCCTCGCTGTTCACGAGCAGTCCCAACTCCTTCGTTGGGCATCAGAAGGCTACAATTGTCTCTCCTGTTCTTCTGTTTACGGTACTTGTCGTAGGTACTTTCTCGGCAATGTTCCTCTCTTGTCTGCTTCTTCAAGGTCCCTCCAGGACCTTCAGCTCTGCCAATTCTATGTGTGCTGCCCATGCAGCGGAGGCGCTTGGCTGCAGGAGCCGGGCAGCCCCACGCTCCGGGCAGCCGAGTGGAAAACTCCCCACACCAATCAACACCTCCAGGTCCTTTTCCAGCCACTCCTCCCCAAGCCTGGAGCATTGCGTGGGGTTGTTGTGACCCAAATGCAGGACTCTGTACTTGGCGTTCTTAAACCTCATGCAATTGCCCATGGCCTTTTACCTGACTGCTCTATAACTCTTCTATGGCCCAACTCGTCCTTGAACCAAACCTTCTATAACCAAATCCTTCCAAAATACAAATGAACTCTCACACTTCTATGACTCGCCTCTTCCATGGCTCATATTCTATCACCCTTTTATGACCTGAATCTTCTATGAGCAGAGACTTCTTTGACCCTTCTCTACTGTGAGACTTCTATGAGCCACCGCTTCTATGAACCTTCTAAAACTGAACTCCTCTATGACCTGACTGCTTTGCAACTGCATGGAGCTGTGTGTGAGACACTTGGCATCTCACGTAACTCTACAGACCTGTCTTTGGAATTACATGGAATAACAGCTCCAAATTTCATTCAGCAATGTGATAATGTTCACAACACCATCATTGTAGGCAAAGCCAGATCTGCCTCTCCATGGCATGGACATGAGGGCTTGGTCTTTCTGCTTCATCAAGCAAACCCAGGCTTTTCTCAGCATCACAGCAGCACCTTTGCCTGCAATCATGGCCTCCAACTCACTGCTCCAAGGAGTCCCTGAGGAGGCTTTGTCAGGAACAATCCTCGCTGAGACCAATTAATAATTCAGGGCACTCTGAGTTCTACTCTTGACTTGTTGAGAGGTTTCTTCAGTCTCCTCTAAGGAGCTGAGGTTTGTCTCAGCAGTGAATATACCCTGGGTCTCATTAAAATCCAGAAAGCCTTAACGACCTCTTTCTCTCCTGAAGTTTCCCCAGGCCTTCAAGCCTGGTGTAGCTCATTGGAATCATTTCCCAGTGCAGTTAAAGAGGAACAGTTCAAAGTGCAATTCATAAAAATGTGTTTGAGCTTAAATTCTATATTTTGTCCCTTTTTAGCTCAGGGAAGAGGTGACAGAATCATTCTCCAACTGGCACTGGTGCAAAGCGTCTCCTCAGGAGGTCTGGGCAGCATGGAGATGCAGTGCCATGAGGTCTGACCCTGCATGGACAGCCTTGCTCCTCACCTCCCCAGTGCCACCATTGCTCCCATTGCCCCCCTGGCTTTGCATCCCTTTCCCTTCCACCATACTTCCCTGCACTCCAGAGCTGAGGGTTCCAGCTCCATTGCACCATCTCCCCCTCTTCTCCTTACAGACCTGGCTGCACGCAGGCACAGGGGAATAAGAACACGTGGGTATGAACTGGAGAGGGGCAGATTTAGACTGGACAGTAGGAAGAGTTTCTTCACTATGAGAGTGGTGAGACACTGGCACATGTTGCCCAGGGCGGTTGTGGATGCCCCATCCCTGGAGGGGTTCAAGGCCAGGTTGGATGGGGCATTGGGCAGCCTGAGCCAGTGGGATGTCCCTGCCCATGGCACGGGGTTGGAACTGGACGGGATGATCATTAAGGTCCCTTCCAGCCCAAACTATTCTATGATTCTATGACGAAAAGCAAAGCTGATAAAGTTTCATAATCAATAAACCCCCTCCTCACCCACAGGCTCAGCACAAGTGTCTCTGATGAGGGGCTGCCTTCTACAAGGGACAGTCTGATGAGAAATGTTGAGATAGACACAAAAAAAGCAGAGATCAACAGAATTAAAGCCTTGGCTGAAGAGACACTCAGAGTGCTGAGAGACGGGCAAGCGCTGAACTCCATGGAGATCAAAGCAGCAGCTGCGGAGGGGAGAGTTCTCCCAATGAACAGAAATCAGATGTGGATTTCTGGAGAAGGGCTTTAAATTCCAATGGAGATGTCTGATGTAAGGGAGAGGGATGCAAGTGCCAGGTGGCCAAAACGGTGGGGTTGGAGGGGAGGAGCAAGGCTGTCCATGCAGGGTCAGACTCGAGGCACTGCTTTTCCACGCTGCCCAGACCTCCTACGGAGACATGCTGAGCCATTATCAATTAGAAAATGCTGCCATCATAATGCCCTTACCTGAAAATAATGAAAAATAATCCTGAAAAATGAAAATAAACTTCCTTTTATTAAATGTTGACACAAATCTCTTTTTTCACCTGGACGCTTCAAACTTTTCTAATTAATTGTACAAGTTCTGAAGATGTGAAGAAAATTGCAGTAGAGACAAAGCTCATTGGGGTTTTCTGTGCTTTTGGGAGCCTCGTGGTGTATTTAACGCTGTGAACCTCAGTGCTGAGAGGAGAGAGAAGAGACCTCTCAAGGACAATACGTCAGAAGCAAACCCCAACGTGTCTTGGAGTCTTAATTGGCCCAAGGAAGGACAATTACTGACAAAGGTTGTGCAGGGACTCCTCGGAGCAGGGACTGGAGGCCATGGCTGCAGGCAGACAAAGGCGCTGTGCAGGCAGCTGTAGTGCTGAGAAAAGCCGGGGTTTGCTGTATGAAACAGAAAGGCAAAGTCCTGACCCAGCCGTGGGAATGCAGATGTGTCCATCACCCATGGGTCTCCTCCCTCTCTGTGGTTGATGGGATGGGACAGTCCCTGAACCACCCAGGGGATTAAGGAATTAAGTGCTCTGTCTCACTGCTTCCAACCCACCACCTCCTCCTCTCCTCCCCTCGCATTTTGAATCGTCCTGACTTTGGAGTCATCTGCTCTCTTCCTTTCTGTCTCTAAAACCAACTGCAAAGATGAAGGGAAAACACCAGTCTTTATTGCACGTATTTTTCTTGTGCTTCCTTCTGTGAGATATGTCTATTGGTTCTATAAACATAATGACTTAATGAAGCAGAGATTTGGGGCTGGAACGGTGAGTTTCATCTACCTCACTGCGGGCGCCTTTGAGAACCTGTTTTCCCCAGACTCCCTTCAGAGTCAGCAGGGGCAAGAGAAAACTCCAGAGGTGAGGTCCTCCCAGTCTGTAATTGGAAAGCAAAAGACAGGTTACAAATACCTCCCAGGTGCAGTTTTCTTCTCTGCATTCAGGTCGGGACACTCGACAGTGAGAGCAATGAGCAACTGTTTGGAAAGAGCTGTGTTGCCGTGCAGACAGATGTCAGCTGAGACTGAGAGACAGACCACGTGGAATCATAAACTGCTGTCATGATTTACAGTACTGAAGAAGACAACTTGTGCTTGGTTCCTATTCCACCTTCTTGTCCCCCTTTCTGAAGTAACGGAGAGCAAGAAGCTGTGGGAGAAAGCAGGGGATTACGGAAGAGACACTTAGTATTGCTGGGTTTGAAATACACAGGGATTCCTGGTCCAAAAAGGCAAGTACTGAAAAGTGGGATGAATGCTTTCAGCGTTCATATTGGGATTGTTTGATAGGTGAGCATTTGTGCAGTAGAAGAGATGAGTTGGGCACGTGGGTGCGACAGATGTTTGGAATAGGTCTGAGTGAATTTGGAATTTCCTAGGAATGAGGTGGAATAGCTGTCAGCCTCTTTAAAGTCCTCTGTTCTGGAGAAAGAACCCTTTACGGGTGTCTGAGAAAAGTAGAATGAAGACAACAAATTCTCTACCTGAAATGGGGAACAGAAAAAAAAACAGGGAGTGAGAAATGCCTGCAGGACCATCTCTGTCTGTGTTACGTAGGGAGACTGAAAGAAAGGAAAGTAGCAGAGAAGAAAGGCTCAAACCTCTCATGCAGACTGTGACATTGTCACACTTGTGGTTTTGCCATGTTCCTGTCTCGGCAGGTTGAACTGAAGTACAGCATGGGTCCAGGAAATGGAACTGCAGTTACTGAGTTCATCCTAGACGGTTTCTCAGGGCTCACCCAAAGACTGCAGCTATTTCTCTCTCTGGTCATTCTGCTCATGTACCTGACAACAGTGATCGGGAATGCAACCATCATCTTCCTTGTGTGTGTGGATCACCACCTGCAAACCCCCATGCACTTTTTCATCAGCAGTTTGGCCTTCCTGGAAATCTGGTTCACATCCTCCACAAGTATCAAGTTGTTTGTGATCCTGGGTTTTGGAAGGAGAACGATTTCACTAGGCACCTGCTTTGCTCAATCCTATTTCTATTTTGCCCTGGGCTGTACAGAGTTTGTTCTGCTTGTTGTCATGTCCTTTGATCGCTATGTTGCTATCTGCCAACCTTTGCATTATGCTGCCATCATGAAGCCTCAGCTCTGCATCTACTTAGTTGTTGCAGCTTGGGTCATAAGCCTCACACTCTTCAGTTACCGCCTGGTTCTCCTCTATCAGTTGACTTTCTGTGGCTCAAACAAGATCCACCATTTCTTCTGTGACAACTCCCCCTTATTCAAACTGTCCTGCTCTGACACCAGTCTGCTTTGGAAAACAGACTCTGTTTTCTTGTCATTTGTCATGCTGGGTTCCTTATGTTTAACTCTGGCATCCTACACACGCATCCTTTCTTGTATTCTGCATCTTCCAGCAGCCTCTGGGAGGAATAAAGCTTTTACCACATGTTCTTCCCATCTCACCACCTTAGCTATCGTATATGGGAGCTGCATTGCTCTCTATGCATGTCCTTCAGGAGATGTTCCCTTAGAGACCAACAGAATTGTAGCTTTGCTGAACACTGTTCTGTACCCATTCTTAAATCCCTTCATCTACAGTCTTAGAAACAAGACTGTGATACAGGCCCTGAACAAAGCCATCGCCCATGCAACAATGCAGCTTTTCCACTTATTCCGATGCATTTCTGGACAGCGATTCCACTGATCTGCTGTCATACTTCCAATAATATCAGTGCCTGTGTATGGGCCTCCAAATCTGCCTCGACACTGAGCCATGCACTTGTCTGTCCACCGGGGTGGTCTCTACCTTCGTCCGGAACGGGGCTGGTATTGAGGGGCACTTACTGAGCAGAGTGAGTGTCTGAGCTCAGCTGCAGGAGGGATCCACCCTGCACAGCTCTACGTAGAGACTGGATTTTGTCTGGTCGGGAGACAACACGGAGTGACTTTGGTCTCAAGCTTTTATTGGGTACACTGGAGCCATGGGAAATATTCTCATCGAAAGGGTTTACATCTATCAAGTGTGATTATGCATGAAAATCAAGTATATGTAAGGCAAGAATGGAATGCGGATAGAGAAGAGGGGATTCAGCAACTTCAGAGGACTGTAGGAGAAGAAATTAAAGTAGGATGCTGAATGGTTAATGGGACTATCCATAAAAAAAATCCCAAATTACTGTCTTGACTACTCCTATAGATAAGAACACAAAGATCTGTATTTTCAATGAATTCAACTGTTGGCATAATTTTACTCCAGTACAGACCGTTAAGGTCGTTTGTCTCTGGGCCTATGATACTATTGGGCTCTCATTCAACTTAAAATAAATACTATAGCTAAGCCTGTTACAACCCAGAATGTATGAGATTGGTCGATATATAATAAGGAATACAGGCCAACAGCAAATGCTGTTCAACCCAGAATGGTCTCTTACAAGTGTTGAACCGCTAATGCAAACTAATATTTCTGAAATTCAACCATCATGCTCTCATTTCCTAAAAACATCCTTCGAGGGTTGGACAACCTGGCTGTGAAAACAAATGCCCTTTGGGGCAGAACACAAAGGGAACTAACTGGAGTGTTAGAGACAGGATTGGGGGTCCTACATGGAATTGACTCAGAAATACTAATGAACAAATTGGCCACTGCCAGTAGTGATTTAACAAAAATAAGACACCCTTTGCAGTCTTCTCTATTCGCTTTAGGAACTAATCAGTGAACGTTATCAAAGTGTTACTGAAGTGGGAAAAGGTGGAGGAACGGGACCATGAATAAGTAGTAAACTCACTCGGTGTGATCCAAGATAACACTTCTTTGGCTCTCAGTTGTCTACAGGCACAATTATGGATGCAATCAGCGGCCGCCTTGATTATAAGAGAAGGCGGTGAAGGTCCTTTCCCCACCGAAATCCAGAAAATTGTTTGGGACAATGCCACTGACTGGGAGAGGGAGCTTCAATGCTGGTGAACTCTGGTAAATTTTACCTATGACCCCATCACTAATACGGCCACAGCCTTTATGTTGACCAAACCTAATGCTTCAATATATGTAATCCACCTCATTATCACATTAGGATTAAACCAGGATAAAACTGCGCTCTGTCCTTCTGAACATAGAACATGGGCACGAATGGTGAACGAGAGATGGTAAACTGTAAATTTAGAGTCTTGCATTAGACAAGAACAAGGATTCATTTGCGAAAGTAATGCAATCGATGCTCAAGACATCTGCCTCGACACTGAGCAATGCACTCGTCACTGTGAGATCCATCCAGATGCTCATCAGAGGACCGTACTGGTATATATGGGACAGCGTTGTGTGTGTTTGAGAACTGCTTGTACCTCTATGGTAATAGATGAGATAATTATGGATAGTAAGAATCACTCTAATTTCTGTATTTGTAATTTCGTTGGGTGTGACTTTTCTTATTTAGCACCAGTCATATGCCATCAGCTGATAAAATCCAATTAAGCAATGTTTCAGAGATTATCACCTATACCTATTGGAATGAATCTTACATCGGTGAAACAACTAATGCAACTTCAGGATTTGATCAAAATTTGGAAGGAGGTCCAACAAAATGGGAGAAAGACCCTGATAACAGTCCACCACGACACGGAGGAAAGAAATAAGGTCCTAAAAAGGGTAAAAAAAGATGCGAACCATCATTGGTGGGACGTGCTGTTTGGATGGTCCCCTGCCACTACTGGCATTCTAAATAAGTTGTGTCAGCCCGTTATTGTCCTTTTGATGTTAGTTTTAGTTAGCTTTGTTAGCTTTGTTTTCTCTGCTATGTTATTTGTTTGGAATTGGACAATGCTACAACGATGAACAACTTCTGCTTCTATGTCCAGTGCCCATGAGAATGTGCTAAAAGTAATTTTCAAGCAAAATATCATCCGATTCCCCTTCAAGAGACAGATGATGCATTTGGCAAATGAATTTGCCCATGTGAAAAGACAGGAGGGAATTGATGAGCAAAAGCATTCGGGGGAGTTGGGAATGCTCACTGGAACTCGTGCTGTTTGTTGGTAAAGGCCTTGAAAGCAGATAAGCAGATGAGATTATCTTTCACAGAATGGGCCAATCGAAGTTGTAATTGGTCTTTAGCCTTTCTGATTTTATGTCTACAAGATCTCATTTCATGTTTGTAGTCCTCATGTGTTGCCTGCCCCTTCTTCCACAGTTTGAAACTTCTCCCAGTTGCTTGATACTCATCAGCCTCCTTATCCTGGCTGGGTGGTCTATAGAAGACTCCCACCACGAAATCTGTCTTACTAGGTGCACCTCTGATTTTCACCCACAGACATTCAACCCTCTCATCACCACCAATGAGTTCAAGGCTGTCAAAACTCTCTCTAACAAAGAGGGTTACCCCACCACCTCTCCCTTCTCGCCCATCCCGCCTGAAGAGTCTGTAGCCATCCACAGCAGCACTCCAGTCATGTGAGTCATCCCACCACATTTCCATGACAGCAATTACATCACAGTCCTCCTTACAATATCCAGCGCCTCTTGTTTATTGCCCATGCTGTGTGCATTGGTGTAGACGCACTTCAGTTGGGCTGAAGTCAATCCCACTACGCTCCTAAGGAGAACAATCTTAATTCCTAAGCAACTGCCCACTGAATTATTTGACCCTTTTGTGGAGCCATTTGAGGTGCTATTCCTCACTTCCTGTGAGGTGGCAGACCAAGGGTTCTTGCCAGCACGCCATCCCCCAGAAACTGTAGTGCCATTCCCAGGATTTTTGATCAAGCCTGATTATCTCCCCTCCCCTTCTCGTCTAGATTAAAGCTCTAGTAATGAGCCCTGTTATCTTCTTGGTGAGTAGTCTTCCGCCCGTAGGGGACAGGTGTATCCCATCTTTAGACAGCAAATCTGGTGGTTTACCTGTCAACCCATGATCAAAGAACCCAGAGTTCTGCTCCTCTCACCAGTTTTGGAGCCAGTTATTTATTTCCCAGCACCTCCTAATCTGGCAGTGCTGTGACCACAGGCAGGGACGGGCAATGGGCACTTGTGTGACACAGCTGCCTCCAGAACAGCCTTTGCATAAAGAAAGGGAATCTTCTTGGTGCGGTGCCTGAAGACTTAGGTCTTATTCTGGAGTTTCCTTAAAGAACATCCCCAAGAACATTGCTTGCAGATGGCAATACCAGTGTACAGATAACAGTGTGGGTGTGTAGCGTTGGGGCCCATTCAAGAATGGTTTTGGTTGGGAAAGACCTTGAAGATCATCAAACCCAACCACCGATCCAGCCCTGCTAAGTCTGCCTCTAGACTATGTGCCCAAGCACAACATCTACTCATCATTTAAACACCACCAGGAATGTAGAACGTGTCCAAAACTGAACAAGGTGCAGCCTCACCAGTGCTGAGCACAGGGGTGTTATAGATACTCAATCAATTGTAATTCCTGCAAAAGATTGCTTTATTCTGTTTATATGGGAAAGCACAGAAGCAAACAGCGCTGGGTGCGCCGGGGAGTCTCCACTCCACCAATAACGCACACCAAAGTCTAAGCTCTTAGTTCCTTTTATATTCTTCTGCAGGTCGATATTGTAGATGTGGCAATTTCTCAAGAGTAGGTTTAAGCCGGTTTTAGGCTCGTTAGTTCCTTTTAAGGTGATTTTCTTTTCTTCTTCTTTACCTTCACATCTGCACTTTGAGCTCAATTTCTTGCACAACATATGTTTCATGGTCGTTATCAAGTTAACCCGCAAGATGTCCTGCTATCGTTCCATGCCTCCTTAGCAGGTCCTGACCTTTACTCAGGTATCGAATCATCCCAGAAGCCTTTTTTCCCTATTGTCTCTAACGCTATTTTGCAGGTTGTGCACCAACAGGCATTACACTGTGTTTTCTGGCACGAATTCCATCTATACTCTTCACAATGGCCATTATCATTATCGCCCCCATGAGAAAAGACCACGATGGACAGGAGGATCGAAGGTCATCCTCGGGTGAGCGTCAGGCGCCTCACGATCGTGTAACACGCTACGGGAGAGAGAGACGGAACCATATTTGTCCACCCCTTCCGGTCCCAATCAGGTCGTCTACCATCCTGACAACCACCAAAGGACTGTGCTGAACTCATGGGTGGTGGTTTTCTGTTTTGATTGCATCGCTTGGGATTTTGTCGGATTGTTATACAGTTAATTGTTCTCAAGTTCTTATTTTCTATTAAATTCTTTAATAGTTCACTAAACTTGTCTTGGGATTGCATTAACTATATAATCCTTATTGTCGACTGTGTGGTTTGGCATACAGCTCAAATTTGTTTAACGCCATCAGGTGAGACCATAGTAGCAAATTGCATATTAGTTATAACGTGTCGAATCAATCGTATAAAACATGGAATAGCGAATGGCAAAACCAACAATGTGGCTAATTCACATAACAAATAAAATAAGATTTGTTTTTCCCATGGGCTTCCGGGAAGCCAGGAAAACAGGTCAATGTCTCAGCCTTTCCAAGTTTGGACGGGGACGTGTGCTAACTACCGTATTTCGGCTGTAATTTGTTTAACTACTTTGCCATTATTGATCCTTGATCAATTGTCAAATTGATTCCCCAAGAAATAATTAAATCTCTCCCTAATAAATTAAAGTCTGCCTCCGCAACTAATAATAAGTTCACGACAGATTTTGATTTCTGATTCCATCAATACATTCTTAATGATGGGAACTTTAAAAGGTTCCCCCTTTGCTCCCACCACCACGGCATTTTCCTTACTCAATTGACATCCTTTTGGTAATTTTGGAATGGTAGATTTCTCGGCTCCGATGTCTACTAGGAAGATGACTTCTTCCCCCTGGGGACCTATCCATCATTTTATCAAGGGCACTGATGATGTTGTTGTCCCCAGGATGCAGAGCCCCTGACGCCCTTAATCCTCCTGAAACATTTTCTCGTCCTGCATTTTCTTTTTGCATTTTCCTTTAAGATGAACTTCCTTTCCACAATAATAACATTCAAGGCCTTCTCCTTTGGGGGCCCTATAATTTCGTGGCTTTTCTCCTCTGAAGAGGCTCCCTGAAGGTTTAATATTAGGCCTGTGGTGTTGTGTATTCCTTTGTGTTTCTCTAACAGTGGCCACGAATATCTTTGCCTTTGCTTTTTCCTTTTCTTCATCACGTCATACATAAACCTTTTGAGCCTCCCGAAGGAGGTCCTGTAGACCCCTATCTTGCCACCCGTCTAGCTTCTCCAACTTTTTCCGAATATCCTCCCAGGATCTAGCCACAAACTGAGTTTTTAATAGAGCCTCCCCGATTGGGCAGTTGCGATCTACTCCAGAATACATTTGGAGGCTCTTCCTTAATTTTTCCAACAAGTCAGTGGGAGATTCATCTCTCCCCTGATGTTCCCCAAAGGCCTTCACTATATTTTGTCCCCTGGGAACCGCCTCCCTAATGCCTTGAATCATCATTTCCCCTAAATCCAACATGTTTTGCCTATCATGTACCTTTTGATGATTCCAATTGGGGTTTTGATTCGGCCATTTCTGCTCCCCTGGCAGACCCTGATGATGTCATCTTTCCCAATTTTGCATACCTCCTTGCCTTATCATTTCCCTCTCCTCCGTAGTAAACAATATACTTAAAACTGACTGAATTTCATCCCATGTAGAGGTATTGGGTCCCAAAAATCGGTCTAATTTTTCAGAGACCCCCAAGGGGTCGTCTAACAGTTGCCCTATTTCCTTTTTAAATGTTCTTACATCCCCTGTATTGAGGGGAACTGCTACAAATCCTATTCTCTCAACATTTCCTTCCAGAGGAACTTCGCGTAAAGGGAGGAGTTCCTTTGGTGGTTCCTCCTCTCTTCTGGTCCTACTTCTAGTTCGCAAAGCAGGTGGTGACTGTGGGGGGGGTTGTAGGACCTCCATTATCTGAAGTGGGGAGTTCCACCCTCTCTTCCCCTTGGTTTCATATGGGGGTAGTAAATTATCTAAAACATCCCGATCTTTTTTGTCCTTCTTTTTCTCTCTTAAGGGGTACAATGACATCCTCGTTGGGGACCCTTGCCATAAAGCAGCATAGTCACTTTCCTCCTGGCTGAATGGTTCCTTCCCATTTACATATAGATTCAAAGCCTGACAAATCCAATCATGAAAAGACCTGAAAATTGGCCAAAACAAATGGTCAGGCGTTATTTCCTCCCTGGTCCAAACTTCCATACAGTAATGGACCATTTTCTCCTCACTCTTCTCCTTCCGGGATGGCCGTTCATCCCAGTGTTTGAACATTAACCCCAGTGGACTGTCTGAGGGTATTTCTGGTAACTTGCTCCCTATCTGTTTCCGAGGACCTCTCTGTGGGCCCTTCCCAGGCCTAGAGAATTTACTTTTCCTTTGCCCCATCTCCGCCGTGTGACTCCTTTCACCCTTTTTCACTCGCTTCCTTCCTTCGGTGACCAGGTCCCTCGTGGGAGACTGGAAATGCACCTAGAAGAGGTCCACACTCGCTTCATAACCCTGTTGTGTCTCAAGCACGCACACTTTGGCTGTTCACCCAACTCAACGGTACTTACAGTCCGACGTTCCTGTCCTGAATTCGTGCACAAGAATTATGGGTACAAATTTGGCTGCAGCGATTTTGTAGGGAGCTCAAACTTTGCTTCTAGCTTTCCTCTATTCAGGGTTGATATCGGCAAGGTATCTACCAGAATCGTTCCTTCACCAGGCCACGGTTAGTGGGGCACCCCCTGAACAAAGGAACATCTCCGGCAACCCAAGCCGATCTCCTGGACGAGACCCCAATTTTGTTATAGATACTCAATCATTCGTAGTTTTGGCAAAAGATTGCTTTATTATCTTTTTATGGGAAAGCATAGAAGCAAACAGCGCTGGGTGTGCCGGGGAGTCTCCGCTCCACCAATGACGCACACCTACGTCTAAACTCTTAGTTCCTTTTATATTCTTCTGCAGGTCGATATTGTTGATGTGGCAATTTCTCAAGAGTAGGTTTAAACTCTTTTCAGGTTTGTTAGTTCCTTTTAAGGCGATTTCCTTTTCTTCTTCCTTACCTTCCCTTCTGCACTTTGAGCTCTGTTTCTGGCACAACATGGTTTTCATGGCCGTTATCAAATTAATCCGCAAAAAGTCCTGCTATTGTGCCATGCATCCCGAGGAGATCCTGACCTTTACTCAGGCTCCCAATCATCCCAGAAGGCTTTTTTCCCTATCGTCTGTAACACTATTTTGCAGGTCGTGCACCAACAGGCATTACACTGCGTTTTCTGGCACGAATTCCATCTATACTCTTCACACTGGCCACACTATTCCTTGTTCCAGCCAAGATGCTACTGGCCCTCTTGGCCACCTGGGCACATTGCTGGATCAAGTTCAGCCCCAGTCTGAGGGCACTTTGATGCGCACTCCTGAACTTGTATGTACAGAAGACCCTTTATTATAAAAGCAGCTGCTTTTATACAACTCTGCTAAATACAACTTTTATACAGCTCTGCGTGGGGTTGTTGTGACCCAAATGCAGGACTCTGTACTTGGCGTTGTTAAACCTCATGCAATTGCCCACGGCCTTTTACCCGACTGCTCTATAACTCTTCTATGGCCCAACTCGTCCTTGAACCAACCCTTCTATAACCAAATCCTTCCGAAATACAAATGAACTCTCACACTTCTATGACTCGCCTCTTCCATGGCTCATATTCTATCACCCTTTTATGACCTGAAGCTTCTATGAGCAGAGACTTCTTTCACCCTACTCTGCTGTGAGACTTCTTTGAGCCACCACTTCTATGAACCTTCTAAAACTGAACTCCTCTATGACCTGACTGCTTTGCAACTGCATGGAGCTGTGTGTGAGACACTTGGCATCTCACGTAACTCTACAGACCTGTCTTTGGAATTACATGGAATAACAGCTCCAAATTTCATTCAGCAATGTGATAATGTTCACAACACCATCATTGTAGGCAAAGCCAGATCTGCCTCTCCATGGCATGGGCATGAGGGCTTGGTCTTTCTGCTTCATCAAGCAAACCCAGGCTTTTCTCAGCATCACAGCAGCACCTTTGCCTGCAATCATGGCCTCCAACTCACTGCTCCAAGGAGTCCCTGAGGAGGCTTTGTCACGAGCCATCCTCGCTGAGACCAATTAATAATTCATGGCACTCTGAGTTCTACTCTTGACTTGTTGAGAGGTTTCTTCAGTCTCCTCTAAGGAGCTGAGGTTTGTCTCAGCAGTGAATGTACCCTGGGTCTCATTAAAATCCAGAAAGCCTTAACGACCTCTTTCTCTCCTGTAGTTTCCTCCAGGCCTTCAAGCCTTGCTCCTCACCTCCCCAGTGCCACCATTGCTCCCATTGCCCCCCTGGCATTTGCATCCCTTTCCCTTCCACCATACTTCCCTGCACTCCAGAGCTGAGGGTTCCAGCTCCATTGTACCATCTCCCCCTCTTCTCCTTACAGACCTGGCTGCACGCAGGCACAGGGGAATAAGAACACGTGGGTATGAACTGGAGAGGGGCAGATTTAGACTGGACAGTAGGAAGAATTTCTTCACTATGAGAGTGGTGAGACACTGGAACATGTTGCCCAGGGCGGTTGTGGCTGCCCCATCCCTGGAGGGGTTCAAGGCCAGGTTGGATGGGGCATTGGGCAGCCTGAGCCAGTGGGATGTCCCTGCCCATGGCAGGGGGTTGGAACTGGACGGGATGATCTTTAAGGTCCCTTCCAGCCCAAACTATTCTATGATTCTATGAAGAAAAGCAAAGCTGATAAAGTTTCATAATCAATAAACCCCCTCCTCACCCACAGGCTCAGCACAAGCTGTCTCTGATGAGGGGCTGCCTTCTACAAGGGACAGTCTGATGAGAAATGTTGAGATAGACACAAAAAAAAGCAGAGATCAACAGAATTAAAGCCTTGGCTGAAGAGACACTCAGAGTGCTGAGACGGGCAAGCGCTGAACTCCATGGAGCTCAAAGCAGCAGCTGCGGAGGGGAGAGTTCTCCCAATGAACAGAAATCAGATGTGGATTTCTGGAGAAGGGCTTTAAATTCCAACGGAGATGTCTGATGGAAGGAAGAGGGATGCAAGTGCCAGGTGGCCAAAGTGGTGGGGTTGGAGGGGAGGAGCAAGGCTGTCCATGCAGGGTCAGACTCGAGGCACTGCTTTTCCACGCTGCCCAGACCTCCTACGGAGACATGCTGAGCCATTATCAATGAGAAAATGCTGCCATCATAATGCCCTTACCTGAACATAATGAAAAATAATCCTGAAAAATGAACATAAACTTCCTTTTATTAAATGTTGACACAAATCTTTTTTTCACCTGGACTCTTCAAACTTTTCTAATTAATTGTACAAGTTCTGAAGATGTGAAGAAAATTGCAGTAGAGACAAAGCTCATTGGGGTTTTCTGTGCTTTTGGGAGCCTCGTGGTGTATTTAACGCTGTGAACCTCAGTGCTGAGAGGAGAGAGAAGAGACCTCTCAAGGACAATACGTCAGAAGCAAACCCCAACGTGTCTTGGAGTCTTAATTGGCCCAAGGAAGGACAATTACTGACAAAGGTTGCGCAGGGACTCCTCGGAGCAGGGGACCGGAGGCCATGGCTGCAGGCAGACAAAGGCGCTGTGCAGGCAGCTGTAGTGCTGAGAAAAGCCGGGGTTTGCTGTATGAAACAGAAAGGCAAAGTCCTGACCCAGCCCTGGGAATGCAGATGTGTCCATCACCCATGGGTCTCCTCCCTCTCTGTGGATGATGGGATGGGACAGTCCCTGAACCACCCAGGGGACTAAGGAATTAAGTGCTCTGTCTCACTGCTTCCAACCCACCACCTCCTCCTCTCCTCCCCTCGCATTTTGAATCGTCCTGACTTTGGAGTCATCTGCTCTCTTCCTTTCTGTCTCTAAAACCGACTGCAAAGATGAAGGGAAAACACCAGTCTTTATTGCACGTATTTTTCTTGTGCTTCCTTCTGTGAGATATGTCTATTGGTTCTATAAACATAATGACTTAATGAAGCAGAGATTTGGGGCTGGAACGGTGAGTTTCATCTACCTCACTGCGGGCGCCTTTGAGAACCTGTTTTCCCCAGACTCCCTTCAGAGTCAGCAGGGGCAAGAGAAAACTCCAGAGGTGAGGTCCTCCCAGTCTGTAATTGGAAAGCAAAAGACAGGTTACAAATACCTCCCAGGTGCAGTTTTCTTCTCTGCATTCAGGTCGGGACACTCGACAGTGAGAGCAATGAGCAACTGTTTGGAAAGAGCTGTGTTGCCGTGCAGACAGATGTCAGCTGAGACTGAGAGACAGACCACGTGGAATCATAAACTGCTGTCATGATTTACAGTACTGAAGAAGACAACTTGTGCTTGGTTCCTATTCCACCTTCTTGTCCCCCTTTCTGAAGTGACGGAGAGCAAGAAGCTGTGGGAGAAAGCAGGGGATTACGGAAGAGACACTTAGTATTGCTGGGTTTGAAATACACAGGGATTCCTGGTCCAAAAAGGCAAGTACTGAAAAGTGGGATGAATGCTTTCAGTGTTCATATTGGGATTGTTTGATAGGTGAGCATTTGTGCAGTAGAAGAGATGAGTTGGGCACGTGGGTGCGACAGATGTTTGGAATAGGTCTGAGTGAATTTGGAATTTCCTAGGAATGAGGTGGAATAGCTGTCAGCCTCTTTAAAGTCCTCTGTTCTGGAGAAAGAACCCTTTACGGGTGTCTGAGAAAAGTAGAATGAAGACAACAAATTCTCTACCTGAAATGGGGAACAGAAAAAAAACAGGGAGTGAGAAATGCCTGCAGGACCATCTCTGTCTGTGTTACGTAGGGAGACTGAAAGAAAGGAAAGTAGCAGAGAAGAAAGGCTCAAACCTCTCATGCAGACGGTGACATTGTCACACTTGTGTTTTTGCCATGTTCCTGTCTCGGCAGGTTGAACTGAAGTACAGCATGGGTCCAGGGAATGGAACTGCAGTTACTGAGTTCGTCCTAGACGGCTTCTCAGGGCTCACCCAAAGACTGCAGCTATTTCTCTCTCTGGTCATTCTGCTCATGTACCTGACAACAGTGATCGGGAATGCAACCATCATCTTCCTTGTGTGTGTGGATCACCACCTGCAAACCCCCATGTACTTTTTCATCAGCAATTTGGCCTTCCTGGAAATCTGGTTCACATCCTCCACAAGTATCAAGTTGTTTGTGATCCTGGGTTTTGGAAGGAGAACGATTTCACTAGGCACCTGCTTTGCTCAATCCTATTTCTATTTTGCCCTGGGCTGTACAGAGTTTGTTCTGCTTGTTGTCATGTCCTTTGATCGCTATGTTGCTATCTGCCAACCTTTGCATTATGCTGCCATCATGAAGCCTCAGCTCTGCATCTACTTAGTTGTTGCAGCTTGGGTCATAAGCCTCACACTCTTCAGTTACCGCCTGGTTCTCCTCTATCAGTTGACTTTCTGTGGCTCAAACAAGATCCACCATTTCTTCTGTGACAACTCCCCCTTATTCAAACTGTCCTGCTCTGACACCAGTCTGCTTTGGAAAACAGACTCTGTTTTAGTGTCATTTGTCATCCTGGGTTCCTTATGTTTAACTCTGGCATCCTACATGCGCATCCTTTATTGTATTCTGCATCTTCCAGCAGCCTCTGGGAGGAATAAAGCTTTTACCACATGTTCTTCCCATCTCACCACCTTAGCTATCGTATATGGGAGCTGCATTGCTCTCTATGCATGTCCTTCAGGAGACGTTCCCTTAGAGACCAACAGAATTGTAGCTTTGCTGAACACTGTTCTGTACCCATTCTTAAATCCCTTCATCTACAGTCTTAGAAACAAGACTGTGATACAGGCCCTGAACAAAGCCATCGCCCATGCAACAATGCAGCTTTTCCACTTATTGCGATGCATTTCTGGACAGCGATTCCACTGATCTGCTGTCATACTTCCAATAATATCAGTGCCTGTGTATGGGCCTCCAAATCTGCCTCGACACTGAGCAATGCACTTGTCTGTCCACCGGGGTGGTCTCTACCTTCGTCCGGAACGGGGCTGGTATTGAGGGGCACTTACTGAGCAGAGTGAGTGTCTGAGCTCAGCTGCAGGAGGGATCCACCCTGCACAGCTCTACGTAGAGACTGGATTTTGTCTGGTCGGGAGACAACACGGAGTGACTTTGGTCTCAAGCTTTTATTGGGTACACTGGAGCCATGGGAAATATTCTGATCGAAAGGGTTTAAATCTATCAAGTGTGATTATGCATGAAAATCAAGTATATGTAAGGCAAGAATGGAATGCGGATAGAGAAGAGGGGATTCAGCAACTTCAGAGGACTGAAGGAGAAGAAATTAAAGTAGGATGCTGAATGGTTAATGGGAGTATCCATAAAAAAAGTCCCAAATTACTGTCTTGACTACTCCTATAGATAAGAACACAAAGATCTGTATTTTCAATGAATTCGACTGTTGGCATAATTTTACTCCAGTACAGACCATTAAGGTGTTTTGTCTCTGGGCCTATGATACTATTGGGCTCTCATTCAATTTAAAATAAATACTATAGCTAAGCCTGCCACAACCCAGAATGTATGAGATTGGTCGATATATAATAAGGAATACAGGCCAACAGCAAATGCTGTTCAACCCAGAATGGTCTCTTACAAGTGTTGAACTGCTAATGCAAACTAATATTCCTGAAATTCAACCATCATGCTCTCATTTCCTAAAAACATCCTTCGAGGGTTGGACAACCTGGCTGTGAAAACAATGCCCTTTGGGGCAGAACACAAAGGGAACTAACTGGAGTGTTAGAGACAGGATTGGGGGTCCTACATGGAATTGACTCAGAAATACTAATGAACAAATTGGCCACTGCCAGTAGTGATTTAACAAAAATAAGACACCCTTTGCAGTCTTCTCTATTAGCTTTAGGAACTAATCAGTGAACGTTATCAAAGTGTTACTGAAGTGGGAAAAGGTGGAGGAACGGGACCATGAATAAGTAGTAAATTCACTCGGTGTGATCCAAGATAACACTTCTTTGGCTCTCAGTTGTCTACAGGCACAATTATGGATGCAATCAGCGGCCGCCTTGATTATAAGAGAAGGTGGTGAAGGTCCTTTCCCCACCGAAATCCAGAAAATTGTTTGGGACAATGCCACTGACTGGGAGAGGGAGCTTCAATGCTGGTGAACTCTGGTAAATTTTACCTATGACCCCATCACTAATACGGCCACAGCCTTTATGTTGACCAAACCTAATGCTTCAATATATGTAATCCACCTCATTATTACATTAGGATTAAACCAGGATAAAACTGCGCTCTGTCCTTCTGAACATAGAACATGGGCACGAATGGTGAACGAGAGATGGTAAACTGTAAATTTAGAGTCTTGCATTAGACAAGAACAAGGATTCATTTGCGAAAGTAATGCAATCGATGCTCAAGACATCTGCCTCGACACTGAGCAATGCACTCGTCACTGTGAGATCCATCCAGATGCTCATCAGAGGACCGTACTGGTATATATGGGCCAGGGTTGTGTGTGTTTGAGAACTGCTTGTACCTCTATGGTAATAGATGAGATAATTATGGATAGTAAGAATCACTCTAATTTCTGTATTTGTAATTTCGTTGGGTGTGACTTTTCTTATTTAGCACCAGTCATATGCCATCAGCTGATAAAATCCAATTAAGCAATGTTTCAGAAATTATCACCTGTATCTATTGGAATGAATCTTACATCGGTGAAACAACTAATGCAACTTCAGGATTTGATCGAAATTTGGAAGGAGGTCCAACAAAATGGGAGAAAGACCCTGATAACAGTCCACCATGACACGGAGGAAAGAAATAGGGTCCTAAAAAGTTTAAAAGAAGATGCGAACCATCATTGGTGGGACGTGCTGTTTGGATGGTCCCCTACCACTACTGGCATTCTAAATAAGTTGTGTCACCCCGTTATTGTCCTTTTGATGTTAGTTTTAGTTAGCTTTGTTAGCTTTGTTTTCTCTGCTATGTTATTTGTTTGGAATTGGACAATGCTACAACAACGAACAACTTCTGCTTCTATGTCCAGTGCCCATGAGAATGTGTTAAAAGTAATTTACAAGCAAAATATCATCCGATTCCCCTTCAAGAGACAGATGATGCATTTGGCAAATGAATTTGCCCATGTTAAAAGACAGGAGGGAATTGATGAGCAAAAGCATTCGGGGGAGTTGGGAATGCTCACTGGAACTCGTGCTGTTCGTTGGTAAAGGCCTTGAAAGCAGATAAGCAGATGCGATTATCTTTCACAGAATGGGCCAATCGAAGTTCTAATTGGTCTTTAGCCTTTCTGATTTTATGTCTACAAGATCTCATTTCATGTTCGTAGTCCTCATGTGTTGCCTGCCCCTTCTTCCACAGTTTGAAACTTCTCCCAGTTGCTTGATACTCATCAGCCTCCTTATCCTGGCTGGGTGGTCTATAGCAGACTCCCACCACGAAATCTGTCTTACTAGGTGGATCTCTGATTTTCACCCACAGACATTCAACCCTCTCATCACCACCAATGAGTTCAAGGCTGTCAAAACTCTCTCTAACAAAGAGCGTTACCCCACCACCTCTCCCTTCTCGCCCATCCCACCTGAAGAGTCTGTATCCATCCACAGCAGCACTCCAGTCATGTGAGTCATCCCACCACATTTCCATGACAGCAATTACATCACAGTCCTCCTTACAACATCCAGCGCCTCTTGTTTATTGCCCATGCTGTGTGCATTGGTGTAGATGCACTTCAGTTGGGCTGAAGTCAATCCCACTACGCTCCTAAGGAGAACAATCTTAATTCCTAAGCAACTGCCCACTGAATTATTTGACCCTTTTGTGGAGCCATTTGAGGTGCTATTCCTCACTTCCTGTGAGGTGGCAGACCAAGGGTTCTTGCCAGCACACCATCCCCCAGAAACTGTAGTGCCATTCCCAGGCTTTTTGATCAAGCCTGATTATCTCCCCTCCCCTTCTCGTCTAGATTAAAGCTCTAGTAATGAGCCCTGTTATCTTCTTGGTGAGCAGTCTTCCGCCCGTAGGGGACAGGTGTATCCCATCTTTAGACAGCAAATCTGGTGATTTACCTGTCAACCCATGATCAAAGAACCCAGAGTTCTGCTCCTCACACCAGTTTTGGAGCCAGTTATTTATTTCCCAGCACCTCCTAATCTGGCAGTGCTGTGACCACAGGCAGGGACGGGCAATGGGCACTCGTGTAACACAGCTGCCTCCAGAACAGCCTTTGCATAAAGAAAGGGAATCTTCTCGGTGCGGTGCCTGAAGACTTAGGTCTTATTCTGGAGTTTCCTTAAAGAACATCCCCAAGAACATTGCTTGCAGATGGCAATACCAGTGTACAGATAACAGTGTGGGTGTGTAGCGTTGGGGCCCATTCAAGAATGGTTTTGGTTGGGAAAGACCTTGAAGATCATCAAACCCAACCACCGATCCAGCCCTGCTAAGTCTGCCTCTAGACTATGTGCCCAAGCACAACATCTACTCATCATTTAAACACCACCAGGAGTGTAGCGATGTGTCCAAAACTGAACAAGGTGCAGCCTCACTAGTGCTGAGCACAGGGGTGTTATAGATACTCAATCAATAGTAATTCCTGCAAAAGATTGCTTTATTCTGTTTATATGGGAAAGCATAGAAGCAAACAGCGCTGGGTGCGCCGGGGAGTCTCCACTCCACCAATAACGCACACCAAAGTCTAAGCTCTTAGTTCCTTTTATATTCTCTGCAGGTCGATATTGTAGATGTGGCAATTTCTCAAGAGTAGGTTTAAGCCGGTTTTAGGCTCGTTAGTTCCTTTTAAGGCGATTTTCTTTTCTTCTTCTTTACCTTCACTTCTGCACTTGGAGCTCAATTTCTTGCACAACATATGTTTCATGGTCGTTATCAAGTTAACCCGCAAGATGTCCTGCTATTGTTCCATGCCTCCTTAGGAGGTCCTGACCTTTACTCAGGTATCGAATCATCCCAGAAGGCCTTTTTTCCCTATTGTCTCTAATGCTATTTTGCAGGTTGTGCACCAACAGGCATTACACTGCGTTTTCTGGCACGAATTCCATCTATACTCTTCACATTGGCCATTATCATTATCGCCCCCATGAGAAAAGACCACGATGGACGGGAGGATCGAAGGTCATCTTCAGGTGAGCGTCAGGCGCCTCACGATCGTGTAACACGCTATGGGAGAGAGAGACGGAACCATATTTGTCCACCCCTTCCGGTCCCAATCAGGTCGTCTACCATCCTGACAACCACCAAAGGACTGTGCTGAACTCACGGGTGGTGTATTTCTGTTTTGATTGCATCGCTTGGGATTTTGTCGGATTGTTATACAGTTAATTGTTCTCAAGTTCTTATTTTCTATTAAATTCTTTAATAGTTCACTAAACTTGTCTTGGGATTGCATTAACTATATAATCCTTATTGTCGACTGTGTGGTTTGGCATACAGATCAAATTTGTTTAACGCCGTCAGGTGAGACCATAGTAGCAAATTGCATATTAGTTATAACATTTTGAATCAATCGTATAAAACATGGAATAGCACATGCCAAAACCAACATTGTGGCTAATTCACATAACAAATGCAACTAGATTTTTTTTTCCCATAGGCATCCGGGAAGCCAGGAAAACAGGTCAATGTCCCAGCCTTTCCAAGTTTGGACGGGGACGTGTGCTAACTACCGTATTTCGGCTGTAATTTGTTTAACTACTTCGCCATTATTGATCCTTGATCAATTGTCAAATTGATTCCCCAAGAAATAATTAAATCTCTCCCTAATAAATTAAAGTCTGCCTCCTCAACTAATAATAAGTTCACGACACAGATTTTGATTTCTGATTCTATCAATACATTCTTCATGATGGGAACTTTAAAAGGTTCCCCCTTTGCTCCCACCACCACGGCTTTTTCCTTACTCAACTGACATCCTTTTGGTAATTTTGGAATGGTAGATTTCTCGGCTCCGATGTCTACTAGGAAGATGACTTCTTCCCCCTGGGGACCTATCCATCATTTTATCAAGGGCACTGATGATGGTGTTGTCCCCAGGATGTAGAGCCCCTGACGCCCTTAATCCTCCTGAAACATTTTCTCGTCCTGCATTTTCTTTTTGCATTTTCGTTTAAGATGACCTTCCTTTCCACAATAATAACATTCAAGGCCTTCTCCTTTGGGGGCCCTATAATTTCGTGGCTTTTCTCCTCTGAAGAGGCTCCCTGAAGGTTTAATATTAGGCCTGTGGTGTTGTGTATTCCTTTGTGTTTCTCTAACAGTGGCCACGAATATCTTTGCCTTTGCTTTTTCCTTTTCTTCATCACGTCATACATAAACCTTTTGAGCCTCCCGAAGGAGGTCCTGTAGACCCCTATCTTGCCACCCGTCTAACTTCTCCAACTTTTTCCGAATATCCTCCCAGGATCTAGCCACAAACTGAGTTTTTAATAGAGCCTCCCCGACTGGGCAGTTGCGATCTACTCCAGAATACATTTGGAGGCTCTTCCTTAATCTTTCCAACAAGTCAGTGGGAGATTCATCTCTCCCCTGATGTTCCCCAAAGGCCTTCACTATATTTTGTCCCCTGGGAACCGCCTCCCTAATGCCTTGAATCATCATTTCCCCTAAATCCAACATGTTTTGCCTATCATGTACCTTTTGATGATTCCAATTGGGGTTTTGATTCGGCCATTTCTTCTCCCCTGGCAGACCCTGATGATGTCATCTTTCCCAATTTTGCATACCTGCTTGCCTTATCATTTCCCTCTCCTCCGTAGTAAACAATATACTTAAAACTGACTGAATTTCATCCCATGTAGAGGTATTGGGTCCCAAAAATCGGTCTAATTTTTCAGAGACCCCCAAGGGGTCGTCTAACAGTTGCCCTATTTCCTTTTTAAATGTTCTTACATCCCCTGTATTGAGGGGAACTGCTACAAATCCTATTCTCTCAACATTTCCTTCCAGAGGAACTTCGCGTAAAGGGTGGAGTTCCTTTGGTGGTTCCTCCTCTCTTCTGGTCCTACTTCTAGTTCGCAAAGCAGGGGGTGACTGTGGGGGGCGCTGTAGGACCTCCATTATCCGAAGTGGGGAGTTCCACCCTCTCTTTCCCTTGGTTTCATCTGGGGGTAGTAAATTATCTAAAACCTCCCGATCTTGTGTGTCCTTCTTTTTCTCTCTTAAGGGGTACAATGACATCCTCGTTGGGGACCCTTGCCATAAAGCAGCATAGTCACTTTCCTCCTGGCTGAATGGTTCCTTCCCATTTACATATAGATTCAAAGCCTGACAAATCCAATCATCAAAAGACCTGAAAATTGGCCAAAACAAATGGTCAGGCGTTATTTCCTCCCTGGTCCAAACTTCCATACAGTAATGGACCATTTTCTCCTCACTCTTCTCCTTCCGGGATGGCCGTTCATCCAGTGTTTGAACATTAACCCCAGTGGACTGTCTGAGGGTATTTCTGGTAACTTGCTCCCAATCTGTTTCCGAGGACCTCTCTGTGTGCCCTTCCAGGCCTAGGGAATTTACCTTTCCTTTGCCCCATCTCCGCCGTGTGACTCCTTTCACCCTTTTTCACTCACTTCCTTCCTTCGGTGACCAGGTCCCTCGTGGGAGACTGGAAATGCACCTAGAAGAGGTCCACACTCGCTTCATAACCCTGTTGTGTCTCAAGCACGCACACTTTGGCTGTTCACCCAACTCAACGGTACTTACAGTCCGACGTTCCTGTCCTGAATTCGTGCACAAGAATTATGGGTACAAATTTGGCTGCAGCGATTTTGTAGGGAGCTCAAACTTTGCTTCTAGCTTTCCTCTATTCAGGGTTGATATCGGCAAGGTATCTACCAGAATCGTTCCTTCACCAGGCCACGGTTAGTGGGGCACCCCCTGAACAAAGGAACATCTCCGGCAACCCAAGCCGATATCCCAGATGAGCCCCCATTTTTGTTATAGATACTCAATCATTCGTAGTTTTGGCAAAAGATTGCTTTATTATCTTTATATGGGAAAGCACAGAAGCAAACAGCGCTGGGTGTGCCGGGGAGTCTCCGCTCCACCAATGACGCAGACCTACGTCTAAACTCTTAGTTCCTTTTATATTCTTCTGCAGGTCGATATTGTCGATGTGGCAATTTCTCAAGAGTACGTTTAAGCTCTTTTCAGGTTTGTTAGTTCCTTTTAAGGCGATTTCCTTTTCTTCTTCCTTACCTTCCCTTCTGCACTTTGAGCTCTGTTTCTGGCACAACATGGTTTTCATGGTTGTTATCAAGTTAATCCGCAAAAAGTCCTGCTATTGTGCCATGCATCCCTAGGAGATCCTGACCTTTACTCAGGCTCTCAATCATCCCAGCAGGCTTTTTTCCCTGTCGTCTGTAACACTATTTTGCAGGTCGTGCACCAACAGGCATTACACTGCGTTTTCTGGCACGAATTCCATCTATACTCTTCACACTGGCCACACTATTCCTTGTTCCAGCCAAGATGCTACTGGCCCTCTTGGCCACCTGGGCACATTGCTGGATCAAGTTCAGCCCCAGTCGGAGGGCACTTTGATGCGCACTCCTGAACTTGTATGTACAGAAGACCCTTTATTATAAAAGCAGCTGCTTTTATACAACTCTGCTAAATACAACTTTTATACAACTCTGCGTGGGGTTGTTGTGACCCAAATGCAGGACTCTGTACTTGGCATTGTTAAACCTCATGCAATTGCCCATGGCCTTTTACCCGACTGCTCTATAACTCTTCTATGGTCCGACTCGTCCTTGAACCAACCCTTCTGTAACCAAATCCTTCTAAAATACAAATGAACTCTCACACTTCTATGACTCGCCTCTTCCATGGCTCATATTCTATCACCCTTTTATGACCTGAATCTTCTATGAGCAGAGACTTCTTTGACCGTACTCTGCTGTGAGACTTCTATGAGCCACCACTTCTATGAACCTTCTAAAACTGAACTCCTCTATGACCTGACTGCTTTGCAACTGCATGGAGCTGTGTGTGAGACACTTGGCATCTCACGTAACTCTACAGACCTGTCTTTGGAATTACATGGAATAACAGCTCCAAATTTCATTCAGCAATGTGATAATGTTCACAACACCATCATTGTAGGCAAAGCCAGATCTGCCTCTCCATGGCATGGGCATGAGGGCTTGGTCTTTCTGCTTCATCAAGCAAACCCAGGCTTTTCTCAGCATCACAGCAGCACCTTTGCCTGCAATCATGGCCTCCAACTCACTGCTCCAAGGAGTCCCTGAGGAGGCTTTGTCGGGAACAATCCTCGCTGAGACCAATTAATAATTCATGGCACTCTGAGTTCTACTCTTGACTTGTTGAGAGGTTTCTTCAGTCTCCTCTAAGGAGCTGAGGTTTGTCTCAGCAGTGAATGTACCCTGGGTCTCATTAAAATCCAGAAAGCCTTAACGACCTCTTTCTCTCCTGAAGTTTCCCCCAGGCCTTCAAGCCTTGCTCCTCACCTCCCCAGTGCCACCACTGCTCCCATTGCCCCCCTGGCTTTGCATCCCTTTCCCTTCCACCATACTTCCCTGCACTCCAGAGCTGAGGGTTCCAGCTCCATTGCACCATCTCCCCCTCTTCTCCTTACAGACCTGGCTGCACGCAGGCACAGGGGAATAAGAACACGTGGGTATGAACTGGAGAGGGGCAGATTTAGACTGGACAGTAGGAAGAATTTCTTCACTATGAGAGTGGTGAGACACTGGAACATGTTGCCCAGGGCGGTTGTGGATGCCCCATCCCTGGAGGTGTTCAAGGCCGGGTTGGATGGGGCATTGGGCAGCCTGAGCCAGTGGGATGTCCCTGCCCATGGCAGGGGGTTGGAACTGGACGGGATGATCTTTAAGGTCCCTTCCAACCCAAACTATTCTATGATTCTATGAAGAAAAGCAAAGCTGATAAAGTTTCATAATCAATAAACCCCCTCCTCACCCACAGGCTCAGCACAAGGGTCTCTGATGAGGGGCTGCCTTCTACAAGGGACAGTCTGATGAGAAATGTTGAGATAGACACAAAAAAAGGCAGAGATCAACAGAATTAAAGCCTTGGCTGAAGAGACACTCAGAGTGCTGAGAGACGGGCAAGCGCTGAACTCCATGGAGATCAAAGCAGCAGCTGCGGAGGGGAGAGTTCTCCCAATGAACAGAGTGAGGGGAGGAGAAAATCATAGAAGGATGCAGTGGGCCTTTGTCTGGAGAGTCTGAGTCTGCAAAGATGACATCAGAAATGGCCACTGGATCAGGATGAACACTCTAGAAGACTGCTTTGCGACCGTGGATTCCTCTCTGTCTCACAGATGAAGACGTCCCACAATTTACAACACTCACAGTCATGTGTTCCCTGTGCTGCTTTTACAGCAGTTTCTGGCGATGTGGAGGATGAAGACCCTGATGTGTTTGCTTTCAGTCATCCAAAGCCTTCTCATCAGCAGTCCCCGTTGTGTCTGGAACAGCGATATCCATGGATCTTTTGCATTTCCATTGGCAGTGATTCAAGCAAGCTCAGTCCCCTCTGAGCTGAGGGAAGGCCGTGCCCTCTGTAACCCCCTGCTCCCCAGTCTCTGCCAGCACTGCTGGGGGCACTATGCAGCTCTGTAGGTGCAGCTGCTGTCCAGAGTCTGCTTTGAGGAAGGTGTATTTTCACAGGTCTCACTTGTGGCCCATCCATCGTGGCACTGAACACCTCCAGGGATAGAGCGTCCACGACTTCTCTGGGCAACCTGTGCCAGTGCCACCCCACTCTCACAGGAAAATATTTCTTCCTCAGATCTCATTCCAGTCTCCACTCTTGCAGCTGAAAACCAGACCCCATCATCCTATCCCTGGACTCCCTGATCAAGAGCCCCTCTCCAGCTTTCCTGGAGCCTCTTTCAGCTCTGGAAGCTGCTCTGAGGTCTCCCTGGAGCCTTCTCTCCTCCAGGCCAAACAACCGCCACTCCCTCAGCCTGTCCTGGTATGGGAGGTGCTCCAGCCCTCAGATCATCTTTGTGGCCTCCTCTGGATTTGCTCCAGCAGATCCATTTCCTTCCTGTTCTGAGGACACCAGAGCCGGATGCAGGACTCCGGGTGGAGGGTCTCATTGGAGTGGGAGAATAATCTCCCTTGCCCTCCCGGTCCCACGGCTTTGGATGCAGCCCAGGATATGTTTGGCTTTCTGGGCTGCAAGTGCACATTGTCAGCTCATGTTCATCTTCTCATTCACCAGCACCCTAAGTTCTTCTCCGTGGGGCTGCAGCCAATCACGTTGTCCACCAGCCTGCACTGTGCTTGGGATTGCCCCGACCCAGGGGTAGGACGTTGCGGTTGGTCTTGTTGAACCTTATGAGATTCAGAGAGGCCCACTTCTCCAGCTTGTCCAGGTACCTCTGGGTGACATCCCATCCTTCAGGTGTGTCAACTGCACCACTCAGCCCGGGATCATCTGCAATCTTGCTGTCTATCTTGATGAAAACAGCCCTGGCCCCAGTACAGACCCTTGAGAGACAATACTTGTCACCCATCTCCACGTGGACATTGAGCCATCGACCGCTACCCTCTCAATGTGACCAACCAAACAATTCCTTATCCACCGAACAGTCCACCCATCAGATTTGTATTTCTCCAGGCTGAGGTATCATGTGGGCAGAGGATGATGAGGAATTTAACCCGGCAGCCTTGTCATCCTGAGTAGAATATAGATTATTTCATTGTTGGACCATGGCCACAGCCCGAATTGCAGTGTGGTCAGAGCAGCCCAACCGCTGGGCAGGCACTAAAATCCCATCCGATACCAGGAATCACCTCTGCTGGGAATCTGTCCCCTTGGATTCTCAGTGGTGCAGGGACTGGCATCTGTGTTGGGAATTTCCAGTGAAGAAAGGGAAAATTTAGATGAGATCTTAGGAAGCAATGTTTTCTCGTCAGGTGGTGAGGCCCTGGCCCAGGTTGCCCAGGGAAGGAAGTGGTGGCTGCCCCATCCCTGGAGGGGTTCAAGGACAGGTTGCGTGGGGCTTTGGGCAACCTCCAGTGGGAGGTGTCCCTGCCCATGGCCAGGAGTTGGAACTGGGTGGGCTTTGCTATCCCTTCTGACCCAAACTATTCAATGATTCTAAAGGATGGATACCACCCTCCTGCCAAGAAGGGGTGGTGACGGATCTGAAAGGAGGCTGCTGGCTATGCCTTGAGAGGAAACCTATGGACAAGCTTCCTCATGCTGTAGGGGCTGGGAACGGGCAGTGCCAGCAGAGCCTGGAAATGGGCAATTCAAATCTGAAGAGCATCCAGGTGGAAAGGGGAGTCTATGGAACATTCCACAGATCTATTCCCAGGCCTAAAGGCAATCAGCATTCCTCCAGATATTTCCAAACCTGCACCACATCCCCTCGCACAGCAGGGGGTTCCCCACAGCCCTGACGGACCCTGCTGCAATGAGCCATCACCCATGGATCAGCTCCCAGTGCTGTCTTTGTTTGCCAATGGAATTGATCTCTAAACTGGGCTGGGATGCAGTCACAGGGACATGGGCACCTCTGTGCAAGCTCCATCTGCATCTCCCAAGGTTCTCTGGTCTCCAGCAGGTTCCTTGCACGTGGTTGGAGAGCAGACACATCTCACAATCTATGGGCAGTTTTAAATCAACTGAAAAAAAAGTCTTTCAATAAAATGACTGAGTTTCATCCATGATTGCAAAATTACAATTTTTCAGCATGGGCATTAATAGCAGGAGAAAGAAATACAAATCTTCCTCAGTCCTTGCATTGCCAGTGCTGTCTTGTACTCTGCATCTTTGATCTTCCCCACATTCCAGTGATGTCCCCCAGCCTGAGGAAACACACCACCTCTTCAATTGTGCTTATATTTATCATTTCCTCTTTGTCTGTCAAAAACATTTCGTGTATAGTTGTCTCTCCTGGAAGGTGAACCTCCTTGGAGCCCATGGACTGCTAACGGAGCCTGTTGGATCTTTTTGGGGAGTCTTATCATGTTTCACTTTTGTGTGTTCAAAACTAACAACACGCCATCCCCCCGCTGCTGTGTCTTTTGGCAGCCAGTTCTCTGAGGAAATCAGATGTGGATTCCTGGAGAAGGGCTTTAAATTCCAACGGAGATGTCTGATGGAAGGAAGAGGGATGCAAGTGCCAGGTGGCCAAAACGGTGGGGTTGGAGGGGAGGAGCAAGGCTGTCCATGCAGGGTCAGACTCGAGGCACTGCTTTTCCACGCTGCCCAGACCTCCTACGGAGACATGCTGAGCCATTATCAATTAGAAAATGCTGCCATCATAATGCCCTTACCTGAATATAATGAAAAATAATCCTGAAAAATGAAAATAAACTTCCTTTTATTAAATGTTGACACAAATCTCTTTTTTCACCTGGACTCTTCAAACTTTTCTAATTAATTGTACAAGTTCTGAAGATGTGAAGAAAATTGCAGTAGAGACAAAGCTCATTGGGGTTTTCTGTGCTTTTGGGAGCCTCGTGGTGTATTTAACGCTGTGAACCTCAGTGCTGAGAGGAGAGAGAAGAGACCTCTCAAGGACAATACGTCAGAAGCAAACCCCAACGTGTCTCGGAGTCTTAATTGGCCCAAGGAAGGACAATTACTGACAAAGGTTGCGCAGGGACTCCTCGGAGCAGGGGACCGGAGGCCATGGCTGCAGGCAGACAAAGGCGCTGTGCAGGCAGCTGTAGTGCTGAGAAAAGCCGGGGTTTGCTGTATGAAACAGAAAGGCAAAGTCCTGACCCAGCCCTGGGAATGCAGATGTGTCCATCACCCATGGGTCTCCTCCCTCTCTGTGGATGATGGGATGGGACAGTCCCTGAACCACCCAGGGGACTAAGGAATTAAGTGCTCTGTCTCACTGCTTCCAACCCACCACCTCCTCCTCTCCTCCCCTCGCATTTTGAATCGTCCTGACTTTGGAGTCATCTGCTCTCTTCCTTTCTGTCTCTAAAACCGACTGCAAAGATGAAGGGAAAACACCAGTCTTTATTGCACGTATTTTTCTTGTGCTTCCTTCTGTGAGATATGTCTATTGGTTCTATAAACATAATGACTTAATGAAGCAGAGATTTGGGGCTGGAACGGTGAGTTTCATCTACCTCACTGCGGGCGCCTTTGAGAACCTGTTTTCCCCAGACTCCCTTCAGAGTCAGCAGGGGCAAGAGAAAACTCCAGAGGTGAGGTCCTCCCAGTCTGTAATTGGAAAGCAAAAGACAGGTTACAAATACCTCCCAGGTGCAGTTTTCTTCTCTGCATTCAGGTCGGGACACTCGACAGTGAGAGCAATGAGCAACTGTTTGGAAAGAGCTGTGTTGCAGTGCAGACAGATGTCAGCTAAGACTGAGAGACAGACCACGTGGAATCATAAACTGCTGTCATGATTTACAGTACTGAAGAAGACAACTTGTGCTTGGTTCCTATTCCACCTTCTTGTCCCCCTTTCTGAAGTGACGGAGAGCAAGAAGCTGTGGGAGAAAGCAGGGGATTACGGAAGAGACACTTAGTATTGCTGGGTTTGAAATACACAGGGATTCCTGGTCCAAAAAGGCAAGTACTGAAAAGTGGGATGAATGCTTTCAGCGTTCATATTGGGATTGTTTGATAGGTGAGCATTTGTGCAGTAGAAGAGATGAGTTGGGCACGTGGGTGCGAGAGATGTTTGGAATAGGTCTGAGTGAATTTGGAATTTCCTAGGAATGAGGTGGAATAGCTGTCAGCCTCTTTAAAGTCCTCTGTTCTGGAGAAAGAACCCTTTACGGGTGTCTGAGAAAAGCAGAATGAAGACAACAAATTCTCTACCTGAAATGGGGAACAGAAAAAAAACAGGGAGTGAGAAATGCCTGAAGGACCATCTCTGTCTGTGTTACGTAGGGAGACTGAAAGAAAGGAAAGTAGCAGAGAAGAAAGGCTCAAACCTCTCATGCAGACGGTGACATTGTCACACTTGTGGTTTTGCCATGTTCCTGTCTCGGCAGGTTGAACTGAAGTACAGCATGGGTCCAGGGAATGGAACTGCAGTTACTGAGTTCGTCCTAGACGGCTTCTCAGGGCTCACCCAAAGACTGCAGCTATTTCTCTCTCTGGTCATTCTGCTCATGTACCTGACAACAGTGATCGGGAATGCAACCATCATCTTCCTTGTGTGTGTGGATCACCACCTGCAAACCCCCATGTACTTTTTCATCAGCAATTTGGCCTTCCTGGAAATCTGGTTCACATCCTCCACAAGTATCAAGTTGTTTGTGAACCTGGGTTTTGGAAGGAGAACGATTTCACTAGGCACCTGCTTTGCTCAATCCTATTTCTATTTTGCCCTGGGCTGTACAGAGTTTGTTCTGCTTGTTGTCATGTCCTTTGATCGCTATGTTGCCATCTGCCAACCTTTGCATTATGCTGCCATCATGAAGCCTCAGCTCTGCATCTACTTAGTTGTTGCAGCTTGGGTCATAAGCCTCACACTCTTCAGTTACCGCCTGGTTCTCCTCTATCAGTTGACTTTCTGTGGCTCAAACAAGATCCACCACTTCTTCTGTGACAACTCCCCCTTATTCAAACTGTCCTGCTCTGACACCAGTCTGCTTTGGAAAATAGACTCTGTTTTAGTGTCATTTGTCATCCTGGGTTCCTTATGCTTAACTCTGGCATCCTACATGCGCATCCTTTATTGTATTCTGCATCTTCCAGCAGCCTCTGGGAGGAATAAAGCTTTTACCACATGTTCTTCCCATCTCACCACCTTAGCTATCGTATATGGGAGCTGCATTGCTCTCTATGCATGTCCTTCAGGAGACGTTCCCTTAGAGACCAACAGAACTGTAGCTTTGCTGAACACTGTTTTGTACGCATTCTTAAATCCCTTCATCTACAGTCTTAGAAACAAGACTGTGATACAGGCCCTGAACAAAGCCATCGCCCATGCAACAATGCAGCTTTTCCACTTATTGCGATGCATTTCTGGACAGCGATTCCACTGATCTGCTGTCATACTTCCAATAATATCAGTGCCTGTGTATGGGCCTCCAAATCTGCCTCGACACTGAGCAATGCACTTGTCTGTCCACCGGGGTGGTCTCTACCTTCGTCCGGAACGGGGCTGGTATTGAGGGGCACTTACTGAGCAGAGTGAGTGTCTGAGCTCAGCTGCAGGAGGGATCCACCCTGCACAGCTCTACGTAGAGACTGGATTTTGTCTGGTCGGGAGACAACACGGAGTGACTTTGGTCTCAAGCTTTTATTGGGTACACTGGAGCCATGGGAAATATTCTGATCGAAAGGGTTTAAATCTATCAAGTGTGATTATGCATGAAAATCAAGTATATGTAAGGCAAGAATGGAATTCGGATAGAGAAGAGGGGATTCAGCAACTTCAGAGGACTGTAGGAGAAGAAATTAAAGTAGGATGCTGAATGATTAATGGGAGTATCCATAAAAAAAATCCCAAATTACTGTCTTGACTACTCCTATAGATAAGAACACAAAGATCTGTATTTTCAATGAATTCGACTGTTGGCATAATTTTACTCCAGTGCAGACCGTTAAGGTCGTTTGTCTCTGGGCCTATGATACTATTGGGCTCTCATTCAATTTAAAATAAATACTATAGCTAAGCCTGCCACAACCCAGAATGTATGAGATTGGTCGATATATAATAAGGAATACAGGCCAACAGCAAATGCTGTTCAACCCAGAATGGTCTCTTACAAGTGTTGAACTGCTAATGCAAACTAATATTTCTGAAATTCAACCATCATGCTCTCATTTCCTAAAAACATCCTTCGAGGGTTGGACAACCTGGCTGTGAAAACAAATGCCCTTTGGGGCAGAACACAAAGGGAACTAACTGGAGTGTTAGAGACAGGATTGGGGGTCCTACATGGAATTGACTCAGAAATACTAATGAACAAATTGGCCACTGCAAGTAGTGATTTAACAAAAATAAGACACCCTTTGCAGTCTTCTCTATTAGCTTTAGGAACTAATCAGTGAACGTTATCAAAGTGTTACTGAAGTGGGAAAAGGTGGAGGAACGGGACCATGAATAAGTAGTAAATTCACTCGGTGTGATCCAAGATAACACTTCTTTGGCTCTCAGTTGTCTACAGGCACAATTATGGATGCAATCAGCGGCCGCCTTGATTATAAGAGAAGGTGGTGAAGGTCCTTTCCCCACCGAAATCCAGAAAATTGTTTGGGACATTGCCACTGACAGGGAGAGGGAGCTTCAATGCTGGTGAACTCTGGTAAATTTTACCTATGACCCCATCACTAATACGGCCACAGCCTTTATGTTGACCAAACCTAATGCTTCAATATATGTAATCCACCTCATTATTACATTAGGATTAAACCAGGATAAAACTGTGCTCTGTCCTTCTGAACATAGAACATGGGCACGAATGGTGAACGAGAGATGGTAAACTGTAAATTTAGAGTCTTGCATTAGACAAGAACAAGGATTCATTTGCGAAAGTAATGCAATCGATGCTCAAGACATCTGCCTCGACACTGAGCAATGCACTCGTCACTGTGAGATCCATCCAGATGCTCATCAGAGGACCGTACTGGTATATATGGGCCAGGGTTGTGTGTGTTTGAGAACTGCTTGTACCTCTATGGTAATAGATGAGATAATTATGGATAGTAAGAATCACTCTAATTTCTGTATTTGTAATTTCGTTGGGTGTGACTTTTCTTATTTAGCACCAGTCATATGCCATCAGCTGATAAAATCCAATTAAGCAATGTTTCAGAAATTATCACCTATACCTACTGGAATGAATCTTACATCGGTGAAACAACTAATGCAACTTCAGGATTTGATCGAAATTTGGAAGGAGGTCCAACAAAATGGGAGAAAGACCCTGATAACAGTCCACCATGACACGGAGGAAAGAAATAGGGTCCTAAAAAGTTTAAAAGAAGATGCGAACCATCATTGGTGGGACGTGCTGTTTGGATGGTCCCCTACCACTACTGGCATTCTAAATAAGTTGTGTCACCCCGTTATTGTCCTTTTGATGTTAGTTTTAGTTAGCTTTGTTAGCTTTGTTTTCTCTGCTATGTTATTTGTTTGGAATTGGGACAATGCTACAACAACGAACAACTTTGACTTCTATGTCATTCATGAGAATGTGTTAAAAGTAATTTTCAAGCAAAATATCCTCCAATTCCCCTTCAAGAGACAGATGATGCATTTGGCAAATGAATTTGCCCATGTGAAAAGACAGGAGGGAATTGATGAGCAAAAGCATTCGGGGGAGTTGGGAATGCTCACTGGAACTCGTGCTGTTCGTTGGTAAAGGCCTTGAAAGCAGAAAAGCAGATATTATCTTTCACAGAATGGGCCAATCTAAGTTCTAATTGGTCTTTAGCCTTTCTGATTTTATGTCTACAAGATCTCATTTCATGTTTGAAGTCCTCACGCGTTGCCTGCCCCTTCTTCCACAGTTTGAAACTTCTCCCAGTTGCTTGATACTCATCAGCCTCCTTATCCTGGCTGGGTGGTCTATAGCAGAGTCCCACCACGAAATCTGTCTTACTAGGTGCACCTCTGATTTTCACCCACAGACATTCAACCCTCTCATCACTACCAATGAGTTCAAGGCTGCCAAATCTCTCTCTAACAAAGAGGGTTACCCCACCACCTCTCCCTTCTCGCCCGTCCCGCCTGAAGAGTCTGTAGCCATCCACAGCAGCACTCCAGTCATGTGAGTCATCCCACCAGATTTCCATGACAGCAATTACATCATAGTCCTCCTTACAATATCCAGCGCCTCTTGTTTATTGCCCATGCTGTGTGCATTGGTGTAGATGCACTTCAGTTGGGCTGAAGTCAATCCCACTACGCTCCTCAGGAGAACAATCTTAATTCCTAAGCAACTGCCCACTGAATTATTTGACCCTTTTGTGGAGCCATTTGAGGTGCTATTCCTCACTTCCTGTGAGGTGGCAGACCAAGGGTCCTTGCCAGCACACCATCCCTCAGAAACTGTAGCGCCATTCCCAGGATTTTTGATCAAGCCTGATTATCTCCCCTCCCCTTCTCATCTAGATTAAAGCTCTAGTAATGAGCCCTGTTATCTTCTTGGTGAGAAGTCTTCCGCCCGTAGGGGACAGGTGTATCCCATCTTTAGACAGCAAATCTGGTGATTTACCTGTCAACCCATGATCAAAGAACCCAGAGTTCTGCTCCTCACACCAGTTTTGGAGCCAGTTATTTATTTCCCAGCACCTCCTAATCTGGCAGTGCTGTGACCACAGGCAGGGACGGGCAGTGGGCACTTGTGTGACACAGCTGCCTCCAGAACAGCCTTTGCATAAAGAAAGGGAATCTTCTCGGTGCGGTGCCTGAAGACTTAGGTCTTATTCTGGAGTTTCCTTAAAGAACATCCCCAAGGACGTTGCTTGCAGGTGGCAATACCAGTGTACAGATAACAGTGTGGGTGTGTAGCGTTGGGGCCCATTCAAGAATGGTTTTGGTTGGGAAAGACCTTGAGGATCATCAAAACCCAACCACCGATCCAGCCCTGCTAAGTCTGCCTCTAGACTATGTGCCCAAGCACAACATCTACTCATCATTGAACACCACCAGGAATGTAGCGATGTGTCCAAAACTGAACAAGGTGCAGCCTCACCAGTGCTGAGCACAGGGGTGTTATAGATACTCAATCAATTGTAATTTCTGCAAAAGATTGCTTTATTCTGTTTATATGGGAAAGCACAGAAGCAAACAGCGCTGGGTGTGCCGGGAGTCTCCACTCCACCAATAACGCACACCAAAGTCTAAGCTCTTAGTTCCTTTTATATTCTTCTGCAGGTCGATATTGTAGATGTGGCAATTTCTCAAGAGCAGGTTTAAGCCGTTTTTAGGCTCGTTCGTTCCTTTAAGGCGATTTTCTTTCTTCTTCTTTACCTTCACTTCTGCACTTGGAGCTCAATTTCTTGCACAACATATGTTTCATGGTCGTTATCAAGTTAACCCGCAAGATGTCCTGCTATTGTTCCATGCCTCCTTAGCAGGTCCTGACCTTTACTCAGGTATCGAATCATCCCAGAAGGCCTTTTTTCCCTATTGTCTCTAACGCTATTTTGCAGGTCGTGCACGAACAGGCATTACACTGCGTTTTCTGGCACGAATTCCATCTATACTCTTCACAATGGCCATTATCATTATCGCCCCCATGAGAAAAGACCACGATGGACGGGAGGATCGAAGGTCATCCTCGGGTGAGTGTCAGGCGCCTACACGATCGTGTAACACACTACGAGAGAGAGAGAGACGGAGCCATATTTGTCCACCCCTTCCGGTCCCAATCAGGTCGTCTACCATCCTGACAACCACCAAAGGACTGTGCTGAACTCACGGGTGGTGTATTTCTGTTTTGATTGCATCGCTTGGGATTTTGTCGGATTGTTATACAGTTAATTGTTCTCAAGTTCTTATTTTCTATTAAATTCTTTAATAGTTCACTAAACTTGTCTTGGGATTGCATTAACTATATAATCCTTATTGTCGACTGTGTGGTTTGGCATACAGCTCAAATTTGTTTAACGCCGTCAGGTGAGACCATAGTAGCAAATTGCATATTAGTTATAACATTTTGAATCAATCGTATAAAACATGGAATAGCACATGCCAAAACCAACATTGTGGCTAATTCACATAACAAATGCAACTAGATTTGTTTTTCCCATAGGCATCCGGGAAGCCAGGAAAACAGGTCCATGTCCCAGCCTTTCCAAGTTTGGACGGGGACGGTCTGCAACTACCGTATTTCGGCTGTAATTTGTTTAACTACTTTGCCATTATTGATCCTTGATCAATTGTCAAATTGATTCCCCAAGAAATAATTAAATCTCTCCCTAATAAATTAAAGTCTGCCTCCTCAACTAATAATAAGTTCACGACACAGATTTTGATTTCTGATTCCATCAATACATTCTTCATGATGGGAACTTTAAAAGGTTCCTCCTTTGCTTCCCACCACCACGGCATTTTCCTTACTCAATTGACATCCTTTTGGTAATTTTGGAATGGTAGATTTCTCGGCTCCGATGTCTACTAGGAAGATGACTTCTTCCCCCTGGGGACCTATCCATCATTTTATCAAGGGCTCTGATGATGGTGTTGTCCCCCAGGATGTAGAGCCCCTGACGCCCTTAATCCTCCTGAAACATTTTCTCGTCCTTGCATTTTCTTTTTGCATTTTCGTTTAAGATGACCTTCCTTTCCACAATAATAACATTCAAGGCCTTCTCCTTTGGTGGCCCTATAATTTCGTGGCTTTTCTCCTCTGAAGAGGCTCCCTCCAGGTTTAATCTTAGGCCTGTGGTGTTGTGTATTCCTTTGTGTTTCTCTAACAGTGGCCACGAATATCTTTGCCTTTGCTTTTTTCCTTTTCTTCATCACGTCATTACATAAACCTTTTGAGCCTCCCGAAGGAGGTCCTGTAGACCCCTATCTTGCCACCCGTCTAGCTTCTCCAACTTTTTTCCGAATATCCTCCCAGGATCTAGCCACAAACTGAGTTTTTAATAGAGCCTCCCCGATTGGGCAGTTGCGATTTACTCCAGAATACATTTGGAGGCTCTTCCTTAATTTTTCCAACAAGTTCAGTGGAGATTCATCTCTCCCCTGATGTTCCCCAAAGGCCTTCACTATATTTTGTCCCCTGGGAACCGCTCTCCCTAATGCCTTGAATACTCATTTCCCCTAAATCCAACATGTTTTGCCTATCATGTACCTTTTTGGATGATTCCAATTGGGGTTTTGATTTGGCCATTTCTTCTCCCCTGGCAGACCCTGATGATGTCATCTTTCCCAATTTTGCATACCTGCTTGCCTTATCATTTCCTCTCCTCCGTAGTAAACAATATACTTAAAACTGACTGAATTTCATCCCATGTAGAGGTATTGGGTCCCACAAAATCGGTCTAATTTTTCAGAGAACCCCCAAGGGGTGGTCTAACAGTTGCCCTATTTCCTTTTTAAATGTTCCTTACATCCCCTGTATTGAGGGGAACTGCTACAAATCCTATTCTCTCAACATTTCCTTCCAGAGGAACTTCGCGTAAAGGGTGGAGTTCCTTTGGTGGTTCCTCCTCTCTTCTGGTCCTACTTCTAGTTCGCAAAGCAGGGGGTGACTGTGGGGGGCGCTGTAGGACCTCCATTATCCGGAGTGGGGAGTTCCACCCTCTCTTCCCCTTGGTTTCATCTGGGGGTAGTAAATTATCTAAAACATCCCGATCTTTTTTGTCCTTCTTTTTCTCTCTTAAGGGGTACAATGACATCCTCGTTGGGGACCCTTGCCATAAAGCAGCATAGTCACTTCCTCCTGGCTGAATGGTTCCTTCCCATTTACATATAGATTCAAAGCCTGACAAATCCAATCATCAAAAGACCCGAAAATTGGCCAAAACAAATGGTCAGGCGTTATTTCCTCCCTGGTCCAAACTTCCATACAGTAATGGACCATTTTCTCCTCACTCTTCTCCTTCCGGGATGGCCGTTCATCCCAGTGTTTGAACATTAACCCCAGTGGACTGTCTGAGGGTATTTCTGGTAACTTGCTCCCAATCTGTTTCCGAGGACCTCTCTGTGGGCCCTTCCCAGGCCTAGGGAATTTACCTTTCCTTTGCCCCATCTCCGCCGTGTGACTCCTTTCACCCCTTTTTCACTCACTTCCTTCCTTCGGTGACCAGGTCCCTCGTGGGAGACTGAAATGCACCTAGAAGAGGTCCACACTCACTTCATAACCCCTGTTGTGTCTCAAGCACGCACACTTTGGCTGTTCACCCAACTCAACGGTACTTACAGTCCGACGTTCCTGTCCTGAATTCGTGCACAAGAATTATGGGTACAAATTTGGCTGCAGCGATTTTTGTAGGGAGCTCAAACTTTGCTTCCAGCTTTTCCTCTATTCAGGGTTGATATCGGCAAGGTATCTACCAGAATCGTTCCTTCACCAGGCCCACGGTAGTGGGGCACCCCCTGAACAAAGGAACATCTCCGGCAACCCAAGCTGATATCCCAGATGAGCCCCCATTTTTGTTATAGATACTTAATCATTCTTAGTGTTTGGCAAAAGATTGCTTTATTTCTGTTTATATGGGAAAGCACAGAAGCATACAGCGCTGGGTGTGCCGGGGGAGTCTCCGCTCCACCAATGACGCACACCTACGTCTAAACTCTTAGTTCTTTTATATTCTTCTGCAGGTCGATATTGTTGATGTGGCAATTCTCAAGAGTAGGTTTAAGCTCTTTTTCAGGTTTGTTAGTTCCTTTTAAGGCGATTTCCTTTCTTCTTTCCTTACTTCCCTCTGCACTTTGAGCTCTGTTCTGGCACAACATGGTTTTCATGGCGTTATCAAATTAATTCCGCAAAAAGTCCTGCTATTGTGCCATGCATTCCCTAGGAGATCCTGACCTTTACTCAGGTCTCCCAATCATCCCAGCAGGCATTTTCCCTATCGTCTGTAACACTATTTTGCAGGTCGTGCACCAACAGGCATTACACTGCGTTTTTCTGGCACGAATTCCATCTATACTCTTCACACTGGCCACACTATTCCTGTTCCGGCCAAGATGCTACTGGCCCTCTTGGCCACCTGGGCACATTGCTGGATCAAGTTCAGCCCCAGTCTGAGGGCACTGAGATGCGCACTCCTGAACTTGTATGTACAGAAGACCCTTTATTATAAAAGCAGCTGCTTTTAGACAACTCTGCTAAATACAACTTTTATACAGCTCTGCGTGGGGTTGTTGTGACCCAAATGCAGGACTCTGTACTTGGCAGTTGTTAAACCTCATGCAATTGCCCACTGGCCTTTTACCCGACTGCTCTATAACTCTTCTATGGCCCAACTCGTCCTTGAACCAACCCTTCTATAACCAAATCCTTCCGAAATACAAATGAACTCTCACACTTCTATGACTCGCCCTTTCCATGGCTCATATTCTATCACCCTTTTATGACTGAAGGCTTCTATGAGCAGAGACTTCTTTGACCCTACTCTGCTGTGAGACTTCTTTGATGCCACCACTTCTATGAACCTTCCAAAACTGAACTCCTCTATGACCTGACTGCTTGCAACTGCATGGAGCTTGTGGTGAGACACTTGGCATCTCACGTAACTTACAGACCTGTCTTTGGAATTACATGGAATAACAGCTCCAAATTTCATTCAGCCATGTGATAATGTTCACAACACCATCATTGTAGGCAAGCCAGATCTGCCTCTCCATGGCATGGGCATGAGGGCTTGGTCTTTCTGCTTCATCAAGCAAACGCAGGCTTTTTCTCAGCATCACAGCAGCACCTTTGCCTGCAATCATGGCCTCCAACTCACTGCTCCTAAGGAGTCCCTGAGGAGGCTTTGTCAGGAACAATCCTCGCTGAGACCAATTAATAATTCATGGCAACTCTGAGTTCTACTCTTGACTTGTTGAGAGGTTTCTTCAGTCTCCTCTAAGGAGCTGAGGTTTGTCTCAGCAGGAATAGTACCCTGGGTCTCCATTAAAATCCAGAAAGACTTAACGACCTCTTTCTCTCCTGAAGTTTCCTCCAGGCCTTCAAGCCTTGCTCCTCACCTCCCCAGTGCCACCATTGCCTCCCATTGCCCCCCTGGCCTTTGCATCCCTTTCCATTCCACCATACTTCCCTGCACTCCAGAGCTGAGGGTTCCAGCTCCATGTGTACCATCTCCCCTCTTCTCCTTACAGACCTGGCTGCACGCAGGCACCAGGGGAATAAGAACCGTGGGTATGAACTGGAGAGGGGCAGATTTAGGACTGGACAGTAGAAGATAGTTCTTCACTATGAGAGTGGTGAGACACTGGAACATGTTGCCCAGGGCGGTTGTGGCTGCCCCATCCCTGGAGGGGTGTCAAGGCCAGGTTGGATGGGGCATTGGGCAGCCTGAGCCAGTGGGATGTCCCTGCCCATGGCAGGGGGTTGGAACTGGACGGATGATCGTTAAGGTCCCTTCCAGCCCAAACTATTCTATGATTCTATGAAGAAAAGCAAAAGCTGATAAAGTTTCATAATCAATACAACCCCCTCCTCACCCACAGGCTCAGCACAAGCGTCTCTGATGAGGGGGCTGCCTTCTACAAGGGACAGTCTGATGAGAAATTGTGGAGGATAGACACAAAAAAAGCAGAGTATCACAGAATTAAGCCTTGGCTGAAGAGACACTCAGAGTGCTGAGACGGGCAAGCGCTGACTCCATTGAGCTCAAAGCAGCAGCGCTGCGGAGGGGAGAGTTCTCCCAATGAACAGTAATATCAGATGTGGATTTCTGGAGAAGGGCCTTTAAATTCCAACGGAGATGTCTGATGGAAGGAAGAGGGATGCAAGTGCCAGTTGGCCAAAAGTGGTGGGGTTGGAGGGGAGGAGCAAGGCTGTCCATGCAGGGTCAGACTCGAGGCACTGCTTTTCCACGCTGCCCAGACCTCCTACGGAGACATGCTGAGCCATTATCAATGAGAAAATGCTGCCATCATAATGCCCTTACCTGAACATAATGAAAAATATCCTGAAAAATGAACATAAACTTCCTTTTATTAATGTTGACACAAATCTTTTTTTCACCTGGACTCTTCAAACTTTTCTAATTAATTGTACAAGTTCTGAAGATGTGAAGAAAATTGCAGTAGAGACAAAGCTCATTGGGGTTTTCTGTGCTTTTGGGAGCCCTCGTGGGTGTATTTAACGCTGTGAACCTCAGTGCTGAGAGGAGAGAGAAGAGAACTCTCAAGGACAATACGTCAGAAGCAAACCCCAACGTGTCTCGGAGTCTTAATTGGCCCAAGGAAGGACAATTACTGACAAAGGTTGCGCAGGGACTCCTCGGAGCAGGGGACCGGAGGCCATGGCTGCAGGCAGACAAAGGCGCTGTGCAGGCAGCTGTAGTGCTGAGAAAAGCCGGGGTTTGCTGTATGAAACAGAAAGGCAAAGTCCTGACCCAGCCCTGGGAATGCAGATAGTGTCCATCACCCATGGGTCTCCTCCCTCTCGTGGATGATGGGATGGGACAGTCCCTGAACCACCCAGGGGACTAAGGAATTAAGTGCTCTGTCTCACTGCTTCCAACCCACCACCTCTCCTCTCCTCCCCCTCGCATTTTGAATCGTCCTGACTTTGGAGTCATCTGCTCTCTTCCTTTCTGTCTCTAAAACCGACTGCAAAGATGAAGGGAAAACACCAGTCTTTATTGCACGTATTTTTCTTGTGCTTCCTTCTGTGAGATATGGTCTATTGGTTCTATAAACATAATGACTTAATGAAGCAGAGATTTGGGGCTGGAACGGTGAGTTTCATCTACCTCACTGCGGGCGCCTTTGAGAACCTGTTTTCCCCAGACTCCCTTCAGAGTCAGCAGGGGCAAGAGAAAACTCCAGAGGTGAGGTCCTCCCAGTCTGTAATTGGAAAGCAAAAGACAGGTTACAATACCTCCCAGGTGCAGTTTTCTTCTCTGCATTCAGGTCGGGACAACTCGACAGTGAGAGCAATGAGCAACTGTTTGGAAAGAGCTGTGTTGCCGTGCAGACAGATGTCAGCTGAGACTGAGAGACAGACCACGTGGAATCATAAACTGCTGTCATGATTTACAGTACTGAAGAAGACAACTTGTGCTTGGTTCCTATTCAACCTTCTTGTCCCCCTTTCTGAAGTGAACGGAGAGCAAGAAGCTGGGGAGAAAGCAGGGGATTACGGAAGAGACACTTAGTATTGCTGGGTTTGAAATACACAGGGATTCCTGGTCCAAAAAGGCAAGTACTGAAAAGTGGGATGAATGCTTTCAGTGTTCATATTGGGATTGTTTGATAGGTGAGCATTTTGTGCAGTAGAAGAGATGAGTTGGGCACGTGGGTGCGACAGATGTTTGGAATAGGTCTGAGTGAATTGGAATTTCCTAGGAATGAGGTGAATAGCTGTCAGCCTCTTTAAAGTCCTCTGTTCTGGAGAAAGAACCCTTTACGGGTGTCTGAGAAAAGTAGAATGGAAGACAACCAAATTCTCTACCTGAAATGGGGAACAGAAAAAAAAACAGGGAGTGAGAAATGCCTGCAGGACCATCTCTGTCTGTGTTACGTAGGGAGACTGAAGAAAGGAAAGTAGCAGAGAAGAAAGGCTCAAACCTCTCATGCAGACGGTGACATTGTCACACTTGTGGTTTTGCCATGTTCCTGTCTCGGCAGGTTGAAACTGAAGTACAGCATGGGTCCAGGGAAATGGAACTGCAGTTACTGAGTTCGTCCTAGACGGCTTCTCAGGGCTCACCCAAAGACTGCAGCTATTTCTCTCTCTTGTCATTCTGCTCATGTACCTGACAACAGTGATCGGGAATGCAACCATCATCTTCCTTGTGTGTGTGGATCACCACCTGCAAACCCCCATGTACTTTTTCATCAGCAATTTGGCCTTCCTGGAAATCTGGTTCACATCCTCCACAAGTATCAGTTGTTTGTGATCCTGGGTTTTGGAAGGAGAAACGATTTCACTAGGCACCTGCTTTGCTCAATCCTATTTCTGTTTGCCCTGGGCTGTACAGAATTTGTTCTGCTTGTTGTCATGTCCTTTGATCGCTATGTTGCTATCTGCCAAACCTTTGCATTATGCTTCCATCATGAAGCCTCAGCTCTGCATCTACTTAGTTGTTGCAGCTTGGGTCATAAGCCTCACACTCTTCAGTTACCGCCTGGTTCTCCTCTATCAGTTGACTTTCTGTGGCTCAAACAAGATCCACCATTTCTTCTGTGACAACTCCCCTTATTCAAACTGTCCTGGCTCTGACACAGTCTGCTTGGAAACAGACTCTGTTTTAAGTGTCATTTGTCATCCTGGGTTCCTTATGTTTACCTCTGGCATCCTACATGCGCATCCTTTATTGTATTCTGCATCTTCCAGCAGCCTCTGGGGAGGATAAAGCTTTTACCACATGTTCTTTCCCATCTCACCACCTTAGCTATCGTATATGGGAGCTGCATTGCTCTCTATGCATGTCCTTCAGGAGACGTTCCCTTAGAGACCAACAGAATTGTAGCTTTGCTGAACACTATTCTGTACCCATTCTTAAATCCCTTCATCTACAGTCTTAGAAACAAGACTGGTGATACAGGCCCTGAAGCAAGCCATCACCCATGCAACAATGCAGCTTTTCCACTTATTGCGATGCATTTCTGGGACAGCGATTCCACTGATCTGCTGTCATACTTCCAATAATATCAGTGACCTGTGTATGGGACCTCCAAATCTGCCTCGACACTGAGCAATGCACGTGTCCTGTCCACCGGGGTGGTCTCTACCTTCGTCCGGAACGGGGCTGGTATTGAGGGGCACTTACTGAGCAGAGTGAGTGTCCTGAGCTCAGCTGCAGGAGGGATCCACCCTGCACAAGCTTCTACGTAGAGACTGGATTTTGTCTGGTCGGGAGACAACACGGAGTGACTTTGGTCTCAAGCTTTTATTGGGTACACTTGGAGCCATGGGAAATATTCTGATCGAAAGGGTTTAAATCTATCAAGTGTGATTATGCATGAAAATCAAGTATATGTAAGGCAAGAATGGAATGCGGATAGAGAAGAGGGGATTCAGCAACTTCAGAGGACTGTAAGGAGAAGAAATTAAAGTAGGATGCTGAATGGTTAATGGACTATCCATAAAAAAAGTCCCAAATTACTGTCTTGACTACTCTATAGATAAGAACACAAAGATCTGTATTTTCAATGAATTCGAACTGTTGGCATAATTTTACTCCAGTACAGACCAGTTAAGGTCGTTTGTCTCTGGGCCTATGATACTATTGGGCTCTCATTCAATTTAAATAAATACTATAGCTAACGCCTGTCCACAACCCAGAATGTATGAGATTGGTCGATATATAATAAGGAATACAGGCCAACAGCAAATGCTGTTCAACCCAGAATGGTCTCTTACAAGTGGTTGAACTGCTAATGCAAAACTAATATCCTGAAATTCAACCATCATGCTCTCATTTTCCTAAAAACATCCTTCGAGGGTTGGACAACCGGGCTGTGAAAACAATGCCCTTTGGGGCAGAACACAAAGGGAACTAACTGGAGTGTTAGAGACAGGATTGGGGGTCCTACATGGAATTGACTCAGAAATACTAATGAACAAATTGGCCACTGCCAGTAGTGATTTAACAAAAATAAGACAACCCTTTGCAGTCTTCTCTATTAGCTTAGGAACTAATCAGTGAACTTTATCAAAGTGTTACTGAGTGGGAAAAGGTGGAGGAACGGGACCATGATATAGTAGTAAATTTCACTCGGTGTGATCCAAGATAACCTTCTTTGGCTCTCAGTTGTCTACGAGGCACAATTATGGATGCAATCAGCGGCCGCCTTGATTATAAGAGAAGGTGGTGAAGGTCCTTTCCCCACCGAAATCCAGAAAATTGTTTGGGACAATGCCACTGACTGGAGAGGGAGCTTCAATGCTGGTGAACTCTGGTAAAGTTTACCTATGACCCCATCACTAATACGGCCACAGCCCTTTATGTTGACCAAACCTAATGCTTCAATATATGTAATCCACCTCTTATTACATTAGGATTAAACCAGGATAAAACTGCGCTCTGTCCTTCTGAACATAGAACATGGGGCACGAATGGTGAACGAGAGATGGTAAACTGTAAAATTTAGAGTCTTTGCATTAGACAAGAAACAAGGATTCATTTGCGAAAGTAATGCAATCGATGCTCAAGACATCTGCCTCGACACTGAGCAAATGCACTCGTCACTGTGAGATCCATCCAATGCTCATCAGAGGACCGTACTGGTATATAGGGGCCAGTGTTGTGTGTGTTTGAGAACTGCTTGTACCTCTATGGTAATAGATGATATAATTATGGATAGTAAGAAGCACTCTAATTTCTGTATTTGTAATTTCGTTGGGTGTGACTTTTCTTATTTAGCACCAGTCATATGCCATCACTGATAAAATCCATTAAGCAATGTTTCAGAAATTATCACCTGTATCTATTGGAAATGAATCTTACATCGGTGAAACAACTAGATGCAACTTCAGGATTTGATCGAAATTTGGAAGGAGGTCCAACAAAATGGGAGAAAGACCCTGATAACAGTCCACCATGACACGGAGGAAAGAAATAGGGTCCTAAAAAGTTTAAAAGAGATGCGAACCATCATTGGTGGGACGTGCTGTTTGGATGGGTCCCCTACCACTACTGGCATTCTAATAAGTTGTGTCACCCCGTTATTGTCCTTTTGATGTTAGTTTTAGTTAGCTTTGTTAGCTTTGTTTTCTCTGCTATGTTATTTGTTTGGAATGGACAATGCTACAACAACGAACAACTTCTGCTTCTATGTCCAGTTGCCCATGAGAATGTGTTAAAAGTAATTTACGAAGCAAAATATCATCCGATTCCCCTTCAAGAGACAGATGATGCTTTGGCAATGAATTTGCCCATGTTAAAAGACAGGATGGAATGGATGAGCAAAAAGCATTCGGGGGGAGTTGGGAATGCTCACTGGAACTCGTGCTGTTCGTTGGTAAAAGGCCTTGAAAGCAGATAAGCAGATGCGATTATCTTTCACAGATGGGGCCAATCGAAGTTCTAATTGGTCTTTAGCCTTTCTGATTTTATGTCTACAAAGATCTCATTTCATGTTCGTAGTCCTCATGTGTTGCCTGCCCCTTCTTCCACATTTGAAACTTCTCCCAGTTGCTTGATACTCATCAGCCTCCTTATCCTGGGCTGGGTGGTCTATAGCAGACTCCCACCACGAATCTGTCTTACTAGGTGATCTCTGATTTCACCCACAGACATGCAACCCTCTCATCACCACCAATGAGTTTCAAGGCTGTCAAAACTCTCTACTAACAAAGGAGCGTTACCCCACCACCTCTCCCTTCTCGCCATCCCACCTGAAGAGGTCTGTATCCATCCACAGCGAGCACTCCAGTCATGTGAGTCATCCCACCACATTTCCATGACAGCAATTACATCACAGTCCTCCTTACAACATCCAGCGCCTCTTGTTTATTGCCCATGCTGTGTGCATTGGTGTAGGATGCACTTCAGTTGGCTGAAGTCAATCCCACTACGCTCCTAAGGAGAAACAATCTTAATTCCTAGCAACTGCCCACTGAATTATTTGACCCTTTGTGGAGCCATTTGAGGTGCTATTCCTCACTTCCTGTGAGGTGGCAGACCAAGGGTTCTTGCCAGCACACATCCCCCGAAACTGTAGTGCCATTCCAGGCTTTTTGATCAAGCCTGATTATCTCCCCTCCCCTTCTCGTCTAGATTAAAGCTCTAGTAATGAGCCCTGTTATCTCTTGGTGAGCAGTCTTCCGCCCGTAGGGGACAGGTGTATCCCATCTTTAGACAGCAAAATCTGGTGATTTACCTGTCAAACCCATGATCAAAGAACCCAGAGTTCTGCTCCTCACACCAGTTTTGGAGCCAGTTATTTATTTCCCAGCACCTCCTAATCTGGCAGTGCTGTGACACAGGCAGGGACGGGCAATGGGCACTCGTGGAACACAGCTGCCTCCAGAACAGCCCTTTGCATAAAGAAAGGGAATCTTCTCGGTGCGGTGCCTGAAGACTTAGGTCTTATTCTGGAGTTTCCTTAAAGAACATCCCCAAGAACATTGCTTGCAGATGGCAATACCAGATGTACAGATAACAGTGTGGTGTGTAGCGTTGGGGCCCATTCAAGAATGGTTTTGTGTTGGGAAAGACCTTGAAGATAATCAAACCCAACCACCGATCCAGCCCTGCTAAGTCTGCCTCTAGACTATGTGCCCAAGCACAACATCTACTCATCATTTAAACACCACCAGGAGTGTAGCGATGTGTCCAAACTGAACAAGGTGCAGCCTCACTAGTGCTGAGCACAGGGGTGTTATAGATACTCAATCAATAGTAATTCCTGCAAAAGATTGCTTTATTCTGTTTTATATGGGAAAGCATAGAAGCAAACAGCGCTGGTGCGCCGGGAGTCTCCACTCCACCAATAACGCACACCAAAGTCTAAGCTCTTAGTTCCTTTTATATTCTCTGCAGGTCGATATTGTAGATGTGGCAATTTCTCAAGAGTAGGTTTAAGCCGGTTTTAGGCTCGTTAGTTCCTTTTAGGCGATTTTCTTTCTTCTTCTTTACCTTCACTTCTGCACTTGGAGCTGCAATTTCTTGCACAACATATGTTTCATGGTCGTATATCAAGTTAACCCGCAAGATGTCCTGCTATTGTTCCATGCCTCCTTAGGAGGTCCTGAACCTTTACTCAGGTATCGAATCATCCCAGAAGGCCTTTTTTCCCTATTGTCTCTAATGCTATTTGCAGGTTGTGCACCAACAGGCATTACACTGCGTTTTCTGGCACGAATTCCATCTATACTCTTCACATTGGCCATTATCATTATCGCCCCATGAGAAAAGACCACGATGGAGCGGGAGGGATCGAAGGTCTCTTCAGTGGAGCGTCAGGCGCCTCACGATCGTGTAACACGCTATGGGAGAGAGAGACGGAACCATATTTGTCCACCCCGTCGGTCCCAATCAGGTCGTCTACCATCCTGACAACCACCAAAGGACTGTGCTGAACTCACGGGTGGTGTATTTCTGTTTTGATTGCATCGCTGGGATTTTGTCGATTGTTATACAGTTAATTGTTCTCAAGTTCTTATTTTCTATTAAATTCTTTAATAGTTCACTAGAACTTGTCTTGGGATTGCATTAACTATATAATCCTTATTGTCGCTGTGTGTTTTTGGCATACAGATCAATTTTTTAACGCCGTCAGGTGAGACCATAGTAGCAAATGCATATTAGTTATAACATTTTGAATCAATCGTATAAAACATGGAATAGCACTGCCAAAACCACATTGTGGCTAATTCACATAACAAATGCAACTAGATTTTTTCCCATAGGCATCCGGGAAGCCAGGAAAACAGGTCAATGTCCCAGCCTTTCCAAGTTTGGACGGGGAACGTGCTGACTAACTACCGTATTTTCGGCTGTAATTTTGTTTACTACTTCGCCATTATTGATCCTTGATCAATTGTCAAATTGATTCCCCAAGAATAATTAAATCTCTCCCTAATAAATTAAAGTCTGCCTCCTCAACTAATAATAAGTTCACAGACACAGATGGTGATTTCTGATTCTATCATACATTCTTCATGATGGGAACTTTAAAAGGGTTCCCCCTTTGCTCCCACCACCACGGCTTTTTTCTTACTCAACTGACATCCTTTTGGTAATTTTGGAATGGTAATTTCTCGGCTCCGATGTCTACTAGGAAGATGACTTCTTCCCCTGGGACCTATCCATCCATTTTATCAAGGGCACTGATATGGTGTTGTCCCCAGATGTAGAGCCCCTGACGCCCTTAATCCTCCTGAAACATTTTCTCGTCCTGCATTTTCTTTTGCATTTTCGTTAAGATGACCTTCCTTTCCACAATAATAACATTCAGGCCTTCTCCTTTGGGGGCCCTATATTTCGTGGCTTTTCTCCTCTGAAGAGGCTCCCTGAAGGTTTAATATTAGGCCTGTGGTGTTGTGTATTCCTTTGTGTTTCTCTAACAGTGGCCACGAATATCTTTGCCTTTGCTTTTTCCTTTTCTTCATCACGTCATACATAAACCTTTTGAGCCTCCCGAAGGAGGTCCTGTAGACCCCTATCTTGCCACCCGTCTAACTTCTCCAACTTTTCCGAATATCCTCCCAGGATCTAGCCAGCAAACTGAGTTTTTAATAGAGCCTCCCCGACTGGGCAGTTGCGATCTACTCCAGAATACATTTGGAGGCTCTTCCTTAATCTTTCCAACAAGTCAGTGGGAGATTCATCTCTCCCCTGATGTTCCCCAAAGGCCTTCACTATATTTTGTCCCCTGGGAACCGCCTCCCTAATGCCTTGAATCATCATTTCCCCTAAATCCAACATGTTTTGCCTATCATGTACCTTTTGATGATTCCAATTGGGGTTTTGATTCGGCCATTTCTTCTCCCCTGGCAGACCCTGATGATGTCATCTTTCCCAATTTTGCATACCTGCTTGCCTTATCATTTCCTCTCCTCCGTAGTAAACAATATACTTAAAACTGACTGAATTTCATCCATGTAGAGGTATTGGGTCCCAAAAATCGGTCTAATTTTTCAGAGACCCCCAAGGGGTCGTCTAACAGTTGCCCTATTTCCTTTTTAAATGGTTCTTACATCCCCTGTATTGAGGGAACTGCTACAAATCCTATTCTCTCAACATTTCCTTCCAGAGGAACTTCGCGTAAAGGGTGGAGTTCCTTTGGTGGTTCCTCCTCTCTTCTGGTCCTACTTCTAGTTTCGCAAAGCAGGGGGTGACTGTGGGGGGCGCTGTAGGACCTCCATTAATCCGAAGTGGGGGAGTTCCACCCTCTCTTTCCCTTGGTTTCATCTGGGGGTAGTAAATTATCTAAAACCTCCCGATCTTGTGTGTCCTTCTTTTTCTCTCTTAAGGGGTACAATGACATCCTCGTTGGGGACCCTTGCCATAAAGCAGCATAGTCACTTTCCTCCTGGCTGATGGTTCCTTCCCATTTACATATAGATTCAAAGCCTGACAAATCCAATCATCAAAAGACCTGAAAATTGGCCAAACAAATGGTCAGGGCGTTATTTCCTCCCTGGTCCAAACTTCCATACAGTAATGGACCATTTTCTCCTCACTCTTCTCCTTCCGGGATGGCCGTTCATCCAGTGTTTGAACATTAACCCCAGTGGACTGTCTGAGGGTATTTCTGGTAACTTGCTCCCAATCTGTTTCCGAGGACCTCTCTGTGTGCCCTTCCAGGCCTAGGGAATTTACCTTTCCTTTGCCCCATCTCCGCCGTGTGACTCCTTTCACCCTTTTTCACTCACTTCCTTCCTTCGGTGACCAGGTCCCTCGTGGGGAGACTGGAAATGCACCTAGAAGAGGTCACACACTCGCTTCATAACCCTGGTTGTGTCTCAAGCACGCACACTTTGGCTGTTCACCCAACTCAACGGTACTTACAGTCCGACGTTCCTGTCCTGAATTCGTGCACAAGAATTATGGGTACAAATTTGGCTGCAGCGATTTTGTAGGGAGCTCAAACTTTGCTTCTAGCTTTCCTCTATTCAGGGTTGATATCGGCAAGGTATCTACCAGAATCGTTCCTTCACCAGGCCACGGTTAGTGGGGCACCCCCTGAACAAAGGAACATCTCCGGCAACCCAAGCCGATATCCCAGATGAGCCCCCATTTTTGTTATAGATACTCAATCATTCGTAGTTTTGGCAAAAGATTGCTTATTATCTTTATATGGAAAGCACAGAAGCAAACAGCGCTGGGTGTGCCGGGGAGTCTCCGCTCCACCAATGACGCAGACCTACGTCTAAACTCTTAGTTCCTTTTATATTCTTCTGCAGGTCGATATTGTCGATGTGGCAATTTCTCAAGAGTACGTTTAAGCTCTTTTCAGGTTTGTTAGTTCCTTTTAAGGCGATTTCCTTTTCTTCTTCCTTACCTTCCCTTCTGCACTTTGAGCTCTGTTTCTGGCACAACATGGTTTTCATGGTTGTTATCAAGTTAATCCGCAAAAAGTCCTGCTATTGTGCCATGCATCCCTAGGAGATCCTGACCTTTACTCAGGCTCTCAATCATCCCAGCAGGCTTTTTTCCCTGTCGTCTGTAACACTATTTTGCAGGTCGTGCACCAACAGGCATTACACTGCGTTTTCTGGCACGAATTCCATCTATACTCTTCACACTGGCCACACTATTCCTTGTTCCAGCCAAGATGCTACTGGCCCTCTTGGCCACCTGGGCACATTGCTGGATCAAGTTCAGCCCAGTCGGAGGGCACTTTGATGCGCACTCCTGAACTTGTATGTACAGAAGACCCTTTATTATAAAAGCAGCTGCTTTTATACAACTCTGCTAAATACAACTTTTATACAACTCTGCGTGGGGTTGTTGTGACCCAAATGCAGGACTCTGTACTTGGCATTGTTAAACCTCATGCAATTGCCCATGGCCTTTTACCCGACTGCTCTATAACTCTTCTATGGTCCGACTCGTCCTTGAACCAACCCTTCTGTAACCAAATCCTTCTAAAATACAAATGAACTCTCACACTTCTATGACTCGCCTCTTCCATGGCTCATATTCTATCACCCTTTTATGACCTGAATCTTCTATGAGCAGAGACTTCTTTGACCGTACTCTGCTGTGAGACTTCTATGAGCCACCACTTCTATGAACCTTCTAAAACTGAACTCCTCTATGACCTGACTGCTTTGCAACTGCATGGAGCTGTGTGTGAGACACTTGGCAATCTCACGTAACTCTACAGACCTGTCTTTGGAATTACATGGAATAACAGCTCCAAATTTCATTCAGCAATGTGATAATGTTCACAACACCATCATTGTAGGCAAAGCCAGATCTGCCTCTCCATGGCATGGGCATGAGGGCTTGGTCTTTCTGCTTCATCAAGCAAACCCAGGCTTTTCTCAGCATCACAGCAGCACCTTTGCCTGCAATCATGGCCTCCAACTCACTGCTCCAAGGAGTCCCTGAGGAGGCTTTGTCGGGAACAATCCTCGCTGAGACCAATTAATAATTCATGGCACTCTGAGTTCTACTCTTGACTTGTTGAGAGGTTTCTTCAGTCTCCTCTAAGGAGCTGAGGTTTGTCTCAGCAGTGAATGTACCCTGGGTCTCATTAAAATCCAGAAAGCCTTAACGACCTCTTTCTCTCCTGAAGTTTCCCCAGGCCTTCAAGCCTTGCTCCTCACCTCCCCAGTGCCACCACTGCTCCCATTGCCCCCCTGGCTTTGCATCCCTTTCCCTTCCACCATACTTCCCTGCACTCCAGAGCTGAGGGTTCCAGCTCCATTGCACCATCTCCCCCTCTTCTCCTTACAGACCTGGCTGCACGCAGGCACAGGGGAATAAGAACACGTGGGTATGAACTGGAGAGGGGCAGATTTAGACTGGACAGTAGGAAGAATTTCTTCACTATGAGAGTGGTGAGACACTGGAACATGTTGCCCAGGGCGGTTGTGGATGCCCCATCCCTGGAGGTGTTCAAGGCCGGGTTGGATGGGGCATTGGGCAGCCTGAGCCAGTGGGATGTCCCTGCCCATGGCAGGGGGTTGGAACTGGACGGGATGATCTTTAAGGTCCCTTCCAACCCAAACTATTCTATGATTCTATGAAGAAAAGCAAAGCTGATAAAGTTTCATAATCAATAAACCCCCTCCTCACCCACAGGCTCAGCACAAGGGTCTCTGATGAGGGGCTGCCTTCTACAAGGGACAGTCTGATGAGAAATGTTGAGATAGACACAAAAAAAAGGCAGAGATCAACAGAATTAAAGCCTTGGCTGAAGAGACACTCAGAGTGCTGAGAGACGGGCAAGCGCTGAACTCCATGGAGATCAAAGCAGCAGCTGCGGAGGGGAGAGTTCTCCCAATGAACAGAGTGAGGGGAGGAGAAAATCATAGAAGGATGCAGTGGGCCTTTGTCTGGAGAGTCTGAGTCTGCAAAGATGACATCAGAAATGGCCACTGGATCAGGATGAACACTCTAGAAGACTGCTTTGCGACCGTGGATTCCTCTCTGTCTCACAGATGAAGACGTCCCACAATTTACAACACTCACAGTCATGTGTTCCCTGTGCTGCTTTTACAGCAGTTTCTGGCGATGTGGAGGATGAAGACCCTGATGTGTTTGCTTTCAGTCATCCAAAGCCTTCTCATCAGCAGTCCCCGTTGTGTCTGGAACAGCGATATCCATGGATCTTTTGCATTTCCATTGGCAGTGATTCAAGCAAGCTCAGTCCCCTCTGAGCTGAGGGAAGGCCGTGCCCTCTGTAACCCCCTGCTCCCCAGTCTCTGCCAGCACTGCTGGGGGCACTATGCAGCTCTGTAGGTGCAGCTGCTGTCCAGAGTCTGCTTTGAGGAAGGTGTATTTTCACAGGTCTCACTTGTGGCCCATCCATCGTGGCACTGAACACCTCCAGGGATAGAGCGTCCACGACTTCTCTGGGCAACCTGTGCCAGTGCCACCCCACTCTCACAGGAAAATATTCTTCCTCAGATCTCATTCCAGTCTCCACTCTTGCAGCTGAAAACCAGACCCCATCATCCTATCCCTGGACTCCCTGATCAAGAGCCCCTCTCCAGCTTTCCTGGAGCCTCTTTCAGCTCTGGAAGCTGCTCTGAGGTCTCCCTGGAGCCTTCTCTCCTCCAGGCCAAACAACCCGCCACTCCCTCAGCCTGTCCTGGTATGGGAGGTGCTCCAGCCCTCAGATCATCTTTGTGGCCTCCTCTGGATTTGCTCCAGCAGATCCATTTCCTTCCTGTTCTGAGGACACCAGAGCCGGATGCAGGACTCCGGGTGGAGGGTCTCATTGGAGTGGGAGAATAATCTCCCTTGCCCTCCCGGTCCCACGGCTTTGGATGCAGCCCAGGATATGTTTGGCTTTCTGGGCTGCAAGTGCACATTGTCAGCTCATGTTCATCTTCTCATTCACCAGCACCCTAAGTTCTTCTCCGTGGGGCTGCAGCCAATCACGTTGTCCACCAGCCTGCACTGTGCTTGGGATTGCCCCGACCCAGGGGTAGGACGTTGCGGTTGGTCTTGTTGAACCTTATGAGATTCAGAGAGGCCCACTTCTCCAGCTTGTCCAGGTACCTCTGGGTGACATCCCATCCTTCAGGTGTGTCAACTGCACCACTCAGCCCGGGATCATCTGCAATCTTGCTGTCTATCTTGATGAAAACAGCCCTGGCCCCAGTACAGACCCTTGAGAGACAATACTTGTCACCCATCTCCACGTGGACATTGAGCCATCGACCGCTACCCTCTCAATGTGACCAACCAAACAATTCCTTATCCACCGAACAGTCCACCCATCAGATTTGTATTTCTCCAGGCTGAGGTATCATGTGGGCAGAGGATGATGAGGAATTTAACCCGGCAGCCTTGTCATCCTGAGTAGAATATAGATTATTTCATTGTTGGACCATGGCCACAGCCCGAATTGCAGTGTGGTCAGAGCAGCCCAACCGCTGGGCAGGCACTAAAATCCCATCCGATACCAGGAATCACCTCTGCTGGGAATCTGTCCCCTTGGATTCTCAGTGGTGCAGGGACTGGCATCTGTGTTGGGAATTTCCAGTGAAGAAAGGGAAAATTTAGATGAGATCTTAGGAAGCAATGTTTTCTCGTCAGGTGGTGAGGCCCTGGCCCAGGTTGCCCAGGGAAGGAAGTGGTGGCTGCCCCATCCCTGGAGGGGTTCAAGGACAGGTTGCGTGGGGCTTTGGGCAACCTCCAGTGGGAGGTGTCCCTGCCCATGGCCAGGAGTTGGAACTGGGTGGGCTTTGCTATCCCTTCTGACCCAAACTATTCAATGATTCTAAAGGATGGATACCACCCTCCTGCCAAGAAGGGGTGGTGACGGATCTGAAAGGAGGCTGCTGGCTATGCCTTGAGAGGAAACCTATGGACAAGCTTCCTCATGCTGTAGGGGCTGGGAACGGGCAGTGCCAGCAGAGCCTGGAAATGGGCAATTCAAATCTGAAGAGCATCCAGGTGGAAAGGGGAGTCTATGGAACATTCCACAGATCTATTCCCAGGCCTAAAGGCAATCAGCATTCCTCCAGATATTTCCAAACCTGCACCACATCCCCTCGCACAGCAGGGGGTTCCCCACAGCCCTGACGGACCCTGCTGCAATGAGCCATCACCCATGGATCAGCTCCCAGTGCTGTCTTTGTTTGCCAATGGAATTGATCTCTAAACTGGGCTGGGATGCAGTCACAGGGACATGGGCACCTCTGTGCAAGCTCCATCTGCATCTCCCAAGGTTCTCTGGTCTCCAGCAGGTTCCTTGCACGTGTTGGAGAGCAGACACATCTCACAATCTATGGGCAGTTTTAAATCAACTGAAAAAAAAGTCTTTCAATAAAATGACTGAGTTTTCATCCATGATTGCAAAATTACAATTTTTCAGCATGGGCATTAATAGCAGGAGAAAGAAATACAAATCTTCCTCAGTCCTTGCATTGCCAGTGCTGTCTTGTACTCTGCATCTTTGATCTTCCCCACATTCCAGTGATGTCCCCCAGCCTGAGGAAACACACCACCTCTTCAATTGTGCTTATATTTATCATTTCCTCTTTGTCTGTCAAAAACATTTCGTGTATAGTTGTCTCTCCTGGAAGGTGAACCTCCTTGGAGCCCATGGACTGCTAACGGAGCCTGTTGGATCTTTTTGGGGAGTCTTATCATGTTTCACTTTTGTGTGTTCAAAACTAACAACACGCCATCCCCCCGCTGCTGTGTCTTTTGGCAGCCAGTTCTCTGAGGAAATCAGATGTGGATTCCTGGAGAAGGGCTTTAAATTCCAACGGAGATGTCTGATGGAAGGAAGAGGGATGCAAGTGCCAGGTGGCCAAAACGGTGGGGTTGGAGGGGAGGAGCAAGGCTGTCCATGCAGGGTCAGACTCGAGGCACTGCTTTTCCACGCTGCCCAGACCTCCTACGGAGACATGCTGAGCCATTATCAATTAGAAAATGCTGCCATCATAATGCCCTTACCTGAATATAATGAAAAATAATCCTGAAAAATGAAAATAAACTTCCTTTTATTAAATGTTGACACAAATCTCTTTTTTCACCTGGACTCTTCAAACTTTTCTAATTAATTGTACAAGTTCTGAAGATGTGAAGAAAATTGCAGTAGAGACAAAGCTCATTGGGGTTTTCTGTGCTTTTGGGAGCCTCGTGGTGTATTTAACGCTGTGAACCTCAGTGCTGAGAGGAGAGAGAAGAGACCTCTCAAGGACAATACGTCAGAAGCAAACCCCAACGTGTCTCGGAGTCTTAATTGGCCCAAGGAAGGACAATTACTGACAAAGGTTGCGCAGGGACTCCTCGGAGCAGGGGACCGGAGGCCATGGCTGCAGGCAGACAAAGGCGCTGTGCAGGCAGCTGTAGTGCTGAGAAAAGCCGGGGTTTGCTGTATGAAACAGAAAGGCAAAGTCCTGACCCAGCCCTGGGAATGCAGATGTGTCCATCACCCATGGGTCTCCTCCCTCTCTGTGGATGATGGGATGGGACAGTCCCTGAACCACCCAGGGGACTAAGGAATTAAGTGCTCTGTCTCACTGCTTCCAACCCACCACCTCCTCCTCTCCTCCCCTCGCATTTTGAATCGTCCTGACTTTGGAGTCATCTGCTCTCTTCCTTTCTGTCTCTAAAACCGACTGCAAAGATGAAGGGAAAACACCAGTCTTTATTGCACGTATTTTTCTTGTGCTTCCTTCTGTGAGATATGTCTATTGGTTCTATAAACATAATGACTTAATGAAGCAGAGATTTGGGGCTGGAACGGTGAGTTTCATCTACCTCACTGCGGGCGCCTTTGAGAACCTGTTTTCCCCAGACTCCCTTCAGAGTCAGCAGGGGCAAGAGAAAACTCCAGAGGTGAGGTCCTCCCAGTCTGTAATTGGAAAGCAAAAGACAGGTTACAAATACCTCCCAGGTGCAGTTTTCTTCTCTGCATTCAGGTCGGGACACTCGACAGTGAGAGCAATGAGCAACTGTTTGGAAAGAGCTGTGTTGCAGTGCAGACAGATGTCAGCTAAGACTGAGAGACAGACCACGTGGAATCATAAACTGCTGTCATGATTTACAGTACTGAAGAAGACAACTTGTGCTTGGTTCCTATTCCACCTTCTTGTCCCCCTTTCTGAAGTGACGGAGAGCAAGAAGCTGTGGGAGAAAGCAGGGGATTACGGAAGAGACACTTAGTATTGCTGGGTTTGAAATACACAGGGATTCCTGGTCCAAAAAGGCAAGTACTGAAAAGTGGGATGAATGCTTTCAGCGTTCATATTGGGATTGTTTGATAGGTGAGCATTTGTGCAGTAGAAGAGATGAGTTGGGCACGTGGGTGCGAGAGATGTTTGGAATAGGTCTGAGTGAATTTGGAATTTCCTAGGAATGAGGTGGAATAGCTGTCAGCCTCTTTAAAGTCCTCTGTTCTGGAGAAAGAACCCTTTACGGGTGTCTGAGAAAAGCAGAATGAAGACAACAAATTCTCTACCTGAAATGGGGAACAGAAAAAAAACAGGGAGTGAGAAATGCCTGAAGGACCATCTCTGTCTGTGTTACGTAGGGAGACTGAAAGAAAGGAAAGTAGCAGAGAAGAAAGGCTCAAACCTCTCATGCAGACGGTGACATTGTCACACTTGTGGTTTTGCCATGTTCCTGTCTCGGCAGGTTGAACTGAAGTACAGCATGGGTCCAGGGAATGGAACTGCAGTTACTGAGTTCGTCCTAGACGGCTTCTCAGGGCTCACCCAAAGACTGCAGCTATTTCTCTCTCTGGTCATTCTGCTCATGTACCTGACAACAGTGATCGGGAATGCAACCATCATCTTCCTTGTGTGTGTGGATCACCACCTGCAAACCCCCATGTACTTTTTCATCAGCAATTTGGCCTTCCTGGAAATCTGGTTCACATCCTCCACAAGTATCAAGTTGTTTGTGAACCTGGGTTTTGGAAGGAGAACGATTTCACTAGGCACCTGCTTTGCTCAATCCTATTTCTATTTTGCCCTGGGCTGTACAGAGTTTGTTCTGCTTGTTGTCATGTCCTTTGATCGCTATGTTGCCATCTGCCAACCTTTGCATTATGCTGCCATCATGAAGCCTCAGCTCTGCATCTACTTAGTTGTTGCAGCTTGGGTCATAAGCCTCACACTCTTCAGTTACCGCCTGGTTCTCCTCTATCAGTTGACTTTCTGTGGCTCAAACAAGATCCACCACTTCTTCTGTGACAACTCCCCCTTATTCAAACTGTCCTGCTCTGACACCAGTCTGCTTTGGAAAATAGACTCTGTTTTAGTGTCATTTGTCATCCTGGGTTCCTTATGCTTAACTCTGGCATCCTACATGCGCATCCTTTATTGTATTCTGCATCTTCCAGCAGCCTCTGGGAGGAATAAAGCTTTTACCACATGTTCTTCCCATCTCACCACCTTAGCTATCGTATATGGGAGCTGCATTGCTCTCTATGCATGTCCTTCAGGAGACGTTCCCTTAGAGACCAACAGAACTGTAGCTTTGCTGAACACTGTTTTGTACGCATTCTTAAATCCCTTCATCTACAGTCTTAGAAACAAGACTGTGATACAGGCCCTGAACAAAGCCATCGCCCATGCAACAATGCAGCTTTTCCACTTATTGCGATGCATTTCTGGACAGCGATTCCACTGATCTGCTGTCATACTTCCAATAATATCAGTGCCTGTGTATGGGCCTCCAAATCTGCCTCGACACTGAGCAATGCACTTGTCTGTCCACCGGGGTGGTCTCTACCTTCGTCCGGAACGGGGCTGGTATTGAGGGGCACTTACTGAGCAGAGTGAGTGTCTGAGCTCAGCTGCAGGAGGGATCCACCCTGCACAGCTCTACGTAGAGACTGGATTTTGTCTGGTCGGGAGACAACACGGAGTGACTTTGGTCTCAAGCTTTTATTGGGTACACTGGAGCCATGGGAAATATTCTGATCGAAAGGGTTTAAATCTATCAAGTGTGATTATGCATGAAAATCAAGTATATGTAAGGCAAGAATGGAATTCGGATAGAGAAGAGGGGATTCAGCAACTTCAGAGGACTGTAGGAGAAGAAATTAAAGTAGGATGCTGAATGATTAATGGGAGTATCCATAAAAAAAATCCCAAATTACTGTCTTGACTACTCCTATAGATAAGAACACAAAGATCTGTATTTTCAATGAATTCGACTGTTGGCATAATTTTACTCCAGTGCAGACCGTTAAGGTCGTTTGTCTCTGGGCCTATGATACTATTGGGCTCTCATTCAATTTAAAATAAATACTATAGCTAAGCCTGCCACAACCCAGAATGTATGAGATTGGTCGATATATAATAAGGAATACAGGCCAACAGCAAATGCTGTTCAACCCAGAATGGTCTCTTACAAGTGTTGAACTGCTAATGCAAACTAATATTTCTGAAATTCAACCATCATGCTCTCATTTCCTAAAAACATCCTTCGAGGGTTGGACAACCTGGCTGTGAAAACAAATGCCCTTTGGGGCAGAACACAAAGGGAACTAACTGGAGTGTTAGAGACAGGATTGGGGGTCCTACATGGAATTGACTCAGAAATACTAATGAACAAATTGGCCACTGCAAGTAGTGATTTAACAAAAATAAGACACCCTTTGCAGTCTTCTCTATTAGCTTTAGGAACTAATCAGTGAACGTTATCAAAGTGTTACTGAAGTGGGAAAAGGTGGAGGAACGGGACCATGAATAAGTAGTAAATTCACTCGGTGTGATCCAAGATAACACTTCTTTGGCTCTCAGTTGTCTACAGGCACAATTATGGATGCAATCAGCGGCCGCCTTGATTATAAGAGAAGGTGGTGAAGGTCCTTTCCCCACCGAAATCCAGAAAATTGTTTGGGACATTGCCACTGACAGGGAGAGGGAGCTTCAATGCTGGTGAACTCTGGTAAATTTTACCTATGACCCCATCACTAATACGGCCACAGCCTTTATGTTGACCAAACCTAATGCTTCAATATATGTAATCCACCTCATTATTACATTAGGATTAAACCAGGATAAAACTGTGCTCTGTCCTTCTGAACATAGAACATGGGCACGAATGGTGAACGAGAGATGGTAAACTGTAAATTTAGAGTCTTGCATTAGACAAGAACAAGGATTCATTTGCGAAAGTAATGCAATCGATGCTCAAGACATCTGCCTCGACACTGAGCAATGCACTCGTCACTGTGAGATCCATCCAGATGCTCATCAGAGGACCGTACTGGTATATATGGGCCAGGGTTGTGTGTGTTTGAGAACTGCTTGTACCTCTATGGTAATAGATGAGATAATTATGGATAGTAAGAATCACTCTAATTTCTGTATTTGTAATTTCGTTGGGTGTGACTTTTCTTATTTAGCACCAGTCATATGCCATCAGCTGATAAAATCCAATTAAGCAATGTTTCAGAAATTATCACCTATACCTACTGGAATGAATCTTACATCGGTGAAACAACTAATGCAACTTCAGGATTTGATCGAAATTTGGAAGGAGGTCCAACAAAATGGGAGAAAGACCCTGATAACAGTCCACCATGACACGGAGGAAAGAAATAGGGTCCTAAAAAGTTTAAAAGAAGATGCGAACCATCATTGGTGGGACGTGCTGTTTGGATGGTCCCCTACCACTACTGGCATTCTAAATAAGTTGTGTCACCCCGTTATTGTCCTTTTGATGTTAGTTTTAGTTAGCTTTGTTAGCTTTGTTTTCTCTGCTATGTTATTTGTTTGGAATTGGACAATGCTACAACAACGAACAACTTTGACTTCTATGTCATTCATGAGAATGTGTTAAAAGTAATTTTCAAGCAAAATATCCTCCAATTCCCCTTCAAGAGACAGATGATGCATTTGGCAAATGAATTTGCCCATGTGAAAAGACAGGAGGGAATTGATGAGCAAAAGCATTCGGGGGAGTTGGGAATGCTCACTGGAACTCGTGCTGTTCGTTGGTAAAGGCCTTGAAAGCAGAAAAGCAGATATTATCTTTCACAGAATGGGCCAATCTAAGTTCTAATTGGTCTTTAGCCTTTCTGATTTTATGTCTACAAGATCTCATTTCATGTTTGAAGTCCTCACGCGTTGCCTGCCCCTTCTTCCACAGTTTGAAACTTCTCCCAGTTGCTTGATACTCATCAGCCTCCTTATCCTGGCTGGGTGGTCTATAGCAGAGTCCCACCACGAAATCTGTCTTACTAGGTGCACCTCTGATTTTCACCCACAGACATTCAACCCTCTCATCACTACCAATGAGTTCAAGGCTGCCAAATCTCTCTCTAACAAAGAGGGTTACCCCACCACCTCTCCCTTCTCGCCCGTCCCGCCTGAAGAGTCTGTAGCCATCCACAGCAGCACTCCAGTCATGTGAGTCATCCCACCAGATTTCCATGACAGCAATTACATCATAGTCCTCCTTACAATATCCAGCGCCTCTTGTTTATTGCCCATGCTGTGTGCATTGGTGTAGATGCACTTCAGTTGGGCTGAAGTCAATCCCACTACGCTCCTCAGGAGAACAATCTTAATTCCTAAGCAACTGCCCACTGAATTATTTGACCCTTTTGTGGAGCCATTTGAGGTGCTATTCCTCACTTCCTGTGAGGTGGCAGACCAAGGGTCCTTGCCAGCACACCATCCCTCAGAAACTGTAGCGCCATTCCCAGGATTTTTGATCAAGCCTGATTATCTCCCCTCCCCTTCTCATCTAGATTAAAGCTCTAGTAATGAGCCCTGTTATCTTCTTGGTGAGAAGTCTTCCGCCCGTAGGGGACAGGTGTATCCCATCTTTAGACAGCAAATCTGGTGATTTACCTGTCAACCCATGATCAAAGAACCCAGAGTTCTGCTCCTCACACCAGTTTTGGAGCCAGTTATTTATTTCCCAGCACCTCCTAATCTGGCAGTGCTGTGACCACAGGCAGGGACGGGCAGTGGGCACTTGTGTGACACAGCTGCCTCCAGAACAGCCTTTGCATAAAGAAAGGGAATCTTCTCGGTGCGGTGCCTGAAGACTTAGGTCTTATTCTGGAGTTTCCTTAAAGAACATCCCCAAGGACGTTGCTTGCAGGTGGCAATACCAGTGTACAGATAACAGTGTGGGTGTGTAGCGTTGGGGCCCATTCAAGAATGGTTTTGGTTGGGAAAGACCTTGAGGATCATCAAACCCAACCACCGATCCAGCCCTGCTAAGTCTGCCTCTAGACTATGTGCCCAAGCACAACATCTACTCATCATTGAACACCACCAGGAATGTAGCGATGTGTCCAAAACTGAACAAGGTGCAGCCTCACCAGTGCTGAGCACAGGGGTGTTATAGATACTCAATCAATTGTAATTTCTGCAAAAGATTGCTTTATTCTGTTTATATGGGAAAGCACAGAAGCAAACAGCGCTGGGTGTGCCGGGGAGTCTCCACTCCACCAATAACGCACACCAAAGTCTAAGCTCTTAGTTCCTTTTATATTCTTCTGCAGGTCGATATTGTAGATGTGGCAATTTCTCAAGAGCAGGTTTAAGCCGTTTTTAGGCTCGTTCGTTCCTTTTAAGGCGATTTTCTTTTCTTCTTCTTTACCTTCACTTCTGCACTTGGAGCTCAATTTCTTGCACAACATATGTTTCATGGTCGTTATCAAGTTAACCCGCAAGATGTCCTGCTATTGTTCCATGCCTCCTTAGCAGGTCCTGACCTTTACTCAGGTATCGAATCATCCCAGAAGGCCTTTTTTCCCTATTGTCTCTAACGCTATTTTGCAGGTCGTGCACGAACAGGCATTACACTGCGTTTTCTGGCACGAATTCCATCTATACTCTTCACAATGGCCATTATCATTATCGCCCCCATGAGAAAAGACCACGATGGACGGGAGGATCGAAGGTCATCCTCGGGTGAGTGTCAGGCGCCTCACGATCGTGTAACACACTACGAGAGAGAGAGAGACGGAGCCATATTTGTCCACCCCTTCCGGTCCCAATCAGGTCGTCTACCATCCTGACAACCACCAAAGGACTGTGCTGAACTCACGGGTGGTGTATTTCTGTTTTGATTGCATCGCTTGGGATTTTGTCGGATTGTTATACAGTTAATTGTTCTCAAGTTCTTATTTTCTATTAAATTCTTTAATAGTTCACTAAACTTGTCTTGGGATTGCATTAACTATATAATCCTTATTGTCGACTGTGTGGTTTGGCATACAGCTCAAATTTGTTTAACGCCGTCAGGTGAGACCATAGTAGCAAATTGCATATTAGTTATAACATTTTGAATCAATCGTATAAAACATGGAATAGCACATGCCAAAACCAACATTGTGGCTAATTCACATAACAAATGCAACTAGATTTGTTTTTCCCATAGGCATCCGGGAAGCCAGGAAAACAGGTCAATGTCCCAGCCTTTCCAAGTTTGGACGGGGACGTCTGCTAACTACCGTATTTCGGCTGTAATTTGTTTAACTACTTTGCCATTATTGATCCTTGATCAATTGTCAAATTGATTCCCCAAGAAATAATTAAATCTCTCCCTAATAAATTAAAGTCTGCCTCCTCAACTAATAATAAGTTCACGACACAGATTTTGATTTCTGATTCCATCAATACATTCTTCATGATGGGAACTTTAAAAGGTTCCTCCTTTGCTCCCACCACCACGGCATTTTCCTTACTCAATTGACATCCTTTTGGTAATTTTGGAATGGTAGATTTCTCGGCTCCGATGTCTACTAGGAAGATGACTTCTTCCCCCTGGGGACCTATCCATCATTTTATCAAGGGCTCTGATGATGGTGTTGTCCCCAGGATGTAGAGCCCCTGACGCCCTTAATCCTCCTGAAACATTTTCTCGTCCTGCATTTTCTTTTTGCATTTTCGTTTAAGATGACCTTCCTTTCCACAATAATAACATTCAAGGCCTTCTCCTTTGGTGGCCCTATAATTTCGTGGCTTTTCTCCTCTGAAGAGGCTCCCTCCAGGTTTAATCTTAGGCCTGTGGTGTTGTGTATTCCTTTGTGTTTCTCTAACAGTGGCCACGAATATCTTTGCCTTTGCTTTTTCCTTTTCTTCATCACGTCGTACATAAACCTTTTGAGCCTCCCGAAGGAGGTCCTGTAGACCCCTATCTTGCCACCCGTCTAGCTTCTCCAACTTTTTCCGAATATCCTCCCAGGATCTAGCCACAAACTGAGTTTTTAATAGAGCCTCCCCGATTGGGCAGTTGCGATTTACTCCAGAATACATTTGGAGGCTCTTCCTTAATTTTTCCAACAAGTCAGTGGGAGATTCATCTCTCCCCTGATGTTCCCCAAAGGCCTTCACTATATTTTGTCCCCTGGGAACCGCCTCCCTAATGCCTTGAATACTCATTTCCCCTAAATCCAACATGTTTTGCCTATCATGTACCTTTTGATGATTCCAATTGGGGTTTTGATTTGGCCATTTCTTCTCCCCTGGCAGACCCTGATGATGTCATCTTTCCCAATTTTGCATACCTGCTTGCCTTATCATTTCCCTCTCCTCCGTAGTAAACAATATACTTAAAACTGACTGAATTTCATCCCATGTAGAGGTATTGGGTCCCAAAAATCGGTCTAATTTTTCAGAGACCCCCAAGGGGTGGTCTAACAGTTGCCCTATTTCCTTTTTAAATGTTCTTACATCCCCTGTATTGAGGGGAACTGCTACAAATCCTATTCTCTCAACATTTCCTTCCAGAGGAACTTCGCGTAAAGGGTGGAGTTCCTTTGGTGGTTCCTCCTCTCTTCTGGTCCTACTTCTAGTTCGCAAAGCAGGGGGTGACTGTGGGGGGCGCTGTAGGACCTCCATTATCCGGAGTGGGGAGTTCCACCCTCTCTTCCCCTTGGTTTCATCTGGGGGTAGTAAATTATCTAAAACATCCCGATCTTTTTTGTCCTTCTTTTTCTCTCTTAAGGGGTACAATGACATCCTCGTTGGGGACCCTTGCCATAAAGCAGCATAGTCACTTTCCTCCTGGCTGAATGGTTCCTTCCCATTTACATATAGATTCAAAGCCTGACAAATCCAATCATCAAAAGACCCGAAAATTGGCCAAAACAAATGGTCAGGCGTTATTTCCTCCCTGGTCCAAACTTCCATACAGTAATGGACCATTTTCTCCTCACTCTTCTCCTTCCGGGATGGCCGTTCATCCCAGTGTTTGAACATTAACCCCAGTGGACTGTCTGAGGGTATTTCTGGTAACTTGCTCCCAATCTGTTTCCGAGGACCTCTCTGTGGGCCCTTCCCAGGCCTAGGGAATTTACCTTTCCTTTGCCCCATCTCCGCCGTGTGACTCCTTTCACCCTTTTTCACTCACTTCCTTCCTTCGGTGACCAGGTCCCTCGTGGGAGACTGGAAATGCACCTAGAAGAGGTCCACACTCACTTCATAACCCTGTTGTGTCTCAAGCACGCACACTTTGGCTGTTCACCCAACTCAACGGTACTTACAGTCCGACGTTCCTGTCCTGAATTCGTGCACAAGAATTATGGGTACAAATTTGGCTGCAGCGATTTTGTAGGGAGCTCAAACTTTGCTTCCAGCTTTCCTCTATTCAGGGTTGATATCGGCAAGGTATCTACCAGAATCGTTCCTTCACCAGGCCACGGTTAGTGGGGCACCCCCTGAACAAAGGAACATCTCCGGCAACCCAAGCTGATATCCCAGATGAGCCCCCATTTTTGTTATAGATACTTAATCATTCGTAGTTTTGGCAAAAGATTGCTTTATTCTGTTTATATGGGAAAGCACAGAAGCAAACAGCGCTGGGTGTGCCGGGGAGTCTCCGCTCCACCAATGACGCACACCTACGTCTAAACTCTTAGTTCTTTTTATATTCTTCTGCAGGTCGATATTGTTGATGTGGCAATTTCTCAAGAGTAGGTTTAAGCTCTTTTCAGGTTTGTTAGTTCCTTTTAAGGCGATTTCCCTTTCTTCTTCCTTACCTTCCCTTCTGCACTTTGAGCTCTGTTTCTGGCACAACATGGTTTTCATGGTCGTTATCAAATTAATCCGCAAAAAGTCCTGCTATTGTGCCATGCATCCCTAGGAGATCCTGACCTTTACTCAGGCTCCCAATCATCCCAGCAGGCATTTTCCCTATTTTCTGTAACACTATTTTGCAGGTCGTGCACCAACAGGCATTACACTGCGTTTTCTGGCATGAATTCCATCGATACTCTTCACACTGGCCACACTATTCCTTGTTCCGGCCAAGATGCTACTGGCCCTCTTGGCCACCTGGGCACATTGCTGGATCAAGTTCAGCCCCAATCTGAGGGCACTGAGATGCGCACTCCTGAACTTGTATGTACAGAAGACCCTTTATTATAAAAGCAGCTGCTTTTAGACAACTCTGCTAAATACAACTTTTATACAGCTCTGCGTGGGGTTGTTGTGACCCAAATGCAGGACTCTGTACTTGGCATTGTTAAACCTCATGCAATTGCCCATGGCCTTTTACCCGACTGCTCTATAACTCTTCTATGGCCCAACTCGTCCTTGAACCAACCCTTCTATAACCAAATCCTTCCGAAATACAAATGAACTCTCACACTTCTATGACTCGCCTCTTCCATGGCTCATATTCTATCACCCTTTTATGACCTGAAGCTTCTATGAGCAGAGACTTCTTTGACCCTACTCTGCTGTGAGACTTCTTTGAGCCACCACTTCTATGAACCTTCCAAAACTGAACTCCTCTATGACCTGACTGCTTTGCAACTGCATGGAGCTGTGTGTGAGACACTTGGCATCTCACGTAACTCTACAGACCTGTCTTTGGAATTACATGGAATAACAGCTCCAAATTTCATTCAGCAATGTGATAATGTTCACAACACCATCATTGTAGGCAAAGCCAGATCTGCCTCTCCATGGCATGGGCATGAGGGCTTGGTCTTTCTGCTTCATCAAGCAAACCCAGGCTTTTCTCAGCATCACAGCAGCACCTTTGCCTGCAATCATGGCCTCCAACTCACTGCTCCAAGGAGTCCCTGAGGAGGCTTTGTCAGGAACAATCCTCGCTGAGACCAATTAATAATTCAGGGCACTCTGAGTTCTACTCTTGACTTGTTGAGAGGTTTCTTCAGTCTCCTCTAAGGAGCTGAGGTTTGTCTCAGCAGTGAATATACCCTGGGTCTCATTAAAATCCAGAAAGCCTTAACGACCTCTTTCTCTCCTGAAGTTTCCTCCAGGCCTTCAAGCCTTTCTCCTCACCTCCCCAGTGCCACCATTGCTCCCATTGCCCCCCTGGCTTTGCATCCCTTTCCCTTCCACCATACTTCCCTGCACTCCAGAGCTGAGGGTTCCAGCTCCATTGCACCATCTCCCCCTCTTCTCCTTACAGACCTGGCTGCACGCAGGCACAGGGGAATAAGAACACGTGGGTATGAACTGGAGAGGGGCAGATTTAGGCTGGACATTAGGAAGAGTTTCTTCACTATGAGAGTGGTGAGACACTGGAACATGTTGCCCAGGGCGGTTGTGGATGCCCCATCCCTGGAGGTGTTCAAGGCCGGGTTGGATGGGGCATTGGGCAGCCTGAGCCAGTGGGATGTCCCTGCCCATGGCAGGGGGTTGGAACTGGATGGGATGATCTTTAAGGTCCCTTCCAGCCCAAACTATTCTATGATTCTATGAAGAAAAGCAAAGCTGATAAAGTTTCATAATCAATCAACCCCCTCCTCACCCACAGGCTCAGCACAAGGGTCTCTGATGAGGGGCTGCCTTCTACAAGGGACAGTCTGATGAGAAATGTTGAGATAGACACAAAAAAAGGCAGAGATCAACAGAATTAAAGCCTTGGCTGAAGAGACACTCAGAGTGCTGAGAGACGGGCAAGCGCTGAACTCCATGGAGCTCAAAGCAGCAGCTGCGGAGGGGAGAGTTCTCCCAATGAACAGAAATCAGATGTGGATTTCTGGAGAAGGGCTTTAAATTCCAACGGAGATGTCTGATGTAAGGAAGAGGGATGCAAGTGCCAGTTGGCCAAAACGGTGGGGTTGGAAGGGAGGAGCAAGGCTGTCCATGCAGGGTCAGACTCGAGGCACTGCTTTTCCACGCTGCCCAGACCTCCTACGGAGACATGCTGAGCCATTATCAATTAGAAAATGCTGCCATCATAATGCCCTTACCTGAAAATAATGAAAAATAATCCTGAAAAATGAAAATAAACTTCCTTTTATTAAATGTTGACACAAATCTCTTCTTCACCTGGACTCTTAAAACTTTTCTAATTAATTGTACAAGTTCTGAAGATGTGAAGAAAATTGCAGTAGAGACAAAGCTCATTGGGGTTTTCTGTGCTTTTGGGAGCCTCGTGGTGTATTTAACGCTGTGAACCTCAGTGCTGAGAGGAGAGAGAAGAGAACTCTCAAGGACAATACGTCAGAAGCAAACCCCAACGTGTCTCGGAGTCTTAATTGGCCCAAGGAAGGACAATTACTGACAAAGGTTGCGCAGGGACTCCTCGGAGCAGGGGACCGGAGGCCATGGCTGCAGGCAGACAAAGGCGCTGTGCAGGCAGCTGTAGTGCTGAGAAAAGCCGGGGTTTGCTGTATGAAACAGAAAGGCAAAGTCCTGACCCAGCCCTGGGAATGCAGATGTGTCCATCACCCATGGGTCTCCTCCCTCTCTGTGGATGATGGGATGGGACAGTCCCTGAACCACCCAGGGGATTAAGGAATTAAGTGCTCTGTCTCACTGCTTCCAACCCACCACCTCCTCCTCTCCTCCCCTCGCATTTTGAATCGTCCTGACTTTGGAGTCATCTGCTCTCTTCCTTTCTGTCTCTAAAACCGACTGCAAAGATGAAGGGAAAACACCAGTCTTTATTGCACGTATTTTTCTTGTGCTTCCTTCTGTGAGATATGTCTATTGGTTCTATAAACATAATGACTTAATGAAGCAGAGATTTGGGGCTGGAACGGTGAGTTTCATCTACCTCACTGCGGGCGCCTTTGAGAACCTGTTTTCCCCAGACTCCCTTCAGAGTCAGCAGGGGCAAGAGAAAACTCCAGAGGTGAGGTCCTCCCAGTCTGTAATTGGAAAGCAAAAGACAGGTTACAAATACCTCCCAGGTGCAATTTTCTTCTCTGCATTCAGGTCGGGACACTCGACAGTGAGAGCAATGAGCAACTGTTTGGAAAGAGCTGTGTTGCAGTGCAGACAGATGTCAGCTAAGACTGAGAGACAGACCACGTGGAATCATAAACTGCTGTCATGATTTACAGTACTGAAGAAGACAACTTGTGCTTGGTTCCTATTCCACCTTCTTGTCCCCCTTTCTGAAGTAACGGAGAGCAAGAAGCTGTGGGAGAAAGCAGGGGATTACGGAAGAGACACTTAGTATTGCTGGGTTTGAAATACACAGGGATTCCTGGTCCAAAAAGGCAAGTACTGAAAAGTGGGATGAATGCTTTCAGCGTTCATATTGGGATTGTTTGATAGGTGAGCATTTGTGCAGTAGAAGAGATGAGTTGGGCACGTGGGTGCGAGAGATGTTTGGAATAGGTCTGAGTGAATTTGGAATTTCCTAGGAATGAGGTGGAATAGCTGTCAGCCTCTTTAAAGTCCTCTGTTCTGGAGAAAGAACCCTTTACGGGTGTCTGAGAAAAGTAGAATGAAGACAACAAATTCTCTACCTGAAATGGGGGACTGAAGTACAGCATGGGTCCAGGGAATGGAACTGCAGTTACTGAGTTCGTCCTAGACGGCTTCTCAGGGCTCACCCAAAGACTGCAGCTATTTCTCTCTCTGGTCATTCTGCTCATGTACCTGACAACAGTGATCGGGAATGCAACCATCATCTTCCTTGTGTGTGTGGATCACCACCTGCAAACCCCTATGTACTTTTTCATCAGCAATTTGGCCTTCCTGGAAATCTGGTTCACATCCTCCACAAGTATCAAGTTGTTTGTGATCCTGGGTTTTGGAAGGAGAACGATTTCACTAGGCACCTGCTTTGCTCAATCCTATTTCTATTTTGCCCTGGGCTGTACAGAATTTGTTCTGCTTGTTGTCATGTCCTTTGATCGCTATGTTGCTATCTGCCAACCTTTGCATTATGCTGCCATCATGAAGCCTCAGCTCTGCATCTACTTAGTTGTTGCAGCTTGGGTCATAAGCCTCACACTCTTCAGTTACCGCCTGGTTCTCCTCTATCAGTTGACTTTCTGTGGCTCAAACAAGATCCACCATTTCTTCTGTGACAACTCCCCCTTATTCAAACTGTCCTGCTCTGACACCAGTCTGCTTTGGAAAACAGACTCTGTTTTAGCATCATTTGTCATCCTGGGTTCCTTATGTTTAACTCTGGCATCCTACATGCGCATCCTTTATTGTATACTGAACCTTCCAGCAGCTTCTTGGAGGAATAAAGCTTTTACCACATGTTCTTCCCATTTCACCACCTTAGCTATCGCCTATGGGAGCTGCATTGCTCTCTATGCATGTCCTTCAGGAGGTGTTCAGTTAAGGACCAACAGAATTGTAGCTTTGCTGAACACTGTTCTGTACCCATTCTTAAATCCCTTCATCTACAGTCTTAGAAACAAGACTGTGATACAGGCCCTGAACAAAGCCATCGCCCATGCAACAATGCAGCTTTTCCACTTATTGCGATGCATTTCTGGACAGCGATTCCACTGATCTGCTGTCATACTTCCAATAATATCAGTGCCTCCAAATACAGCTGCCTCAGCTTTATGTTCTTGTCGGATTGTGTTAGGATAAATGATAAAAATCTCATCTGCACACACAAAGGACAATGTGAAATCCCAAGTTATCGGCTGCTGAGGAATGAATGTCTTGTCCCAGCTTCTTCCAGGGATGCCCTGGGAGAGCCATCAGCCCCATTGTCCATTGAGATGAGTCCTTGAAAGCAGCTCTCTGGATCTCTATTTGGACTAAGGGTGTTGTTGCCTACGTCTGCAGGACACATTATGGGATGCAGGACAAGACCATTTTTGGATTGCACGGGACTTCTTTTGTGAAGTTGATGGGAGGACCTCACAAGTGCAATCTGTTGCGTCTTTTAATCAGATTTAATTTCTAACTCTTTGCTGCACGAGTGAATCTCTCTCTCACTGTGAATGTGTGAGCACGAGGCTGTGCGGGCAGTAACTGGAGCAGGACCGTATGTCACTGGTGACAGCGACTGAGGGACTGGAGTGACTGCAGTTAAGAGTATGTGTCTGTGCGTGTGTGACTGGGGTGGTCTCTGCCTTCGTCCGGAATGGGGCTGCAGCCGCTGAGGCTGGTATTGAGGGGCACTTACTGAGCAGAGTGAGTGCCTGAGCTCAGCTGCAGGAGGGATCCATCCTGCACAGCCATACGTAGAGACTGGATTTTGTGGTTTGAGCTAAGGCATAACCACTTTTCTCATTTCAGCTTAGTCTCATTTGAGTAACTTCGTTTCCTGGAAGTTCACTGCATTTGTTTCAGACAGGGTTTGTCTCTGGCAGTGATCACACAAGGCACTGGGATGCACAAAGGCCATTGCTTGTGCTTCTTCCTCCAGAAACCAAGGCCATCCTCAGGCTGGTAGAGCCATAAGTGAGATCAGCAAAAAAGGATATCACCTGCAGGGAGGGACGGACAGGACAGGAGACCCCAAAATGACCAACAGAGGATTCCATCCTATATACTCCTCACTTGAGATAAAACTAGAGTTCACTAGGGTCACATTCTCTTCTTTGATGGCAGACTTCTGGTGAGGACCTCGACTGTCTCTTTGCCCCTGATCCCACACCCATGTATTCCTGAATCCAGTTCCTGAGTCCTCCCTCCCAGTACTCACCCTTTTCCCATTCCTTCTCTGCAGCATCTGTGGTGAGGGCATACGATCTGGGGATTATGTGTATGTAAAGTCTTTTGCAGAGAGGACTCTGGGAAGGACCATTCCAGGTGCTCCTTATCTCCTTCACAGCAATCAAAATCAAGGAGCAGAGCCCATGGATCCATCGCACCCGACTGAAAAAGGCACATAAATCTCCATGAAGGATCACGCGAGTCCAACCAGGAAAATGATTTTGATGTCAGTTTTAGTTAGTTTTGTTAGCTTTGTTTTCTCTGCTATGTTATTTGTTTGGAATTGGACAATGCTACAACAACGAACAACTTTGACTTCTATGTCATTCATGAGAATGTGTTAAAAGTAATTTTCAAGCAAAATATCCTCCAATTCCCCTTCAAGAGACAGATGATGCATTTGGCAAATGAATTTGCCCATGTTAAAAGACAGGAGGGAATTGATGAGCAATAGCAGATGGGGGAGTTGGGAATGCTCACTGGAACTCGTGCTGTTCGTTGGTAAAGGCCTTGAAAGCAGATCAGGGGAGCTGGCTTGCAGAAGTTCACTGATAACAGGGCATGGGAATGTGGGCCCCAGCAGAACGCTGACTGCATCTTCTTCAGTGGTCTCAGAAGGGGACTGCACCTGCGCACACTTCGAGGAGAAAAAATTCATCCTGAGGAAGGCTGTTGATTTCATCCCCGAGACCTCGGCCCATGACCACCCGGAGGCACTACGCGGGTGCAAGACTGGAACAAACCTTCCAGAACTAATTATAATACGGAGTGGGGAAAAGTTATGAATATGTAGTAGGCACTTATAACTGTGCATGTCTTTACTCTGTCAGTAGCTGTTTGTTAAGTTACGCGGTGTGCAAGCGAGGAGGAGAATCCCCTTGCACCCCAGTGCTGGGAATAAACATATTTGCTTTAGAACTCAGTTTTGGGTTATAGGGTCTGAAATCCACAGAACACTCAATGTCTTACAGTGAGGGGCCCAAAACTGAACACAGTATTCAAGGTGCGGCCTCACCAGTGCAGAGTACAGGAAGAGATTCCCGTCCCTCGACCTCCTGGCCACACTGTTTCAGATAAAAGCCGAGATGCTATTGGCTTTCTTGGCTACCTCGACACACTGCTGGCTCATGTTCAGTCAGCTGTTGACCAACACCCCCAGGTCTCTCCCTGCCAGGCAGCTTTCCAGCCATTCTTCCCCAAACCTGCAGCACTGCACGGGATTTTTGTGTCCCAGCACAGGATTCTGCGCTTGGCCTTGTTGAACTTCATGCCATTGGCCTCAGCCCATCAATCCATCCTGTTCAGGTCCCTCTGCAGAGCCTCCCTACCCTCAAGCATATTAATACTTCCTCCCAGTTTAGTGTCATCCGCAAACTTGCTAAGGGCACACTTGATGCCCTCATCCAGGTCACTGCCATTGAACAGGACTGGACCCAGCACTGAGCCCTGGCGAACACCAGTTGTGACGGGCCTCCACCTGGAGTTAACTCCATTGACCACCACTCTTTGGGCCTGCCATCCAGCCAGTTTTTAACCCAGCAGACGGTATGCCTGTCCAGGCCAGGGATAGCGTTTCTCAAGGAAGATACTATGAGAAACTGTGTCAAAGGCTTTACTAATCCAGGTACACTACACCCACAGCCATCCAGCCACCATCCTCATCCATCAAGGGGTCGCCTTGTCATAGAAGGTGATCAGGTTAGTTGGGCAGGACCTGCGTTTTGTAAACCCACGCTGAGTGGGCCTGATCACCAGGTTGTCCTGTAGATGCTGTGAGATGGCACCAAATATGACCTACTCCATGACCTTGCCCGGAACTGAGGGCAGACTGACAGGCCTGTAGTTTCCTGGATCCTCTCTCCAGCCCTTCTGGTAAAGGGATCTAACATCTGTCAGCCTCCAGTCCAATGGAAATTCCCCAGTCAGCCAGGACTGCTGGTAGATGATGGAAACAAGTTTTCACCCAGCTCCCTTAATACTCTTCAGTGAATCCCATCCAGCCCCATTGACTTCCAAATATCTAATTGGCTGAGCAGGTCTCCAACCATTTCCTCTTGGCTCAAGGAAGCTTTGTTCTGCACTTTCTCCCTGTGTATTGGTTTGTGAGGCTGAGTATCCAGGAAGTATCTCCCCATACTATTAAAGACTGGGGCAAAGAAGGCATGAAGCACCTCAGCCTTCTCCTCATCCTTTGTCACTGTGGAGATTCTGCTTGGTCCTTCTTTTATTATTAATATATTTGTACAAGGATTTTTGATTATCTTTCGCAGAATGGGCCAATCTAAGTTCTAATTGGTCTTCAGCCTTTCTGATTTTATCTCTACAAGATCTCATTTCATGTTCGTAGTCCTCACGCGTTCCCTGCCCCTTCTTCCAGAGTCTGTATATTTTCCTCTTTTTCCCAGTTTCCATCCAGAGCTCTTTACTCAGCCAGGCTCGTTTTCTTCCCTGCAGGCTCATTTTCCAGCACACGGGGATGGCTTGCTCCTGTGCTTCCAGGAATTCCTTCTTAAAGAACATCCAGCCCTCGTGAGCTCCTTTGCCCTTAAGGACTGTCTTCCATTGAACTTGATTGAGCAGCTTTCTGAACAGACCAAAGTCTGCCCTCCAGAAGTCCGATGTGGCCGTTCCACCACCCCTCTGCCTTGCTTCTCCTAGAACTGAGAATTCTACCATCTCATGATCGCTATGTCTCAGGCGTCCTCCACCTGTCACATCTCCCACAAGTCCTTCTCTGTTCACAAACAGCAGGTCCAGCACGGCACCTTCCCTTGTCAGCTCGCTCACCAATTGTGTCTGGAAGTCTTGCACACACTCCAGAAACCTCCTAGACTGTTTCCTCTTTGCTTTTTCTTCCAGCAGACATCTGGTAAGTTGAATTCTCCCACAAGGACAAGGGATCCTGAAACTTCTCCCAGTTGCTTGATACTCACCAGCCTCCTTATCCTGGCTGGGTGGTCTATAGCAGACTCCCACCACGAAATCTGTCTTACTAGGTGCACCTCTGATTTTCACCCACAGACATTCAACCCTCTCATCACCACCAATGAGTTCAAGGCTGTCAAAACTCTCTCTAACAAAGAGGGTTACCCCACCACCTCTCCCTTCTCACCTGTCCCACCAGAAGAGTCTGTATCCATCCACAGCAGCACTCCAGTTCTGTGAGTCATCCCACCACATTTCCATGAGAGCAATTACATCACAGTCCTCCTTACAATATCCAGCGCCTCTTGTTTATTGCCCATGCTGTGTGCATTGGTGTAGACGCACTTCAGTTGGGCTGAAGTCAATCCCACTACGCTCCTAAGGAGAACAATCTTAATTCCTAAGCAACTGCCCACTGAATTATTTGACCCTTTTGTGGAGCCATTTGAGGTGCTATTCCTCACTTCCTGTGAGGTGGCAGACCAAGGGTCCTTGCCAGCACACCATCCCCCAGAAACTGTAGTGCCATTCCCAGGCTTTTTGATCAAGCCTGATTATCTCCCCTCCCCTTCTCATCTAGATTAAAGCTCTAGTAATGAGCCCTGTTATCTTCTTGGTGAGTAGTCTTCCGCCCGTAGGGGACAGGTGTAACACATCTTTAGACAGCAAATCTGGTGATTTACCTGTCAACCCATGATCAAAGAACCCAGAGTTCTGCTCCTCACACCAGTTTTGGAGCCAGTTATTTATTTCCCAGCACCTCCTAATCTTTCCGTCATCATTGTCAGTAGCTGGAATGATAGGGGAGAAAACAATTTGTTCCCCTAAACATTTCACCATACATCCCAAGGCCCTAAAATCCCTTTTATTTACTCTCCATTTTTTTCGTTGAGATCACATTATTACCTAATTGGAAGATCACCAATGGATAAGAATCCGTGGCCTGAGCAGGGTTGGTAGTTTTCTCACTACATCTTTAACTGAAGCCACAGAGGAAGAATCTATAGTACAATGTTCTATTCGCGATTTGCAGTTTGCAATGAAAGCGCTCCCGGGAGAAAGAGCTAACGAGCAGCAGCATTCCGTGCTAGCAGTTCCCCTTAGCTGCTATTGCTGAACGTTTCCAATTTGGCAGCGGAGCATATTCCAGTCGCGTCTGATCAATCTATACTGAGGCAAACTTATCTACACGTTGTGCGCTTTGCAGAGACAGCTCTGCCAGAGAGGGGATTTGTAGAAGCATTTTGTTTTAACAAAGTCTACAATGTCCTTGAAGGACTATAAATGGTGCAGTGAAGTGGAAACAACCGATAGCAGCATTAGACTATGGCTGTATGCCCAGAAGCTGAGAGGGAGGTGTAAGTTAGAGAAGTATAAATCATAATAACTTAGGGGAAAACCACGTAAAATATGCAAAGCTAAGTAACCAAGTAAGGACTTGATCCAGGCGTGTGGGCTGTAGCAACTGACCAATAGTAGTATACACTTATACACGTCAATAGCTGTCTGTAACCAATCAAATGATGCCAAGTTTTAGATGTAACATAAAATTGGGTTTATAAGGAGCTCTCTAAGAGCAATAAAGGTCTTCGATCCAAGATATCGGAGGCCGTGCCGTCAATCTCCTCAAACGGTGACCCCGACAGTCACACGACACAGCAAGAGAGTCGCTGATCTGGGGATCTAAGAGACTCTGGAAAGGATAGTGCACAGGGGAAGACATCTCAGCTGAACGATCGTCTTGCCGGCTGGACCGAGCAGACAAAGAAGAAGAAAAGCCCTGGTGCCCAAAACCACCTGTTCCATGAGATTCAGGTGAGCAGCTGAGAAACTACATAGATGGGGGCCAATATGCTGACAGACGAGAAAGCAATAGTAAAGATGTTTAAACATATTTTGAAAAGGAAAGGAGCTCAGTATGAAGAACATAAATTAGAATTGTTGTTAGCCTGGCTAAGAAGCAATAATATGCCCGCGGAATCCCTGAGCGTTTTTGATATCGGTACTTGGATGGAGGCAGGCGAAAAATTGTTTGAGGGTGCCTCCAAGGGAGATCTGAACGCAAGTCGAGTTTTAACAGCGTGGCGCTTAGTATTGGACACAGGAACAGACTTGTGGGCCATAAAACCAATGGCCATCTCTGCGCGAAATGCTCTGTTTGAAAACAGCAACCAACAGGAAACCGTAGAGCCAAAGTGCGCCACAGATTGGGGTGGTGGAGCGGTACCGCCATCCAGTGATCAGATTAAGGAACCAACCTATAAGGATGTGTCTGCAAAGCGAGATTGAACCTGGTGGTGAGGAGGATTATAAGGACAAAATATCATTATCGGACTGTAAAGAGCAAGGAAATAAAAGGGGACAAGCTCAAACATCCAATCAGCTATCCCCAACAGCGAGGCCACCACTGGCGGCCCCCGAGGAAAATAGAAAGGGAGAGTCCATTAGAGAACGCTGGAGAAAAATAAAATTCGAAGCATTAAAGGAGGAGGGGGAAATGCTTAACGTGTTCCCAGTGATCATTACCCCAGCACAAGCAAATCAATATCGTGCATTTGAGTGGCAGCTCGTTAAGGAACTGTGTAGGGCGGCAACGCAAAATGGGCTCCAGGCCCCATTCACACAAACATTATTAGAAAACATAATGACAGGTCAATTAATCACTCCCTTTGATGCCTCACAATTAGCTTCAATGATTTTAACACCTACACAAAAACTGTTGTGGCAGGACCGGTGGCTCGAATTTTGTGAAGTCAAGGCAATAGAACACCTCGGGAGGCAACCAGGTGACCCGTTATTCGGGGTAGGCATGCAGCATTCTATGGGAACTGGCCCATTTCCTGACCCTCAGGCACAAGCTAGGATGCTGCCTGAAATATTGAGAGATTCAGCACAATTAGCACTCAAGGCATTTGCAACATTACCCGAGGCCGGAAAGCCACCGGTATGTCTTACTAATATCAAGCAAAAGCCTGGAGAACCATATATGACATTCATAGATGGGCTGAGAGAGGCCATAGATAAAGCAATCGAACCCCCAGAAGCAAGACAGTCGTCAGTGTTAAAATTAGCCATAGAAAATGCGAATGTTGATTGTAAAAAGGTTTTGATTGTGCTACCAAGAAATTCAATGCTTGTAGAGATGATGGATGCAGCCAATAGGGTAGGGAGCATGGAACAACAGGCCGATGTATTGGCTGGAGCATTTGCTGCCGCTTTAAAACCATGGCAACCTAAAAGGTGTTCTACACGTGGCCAACGGGGCCATCTGAGCTCCCAATGCAGAAATCGAAATGTTAAAGAGTGCACAGGCTTAAGGCACAAATGGGCACCAGGACTCTGTCCAAAATGTCATAAGGGACCACATTTTGCTAACCATTGTTGATGGAGATTTGACCGGGCTGGTCACCCCATCGATCAGCAGGGAAACCAGAGGAACAGCGTGAATCAGGGGTGCGCCCGGACGCAAATACCCATGAAGGTGCCAAATCAACTGCCAGCGTCGGACAGCCGTGACAACAATCAGGATGTTTGGATCAGCTCGTCGCAAAGACTCGAGGAAGTGCCGGAGTGGATGTCATAACAACTGAATCGGTAACATAGACAACATCAAAGGTACACAAAATACCACTTAATGCCCATGGCCCCCTTGGACATGATTTGAGTGCTTTATTATTAGGACGTTCTAGTACCACTGCGCAGGGTGGTTTTGTTCTACCTGAAGTAATTGACAGTGATTATGTTGGCATAATTCAGGCCATGGTCTGGACTCCGAGTCCACCGGTATCCATAGAATCAAGAACACGTTTGGCACAATTGATACCCTTTGCAAACAAAGCCCTCCGGCATGAGAAAAAAGAAAGAGGTAGCGGAGGGTTTGGCTCAACAGGACAGGGAAAAAAGATAATGTGGGCATTGGAAATACAAAATACAAAACCAAAAATGAAAGTGACATTAATTTTGAAGAATTGTGAGGTGTATCAAGAAATGTGAGTCGACACAGGAGCTGATGTAACGGTCATTGCGGAAAAGGAATGGTCTGAAGAATGGCCAGTGGTTATACCACATGGTGCCCCAGTTGGCATAGGGGGCAACACCACATCTAAAATGAGCAAAAACATAATCGCAGTAAAAATGCCGGATGGGTTGTTATGCTGGACTAAACCCTACATTGCAAACATACCCATGAACCTCATGGGCAGAGACTTATTAGGACAGTTGAAGTGTGTATTGTCAACAAATTCAGAACAGCATTTTTAATCTTGGCCGCTGATGAGCGACCACTGCTCAACTTAAGGTGGAAAACAGAGAAACTAATTTGGGTAGATCAGTGGCCACTGGTGAAGGAAAAGGTCACCATACTACAACAGTTGGTACAGGAACAGCTGAATGCAGGATACATTAAGGAATCTACCAGTCCTTGGAACACGCCAGTATTTGTTATACCCAAGAAATAAGGGAAATGGAGATTGTTACATGACTTGCATCGAATCAATGAGGTTTTAGAAGACACGGGTCCAGTACAAACAGCATTACCATCCCCAACCATAATTCCAAAAGGGTGGAAAATTTTAATAATAGATTTGAAGGACTGTTTTTTCACAATCCCGATACATCCTGAGGATAGTGAAAAATTTGCATTTTCAGTTCCTGTTGTAAATAAAGAGGGACCGATGAGACGTTATCAATGGGCAGTATTGCCTTGAGGGATGAAGAACTCACCAACGACATGTCACATATTTGTGGATAAGGCCTTGAGACCTTTCAGAGAAAAACACAAGGAACTGTTGGTATATCATTATATGGACGATATATTGACAGCTGGCCAAGATTTAGAAGGAATAAAAACAGAACTATGTCAAATATTAAGTGAAAGCAAACTCCGGGTGGCACCAGAAAAGGTGCAAGAGAAAGCACCGTGGCAATATTTGAGGTGGAAAATTTTAGACCAGAGCATTATACCTCAAAAGGTAACAATTCGAGTCCAAATCCAAACACTTAATGATGTGCAAAAGCTTGTCGGAAATATTAATTGGATAAGGAATCTACTAGGAATTGACAATCAAACTTTACAACCCTTGTTTGAATTATTGAGAGGAGATTCAAAATTAACAGCCCCCAGAAATTGGACAAAGGAAGCAGAAAAGGCATTGCAAGAAATTGAAAACTTGATTAATGAGAGACAAGCACATCGCATAGTGTATGGGCAACCAATTAATTTGTTGATTATAAACAATGAAGTACAACCCATAGGAATAATAATGCAATGGCTAAAGGAAGAAACAGACAGGGAAAGATTAAAATTGTTAGAGTGGCAATTTTTGCCACACCAGCCACACAAGTCTGTCCTTACTCGGCCAGAAATGTTTGCCAAATTAATTATGAAAGGTAGAAATAGAATACTAGAATTTTTTATTCTGTCCAGGGGCAGAATAACCTCCCTGGACCTGCTGGTCACACCGTTTCTGATACCGAGATGCCTTCTTGGCCACCTGGGCACACAAGAGTGTTCCTAGGGGGTGTCTAGAGGGATTCTGGGGGACCCTACAGGGGTTCTGAAGGCACTAGAGGAGTCCTGGGGGTACTAGATGGGGTCTGGGGGCTGCTAGATAGGTCCAGAGGGCTCTAGAGAGGTCATGGGATCACTAGAGGTTTCCTTGGGGTCCTACAGGAGTCCTGGGGGTACTAGAGAGATCCTGGGGATCCCTAGTGGGTTTCTGGGGGGTTATTGAGTGGTCCTGGTAGTCCTAGACAGGTCCTGGGGTCTGTAAAGGGCTCTTGGGAGTCCTAGAGTGTCTGGAGGGGTCCAGAGCGATCCTGTGGGTCCCTAGAGATATCCTGGGGGGGCTTTAGAGGCCTCCTGGTGTTCCCCAGAGGGGTCCCTGGGGTCGCTAAAGGAGCCCTGTGGAATCCTAGAAGGATCTTGGAGGTCATTAGATGGATATTGGGGGTTGCTAGATGGATTCTGGAGGACCCTAGAGGGGTCCTTGGGATTACTATGGGGGTCTTGGGGGTCCTAGAGAGATTCTGGGAGTTCCTAGAGGGACCTTGGGATTTCCAGAGGTGTCTTGGGGTCCTAGAGAGGTTCTGGAGGTTTCTACAGGGGTCCGTAAAGGGCTCGTAGAGGGCTCTTAGGGGTCCGAGAGGGATACTGGGAGTCCTAGAGGGGATCTCGGGGGTCCTAGGGGAGCCCTAGGCGTTCTATAGGCACTAGAGGGGTCCTGGGGGTCCCTGGAGGAATTTGGGAGGGGATCCCAGAGGGAACCTGGGGGATCCTAGAGAGGTCCTGAGGGTTACTTAAGGGGTCCTGGATGGGTCCTGGGATCCCTGGAAGGGTCCTGGGGCTCCCTAGAGGGTTCCTGGGGATTCTTTGAGGGGTCCTGGAGGGGTCCAAGAAGGGTCCTTGAGGCTGCTAGAGGGATCCGGGGGAGGGGAGGGGGGTTCTAGAGGGGTCCTGGAATCAATAGATGTTTCCAGGGGGTCCTAGAGGGATCTTGGGGATCCCTAGTGGGTTTCTAGGGGTTTCTAGAGCTAAGGCTCTCGTCCCCCATGTCAGCCTGGGGATGGAACCCTGTACTTCATGTCCCCATCAGAGATAGAGCCCCATCCCTCTTGCCCCCTCCCAGGGATGGAGCCCTGTCCCCCATGTCCCCTCCAGGGATGCAGCTCCATTCCTCATGTCCCCTCTAAGGATGGAGATCCATCCCTCACGTCTCCTCCAAGGATGTAGCTCTGTTCCCTCTGCCCCCTTGGGAGGACGATGGCCACTTGACACTGTTCCCATCCCTGCAAGACCCAATCTGCGGATGCCAGTGGGGGACACGACTGGGGACACAGTGGCCAGTGCAGAATTGGCCCACAGCAACCCCTGCTTCGAGGACAAGGACCCGGGCAGGGCCGAGGCCACGGTCCCTGGGCAGGGCTGAGCCACGCTGCCCTTCCCCATCCCTTCCCACTGCTGCTTTTTCTACGGATGCTGTATTTAAATAAAGCCACAGGTATTCTCAGATTTGGGACTGGGTGGAACTGGGAGGGACTGGGGCACTTTCCATCAAAACTGCATCTTGGGTCCCGGGCGTCACAGGATCTGCGCGGGGACAGTGACATGTGAGGTTGTGGATGTGTGGGGCACAAGGGGACAGTGGGGACGGAGCCCTATGGGGCACAAGGGCATCACAGGGACGTGATGTGCGGCACAGGGACATCACCAGGTGGGGCACAGAGGGACAGGGACATGTGGGACATAAGGACGCTGTGGGGACAGGGATGTGTGGCGCACAAGGGAGCCGTGGGGACAGGGACATGTAGGTCACAGGGACATCACAGGGATGGGGCACAAGGGCACTGCGGGGACAGGGACATCACAGGGACAGGGACACAGGAATGCGTACATGTGGGCGCACAGTGGCTTAGCAGGGACGGGGCACACAGGTAAAGGGACAGAAGGACACTGTGGGAACAGGGATGTGGGACACATGGGGCAGAAAGACTCTGGAGATGGAGGCACAGGCCCACCGCAGAGCCCCACCGCGCTGTCCCCCCTCAGAGCAACCACAGCCAAGGCACAGTGGTTGCTCGTCCCACTTTATTGCCCGTGGGTGCTACAGGTTCTTGCAGACCACCTTGGTGGGCATGGTCTGGAGCTCTAGGTTCTTGCAGACCACGTAGCTAGGCAATACCTGGAGATCCAGGTTCTTGTAGATCACCTTGGTGAGCACTGTCTGGAGCTATGGGTACTTGTAGACTGCCTTGGTGGGCATGATCTGGAGCTACAGGTTCTTGTAGACCACCTTGTTGGGCACAGTCTGAAGCTACAGGTACTTGTAGACCACCTTGCTGGGCACAGTCTGAAGCTACAGGTACTTGTAGACCACCTTGTTGGGGACAGTCTGGAGCTACAGGTACTTGTAGATCACCTTGTTGGGCACAGTCTGGAGCTCCAGGCGCACGGGGCACTTGTAGAAGTGGCTGAGCAGGGTCTCAGTATAGCCCACCAGGAAGTAGAGCTTGGCAGGCGGCAGCACCCGTGCCAGCACGGCACACACCACCACCAGGTTGGCGCGGCGCTTCAGCACAGCAGCGTCGGCTAGGACGCCCGGGAAAGTGCCCGCCAGGAACCGGCGCAAGAACGCATCCTCCACTGCCCGCTCTGCTGCGCCTGCCTCCCCGTCCAGGTTCCCTGTGGACACCGAGAGCGGCAGAGCTGGCACAGCTGCCACCACTGTGGCCACGTGTCCCATGGCCCTGCCCTGCCGTGGCCATCTGTAGCCCATCTCTGCCCCCATGGTGCCCTTGTGCCCATGTCCCTGCATGCTTCATCTCTGTCCCCACCATGTCCCTATGCCCCAAATGTCCCTGTCCTTGTGTGCCCCACATCCCTGTCCCCATGACACCCTCATGCCCCATGTCTCTGTTTCCACCATGCCCTGTGCTCTGTACCCAACACCTTCGTGACCCACATGTCCCCATCCCCACTGTGCCCTTGCGCCCCACATCTCTGTCCCCACGTGCCCCACTGTCCCTGTCCCCACAATGCCCTATGGCCCATCCCCATAATGCCCTTATGTCCCACACGTCCCCATCCTGTCCCTGTCCCTGTCCCTGAGATGCCCAGAGCTGCCCACATGTCCCTGTCCTTACGATACCCACAACTGGACTGCCCCACACGTTCTTGCAATGCCCACGGTTGCCCCACACATCTCCATCCCCGCAACGTCCATGGCTGCTCCACACCCAACGTGTCCCCGTCACCACCATCCCTACGGCCCATCCCCATGACGCCCATGTGCCCCACATGTCCACATCCTCACGATGCCCATGTGCCCCACATGTCCACATCCTCACGATGCCCACGTGCCCCACATGTCCACATCCTCACGATACCCACGTGCCCCACATGTCCACATCCTCACGATGCCCATGTGCCCCACATGTCCACATCCCCACGATGCCCACGGCTGCCACTCAGGTCCCTGCTCCCCAGCCCATGAGGTGACGCACCGGTGTGCAGGGAGAGCCAACCCTTGCGATGGGCGATGTAGTGAGGCGGATGCGCCATCTCGTAGGTCACGGCTTTGTCTCCTCTGCCACCGCGCACACGCGCCGCCCGCGTCTGTGGGGACGGAGCCGTCACAGGGGGGACCCGCAGGGAAGGAGTGGGGGGGGAAAGGTGCCCCCCAGCTTACCTTGAGGCGGGCAGGGGTGGTGTGCAGGGGCCGGGTGACAGCGGGGACGATGGGCACACAGGGCACAGCCTGGGGAAGGGACAGGGGTGAGAGACAGGGGCACACCTCCCCCCTCTCAGTGTCCCCATTATCCCCCATCTCCATAACCCAGTGTCCCTATGCCTGGTGTCCCATAAATCCAGTGTCTCCCATTCTCCCTATACTCACTGCCTCCACATCCAGTCTCCCTATTCCCACTGCCCTCATTCCCAGCTCCCCGATCCCCAATTCTCTCCATTCCCAGTATCCCCAGTGCCACCACTCCCAGTTCCCCCCGTTTCCCCAACCCCAGTTCCCCCATCCCCCGTTTCCCAGCTTCCCCTATTTCCAGTGCCCCCACTCCCAATTCTCCCCATTCCCAGTTCCCCAGTGCCACCATTCCCAGTTCCCCCCACCCCCAGTTCTCCCATTTCCCAGCTTCCCCTATTTCCAGTGCCCCCCATTCCCAGTGCCCTCATTCCCAGTTCCCCCCACCCCCAATTCTCCCCATTCCCAATATCCCCAGTGCCACCATTCCCAGTTCCCCTCACCCCCAGTTCTCCCATTTCCCAGCTTCCCCTATTCCCAGTTCCCCCCACCCCCAATTCTCCCCATTCCCAATATCCCCAGTGCCAACATTCACAGTTCCCCTGTTTCCCAGCTTCCCCTGTTCCCAATTCCCCCATCCCCAGTTTCCCCCATCCCCAGCTCCTCCTATTCCCAGTTCCCCCGTTCCCCCATCCCCAGTTCCCCCCATTCCCAGTTCCCCCCCCATCCCCAGCTTCCCCCATTCCCAGTTCCCCCGTTTCCCAGTTTCCCCCTTTCCCAGTTCCCCTCATTCCCAGCTCCCCCCATTCCCAGTTCCCCCCCGTACCCTCACAGCCCTCCAGGCCGCCATCGCCGCCATCTTGGCAGGGGGCGGGGCTGTGGGGGGGGGGGGGCGCCCCCTGGCGGCGGGAGGGAGGGAGAGCGGGAGCAGCGGGGGTTCCCGAAGATCCCGGGGGAACTGGGAGACCCTGGAAGCACTGGGGGGCTATTGGGGGCGCGGATTTATTCGGGGTGCTGGAAGCACTGGGCGTATAGGGGATTATTGAGGATACTGGGAAGATTGGGAGCACTGGAAGGTAATGAGGGTACTGGGAGAGCTCAGGGATAATGGGGAGCACTGGGGGGAATATGTGGGTTATTGGGGGGACTGGGAATACACTGGGGGTAATTCGGAGCACTGGGAAGTAATGGGGAAACGGTAATAGTGGGACGACGGGTAGTGGGAGCACTGGGGAACAGTGAGGATAACGGGACACTGGGGGGCACTGGAGGATACTGGGAATAATGGTGGGAAACGAGATCCGAGAGGTACTGGCGGGCACTAAGGGTAATGGGACATATTGGAGGTTACTGGTGGGTACTAAGCAGGGACTGGGATGGCAGGAGGAGGCACTGGGATGGCAGGAGGAGGCACTGGGAGGGCAGAAGAAGGCACTGGATGGCAGGAGGAGGCACTGGGAGGGCAGGAGGAGGCACTGGGATGGCAGGAGGAGGCACTGGGAGGGCAGGAGGAGGAACTGGGAGGGCAGGAGAAGGCACTGGATGGCAGGAGGAGGCACTGGGAGGGCAGGGGGAGGCACTGGGATGGCAGGAGGAGGCACTGGGATGGCAGGAGGAGGCACTGGGAGGGCAGGAGAAGGCACTGGGATGGCAGGAGGAGGCACTGGGACGGCAGGAGGAGGCACTGGGATGGCAGGAGGAGGCACTGGGAAGGCAGGAGAAGGCACTGGGATGGCAGGAGGAGGCACTGGGATGGCAGGAGGAGGCACTGGGACGGCAGGAGGAGGCACTGGGATGGCAGGAGGAGGCACTGGGATGGCAGGAGGAGGCACTGGGATGGCGAGGGGAGCTGTGCCCCCACCCGCGAGTGGCGATGGCACTAGAGGACAAGGACAGAGATTTGGGGGAGGACGACAGAGACCACGACGATTGACGTGGGTTCCCCCCACCCCTGTCTGCTGCCCCCAAACATCGGGGGTCTCTCCAGCCCTCCAGGTGCCCCTCCAGCTCCCCTAAACACCCTCAATCTCCCTCGATGCACCCCTAGGTGCCTGCCCAGCCCCCCTGGATACCCACAGCCCCCTCAGGTGTTCCCCCCAAACCCCTCAGTTCCCCCCCCCCGCCCCCGCCATGACCTCCACTCCCAGGTTCCCCCCGAGATGCCCTTCAGTCCCCCAGGTGCCCCCCAGGTTTCCCACTGCTCCCCACCAGCTTCTCCTCCATCCCTCCTGGATACCTCCAGGTGCACACTCCCCCCCCAGAGTCTCAGACACCCCCAGCCCCCTGTGTGCTGCTCCTGGTGGGAGGCCCCCTGACCAAAGGTGGGGGTTCCCGGGGTGCAGCCTCCCCTCTCCCCCGAAGCAGGGAGGCTGTGGGCACCCCCAAAGCGAGGCTTTTATTTTCCAGGGTGCAGCCGCGGTGCTGGCCCCACAGCACTGGTCCTGGCGAGGGCCGTGTGCCCCCCAGAGCAAGTCAGGGGGGTCAGGGGAAGGTTATGGCAGCAAGGGGGGGCAGCTCCAGGGGGAGTTGTGGGGCAGCAGGGGGCCGGGGCTCAGGACTGGGACCAGTGCCAGGCTGGTGGGTGCCATGGTGGCCGTACTGGAACTTGAGGCGCAGCTCGCCAATACGGGAGTGTGGCAGGATGTTGGGGATCCACTCAATGATGAATGGCGTCGGCTCCTTCTGCGTTGGGGACGTATTGCCTGGGCAGGGGGAGAGACGGTAACGATAGGCCCAGTGCCCCCCAGTTCCTCCTAGTGATCCCTAATCCCCTCCCAGCGCTCCCCATCACTTCTAGCGCCCCCTCAATCCCTCCCAGCAACCCTAACCCCTTCCAGTACCCCTCATCCCTTCCAGTGCCCCCAGTCCTTTCCAGCGACATCCATTCCTTCCAGTGTCCCCCTCACCCTTACTAGCACCCCTAATCACCTCTCCCACCACTTCCAGCGTCCCTTCAATCCCTCCCACCAACCCTAACCCCTTCCAGTGCCCCCCATCCCTTCTAGTATCCTCAATGCCTCCCAGTGCTCCCCATCCCTTCCAGCAACCCCGCAATCCCTTCCAGTGCACCCCCATCCCATCCCTTCCAATGCCCTTCAATCTCTTCTAGTGCTCCCCAGTCCCTTCCAGCACTCCCCAATCCCTTCCAGCACCTCCCTCCTCCCTCCCAGTGATGTTGCTCCTCTACTGGGAAGTTTCTTTGGGGATGCGAGAGCTCCTGGTGCCCCAAAACCCACCCAACCCCCCTGGACTTCCTGGGCCAGGGAAGCAGCGGTCAGGGATGCCAAGTGGGACGGGGGGTCCTTCCCCCTACAGGGCACAGGAAGGGACTGGAGAGCTCTGGAAGAGACTGGAGGAGCGCTTGGCACACTGTCCCCCTCTCCCTCAGGAAGCACTCACCCACTTTGAGGAAGGTCTTGAGCTCGAGGGGCCGGATGGCCGGTTGCTTCTCAGGGTGCCTGTATGCCTCAGCGATGCTCTCCACCTCCACCTTGGGGCACCTGAAAAGCTCGTAACTCCCGTCCCGGTTCTGGATGAAGCTGCGCGTGATCTCCAGCGGCAGCTGTCAGCAAACAGGGGGGCACCACGGTGAGGGGCTGGGGGAAAGGGGCAAAGGGAGGTCCCAAGGCTGCCTCCCCCGCTTACCTCCGGTGTATCAAAGATCTGCTTGACCTGCAGAACGTTGGTGATGTGCCACGTGTACTTGGAGAAGGTGCCCAGGGGAAGGGCATCCTTGCGGACAAAAGCTGTGGGGAGGGAACAAGCTGTGAGGAGGAGGCTGGAGGTCACTGGGGGTGGTTCTGCCTCCCCCCTTTTCCTCTGTCCTCAGCTCTTGCTCCAGCTGGCAGCTCTCAGCCTCATCTCTTGGCTTTGTCCATGCTGGGAACTCTGCTCCAGGGCTCTGTTCAGCCCAAGCTGCACAGGAAGTGGATTTGAATTGGTGCTGAGCTAGAGCGAGCTGCGGTGCCTCTCTCGGACATTGCACACCTGTTACCCCAGCCCTACACGTTTCACACGCATCCCCTCAGCTCCGGGCGTTGCATACATGTTCCCTCAGCTCCAGGCATCACACACATCTTCTCTCAGGCCCAGGTATCGCTCACACGTTCCCTCGGCTCCATCTGCTTGGGCTGATGTCCAGGGAGGGTACAAATAGGGATGCTGAGGGTCCCATGGGAGCACCCCGTGCTCCTGCGGCCCTGACACCACACATTGAACATTGCACAGGGCACAAGAGTGTGGGTTTAAGTTTGACTTCGTGCTCCACGCTACTGTAAGAATGTGCAAAGCAGTGAGGACACTGGCCAGCACAGAGGGCTGTAAACATCCCTCGGCTCTGAGGCAGTGCTGGTTGGGGGACAGGGATAAAATCCCAGCTTTGAGCCTAGTGGGGCTGAGTTTGTTCCTGCAGCCCAGGCTTGTGCCGCACTCGGGCTCTGCTAAATGTTAGGAGCACTGGAGCCCACAGAGGCTGAGCTGAGGCAGGAGCTGACAGGAAATCCCTGCGGAGCAGAGGCTTCGTGTCCTGCTCAATTTGTGTCCTCTGCCCCAGGGCTCACCCACATCACCCCAGAGCTTCTCACTCAGCTGCAGAGATGGGAAAAGCTGCTGGAAACCAGGTGAGTGAGGAGTATTTCTTGCTGCTGGGATTTTCTCCCCAAAGCAGCGTGCCTTAATCAGCACACAAAGAGCTTTTCATGTGCTGGTGTGTTGATACCTTACCAGTAGTGGAGTTGGGCAGCCTCTTCTTTGTGCTCCCGCTGGAAATCCTCTGCTGCAGTGCGTCAAAGAAAGCCTGAGGGATGTGGAACACCAGCGGCTCCGGTTTGCCTGGGTTGGCATGAAGAGCAACAAAGCTGGTGAAGGGGCTGGAGAACAAGGAGCAGCTGAGGGACCTGGGGCTGTTTAGCCTGGAGAAAAGGAGACTGAGGGGAGACCTCATGGCTGTCTACAACTCCTTCAAAAAAGGTTGTGGTGAGGTGCGTGCTGGTCTCTTCTCCCAAGTAACAAGCAACAGGATGAGAGGAAATGGCCTCAAGTTGCGCCAGGGGAGGTTTAGATTCGATGTTAGGAAACATTTCTTCACTGAAAGGGTTCTCAGGCACTGGAACAACTGCCCAGGGCAGTGGGGTGGAATCTCCATCCCTGGAGGTGTTTAAAAGGCAGATGAGGTGCTTAAGGCTATGATTTGGTAATGGACAGGTACAGTTTGGCTTGATGATCTCAAAGGTCTTTTCCAATCTAGTGATTCTATGGTTCTATGATGAAGAAGATGGAGTGAGGGCAAAGGGGCATGGGGTAAAGGGGCTACTGAGGGCTGTGTGGTTCAAACCTACCACCATCCCTCTTGGGTTTTGATCATCTCCACAGCTCGTGACTCTGCCAGTGGGCTGGAATTTTGCTGCCAGCATTTTATCACCTTCACAGTAAATTCATTCCTTGAATTCCAAGACCAATGTTTGACCCTGTCCTCTGTCTCTTGTCCCATCTGCGCTGCTGAGCAGAGCCACGTCCTGTCAGTCTCACCCCACACCAGGCAGAGCTGTACAGCCACATCTCCGGGCAGGTGATGATCCTCAGGAGACCCTTCCCTCTGAAGCTCTTCACTGATCTTTCCAAGCAGGAATTCCCCCCACCTTCTGTGCTGTCCGCTAGAGCCCCCTGTCCCCTCCTCGCCCCTGCAGCCCCGTGCTGGACGTGCTCCCGTGTGCCCCTGCCTGGCTTGTCTTGGGAAGTGCAGGAGCTGTGCCCTCGGGACTTCTGCTCCCAATGGAAATCTCTTTTAAGAACCACAGAATCATTTAGGTTGTGAAAGATCTTTAAAATCACAGAATCATGGAATGGTTTGGGTTGAAAAGGGACCTCAAAGCCCATCCAGTTCCACCCCTGCCATGGATCAGGGGCTCAAAGTCTCATCTAACCTGGCCTTGAACACCTCCAGGGATGGGGTACCCACCACTGCTCTGGGCAACCTGTTCCAGGGCCTCACCACCCTCACAGCAAAACATTTCTTTCTAAGATTCCATCTCAATCTTCCCTCTTTCAGCTGAAAACCATTCCCCCTCGTCCTACCCCTGTGCTCCCTGATCAAGAGCCCCTCCCCAGCTTTCCCGCATCCCCTTTCAGTACTGGAGTCTGCTCTAAGGTCTCCCCACAGCCTTCTCTTCTCCAGGCTGAACTACCCCAACTCTCTCAGCCTGTCCTCCTACAATACGTTCTTCAGCCCTCGGACCATCTCCATGGCCTCCTCCGGACTCATTCCAACATTTCCGTATCCTTCTTATGTTGGAGATTCCAGAACTGGACCCAGGGCTGCAGGTGGGGTCTCACAAGAATGGAGCAGAAGGGCAGAATCCCCTCCTTCTCCTTCTGGTCCCACTGCTTTGGACGCAGCCCAGGATACAGTTTGGATTTCTGGGCTGTGAGCGCACGTTGCCGGCTAATGTTGAGCTTCTCATCCACCAGCATTCCAGTTCCTTCTCCTCAGGGCTGCTCTCGATCACATCATCCCCCATCCTGTATTGTAACCACAGTCTGCCCAGACACAGGTATAGGACCTTGCACTTGACCTCATGAGTTTTCCAAATCCTTACCCTCAAACTGGTAATGCATGGTCTGGTGGATGCGTTCGGTGACGCTGGCCAGCCAGTCCTGGAAGGAGAGGGTCACCTGCGACTCGTCCAGCAGCTGGTTGCAGCCTGCGAGAGAAAGGAAAGGGCAATCTGAACCCATACACCAAGCCACACCGGCTGCCCCACAGGCACAGCTCCTCTGCCACCAGCACCAGCTCCAGGATTCCCAATTTTAGTGCACGAGTTCCCCTAGCATCACAGACCGAGATTAAACAGAGTGCAGAAAGGCAGCAGGACAACAAACAGAGCTGTGTTTCCATCAGCTTCAAGGATTAAGCACTGCTGCTTTGGGCACTTTGCTCCTAGGGCTTGGAAATGCAGGACAGGGGCAATCTTATGTAAACCCCTGGCTGCTATCAGCAAGAGTTGCAGTCTCGGCATCACTGCAGAATTGCACCATCTCCCCAGGGAGCTGCCTTCACAATCCTGATCCATCACTGGGAGCAGGACCTATCAGGTCCTCACCTTCCCCACTGAGCACCTGTGCCACTGCAGGCCACGGGACAGGATCTATGCACTGTCTCCCGGGGAAAGGAGGAAAAATAAAGAGATTTGTACTCCTTTCCAGGCTGCAACTAAAGCCGAGAGGAAAAAAAGCGCTAAACAAAGGCTCCTACCCAGAGTATAACCAGCAAGGAGAACAACTTTCTCTAAGGGCTCTGAGTTGTTGGTCATGACATTGGACTGATCCCTCCCTCTGAATGTCAGGTATAAACAGATGTAAACACACATGAAGACGAAGGGAGAGGATTTAGATTAGACATTAGGAAGAAATTCTTCATGATGAGGGTGGGGAGGCCCTGGCCCAGGTTGCCCAGAGCAGTGGTGGCTGCCCCATCCCTGGAGGGGTTCCAGGCCAGGCTGGATGGGGCTTGGAGCCCCTGATCCAGTGGTAGGTGTCCCTGCTCATGACAAGGGGTGGAACTGGATGGACTTTGAGGTCCCTTCCAACCCAAACCATTCCATGATTCTATGTGTCCAGGACAACCTCCCCAGCATTACCTGAGGTCTCATTTATTTCCCACACTTGGCGAGACTCCAGATTGTGCTTCTGAGCAAGAATATCCCACCAGGAACCACGGCTACTCTGGCCACAACAAGTCCTACCAGCAGCTCTGGACATTCAGAGATGCTGCAAACACCAGCAATGGCAAGAAAGCCACAGAGACCAGCTCACAACCTTGGCTGAGCCAACTTGCCTATCCAGGTTATCCAGGAGTGCATGGAATGACATGAGAAAATATTAAATCACGCCTGCCCGCTCACGGCAGCACCGACCCCACAACAAGGCAGCTTCCTTATGCTTGGTGCACCAATAAATCCACCCTGAAAGGACACCAGCATGGTCCTTCTCTACCTACCATGCTTACCAGAGCTACACCAGCACCCCGAGCTGCAAACAACTACCAGCAACACCAAAGTGCCCCAACCCAATTTTCACCCCGTACAGCAAGAGACGGACCAAGAGGGCTAAGCTGTGCCCTCTACAGGGGTTATGGCACACAAATCGACTGGCTGCGGGCACCTGTGCCCTCCCAAGCCGCATGGCTGAGGCTCACCTTGTCTTTTCAGTGAGGAGGTGACGGCCGGCTTCTTGAGACTGCTCCTGTGGGGGCTGCTGTGAGCTGAGTCCTGGGCCAGGAGAGGGCTGGGCGCCTGCACCCCTGCGGGATCAATGCAGAGAGTGTAGGTTCACAACTCCTGGTGCCGCAGGCAGCCCGGGCGGGCATCGCTGCCACAGTCAGGGCAGGGGGATGGAGAAATCGACACTCTCCAAGCTGTCACACAGCTCTGGCCACCTTCAAACCACTAAAAGACTCGCTCAGACCTGGGACAGGAATGTGCCAACACCCAGAGCCTCTCTGAAAGCTCCCACTGGCACCAGACATGGCACAAGGTGAAGAGATCATGGCAGGGCTGTCGATCATGAGCTCATGCCAGCTGTGAAACAGTTTTCACCTGCAGACCAGGCCAGCCCCATCCCACTGAGCCTCAGCACTCACCAGGCGTTACGTCTTTTTTCCTCTTCTTGGGCTTGGCAGCAGCCACCTCCCTGGCCTGCACTGTGGATTCAGGGCCACTGACCAACTGCGGGACTGTGAGACCTTTCAGACCTAGGGGAAACAAGACATTGTCTTTAAAAGCATCCCAGCTGTGGGCAGCAGTACTGTGGCATCTCGCGTTCCTCTGAGACCTCCTAGCATGCTGCAAATGCCCTCCAAGAAGCCCCACAGTCCCCCAGGCCCTGCAGAGATGTTTCCTAGGGGCAAAACCAAGGCAAGAGGTGGTTTAATTCATTCACAGCACCCAGGTCACTCTGCTTGGGGCAGTTTTTCACCCTTAGGTGCCTAAAGCCGGGTGGGATTGTCCAGGCGCACCTATCGTGGATGGACTGAACTCCAGCAGCTACCGGCGAGCTGAGCTACCCCAGTGCTGCTCTGGACCTAACAGGAGAGGACAACCAGGTCCCCGCTCAGAGGAGGAACCCAACTTACCCCAAGGGCCAATCGCAGCACAGCACAACAGGATCTGCACCCCTAGCTCCCAGAGGAGCACAGGGAGCACCTCGCTCTGCTCCCACACAAAGGAACAGCAGAGGAACCACTCCCTGCAGATATGTCTGCTTGCAGAGGGAAGGAGCAGGAGATAAAGCCTGGGAGAGGTGGCATCAGCCCAATGCGGCTCCCTGACACCCCTTGACATCCTCTATGCCCCACCTACCACTGGAGTCGTAGGTGAGGAAGTCGGCGAACTCCTGTGCCAGGCTCTCATCACTGGCAAAGGCACAGATGCAGGCGAAGAAGTGAATGCAGCGCAGTGGCGGTGTCTCCTCAGCTGGGCCTTCCTTGCCCGGCTTCAGAGCCTGGCAGGAGCAGGAGAACCTGTGCTCTGCCAGCGTCTTGGTGCTTATCTTGTGGGCGAAGGAGGCATGTAGGTAGCCAAGGCTGTGCTTCTGACTCGCTTTGCACTTCACCACCAGGACATTCTTGGTGATGCGCTGCACCAGCGGCCCTGTGGGCTCCGTTGCCAGCTGCCATATGGTTTGTTTGGTTTCAGGAGAAGCCTGCATGGAGTTGAGCACTGAGCTTTTCAGGGTGAGTGGGGTGGCCTCGGTTTGGCAGTTCAGGGCCAGTTTGATGTGCTGGCACTGGTTCTCCACCACACCTTGCGTGGCTGCTTTCAGACATGACGGAACATAGCAGCGGCCGGAGCTGAGCTGTGTGATGATGGTCCCATCCACTGTCTGGATGGCAGTCTCTGAGACCCCCAGCTCCACAAAGCACCGGTAATCTGGTCCCCGGTCCCTCTGCCGCACTGAATAAACCTGTAAGTTGGAGCCGGTGATGAGCTTGACGGCATCGATGCTGGGTTGCTTGCGTGTGCCATAGCGGAAGACGGTCCCGCAGGTCTTGTTCTTGCAGCTCAAGCCTCGGGTGCCATTGTAAGTGCCGCAGCGGGGACATTTCCGGATGCCCCGGAGCGTGGCTTTCCCCAGGTCAGACAGGAAAGAGGGGACTTTAGTCCTCACAGATGCTGGCTCCATCCTTGGGGAAACCTGGAAGGGCAAAGATAGAGGAGATGAGTTGAGCGCCTGCAGGCTGGAGGGGCAGCAAGGATGCAGCCTGCGTTGGTGACACCTGCAGGTCCTTCTGCAGGAGGTGGTGGCTGCTCCCAGCAGCCACAGAGATGGAGGGGATAAACAGCAAGTGAGGGAAGCAGCTGGGGTCCCTGCTGGCCACCACATCCCCTGCCATGCTGGCCGCTTTGCTCTTTCCTTGCAAAGGAAAGGACAAGTGGGTGTGACAGGACACGTTGAGGCAGTGTGGCTCTTGTCATGGAGCCACCCTTGGAAGCACTGGACCCCAACACCTCCACCTTGGAGCAGTCCCTCTGCTCTTTCCCTGTCTCAGCTGTGCAGGAGGAAAATGGAGCTAAAAAGGGAGTTTTTGGTGTCTGCAGGCTATGTGCCATGGATTCACCCCCCAGGTAAATGCAACTAAAGGACACGGAAGGTAAAACGAAGAGAGGACACAGAGGCCTGTGCGCCTGCTGAGCCCAGTGCAGCTGCTGTAAGCGACACCAAAGTGCCCAGGGCAGCAACAATGGAAGAGAAGGGCACAGAAATGGGGCAATTTCCCCTCAAATCTGCCCACATCAGGTTTTTGTGCCAGGTTGGTGACTGAGGTGAGTCCCAGTGAGCAGCTGCAGGAGCAGCAGCTGCAGGAGCAGCAGCTGGCCCCGCCATCCTGTCTGAATCACAGAATCGTTCTGGTTGGGAAAAACCTTTCAGATCGTTGAGTCCAACCATAAACCTCACACTGCCATCTCCAACCACTTCCTCAAGTGCCACATCCATATAGCTCTTCAATCCCTGCAGGGACGGGGACTCCACCACTGCCCTGGGCAGCTTCTGTCAGGGCTTGATAGCCTTTCTGTGAAGACATTTTTCCTGATACCCAATCTAAACCTCCCCTGGCACAACTTCAGACCATTTCCTGTCATCCTATCTCATGTTACTTGGGAGCAGACCCCAGCACCCACCTCACCACAACCTTTCTGGGAGCTGCAGAGAGCGATGAGGTCTCCTTTCAGCTTCCTCTTCTCCAGACCCAGAGCCCTCATCCACTCCCAGTACCCCTGCGCTCCAGACCCTTCCGCAGCTGTTCCTTTCTCCGGACACGCTCCAGCCCCTCAATGTCATTCTTGGAGTGAGGGACTCAAAACTGAACATGTGATTTCAGATGCGGCCTCACCAGCGCTGAGTCCAGGAGGACGATCCCTGCCCGGCTCCTGCTGCCCACCTCATGGCTGATCCAAGCCACAATTCCTCTGCCAACTGCATTTCCCTCTTCCCCTGCCCAGGCTCACACAGCCACGACTCAAACCCCTTTTCTGGGGCAAATCCAATTACCGTGCGAAGAGCCAGACATAGCGAGATTTCAGCCTGGGGACTGCGGCACCTGCAAGGCTGGAAACTAAGCGCAGGGTCTTCCCTCACCCCTCATCCTCTCAGCACTGGGTCTCGGGATCTCTCCTCGCTCCCTGTCCCCTTAGGACCGGGTTTCAGGGTCTCCCTCGCGCCCTTTTTCGCCTCAAGACCGAGTCCTCCCCCGCCCCCCTCACCTCAACAATCCCACATCGCCCCATTCGCGCCCGGCGATGACGTCACGATGGCGTCACTTCCTCTCCCGCCAGCGCGGAGGGACCCCCCCCTCCCCTCCCGCCCTTTTACCTGGCCCGCGGCGCGCGCCCCTGCCCGAACCGCCGCGAGGCCTCTGCCCCCCGCGCGCCACGCCCCCCGCATTCCCATTGGCCCAGCGGTACCACGTGGGGGTGCGCGCGGGGGGTGATGGGAGTTGTAGTCCGATAGGCCTCGCCCCACCACTCCCATTGGTGCAGCGACGTCGTAGGGGGATGATGGGAAGCGCAGTGGCCTTTTCGCGTCCTTTTCACTCGCTTGAAACCGTTTTCACTCTTTTCATTTAGTTTGACTTGTTTTACTCTTTCACAGCTCCCAGCAGCCCCAGGCGCTTGCACCAAAGCCAATTTTCTTCTTTATTTCCCCCCACGTCCACTAAGAAACCACACCCTTCCCACCCTCTTCACCTTGGGGTGGGTGAAAGCCACAAGAAAAGAAAGCACGCAACGAGCTTCAGTTTTAGCTATTTTTTTTTTCTTTTTTTCTTCCCTTTTCAGGCTTTTTTTGCAATTTTTTTGAAGGCTGGTGAAGAGGTAGGACAGAAAAAGTCAGTTTTGGCCTCTGAACATCGAACAAAAAAAAAAATGTGCTGAGGTTCATAGAATTCTGGGTGTCCAGGTTCTCCCAGCACAGCCTGGAATATTGGATGAATTTTATACAATTAGGTAAAACCAGGAGAAAACGAAGTTCGCATTCCAAGAGTGTACAATAAGAAAGGAAAAAAAGTGAAGATTTGAGGCATAAATCTCATCAAAGGACTCTGCCTCCAACCTTTAAATAACGAAACGTACAAAGGCGGCGAGCGGTTGTGCAAAATATTAATTTGCTAAAATATTTTACATAATCAGTACATGGAAATGTAGAAACCGGTAAAAAAAACCCCCAAACCACCCCCCACCCCCCGCCCCGGCTGCTTCACAGATTTGTCAATGTGTCCCCAAGAGAAGTTTCGCTGTCCCAGCGTGGGAATCCTTGCTGAGGAGCGGAGCCGGGCGCTCTCCCCTTTGTAAGGCAAAGACAACCCTGAAAACGAGGCTGAGATAGAAAAAAAACGATGTAAACTCATAATTTATCATCAAGAAAACCCTGCGTGGGCAACGTGGAGGCGGGGGGTTTTATACAAGAGGCTGCTTTAAAATCAACGGCGACGGCTTTTGCGCGCGCTTTTGGCTTCTTCTTTTTTGTACAAGGGTTTATAATACAGTTGGAATCATTGAGGGGTGCAAACCGGGACCGGGGCGCTGCTCCCGAGGGAAAGAAGGACGAAGGGAACGGCTTTGCCCAATGTGCAATGCGCTGCCCCAAAATTCCAGCGGCAGCGCTCCCTGCATTCGCTGTGTTTCAAAAAAACGTGGATCTTCAGAAACACAAAAAACAAAAAAAAGGAGGAAAAAGAAGGCATAAGTTGGCGGACATCCAGCATCTCGTGTGGTTTTTGTTACGTTCTTCAATGATTTTATGATGAAAAACGTTTTTGGGTTTCTTTCTCTTAAATAAATACATGGCATCCGATGGATCCGGGCGGTGGCCGTGGCTCCAGCCCGCCAGTTGCCCAGTTCTCCCCTTCTCAGGGTGTTTCAAAGCCGGCCACGCGGTAGCCGGTCTGGTTGGCGAGCACGCTGCCGTTCTGCCCCTGTGGAGGCTGCACGCCATAGCTGGCACCCATCCATGCCGCCGAGGACTGTGTCTGGCTGTCAAGGTGGGAAAACACCATGTTAGGCAAACGTGTGGGTGATGAGGGAGAACTTAATGGAGAACAGGGCTACACCTTCATAGAATCAGGGAATGGCTGGGTTGGAAAGGACCTGAAAGCCCATCCAGTTCCATCCGCCTGCCATGGACAGGGACACCTCCCACTGGATCAGGGGCTCCAAGCCCCATCCAACCTGGCCTGGAACCCCTCCAGGGATGGGGCAGCCACCACTGCTCTGGGCAACCTGGGCCAGGGCCTCCCCACCCTCACAGCAAAACGTTTCTTCCTAAGATCCCATTTCAATCTTCCCTCTTTCAGCTGAAAAATATTTTCCCTCGTCCTATTGCTGCAGTCCCAGACCAAGAGCCCCTCCCCCACTTTCCTGCATCCCCTTTTCAGTACTGGAAGCTGCTCTAAAGCTGCCCCAGAGCCTTCTCTTCTCCAGGCTGAACATCCCCAACTCTCTCAGCCTGTCCTCGTATGGGAGGTGCTCCAACCCTCAGATTATCTCTGTGTCCTCCTCTGGACTCATTCCAACATTTCCATATCCTTCTTATGTTGGAGATTTCAGAACTGGACCCAGGGCTCCAGGTGGGTTCTCACCACAGCACAGCAGAGGGGCAGAATCCCTTCCCTTGCCCTGTTGGTCTCACAGCTTTGCATAGAGTCCAGGACACTTTTGGCTTCCTGGCCTGTGAGCACACACTTAGGCAAATGTGTCAGTAATAAGGGAGAACTTAACGGAGAATGCGGCTCCATTTCCTTCTTGTTCTTAATTGGCATTCATATACTGATACACTTCAATATAGATACCTTAGAAATCACAACATTGTTTTGCCTGTAAACTGCATAATTATTGTTTTGCCTGTAAACTGCATCGAAGGAAGTCATGTTTTGACAGTATGCCAGTTAACTTTATCCAGATGTCTACTGCCCTCCTTACTTCACTGACACTGTGCAAAGTACACATTAAGCAAAATGTGATGTGCAAGCTAGTTCATGAAATACACACATCCAATTACATACATAAATGTAATTTTATGTAAATGCATGCATTTTATGTATGTAAATATGTATTTATATGTATGTAAATAGACACAGAGAGTTGTGATGGGGAATGTCTAAGTAATGACGGACCAGAGCATTCCAGCAGCTGTTACAAGCCACTATCTCCGACTGCCACCTCCTGTGGATGGGAAACGGGGCCACAAAAAGCCCCAATACTCACTTGAAGCCCTGCTGGTTCCATGCTTGCCCGTACATCCCATAGGCGGGGACCTGCCAGCCATTGGGCACGTACTGGCCGATCTGGGCGCTGCCGTACCACTGGCCCCACTGCCCATAGGGTGGTGGATAGGTGATCTGATTCTGCAAGGGCAAACACCCTCATTAAGAGATTGACACCAACTCAGAGATGTGCCAGGGGCTACATTTTAGGAGCTTTCTCCACAACTTGTCCTGCAGGGAAATCCCCATGGACAACACAGGTCGTAGCACAGGCAACATGTGCCTCAGCAGGTCTGTAACTGGCATGCACAAAGGTTTTACAGCCACTTAACGGAGCTTTGGCACAGACTAAGGAGCAAAAATGCAATAGCAGAGAAGTTCTGACCTGCTGGACTGGACTGATCATGTCTGGCGTCTCCTTGCCCCAGTAGCACTTCACTATGTGTCCTTCTATAGTCGTCCCATTGACAGAAACAATGGCATGCGCAGCACTCTCGTGGGAATTAAACCTGCCAAAACACAAGCCACACCAATAAAACAACTAATTTCACAGAATCATAGAATGGTTTGAGTTGGAAGGGACCTTAAAACCCATCCAGTTCCACCCTCTGCCATGGGCAGGGACACCTCCCACAGGATCAGGGGCTCAAAGCCCCATCCAACCTGACCTTGAACACCTCCAGGGACGGGACAGCCACCACCGCTCTGGGCAACCTGGGCCAGGGCCTCCCCACCTTCACAGTGAATAATTTCCTCCTTATGTCCAGTCTAAATCTTCCTCTCTCCAACTTAAAGCCATTCCCCCTCATCCCATCACTACAGGCCCTTGCAAAATCCCCTCTCCAGCTTTCCCCAGACCCTTTCGGGTACTGGAAGGTCACTGTAAGGTCTCCATGGAGCCTTCTCTTCTCCAGAACAACCCCAATTCTCTTAGTCTGTCCTTGTACAGGAGGTGCTCCAGCCCTCAGATCATCTTTGGTGAGGAACAGCCAGAAATAACCCCAAGAGTTAACCCTCACCTGCTCAGCACAGGTTTAGGCTCGGTTCAGACCCCAGACTGACCACAGAAACCTCCTGCCACCCCACTGCGGGCAGCAGGGTCTGTGAGGCTACACCCACTTTTCCTGTCTCGGTGTTGTAACTCTCCCTAGGCAAATCTGAAAACTCAGGAGCAAGGAAAATAAGTCAATTAGCAATTACTTTATTATTTGGAACCTCATCAACAGAGAGACTTTGAAACTTGACTGCTTGCCTCAGCAAGCAGTGAAATTACACAACAGGAACACAGAGATCTCTTGCAACGAAGGGTGCTGCACCAGTTTAGCCTGGGTTAAGAGGTTTTGCCCTGCACCAAGAACACTAGAAGCTGTAATTTCCTCTTCAGATCCATCTGCAAAGCATCCCCTCCAGTTCGGCATACATCCCACCATGCTTCGCTGACACCCACAGCATCCAAATCCAACAGTTCCTATTCAATTAATCTACACCTACCGTACGAAGGAGTAGCCTTTATCTGGGAAGACTCGAATTTCCATGATCTGTCCGAAGGGAGAAAAGGTCTGGCGCATTAGCTGTTCTGAAGTAAGAAGAAAGAGAGCATCAGACTGAGGCAGTTGCTGTTACTCAGAGCTGCTGGGACATGAAGGCGGGGTGAGCTGTGCCACCTGTCAGTCCTGATGTCACGCCGCCGCAGTACACGGTGCAGTTGCTCGGGCTGGACTGATTGACCACGTCCTCATAAGAGAGCTGTTTGGCGTTAGCTGGAAGAGAGTTTATACAGTGACTCAGCAGATCAGACACACAACAAAGAGAAATTCTAATCCCAAGTGGCACAAGATCATGCAATGCTTTGGGTTGGAAGGGACCCTAAAGCCCATCCAGTTCTAAACCCCTGCCACAGGCAGGGACACCTCCCACTGGATCAGGGTGCTCAAAACTCCATCCAACCTGGCCTTGAACACCTCCAGGGATGGGGCAGACGCCACTTCTCTGGGCAACCTGGGCCAGGGCCTCCCGACCCTCACAGGAAAAACGTTTCTTCCTCCCCTCTAAATCTCCCCTCTTTTAGCCAAGCACAAACTGCAAACACCCATCAAGCAGGTCCGATACATCTAGCTCAAAACCTCCGCAACAGAAATACTGTCTTTGATGCAATCCCACTCGCTTTGTACTACAATCAAAAGCCTTAAAAGCAAGGAGTGAGGTTAAAAAGCCAGAGTTGTCCAGGCTGCCTAAAGAGAATGCAAGCTTTCAACCCGAGTGTGCAGAAACCCAGCGAATCCCTCGCTGCAGTGCAAACATAGCCACCCCTGCTAAGGCAGCTGCTTTATTCAGGAGGTTTGAAATGACTCAAGAAAGCCTTTGACCTTTCCTTTGCAAATTACAGATGCAAATTGAGGACTTACTTTCATATGTACTCTTTGGAGCTGGAGGTTTTCTGGTAGCCCAGTTTGTTCGGATTTGCCTTCCACCGAGCCACTGACCACCCATCTGCTGAATGGCGTTCTCTGCATCCTAGGAGGGAGGGAGGGAAGAAAACCCCACCATCAGCCTTTTGTGACAAAGCCACTCAAATGACAGCACCGTGCACCCACCCTGCCTGACACCTGCAACGTGCTAGAAGAAATCCTACTCCAAAAGCAGTGGATTTAGGCAGGGTGAAGGGTGAGGGCACCTGAGACCTGCTCGATGTATAAGGTCTGTCACAAAAACCCCTGAGACATTGCTTGTAACTCTATTTAACAAATAAAGAAAAACAACTACGCTCAATCTTCACAATCATCCCCTTCTGAGCTGGCACCCCGCTGCACATGATGCTGCAAACATCCAAAGCAATTCCACAGATCATTTTCTGAAAGGCTGTTGAGTATCTCTGTTGGTTTTGCTTTCACTTCTTCTCCTGACAAACAATGGGTTCCCTTGAGCCCTGACTGGATCTTTGGAGAGAGGCAGAAACTGCAGGGAGCCAGGGCTGGGAGCAGGGTGGGTGCTCAGGCACAGGGATGTTGTTCTGAGCTAAAAAACACATCACAGACAGAGCCCTGGGGGCTGGCACACTGTCGGATGTGAACTCACTGCTCACTCTTGCACACCAACATCTCCTGATCAAAGGTAAGGAAACATCTATCTCTATTTGAACCTGCATCTACTCGCACCGAGTGAAGTGGCGGAGCCGAGCCCTGTCTCACTGTGACAGGTTAGAATGCGGTCTGTACCCATCTCTCTGTCTCCCCCTTCCCACTCTTGGTTCCTTAGCTATAGGGTCAGTCTTGGGTTGTTTGTGTTGGACCTCAAACACCAGACGCATTGTCAGTCTCTGCCCACCGCCTGTTTGGACGATGTGCTTCAGGAATGAGAAAGCCAAGTGCTTCAGGAATGAGAAAGCAATACAGCAGAGCGTTTCCCCAAACAGAGAGCAAAGCTTCCTGACAGCAGGCAGGGAGAGCAAAGCTGGACAGAGATCGGGACCAACAATGCTCCTTCGCATAGCAGCTGCTGAAAATCACTGTCTGCTTTCACTGGGTGCTCGAGGCCGCAGCTTACCCATTTATTGAAGAAGGAGACGAAGCCATATCCTTTAGACTTTCCTGTCGCCATGTCCTTAACCACACGCGCGTCTCTAAAAAGCAGAAATGAGAACCAGTTTAGCACCATCGCAAGACCACCTTACAAAAACTACAACTCGAGTCACATGTACAGCTTATTTTCATGTTTCACCTTTGCTAACCTCAACTGTTTATCGCACCAGCAACACAGTCAAAGCAAAAGGCTTCTTTTCTAAACAGAACTTTACTAATGCTTTGCCAGGTAGTAGCAAAATTAAAACTTAATTGTGTAAACATGCAAATCAATAGCTTCTCTAACAAATATGACAGTTGGCTCCCGCTTCAAAATGCTTTTACAGACTGTTAAGACACAAAGCATGGTCAAAGCAGCTATTCCAAAGAATCACTTAAGGCAGGTAGCTGGCTAAACATTAGCTGAGTGGCTCTCTTGAACCATGCAATCTTTAAACTTGCTATTTGCCAACACATTCTACCTACTCATTCGAAATATTAAATAGAAAAAATGAAAAGAAGATAGGAATTAAAAGGCATACGTCGCCTGTTAACCGAATTCTTTAATTTTCTCGGGTCAATTCGTTACCCCCTTTTTGGACTGTGGGCAGCTGTAAATTTTGAGAGATTGACATTTTCAGAAATTATTGAAGAAAATAAAACACCGCAACATTCATGTCTTAAAAACGACATTATTACACATCATTTAAACTGCATTGTACAACAGCAATCATACAGGACTGATTGGAAACTATGAGATACAAAAAAAGTAAAAAAAAGAAGAAGAGTAATTTATAAAAGTAAATAAGAAAACTACAACGTTTGTCCACTGTGAACTGTAGCTTGTAGTTAGCCATGGCAATTCTGTCCATTCTTCAGAGACAACTCTGCAAAATAACCAGAGCCCTATTATTTGAGATTGAGTTACAAAAGAGAACCCAGCTACAAGAGCTAAACCCCACTCCTGGAACTCTATTCTACAGTGCTTCTCAGGCAATTTGTGTACGAGTCAGCTGAGGGCCGAGATGCTCTCGCGCACAAGGCCTCCCTCTCCTCCCCTCCTGCACCCCACACGTACAGGCATTAAAAGAACAGAAAGAACAATGTAAAATCAGTCAGAACGTCATGCAATATAACTTATAAAACAATATGGGTCAGAGAAACTAGAGTTAATGTGCGCACATTTAGCATTCCAAGACTGGCAAGAAAAGGCACAGTGGAGGTTCGTTACGCTCAAGTTTTTAAGCCTTTTAGGAACTGCAAATGCTGCATCGTAAGCCTAATACTGGCATACGTTAGCCCATAGCGCTGCCATCACTGCTGAAAGCCCGAGGTCCCACAGCTGCAGGAAGAACGGATTTCTTTCCTCTTTGTGAGACCCCCTCCCTTTCCCCTTTTTTCTCTCCGCCTTCCTGCATGAGGTCAGAATTTGGGTTATACGTTACAAATTGCCTGAGAAGAGCCACTTTGGTGAGCTTAGATGGGTTCGCTCTCAAGAGTCTACAGAGGGAAGAGGGGAAACACTCATCTCTACTTACCCTCAACTGAAAACTTTGAAAATAAAGACTTGAGAAGAAGTGAAAACATGCATACAGCAAGCATAAAAGGAAACCACAATGAGAGTGTGCTCTTACAGTGATTAAAAAAACCCAGATGCAAAGAGTTACTAAAATCTCTTATGCGCTAATCATGCAGTAGCTCTACCTTGGTGTCATTAAAAATAAAAAGCTCAGTTTAGCACCAATGAAGACAATGATGGAAAAAAATAAATGAGGAAATACTCCATTAGCACCACATTTCCAGAAAGCAGTCACTGAGGTAGAACAAGTAAAGTCAAGCAACTTAAATCGACCACTTAGGAGGCAGTAGTGATGTTTTTTTCAGGTTAAATTTAAGCAAGTACAAAATTGAGGACCCTTTGTCTTTTTGTAACCCTTTGCGTTTGGAGCAAAATTTCAAATGAGTCGTTATGGGGACAATTCTTGACCTACTGCTCTCATAGGAGGAAAGGAGCTGAGTTTGGGTTTGGGCAGTCAGTTTAAGGCAGGGCAACCCACGAGATTTCCAGATGTTAGCTCTCCAGCTGTGTGCGGAGCGCCCCAAAAGCAAGAGCACCACTCCCCGTCACCACCACCACGCAGCAACAGCTTGCGGCCAGAAAGCTCTTCTAGAGAAGATGGGACAAGGGGCACAGCTCCAGGAGTACAGTCTCTGGGACGATGTTCCCTGTGGTTTTATACTCTCCAAGATGTACTTTTTGCCTCAGGCCGAGGGGACTTTGGGTTTTGGGGGGCATTTCTTAAAGGCAACTTCCAGGAACTCTCACCTCGGACACTCAGCTTGGGAAACCTTCCTGGCTCCCTTGCAGCCCCACCTACGTTTGTCTGGCTATCTCTGCCTCCCTTCCGCACTCATTCCAGCAGGACAGCTCTGCTCTAAAGTCCCTCATCCCTTCCATCCAGACCACACCGGGCCAAAGGATAAACTGACTCTCTTAGGAGTCTGACCCTCTGCGTTCCCTAGATGATGATTACAGGATGTGGTCAAGCATTACAGTTGTCTGAAGCAAGTCACATTCATCTTTCCTTTAACCTTATGATAAAAGGAAATCAAGCTGACATTAAGAGAGCAATACACTGGACTCTGAGGGGAAAAAAAACAAAAGCAAACTTACTTCAATTAAATGCTTCACTACACAACACTCCAAAGCACTCTATGTTCTCTTACATCACCATCAAGAAACTTCAATGTCCAGTACAGACAACACTACAAGGAAAATTAATGGTTTACATTTGGAGGATGGAATGAATGAACCGCTCCTTACTCTGCTACACAGACCTGTGAGCACCGCTCCCCATCCCTAATGTATTCACTCGTTATGCCGTGGCTCTGCACTACTGGGATGAGCGCAGCTCCTCGACCTGAGACGCCTCATGGCTTTGGCACAGCCCTTCGAGGTGGGGGCTTATGCTGATCCAGTGCCAAATGCTTTGAGGCCACTCTAGTTGCTAAAAAAGGTTCGTTTTGTATGAAATGGGAATCTAACTGCAAAAAAACCACGAGCTACCGGTGGCCAGCTAAGAAAAAATCCAACGCCTCATGAGATGTGAAGGTGCAAACGGACTCAGCCCCAAACTGCACAGCGCGATGCTGGTTTGCAGTGAAATGCAAACCCTGGATTTAGGAGTCAATTTTTTCCAGCGTTGCTTTGCCAAATGAGGCAAGGAGTGTACGACTAAAGCAAGTTTGGTGCAACTTTTCTAAGAGAGCAGAACAAGCTAGTATAAAGGAAGCGGGTTACACATCCCTGCTTAACACCTGGTCACGGCATGAACAGATCAACATACATTCCTGCACTGCAACAGCTCTCATTATTACTTACTGAAACATAAGGCTGCCTCCACTTAGGAAAGATAACTTTTAGTGTATTTGCCCTAGGAAATTACTTACGATATTCTTCCAAAGGGCGCAAAAGCTGCTTTTATGTCTTCTGTTGTAATTTCTGGACTGAGGTCTCCGACAAAGACATGGAAATGGTCTTTTTGGGGGGGAAAAAAAAAAGAAAAGAGAAGGGATGTTAATGTTTGAAAACAACCCCTTCTGTGCATGCACACATGGAGCACAGCAACCTTGCACAGCACAGCTTTCCAGCTACTGTGGAAAACCGCGTGAAGGCCGGAGTTTACTATGAAACCGAATTTATCGTGGTTTGTAATAGATCCTGTGCTTGGCAGCGCCACAGAGTCAGTGCTTTTAAGGATACAACAGCGACATACGGCATTTATGCTCTGTATTTCACAAACTGCTTTACGACCAGTCAGCATTTACTGTACAAAGCCTTAAAGTCTTTACTTAGTGTGCCTAGACTATACAAAAGTCTTCCTCTCCATGTTAAGATTCGAGGTGACAGGAGGCCACCAGCGAACTGAAATCTGATCAGATGAAATGCTCAGCAGTTACAAGAAGCAAAGGATAATTCTTGTTCTAGAGCAGGATGGATTTTGAGCAGAGCCAAGGCATCTGCTTTAACACCACAGGTTGCGAAGAACAAATCAACAATACCTTGCACTGCAAGTTTGTTGTTAAAGCATTTGAGTTCTCAAAAGCCACCAGTTTGGGTTGCCCAGCCAACACACCATGTGAATTCAACATGTGTGAATGGGTGTGCAACTGAACTAATGCTGAAGGCAACAGAATGGAAACAGTAATCCCTTTGATTTACATCAGAGCCATTAAAACAGGCACCAAAGAGAAACTCGGGCACTGCGTCTTACAAGTCCTGGCAACACAGACTGATCTGCACCACAGCAGGTATGGAATTCTTGACTCCACTCGGACACTAAGGCAGTTTAGCCCTTCTTGCCTACAGAAATTCAGGCTCAGTGAGAGAAGCAGTGATCCACAGGCTCGCCAAGAGCAGTGGAGGTCAGTTTTGGAAACAGTCCAGATGCTCCCAAAGGAGTGCACAGGACAGGGAGCCAACGGTTCGGCTCCGATAGCCTAGCACAAGGGGTTTGGAATTTTTCCAACAACTGCACAGGTGACTAACAGCTGGAGCTCAGCACCAGAAACGAGGGGTGGCTGCTACAGGGAAATGAAAGGGAAGTATTTCCATAAAATATAAACTCATAATGAACTAAAACCCCAGTCACAGCTTCAGGTGGGTTAGTAAGGACCCTCAAGAGCTGTCGTTTTATGTTTAAGAAAATCCAATTACCTTGTGAGTGCTGTGTGTTCACAACAGTACTACAAAGGTTGGATTTGTTCTTAAGTTATTAACACAAACATGGCGAATGATATCTTGGGACTATGATCAAAAAGCTACTGCTTACCGTTTACATTTAAAAGCTACTGGCACAAATTGAACAGGTACACAAAGCATGAGCGACACTTACTGCTGGTGTCTTTCTTCTGGCTGCTGGGGGTTGTCGCCCAGTTCACTTTGACCTCCTGCAAACATCAGCGGCTCGTGTTAGATTGAGCAAAACCCAGCCAAGTCCAAACACCTTCAGCACTTCTTTCTGGTGCTACAGGGGCACCAGACATGCAAGTCTAGGGTGCGAGCTCAAGCTTAAGATGTGTTTCTTGGGAGAGAGTTTGCTCTTCCAAACCGTGTTTCACTGGTTAAGAGCAAAGATGGGAAACTCCTGGTCTGGGGTTTTTGTTTCATTTGGTTGGGTGGTTTTTTTTGAAGGTGTGGAGAGAGAGGGACGTTGTCCTGATAAGGTTGGCAGTGTTAAAATATTTGTGTTACGATCACTGTTTCCAAGCCCTCCCCTGCTCTGCATTCCCACCTCCCTCTGTAGTATCCCTACAACAGCCTGAACAGCTGTTCTTGACTGCGTCACATTAAGACCTCCTTGCAGTGTACCCACTTCATCTCAGGTGACATTTCACCCGCACCGCCTGAGCCAGCCCGCTTTCCAACTCCAGCTCACCCTGCAGACACGACAGCTTACCTTACCCATTATCTTCCGGCCATTCATTGCAGCCAGTGCTGCAGCCGCGTGCCGGTGCTCATAGAACTCGACAAAACAGTAGGGATCATTTCCAGCTGTCTGATAAAAGAAATGCACAAAGGATTACTAATACAAACCTCCCCAAACCATACTCTCAATGTTCTACTCAGCCCCTTGCACTACATCTAAACATCTCAATATGGACAGGCTTTTTTTCTCTACAATCAGACCACAGTCGATGCTCCTGGAGATTCCAGTTCTGATTTGGAAAGGTAAAAGTATGTCAAAGAACTTTGCAAATCCCAAATACATTAAACTGTTCAGTCTCCCTCACCATACCCACCCAGCCTCTTAAGGTGTTATCTTTAACACCAGATACGAGGCAGAAACGATGACAAAAGTACAAGATTACCACCTCAAGCCTTATTACATCCCTTTAAGGAGGTCCAGTGGATTTCTGAAACACGCAAGTACGACCCAAAACCAGTCACCGTAAGAAACATGAAAATGATTACGTTAAAGCTCTTACATCCATTATCATTTTGCAGCTTTTGCATGGTCCGATCTGGCTGAACAGCTGGAGGATGAGAGCTTCGGTCACATCTCTTGACAGGTTCCCCACGTATCTACAGGTCCAAACGTGAAGTTAGAAGCCTGCCTGCTCATCCATAACAAAGCTAATACAGCTGAAAGCTGCTCCCTCAGCACCCAATCCACCAAAATAAAGCCTGTGGCAAGACGATATCCTGACTCATGCAGTGTTGGAGCAGGAGCTGTTGGGTGGACAGTGGGCAGCAACAGTGCCTGACCTCAGTTCCACAGAAGGCCTGCAGTTCTCAAATTGCACCCCAGTGAGATTTATCTGAACGACAAGCCAGATACAGACAATTCAACCTAAACAAACTGCTTTCCGTGCAGGGAAATGGCAGTTCTAGTAACCATTCTCGATAATCTTCCTGGAGGTGTTCAAGATCAGGTTGGGTGGGGCTTTGAGCAAACTAATCCAGTGGGAGGTGTCCCTGCCCATGTCAGGGGGTTGGAACTGGATGGGCTTTAAGGTCCCTTCCAACCCAAACCATTCCTTGATCCTCTCATTTGCAGTCACCGTTCACCAGGCATCGTTTCCCTGCCTGCCCCAGCAGCTCAAGCTAGTGTTTAGCAAGCACATTACACAATATTCAGCCAGTTCCTTTTCAAAAAGGACTAATCATTTGAAAGCATCACATCTGCCTGAAAATGCCAAGAGCAAACACACTCAAGTGTGTGCATTCCCCTGTCCTCCTCCGTTTGAAAGGACCAGCCTCCTCACAGGCAGACAGACTGAGAATCCCTGCTCCAATTTGGGATTTTGGCATTCCTGCGGACAAAGATCACCCTTGACCCACAAGTAGGTTTAAAAACAGCAAAAAAACCAAACCCAAGTAATGGGATTTTTAAAAAAAGCACACAGAGAAACCTCAGCGCTACAGGTGTGGCAGCATCTTTCCACAAGGGAACATTCTGTGGCAAACGGTGAGCTCTGCAACGAGAACCACAGACAAACTGTGCCACTGAAACCACGTTAATGCATCAACAACCCCCCGTCTGGGTGCAAGAGTTGCAAAGACGATGTAGGGAAACAACAAGGCAGCAAAACCAGCGACTTCTTGTGCTCCTCCTGTTGACACAAGGCCCTCCTGAAGAGATGGATGTGCTCCAATATTTGGTTTAGCAGAGGAGAGAATGGGGGAACAAGACACAGAGTGTGTTTTTCTGTTGGAAACGACCTGACAAGCTCTGCGTTAATAACGTGAACAACTATTTTAGGGAGGATTCACAATTTTGTCCTGTTTAAAATCAACACGTGCAGATTGTCACAGGCACCTGCTAACTCAAAGCCAGCAATGCCTGTGCTTCAGATGTGCTTCTGTCCTTACAGCGGGGTTTAGCGTGCTCCCATTAACTTTGTGCTCATTAACACCAGAACACCTTGCATCAAGTTCAATCAAGAGCCACATTGAGCCACTCTTTTTTTCCCCTCTCTCTTTATCCATTATTGTTGCTGTTTGGATAACAAATAAGCCAAGGCATTAAAGAGATAAGACTCTTAACATCACCTTCTAGGTCTAAGTTTATGAACAGTGTATCTGTTACTGACAGTCTCTCAAATGCAGTGTCTACACCCTGACCTTTGCACTCAAGTTGGATTTTTGCTGTGATAATCAGACTGGCAACTCCTGGAACATCCCCTGCCTTAAGACTGGATTTAACTGCAAAAGGCAGGACGTAGGTGAGCAATTTCCACCAGCCTCATGGACCTCTGCATGGCCACAATTTTCCGAGGATCATCATCAGCAAGACATGTGTACATACACCTAAAGAGCACATGGAATTTCACACTATGCTAGATGTCGGCCTAGTGGCTTCTGCACAAACCAGACCTCAGCTCCCAGTGCACCGACATGGCCAAGACAACCCTTAATGGCCACACAAGCAGTAATGACATGCAGACCAGCGTTCTACAAAACACTAACACAGGGAGGGGGATCATAAAGCACATTGGTCACTCGGAAAAACAGCTCAACATCAGCCAAATTCAATTCATGTTTTTCTTGGGGTGTTTGTCAGTGTAACCTCAACACCCGTAGCTGCGGATGCACACTGCCTGCTCCCTGCAGCCACTCTGGAGAGGATTCTCCAGTCCACTTGTTGGCAAGCAACAACAAGGATCTGCGATACTGTCAGCCGTACTGAGAGGGATGGGAGAAATTCAGCCCCTCTGCTGTGTGCTCTCTGCGTGACACTCGAGCTGTCTGACCATCAAATCTTTCCACAGAGTTGGGCCGCAGCTCTGTTTCCATGTGGCTTACGGCAGGGCAGAGTCCAGCATTCCCAGACCTTGTCCCGGACCAGTTACACAAGAAACAGCCGAGTGCCAAGATGACCCTGCCAGGCAGGGACAGAAGCCTTCTCCTGCCTGACAGCTCTGTCATCTCCTGCACCTTTCCCATCCTTCTCTTTCTTGCTAATGGGATTCTCATTAATAAGCTGGTTGATGATGAAGGATGACACAAAACAAGGCAAATTATGCAGACAACTCCATTTATTCCCTGCCCACATCAGCACACAACTTCTGGAAAAGAAATACCAAACTGCTGGGTGTCAGCGCATCTCCTCAGACATACAAAGTGCATCAGAAGCATGTGTATTCCACAAGCACCTATGTACTCATATGGAAAATACAGCCAGGAGGTCTTTGGAAATCCAGGAACACTGTCTGCCTTGTAACTGCTCTTCAAACTTATAATCTTTGCTGTTAAAGAGTGGCTTTCAAGGAAGGTAACCAGCCACTTGAAGAGCTGCCTCTTCAGGAAATCATTTGCATAAGTAATACAGCCCCTCACACCAGGGCTCCAACAACTCCCTTCAGAGAAACAGGTTACGTGGAAATGGCAAAAACATGAGATTACTTCCAACGTCTGGAATCTGATCCAGGAGAACTACTTAAACACGCTGAGGGAACTAAAGAACAAGGCACACACAATGCAGACCCTTCATGATGCAGAAGGACCACGCAGCCGTAGAGGGAGCACCATAACAGCGTTTCTACCTCCAGAAATCCTCCCAAAAGCAGGTGTTTAGCACAGACTTCAGGCCCAAACTGGAAGGAGATATCTTGTAGTTGCACGTTCTTCCTTCCAGCTGGTTATTCTAAACTCCATCTGTGACACTGAGCCTGTGACAAACTTCTATAGGACTCCAGAAAGCTGCTCAGAACGGTTTGGGGCAATCCTGCGCTCTGTGCATCGCTCAACACCCAGCCCTGAAGACCAGAACCTGGTCATGTGTGTGCACGGAGCCACACGTGCTCAAAGACAGATAATCCACTCCATTAAGCATGGGCCAGGGCTGCCGAGACCAAGACCATGAGAAACCAGACAACGATTCCATTGGGACAGGGGAGAAAACACTTCTTTAATAAACACACCAATAAGCCAACAGGTCTGACCCATGTTTGCAGACACCAAGAATAGTTCCAAAAATGCACAAACCAAAAAGACAACAGGATCGTAGACACAAGAGAGTGTTTAATGCCCAGGAAAGCGTCAACCAAGGAGCTGGTGTAAGTCACGTAAGAGCCTTGTTTTGCAGCAGTCCCTCAGGCAAGTCAGAGAATAGAATCAAGGAATGTCTTGGATTGGAAAGGACCTCAAAGCACATCCAGTTCCATTCCCCCTGCCATGGGCAGGGACACCTCTCACTGGAGCAGGTTGCTCCAAGGCCCATCCAACCTGGCCTTAAACCAACTCCAGGGACAGGGCAGCCACCACTGCTCTGGGTAACCTGGGCCAGGGCCTCCCAACCCTTACAGCAAAACATTTCTTCCCAAGATCCCGTCTCAATCTCTCCTCTTTCATCGAAAACCGCTCCCCCTCGTCCTATCACTCCGTGCCTTTGTAAGAAGTCCCTCCTCAGCTTTTCTGCATCCCCTTTCAGTACTGGAGGCTGCTTTAAGGTCTCTCCAGAGCCTTCTCTTCTCCAGGTGGAACAACCCCAACTCTCTCAGCCTGTCCTCAGAGCAGAGGTGTTCCATCCCTTGGATCACCTTTGTGGCCTCCTCTGCACCTGTTCCAGCAGATCCCAATCTTTCTGATGGTGGGTCACTTATCAGGCCTTAGGGTGGGTGCAGCCATCAACCAAGAGCAAAACTTTCTCCTTGCCTCAGAAAAATTCCCTCTCCTGCCCATCTTTCCTCTCTACAACTCCTGCACTGAAACAGCGTAGCTTACATAGAGCTGGAAGAGAAAGATGGGGGTCTGTGATTTCCCTACTCCAAATGAGAAAAAAAACTCCAGCCAAAGAAAAGGAGAGAAGCACACATGTGAGATGTGCACAGGAACTCTCCTGTGCCTTTCCCACACATCCAGCTGCAGGAGCACGAGTCAACAAAGAGCCCAGATCCGTTCTGATAGCAGCAGGCGTCAGCCGAAAAGCTGTCTGTAATTAAAGGATCCCAATTGATAATTTCAGCACAGTGAGGAGCTGCCCTACAGCTAGGATTAGTTCTTCAGGTTACATCAGGCTGGCAGCGTGCTTCAAACACTTGGATTTTGTGGGCACCTGCTATTTCCACCGACATCGCAGTGGGGGGGATCCAGCTTTTGGGCCAGGGCAGCCCCTCAGCAATGGAAAAGAACCCAGAGATGGCAAAACTCAGCTAGGTGCTAGCAAGAAGGCACAGTAGGCAAGCACAAGGGTGGACAAGGCCTCAACCCCCTTTCCTGGAGATGGAGGGGCTGCAGGATGAGAAGAGGGAGCAGCTGGCCTGGGGGGCACAGCCTGCTTTCCTGGAGGCAGAAACTGTGGTATAAGGCGAGGGAACTGGTGGGCAGTGGCGACAGAGCCTCAGCCCCTGGAGGTGGAGCGGCTGTGGTACGAGGGGAGGGAAGCAGAGGGGCTGGGATAAGGGGCACAGGGCTCATTCCCCTTTCCTGGAGACAGAGAGGCTGTAGGATGAGGGGCAGAGGCTGCGGGGCAAGGGCCTCGGCCAGGGTCTCAGCCCCATTCTCTGAAGGAGGAGAAGCTCCGGGATAAGGGGCGGGGGCGGGGGGAAGAGCATCATCTCCCTCAATTCCCTAAAAGCAAAAAGGCCGTGGGATCAAGGGAGGGAGCAGAGGGCAGCGGAACTGGGGCAGCGCCTCGGCTCCTTCCCTGAAGGAGAAAAGGTCGTGGAGTGAGGGGCGCTACCCCTGCGCCGGCGGGGGTAGCGGCTCAGCTCCTTCTCTGGAAGGGGAGAGGCCGGGAGATGAGAAGAAGCCGCTAGACTGGGGGGAGGGGGGAACAGGTCTCAGCCCCCCCTCCCTGGAGGCAGAGAGGCCACGGGATGAGGGGCAGGGAGCAGGAGGACGGGGGTCTCAGCCCCCTTCCCTGGAGACAGAGACTCTGCGGGTGGAGGGAGCTGGGGGAAGCGGGGCCGGGGAGGAAAGGCCAGAGGGTAAGGGGTAGGGGCTGGACCAGGGGGGCAGGGCCTCAGTCCCCACCTCTGGAGATCCAGAAGCCACAGGATGAGGTGGGGGTAGCGGGCGGCCGGTCCCGTGGCACTAGGGCCGCTCAGCCCCGACAGCGCCGAGGCCCGGGCCGCGCCCCCCGCATCCCGGGTGGCCCGGCCCCGCCCCGTGTCCACTCACAGTGTTTTGGGCATTTCATCCTCCATGGCGCCGCCGCCACCCAGCCCGGGCCGTTCCCGCTGAGCCGGCCCCGTCAGCACCCTGGGCAGCCCGAGCGGGCGGCACTATCACCCCGCGGCCGCGCAAGATGGCAGCGCAAGATGGCGGCGGCGGGGGGCGGGGCCGGGGCGTGCGCGGGAGGGCTGGAGCGCATGCGCAGAGGGCGGGGCCACCGAGCGTGAGGGGGAGCCCCTGCGCGGGGTCGAGAACGCATGTGCGGGTTGGAGCACGCGCGCCCGCGCGAGAGGGGCGGGGGGAAGCTCCTGCGCGGGGCCGAGAGCGCATGCGCAGGGTGAAGAGCGCGCACGCAGGAGGGGCGAGGAGCAAGATGGCAGCTGTGAGGAGGCGGGGCCAGCGTGCGCGATGGACAGAGAGCGCATGCGCAGGGTGGAGCGCTAGCGCGGCGGGCAGCACGAGGCCAGGAGGGAGGGCAGCTCCGCGCAAGATGGCGGCGGCGAAGGGGGCGGGGCGAGGAGAGCGCCTGCGCGCAGAGGGGGGGGCGGGGAAAGACAGTAGCTCCGCGCAAGATGGCGGCGGCGCTGCAGACGCACGTGCCCGGGCAGCCGGTAGCGGTGGCGCTGAAGGCAGCGTCCGCTCAGAGCCTCAGCGCGGAGTCATTGACGGGGGCGAAACCTCCCTGCCCTCCCGCCCACGGATCCAGCTGGGCCGTGTCTGCAGAGCCTTCTCGCCCTCCGTGCCTGAAAAATAAAGGAATTGGGGAGGGGAAACAAGGAAAAATAAAACAATTAAGAAGGGAAATAAGGAATTAAGGATGGGGATAAAAATAAATGAGCAAGGAGTGCGATTAAAAGAATTAAGGACGAGGACAATTTAAAAATAATTAAGGAAAAAGAATCAATCATAGAATCACCAGGTTGGAAAGGACCCACTGGATCATCGAGTCCAACCATTCCTAACTCCCTAAACCATGTCCCTCAGCACTTCATCCACCCGTTCCTTAAACACCTCCAGGGAAGGGGACTCGAAACCCTCCCTGGGCAGCCTCTGCCAGTGCCCAATGACTCCTTCTGTGAAGAATTTTTTCCCGATTTCCAGTCTGACCCTCCCCTGGTGGAGCTTGAGGCCATTCCCCCTTGTCCTGTCCCTTGTCACTTGGGAGAAGAGCCCAGCTCCCTCCTCTCCACAACCTCCTTTCAGGGAGTTGTCGAGAGTAGTAAGGTCTCCTCTCATCCTCCTCCAGGCTAAACAACCCCAGCTCTCTCAGCCCTCTCCAATGAGAGGGAAAAGTAAAAATTAAAGGATATGAAAAGAATAAGGAGAAGTAAAAAAAAAAAAAAAGGAATTATGGAAAAAATAAAAGAATAAGGAGGGAGATAAGGGGAAGTGAAAGGAAATAAAGAGAAAAATGAAAGAGTAGAGGTATGAGGAAAAAACTAGAAGAGTTAAAGATAAATTAAGAATAACAAAACTAAACTACTGCGCCGCCCGGGAATCGAACCCGGGTCGCAAGAATGGGAATCTTGCATGATACCACTACACTAGCGGCGCACTTGAGACCTGTTTTCCAGCCCCGCCATTATGTGCGTGCGCTCGCCCACCCGCCGCGCGCTGCCCTTCGGCCGCGCCGTCCTTGGGCCGCCCCGCCCTGCCCCGCCATGGCGGCCCTCATCCCGCTGCTGCTGCTGCTGTTGACCGTGACCGGGCCCGGCCATGCCCAGCGCGACCGACCCGGCAGCATCGGTGCGGGTGGCGCGGGCAGCGCTGACAGCGTAGTCGTAGGGAGAGAAGAACTGGGGGGAGAACCTGGGAGGGAAGTAGAGGAGCAACTGGGGGGAAAAGGGGAGGCGAAACTGGGGAGGGACACCTTTGGGGAGGGACACCTCTGGGGAGCTGGGAAGCTTGAGGGCGAGGAAATGAGGGGGAAAGTGAGGAGAATTATGGGTGAGAGAAATTAGGTGGAGAGAGAAACTTTGGGGGGGGATTGGGGGTATGCTGTAGGCACTGATATCCCGGTTCTTGTAGCCGTGAGGAGGGGAGGATGCTGAGGGGGGGGAGGATACTGAGGGGGGGAGGATGCTGAGGGGTTGCGTTGCCGGGGGCGCTGATGCCCGGTCCCCACACAGCCGTGGTGGGCGGCGGGATCGGCGGAGCGGCCACCGCGTTCTTCCTGCGGCAGAGGTTCGGGACAGGTGTGCGGCTGCACGTGCTGGAGCGCGGGGTGCTGGGAGGGCGCCTGGCGACGCTGCAGGTGGAGGGGGGCAGCTACGAGGCGGGGGGATCCGTCCTGCACCCCCTCAACCTGCACATGAAGCACTTCGTCAAGGAGTTGGGTAAGCTCAGACACCTCTCTTGGCATCCACGTGCCCTGAAACCACCCCAGACACCTCAAAAACAACCACCCCAGACACCTCAAAACCAACCACCCTGGCTTCTCCACACTCCCCTACCCCAAAACCAACCCCCACCCCGGCATCCCTACACCCCAAAACCACCCCCTACCCCAAACCCAACTCCCCTCGGCATCCCCACACTCCAAACCCACCCCCCTGCTCGAAACCCAACTCCCCCAAGGGGTGCTCTGGGTCCAATCCACCCGCTCTGATGTGGGGACACTCCCATAAAGAGCACTATTCCCCTCACTGTCCTTCCCCCATTCCCTCCTCATTTCCCTCCCCACATCTCTATTCATCCTGTATCCCTTCCCTACTATCCCCCACATCCCTCCCTACTTTCTCCCCCCATATCCTTCCATTTCTGCTGTCTCCAGCCTCTCACATCCCTTCCTCATTGTCTCTCCATTATCTCTCCCTCTCCCCACTATCCCCTCCTATATCCCTCCCTGCTGTCCCCCATGTTCTTCCCCACTATCCCAATAGCTTTTCCCACTGGCTCCCCCTCCTATATCCCCCCTCTATCCCTACTCCCGTATCCCTTCCCACTATCCCTCACCTCCTATATCCCACCCCACATCCTATGTCTCTCCCTGCTATCTCCCCCACCTCCAATATACTTTCCCACGGCCCGTATTCCCCCTTCCCTCTCCAATATCCTCCCTTCTGTCTCTCCACCCATATCATTCTGTATGCATCCCCACTATGCCCCCCCCCATTTCTCTCCCGTATTCATCCCCACTATCCTCTCCACCCACCCCTCTGGGAAAAGCAGACCCACATCCTGATGAAAATGCACCCCCAACCATGGGTGATGCATTGATCCTGCCATAAGGGTCCAAAAATTCCTGCCTGTAACGACCTGGGCTCCTGGCCCAGAGCTATTTCCCCTTTCCATGCCTTGGGGATTCAGTCTTTAATTGCTCACCCGTATTAAAGGGAAGTTAAAATCAAGGTGTAATTTAGTTCAGCTCGATGCAAGTTCTCCCTTTCCTTAAATTTACCTTTTTTCACCCTCTCCTCAAGGCCTCTCAGTTGCCCCAGTGCACAGCACCCTCATGGGTGTTTATAACGGGGAAGAGTTTGTGTTCGAGGAGAGCAGCTGGTATCTCATCAACCTCCTCAAACTACTCTGGCACTACGGGCTCAACCCCCTGCGCATGTACATGTGGGTGGAGGACATACTGGACAAGTTCATGCGGTACGTTGGGCTCTGCATGGGTGTAAAACCACCTGCCAGGTTGTAAAAATGCGTGAAATCATCCCATGGCCAATGAGAAAGGAGTCTTTGTTTCCCCTCTTTCCATTGGCAATCATTTCTCCAAGGGCAAATGTTGAGATCAGTGCTGTCGTCTTCAAAAAAAAGAGGCTGTGGCGGATGTACATGATGGGTGTAGGATGAGCACCTGGCTGCCAAAGAGAATCAAATTTGTAACTTGCGCTTCTGTTAGGAGAGATCCTTAAATTGTTGGAAAGGACCTCAAAGCCCATCCAGTTCCACCCCACTGTCATGGGCAGGGACACCTCCCACTGGATCAGGGGCTCCAAGCCCCATCCAACCTGGCCTTGAACCCTTGCAGGGATGGGGCAGCCACCACTGCTCTGGGCAACCTGGGCCAGGGCCTCCCCACCCTTGTAGAAAAACATTTTTTCCCCAAGATCTCACTTCCAATTTTCCCTCTTTTTGATGAAAATTACTCCACCTTGTCCTGACCCTGCACTCCTTGATCAAGAGCCCTGCCTCAGCTTTCCTGGAGCCCCTTTCAGTACTAGAAGCTGCTCAAAGATCTCCCCGCAGCCTTCTCTCCTCCAGGATGAACAACCCCAAGTCTCTCAGCTTGTCCTCGTACAGGAGGTGCTCCAGCTCTTGGATCAGCTTCATGGTCTCCTCTGCACTCGCTTCAGCAGCTCCGTGTCCTTCCTTTCTTGAAAACACTGTAAAGTTGACTAATGAAGATTCAGCTCTGCTTAGGTGTGCGCCACTTAGGCCGGGGCTTGGCTGAAAGGACAAGTCCTTCCACTCCCATGAAGGGCTGTGTGTCTCAGGAGCTGCACTGTGGGAGCCTCCACAGCTTCCGAGGGCAACACGGACAATGAACAGTGACTGAACCTCTATTTCTTGTCTCTGGTTCCAGGATCTACCGCTACCAGACGCATGATTATGCCTTCAGCAGTAACGAGCGCCTGCTTCACGCCCTGGGAGGGAATGACTTCACCCAAATGCTGAACCAAACCATCGATGAAGCCATGCAGAGAGCCGGCTTCTCCCATAAGTTCATCAAGGAGGTAGTTTGCCCAGTCATGAGAGTGAATTACGGGCAAGGTGTCAACATCAATGCTTTTGTAGGTGAGTCTTCCATAGGGTGTCCATCCCATGGACCTCGTGCTCTCCATGGGTGCTGGGATTCCTGCTTCCAGGGCTGGCACTTCCTGTGCTGCAACAACTTGCTGGCCAACATGACCTCTGAGCCATTGCCTTCATCAAACTGTGTCCCAAAGGGATATGTTTTCCTGCACAATTTTCCACTTTGTTTCAAGTGCTCACCTATGGAACGCAGCCAAACAAACCCCTCTAAGAACCGTGGTTTCCTTGTAGGTGCTACGTCTCTGGCAGCGGTGGAATCCGGCCTTTGGTCCATAAAAGGGGGGAACAAACTCGTCTGCACTGGCCTTCTCTCCTCCTCCAAAGCTGAAGTGATCCCTGGCATGGTTCTGTCTATAGAGCCAAAAATCAGACCCACACGCACAGGTGAGTTGGGTTTGTGTTCCCTTCGGAGGGGAGGGGAAGGGAAGGGCATGCTCCAGCAGCTGGAGATCAGTGTTGGTCTCCATGACCACTTATCTGCAGCTCTTGGCAGACCAAAGGAACACACAGGGTCTTCCTTAGTCTTTTATAGGATCATTAAGGTTGGAAAAGACCTCTAAGCTCATCCAGTCCAACCATCAGCCCAACCCCACAGTGCCTACTAAACCATGTCCCCGGTGCCACATCTATGTGCTTTTTGAACACCTCCGGGGATGGAGACTTCACCAATGTCCCGGGCAGCCTGGTCTAATGCTTCACCACTCTTTCAGTAAAGAAATTATTCCCAATATGCCATCTAAACCTCCTCTGGCACAACTTGAGGACATTTCCTCCTATCTTATCCCTTGTTACCTGAGGGCAAAGCCCAGCACCCACCTCACCACAACCTCCTTCTCAGAAGCTGTAGAGAGTGATGAGGTGTCCTGTCAGCCTCCTCCAGACTAAACAGCCCCAGGGCCCTCAGAACCCCTTCCTCTGCTCCATTCCCTTCTCCAGGTGCACTCCAGCCCCTTGTAGTGAGTGGCCCAAAACTGAACCCAGTAAAAACTGTGCTCAAAGCCTCAGTTCAAAGCCCTCTCTCAGTTTCTAAAGCTCTTTCAGCTTCACAAGGCGCGATTAGCCCAGGTGGGCTGGTGCTTTAAAGGCTCTGTCAGCAGGGCAAGGGGGATTCCTTCCATCTGTAGCGCGCAATAACTGAGCTCTTTTCCCCAGGAGACCCGGTGAAGCTCTACCAGGTCACTTACAACACTTCATCTGGACTAACGGCAGATACGTACGACATCGTCATCATTGCTGCTCCGCTGGGCCGCAAAATGGCCAACATCACCTTCAAGAATTTTGACCCTCCTGTCCCAGAGTTCCCAAATAATTACCACCAGACTGTCACAACCTTAGTCCATGGACGATTAAATGCCTCCTTCTTTGGTTACCAGGACCCCTCTGCCTTCAGTCTTGGTGCCATCTTCACTACAGAGAATCCCAAACTGTTCATCAACAGCATTGAGGTGGTGTCTCCCGTGGAAGACGTCAGTGCTGAAGGGAAGCTGCCCTTGCAATCAGCCGTCTGGAAGGTGTTCTCCAAGGAGGTACTCACCAAGGAGCAGCTTCACTTGCTGTTCTCCTCCTATGACTCTGTTACGGTGAAGACATGGTTGGCGTATCCCCACTACAGCCCCCCGGAAAAATGCCCTCCCATCATCCTCCATGACCGAGTCTACTACCTGAATGGCATTGAGCGGGCAGCGAGTGCCATGGAGATGAGCGCCATTGCAGCCAAAAATGCCGCCCTGCTTGCTTACCACCAGTGGTACGGGATCGCTGACAGGATTGACCAGGAAGATTTGCACGAGAAGCTGAAAACGGAGCTTTGAGCCACATGGAGCTGACAGCCGGATCCTCGTGGGAGGACCTACACTACAACCTCTGGAAACGAATCATTTGCTGCAGCTGTTTAGCCATAATTAACACTAATGAATGAGGAACTCTGCTTTGCTCGTAAGGAAGAGACACCCAGCCAACTCAGCAAGCCAGTTGGCTACAACAGTGGTGGAAAGGCAGAGGAAACTTCCCTGAGGCATCTAGACCTTCCTCAAGCAAGCTTCTCAAGCTACTCCTATGCAAAAGTAGAGTTTTAAATGCCATAGTGACCCCAAAAGTGCCCTCCATGGTAAAGAGTCTACTAAATTCAGGATCTGCGTCACTGTGATTAACCCACAGATGTCGCTTTCCTTCTCTGGAAGTGTTTCAGGCTGGGGGAAGAAACAAAAAAAAAAAAAAAAAAATCAACTTTTTGACTGTAAAACTTTCTGCCTCCACTGTCTTCTGAAAGGTGTAGAGTAGCTTACTTCTCGGGGTGGGATTGGTGTAGTGGAAGTTTGGGCTGGGCACTTAATTTGCCTTCAAACCAAGTACTGTAACCTACAGGTGGGGGACTGGGCTGCTGGGAACAGCAAAAATGGGTGGAAACTAAGGAAAACCACTAATGTCCTTTGCTTGGGCAAGGTTTCAAAGTGTTAATTTAGTTACTGCCAGGTACCGCTAGGTTTGGGTTGGTAAAAGCCCTTTTAATGAGAGTTACTGCATCCCTTGCCTGTGTCTAATAATGCTGTGACACCTCAACCCTTCCCAAGTATTGTCATTAGAAATAAATGAATGCACTGATTGGGAAGAAAGCTGGCACCGTGTCCTTGAATCCTAGAATGTCCTGAGTTGGAAGGGACCCACAAGGATCATAGAGTCCAACTCCTGTCCCTGCACAGGACAACCCCAACATTCACACTGTGGGGCTGAGGGCCTTGTCCAAATTCTTCTGGAATATTGTCAGGCTTGGCACCGCAACTGCTTCCCCGGGAAGCTGTTCCCGTGCTTCACAACCCTTTACGGGAAGAACCTTTTTCTAATATCCAACCTAACCCTCCCTGACACATCTTCCTGCCCTTCCCTCAGGTCCTTGAGAGAGCATTTGCCGTGTTCTTCCTCCTCAGCAGTGCTTGAGAAAGCACTTGGCAATTTTTATATTGAAAATGACAACAAAAAAAAGACCATCTCTGTACTCAGGGCCTGTAAGGAAGCTCTTTTCCTCACAAAACCAAACCCCAAAAAGGCTAACATCTCCCTGGCTCCCACTCCAAAGGCTTCTTCCATCCAGTTCAGCCCCCACAGGCTTTGGTTCCTGCACCACAACACCATGATGTGGGAGTAAAAAAACCCCTTTATTTCTAAAGAAAATCTCTACTTTTAAGCAGCCCAGCTTGGCACAAATACCCTTTGCAGAGAATTTTACCTCTGTGCGGGGAATTAAGAACCAACAAGCAGTGACCAAACACAACACAGCCCAATAGCTTCTTCTTTACAAGACACTAAGAGGAAAGACACCAAAACTAGCAATTTAATATCCTCTCCAAGAAATTAAGGCTCCCAAAGGCCTTCCCAGAGTTTTAAAGGTATTAAGAGCAGAATGAACCCCACACTTGGCTGAGGAACCAGCATCCTGTTACCCTGAAAAGCAAGCACGACTCACACCGGTTATGTCAACCATTACAAAATGTATTTAACAAAAATCAGTAAGTTTACACGGGGGGGTGCTTTGCAGCAGGAGTAAAGAAAACAAGCGGGATAGGTGTGGTCATGGCTGGTTTCTCCGGTGCTATACTCGTTCCAAGGCTTCCAGCATGATGATGCTATTTCCTCGTATGACCTAGGAGTTGGAATTCAAGCAGGCAGTGAGAAATAAACCGTGGTCTCCCCATTCTGTGGCACCACAGGCCCCCTCTTAAAATTTATTCCCCTAAAAAGCTCATGCTGTGCCAAAAATAGACCTTAATTCCCCCCCCCCAGTGCTAAATCCTAATTGAACTTAGCTCTCAAGCCCCACTGATTGTTCTGTGCTCTGGCAGGAAAGACCACTTCTTAAAATTAATTTGGTTTTACAGGCCCCTGCTGTGCCCAGTCGCCCTCACCACCATGCCAATGTTGTTCTGCTGTCCTCCCGGTGCCATCTCCACACACTCATCGATGACGAGGTTCATGAAGGGATCGAAGCCCCGCAGGATCCCCTGGACATGTCGGCCGCCATTCAGTTTCACTGCAAGAAATGGGGTAGGGTTGAACAAAGGGAGTGGCACTCAACGTCCTCTCGCCTGAACCACAGCTCAGAAATCAAGCAGGGAAATAGGGAGAGAGGTTTTTTTAGTTAAGCATTTTGAGCATCACAACCAACGCAGTGAGAAAAGACTATCCTAAGAGTTTAGTTGTGTGAATTTTAAATTAATAATGATGCTAATTAACGGAGTTCGAAGCCTGAAATTAGTCAAAGCCTACTGTGGGTGGTCTGGTTGCTGCTGGGCAGCAGTGCCAGCCTGGGCAGCTGGCATTCCCTGGATCCTTGCTGCAGGAGGATAGACTAGGGGTGGAAAACTCGGCGAGGGAAGCTGAGGAGTAGGGGTAGGCAGCCAGGGAAGGACAGGGCAACAAGAGAAGGGGACCAGGGGAGGAGAGGACATGGGAGGAGAAGGGGAACAGCAGGGGACCAAGTAGGGGCAGAGGAAGGTGGCTGTGGGGGAGGGAGCAGGAGATAGAGGTGGGCAGCTGGGGGAGGCAGCTGTAGGGGAGAGGGACAGCAGGAGAGGGAGCAGGGGAGCAAGGGGAAGCAGAGAAAGGTAGGGGGCAAATAGGGGACAGCAAGTGGGGGTGGCAGCAGGGGGAGGCGGCTGTGGAGAAGGAGGAGCAGGGAAAGGCGTCGGGGGGGGGGGCAGGAGGGGAAGACGGCCGAGCACTCACATGACAGCTTCTTGTCCATGAACCTGCAACGAGAAAGCGACGCGGGGGGTCAGCACCGGGCAGGGGACAAAAGAGAGACACAAACACCCCCCCCAGACCCCGAGCCGCCACGGCAGCGGCCTCCGCGGTGCAGGCCAGGCCGCGGGCGGAGAAGCCCGGGCATCGTGGGGCCGTTCCCACCGCCCCCTCGCGGCTCCCCCGCACCCCTTTAGCCCTCGATCGCGCTTGCGGCCCTGGCCCGGTCACCATTCTCACTTCTTCAGCTCGGGCGGGTGTGCTTTGCTCATGGCGTCCCGCGCGCTCCCCCCACTCCACCGCGCGCGCCGCGCTTTGACGTCACAGCGCCGCCCGCAGCCAATGCGCACGCGCCTCGCTCACCCCTCCCACCCAGCCTCCGACAGCCAATCCCCGCCCCGCGGCAGCCAATGGGGACGCCTCTCGCTGGCCCCGCCCACCCCGTCCCCACCATCCCAGCGTCCCGCTCGCCACGCGTTGACGTCACCTCACCCCTGGCAGCCAATGAGAGCCGCTCTTCACTCCCTTTTCCCCACCCCCTCCGTTCTTCCCGGCGCCCCACGCGCCTTCCCGGCAGCCAATCAGCGCATGCGCGGGGGTCCACGTGCACCTGGCGCTGCGCGCGCTGTGGGCACCCGGGGGTCGAGCAGCGCTTTGCACATGGGGCTCGGCCTATGCCTGACACACACATTGCACACGTGCAGGGGTCACCCCGCAGGATGCGCAGGCGTGGGGGTCACCCTGGGCATTGCACATGCATAGGGGTCACCTCACAGTGTGCACACACGTGCAGGGGTCACCCTGGGCATTGCACATGCATAGGGGTCACCTCACAGTGTGCACACACATGCATAGAGGTCACCTCACAGTGTGCACACACGTGCATAGGGGTCACCTCACGGTGTGCACACATGTGCAGGGGTCACCCCAGGCATTGCACATGCATAGGGGTCACCTCACAGTGTGCACACACATGCATAGAGGTCACCTCACAGTGTGCACACACGTGCATAGGGGTCACCTCACAGCGTGCACACATGTGCAGGGGTCACCCCAGGCATTGCACATGCATAGGGGTCACCTCACAGCGTGCACACACGTGCAGGGGTCACCCCAGGCATTGTACGTGCATAGGGGTCACCTCACAGCGTGCACACACGTGCAGGGGTCACCGAACACCCAACAGCATGCATACAGGCAGGGGTCGCCCCACAGCACGCATGTACACGGGGTCACCCCATAGTGTGCACACAGGGGGCTCCCCCTGTGCTTTGCACATGCAAAGGGGCCGCCCTATGCTGTGCACGCATATGCGCACATCCCCAACGTGCAGTGCACATATGCGTTGCCCCACACCGTGTGCACAAGCGCCCCGACACCTCCTACCCTGCACCTGCACAAGCGCCTGCGGATGCAAGGGCCCCCCTGCAGCCCCACACACCCCCCCCCGCAGCACCCAGGGGGGCAGGAGCGCTGCACCTCGCCTTTAATGAGCGCGTGGGGGCCCCGGTGCCCCCCAACTACTGCTGGATGGCGGCCAGGCTGTCCTTCATCTTCTTGGCCATGACGGGGACAAGGCGGAGGTGGTCATCGCCGCAGGCAGCTAGACAGGCATCGAGCTGGTCCCGCACCTGTGCCTCTGTGCCCCCTGCCTCCAGCGCATCCTTTGCTTTGTCATTGCAATGCAGCGTGCAGCGGCTCAGGCGGTCCTGGGAAGCATCGGGGAGGGTCAGCAGGTCCTGGGGTGTCCCACATGCCCTATGCCCCCCCATATCCCATGTCCTCTCCATGCCCTGTGTCCCCCCTATGTCCCCCCATGCCCTGTGCCCCTCCACATCCTGTGTTCCCCCCATTCCCCCTGCGCTCCCACAACATATGTGTGTGTGTTCCCACCTGGAAGTGCTCCAACTCGGCAGTTACGATGGCCTGGGCCTGGGCAAGGGGCATGTGGCACCGCTCGATGCAGCGCTGCACCTGCTGCATGGAGGCTGCGGCATCCTCGCAGCACCGCGCACTGCACCGGAACATGGTGCCCTGCGGGGACACGGAGGGGAGGGGGGGGGGGGGGGGCGTTGGTGGGGTGAGGACACCCCCTGTTTGTGGGAGCAGCCTGCAAGGACATGGATGTGACACGAGCCAGGGGTGGAGTGAGGCTTCCTGAGGCGACTGGAGGGGGGCACAAGACATGGGGGCAACACAGGAAAGAGGGGGGCACAGGGCATGGGGGGAGCACAGGGGACATTGGGGACACAGGACATGGGGGGGACATAGGGAAGCATGCGGGGACACAAGGTGGGGGGGGGCATTGGGAGCACAGGGCATGGAAGGCACAGGGCACACAAGGACAACACAGGGGAGCAGAGGGCATGGGAGACAGAGCATGGGGGGACACAGGGCATGGGGGGGACAGGGAGCATGGGGGGAGCAGAGGTTATGGGGAGGACAGAGCACCGGGGGGGGACACAGGGCATGGGGGGGACAGGGAGCATGGGGCATGTTGGAGGGGCCCATGGCATGGGAGGGACACAGGGCTCGCAGTGAGGGGGCACAGGTCATGGGGGACACGGAGGGGGCACAGGGCATGGAGGAGCAGAGGGTGGAGGGGTGTCGGGGGAGCACAGAGCAAGGGGGACACACCGGGCTTGCACTGGGGGGCACAGGGCCTGCTCAAGGCACAAGGTGGGGGGGGGGCTGAGGGCTTGCAGGTTGGGCTCAGGCCTTGCAGGGGGGGTCAGGGCTTGCAGAGGGGGTCTCAGGGCTTGCAGGTTGGACTCAGAGCTTGCGGGGGGGGGGGGCTCAGGGCTTGCAGGGGGGGTCAGGGCTTGCAGAGGGGGTCTCAGGGCTTGCAGGTTGGACTCAGAGCTTGCGGGGGGGGGCTCAGGGCTTGCAGGAGGGGCTCAGGGCTTGCAGGTTGGACTCAGGGCTTGCAGGGGGGGCTCGGGCCTTGCGGGGGGGGCTCAGGGCTTTCAGGGGCGGCTCAGGCCTTGCAGGGGGGTTCGGGGCTGCCGGTCCCCGCGCTGCAGGCGCAGCCGCGCTCTCGCCGGGCACGTGGCGGCGGAGGGAGGCGGCGGGGTGGCAGCGTTTCCCCGCGGTCCGCAGCCCCTGCCTGCCCCCCCCCTTCCCCGGCTCCTGGCCGCCTCTCCCCCCCTCTCCCCCTTTTCCCGTGCCTGCATCCCGCGGATCCGCTCCCGCTCCAGCGCCTGCACGGCGCTCTCCACCGCCGCCTGCACCCGGCCCTGCGCCGCCTCCGCCATCGCCGGGACCCGCCCGCACCGGGGGAGGGGACAGGCTATACCCCCGCCCCGAGCCCCGCGAAGGGCAGCGAGCCTGGGGGAGGGCTGGGGGTCTGCAGGGAGCGGGCAAGGGGTGGGGAGACTCTTGATGGTGATGCTAAAAATGGGGATGAGGGCAAGGGATGCAAGGGCGATCCCATCACTGCCGCTCCTGCCGTGTCCTCTGGCTCATTTGCAGCTCGAGTGGACACCCCGGAGCATCACCGTGGTGGGAAAGACCATGCTGGGTGCCATGGGAATCCCTGCTTTGTGAAGGTGTCATAGGATCATAGAATGGTTTGGGCAAGAAGGGTTGGTTTGGGTTGCAACGGTTTGGGTTGAAAGAGACCTTAAAGCCCACCTTAGTTCCACCCCTGGTCCAGCTGCTCCAAGCCCCATCCAACCTGGCCTTGAGCACCTCCAGGGATGGGGCAGCCACCACTGCTCTGGGCAACCTGGGCCAGGGCCTCCCCACCCTCACAGCAAAACATTTCTTCCTGAGATCCCATCTCAGTCTTCCCTCTTTCAGCTTAAAACCATTCCCCCTCGTCCTATCTCTGCACTCCAGCTTTCCTGGAGCTCCTTTCAGTACTGGAAGCTGCCCTAAGGTCTTCTCCAGGCTGAACAACCACAACTCTCTCAGCCTGTTCTCCTACAGGAGGTGCTTCAGCTCTCGGATCATCTCTGTGGCTTCCTCTGGACTCACTTGAACAGATCCATGTCCTTACGTTGATGACTCCAGAACTGAACACAGGGCTCCAGGTAAGATCTCAGCAGAGCAGAAGGGCAGAATCCCCTCTCTTGCCCTGCTGGTTCCACTGCTTTGGACGCAGCCAGGACATGGGTGGGTTTCTGGGTTGGGAGTGCACATTGCTGACTCCGTGTTTGCACCACTGCGTGGAAATGCAAAGCCCCCACTGCAACGCAATGTCTGCAGCACAACCCGGCACTCGCACCATAATGCAGTCCCTGCACTGCGATGCAACATGGTGCTGCCCTGCAATGCCCACACCACGATGCAACACAGCAGAGTGCTGCATCACAGTGCAACACTGGATGGAAATGCAATGCCATGCACTGTGATGCCATGCGTGCGCTTGTACCATGATGCAAACCCGGCGCTGAAATGCAACACCGTGTTGCTCTGCCCTGCCTGCACCACAATGCAGCACGAGAGTGCGATGTAATGCCTGCGGCACAGTGCAGCTCTTCATGGAAATGCAACGTTTGCACCATGATGCAATGCCCACGCTGTAATGCAGCGTTTGCACCAGGATGCAACAGTGCATGGAAATGCAATGCCCGCGCTGTAATGCAGCGTTTGCACTAGGATGCTACACTGCATGGAAATGCAATGCCCACACTGCAGTGCAATGCCTGCACTTTGATGCAACACAACACTGCCCTGCAACACCTTCACCACAATGCAACGCAGTGGCGTGATGCAATACTTGCGTTACACTGCAACACTGCATGGTAAGGTTGGGGAAGGCCAGCAGTGCTTTGTAGCAACTCCCCCACTGTTCCCCCGAGGATGGATCCTGCACCCATCTTAGAATGCTAGAATCAGCAGGTTGGAAAAGACCTCTTGGATCACCAAGTCCAACCATTCCTATCTGCCACTAAACCATGTCCCTGAGCACCTCGTCTATGGGTCTTTTAAATACCTCCAGGGATGGGGACTCCACCCCCTCCCTGGGCAGCCTCTGCCAGTGCCCGATGACTCTTTCTGTGAAAATTTTTCTCCTGATATCCAGTCTGACCCTCCCCTGACGGAGCTTCAGGCCATTCCCTCTTGTCCTGTCCCCTGTCACTGGGGAGAAGAGCCCAGCTCCCTCCTCTCCACAACCTCCTTTCAGGGAGTTGTAGAGAGCAATAAGGTCTCCCCTCAGCCTCCTCTTCTCCAGGCTAAACAACCCCAGCTCTCTCAGCCGCTCCTCATAAGACTTGTTCTCCAGCCCCTCACCAGCTTCGTTGCTCTTCTCTGGACACACTCCAGAGCCTCAACATCCTTCTCGTGGTCAGGGGCCCAGAACTGAACACAGGACTCAAGGTGCGGTCTCCCCAGTGCCGAGTACAGAGGGAGAATCCCCTCCCTGGCCCTGCTGGTGACCCCATTTCTGATCCAAGCCAAGATGCCGTTGGCCTTCTTGGCCCCCTGGGCACACTGCTGGCTCATGGTCAGTCGCTGTCAACCATCACCCCCAGGTCCTTCTCCTCCGTGCAGCTCTCCAGCCACTCTTCCCCCAGTCTGTAGCGCTGCATAGGGTTGTTGTGCCCCAAGTGCAGGACCCGGCATTTGGCCTTGTTGAACCTGAAGCCATTGGCCTCAGCCCATTGGTCCAGACTATCAGTTCCCTTTGGAGCCTCCCTACCCTCCAGCAGATCCACACTTCCTCCCAGCTTAGTGTCATCTGCAAACTTGCAAAGGGTGCACTCAATACCTTCATCCAGGTCGTTGATAAAGTCTTACTCCATTTCCCAGTCAGGCCCACTGAGGCCAGGCTGGGAGGGGGTGCTGAGCCCATGGAGTGGGGCTCACAGAGCAGGATGAGATTGATGAAAATCTTGATGTGAGCTGAAAATGCGCACTCGCAACCCAGAAGGCCAATGGTGTCCTAGACTGCATCCAAAGAAGCATGGCCATCAGGTGAAGGAGGGGATTCTGCCACTTTACTCTGCTCTTGTGAGATCCCACCTGGAGTCTCTGTGTCCAGTTCTGGAGTCCTCGACGTAAGAAGGATATGGAACCGTTGGAGTGAGTCCAGATGAGGCCACAGAGATGATCTGAGGGCTGGAGCATCTCCCATAGGAGGATAGGCTGAGAGAGTTGGGGTTGTTCAGTCTGGAGAAGAGAAGGCTGTGGGGAGAGATTAGAGCAGCTGCCAGTGCTGAAAGGGGCTGCAGGAAAGCTGGGAAGGGGACTTTTTACAAGGCCATGGAATGACAGGATGAGGGGGAATAGCTTTAAATTGGAAGGAAGATTTAGATTAGACATCAGGAGGAAGTTCTTCACAATGAGGGTGGGGAGGCCCTGGCCCAGGTTGCCCAGAGCAGTGGTGGCTGCCCCATCCCTGGAGGTGTTCCAGGCCAGGTTGGATGGGGCTTGGAGCCCCTGATCCAGTGGGAGGTGTCTCTGCCCATGGCAGGGGGTTGGAACTGGGTGGGTTTTGAGGTCCCTTCCAACCTAAACCATGCTATGATTCTGTGAGCTCTGTGCATGGGGAACATCAGTGCTGCCTGCCCTGCTCCCTCAGCGCTGGAGAAGCCAGATCTGCTCCGGCACCTGCGCACCAGCTGTGCTGGCAGTGGGTGTGCAGAGGAAAGGGTGTGCGCACACCCCCCCACGCACAGCACGCACCCGCTGCACCTCCCCATCCATCCATCCATCCATCCATCCATCCATCCATCCATTCCCATTCGCTTCACAGTTCGGGCTGGAAACACAGGAAAACGGGGCTGAGCCCATCACTGCGGTATCAATTCTGCAAACAACCATGAGACCTAACAAGTTCACTGCCAATGTCCCCACCAAAAAAAAAGCCTCGAGAGATGAATTTTCTGAAAAAAGTGTCCTTTATATCACTTAAATAACTATAATCCAGATATTAAGGGAAAAAAAAAGAACAGTTGATCACAATAACATATTATAGAAATCAAAAATTAATTTAACCAGACAAAATAAATTAAAACATTAAATATTAACTTTCAGTGCAACATATACAGAAGACATGAGAGTAACCAGGACTTGAACAAAATAAACCAAACCAAACCAAACAAAAATAAGCTTTGGGCTGGTTATGATCAAGACTACGGAAAGGATTAATGCTGTACCGGGAGGTTAGAGCACCGGTTTGAGGAGGTTTCCTAGGATTAAGGTTCATTTTATTATTAATAAAAAAGTCCTATCTGTCCCCAGAGTGAGCGCGGTCCGTGTGGATGCTGCGGCAAAGAGTTCGCCGGCACTTTTGTCTCGATAGAAAAATAAAGCCCCATCCTGCAAGGGGTGGGGGAGGAGGTTCTGGCTTCGGAAAAAAAAATAGAATTGGAGAAAAATAACCCCAAAACCTAAGGAAAAAAAAACAAAACAAAAAAAACCCCAACCCAGTTGCGCTTTGCTGGGCTGGGGTCTGGCTCTGCGGCGGGGGCGATGCTTTGCTGGCACACTGATGGTGCTGCTGAGCCCGTCTCCTGCTGTTTTTCCGTGGTGGAAAGGAATAAAGGCAAAAAAAAGGGAAAACCAAACAAATAAAAAAGACCAAAACCAGAGGAGAGAGGCTGCGCTGGTCCCTGGCGCGGGTGTCCTGGGTGGGGAGCGGTGGTGGGACCCCCGGCTCTGTCAGACCCCTGTGGGGAAGGGGATGGGATGCGGTTACACTCCGGGAATGCTGGCAGCCGGCATCGTGCTGTGGTGCCCCCCGATTCCCTTACCCGTCTCCGTGTGGCAGCAGGAGGTACCACTTTTCAGGAGCCCTCCCGGCTTTTCTTGGCCGCCACCAGGTGTTCGGCACCACTGGCATCGCTTCCGCAGCTGGCAGCAGCTGTAAGGAAGCAGGGAAGGGATGGGTGGGGGCTCCTGGGGCCGCATCCTGCCCCAAATGGGCTGGGAAGGGGTGCTGAGCCCCACGGCCCAGTGTACTTACTGTATGAGCAGGCACGCGCTGATAAGCAGCACTGAGGCCACCACCGACACCACCACCAAGGCAGTGATCGTCTGCTTCTTCTGGTTGGCAGCCACCACGGCTAGGAGGTCAGCGTGCTCACACCGCGTCCCCACATACCCCGAGTGGCACCTACACCATAGGCAGACGATGGGAAAGGCATCAGAATCAGTCCCAGGGGCAAGGAGAGAATCACCCAAAGAGCAGGGAGGGAGAAAAGAATCTGGAGCATCATCCCAAGAACAGGAAAGGGCAAGGGCATCATCCCAAGGAGAGAGGAGGATGAAGAACATCACCTGAAGGTGAAGGGAGGGTGAAGAACATTGTCCTAAAGAGTGAGAAGGAAGAAGAACATCGTCCCAAGAAGCAGAAAGGGCAAAGAACGTCATCCCAAGGAGTGGAGACGATTAAGGACACTGTCCCAAGGAGTGGGGAAGACTTAAGGACGTTGTCCCCAGGACCGGGAAAGGGCGTTGTCCCAAGGAAAATGGAAGGGGAAGAGCTCCATCCCCAGGAGTGAGGAGGGGGAAGAGCTTCACCTAAAAGAGCTGCGAGGGGGAAGAGCTTTATCCCCAGACTATGGCATCTGCCAAAATGGGCTCAGCTCTACTTTTTGGGGATTCCCCTGGGTAAGCCAAGGGGAGACAATGATTTGAATCGCAGGAGTTGTTTTCCCGGCACTTACACACATGCTGGTTTGTCCTCCTGGACCAGGAACCGGCAGGTGCCGTGGAAGCAGAACTGGCTGTGAGAGTCGGGACAGTCATTGAAGTGGGATCTCACTGCTGCCGCCACCGGTGGGCCTGGAGCTGGGAGCAAAAACAAAGGAGAAAAATGGCATTTGGAGGGCACATTGGGGGCCAGCAGCCACCCTGGTGCTGCCAACAGCAAGTCAGCAGCTGAGTTTTAGGCCTGGATGTAGTTATTTTAGGGTCCAGCAGCCACATCGAGCCAGGACCACCCAAGGTCTTCCTTAAACCAGTGCCGAAAATAAGCCTCACTGGCACTGGAGGAATTTCCTAAAGAGCTTAAAGCTTAAAATGGAGGAGGAGAGAGTTAAGTAACAGTGGAGCCGGCTGCAGCCCCACTCTGGTGGCTTTGCCGAGATGCTGTTTTCCATTACACCCTGCACTGCTTTGAATTATCCTCCACAGCCGAGACGGAAAACAAATATCCTGCTTTTGGATTAGCCCGGGTATAAAGCACATCCGATTGCTGTCGTTTCAAAGCCACCTCAAGTTCCTGTTGCCGTGAATTTATGGCAGGCCAAGGTAATTAAACCCATGTCTGCCAAATGCTTCCGGGTCTTCAGGGAGGCAAAATGAGGGAAGATGGAGTAGGGCAGACTCAGCAGAGATGTGCCAGAGCAGTCACCCAATGACTCTACCTCTGGTGGTGGGAGGTTGGGGATGGGAGGTTTGGAGGTGCCGGAGCTGGTGGCAGCATCCTTGGGGTGTCAGGAACTGGGATCTGGTCTTTGTGGTGAGAAATGCCATCACCATCTGCATCACTGCTGGAAATTAGCATGGAGAGCGCGGCCAGAGGTGAAATCTAGGCCTCGATACTCCCACAAAAATAACCCTTTTGGGGGTTTTAACCCTTGAAGCTGAGCCCCAAACAGAGCTGCAAACGTCCCTGCTGCCAGTGCCTGCTGTGTCCCCCTGGCCCGGGCTCCGAGCCCTCCAGCCTGGTGGCAACAGTCATGCTGTTATGAGGAACAACGGTTTTCTGCTGCAAGAGGGGAGATTAAGGTGAGATCTTAGGAAGGAATGTTTCGCTGTGAGGGTGGGGAGGCCCTGGAACAGGTTGCCCAGAGCAGTGGTGGCTGCCCCATCCCTGAATGTTCAAGGCCAGGTTGGATGGGGCTTGGAGTGACCTGATCCAGTAGGAGGTGTCCCTGCCCACAGCAGGGGGATGAAACTGGATGGGCTTTAAGGTCCCTTCCAACCCAAACCACTCCATGATTCTATGTGCTGGCTTTGCAGCCCTTTGCAGGGTAGCGCATCCCTTTGTCCCCACCGGCAGCATGTCCCCAGATCCAGTGTCGGCTCCCAGGGCCTCCTGGCTTGCATTAAGCCCTGGTGTGCTCGCAGCTGCTCACCACATTGCAGCCACAGTCCTGTGCTGCCGCCGCCTGCACGGACCCTGTCCCCAACGTGTTGTCACCTCTTGGACCCCTTCCCTCCAGCCCCTTTGGTTGGGCATGGATCCATCGGGAGAGGGGCTGTGAGCATCCTCAGCAGTGCTGGTGCCTGCCCCACACAGGGTTTTGCTCCGAAGTCTCCCAGTGCTGCAGCAGCGCTGTTTCCGTTAACACTTCCCAACTGATGCTGGTGAACCATCCCATTTTCCAGCCCCAAAAGGAGTTTTTTTCCCTCCCTTCCTGCAGCCTGCACATCCTGACTGACAGCAAAGCCGCTGCGCTGGGGTAAGTGAAGGGCTCTTGGCTGTCGCAGCCCATTGTGCCGCATTTATGAATGAGGCGATTTATCGAGCGCGACCAGCTTGGTGCCTCTGCGAGCTGGCGTCAGGCACCAGCAGCCTCCCCGTGGGAGCTGCAGCACAGTTAATAAGACCAAACTTCCCTGCACGTTGGGATTTGCCTCCCTAAACAAGGTGCATGGGAAATACCTGCTGCAGATCCCCATTTCCCAGTTTTCCCTTAGGAATTAAGCACCTGTGGGTCAGGATCCCACCTGGGAACCCATTAGCCCCTAGGGAGGAGGGTGGGATGCAGGAGCATCCCTCCAGCTCATCCAGCACACACATGGATGAGGGTGGTTCCCCTGCGCCCATGCTTTGCTTCTGTTCCTTGGCACAGTGGCGATGTGGCTGCCCCACAAACACCCCAGGATTGCACACCCCAGGCTTTGCCCCGTGGCCAAACTCACCACTCTGGGCTGCCGTTGTGTTCTCCAGCGCATGGCACATGGCAAGCAGGACACCTGGGGAGAGGTCAGAGAGAGAGGGGTCAGCTGGATCATGCGTCCTGCAAGCCAGGAGAGTTGGCTGACACCTCTGGGTGGGTTTTACCCAAAATCACTCAAAGATTTATAAGGTTCCTTAAAAGGGAAAAATGCAACAGTGTTTGCTAGGGTGTTTTAAAGCCTGAAACGAAGCTGTTATTTGCATGTTTCTCTGGTTGCCCAGACAAGTGGTGGCTGCCCCGTCCCTGGTGGTGTTCAAGGCCAGGCTGGATGGGGCTTTGAGCAACTGGATCCAGTGGGAGGTGTCCCTGCCCATGGCAGGGGGATGGAATTGGATGGGCTTTGAGTTATTTTCCCACTCAAACGAGTCTGTGATGATGATTCTATGTACGCTAGGCACGTGCTTGCTCATCCTACAGCTGCCTGCTTGCACAGCATCCCCTGTCAGCCCACCCTGTGTCCTCCCACCAGCTCCTCCGGTCTGTGTCCATAAAGCGGGACTGGATCCAGCTTTGCTGCAAGCTCAGGTGCTGCAACGGCCTCACCAGCCCTGCCTTCTCCCTGCCTGCAAACACTGCCTGAGCTACAAGTGCTGCTCTGATCCCTGCAAATCTGCAGGCTCCACCTTTGTGGTGTGAGCTCCCCTGTGCAAAATGCCCAGGCACAGCTGGTCTGGTGCAGGCAGAAATACCCTGTGTAGGCAGAAAAAAACCACGCAGCCCTCAGCACAGGGATGCTGGAGGTCCATGCAAGCTCAGAACAAAAGAGAAGGGAGACAGAGGGGTCTGGAGACCCCCCTCACCAACTAAGAGGCTTTACCAGGGCAGCTCGTCCCCGGGTTGTGAAGCGAGATGAGGCTGGCAGCCCCTACACTGGGTTTGACCTAATTTCTTGCATGGGTTTAATCAAATCACACAGAAAGGCAATAGGCAGGAGACCAAGCCGAGCATCAACTCTTGGGGTTTGCATCCAGCAAACCACACAGTGACCAGCAGCTGTAGTTAGCGCAGCAGCCTCCCTCATTTCAGCTTCTCCTAGTCACACCTTTCCTGGTGCTGCTGCAGACCTGGCCAACCCCCAGGGATTTTCTTCCTGTGGAGATTTAATTTGAGGTGTCTTATCTCCTCCCAGGTTTCTGTCCTGCTGCTGCTGGTAGCTCATTGTTGGAAGATGCTTCGCTCTTTTGCCCGTGCTGATACCCACACCTCCATACGGCGAAGAAACTATGTGTTATTTGACAAATGGCTCATTCCTGTGTCACAGAGTGGTTGTATCATCCCCTTCGGCATTCCAGCTTGTCCTGCCAGGACTCTGGTGGTGCTTCTTCCCTGTTTCTCCCCACCAACAGGTATAACCCAGCTTGAGTTAAAGCCACTTCAGCTGGAGGAGCCTGGCTGAGGAAGCAGCCCGGCTCACTCTGTGCAATTGCCTCATCCTTGGTCACAGCTCCACTTCCCCTCGCCAACCACTTTCCATCTCTGATGCCAGCCGAGGACTCTGGTAAGCTCCCAGAGAGCTGGTGTGAGGACACCGGGCAGCCCTGGCTGAGCCAAACACCTTATGGAGACATGGAGCATCAGTGTCTGGCCAAACCGAGACCCTTGAGAGCAGGGCTACACCTGGCAGCAGCCCTGAGCCACTGCAGGCGCTCGCTTTTGGCAACTCCACCCCAGTCCCATTTTTGGCTTTTTCCTCTCCCCAAACCTGAAAGATCAAATCCTGCATCAACAACTCCAGTTTTATGTCAAAGTAGGTGCTTGGCCATGCCAGCCAGGCTGCTGCCACCATCCCCATCCCCTGGCTCCTTGGATTTAGGAAGGCCTCCTTGCCATCACCCCCAGTCAGCAAAGCCTCCCTGAACTCACCCTCACAGCAGAAGACCCCTCAACTTGTTGATGGACCCCCAAACCCCTCAACTTGCTGACAAACACACCCATAACAACTCCAACACGACATTAATCACCAGCCTCCACTTCTTGACCAGCAAAGGGCTCAATCGCTCTCACCCTAAGCAATTTGTAATGCTCTTCATGAGGAGCTCACAGTTATCATCAGAGTTTGTTCCTTGCCCAAAGTTTTCCCTCCTAATCTGCTTGGCTTGGATTTTTCCCCTCAGCTTTGCAGTTCAGCCCTGGGCAGCCATCAGGTGCACAGGCATCAAGCTGGAGGACATTCCCCTTTTGCCTCAATCTGCTGCTTTGATGTGGTTTATAAAGAGCTCTTCTCCCCACACAGCATCTGTGGCACCGTGGAAGCTTGGACCCAACCCAGACTGGATGCTGGGAGCAGCCATCACCCCTGGAGAGGAACTGGGAAGAGCAGGGAGCCTGGCCAGGTGGGAAACCCACAGCTCAGCCCACGAGGTGGGCAACCACCAGGGATGGAGAGGTTCAAAGCCACACCAGCGGGGAGCAGAGGGGATGTGGGCATTGCCAAACCGAGCTGGTGGGAGCTGCTGGATGAGGTGGGGAAGGGTAACGGCTGCTGGAGTAACCAATCCCCAAGGGGGCTTCCTGCTTGAGGGGTGCTTGGTGGAGGAGATGTGCCAGACTAACCGACCCCCAAGGCAGCCTCATGCCTGTGGGGTGCTTGGTGAAGATGTACCCGAGTAACTGACCCCCGAGCCAGCCTCCCACCCGAGGGATGTGAAGTGAGGAGGCATTTCGGCATGGCCATGCCAGAGCCAGAGGAAGCGCTGGAGAGAAAAGCCGGAGGGGGACCAAGACCCACTTGCTTCCTGACCCTGAGAGCTGCCAAGAGCCCCTTGCGCACCAGGTTGGTGCTGCCTCGTCCCAGGCAACCTCAGCTCAACCACGGAGCTGCGGCGAGGAGCAGCAGAGCCCCGGTGCTGCGGGAGCCACAGGCAGGGAACGCACAACTCTCCTCCCTCGAGAGGAGAGGGAGGGTTGCAGCAAAACTGCAACCAAGCTGCAGCCAGCACTGCTGGGGGCGCGTTCCCTGGCCCCTCAGCATCACACATATCCAGGCAAGGAGCAACCACATCACAAATGTGCGCTCTCCCACTTCCATAGTCACCAAATCGGGATCCATCCCGTCCCACACGCAGCATCACCCGCATCCAGCCCCACGTACCTGCATGTTTGTCTCCTGTCCCCACTTGCCACCACCTCATCCCTTTCCCTAGCAAAAGGAGCATGAGATTAACGTCTCCTTTTAATTGCCAACCCAGCACCACGCTCTGGCTAATTAACGCTACCCTAAAGTAAATGAACGAGACTGGAGGGCTCGTTCTCCCGCCGAGGCTGTACTCACAAGTTGTGGCGAAGGCGCATTCCCACAGGCGAGGAGTGGTTTAAGCAAATAACTTCGGCAGGGACCGAAGCCAAAGGGGTTTGGAGGATTTACGGAGCAACAAGTGACCGCTTCCCAACCCTACACCCCCTCCCTGTGAGCACCAGCCCCTCTACCCTGAAAAATAAACCTATTTCAGGATGCTGGGGCTGGATGCTCGGGGTGCTGAGGAAGTTTGGGGGAGCAGAACCCCCATTGCTGCCCACCCGAACCCATCCCTGGGGCGGTCGGGGAGCAGCCCCCTCCAGAGATGCCAGTTGGGGTGCAGGACGGTGAAATAGGGAGTGTTTGGAGGAGGGAGGGACCTGGAGAGGAGGGTAGCAGGGTAGAGATGTACTCAAGGTAGCAGGGCACTGGAGGAAAGGGGGACTTAGGGGATTGGGGTACTGGGAAATGGGGGTACAGGGAAATGGGATACCTGGAGAAAGAGGGGAAACCAGGGGAGGGAGTCATCAGGGGATGGGTGTAGCAGGGTAGGGGGTACCCAGTGGATAAGGGTACTGGGAAATAGGAACCCCCGGGAAGGAGGCATCTGGGGAAGGGATCACTGGGAGAGGGGGGTACCTGCAGGAGAGGGTTATGAGGGGATGGGGGTACCAGGGTAGAGGGGCAGACAGGCGAGGAGGGGGGTACCGGGGGATGGGGGTCACTGGTGGAGGAGGGTACCTAGGGATGGGGGTATCCAGAAATGGGGGTATTGGAGGAGTGAGGAACCCAGGAAGGTTGGTACCTGGGGGAAGGGGGTAGTGGGCCAGAGGGGTACCAGAGTAGGGGGTACCCAAGGGATGGGGGTAATGGGAAATGTGGATACTAAAGGTAGGGGGGTACCCAGAGATGGGGAGTACGTGGGGGTAGGGGGTACCCAGGGAAGAGGGTACCTGCAGGACGGGGTCACTAGGGGATGGGGGTACTGGGAAAGTGGAGTACCCAGTGGATAGGGGTACCAGGGAAGCAGGGTACCCCGGAGATACAGGTACCTAGGGATGGGGATACCCAGGGGTGGGGATACCGGGGTATGGGGTGCCCAGGGATGGGGGCACCGGGCAAATGGGGTAACCAGGGCACGGGGGTACTGGGGTAGGGGGGTACCCAGAGTAGGGGGTCTATCGGGGCAAGAAGCCACGGGGAGAGGAGGGTACCCGGGGATGGGCGACACATAGGGATGGGCTGTACCCAGGTACAGGGTACCCAGGGGAAGAAGTCACCGGGGCTGGGGGTACGCAGGGACGGGGGTACGCGGGGATGGGGGTACCCGAGGATGGGGGTACCCGGGGATGGGGTCTCCCGGTTCCCCGCACCTACCCACGGCCAGCGCGGCCGCCGCCTCGCCCGGCATGCTGTCGGTGGGGCCGGGGGAGCCGGCAGGGCCGGGGGAGGCGGGCGGGGAGGCGGGAGGGGGCGGCCCGGCCGGGCGGGGAGCGGGGCGGAAATGGGCGAGGGCGGGGCCGGGCCGGAGGCAGTGCGAGAGGGCCCGGGGGGGTGTGGGGACCCCCTGCTGCCCCGCTGGGGTCTGTGGGGCCACCACCCCCCCCAGGGGTCAATGGGGGACACCCCCTCCTGCCCCGTTGGTGTCTATGGAGACACCCCCCGTGTTTGTGGGGAACCCCAGGAGTCAATGAGGACCAACTCTACATGGCTATGGGGGACCGCCCCCCCCATCCTGCCCCACTGGGGTCTGTGGAGGGCCCCCCCCAACAGGTGTCTATGGGGGACACCCCCTCCTGCCCCGCTGGTGTCCATGGAGACCCTCCTGCTGTGTCTATGGGGAACCCTGTAGTCAATGGGGACCACCTCTACATGGCTATGGGGGACCACCCCCCCGTCCTGCCCCACTGGGGTCTGTGGGGAACCTCCCACCCCCTCAGGTGTCTGTGGGGATCCCCCCCCACTCCTTCCCCATGGGCTCTATGGGCACCTGCCTCCCCGTCCTGCCCCACTGGGGTCTGTGGGGCCCATGCCACCCCACCCCCACTGGTGTCAATGGGGGACACCCCCTCCTGCCCCACTGGTGTCAATGGAGTCCACTCCGTGTGTGTGGGGAACCCCAGGAGTCAATGGGGACCACCCCCCCCATCCTGCCCCATTGGGGTCTATGGGGGACACCCCCTCCTGCCCTGCTGGTGTCAATGGAGACCCCCTCGTGTTTGTGGGGAGACCCCCTCGTGTTTGTGGGGAACCCCAGGAGTCAATGGGGACCACCTCTACATGGCTATAGGGGACCGCCCCCCCCACTCCTGCCCCACTGGTGTCAATGGAGACCCCCCCGCTGTGTCTATGGGGAACCCCAGGAATCAATGGGGACCACCTCTACATGGCTATAGGGGACCGCCCCCCCACTCCTGCCCCACTGGTGTCAATGGAGACCCCCCCGCTGTGTCTATGGGGAACCCCAGGAATCAATGGGGACCACCCCTACATGGCTATGGGGGACCGCGCCCAACCTGCCCCATTGGGGTCTGTGGGGCCCACCCCCCCCAACAGGTGTCTATAGGGGACACCCCCTCCTGCCTCACTGGTGTCAATGGAGACCCCCCCCCGTGTCTATGGGGAACCCCAGGAGTCAATGGGGACCACCTCTACATGGCTATGTTGGACCGCCCCCCCCTCATCCTGCCCCATTGGGGTCTGTGGGGAACCTCCCGCCCCCTCAGGTGTCTGTGGAGATCCCCCCCCTCACTCCTTCCCCATGGGCTCTATGGGCACCTGCCTCACTGGTGTCAGTGGGGAATGCCTCCCCCAGGGGTGCCTACAGGGACCCCCCCTTTCCCCCTCCTGCCCCTCAGGTGTCTATGGGGACCCCTCAGCTCCCACCACACGGAGGTCAGATGGGGAACAATTCACTCCTCCTGCTCCATTGAGGTCAATGGGACACTCCCCTCCCCCCCCCCCCCGAGGTCTATGGGATACCCCTCCCTATTGCTTCATGGGAGTCTCAGGGACCCCCACGGGTGTCTCAGGAAACCCTGACTTCCCTGACCCTGAGGCTGAAATTAGGACTCCCCCATGGAGGTCCTGGCCTCCACTGAGACCCAACATTCCCCCTTTGGCACCTGGAGGCTGGGGGCCAGCAGCAGCAGCGACCCCCCCTTCTTCCCCCTTTCCACCCCTCTGTGCATCACTGGGTCAGGCTCCCCGATTGCTTCACTGACCACAGGCGTGTTCCTCCAGTGGCTGCTGCCTGAGCGCCTACGCCCCTTCCTTGCCCCTCGCTGATCCCAGCCTTTGTCATCCCTCAATCCTTAGGGCCGAGCCCAGGTTCCCTTTGGGAGAAGGAACGCTGCATGGGAATGGGGGGGAACACATACCCACGGGGACCCCAAAAATGCTCATGGCTAAAGCCCAGTGCATTTCCCATGGCCCATGACTGGTGTTTGTCCTTGCTTAGAAGCCTCCTGAGATGGGGCTTGGCCTCGCAGGCGAGGGGCGACCATTGTTTTTGGGGCAGGAATTGGATCTAGTTGCATCCCCCTGGTGCAAGAGGCCCCACATCTGTGCCGCTGCTAAGCCAGCGTCCCCGCGGGAGCTGCTCCCAGCTCTGTGGGTTGAGCCTTCTCAGCGTTCCCAGGTGATACCATCTCACCTTAGCACTTGAAAGCAGCTCTTTGAAGAAGCTGGGAGCCGGTTGTTCCCCACACTCCCAGTCCCCAAAGCCCCAGCAGTGATTTTTACACCCAAACCCCAAGTGTTTCATAGAATCATGGAATGGCTTGGGTTGGAAGAGACCTTAAGCTTATCCAGTTCCAATCCTCCCTGCCATGGGCAGGGACACCTCCCACTGGATCAGGTTGCTCCAAGCCCCATCCAACCTGGCCTTGAACCCCTCCAGGGATGGGGCAGCCACCACTGCTCTGGGCGACCTATTCCAGGGCCTCCCCACCCTCAGAGCTAAACATTTCTTCCTAAGATCTCATCTCAATCTCTCCTCTTTCACTTGAAAACACAATCTGGACCACTTTTGAACCATTGGTGGTTTTCCCCTGAGCAGTGTCTTGAGCTCTGGGTATCCCTGAGGTACCAGGACTGCATGAAGAAGCTCAGCAGCCATCACCCACTTCCAGATATCCCACTGGAGCTCCTACTGTCCCCACAAAGGGTCACCAAACCCTCTGCCAGCAGCCAATGATTCACTTTCCAGCCAACCAAAGATAAAAACAAGCTGGGAGACGACCCCAGTGCGGGTAAGGTTGTGTTGTTCCCTTGGTTCTTGCCTTCCCCCACCTCCCCTGGGCTGATAACCAGGATATTTATTTGTAAATAGAGGCTTCCTCCTTTGCAATAGTCCTCCCACCTCGGCCATGAATCACTCGGTGGAAGTGATTGCTCCTGCAGCAAGAACTGGAATGGTGGCAGGGCTCGTGGAGGTCGGGCGTTGAAGCTAGGAGGGAGGAGTGTGCCGCAGGCAGGGCAGGCAGGAGCAAGGCAGAGCAGTAAGCCCAAAGGAATTCAGGGATGCTGGTGAGTCCCTAGAAAGCCACCTTGGAAGCCATGGGCAAGTCATACTGAAAGGTGTCTCTTTCTTCCTGGCATGAGGATGTGCTGCGAAAGAGTGATGCTATAATGGGGCAACCCCCTGGCTTTGGCTTTGTATGACACAAGGGGAAGAGATTTCTGGTTAAAAGGAAAAAAAAATCAGGTTATTGATTTATAATTTGTCTTTTTTATTTGGAACCAGTCACCTTGGAAGGGAGCAATCCCACAAGGAACTATGTTATGTTTGAGCAAAGAAAAACCAGTAAGCAGCTTGCAGAGAGCTGGCTGAGGTTGCTGCCTGATGCTGCTTGCTCTCTGCCTGCAGGCTTTGGGCTGGCTCTGTGCAGGTATCCACCAGCATCCCTGACAACTGCCGACACCCCCAACACCCATTGGCATTCCTGACACCGACCAGCATTCCCAACACTGCCAGCATGCCTCACAGCCCCTGGCATCGCCGACACCCGCCGGTATCCCCAGCATCCACCAGCATCCATGACACCTGCCAACTGCTCACCGACCTGGTGCTGTTTCAGAAGCACTGGCCAAAAGCATCGCCCCTCACCACTCCAGCTGCCCTCCTAGCACCAGTTCAAGGGGTTTCATGATTTTCCTGCTGTTATATAACCACAAAAACAATTATTTACTTGTTTTGCCCCGATGCTGGCAAGGTGCACAATGCTGAGAGCCTTGGCGGGTTTGTTGTTTTTCTTTTTCCTTTTCCAGTTACTCTTTGTCAGTGGCTTATTCTGGGGTTGGAGATTAAAGGTGTTATTCCTCTGTCTCCAGATTAAGTGAAACGAGGGGCAGATCCTCCCTTGCTCGATGCTGGGCAGAGCTGGCTGGCCGCAAACTGAGTCCAAATTCACCAATGTAGGATAAAGCCCTGAAAAAAAAAGGTGTATGAACCCCCTTGCCTTTCACAAATTGGGGAGAATGAGGTTAATGTGTTTCTTTGTGAAGCTTCCCTTTGCATCACCCCATCTGATCCGAAGGCTGGAGCACCTCCTAAACAAGGACAGGTTCAGAGAGTTTGGTTTGTTCAGCCTGGAGAAGAGAAGGCTCTGGGCAGAACTTAGAAGAGCCTCCAGTAATGAAAGGGGCTCCAGGAAAGCTGGGGAGGGGCTTTTGATCAGAGAGGGCAGGGATAGGACAAGGGGAATGGTTTTCAGCTGCAAGAGGGGAGACTGAGATGAGATCTTAGGAAGAAATGTTTCCCTGTGAGGGTGGGGAGGCCCTGGCCCAGGTTGCCCAAAGCGGTGGTGGCTGCCCCATCCCTGGAGGTGTTCCAGGCCAGGTTGGATGGGGCTTGGAGCCCCTGATCCAGTGGGAGGTGTCCCTGCCCATGGAACTGGATGGGCTTTGAGATCCATTCCAACCCAAACTATTCCATAACTCTATGACCTCTCTGCCTGTGGGCAGTAGTCAAGGCTGGAAGGTGATGCTTGGACCTCTCTGCTGTCAGAGGCCGGAAAACCAAAGTACAGCAGAGCATGAATCAGTGGCTGTTTTAGGTGACCCCCCTGCTGCAAAACACCCTCCGTGCCCCAACAGATCAAGGAGGAGACTCCAGCCCTCGTGATGGATGGGGAATATCATGGTTGAATGTCACCATCTGCAGCCATTGCTTGGCAAGAACGCTCTATCGTATAATGGTTTGGGTTGGAAGGGACCTCAAAGCCCATCCAGTTCCAACGCCCTGCCATGGATCACGTTGCTCCGAGCTCCATCCATCCTGGCCTTGAACACCTCCAGGGATGGAGCAGCCATGGCTTGTCTGGGCAACTTGGGCCAGGGCCTCACTCATGCCTCCCGTGACAGAGATCCCTTTGATCTCCACTTAACGTATTCTGACCTGGCAGTGATAAAAAGGATGCCTCCCTCCAAAAGCCCTCTCGATATCCTGCCCCAAAGCAGGGTGTAACAAGCGGTGCTGTGTGCTGGTGTCCAGCATAAAAGCCTCCATCCGCCTGTTTATTTTGGATTGTGACCGTGAAAATCAGGCAAAGGGAAAACATCGCATTTCACCCTCCCCGCCCCTGCCCCAGCGGCTCACACAAACCCAAATTGTAGCCGCCGGGATGTTTTTGGCTTCTCTGTTGAACGCAGAAATCAATCAGGCTGTGGTGGGGGGAGCTTAGCCCTCCCCTGTTTATTTGCTTAATGTATGGGCTCAGGATAAATTAAATATTATGCCCAGGGTCACGCACCGATTGCTGCTGCCCCACAGCTCATGCATCCCAGCCTCAGGGATGCTCGCATCCCTGCAGCTCCCCCATCCCAAATCTGGAACTGGGGAGGGGTCTGATCCATCCCGGGGGTGCTGCTGGTGGGAAAGCGCCACTGCCGTCTCCTCTGGCTAAAAATGAGGCCTTAGTGGAGTTGTTTTTTTTTTTTTTTCCTGGCTTTATCTTGCAGCCACTGGTTCTGTTTTTCTGCCAGCTTAAAAGGCTCTTTCATAGCCGGGATTTTCCCCTGTGAATGTGCATTTTATTCAAGGGGTTTTTTTTTTGTGTGTGTGTTATTTTTTTATTTTTTTTTTTTCCTAAATAACTTCTTGGGGTTTTGTTCCTCCCCAGGCATTTTCTTTAGCTCCCCCCATTGCTGTTTATGACCTTTCTTTGCAAAAAGCCTCTATAAATAAAGGATTTTTGACCTAGGGGCTCAAACCTGGCCACTAGAAAGGGCTTTGTTGGCTGCAGCAACGCGGCTGCTTCCAGGCTGGCACCTCTCGGGCTAACGTCAATAAGGGACCAGTTAGCATGAGATTATGTTTCGTATATATGAATATATATATGTGTATTTATCTTCATCCAGACATGCAGAGGGGGGATAAACGTGGTGCGGTGTGAGCAGGAATTCTCTTTAGGAGCACAAGAGAAGGCAGAGGGGCTGAGAGCTGGTGGAGGAGGTGGCTGTCAGGTCCCTCTGCCAGGTGTTTTGGCTGCTGTGGGTTTACCAGCTCTCTCTGTAAGCCGCCGCGGTTGTGAGAAGCCACGTTCATTTACACCGCTGAGGGTTGCCTGACACAAGGGGCATTCAGCTGTGGTGGCCAGGGACCCAGCGAGCACTCGAGCCGCTGCACGTCTGGCCGTACCCTCAAAAATCCCAAAGCCAGGCTTTGTTTTTCCTCCTCAGAGGGCTTGCAAGCAGGACCGAGGGGCAGCACGTGGGATGCATGGAGCTGGGAAGCACAGGAGGGTGTTAGGGTGGCTTTTGGGGGAGCAGCACCCCCAAATCTAGTGGAAAATGTCCCTGTCCATGGCAGGGGTTTGGAACTGGATGGGCTTTAAGGTCCCTTCCCATCCAAACCATTCTACGAAACAACTGTGGGACCCACTGGGAAGGGACAGGGAGGCTTGGGATACCCTCACCACGAAGGTGGGACCCACTAGGCAGGATATCCAAGATCCAGCCAAAGTATTCAGGTTTGGGAAGTCTCCCTGTGCCCTTCCTTTCTCTGTGAGCCACTGGAGTGGGGCAAAGGGACCTTAGTGTCCGGCTTGGAAAAAGCACCCAAGTCTGGCCAGAAAGCAGCCGGCAGCTGAACAGAGGCCCTCAGTCTCTGGGCCATTAATCCAGCTGTCACAAAAGGCGCAGCGGCAGGTCACAATGCATGGCACATGCCCGAGCTTGATGTATTTGTCCTTGTTCTGCTTGTTTATCTATCATTTGCATTGTGCCTGCCTGGCAGGCTCACCGCCCTGCGCCCGTCCAACGCTGCTGGGAGCGCTGAGTCAGCACCCGCATCCCGCTGTCCCCACGCAGCGACCTCCCGGGCATCCGCCAACAGCTGCCCGGAGCTGGGAGGATTGGGATAGCATTGGCACAACCAGAACCTGGAGCTGGAAGACTTGGGTTGGCATTGGAACAACCGGAGCCCAGAGCTGGGAGGTTTGGGATAGCATTGGCACACCAGGAGCCCCTGCAGCCGCTCAGCTGCACTGGAGCATGCGACGAAAACATGAGAATGTGGGAAAGCAAACACGGCTCCCCCCTTGAGCTGTGACTCCCCAGTGCGATAGGCAACCCCACCTCCCACGGGAATGACTCACTCACCACCTTCGGAAGCGGAGATGGAGGTGAAGGATCGCAAAGGCTGGGAGCTCTGGGGATGGTGCTGGAACCCGCATGACTCAGCCTGGCAGGAACGGCAGGAATCTGTACCTGCCCAGGGAAATCGCACACTGGTAGAACAGGTCCAGGCATTCTCTGCTGCCATAACTCCCCTGGGAAGGAGAGAGAGAGAGAGAGAGACCCTGGAGGGATTGGATGCTCTTGGAGATCCTCCGAGATCTTGCAGCATCTCACACCTGCGTTTCTCAAGTGAGACAAATATCAGGAAGGGAAGGTTTAGATTTGCACCTGAGCTCAAGAAACAGTCGCTGCACAGCTGCTGACACGCTGCCTTTGGAGTCTGCAGCTTTGCTCTTGACCGTAAAACACTTAAATGCTCTGAATTTGGCCCATAACGGAGCAGAGACTGCAATAAACCTCTGACAGACGGGGAAGACAAGAGCTGAGAGCAGCCGTTGGTGGTGCTTTTGGCTCTGCTTTCCCAGTCCGCTGGGCAGGGGCCGGCTTGCTCGTCCCCCCAGTACCCCCGACACTTGGCTCAGAGAGAAAAGAAGAACAGGAGGAGACTTCCCAAGCATGATTTCCTTGGCTTGTATGTCTTGGATGTCCTGCCTGGTGGGTCCCACCTGCATTGGGGTATCCCAAGTTTCTCAGTCCCCTTCTGGTGTGTCCCCACAGTCATTTCATAGAATGGTTTTGTTGGGATAGGGACCGGGCAACATGATGGGGCTGTGCCATCTGCCAGGGGAGAATCCAGCAGTAGGTGACACCACGAGGAGCCCCTGCACAGGCAGGGTAGGGACAGGACAAAGAGCCACAGTGCTAATCTGCTCCGTCCCCTTACAATGGGACCTGTAAGACCAGGGAAGGAGCCCTTTGGCCAAGGGGACCTCACCATTGACACAGTCCCTGCACAACCCTGCCAGCAGCTCCTTGCCCAGGGCAGAGCAGGAAGAGCTTGGGAGACCCCATACTTTGCTTATGCTGCTGCCGGGCTTAACGACACTGAGACGATTTTGCTTGGTTGCAAAACAAACTTCAACGCTGGGCTCGTGCCAAGCCTGGAAAATTTCGAGTGCAAGGAGCAGCATGGGCAAAGTTGAGAGGCACCGAGCCTGGCTGCCGGTGTGCGCCTGTGCCTGGGGCTGCACAAAGCCCGTGCTCCACCGCAGCCGCCTGGACACTACTGGGATCCAGGCTTTGCCCCTCGTGCATTACAACAGAGCTGGGAGACGAGGATGCACAGCTGCAGCTGGTGCAAGAAGGGGAATTCGGGCACGGAGAAGGGAATTAGGTTTCTGGGGATGGTTTCTATTTTGGGGTTGTGTTGCAATGGTTTCCTGAGCTGTGATGTCGTGCCTTGGCCCAGTGACGGCATCCGTGCCAGTCTGTCTTGTTTCACAAGAGCTGCTCCAGGAAAATGACCTGTGCAATGCCTGCTCTAACTTCCCCTCCAGACAGCTCATGCCAGGTTTGCGATGGCTCCTCGCTGCTGTTTCCCTGTTGTAGGAAAGGGACCAAGAGCCCTTCATCCCCTAGGAGATAACTGCGTGGTGGAGGTAGCTCCAACATCAGACCTGAGCAGCTCTGGAGCTCTCCCGGGACACAGAGCTGTGGTGCCACCAGCTGTGCACCACAGCCTGCGTGCCCATGCTGCAAAAGTCCCTTGCAGAAAGCCTTAAAAGGCTCGGGCAGCATTAGAGACCAGAAGACAAATTAAAACCCAAACACAGAATCACAGAGTCGTTTGGGTTGGAAAGGACCTTAAAACCCATCCAGTCCCACTCCCTGCCATGGGCAGGGACACCTCCCACTGGATCAGAGGCTCAAAGCCCCATCCAACCTGGCCTTGAACACTTCCAGGGATGGGGCAGCCACCACTGCTCTGGGTGATGTGGGGCAGGGCTTCCCCACCCTCATCGTGAAGAATTTCTTCCTAATGTCTAATCTAAATCTTCCCCCTTCCAATTTAAAGCCATTCCCCCTTGTCCTTTCACTCCATGGCCTTGGAAAAAGTCTCTCCCCAGCTTTCCTGCAGCCCCTTTCCGTACGTGAAAGCTGCTCTAAGGCCACCTTCTCTTCTCCAGGCTGAACAACCCCAACTCTCTCAGCCTGTCCTCATACAGGAGGTTCACCAGTCCTCAGATCATCTCCGTGGCCTCCTCTGGACCCGTTCCAATAGTTCCATACCCTTCTTATGTTGGAGATTCCAGAACTGGACACAGGACTCCAGGTGGGGTCTCACAAGAGAAGAGAGGAGGAGGAGAATCCCCTCCCTCAACCTGAAACTTTTGAATCTTTTGCTTCTCCCATCACATCAAGAAACTCGATAACAAAGTTTGCTGCATCATTCAATGGCTCTTTGATGACTACCCGGGCCTGACAGCTCTGCTTGGATGAAGGTGTAAACTCAACAGGCTCTTTCAGAAGCACTTGGTGCCCACCCTGGCTGTCATTTAGGACTGCTGAAAAGAAACGGGAGCACAAAATGCTGCCCCAAGCATCACAAAGGCAACTTGACGTCAGGACCCAGGGAAGTGAAAGGCTCTGGGCCAAGAGAAGGGAAGCTGTGTTTGAAAAATGACAATTTCTGTCTAGGAAAAGGCAGGGCAGTGAAAGGAGCCCTTCTTTGGGGCTCTCCAGGAGCCCGGGCGCAGAACAAGAAAAGCCTTTGAACAGCCGGGTAAATCCTTGGCCGTCTGCCAGCCAGTGCCTGCAAAGAACCCAGCAGAAAAAAAAACCTCTGCTGGCTGGATTGGGAAAACAGGGAGACATCCCTGTGCGTCTGGTGGTCCTGAGATGTGAGCTCCTTTCCCAGGGAGGCTGGGTCCCAGCAAAACATTTCTAGCATCCCACCCCACTGGCAGGTGTGTGCCGGCCGGCTGCCTGTGCCGAGCGCGGTGCTGGCTGCGATGGGGATGGCAGCGAGGGAAAGGTGAGCACAGCCAAGGCAGCACGGCACAGCCGCTTGGTCCAGGACCGGCGGTGAGCGTGTGTGCTGAGGGCAGGGGAGCAGACAGCTCTACTGAGAGGACTGGAGAAAAAGAGAAAATCATAGAATCAATAAGGATGGAAAAGCCCCCTCAGCTCATCCAGTCCAACCATCAGCCCAAACCCACCATGCCTGCTAAACCATGTCCCAAAGTGCCACGTCTTCATGTTCTTTGAAACCCTCCAGGGATGGAGACTCTACCACACTGCCCTGGGTTGCGTGGTCCAGTGCTTCACCACTCTCGGTAAAGACACTTTTCCTGATGTCCAATCTAAACCTCCCCTGGTACAATGTGAGGCCATTTCTTCTCATCCTATCGCTTGTTACTTAGAAGACCAACACCCACCTCACTATAGCCTCCTTTCAGGCAGGTGTAGACAGCAATGAGCTGTCCCCTCAGCCTCCTCTTCTCCAGGCTAAACAGTCCCAGGTCCTTCAGCTGTTCCTTTAAGATTCGTGCTCCAGATCCTTCACCTATAAAAAAAGGAGGAAAAATCCCTGCTTGACTGCATGCTCCTTTGTCTTGGGTGTTTTGAAGGTTTGCTCTGCACCCGGCAGGCACCCGCTACGCACCCGCTACACCGCTGATGCAAGCAGAAACAACCATCTCCTATCAACAATATAACTTGTTCTGAGTAGGACGTCAGAGATCCTAGAATTACAGTATAGTTTGACCTGGAAGGGACCTCAAAGCCCATCCAGTTCCAACACCTCCCACTGGATCAGGGGCTCCAAGCCCCATCCAACCTGGCCTTCAACACCTCCAGGGATGAGGCAGCCACCACTGCTCTGGGCAACCTGTTCCAGGGCCTCCCCACCCTCATAGGAAAACCTTTCTTCCTAAGTTCTCATCTAAATCTGGGCCAGGGGCTTTGATAAGTTTGTTTGGATGATATGCATCACGTCCCAGCTCAGCAATGCCTGAAAAGTCTTAAAGCGGGGCTTCTGCCCCTTGGTCTCTCTTGCTACATGGGTTTTTTTTTGCACAATGCCAACATGGAGAGGACACTGAAATGCCAGGGTGGCCCAACAGGGATGGGGAACAGCAAAGAGCATCCAACACCTTCCATCGCTGAACAGTACCCTCAGGGGCGACCAAGGCCGAGATGCACAAAGATCACCTTCCATCAATCCCAGCTTTCACAATTCTTTTTCTCTCATGCTTGTTCTTCCAATTGCCATTAAATACCAAATGCCAGAAATTAAAGGATCGAAGAAGCCCTGGCAGGCTGCCTGGCTACCTCCACTCATGGCTGCTCACCAGAAAGCAGAAATTAAACCTCTCCCTTGGCTGTGGTGGGTGACAGAGGGCAAAATGCCGATTCCCAGTGCCTTATAATTCCTGTTTTGCTGAAAAGGGAACTAAATGTCATCAAAGCAGACCCTTGACGTGGCCAAGGGTGAGCAGCTCACTTGGGCTTCTCTGAACTTGCTGGCCTCACCCTGCAAAGCCCCGGAAGTCCGTGCGTAGCAGGACAGGGCTGGGTGCAGTTTAGTGGGAAAGAAGGGGTTTTATGGGATGTACAAGGTTTTCATAGGGCATTCGTGGGCTTTGCATGGACAGCCACCTTGAAGGGCAGCTCAGAGGGTTTGCTGAGGTGTGAAGGGTCAACACCCTTCATGCGACCTCCACATCAGCAGAAATACCAGGCAGGAACTGTGCCAGCACTTGCCCATCTGCAGGGAGAACACCCTCACCCCTGGGTATTAGAGTCGATATTAGGAAAGATTTTTTCACTAAAGGGGTTCTCTCACCATCCTTGGCAGTATTTAAAAGATGGGAAGATGTGTCACTTAGGAACGTGGTTAAGTGGTGGAATTGGCAGAGTTGGGTTTACAGTTGGACTAGATGATCTTAAAGGTCTTTTCCAACGTGAATGGTTCTGTGATTCAGGGCTTTCCAGGAGCTGGGAAGCCCCAGCTGGGAGCATGGTGCCATCTCCTGGTATCATCGGGCTTTTTTCCAACCTACAGTCACACCTCACAGTGGCAGGGACCAAAGATGCTTATGGCTGCAAAGGGCCAGAACTGAGTTCCTTCAGTACAGGGAGGGAAACTGAGGCACAGAACCCTTTGACTATGACCTCTGCCTTGGAGTCCAACTGAGAACACCCACCTCCTGCGTTTCATCCCTCAGAGTTTCTTCAGCTCCTCGTAGGGCCCCATTGAACACTAACTTGCAGTGAGCAGCAACGGGGCAAGTTTGGGCAGACACAAGAAGAGAAGGACACCACAAGGCTGCCCAGGGATTGGGCTCAAGGGGTCAGTTCTGCCTCTCAGTTAAACCTAGAAATAAGCTTTTCTAGATCTCTGAAGCAGACAAAGTGACCTCAGGAACAAGACCACCTCCCCACGCAGACCATCTCCTTCAAGATCAGGTTGGATGGGGCTTGGAGCCCCTGATCCAGTGGGAGGTGTCCCTGCCCATGGCAAGAGGTTGGAACTGGATGGGCTCTAAGGTCCCTTCCACCCCAAACCATGCTATGATTCTGTTCACATCCATGTGATGGATGAGATCCTCATCTTAAGTGCAACCTTGCCCATGTATGCAGCCAGGGGATCCACGTTCAGTAGATGAACAGCAAGAAAACTACAGAAAATAAAGCATTTTAGTTAAGGGTGAGACAAAAATGGCAACATTTGGGTTTTCAGGGAAGAGAAAAATCCCCACAGAGCTTCAGGTCAGCCCAGGAAGACTCTGCTCACGTTGAATGTCATGCTCAGGTCCTGTCCTCTGTTCAACTTCCCCGGTTTTCCTTCAGGGCTGTTTCTGAGTGAAAAAAACACCGCTTTTCAAACAATCGCAGTGCTCTGCTCCTAAATTTCTGCCTGAAACACTGGAGCCTTTCCAAAAAGCACATTTTTAATTGCCAGATTGGAATGTTTTGACATTTGCAAGCATTCCCCTCTCTTTGGCCAAGACAATTGGTTGAATTAAATCCAGCTTCACTAAAAGTTTTGGTCTCTTTTTCCAGAAATGCCTGTTGTGTGGAAAGGGAACAATTACAGCACAAAGCCAAGTGATTCAGCTTGGCCCCCATTTAAACCAACTTGAGAATCCATCCCTTTAGCACTCTCGTGATACCTATAAATTGCCAGGGATGTAAGAGGACTCGGATGCCGGATAGGCCCCGGGGAGCACTTGTAAGGAATTGTTTTCATGCATGAATAATACAGTATCATTTTTTTTTTTCGTTGCTTTACTCCTCAAATGTGCTTTAAAGTTCGGAGCTGGCAACAACCCACAAGACTGGAGTATTCCCTGTTCAGATTAGACTGTGCAGCTACTGTACAACATCTTCTTCCTCTGGATTAGTTACTGGAGGAGTTGTGACCAGCGACGAGAGACCTGTGGGGGGACCCACCTCTGCCATATCCAGTGGGATGACCAAGAATGCCCTCTCCTGTCACAACAAGCCTTACTGGCATTCTTTAAATGCCACTTTTGTGGTCAGCTGCACAGTACTGAGAAATTATCCTGTACAACAGATTTGCACCGAATTTTGGGGAGAATGGGTCAAGCTGTCGTAGTTTTCCAGCAGGCATGGGCAAAAAGGGGAAAATTACTGAATTCATTGAATTGTGGAATGGTTTGGGTTGGAAGGGACCTTAAAGGCCATCCAGTTCCAACCTGTACCATGGGGAGGGACACCTCCCACTGGATCAGGGTGCTCAAAGCCCCATCCAACCTGGTCTTGAACACCTCCAAGGATGGGACAACCACCACTGCTCGGGGCAACCTCTGCCAGAGCTCCTTTTCTTCAGGGACATGGCGAAGGCGTGATGGTTCCCTTGATGCTAATGCTAATAATGGGAAAAAGGAGAAGGGATGCAAGGGCAATGCCATCACCACTGCTTCTCCCGTGTTCTCTGGCTCATTTTCAGCCCAAGTGGCCTTGGACACCTCCAGGGATGGGGCTTCCACAACTTCTCTGGGCAACTTGTGCCAGTGCCAGCTGATCCAGCTCTTTACAGGAGCTCAGCCTCCCCAAAGCGTGACAACACACTTACCACATCCATTCCCCAAAACCAACATTTACTCTGAAGTGCAGTGCAAGCATCTCCATCCACGTGAAGGGCAAAGTCCGTTGCCAACAACTGTCTCACGTGCCCCAAGCTCGGGCTGCATCAACACACAAACCATCCCCTGCGGGGCTCAGCAGTGCCATAAGCAGCAATGCAGGACAATAAATCATCTCATTCATCCCTAAGGGCATCTCTGGATTTTACACTATGACCATAAATCAGTTGGTGAGCAAGGACTCTGTTACTAGGACACAACACACCAAGAAAATATTTGGTGCAAAAATAATTGCCGTTTTTAACCAGTCTTTCTCAGCGTAGAATAAGATTTATTCATTGAAATAAGAACCATTGGAATCTATGCATTTTTGCCACCAAGAAACAAGTCTGTCTCTTCTGGTAGAACAAATTCTGGAGCCCTGGAACTGATGAATTCTTCGAAGGCATTTTAAGATGCTGCTGTGGGAAAACCTTCTCTTGCAGGAAGTTGTTGAGATGCTTGAAAGTGTGGTAACTGGTGGGAGGGAGGTCTGAGGAGGAAGCTCAGTGAGGCACAGTTTCATAGTCTAGTTTGTGCAGCTTCTGCAGAGTCATTTGAGAGATACAAGGCTGGGCGTCATCATGGAGAAGATCTGGTCCTTTTGTGTTGACCAATTTGGACGTCAATGTTGCAGTTCTTGGTGTGTTTTGTCATTTTTCTGGTAGTCCTCTGCTGCGATGGTTTCGCCAGGATTCAAGAAGTTGTAGTGGATGACTCCACTTGCTGACCACCAAACAGTGACCATGACCTTCTTCTGACGCAATTTCAGTTTGGGGAAGTGTTTTGATGCTTTGTCTCAGCCCAGCCACTGCACGGAAGGCTGTCAGCTGTCATATGGTATCCAGTATTCATCACAATGCCATCAAGAAATGGATCATTTTTGTTGTGCAAAAGGGGCACAGAGCAGACTTGATAACAGTGATTGTTTTGATTGTCGTTCAGCTCATGGGGCACCCATGTTTTGAGCTTTTTTGATCTTCCAGTTTGGTGCAAGTTTCAAACAACTATTGGATGGTCAACATTGAGCTCTTCTGCAACCCCTTGTGTTGTTTTTTGTGGGTCCATTTAAACACAGGTCCTCAGCTGGTAGGACATCTGTGACCCTCCACATCTTCAAGGCTCTCATTTCCATTATGAAATTTTAGGGACTGATGATGACTTCTACATTTGTTGGTGAAACGTTTGTACCACCCTTGTGTATGCAAGGAAGAACTGTTTTGTAGGGCTCAGAGAAGCTTAATCCAGAGGTTTTAGCCCTCAAAGGGGGTTCTGTTCTGTTTATATCTAAACAAAGAACTATTTCCCCCCTTATTAGGTCAGTAAACATGACCGAGGTTGTAAACATGGTAGCAGACATCAGCACCATCACTGCTGGCAAACAAACATCTTCAGCCAAAGTGAAAGCAAAACCAACACAGCGGGAGGAACATTTGATTGTCCTCCTTTCTTACCACATCCAAATGAAATCCTTTCTTTAATAAGTAAAGAAAAGGGACAGCCATACTCAGCAGCTTAGAAAGAACAGCTTGTGGAGAGGAAAAAACCAAGCTACTTACAGAGCGACAGCCTGACCACCAACCTGACACACCATGAGACACCTCTTTGCAAACAGCAAGGCTAGAGGAAGGCAGGGCAAAAGGACAATCCTAGTGGCTTCACTTCCACCTTCCACCAGCAGTTTAGGAGTACAGAGCACACACCATACATGTCAGACACCCCAAACCTGAAAGCTGCCCTGGGAGTTCACCAATAAACCTGATCTGCCCTGAGCAGCCCTACCTGAGCCCATGTTCCACCCTCCCAGCCATGGCCAGGAGCTCAAAGCTGAGGCTCGGAGCCCTTGCTCTCCTCTGCCAGGTGCTGTGGATCAGCCTGTGTCGAAGAACACCAGTCCCTCTGTGCTGCGTGTGCTGGAGAGACCTTGGAGGTATCCCATCCTGCTGCACCCATGTGCTTGGGATGTTTTGCTGCTGGAGAAATTTCATCTGCAGCATTGGGGTCATCTCTGGCCCATCATCCATCTCTCCTGGTGACCTCCCTGGTGCTCAGCACGCACAGGCAGGGCGGGGCAGCTGGGGCAGCCCAGGAGCTGGTCTCAGGAGATGGTCCTTCCTCCAGCTTGGCAAGCTGAACGGCATAAAGAGGCTCCGTTATTAAGCGAGAGGTGTCACATTGGCTATGAATTATAGGAGGAGTGAGACCGTAACACCACAAGATATCCTATATAAACCCTCTGCTTCTTCCTCACCTTATTGTGCTAGTGTAGAAAAGGAGACGTGAGCCTAGGCACTGTCTTGAGGCCCTATGAGACACAACAAGAAGCAAGTTTGATTACCCAGCAGGTTGAGGGAGAGGATTCTGCCCCCTTACTCCACTCTTGTGAGACTCCACCAGGAGTCATAGAATCATAGAATCACCAGGTTGGAAAGGACTCACTGGATCATCGAGTCCAACCATGTCCTGCGTCCATTTCTGGAATCCCCAACATAAGAAGGAGATGGAACTGTTGGAAAGGGTCCAGAGATGATGCGAGGGTTGGAGCACCTCTGCTATGAGGACTGGCTGAGACAGTTGGGGTTGTTCAACCTGGAGAATAGAAAGCTCTGGGGAGACCTTAGAGCAGCTTCCAGTACTGAGGGGCTACAGGAAGGCTGGGGAGGGACATTTTATAAGGGTCTGCAGTGACAGGGTGAGGGGGAATGGCTTTAAATTGGAAGGGGGAAGATTCAGATTAGAAATCAGGAAGAAATTTTTCACTATGTGGGTGGGGAGGCCCTGGAACAGGTTGCCCAGAGAAATGGTGGCTGCCCCATCCCTGGAGGTGTTGAAGGTCAGGTCAGATGGGACTTTGAGCAACATGGTCCAGTGGGAGATGTCCCTGCCCATGGCTGGGGTTGGAACTGGATAGGCTTTAAGGCCTCTTCCAACCCAAACCATTCTGTAACTCTACGAACTTGTGTGGTTTGAGGTCAGCAGGTGTCCCTGCTCTATAAGGGAGGCTTTGAAAGTTATTTGTTAAGAAATCAATTAATCCTATGCAGATGAGGGTGTCAGGACAGAAACTTCTCTAGGCATCGAAGTCTCCCAAGTTCTCCCCTACTTCAGCATGGTGCTGTGGCATTACTTACAGTTCAATGAGATGTGGGAAGCTGTTCGCTTTTCCTTGGAAGTGCTCGGCAGTAACAGGGAATGCCGTTAGATGTCGGTGTGCCCTCGGCTGCTGCCTCTGCTGGGGAGGATTGAAGGCAGATTAAGTTGCTCTGGGAGGCAGCAAAACCCAGCACCTTCCCTCAATGCAGCTTCTGGGGGCTCTGGGAACATGATGAGTTGTGAAATGGGCTGCAGATGCAGACTTGAACCCTTCCGAGCCGGGTCTTGGCGAGTGCTGCCTGGTTTAATGAGCCTGGTTTAATGAGGTGCCTCCAGGCACCTGAAGGCAAGAAAGATAAAGAAGGTGTTTGCAGGGAGACAAGGCAGCTGTAAGGGGGTTATACCAGAAACAATGAAAGGGGGGTAAATTAAAGCATGTGTTGAAACACAGGAGAAGTCAGAAGTGGTCAGCATTCCTATCAAAGAGCCATGACCGCATTGAGTGTTACCGCATTGAGTGTTTCCACATTGAGGCTCTGGATTTCCAGTGCTGCCATCCTGCAAAAATAATGATTGGCTGCTCTTCAGCCACCTCGATTTGCAGCCACGTTAATGCTAAGGGGCATCAGGGTGAAGATTCAGGAGTCCAAGGGTCATGGGGAGTGGCCAAGGGGACTGGAGTTGTTTAACCTGGAGAAAAGGAGCCTGAGAGGAGACCCCATCACTCTCTGCAGCTCCTGGAAAGAAGATTGTGGTGAGATGGGTGCTGGGCTCTTCTCCCAAGTAACAAATGATAGGATGAGAGGAAATGGCCTCATGTTGTGCCAGGGGAGGTTTAGATTGGATAGTAGGAAAAATGTCTTTACTGAAAGTGTGATGAAGCATTGGATCAGGCTGCCCGAGGCAGTGGTGGAGTCCCTATCTCTGGATCAAAGAATGTGCAGATGTAGCACTTTGGGACATGGGTTAGTAAGCACGGTGGCGTTGGGCTGATGTTTGGACTGGATGATCTTAGCGGTCTTTTCCAACCTTAATGACTCAGGGTGCTGAGTGCTTTCTCAAGGGCAACATAAGCTCTAATGCCAAGACTGTTGTAGGACATAGGCTTGGCCATCCCGAAACACTTGAGTCCATGGCCTCAGCCGTGATTTCTTAATCACTGAAAAGAAACCAGTGGTCTTTTCCCATAGCATCGTCACCATGAGCTCCTCACCAAAGAGCGGTGTCTGAATGCTTAGGGATATAATTTAGTAGTGGACAGGTACGGTTGGTTTTGACGCTCTCAAAGGTCTTTTCCAATCTAGGGATTCTATGATTCCATGAAAGTGCCAGCAAAAATGTCCCCTTATTAGCTTGACTCGAGAAGCTGAAGCTTGAAGGAAATATCAAGCAGAGCTGGAAACACAGTAACTCTACTAAAACCTAGTCCTGAAAGCAAGGGTTAGACGTTCTATAAATTGGATGAACGCTGCACTGCTCCTCATAGTGCAGCTCCCACCACCAGGGGTTTTTAGCCTAGAAAGCGCTAATACTCCAGTATTACCATAACAGAGACATCCTTGCTGTGTGAGCCTGGAAAGGCAAAGCCTTAGTTTTGCCTTTTTTTCATTAGGAATCTAGAGAAACAAACCATCACAAGAGTCCCCTTGGCTGCTGCCGAGCTGGTGCATCTCGCTGCTCCTTGCTGCTTCACCAGTGAAAAGCGCTGTGTACACAGAGGCTTTGACAGCGGCGTGGAAGCTGGTAATAGGGGGAGTTGTCTCTACATGCAGAGCAGTTTTGAAACCTACTGTCTCCTGAACAGATCCATTTGTGCTGTTCCTTCCACCCACTGCTCGGTATTATCACATTTCACAGGAGCGTGGAGTCGCTGAACAAACAGAGCTCGGGAGCTTTGAAAAATGCTACAAGCACCACCTACACCTTACTGCAAATGTCAACAGGAATCAAGAAGTTCATTTCCTATGCAAGCAAAGTCTTCAAAGCAAGGCCCCCTCCTGCTTGAAACCAGAGGGAAACGCTGCTGCTGACTGCAGGAGGCTCTGGAAAGACACAGCTGGGATTAAAAAAGGGATGCAAATTTGCCAGGCATTCAGCCCTCCTTCATTAGGTGGCTTGAATTTCTGGATTTCTGACAACGCTGCCTTCTGAGTGTCTGCATCTTAATTTACTTCATGTTGAGATGGCTTTGTGTGAATGCTGGTCCCCTCTCGGGCCCCTTCTCATGTTACATTTGGGCAGAGGTGGCAAACTTCAGCTTTTCATAGGATCACAGAGTATCCTGAGTTGGAAAGGACCCACAACGATCATAGAATCATAGAATGGTTTGAGTTGGGAGGAACCTTGAGGATTATAGAGTTCCAAACCCTTGCATGGGCAGGGACACCTCCCATAGGATCAGGTTGCTCCAAGCCCCATCCAACCTGGCCTTAAACACCTCCAGGGATGGGGCAGCCACCATTTCTCTGGGCAGCCTGGGCCAGTGTTTCACCACCCACAGATCATGAAGTCGAACTCCTGTCCCTGCACAGGACAACCCCAACATTCACACTGTGGGGCTGAGGGTATTGGCCAAATGCTTCTGGAATACTGTCAGGCTTGGCGCAGTGACTGCTTCCCTGGAGCCGTTCCAGTGCTCCACCACCCTCTGGGGGAAGAACCTTTTCCTCATGTCCAATCTAACCCTCCCCGGCACATCTTCCTGCCATTCCCTTGGGTCCAGAGAGAAGAGCTCAGCGCCTGCTCCTCCTCCTCTCCTTGTGAGGAAGCTGCAGATGCATGGTGAGGTCTCCCCTCAGCCCCCTCTTCTCCAGACTGAAGAGACCAAGTGACTGCAGCTGCTCCTCACACAGCTTCTCCTCTAAACCCTTCATCAACTCCATGCCCTCGTCTGGATACTCTCCAGTAGTTTTAGATCCTTTTCATCCTTTGGTGCTCAGAACTGCACTCAGCAGTCAAGATGGGGCTGGTCCAGTGCGGAGCAGTGCAGGACAATCCCCTCCCTTGCCCAGGTGGTGATGCCATGCTGGATGCACCCCAGGACATGGTTGTCCTCTTGGCTGCCAGGGCTCACTGCTGGCTTATGTTCAACTTGCTGTTGACCAGAACCCCCAGATCCTTTCCAGCAGGGCTGCTCTCCAGCCTCTCACTCCCCAGGCTGTGGATACATCCAGGGTTGCCATGTCCCAGGTGCAAATTCCAGCACTTGCCCTTCTGCTGGAGGTAAGAGAAGGCTTGTTTTCAGTGCAGGGCTTTGCATTTAGAATTTGAGCCAGCTTAGGGATCAATGTGAGAAAAACCAGGAAAATGGAGCCTTTTAACATTCCTGATTGCTGTACTTGCATCGTTTTTCTGCGAAGCACTGCTGATGCAATGATTGCAAGGGCTGTCATCATGTAGTTGCCTTCCTGTTTTGTTTTGGAAGATGAAAAATGTCATCCTAGACCACCTTGACCAAGGGTCTCGCTGTGATTCTCCGCTGAGAGTCACTCGGGTACAACCAAGGCAACGCAACAGCACTTTAACCAAGTTGTTTCAGCTTGGGCGATTGCAACAGCATTGGTAACGTGCTTTGCTAAGGCAGCCCTGCTTCCAGATGCTGAGACGTGCTTCAGAGCCTGCAGCATCCCCCCCGGGATGGGACTGCGGCTCTTCTGCTCCCCTCTGATGTGTCCTCTTCCCTTTGATGTGGCTGAGCGAGCCCTGATAGGGACTTGCAGCCTCCAGCAGTCGTGCTGGGAAAATTAAACTTCCCAGATCTTGAGAACACACAGCACAGAAAACTGTGAAAAATTGAAATGACAAGGTTATTCAGGTTGTTTCTTTAAAGGCAGTTTCAGCCCGCTGAAGGAGAGTAGCTGAGATTCCTTTTCTACTGAAGGGGATTTCTACATCTTCTACACAAATCCCAAAGTGCGTTTCAATTTATGGACCAAATCCCAAGTTTTACCGGCACAGCCCCGCTAGTTGCTTTTTGTTTTACCTTGTTTTTTACTTCTGTCTCTAAGTCCTTGCAGAGACTTGGTCCTTGTAAAGCCATTGCTGTCACCTTTATAGAATCAAGTAATCATTTGGTTGGAAAAGATTTTAGAGATTGAGTCCAATCATACCTGTCCACTACTAAAACAGATTCCTGAGCACCTCATCTACTCGTATTTTGAACACCTCCAGGGATGGTAACTCCACCACTGCCCCGGGCAGCCCTTTCAGTGCCTGAGAACCCTTTAGGTGATGAAATTTTTCCTGATGTGTAATCTGAACCTGGTCTGGTGCAACTTAAGGCCATTTCCTCTTCTCCTATTGCTTGTCACTTGGCAGAAGAGCCCAACACCCGCCTCGCTACAACCTCCTTTTGGGCAGTTGGAGACAGTGATATGGTCTCTGCTCATTCTCGTTTTCTAAACCACCCCAGGTCCCTCAACGGCCTCTCATAAGATTGGTTCTCCAGCCCTTTCACCAGCTTTGTTGCCCTTCCCTGGATGCGCTTCAATGCTTCAGTGTCTTCTTGCATGGAGCCCAAAATTGAACCCAGGATTCATGGGGAGGTGGTTGTTCATGGACCTTTTCTGCATGTTCCCCCAAAATAAGTGCTGGCAGAGCGTCCCGGAGTCGTGGATCCCACAAACAAACACCCCTGAATTTGCTTGGCATAAATTGATGGCTTTTCTAGGACGAGGGGAAATGGCTACAAACTGGAGAGGGGCAGATTTAGACTAGACATAAGGAGGGATTTCTTCATGGTGAATGTGGTGAGGCCCTGGCCCAGGTTGCCCAGAGCAGTGGTGGCTGCTCCATCCCTGGAGGAGTTCAAGGTCAGGTTGGATGGGGCTTGGAGCAACCAGATCCACTGGGAGGTGTCCCTGCCCATGGCAGGAGGTTGGAACGGGATGAGCTTTGAGGTCCCTTCCAACCCGAACTATTCTATGATTTTGTGATTATATGATTCAGCTCCGTAATGGACAAAGCATGAAGTCAAAGAACACATAATTCATTTTAAAGAAATCCCGTTCCATTTGATTGGGGGAAAAATTATAATTGCAATGTGCCCATACTGCCTGCAGTGTGGGAGGACCTGGACCTCAGCACGGGGAGGGGAAGAGCTTAATCCTATAGCTATAAGGCACAGTTGACCTGTTTCAATGGACTTGGTATCAGTGCATCTGTCTGTGGAGCTCCAGGGAATTAAGCATGCCAAGTATTTTATATGCAGACGACTTCTTTTGTTGAAGTGAGATTTGTAGGAGAAATCCAATTGTTAAGAAGCTTTTCAGGATTTTATCAGAAAGCGCCTGGAAAGCAACTGTATTTCATTTAATTAACTTTTTTTTTTTTTTTGTAGCTCTTATTTGGCAAAAGGCGTTATTTTTTTTAAGAAAATTGGAGGAATGTTTTTGACAGAAGTGAAACAGATGCAGAGAAAGTTTCCCAACTTGGCTCCATATGTGTTCTCCAATGAGATGATATGGGACGATCCTAACACGAAGAGGCAAAAGTTGCCAAGAAAGGGACTAGAAACTTGTACCCTTTTCCTAATCCATTCCATTTACACAGTGCTCATCCTTGATTTTGTAGGACAGGGGCAACTCCAGCCTATGGTCTAAGAAAAGAAGTCTGAAGGCATGCAGGCCCTTGCATGGGTTGCTGAGAGAAGTGGTGGCTGCCCCATCCCTGGAGTTGTTCAAGGCCAGGTTGGATGGGGTTTTGAGCAACCAGATCCAGTGGGAGGTGTCCCTGCCCATGGCAGGGGGTGGAACTGGATGGGCTTTGAGATCCCTTCCAACACAAACCATTCTGTGATTCTGTGGAAGAAGAGTCCGGGGAGCTGAACAGGGCAGGTAAGAGAAGGGGACATCAATGGGGAGTAGACTTACAGTAAACTCCCCACACTCCCAGCAATGCTTCATGGGATGAAGATATTAAATCATTTCCATATCAGTTGTTGGTGCTGCAAACCCCATAGAACCATAGGATGGTTTGGGTTAGGCTCATCCAGTTCCAACTCCCCCTGCTTTTCTTCCTAAATTCTCATCTCAATCTCCCCTCACTCAGATTAAAAACATCCCCTCTCGTGTTATCCCTGCCCTCCCTCATCAAGAGCCCCTCCCCAGCTTTCCCACAGCCCCTTTCAGTACTGGAAGCTGCTCTAAGGTCTCCTTGAAGCCTTCTCTTCTCCAGGCTGAACAACCCCAACTCTCCCAGCTTGTCCACATAACGGAGCTGCTCCGTCTACGCTTGCTATGACCAACGCTCTTTTTGCACTCTCGCACAGCTTCTCCGGTGGGAATACACTCTGTGGATCAGGAGCCTGTCTAAACATTAAAACTGTTTAGGTAAATACCAGCTGGTACTCTGTCCTGTTAGCAAATAAAAGCCTCTATTTTAAATTAGTTTTGCGAGGAAGACCGATGTTCAAACAGTTACATTGTTTTCCCCTGGAAAATAAATAACTTGAATGCAAACGACACCGTGAGCTCCTGGGGAAACGCTCAGACTAAACTGCCGCAGTCACCAGGAGATCCGCATCGCCTCTCAGCTGCGCTGCGGGGACAGGGGATAGCAGAACAATTAGGATTATGTTAGTGGTGAAGGAGGCACAGAAAAATGTTTTGCTCAGCTCAGCCAGCAGCAGAGGCAGGGACAGAAACACCGTGCAGCGTGGCGGCTGCTGCATCCCTGCCCGCTTGGGGCAGAGGCTCTGAGAGTTCTCAGCCTCCCTGTCCAAGGGGCCCTTTCCTCCTGCTCCCCCTTTTCCTCCTTTCCCCCCTTTTCTCTTATTTAATTTTCCCCTTTTCTCCTTTCCCCCTTTTCTCCTATTTCATTTTCCCCTTTTCTCCTTTCCCCCTTTTCTCCTATTTCATTTCCCCTTTTCTCCTTTCCCCCTTTTCTCCTATTTCATTTTCCCTTTTCTCCTTTCCCCCTTTTCTCCTATTTCATTTTCCCCTTTTCTCCTATTTCATTTTCCCCTTTTCTCCTCCCCTTTCCTCCTATTTCATTTCCCCTTTTCTCCTTTCCCCCTTTTCTCCTATTTCATTTCCCCCTTTTCTCCTTTCCCCCTTTTCTCCTATTTCATTTTCCCCTTTTCTCCTTTCCCCTTTTCTCCTGTTTCATTTCCCCCTTTTCTCCTTTCCCCCTTTTCTCCTATTTCATTTTCCCCTTTTCTCCTTTCCCCCTTTCCTCCTATTTCATTTCCCCCTTTTCTCCTTTCCCCCTTTTCTCCTATTTCATTTTCCCCTTTTCTCCTTTCCCCCTTTCCTCCTATTTCATTTCCCCCTTTTCTCCTTTCCTCCCTTTTCTCCTATTTCATTTTCCCCTTTTCTCCTTTCCCCCTTTTCTCCTATTTCATTTCCCCCTTTTTCCTTTCCCCTTTCCTCCTGTTTCATTTCCCCCTTTTCTCCTTTCCTCCCTTTTCTCCTGTTTCATTTCCCCCTTTTCTCCTTTCCCCCTTTCCTCCTATTTCATTTTCCTCTTTTCTCCTTTCCCCCTTTCCTCCTATTTCATTTCCCCTTTTCTCCTTTCCTCCCTTTTCTCCTATCTCATTTCCCCCTTTCTCCTTTCCCCCTTTTCCCCATTACCCCCTTTTCTCCTTTTCTCCTTTTTTTTCCCTCCTTTTCCCCTTTTTTTCTCCTCCCCTTCCCCTGCGGTTCTCACCCACCGCTGCTGGCCTGGACCTGTGTTGGTGGCAGCCACCCCACCTGAGCTCTCCTTGCCCTTATTTTCCCCACGGCCGTTGTAAACTCTTCTTTCTCTCGGTATTTAATAAGCACTAGAGGGCTGCAGAGAACTGCTTTTTGCAGCTGCAGACATTCAGGCAGGCTCTGGCCTTCAGCTGCCACTTGCTCAGGTCCTTAAAGGATGTGAAGGTCTCATGGTTTGGTTTCCGGCAAGAGAAGATTGGGGCGCTGAGACAGAGACAGTTGGGAAGCGGTGCTGGTGGTGGCTCACACCAGGGACTCAATCCCTGTGTGTCCCTTCCGACCCAGGACATTCTATGATTCTGTAATTTGAAGGTTTCCCAGGAACCTCTTTCCAGCATTGCTTCCCTCAAGCCAAGACAACCACATGCTCCTTGAAGAATGACCTGTGGGAGGCATGACCTCTTCTTCCCAACAGGAGTTTATAGGGCCAGGGCCAAGGGCACCAGGTGGACCACTAAGGCTGGTAGGGAAGGAGCTTGATCATAAAATCATAGAATTGTAGAATGGTTTGGGCTGGAAAGGATGTCAAAGCCTGTCCAGTTCCACCTGTGTGGAACACCTCCCACTGGATCAGGTTGCTCCAAGCCGCACCCAACCTGGCCTTGAATACCTTCAGGGATGAGGTGTCCACAACTTCCCTGGGCAACCTGGGCCAGGGCCTCCCCACCCAAGTGACCCCAGGTGAATGTCCCCAACACCCAGCCTTGCCCTGCTCCACAGGCAAAGGAAACGCCTGATTTCCTGCTCTCAAACAAGACAAATGAGACTTGTCCCATTCTCCTTCTGTTGTTTTACAACCACCCCTGCTCTCGATTTCTTGAAAATGATGTCTTGAAAGGTTTGGATAAAAAGCCTTATGTGAATATGAATATTTGTTCTTATTTAAAAAATGTAATTAGAGGGACCCAGCAGGACGGAATTTACAGTATAATTATGCAAGGAGAAGTCACGGAGGCCAGCGTCTGCTCTTCAGTCAAGACAGGCACCATCTCAGCCCGCGCTAACCCTATTAACAGCATCTGATGAATAATACAAGTTTCCTATATTTGCTTTAGGGTGCAATTCACCCAGCTGCAGAGGGTCAGCAAAGAGCTGTGTTCTGGTGAAGTCTTATTTAATAGCTATAAATAAGGCATAAGCGATGCATGGCCTTGCACCGTGGCTTTACACGGGGCTGAAGTGCAGCCTTATGAAATCTTCGTCTCAGCATGTTCTTCTCCTGTTCGATACCAAGTGGAGAATAATCTATTGCATTTACCTCTCTCTTTTTGTGACTGTATTTTCAGGAAGACAAATTATACTTGGGTGTGACTTCTCCGTGCATTATAACTTTCACGAATCTAAATACATAATTCTGAGCTTAAATATTAAAGCGTTATAATCAATATTTGAGAAATATATTGTACAGAGAAGCATCCAAGCATCCCAATACCCATTTTCCTGCTTTCTTCCTGTATCAGAAAGCAAAAAAACCCAAATTCAGACACATTTTCTGGCTGTTGATTTGGTTTTCCAGTTTTGATTGTGTCTCCTCTTCAAGTCATTTATCCACTAAGGGTATGGCAAAGGGGAAAAGTGTGGAAAGAAGATGAAAAAGCCCAGATAATGGGGAAAAATTGCAATTTGAAATCAAAGAAAAAAGGGCAGTTTTAAAAGACAGATCTTGCAGATTGTCTTATTCTTCCCACTCTTAGGATAAGAAACGGTCTGTTGAGACAAATCACTACTTCCATCAGAAAACAACTCCCTGGCATAATATTTACCAGCGATCCAACTCGGAATGATCCAATGCCTATGATGAAGGATGAAATAAGGGCTGGGCAGGGGATGTGTGGGGATGCACTGGGCAGAGCCCATTCACCAAATTCAAGGCTGACCGCTCTTCCAGCCCCTTCCCTTTAAGAGAGTCTTGTCTTAGCAAAAGGAATTCCAAAGATATTTCCTTTCCTCCCATTTACCACCAGATGGCACGGACAGACTGAGCGAGTGGGAAGGCAAGGGTGGGTCAGGGGAGGACAGTGGACCCAAGTGGGGTTGAGACCCCCAGCAACAACCTGGCCAAGGATTGAGGTCCATGCTGGAATTAACTCCTGCTGCTGGAGCAGAAAGTCTTTAAGATAAGTTTCTGACCCTAACAAGTGACTGCGTGACTTTCCACATTATATTCCCTTTGATTAAAATGGTAATAGAAGAGAGGTTTTTGTTTAAGTTGATGATTTGGCATCAGCTCCAAAGATGATGTGTTTTCCCTTTGCTTCTGCTGTTTTCCCTCTACCCCTGTATGTTTTCCCTCTACCCCTGCATGACGGTGTTCTTGCCTGGTGCAGACACTAGAAGCTCGGCCAAAATCCAGAGCAAATCTGAGCCAGTCCCATGAGAAATAACTCAGCTCTAAGCCTGTGCTGTTTTCTAGTTCAAATTTGCCTTCGCCTGGTGCTGTGTGGAGTTTTTCAGTGCGGACAGGCACCATGAATGAGATCTGTGTGCAAGGACAGTGTCAGGGCTCTCTTGCAGCCTTTTATCTCCCTTGTGTGTCGTGCTGGCACGGGAAGAAGCAGAGCTGGTAAGTTCCTGTCTCTATTCGAACGGCAAGAAGAGGTCAAGATATCCAGCAATTAGCATCCTGTCACGGTCTGGCTTTTGCCTACTCCCTTTCAGCATCTTTCTTTTGTGCCTGTCACTCGCTAAATGCAATCTCTAGCATTTTTGAGATGTTTAATTACTTTTCTTAGCATCATTGGTGTTGATTATGGTTTTTTTTCGGTAAGAGAGCAGGAGGGTGCTTTGCACTGAGAGCACTGTTTGATTGGCAGTTCTTCCCAGAACGGCTTCGGATCCCTCCCCCGGTGCTAGAAATGCTAATGATGTCCCAAAACAATGCAAAGCTCCTTCAAAAATACCTTTTTTTTTTTTTATTTCTTCATTGCAGGCCATGTAGTGGTAGAGGGAGCTGCTCTGATACTCCTCCTGGTGTTTATGGCTGGACCCCACGATCATGTTGCTGCTCCGCTTGTGCTGAGGAAGATTCAGCCCTGGCCATCCTCTAGAGATGTCTGTGGAAAAGTCCCATGAAATGGCTTCGGCATTTTTTTCCAGGAGGATTTTCCTGAAGCAGTAATGCAACTCCTTTAATTGCAAATTAAGCTAAAATTGTAGCCCCAGTGGCTACAGAGCACGTGTGATTGTTGGCTTTGCAATGTATGGAGGTGTTTCCAGCTGCAGTTTGTCCTCCAGCTGCAGTTTGTCCTCCCACTGTGATCCCATTGCCTTGTCCTTCCAGACACAGCTCTGTCTGTTCCATCCAGTCTACTGACGACTTTCCAAAGGTGTGGTGACTCTGAGCCCTCACCAGCACTGTGCGGGAGGGCGTTCCCCCATGTCTGAGGCACCACACACTGCTTAAAACCCTTCTGCATTTGCTTATCATAGAATCGTAGAATCATAGAATAGTTTGGATTGGAAGGAACCTTAAAGATTACCTGGTTCCAATGCCACTGTGATGAGCAGTCCCACTGGATCAGGCTGCCCAAGGCCCATCCACCCTGGCCTTGAACCCCTCCAGGGATGGGGCAGCCACCACTGCTCTGGGCAACCTGGGCCAGGGCCTCCCCACCCTCATAGTGAAGGAATTCTTCCTTATGCCCAGTCTAAATCTGCCCCTCTCCAGTTTATACCCACTGCCCCTCGTCCTATCACCACAAGCCTTTGTAAACAGTCCCACCCCGGCTTTTTTTGTGGCCCGCTTCAGGTATTGGAAGTTGCTGTAAGATCTCGGAGCCTTCTCTTCTCCAGGCTGAATGACCCCAACTCTCTCAGTCTGTCCTCGTATGGGAGGTGCTCCAACCCTCTGATCGGGGAATGGTTTGGGTTGGAAAGGCCCTCAAAGCCCATCCAGTGCTAATCTCCCTGCCATGGGCAAGGGCTCCCCACTGGATCAGGTTGCTCCAAGGCCCATCCAACCTGGCCTTGAACCCCTCCAGGGATGGGGCAGCCACCACATCTCTGGGCAACCTGGGACAGTGCCATCTGATCCCACTCTCACAGCAAAACATTTCTTCCTAAGATCTCATCTCAATCTCCCCTCTTTCAGCTTAAAACCATTCTCCTCATCCTATCTCTGCACTCCCTGATCCAGAGCCCCTCCTCAGCTTTTCTGGAGCCCCCTCTTTTCTGCTCTGTTTGTTGGTGATGCACAAGGATGGCGGTGTTGCCTTATTCTGCAGGCTGTGCTGTTCCCCCAAATCCCTTTCTTTTCTAGCACTGTGTAGCCAGCTATTTCCCTCATTCAATGTTTCTGCACCCACCTGCATTTATCGTCTCGACTCCAGACTGGTTTTCCCGTATCTTTTGGAATTGTCCCTCTATCCTCCAAAGAGCTGCGTGCCTCCGTTCCTCCCAGCAGCAACATCTGCCATGGGATGGGCTCTCTCATCCCCCTGAAAATGAGATGGGAAACCAAATCAGTGGCCTTGCTTGGGGCAGTAACCGATTCCCAGCCCTTCCTGGGGACCTTGGGACTTTCTCTAAGTCACCTGGGTGGGAGAGGAGCTGCTGTGCGTTGGGAGATTCCTTGTCCCAGGTTGAGGGATAAGGAATGGGACCACAGGAGGGAACCACAGGAGGGAGATGCCTGTTCCCTGCCAACACTCGCTGCTGGAAACCCCTCTTAAACACAATTTGCTTAAGTAATTTCTTCCCCCTGACCTGCAAGCCTGATGTTTATGTACTGTGGTAAACGTTATGCCTTGAAACGACCCACAGATGAATAAAATATCAGGCTGTCACTCTGCTGTGCTCCTTTTAAAGGGAAATTGCTTAAAGCAGCAAGAATGATGTCTAATCTCGGGACTCGGGGAGCCAGTGTTCACGAACGCCTGTGTCAGTGGGGGAGGTGGGGGTCACTGCAGTTCATGCTCATGAATAATGAATCTGACACTGTAGTTATGCAAACGTAACCTAAGAAGCTCCAAACTAAATAAAAACCTTGTTTGTTGCGTCAATTATTCACCAGCCTCGTCTCCCACCAATCACTTAGGTTTTCAGAACGGAGCTGATTTATTTGAAGCAGTGGAAGTGGGTGATGAAGAAGGAATATTGGGTGCCCTTATGAATCCCAGGGCTTTGAGCCATTTGCGCAGCCTATAAATACAAGACAGGATTCCTGGGTGGAAGACACACAGGGATCTGGTCCTAGACAGGAGTTCCCGGCCTTTTATAGGAATGCAAAACACTGATGCTTACTGTAGCCCCAGGCTGGTGTGTGGCTTTTCTGGGCTGTGCACCAGTAGAAGGGGAAGGTGCTGTCAACCCTCCAAGGGTATTTATATTGTAACGCGAGGCTGGATGGCTTCCATCTGTTTTACAAACCTATATCAATCACATGCAACTCAAAGCAATGGAAAACGATGCTGAACTCAAACCCAGGAGTGCTGGGGATGCTGCAGTGCCCCTTGCCCCTCTTTCTCCTTGCCTTCAGCAAACTTACAAATGCATTGCCCAAAAGAATGTCAAGCCAAAAGCTGCAGATGTTATTTCTCTACTGAGGTAACCTTTACAGCTCTGACGAACAATGTTTTACACAAGCTATTGCTTGAACAGAAGTCACTGTATTGTTTTTTAGACCTCTGTCTCCTCAGGAAGAAGCTGGAGTAAATTCTCCTTGGACGATTCGGTGTAATCCTGACTCACGTGCTGATGGTTGTTGTGTTTTCTTAACTCAGAGCACAGGCAAGATTGTGTGTTGAGTCATTGATAAGTCCAGGTCAGTTTTCACCATTATTTTTCCCCTCTTTTTTTTTGGCACCTGTATATGCCTGGCTTTAGTTGTATCGTGCCTTTGTGTTTTAACCAGTAACACAACCTGACAACAAGACATTTGCATCCAAATCGCCAGGTCTAGGTTGATCTGCCTGCTGTTCTTCCACAGAGACAAACCGTGGTGTCTGGATTTGTTTGCTATGATTTGCGGCTTTAACTCAGTACAATACAGCAGAGAACGGGAGAGGTCTGTGTACGGAATGTTGGTCATCCAAGTGGGACACAGCCCTCCGAGCTCCAGTCCCACTTCTCTCTCACATCTTAGCACAGTACCTCACCCACTGTGGGCACAACCTGAAATAGGGGATTCTGACCTTCTGCTTCGCTCTGGTGAGGCTCCACCTGGAGCCATGCGTTCAGTTCTGGAGTCCTCAGCATAGGATGGACTTGGAGCTGTTGGAGTGAGTCCAGAGGAGGCCACGGAGATGATCTGAGAGCTGGGGTACCTCCCGTCCCATGCAGGCTGAGAGAGTTGCAGTTGTTCAGCCTGGAGAAGAGAAAACTCAGGGGAGAGCTTAGAGCAGCTTCCAGTGCTGAAAGGGGCTGCAGGAAAGCTGGGGAGGGGGTTTTGATCAGGAAGTGCAGGGACAGAATGAGGGGGAACAGTTTTAAGCTGAAAGAAGGGAGATTGAGGTGAGATCTCAGGAAGAAATGTTTTTCTGTGAGGATGGGGAGGCCTTAGAACAGGTGTTCAAGGCCAGGTTGGATGGGGCTCTGAGCATCCTGATCCAGTGGGACGTGTCCCTGCAGGGGGCTGGAACTGGATGGGCTTTGAGGTCCCTTCTGACCGGAACCATTCCATGATTCTATGATAAAAAATCAAACCACTCGTGTTAATGCCTCATTGAGATTTCGTATTGATTTTGCTGCGTTGGCCGTAGTCTCCAAAACACAGTATTCTTAATGAAAATATTCAAGACTGATGGGTCAGAATTCCAAAGCTAACATCAAATAGTTCATTTTCCATTGCCTGGGATAGCACGGTCGATTTGACCTTTCTATCACTGTTCTTATTATTGCAGTTTGATGTGTGAATTATACTTCTAATATTCTATTACTTTTAATATTTCTATGACTACGAGGGCTGGAGCAGCTCCCACACAAGGACAGGCTGAGAGCGTTGGGGATGTTCACCCTGGAGAAGAGAAGGCTCTGGGGAGACCTTAGAGGAGCTTCCAGTGCTGAAAGGGCTGCAGGAAAGCTGAGGAGGGGCTCTTGATGAGGGAGTGCAGGGAGAGGAAATGGTTTTAACCTGGAAGAGGGGAGATTGAGATGGGATCTTAAGAAGAAATGTTTGGTGTGAGGGTTTGGTGTGAGGTTGCCCAGAGAAATGTCAGATAGTTCTCACGAGGAAGCACAGGCATATTTCCTACTGTTCACCTGACAGAAATGATGCCAAGAAATCACTGAAATTGAGAGTGAAATTGGGCCAGTGGTGACGTGGGCACCAAGAAGAGGAGCCGGATCGGTGCTGCTGCCGGCAGGCAGCTCCCCTGCTCTCTCTTCCCAGGGCTGCTACGCCGGGCAGTAAAATGCTGGTCATCCCCAAGAGCTGGTGAGGAGACCGGCTACAGCTCTTTGTGGCTGGGTATAAGACTGGAAGAAGATTTATACTTTCCATAAATTGCCAGTCCCAATTCCAGAGCCTACAAGAAAGCCTGGCTGACAGGGAGCACCCACGCGGCGGTTGTACCTGCCCCAGCTTCTCCGTGTGCGCCAGCGCAGGTGGAATGCGCAAGGTGGAATACTGGAGTTCGTGTCCTATAAGGGTGCTCTGATTAAAGCTGAATTATTAATTCCATGGAAAAACTAAGAATGGCAGCGAGTGTTCCCCAAAAGTGGGCATAAAGAGGCATTGTTTATAATTTCCCTCGTCCTCTGGTGAACAGAGTGGAAGGTAGGGAAATAAAAGGAAAAGCAAAGCTGCTCTTAGGAAGATGGAGGCTGCAGTGATCAGAGGTAGGAGGAGAAGTCAAGTATGCATGGGAGGTGTTTAACAATGGTTTGCACAGCCCTCGCCTTCCACCAAAGAGAGATTCACTGTTGGACCGTCTTACCTCTACGTGATGGCCTCAAACCACATCAACCAGTGCCCGGTTCCTGAGGGCAGCGAGGAGACAGCGTGCTCTGCATGGTACAGTTTATTTTGGGCAAGCAGATGGCATTGACCACATCATCTTAGCCTCGCTGAGGGACTGAGAGGGACTTTTCACAAGGGCATTAAGTTATAGGACAAGGGATAACGGCTTTAAACTGAGACGAGATTGAGATCCGATCTTAGGCAGAAATGTTTTGCTGTGAGGGTGGGGAGGCCCTGGCCCAGGTTGCCCAGAGCAGTGGTGGTTGTCCCATCGCTGGAGGGGTTCAAGACCAGGTTAGATGGGGCTTGGAGCAACCTGACCCAGTCGGAGGTGTCCCTGCCTGTGGCAGCGTTTTGGAACTGAAAGGGCTTTGAAATCCCCTTCAACCCAAACCATTCTAAACTTTAACAAACGAGAAGCACCGCAGCTAATGCAAGCATTAAGAACATTACAGAAGGGGTAGCTGTAAGTAAATCTTTCATGTAATTAACAGTACAGTTCTGCAAATTAGTGGAAATTACATACTGAAATGCTTGGACGACAGCCATGCCAGAGGGAAAGCGGCGACTTTTGTCTGATCTGAGATCGGCTGCTCATGGTCTGCCAAATACTCGGATAGAAAACTACCTGGAAACCCAACATATTTCTGGCAGAACCAAGGAAGGGAGCAGTAGGCCACTGTGACAAAGTCAAGGAAGGAGTTCACTCGAGACCGTTATTGCTGTGGAATTCGCACAGGGGAAGAACAGAAACAAATGGAAACCAAACCCTAGAAGCCAGAGGCCCTTTATGAAATAATGACATAGGTTAAAACTGAGAAGGTTCTTCCAGTAGACAAAGGGGCTCCAGGAAAGCTGTGGAGGGACTTTTGATCAGGGAGTGCAGGGACAGGAAAAGGGGGAGTGGTTTTAAGCTGATAGAGGGGAAATTCAGATGAGATTTTAGGAAGAAATGTTTTGTGAGGGTGGAGAGGTCCCGGCTCAGGTTGCCCAGAGAATTGGTGGCTGCCCCATCCTTGTAGATGTTCAAGGCCAGGTTGGATGGGGCTTTGAGCAACCTGATCCAATGGGAGGTGTCCCTGCCCATGGCAGGGGGGTTGGAAATGCATGGGCTTATGTTCCCTTCTGACCCAAACCATTTTGTTATTTTATGAAAAACCTTCTATCCTTTCCCCTTTGCCTTCAGCCTCGTTCCTTAATCATGGGAGACACGATTCATGAGAGAATATACGAAGAGTGAGTCATACCCCAAATATTTAGACATTTATGCATTTATCTTGTGCAGAAACTAAAACAAGAAGAGAAAAATTGGGCACCTGTTTAGCATACCTCCTGCTTAAAGGGCCGATGCATTTTGGGTCCTTTGTAGCAACCATGAGAACGACTTGTTTGAAAGCTTCATGTGGACATTGCCCTCTCCAGAAGAAGGTACTGCTGTGCACCGCGTGGGACAGCACAGAGGTCTGTGCACAGGCAGAAGTTGGATCCCTCAAGAATGCCCAACCCAGAAGAACAAGGTCACTTGTCTTCGGCCCACTGGCTTTATCTAAATAAAGATGATCCAAGGGCTGAAGCACCTCTGCTATGAGGACAGGCTGAGGGAGTTGGGGTTGTTCTGCCTGGAGAAGACAAGGCTCTGGGGAGACCTTAGAGCAGCTTCCAGTATCTGAAGGAGGCTACAAGAAAGCTGAGGAGGGGCTTTTTACAAGACCACGGAGTGATAGGACTAGAGGAATGGCTTTAAATTGGAAGGGAGAAGATTTAGATTAGACATTAAGAAGCAGTTCTTCATGATGAGGGTGGGGAGGCCCTGGCCCAGGTTGCCCAGAGCAGCGGTGGCTGCCCCATCCCTGGAGCTGTTCAAGGCCAGGTTGGATGGGGCTTGGAGCCTCTGATCCAGTGGGAGGTGTCCCTGCCCATGGCAGGGAGATTGGCACTGGATGGGCTTTAAGTTCCCATCTGACCCAAACCGTTCCATGATTCTATGATTCTATAATTCTATGATAAAAGAAAGAAGCATCCACGTGCGTGCTACAATATCATCCATCAACTTCTAAATCAAGCATAACGGCTCCCTCACCATCACACTGTATATACATTTTTGCCGTTCCTGCCCTCCTCATTTCCACTGCTGATCCCAGAGGAGCACTGGAAACAAGAAGAGATGGGATGAGAAAAGCTCATAATTGCACATCGTTTCCCTTGGTGCCAGCACAACGGTGTTTACTTTGATGAGGAACTCGGTGTATTCAGCAGATGCGCAACAGCCTTGCACAGACACTTAAATTAAGGAGGAAAGATGCTGCTTTTAAACAAAACAATGCCTTGCTTTAAACGACAGCAGCAGCTATGATTCCCGCAGCCTTACAAAGAATGCTGTCGACATGGGGGACTCTGACAGCAGCTCTCCTCCTGCCCTTCCTCCACCTATTATTTTCCTCTTTTTCACTCTAAGTACTTGAAAGTCAAGGGAACAAACTGTCTCAGCCTGCTTTTCTTTTTTTTTTTAATGTTTTTTTTTACTTTTTCATTGAAAAATCTGAAAATAGCAAAATAGCTACAAGCAACGAAACCCACAGATAGGTAAAAGCAAAACACTAGTGAACAGCACAGCGAGCTAACGAGAGCATGGTGTGAATAGGTACTATGGAAGAAAATACTTCTAGCATCTTGGTGTGGGACAGTGGTTCTGGCTGGCTCTCCATAAAGCAAGATTCTAGGCAAAGAGAGTAGAGATTGTTCAGCCTTGAGTAGAGAAGGCTCCAGAGAGACCTTAGAGCAGCTTCCAGTATGGAAAGGGGATGCAGGAAAGCTGGGGAGGGGCTTCTGATGAGGGAGTTCAGGGATAGGACCAGGGGTAACAGCCTTAAGCTGAAAGAGGGGAGATTGAAGGAAGATCTTAGGAAGAAACATTTTGGTGTGAGGGTGGGGACAACCTGACCCAGGTTGCCCAGAGAAGTGGAGGCTGCCCCATCCTCTGGAGGTGTTCAAAGCCAGGCCTGGATGGAGCTTGAAGCACCCTCATCCAGTGGGAGGTGTCCCTGCCCATCACAGGGTGTTGGATGGGTTTTGAGGTCCCTTCCAACTCAACCCAACCCATTCTTGGGACTCTTGATGGATTTATCTCAGGCCAATCTCCAATGAGACAGCAGGGCTTTTATTATTGAATTTGCAGGAGACAAATCTGCTCACCCTGTGAAAAGCCTTTCCCAGACCCTGGAACTCTGCGTGGGATGCTGTTAGTGCTTCTTTCCATGCATACAGCTTCTTGCAGGACCCACGGTGAATTCTCAGCACCTTCTCCCACCTTGTGCTGACAGCACAAACTCTTTCATGGGCTTTGGATCCAAGTCTGTCAGGCAAAGAGCTGCTACTTTCGTATTTTTATTCATTAAGGGAGTGAAAATCGGAAATAGCCAAATGTCTCCCATGGTATCAGTGCACAGTTTTAAGGTGATATGGGCCTGGTCTCGTCAAAATTAATGGCTTATGGTTATTCATGCTATTATTCTTAATGGGGCCAAGCATACACCGTACCCAGCAAGAAGTAGTGCTTGGCTTATCAAAGATTTATTGCACATCATGACCTGGCTGGGCAAACTGTAAAGTATAAAAACTTCATTGCTAATAACGATGCTGTGCTCTGAATAGAAAGGAATCAGGAGGAAAAGTTACAGCAGGCTCCCATCCACCCATTCCAGCACCTTCTCAAGCTGGGGAGCCCCTGGTCAGAGCCCATAGGAGGCTAAAAGATGACAGGAGATGGGCAAGCTACTCTGTCTTAATGGTAAGAGTCATCTCTTTGTTCAGCGTTTGTAAAGCCACGTGTCTCACGATGCTGATCCAACTTTCAAAGTGGTGCAGACCTCTCTACAAAGCCATCGACCTAGGATCAGACCCTTAGAGAAAAGAAAATGTCTGGAAAACCACCTAGAATTGGATTCCAAATTTATAATTGTGGGTGGGTGGGGATCTCTTCTCATGATGGGTCTCTACAGTGGAGGCAAAGACATAGAATCATAGAATGGTTTGAGTTGGAAGGGACCTCTAAGCCCATCCAGTTCCTCCTGCTGTATCAGGTTGCTCAAAGCCCCATCCAAGCTGGCCTTGGGCATCTCCATGTGAAGACAATTGGGTTTGGAAGATCAGATCACATGCAAATCCCTGCAATTTTAAAACCTGCCATAGCAGGAAAAGATGAAATTCAGCAGAGTCGGGGAACTCCACAGTAATTAAAGATCAGACACTGAAAACACTCACACAGCCGCAACGATCATGGAAAGACTCAGTGAAACTACGAGGACTTCAGAGGACACAGACTGAAAATTGCCTTAATTAAATAAAAAGGAAGAAAAGGCATGGAGATTTATGAGCATTGTAAAGCTCCTGAATACTAATTCCCAACCGCAGACAAAGTATCCTTCCATCTGTTTATTAAAAACATATGCCTCTGCCCATTAAGCTGCGGAGAAAATGATTTCTTATTCTTCCACTAGAAGGAAATGTTTTTCTGATTCCAAGTAAATATTTCTGCAACAGAAGGAAACCTCCTAGGAAACAATCTCCTGTAGAAAAGGGTTTGGGTTTCTTCTCTGCTCTGATTGCATTATTTCTTCTTTTTAATCAACGCATTAATTAGTATTAGCCTTATAAACACAATAATAACGCTAATTGTGTTATTCATTCATACTGAGAACTGGGAAGGAGTATGTAAAGGGCAGGTTTGAACCACAGGCTAGAGGGTTTAAAATGAAAGAAAAAGGAAATTTGCCTAGTTTTGATGTTTTAAACACTTGGGTCCCCTGGTTCATTACAAGAGAATCGTCTCTGTGCTGCGCTTGATAAAGAGCTGAGAGACTGAACGGCCTTGATCAAAGTCTTAATATTTCCGCATCAGAGCAAGAGAGAGATTTAAATTGCCATTAAACTCTAGCGTGAGTCTAACCTGCCCAATTATAGGACTGACACCCTCTGGCTCTTGGAGCTGTGGACTGGATGTATTTTAATGGGAATTTCATGCTGGACTGGCAGTTCTGGAGCCTGAACTTCCCTGTGGACCGCGGAGGAGGTGTAACAAGGGCAGGCAGAGCCAAAGCCTTTCTCACATTGGTTCATTTATGGATTACCAGTAGTGCTCCCGGTAGGGGTGACCCACAGTCACGCACAGCAGAGCATCGTGGTCCTTTACAGGGTCACTAACCCCCATTTTCCAGTCTGGGAGGCTGTGCTCTCCAAAGCTGCAATGTTCACAGCTGATTTGTTTCAGCGCATTCAACTCCATTGATTCCGATGCAAATCTGTTGAATGCGATTTCATAAACCCCACTCCAGTGAGCAGGAGCAGCCACAAAAGACTCTCTTGACATAGGGTAGCTTCACCTGGATGGAGTGAGTGAACACAAGCAGGGTTGGACCCCCCCAGAACAACCCATCCCTCTGTTCCAATTCCTCCCCATACTGAGAAAATGGCAGATTTAAATTAAAGCAGTCCCTCTGGCAATTTTGCTGAAGATGGACAATCTCGCTTGTCAGTTCCTATTACAATTACAAAGCCTCCTTTCCTACTCGACATGCAAATATGGTTTAACTTTTATAAATACGGACTGAATATGCCTCAGTCGCGCTGCCTGTATTTTCGCTTGCATCTCTATACGACGCATGCAAATGTTGGGCTGCTGCTGGGAGTAATATCATAGAATCATGGAATAGTTTGTGTTGGAAGGGACCATAAAGTCCATCCAGTTCCATGGGCAGGGACACCTCCCACTGGATCAGGGGCTCCAAGCCCCATCCAACCTGGCCTTGAAGCCCTCCAGGGATGGCACAGCCACCACTGCTCTGGGCAACCTCTTCCAGAGCCTCCCCACCCTCACAGCAAAACATTTCTTCCTAAGATCTCATCTCAATCTCCCCTCTTTCAGCTGAAAACCATTCCCCCTCATCCTATCTCTGCAGTCCCTGATCAAGAGCCCCTTCCCAGCTTTCCTGTAAAATCATTTTGCCCATTCATAGCTCCCCACCTGAAAAGCCTTTCTGAAAGCTCTTGAGAGCTTCAGAGATAAACTGGTTCTTATCTCTGATTAGCGTGTTCTTTATTTTTTTTCATTTGAAATGTTGATGTAGTTTTAAAACTCAGAATTTTGCATGAGCAGTGCAAAACTCCAGAGGTTCTTAAAGGAAAATATTCAATAGCATTACAGTCTTTTATAAATCACGAACTGTGCCAAGTGTCAGTGCGTGTGTTATCTCTGTATCTGAGTACACCATGGGAAACATTAGCCAGAAAACCCAAAGAGATATTCAAAATTATTGTTAAAAATCCAATAAAACCCAACTTCCAGTAATAGCAAATCTTTGCACTAAGAAGGTCTTTCATCTATGGATCGGAAAACATTTTCCTTACAGATAATGATTGTTTACAACATTGACACACTTTGTTATGTCTGTATTTAGACTGCAGTAATGCTAAAGCAGACTTCAAGGTGCAGGTCTTCCGATGGTAAATGCTGCATGTACACAGAGTACGAGGCACTTTCTGACCTTGGAGAGATCATAAATGATATGAAAAAGGCAAAGAATCAGAGACTGAAATTATTTTTTTAATGCTCAGAGACATAAATCATAGAATCATAGAATGGTTTGGGTTGGAAGGGACCTTAAAACCCACACAGTTCCAACCCCTTGCCATGGGCAGGGACACCTCCCACTGGATCAGGGGCTCCAAGCCCCATCCAACCTGGTCTTGAACACCTCCAGGGATGGCGCAGCCACCACTGCTCTGGGCAACCTGGGTCAGGGCCTCCCCACCCTTACAGCAAATCATTTCTTCCCAAGATCCCATCTCAATCTCCCCTCTTTCAGCTTCAAACTGCTTCTTCTCATCCCATCCCTACATTCCCTGATCAAGAGCCCCTCCCCAGCTTTCCCTTTTCAGCACTGGAAGCTGCTCTAAGGTCTCCCTGGAGCCTTCTCTTCTCCAGGCTGAACCCCAACTCTCTCAGCCCATCCTTGTGTGGGAGCTGATCCTTGGGTCACCTTTGTGGCCTCCTCTGGGATCACTTCAACAGCTCCATGTCCTTCCTGTGCTGTGGACTCCAGAGCTGAACGCAGGACTCCAGGTGAGGTCTTACTAGAGCGCAGTGGAGGCTCAGAATCCCCTCCCTCACCCTGCTGGTCCCACTGCTTTGGATGCAGCCCAGGAATACAGTTGGATTTCTGGGCTGCAAGCACACATGCTCATGTCGAACTTCTCATCCACCAGCACCCCCAATTCCTTCCCCTCAAGGCTGCTCAAAATCCATTCTCTGCCCAAATAACCAAAATCAGACAGTGTCAATCCTACTCAAGCCTTCCTCTCCGCTTGGTCTTCCTGCTCGTAACCCTCGAGCCAGGTGCCTTCAAGTGGCAACATCCGGGCCAGACAGACTGGTACAAATTAACAGAGACTTTTTATACGCTACTAAGTTTTCCAAGGTTGTCACCAAATGGAATATTGCATTGCATCATGTTTTTCATGCTTATCCATCTGCTCCCACTGCTCTTATTTTCATGGCTAAAACCCAATTTTTGGTGCGTGTCCATGTACTTTACACACTTGGAAGAGCCCAGGTACATGTTAGCGATTCTCCCTGCTGATCCTGCCAAGCTCCTTTCCTTGCTGTCTGATTTATAAACGACTCCTTTATGAGTGCACTTACTTGATGTGCACTTCAATTAACTAAGATGTGGGGAACTCTTCTGCTTAAGCTAAGCAATGATCACTGTGAGGAACCTGAACGCCTCAAAGCATCCCAGATGAAGGACCCACGCATGTAGTATTTGGCCGATACTCTCTGTGACTTAAAATACAGCTACCAGTAAATAAATCGAAACAAAAAGCCAAATGCAGCTGAAAACATGGGTATCTCTGTGCTCTGCCTCAGGTTCAGCATTGTCAGAACGCACCAACTGTAGTGGGGGGCTGGAATGCAGACCCAGGGAATGACTGACATTGACAAATACGCTTATCATCTCACTTGCTCGAAAAAGAAAGGACGTCAGTGCTTCTGCCGTGCAAAGAATGCCTTGTCCAGCCATGGCCAACCAGCATTTGGAGCCAGTTCCTGCGAGGTGCAGTTTATGGGCAGATCACTTTAAGACTCATTAAGCAGCGCCCCAAACTATTACCAGTCTGCTGAAATGCAACCCTGGGAGATACCAACACGGACAAACCAGCACTGGGACAGGTGGTAGCAGTGGATACAAGCACACAGAACCATGCAAACCGCTCCCACACCAACCAAGAGATGGATAATGAAGAGGTGGCTGGTGAAAGGGCATGGTAATTAATATTAACTTTTGGGAAACCAAAAAGGAATATCTCACAAGAGTTTGTGTCGTATTTGTAGCCAATTGTGTGTTACTAAGATACTTTAAACAATGAAAATTACCTGCCAGTCCTTTCCCTGTACTTCAGTATAGGTACTCAGTCACTGGTACATACAGAGATGATATTGGGAATATATTTTTGCACGTACAACCAAAAGACAGTGACATCTACTGAGGAACCACTCAGCCAACAGTATCTGATCAACGCAGAGCTGCACACACACACATATGAATCTCCTAAAAGCATTGTTGGAATCTACCACCCAAACCCAACAGCTGAAACTGTCTCATCGAATACCTGGCTTTGGACAGTTCATAGAATCATTAAGTTTGGAAAAGACCTCTAAGATCATCAAATCCAACTATTAAGACAACACCAATGAAACCATGTCCTTAAGTATCACATCTACATGGCTTTTTTCACCCCTCCAGTGATGGAGACTCCACCACTTCCCTGGGGACCCTGGTCCAAAGCTTCACCAGTTTTTCAATAAAGAAGTGTTTCCTAATATCCAGTCCAAACCTCCCCTGGCACAACTTGAGGCCATTTCTTTGTGTTTTATTCCTTGTTCCTTGGTTGAAGGCACAAACACCCTCCTTTCAGGTAGTTGTAGAGAATGATGAGGTCTCTCCTCAGCCTCCACCTCTTCAGGCTAAGCAAGTAGCAGCTAACAGAAAATGCAAAGAGAAGAGGAGGATTTAGGCTTTTCAACTCTAATTGACTCAATAATGCACAAGAAAATCTACAGAACCCCACCTGTGTGAATTCCATCCAATACGATGACTCCGATCTGGATTTCTTAAATCACACTTTTGGTTTTGGGTACATCAGACACTCACTGAACCTGTAGTGACCACAGAAATGAAGAAGTCTACATGATATCAGCAGTTGGGACACAGACAACAAACTCTGGATGAAGGGTCTTAAATATATAGTTATTAGTAAATGCAGAATACCCGCCACAAGCTAATTGCACAGTCTGGAACTTTCCTCTTAGCAACTGCTGAAGAAAGAAAATAATTAGTCTTTTGTTATCTCTGATGTTTCTTCACATAAATAGACTGTAAAAAAGATCAATTGATCTCCTTTTTCTCCCCAGAGGAACCTGTCTTTGAGAGACGTAACATGTGAAAAGGGTACGAGCTGTTCGCAGTCTCAGAAAAGTGGAATTGCCCTCTTGCAAATCCCCAAAATCGCTTAAAATACACTGTCACCAGAGCACAATCTGGAAAAGGTCTTCTCCAGGAGTTAAAGGGGAAGTGTTCGTCAATACTTGTAGTGACTTTAGTGGAGCCCACGGTGGGTAAGTCCCACTGGGCAGAATTGCACTCAAATTCATTTATCAGCATGCCTCGCTGAGACCTGAGGAGAAGAACCAGCACTCCAGCTTTCTAAAGAGATGCACTCAGCTCTTACAGTTCAATACTAGATCCTCATGAAGAGAAGTTACAGGCATAGACAGCCTCAGGATCCTGTTCACCACCCGTCGCTCGTCTCTGACTTTTTGCTCTTAGTCTCTATCTCTAAAGTCTTGCCGCAACTCAAGTTCTCTTTCTATACAATGGGAATCACATTGATTTCTTTCTCTTACCCATTTTGTCTTGTTTATTTAGGCTGTAACCTCTTTGAGATATGCTCTTCAACGTGCACGTGGACACATTCAGTACAGGCATAATGGGGAGTTTCAGATAATCCAGCAGTGTGAATGCTCCGTGAGTTATGAAGCTACCGGTGTATCCCTACATCCCTCTCTCTCTCTCTTAAGTGTGGTTCGTTGTAGGAGTCTGTCTTATTCTTTGGATGAAAGGTTATCAACTTTCCCCCTGATCTCATGTTGTTTTATTCTGTAATTTGCATTTTGGGAAGGAAAAAGAAGCCTTTCCATAAGGTTCCAGTGTATAAATCTCAGTTTATTGTTTTCTATCAGGGCAAAATGTTAGTTCTGTGCCAGGTGTCTTGAATTAATAGGCTATAGGTTGAAAGGAAGGAGAAAATTGCCAAAAATGTTCCTGCATTTGTTCTAGTCTTGAAAAGCACTGATTTAATTAATCTTCCTTCATCAGAAGCAGAAAGCATGGGTCTAATTGCAGGCTCAGAAGCATCAGTTGTCCAAGTGATTGGATTGCAGTTAGAGATGAAAGAGAGTAAAACAAGGCATTGATGAATGCAGGTTTATTAGGAGCTCAGTCTCATTGACTTGTCTCGTGAAGCAGTTGGAAATTGGCTACAAAGTAATAAAAGAAAATTAAAACACATAAAACTTTGTTAAAGTAACGTGGAAAGGCTCGCATTAAACTCAAGCAACACAAGGAGCTGGGAAGTAGAGAAGTGAAATACAAGGTGAAGACTTGCTGTCCAGTCCACAGTCCATTGAAACCAATGACATGGTGACAAACTGAGCTGAAGTCCATTGTCCAGCCATCAGAGGTCTATTTGGACGAGTCCTCTGGACTCACTCCGACAGATCCATGTCCTTCCTGTGTTGAGGACTCCACAACTGAACGCAGGGCTCCAAGTGGGGTCTCACCAGAGCAGAGCAGAGAGGCAGAATCCCCTCCCTCCACCTGCTGGTCCCACTGCTCTGGATGCAGCCCAGGATACGGTTGCCTATCTGGAGAAGCCTAGAGATGACTCAGGCCTGAAGTTTCACATGAAGTGTTATGTACTGGTGACACAGCACTCATGGAACAGTCTCTTCTCCAGGTAGTTCACAACCTTACGTTGTGGACACCCAGCCATTGTTTTAAGAGCCATGAGACTGAGATATTAGGCTCTTCTTCATTCTTGCTCTTTTCTTGCCTGTTTGTACATCCTGGATAGATACCGACTTTGTCCTTCTCAGCACGGTTCGTCACAGCAAAAACCTGATCTTGGCCATGGCTCTTGGGGGCACATGGAGTATTAAAAAAAAAAAAAGGGTCTACAATTTTGGTAATGTGCACCTGACAGATAAATGGAGAAAATGTGGTGGGAGGAGAGCAGAGACAAGGTAGCAGTGGAAATTAGTGTGCTTGCATAAGTCAATAATTGCACGGGTCTCCCAGGTGGCAGCTATCCTAGCTTCTAAATTTAATAGATTAGATGGAAAGTAATGCCTCCCCCAACTCTTTCCCTCAGGAGTATCTCTCAGGAAACCCTTTCCCTGTAATTAGCACCTGTGTGTTAGAAAAATCAGTGCCTGCCATGGCTTCCCAAGCAGGGCAGTGGGAAGCTCTGCCGCATTTGCATTTTTCATGCTATCAAAAACGTGCTCCAGATGATGCAGTCGGCTGGCGTTCCTGGGCTGAGCTGCTGGTGGGGTGTGATCGGCACTGCCCGTTCCAAAAAACATGAGAGTGGCTTCAGCTTGGGAAGGGACAACTCTCCACAGGGCAACTCTCCATGGGGCAACTCTCCACAAGGAGCCATTAGAGTTAAGATTAGGCTTAGGGTTAGCATTAAAGTTAGTCTTAGGGTTATGGTTAGTCTTAGGGTCAGGCTTAGGGTTCAGGTTGTTCCTGTGGAGACCTGGTCACAGAGAGTTGTCCTAGACCCACACTGGCAGTATGATTTTCAGAGAGACAACTGCAACCAACAAAGCATATTTACTAGCATTTAAAGGAAGCTTGAGATTATTCTAGATTAGATCTGTGAATGCAGATCTATGGCTGATTATGCTGTCAGGTCCATCAGGTTTTCCATTCTCCAGCAGCTGACCATGAATAGGCAAATGAGAAAAGAGTTTTCAAGAGAATTGAGTGTTACGGCTGAGGTACTTAATGCCTTCTTCGCCTCAGTCTTTAATAGCAAAGGAAGTTGTTCCTTCTGTTTACAAATCCAAGAATTAGAGGGGCAGAATGAGGCTCCCGTGATCCAAGAGGAGGCGGTTAGAGACTTGCTTGCCCAGCTAGACGTCCACAAGTCTATGGGGCCGGATGGGATCCACCCAAGAGTATTGAAGGAACTGGCGGATGTCCTTTCAAAACCCCTATCCATCATCTTCCAGAGGTCCTGGCTGACTGGGGAAGTTCCACTAGACTGGAGGCTGGCTGATGTTGTGCCCATATACAAGAAGGGTTGCAGAGAGGATCCGGGGAACTACAGGCCTGTCAGTCTCACCTCAGTGCCAGGGAAAGTCATGGAACAGGTAATCTTGAGTGCTATCATGAAGCACACGCAAGAGAACCGGGTGATCAGGCCCAGTCAACATGGGTTTACAAAAGGCAGATCTTGCCAAACTAACCTGATCACCTTCTATGACAAAATCACTCAACTACTGGATGGGGGAAAGGCTGTGGATGTAGTCTTCTTGGACTTCAGTAAAGCCTTTGACACAGTTTCTCACAGCATTCTGCTTCAGAAACTGTCAGCCTCTGGCCTGGACAGGCGCACACTCTCCTGGGTTGAAAACTGGTTGGATGACCGGGCCCAGAGAGTGGTGGTCAATGGAGTTAACTCCAGCTGGAGGCCAGTCACAAGTGGAGTTCCTCAGGGCTCAGTACTGGGTCCAGCTCTGTTCAATGTCTTTATCAATGACCTGGATGAAGGCATAGAGTGCACCCTCAGCAAGTTTGCAGATGACACTAAGCTGGGAGGAAGTGTCGACCTGCTGGAGGGTAGGGAGGCTCTGCAAAGGGATCTGAACAGGCTGGACTGCTGGGCCGAGACCAATGGGATGAGGTTTAACAAGACCAAATGCCGGGTCCTGCACTTGGGGCACAACAACCCTATGCAGCGCTACAGACTGGGGGAAGAATGGCTGGAGAGCTGCACGGAAGAGAAGGACCTGGGGGTGCTGGTTGACAGCCGACTGAACATGAGCCAGCAGTGTGCCCAGGTGGCCAAGAAGGCCAATGGCATCTTGGCTTGTATCAGAAATGGGGTCACCAGCAGGTCCAGGGAGGTTATTCTCCCTCTGTACTCGGCACTGGTGAGACCGCACCTCGAATACTGTGTTCAGTTCTGGGCCCCTCACCACAAGAAGGATGTTGAGGCTCTGGAGCGTGTCCAGAGAAGAGCAACGAAGCTGGTGAGGGGGCTGGAGAACAAGTCTTATGAGGAGCGGCTGAGAGAGCTGGGGTTGTTTAGCCTTGAGAAGAGGAGGCTGAGGGGAGACCTTATTACTCTCTACAACTACCTGAAAGGAGGTTGTGGAGAGGAGGGAGCTGGCCTCTTCTCCCAAGTGACAGGGGACAGGACTAGAGGGAATGGCCTGAAGCTCCGTCAGGGGAGGTTCAGGTTGGATATCAGAAAAAAATTCTTCACAGTAAGAGTCATTGGGTACTGGAACAGGCTGCCCAGGGAGGTGGTCGAGTCGCCTTCCCTGGAGGTGTTTAAGGAACGGGTGGATGAAGTACTTAAGGACATGGTTTAGGGAGTGTTAGGAACGGTTGGACTCGATGATCCAATGGGTCCTTTCCAACCTTGTGATTCTGTGATTCTGTGATTCTGTGATTCTGTGATTACTGAGAGGTCCCATCAATTGTAATTATTGATGGCTGAGCAGGTGAACGCAAGCAAAAGATATGTCTGTTATGCAGAACAACAGAGCAATCGTTTACGCTGCCTGTACCAACGTGGTTGGATTCCATAGTGGAGCAGAGATCACCATCTGGATGGTTGGATGAGATTCATATTTAGGCAATTTATACCCTGTTTATATCCAGAGGCACAATTCAGGTGCAGATATATACCACAATCTCAAATCACACTAAAGTTAATCTTGGAGGCTTTTTCAGTAAGAAAGGAGGACCACATTATTGCTAAGAGACTCTAAAGCCTCTGCTCGTACCTGCTGGGTTAGCTTTGCTTCGTGAAAGAAGAAAAATAATTGATGAGCACCAAGATATAAGGGAGCTGCCAGCTCATGAACTAAGACAGTTTGCATGCTGATAATCGGGAGATAGAATTTGAATAGCAAACCTTTTTCCCCTCATCCGCTTCTTTCTCTGGTTTCACTTGCAAATATTCAGCAACACGCTCTGCAAGGACAACAGGATCTTGCATTTTCCTGAGAGAACAGACCTGATGCTGAAAAGAGTGCTCTAAGGGGTGTGAGGTAGCCACGAACTCATCACGGTGGGTCAGGGTGACAACAGAGAAATGCAGATGTGTAACTACCCTTCCCTGTGCAACTGCCGTGGCAGGTACCCAACGTCCTTCCTAAATCTTCTGATATATTGCACTTAGAGATGGTTAAATACCTTAATAAACGCTATGCTTGCAGAAACCCAGCTGTTTAATTAATTTTCCTTCATCAGGATGAAGGAAGAAATCCTTAACAGAAATCCAGCTGTATTCCTGGGCTGCATCCAGTGGGACCAGCAGAGTGAGGGAGTGGATTCTGCTCTTCTGCTCCGCTCTGGTGAGACTCCACCTGGAGCCATGCGTTCAGTTCTGGAGTCCTCAGCACAGGATGGACGTGGAGCTGTTGGAGCGAGTCCAGAGGAGGCCACGGAGATGGTCCAAGGAATGGAGCAGCTCCCACACAAGACCAGGCTGAGAGAGTTGGGGTTGTTCAGCCTGGAGAAGAGAAGGCTCCGTGGAGACCTTAGAGCAGCTTCCAGTGCTGAAAAGGAGCTCCAGAAAAGCTGGGGAGGGGCTCTTGATCAGGGAGTGTAGGGACAGGATAAAGGGGATCAGTTTTCAGCTGAATGAGGGGAGATTGAGATGAGATCTTAGGAAGAAATGTCTTGGTGTGAGGGTGGGGAGGCCCTGGCCCAGGTTGCCCAGAGCAGTGGTGGCTGCCCAATCCCTGGAGGTGTTCAAGGCCAGGTTGGATGGGGCTTGGAGCCCCTGATCCAGTGGGAGGTGTCCCTGCCTATGGCAGAGGGTGGGACTGGATGGGCTTTAAGGACCTTTCCAACCCAAATCATTCCATGATTCTATGAATTATGACACAAGATGCTATCCCCCCGCCCCCAAGCAAATGCAACTCTAAAGACATCTGCTAAAGTATTATAATCAATACAGCATTTGAACGAGGAGAAAAGGGACTGATTTTTAATGAGGTACTTAGTTTTTTGAACAAATCATGTTTTCCTCTGGTATTTTGATTACAGCCAATTCTCTGATCCTAAAACATCCACTGCTTCAAGAATTACTTAAAACCAGTCTTTGTGTATGGAAAGTGATTGATTCTTTTATTTTATTTTGCAAACCCAATTTTGCTTGCTCTGTGAAGAAGATCATACAAATTTGTATTTTGCTGCTTTATAATTTGTTTGTTTCATAGAGGGAAAAAAAAAGAATGTAATTATTTTGCGCTAGTGATTAAAATGACAGAAAAAAATCCTTTTGTGAGGGCTATAAACTATCTGCTCATCAGGACTGCGATGGCTTTAAATCTACCACAACTGCTACTTTGGATTTGTTCATACAACTGCATCAGTGTTAAAGCGAGAGGACAGGATAATCATCCAAGAGGATCAGCACAGGTAGTTAGATTTTGGTTTTATACGGGCCACCTGCCCCTTGCAAATCCAGACCTGTTGGTTTGCTGTAGGCAAAATTTATCGTGGCTGATGAAGGGTCACTACCTCATTAGCCAGAGACAGAGGATTAGCTTGTTTGATTTAACTCAGTCCATACAAACAGCTATTTTGCCATACATCGCGTTTGTCACCAGTAGAATTTGAGAAGAAACCTACTGCGCAGTAACCAGTGATGGGAATCGAGAAGCCTTCAGCCCTGCTCTCTGCAGAACATGGGAAAAATCCTTCCTCCCATGGCAAAGGGATATGTGGCTCTGAGCTTGTCACTACAAAGGCCGTGATCATAGAATCATGGAATGGTTTGGGTTGGAAGGGACCTTAAAGATCATCCAATTCCAACCCCCTGCCACGGGCAGGGACACCTCCCACTGGATCAGGGGCTCCAAGCCCCATCCAACCTGGCCTTGAACACCTCCAGGGATGGGGCAGCCGCCACTGCTCTGGGCAACCTGGACCAGTGCCAGATGATCCTGGTCTTTGCAGGAGCTCAGCCTCCCCCGGGTATGGCAACGCTCTTACAAGGCAAGGTTTATGGCAGATCTTGTTTATATACTGTCAAAAATGCTCTTTTCATGCTCTCTCTTGCCCTGTGCATAGAATCATAGAATGGTTTGTGTTGGAAGGGACCTCAAAGCCCACCCTGTTCCAACCCCTGCCATGGGCAGGGACACCTCCCACTGGATCAGGTTGCTCATAGTGCCTGTAGACAGCATTACGTTTACACCTACACCAAATTGGACTTCTGCACTAAATTTGAGCCCACATAACCTTTTGGCATCAATGCCACATTTCACTATTCGTACGAATACCTATTTTGTGACTTCAGCTTGAGCAGGGCTGTTCTCCAGAGTGGAGAAGGGAAAAGCATCCCACCTGTACGGGTTAGCACCTTGCCATTTCCGTGCTCGTGCACAGTTTGTGCATCCAAAGGCACACGTGGCTTCAGAACTCCATCCATGTGACTGGCACTGCATGGGATTGGGCCCACGGCTTCTTATTATCCAAGGGAAAGGGAAGAAAGACATCCAGCAAGCAGAGAAACACGCTAATGAGACAGAAATTATTGCCTAATGCTGCTCCCTCTGGCTTCAGTTGAAGCAGGATTGTGACCTAAGAGATGATTTATTTATCTTTAAATCCACATATTTCTAAAGATGAATGCTTTAAAAATAAAACCTTAGTGGAAAATCTGCATTAAAGATATAATCCAGTAGCATTGCGGTTCCTTATCCCGTACAGTCGCAATTGAAAAATGGGGCAGATAATGTGAGCTTTTGTCATTTATATCTGAGAAGACTTCAGGAAGCAAAGACTTTCATGTGAATCATGTAAAAGGATTTTCTGCAAAACTCTGTCTGAGCGAGAATGAAAAAAAATCTTAACTCCAGAAAGGGCATCATGTTAAACAGATGTACAATATTGCCTGGCAGGTCTAAAACCCTCATGAGCTCTAATTTTAAGTTGGCTAAAACCTTAAAAAGTTTTACTTTTATTTATATCAGAGCTTTATCTCCTCCCTTTTGAATAAAATCTCTGCCGGAAAATCCTAGTTATCAAGATTGCAAAGTCAATGATTTAAAAAAAACCTTACATGGAAGGAGCAGACCAGGTTTTCTGCATTAAAATCATCCTCCTGCAAGCTAGAATGTATATTCAATCCAAACCTCATGACAAAAAAAGATAGGATTTTGAGAGATTGGCTTGAAAAGTGAGATCCCTATGGTTGGAAACGCAAGAGACGTTGGATTTAAACTGGCATTGCACTGTTTACATAATTTCCTCATGACAACACCAGCACATATGACATATCCAGCATTCATTGCTCCTGCTGTGGAGCTTTAAAGCACCAGTTGTAAACAGTAAATCTTTGGTTTTCTCTTCCAGTAATTGGGGCAAATGCAAAAGTCACATCACCAAACTCTGTTTTGGAGTTGGAAGTCGACTTCCCCCTCTTGCAGTAAGAGTTAAAGTGTGCTCTGAGCTTCCTGATTAGTATTATCACTGATTAGGCTGCAGATAGTCCTCTGATTAAAGTGGTCTTGGCTATTTCAGAGCTTCACATAAATATACATGAATATAAGAGAGGAGAAAAGAGTGAACAGACAACAAAACCTATGCTGGCAGTTATTGCCTGTAGACCCAGGGGGAAGAGCCAGGTCACAGATGTTGGGATGTGTCCCCTGGGGAAGGCTCATGCTATGAGCACGCAGAGTCCTGTCGGAGGCCACCAAGGTCTCCTGTCAGCCCTGATCAGAATCCGACTGAGTTTCCCATGGTTCAAAGGGTGAGAGGTATCATGAAGGAACTATGGGTGTTTTGGCTCAGCCAACCATAGAGGCAGAACATAGAAACACACCCACCACATGCACTTCTACGGAGCTCTGAGGTTTTAGATTTGAGTTTCTGCCTCAAGATTAATATATTGACATTTCAAGTTTTTCATTCGGTACGTTAGACTTTCTCTCCTAAAAGCAAAGCTCCTTCATTTTCCTACAGAAGACTGTAGTGCCACCCCTAAAAGCAAACATGTTTCCAGTTTCTGGATAAGTGGGGAAAGGAAAATGTGGCCTGGGCTATCCCGGTCAGTCTGCTCAGTGGGATACAAACCCTTGTGATTTAGGCCCTAAAGTGCTTCCTTGTCATGAAAAATATGGTGAAGCTTTTGTGAGGGGATTTGCTTTATCCCATTCCATCGGAGCTTCTCCCACCCAACCTTCATCTTCTTCCCCTGGCAGCGGCCATAACCCAAGAGACAAACCCCTTGATATGATCTGGGCTGGTAATTCTTACTCCTCCTATCCTTCAAATACTTTTTGTTATTATCTAAACCAAACATAAAGGAAATAAAAAGGAAAATGTTTTGCTGTGAGGGTGGGGAGGCCCTGGCCCAGGGTACCCAGAGCAGTGGTGGTGCCCCATCCCTGGAGGGGTTCAGGCCAGGTTGGATGGGGCTTGGAGCCCCTGATCCAGTGGGAGGTGTCCCTGCCCATGGCCAGAGTGTAGAACTGGATGGCTTTGAGGTCCCTTTGGACCCAAACCATTCTGTGATTCTAAAACCATCTGGCACTTCCCAATTCAATGGAAAATCAGTAACACGGTAATCAAATTAAATCAATAACAGGTCAATAAAATTAAATCAATAACATTCACACTTCTCCACCCATTTCCTGCACCTTATCGCTTTCTGCACAGATGTTTCTATCATGTAATCTTCTGCTGCTGCCACACCACCCCGTAAACAGCAGCCCACTCTGCTGCTGTTGGTCACCTTTTGATCTGAAAGCAAAAGCACAAACACTCCTCACCAGCACTGCTGCTTTTCCTTTCAGACAGCTTATTAGCAGAGGCTGTGGACACAAACCTCCCTCCTCTCCTCTCTGACACCTGGAGGGCTGTTACCAATTGTTTTCCCTTCAGGCATTTCATCCTGAATCCCTGTCTCTCCTGGTGACCTTTATTCTCACCGGGTTTTTATTTTTAACTCGTCTTTCCCTCTAAGGCTTTGCTAAAGATGAAGGAGAACTTGTTCAGCTGTAATAGTGAGCAACCGGGCTTTCAATCCCCGAACCGAACGGACAAAACCAAGGTGGTTGCCCCTGTGTTTCTGCAATGCGTGTAGAGAGAAGAACATGTGTCTTCAGAAGAAGATGTGAGCCCTCTTTGGCTGCTCAGTAATAGAATTTCTTCTTTAATTTACAGAGTAGATGTTCCTGCTACAATAGTGGAAGATGACTACTACCGGCATAATTGATTGTCACTGTTAGGGCTTCACTGCACTGTAAAAAGAGGTGCTCAATGCCTCCAAATGTCAGTGTGTCAAACTGACAATGCTGAGCAACATGCAATTAAGGCCCCTGTGAAAGCTCCTCAGTAGAGTTTCCACTGCTGGAGCTGCCTAATCTTTTAGCGCTCGTCTGTGTTTGATAAATGATGAAATTTTGAATTTAGGAAAAAGAATGCCAACATCCGGCTTTTTCAGCCCAGCTCCAACACTGTCAAACACAGTCAGAGAGTAAGGACGTACTCGCTATCTCTCAGAGAAGACGCTCCTTCCAGTTTCTACAGCAGGATGCAACACAGCGCTCTAAAATAACATCCTGGCCACATACACAGATGTGTGCAAGTTCAGTCATCAAAAGCATTATCACTATAACAAGAAAGAAGGATCAGACTGTTTTCACAGCTTCCTCTGTTATCAGCACACATCACAACCTTCAGATTTTGTTTCTACATCTCATAGAATCATAGAATGGTTTGTGTTAGAAGGGACCTCAAAGCTCCCAATGGATCAGGGGCTCCAAACCCCATCCAACCTGGCCTGGAACCCCTCCAGGGATGGGGCAGCCATGGCTTCTCTGGGCAATCTGTTCCAGGGCCTCCTCACCTTCACAGCAAAACATTTCTTCCCAAAATCCATCTCAACCTCCCCTCTTTCAGCTGAAACCTCCTCCCTCTCATCCTATCCCTACACTCCCTGACCAAGAGCCCTTCCCAGCTTTCCTGGAGCCCCTTTCCATACAGGAAGGCCTCTCTAAGGTCTCCCCAAAGCTTTCTCTTCTGGATGACTCCAACTCTCTATTCCCCAGATTATTTTTTTCATAAATAAAATCTTTTCCTACGCACACTTCATTGTTACTGAAACCAGAACTAAGTCTGAAGCTTGTTTTAAGAAAATATCAGAGATACATCTGATCCAAATGGCCGAGTTACTTGGCCTATCAGCTGCAGGACCATGGGGCGAACGTACGTGGAGAGCTGGTGTGTGCAGGGAAATGCTGAGGGAATATCTGGAAAGCCAGGAGTGACTGTAATTACTGCTCTTTACTTGTACATGTCTGATGCACTTTGTCACACTACATAGGGCATCTCCTCTCAGCGCTTCAAGATTAATGAGTAACAGGAACGGGTTTCCAGTTCCAACATGTTATGCTATAGATCATAGCGTTCAGCCTGAGAATGTCCCCAGATCGCTGTGACAGGCTGCATATTCAATCGCTCCCCTTTGAAAGTATTTGCATCTTGGAAAGCAAATATATCGTGCACAGCAGGAGAAAAATCAAGTTTTCTGGCAAGACACACACACTTCATTCTATCAATGGAGGCAATTTAATCAAGAATGTCACCCATTTATTGCAATATACACCTTCTCTGGGGCACTTTCTGGAGTGCAATTCCATTACCTATCTCTTTGAGTTCCCGCTGCTCTAACTTTCCTAGTGACTATTCTCCACCTTTTTGTGACTGCAGTTTAGTGCAGACAGAAAACGGAGAGCTCTGTGATCACACAAAAGCTGGATCGACAAGAGAAAAAAACAAATCTGGGTAAGAGAAAGAAAAATCGTGTAGCAAGAAAGGATCGTAGAATGGTTTGGGTTGGAAGGGACCTCAAAGCCAATCCAATTCCAACCCCCTGCCATGGGCAGGGAGGGCAGGGACACTTCCCACTGGATCAGGGGCTCCAAGCCCCATCCAACCTGGCCTGGAACCCCTCCAGGCATGGGGCAGCCCCCACTGCTCTGGGCAACCTGGGCCAGGGCCTCCCCACCCTCACAGGAAATAATCTCTTCCTAAATTCTCATCTCAATCTCCCCTCTTTCAGCTTAAAACCATCCCGCTTTGTCCTATCCTCTCACTCCCTGATCAAAAGCCCCTCCCCAGCTTTCCTGGAGCCCCTTTCCATACTGGAAGGGATGAATAAAGCAATTTGTTTGCATAAAAGTACTCCAGGTCAACTTGTGTAAACTAAGGACTACGCCAGTGCCAGATGAGAAACAGGTTCCACATGCTTCGGTTTAGCATGGTCTTTCCTGCTGCAGCGTTTTCTTAACATCAGTCCCTTTCTTTCTACATTAATGTGAATATTTGCTCCTCAGCCACGAATAAATCTTCCTCTACGAGTGGCTCCCTTCTCAGCAGCTTGCTCATCTCGTTGACTCTTCACCAAAATGCCTGATTTGTGGAGTGGGAAGGAGAGCACAAAAAAGCACTGAGGAGCACTCTGCAACAAAGATTCACTCCCCCACTCCACCAGGGTGAAAACAGAGCTCTTTGCAGGAGACCTCTCTGCCTCTCCAGTCCCACTTAAGCCCCAAAACCATTGTTTTCCAAAGACTTTGCGTTTCTTATGGAACACTGAGTGGTGTTCAAGCATGCACAAGACTTTAGATCCTCCACGCAAAGCTGGATTTCACCCCCTGATAAACTCAGGGGTGTTTATCACAAGGTCCACAGTGACACCAGGGAAAATACAGGACAATCATTGGTAAATATGAATTTGTTCCCATTTATAGGAGCTGCAGGATGAGGATGGATCCCTTTAATTATCAAAGAACTGTAGCGAGAGGACGTTAGCTTGCAGGATGCCACCCCATTTGCATATCTGTCTTTAAGCTAGATCTATAAATGCTTCTGATGCAACTCAATTCAACACATTCATCAGAGTGAAAAAAAAGCATCATCTTAATGACTCCCCCCAGTGATAATTATGTATTTAAATAGTTTCTGTCAGCCAAGAAATATTTTCCCTTCTCAAGGATTATTTTCTTTCTTCTGGGAAAGAAACCTGCTCAGGGGCTGACATTTCTTTGAGAAGTTACCGAGCATCGGCAATAGCTTCCCAACTGTCCATAGTGGTAAAAAGTATCCTCATTTCTCCACAAAAAAACCCTTCAGAAAATAAAAAACATCAGCATCAACAGATGGACAAGCCAGCAGGATGATTTGCAAGAGGCACCTGAAATCAGCTAAGCTGTTAGAATTTGGCACTTCTATCAAAACAGATCTTGAGCAAAAGCTTCTAAATTCAGCCTGACATATATTTATATTTCTTTTACCATTTTATTTCACTCTGTTGCTGCACCTGGGCAACAACGTATAAGCAAAATCAACCACAGAATCATAGAATTCGGTTGGCAAAGACGTTTGAGATCATCAACTCCAACTGTACCTGTCCACTAATAAATCATGTCCCGAAGCACCTCATCTACCCACCTATTAAACACCTCCAGGGATGGAGACTCAATCACCTCCCTGGGCAGTCTGTTCCAGTGCTAGATAACCCTTTCTGTGAAGAATTCTTTTCTAATTTCCAATCTAAACGTCCCCTGATGCGGCTTGACACCGTTTGCTCTTGTTCTATCACCTATCACCTGGGAGAAGAGACCAACATCCACCTCTCTGCAACCTCCTTTTAGGTAGTTGTAGAGTCGTTAAGGTTGGAAAAGACCTCTATGGTCATCTAATCCAACCATCAACACAATACCAACACGCCTATTAAAACCATGTCACAACATGCCACGTCTACACACTTTTTGGACACCACAGTGGCACTCCCAAAGTGACAGCCATCACTCAGCCCACCTGCCATACTTTCCCATAAATAAAACAACCCACGCTAGGTGTTGCACCTGGAACACCGTGGATTACCAACTGTTCCAACTTCAAGGTCTTGTTCGTCTACAGCAAACAACCAAGCTCAAGCCTCCAAGTTCATTTTTTGATTAGCCCTTTCAAAGCATCCCTCGAGAATCAAAAGGGAAGAATATAACATTATTCTGTGGCAATTTTGGCATAAAAGCTGCAGTATTAGACTGTTTAATACGAAAAGTGGGTGCTTCCCACCCCCATTCTGGAATGAAAAGCACCTTATTATAAATATAAGACCACACAACTGTCACTGGATGGTAATGAATCATCCAACTTATCATAAAAAATGTCACTGTCACCCATAGAATTATCACACAAGAATACCTCAAAAACTGGGAGAAGGGGGGAAGGAATGTACCCAATCCTGGTCTGAGTGTAGTGGTTGCTTATGAAAAATATGAAAGTCAGAGGCTTAAATAATTAAACCAAATATATAGCTCATTCATTAGCAATTTGATTTTAACTACGGACAATATGAGTGAAAACAATAATGGAAGCGGCTGCATCATAATATTAATAAAACATAATTAGGAAAAGATTAGCATAGGAGAAAGAAAAGCATCTTAATTCACCTTCCCTTACCCTGTCAGTGTGTCTTTTGCTGCTGATTATTGTTTTCAGAGAGCTGCTGTTTACAAAGGTTTGATTAGATTGGAAGAATGCAAATTAAGAGAGAACTCACTGACAACATATTTCCCTCTGAGCGCAAGAAGGTGCTTGTAAATCACAGCAAACACCAGTGCGGTATCCCTGGGCGATACAAAGAACATGGGCAGTGCTGGATGTTGTGATGTTTCCATGTCCAAGCCTCAGTTCAGAGAGGCTGATGGACTTTTAAGGTTGGAGGCTCAGGGAGCGAAGGGATAGGAGGAGGGGGAATGTTTTTAAGCTGAACGAGGGGGGAATGACATGGCAACTGCATTCAGTTCTGGAGTCCTCAGCACAAGAAAGACACGGAGTTGTTGGAGCGAGTCCAGAGGAGGCCACGGAGATCATCTGAGGTCTGGAGCACCTCCCGTATGAGGGCAGGCTGAGAGAGTTGGGGTTGTTCATCCTGGAGAAGAGAAGGAGACATTAGAGCATCTTCCAGTACAGAAAGGAGCTGTAGGAAAGCTGTGGAGGGGCTTTTGATCAGGGAGTGCAGGGAGAGGATGAGGGGGAATGGTTTTAAGCTGAAAGAGGGAAGACTGAGATGGGATCTCAGGAAGAAATGTTTTGCTGTGAGGGTGGGGAGGCCCTGGCCCAGGTTGCCCAAAGCGGTGGTGGCTGCCCCATCCCTGGAGGGGTTGAAACCAGGTTGGATGGGGCTTGGAGCCCCTGATCCAGTGGGAGGTGTCCCTGCCCATGGCAGGGGGTTGGAATTGGATGGGCTTTGAGGTCCCTTCCAATCCAACTCATACTATGATTCTATGATGAAATTAAGAAAACCACATGTATTAAGGGCTCATGCATCTATGCATTAGCTGACAGACCAGCAGCCGCGAGCATTTTCTGTTACACAGCTCCATGCTAAGGCCACTTGCCAAGAGTTTTCAGGGTCTTTCAGAAATGCCAAATGGGGGAAATTCATTGGGCAGCACTGGAGACTGTAGCAGAGAAAGGTGCGTGGAAGAAGACACGGATACAGCAACGGGAAGAGGCCATGAAGCCAGGTCAGATATGACAAAACTGGGCAATGCAACCGTAGCAGGGAAAAGACAATATATTTATTATATAGAGGCAGATTATTAGAATAAAAATGAGGGGAAGCATCATGTGTTTCCACTGTTTCCTCAAGAGGAAAATATGCTTTTCCTGCTTGTGTTTATTTAGACACCAGTACGCAGTTTGCCTTCAGTAATACAGTTTAGTTTCCAGTTAAAAGACCACTCATAGAACAAAAAGGGGTTCTTGGGCAGGGGGGCAGGGTGAAGGCAGTTCCCAAGTCAAACAGCAGACTTGCTGAACAATGAAAGGTGTTTTATTCTTTAGCGAGGGCTGAAAATGCTCTGGATTTGGGCACAATGGCACAAACTGAAAAAAAAACACTTGTCAGGCAAGGTGGTGAACAAGTGACTGGCAGTTTAGGTTCCCTCTCCACTTTAACACCCAATTCTTTATTCCTTAGTATGTTCAGCAAAACTTTCAAGGGCAGAATAAGACAACCAAAAAAAAATTCATCTTCAGACTCTCCCCTCCACCTTTTGTTACGCTATAAAGGTGCATAATCTGTAAAAATCATCTACTTTCTCTCCAACTGAGACTGGCAAACCGATAGCTCGGAGAGAAAGCCACTTGTAAGTTTTATTCATATGTTCTGTAAGCTCTGTTTGAGTCTCCCCATTGAATCTAGGCTGAGCCAGTCAAGGGAGAAATGAAGCTCTTTGTAACTGCTACCAATAACTATAACCTGAAATGAAGTTCTAGTGAGGTGGGTGTTGGTCTCTTCTCGCAAGTGACAGGTGATAGGAAGAGAGGAAATGGCCTCGAGTTGCACCAGGGGAGGTTTAGATTGGACATGAGGAAAAATATCTTCACTGAAAGGGTTCTCAGGCACTGGAACGGCTGCCCAGGGAGTGGTGGAGTCTCCATCCCTGAAGGGATTTAAAAGACGGGCAGACGAGGTGCTCAGGGATCTGGTTTAGTAGTGGGCAGGTACCGTTAGACTCAATGATCTCAAAGGTCTTTTCCAACAAAACCATTCTATGATTGTATTCTAACTTAGGCATTTGCTGCAGAGATGCGATAAAGAAAAAACCCACCTGTTTAGCTTTGTACTTAATCTAGAGTATGCATTTCCTTACAAAAAGGAAGATTAAACTAATTTACACACACGAGAACTGTTTACAAAGATTAACAGCTACCTTTGATCTCAGTCTACAAATTCATAGAATCATGGAACCTTAAAGTTAGAAAAGACCTCTAAGATCATCCGGTCCAGCCATCAACTTCAACTCAAGCCATTAAGATTAGAAATATGACCTTTATGGTCCCTGCTCTGTGATGTCCTCCTTGTGACCTGCTATAATAGTAGTAAGCAACAATACGGGTAATTACTCTGTTATTCGTTCCACCATGTGTTATCTTCTCCTATGAAACACATGGACAAGTTCTGTCCCTGCAATAAAACTATGGCTTAATGAATAGTCCACCCACTATCCATACACCACGCCGCAGTGTTTTAATATTCATCTCCCACAGCTATTATCACCTGGCTTGAGTAACTCTCCCGGGCAGGTATTTCATATCAGCAGAACTGACTTGTGCTTAATCACCCTGAATGCAAAAATGGATTTTCCTGCCTGGGTTGTGTAGCTTTCTTATATCTATGAGTTTTTCTATCACATGTGAAGAGCGGTTCTCTTCCATATGACACTTACGAGCAGCAATGTTTTAACTGGAAATCTCGCTAGTGTTTGACATTTTTCCTCATAAGGTTTGTCATCATCACCTACAATTTTCCACTTCTGAGTGGGCTGCAGCTGATGCATGAAGATCTGTCCTGCCTTTGTAATTCACCCTCACCAGAAAGCTGAAAAAACAGATGAATTGAGCCACCTAGAAGTGTCACCAACATTTCTCCAGCCACTTGAATCCCCATCACACTAGGGCAAGTGTCAGGAAGTTCCCAATCCTCTTACACATCTGCACGATGGTTACAGAATCATAGAATCCTATAGTGTCCCGAGTTGGAAGAGAGCCACGAGCATCATCGAATCCAACTCCTGCCCCCGCACAGGACAGCCCCAACATTCACACCGTGGGGCTGAGCGTGTTGGCCAAATGCTTCTGGAATACTGTCAGGCTTGGGGCCACGACTGCTTCCCTGGGAGCTGTTCCAGTGCTCCACCACACTCTGGGTGGAGAACATTTTCCTAATGTCCAGCCTAAACCTCCCTTGACACATCTTCCTGCCATTCCCTTGAGTCCTATCATTGGTCACCAGAGAGACGAGATCAGCACCTGCTTCTCCTCTGTCATCCTGAATGATAAAATGTGTTGGGGCTTTAGAGAAGAAACCACAGTGAAGCTCCAGTGGGATGTCTATGTTCATAATAGCATTTGTCTGGTCCCACTTTGATTTGGCCATCATTCAAATTGCAATTTCTTCTGTACCCGCTTAGGAAACAATTAACACAAGAAAGCTCAGGCCAGCCTGAGGAAGGAGGCTGAAGGAGGAGTGGCTCCTTGCCTGTGCTAATTCTCAGCATGGGCAAATTGAAGCAATTAATCTGACCGCATGCTGAGATAGAAGGGATCAGGTGCTTCATACATGCCAGAACAGATCAGCACTGTTAGATCTCTGAAGTGAAGTACGATATAAATACAAGAGATGCATTCGATACACAAATCAGGGAGGACAAATAAACGCATGGTAGAAAATATTTCAAGCAAATTAATACATGTCTTGGCGTTACCATGCAAAGAGGCAGCCCTTTGTCAGTCTTTGATGTTGACAAGCCTTTCTTTTGGCCTCTATGCATCACGTAGGCTGAAACATTCATATATGAGCTTTAAAATATATGCTATATGTTTTATGTTCTGCCAGCACAACATTTGAGTGTTTCCTCTGGAGGGCACTGATGCAGTCAGATCCTTGCTTGGATGTTCCTGGAATGCTTAAATACAGCTACGTTTGGCTGCATAAGCCAGCTCTGCAGCTGCTGCTTGCAAACCAACTCTCCCACCTGTCAGCACCCCTTGGGTATATATAGCAAAGCATAATACTCTATCATGGACCTCAAGCTGGCCTCAAAATTGGACCAGGGATCCCAGCATTCCACCTCTCGTTTGGCTGTAAAAGGCTAACTAGGAACCACCACGAGTGTTAGCTTCCCTAGACTGCCTTGGGATGCAGTAGTCACCATGACTACTGGAAATTGGTCCACTTATAGAATGACAGAATCATTGAAGCTGGAAAAGATCATCAAGTCCAACTATTAAGACAACACCAACTAAACCATGTCCCAAAGTGCCACAGCCACATGCTTTTTAGAACCCTGCCAAGGATGGAGAGTCCACCACTGCTCTGGGCAGCCTGGTGCAATGCTTTACCACTCTTTTGGTAAAGAAATTTTTCCTAATATCCAATTTAAATCAAGTAAAAGAGAATGCCGCAATGGAACAGACACCAGAGCTGAACCCCAAAAGGCTCTCACGCTTTTGGGCTGCAGAGATGCTTCTGACTCAGCTCGAGCCTCCTGGTTTTAGCTGTGATGACTTCCCACACCCTAAGGATGTACAGAGATGGGAACTGCCCAAGCAAAAATTAACCCCAAAGCTGAGATGTTTCAGCAGCAGTTTATTCTATTCAGCCACATTTCACACATTTGCACAGGTTACGCAACCACGCAGGCATACAAATGCCTGCACTCCCCAACAACTGATGTAAATGAGATGTTAGTGGGATGTTTACTCATTAAATGATAACGTTTTGATATAAAACTTGCACACAAATTTAATAGGACAATTACTGTCAGGAACTTTACTGAAAGGGCTTAAACTTCTAAGTGCTGCTATCTGTAAAAGAAATAAATACCAGATACAGCTGCTATTGTCACTGTCTTGCACATTGAATCATAGTTTGGTTGGAAAAGACCTTTGAGATCACCCAGTCCAACCACCCCTGCCTACTACTAAACCAGATCCCTCAGCAGCTTAACTGCCCATCTTTTAAACCCCTCCAGGCTTGGGGACTCCACTATGTCCCTGGGCAGCCTGATCCAATGCTTCATCGCTCTTTCAGTAAAGAAATTTTTCCTGATACCCAGTTTAAACCTTCCCTGGTGCAACTTCAGACCATTTGCTCTCATCCTACCTCATGCTACTTGAAAGCAGAGCCCAGCACCCACCCCACCACAACCTCATTTCCAGGAGCTGCAGAGAGCGATGAGGTCTCCCCTCAGCCTCCTCTTCTCCAGGCTGAACAGCCCCAGGGCCCTCAGCCGCTCCCAGAACCCCTGTGCTCCAGACCCTTCCCCAGCTCCATTCACCTCTCCGGACACGCTCCAGCCCCTAAATATCCTTCTTGGAGTGAGGGGCTCAAAATTGAACACAGAATTTGAGATGTGGCCTCACCAGTGCCGAGTCCAGTGGGATGATCCCTGCCCGGCTCCTGCTGCCCACACCATTTCTGACACAAGCCAGGATGCTGTTGACCTTCTGGCGACCTGGGCCACTGCTGGCTCACATTCAGCCACTGTCAACAAAAATGTCGTGCCAGCTAAGTGAGCACTGAAAAATCACTTTCTGTATTGTTGGGCTTAATGCGAGAGAGCAGGCAAGGTGGGAGAGCAGCAACTCCAGGGTGCATGGATTCAAGATCCATATTTTTAACCCTGTGTAGGAGGTCAATGCACCTGTGACACACACAGGGCTTCATCCTAACGGGCTTGGATATGCTCCGCAAAATTAGACCACAAAATTAACAAGAGCTGTGATGGAGCAGACAGGAAATATTAAAATAGGAGCTGAAACCCCAGCGACTACAACGCTCTGATTCCCTGTGTTTCCCAGTAAGACAGAAGTTTACCCTCAGCCCCCAGAGGTAATAAAACACAGTGTCATCCATAAGATATGATAAATGAGCTCCCTTTTCCTGTAGCTGTGGTTCCAGTTGTTATATTTAATCGGAAATATGCCCCACTACACTTATCTTATTTGCTTCTTCGCTCAGCTCGCATGTCTGCGTATGAGATAGAGAATCTGTTAGTTAACCCTCCCCTCCTCAAGTGGAGTCACAGCTCTTGCGGGCAGCGCAGCAGGGAGCCAGCCACGGGGTGCAGCAGGGAAAGCTCCAAAAGCACTGCAAGCCCTGCTCAAAATCAGAGGCTCACGTGGGACTCGGGGTGCGGAGACATCTCTCTGCAATGAGAAGGATTCTCTTCCTAAATTACCACTGCAGGCCATGATATTGTTACGTCCAGCAAGAAGAACATTTGGCAGCATCTTGTCTTACACTCCTTAACCCTCAAAAGGGATTTACCCACATGCGAACTCTGCAGTAACACTTCATCGTTATTAAGTCATCGTAGAATGGTTTGGGTTGGAAGGGACCTCAAAGCTCATCCAGTTCCAACCCCCTGCCATGGGCAGGGACATCTCCCACTGGATCAGGGTGCTTAAAGCCACATGCAACCTAGCCTTGAAGATTTCCAGGGATGAGGCAGCAGCCACTTCACTGGGCAACCTGGGCCAGGGCCTCCCCACCCTCATCATGAAGAATTTTTTGCTAATGTGTGATCTAAGTCTTCCCACTTCCCTTTTAAAGCCATTCCCCCTTGTCCTGTCACGATATACCCTATAAAAAGTAAGCACTTTGTCATCTCCCCACTAGCAGGTGGAATGAAATGATAGCATTAACTTTAGGCGTTGTTTCCCATTTAATTAGGTCTACTATATGCTTAATTAAGTAGAGACACACCAGTTGAGATCTGACGGATGATAGTGCCTGTTCAGAGTGGGCTTTCTCTATGTGCTGTTCCCTCTTGCCTATTTGATGCCAAATGATACCATGCGACACCCTAGTTCATGGAGATCCCAGCTCAGCCTGAGCAGGAATGAACTACCACTGCAGAAGAAAGCTCATCCCAAGTGCTCTGAATCTCCTGAAGAAAGAGAGGGAGAAATGAAGAAATATAGAGGTTCTGCCTGCTGGAGAGGAACGCCCTGCAGGCTGCAATCTCCCCGCGCCACGGGGAGTGCTGGCACAGCAGCCTCCCTGCCCACCATCGCAGCACAGCCTTCCTCTGAGTAATGAGGCAGGTGAAGGATGGATGACTACAGCTTCACAAAGAGCCAGAGATGATTGATGGGCCTGAAGAGAAAGGTATGGTCCCTGGATTAAAACAGAAACTAATTGATGGGCTTAGAAATGCAGATGATGGCTCTAAGCTTCTGACCAGCAACAATGAAAGGTGGGTGGATGGAGAGACGGGCAACGCTGGTTCAGCAGAAAAAGGTAAAAAGAAATGAGAAACTCGAGTGTCACTGGTGTCAAATGCCAGTAGGAGAAGACTAAGAGTCAGCAGCACTTTTTGCAAACATCCTGAGGGACCTGTTCTGATACATGAAAAGACTGAATAAGAACTCTTCAAGGATGCTCAACATTTCCCCAGTCTTCAAGTTACCAGAATTTACAGACTGTTCAGCAAGGATGACGGTAGGAGCGATGGGAGATGGGAGGAAGTCTGGCAAGATGCATGCTGAGTTTCAGAGTGTCAGAGAGGAAGGACAAGTTTACAGAAATGGCTAAGCCTGAAGAGGCTTCTCTGCCCATCTTACTTCACACATAGAATCACGGAATGGCTTGGGTTTGAGGGGACATTAAAGCCCATCCAGTTCCAACTCTTGCCATGGGCAGGGACACCTCCCACTGGATCAGGGGCTCCGAGCCCCATCCAACCTGGCCTTGAACACCACCAGGGTGGGGCAGCAACCACTTCAGTGGGCAACTTGGGCCAGGGCTTCCCCACCCTCATTGTGAAGAATTTCTTCCTAATTTCTAATCTCAATCTTCCTGCTTCCGATTTAAAGCCATCCCCTCTTGTCCCATCACTACATGCCCTTGCAAAAAGTCCCTCCCCATCCTGCTAAAGAAAGCCCAATGCGTTTTTATAGCTCCCATCGTTTCTCTGCAATGGCTGTAATTTTGAAATTATTAACAAACCTAAAGCAAAAGCAATCTTCCAAAAGTTTCACTTGAGTTCAGTCACAAATTTGGCTCCAAGAAACACCTATTTAAGACAGAGAGTCTACAAAAGCTTTTGGAAGCCTCAGTGTTGGGGGAGGGGGAATCCATTATGAACTCAGAATTAATCTCAACAATCTTACCTATTGATTTTTTGCCTTTTATCAATTGAACTCCTTGTTCCTGAATAACTCATTTGCAGGTAATAGACTGAAATAACAAAGTTCTACGCAGTTATAATTGACACCATTTCCTAGAACATGTTCATCAGAAATTATTGGTCTAATAATGATTTTTCAGATACTAGAATAAGCTAAACAAAGCCCAGGCTGCCATAAAGAAGCAGAAAGCTTAATTAAATTTCATTTTAGATAGCAGACTCTGGCATCTTTCTTCTCTACCATTTTTAAAATAGGGCAAACCCCTTCTAATTCATGTGCGTGGCGAGAAACAGCCAATTGCAATTCGTATTATGACAGAGAAACCGCACTTTTTAACCCGGAGTTTGTACAAACATGATTCATCTTCCATAAAACCACATTTCATTTAGCTGTAAATAGCAAATACTGGACACAAAACTTAAAATCTAAGAGTAACAAAACACTGAAGCATTAAGGGGTGATTTTCTCACTGCTCAGCCCACAAGTGTGGTGCATGACAAGCAACGTATGAGCAAACATTGCAAGTGAATTCACTTTTCCCAAGGACTTTAGGAAAGAGGATCCACATTAGCGAAGTTACAACAGGATAGACATTGTGCAGCTGGGAGAAGGATCAAACCCTCAGGCCCTTCTCCAGAGCAGACCGGATTTTCTACCTGACTATTAAGTGAACCCACGCTGCCCCTCTCTTTGCAGCAGCATCTGTCTGATACGTGCTCCTGCTTGGTACTCCCAAGCAAAACACAGAATCATTGTAAGATCATCCAGTCCAAAGCCACCATCCCTACTAAACCTGAAATACCACGTCTACATGTTCTTTGAACTCTTTGAAGGATGGTGACTTCACCACTGCGTTGGGCAGCCTGGTGCAATGCTTCACGACTCTTTTGGTAAAGATATATTTCCTAATATCCGATCTAAACCTCCCTTGGCACAGCTTGAGGCTATTTCCTCTTGCTCTGTCACTTGTACTGGGGTGGAAAGACCAACACCCACCTCCCCACAATCTCCTTTCAGCCAATTGTGGAGAGCAACGATGTCTCCCTTTGGCCTCCTCTTCTCCAGGCTAAACATCACTCCCGAATCATCTCTTAAGAGTGTCACTCAGGCAGAAAAGTCAAAGATAACTTTAACAGCAACAGAACCAGAGAGTGGAGAGCAGTCACCCTCAGAAGAGCGGCTGTTCTCCTGTGGCAGGGAGTGCTCTGTCGCCCGCATGGTAACATCAATGGATTCTCAATTTGCCAGGAAGGGACTGGCTCTGGTGGAGAGACTGAGATAGAACTTACTCAGACACCAGAGGTTCGTTAAAACAACATAGCAGGGAAAATGAACGTTATTTAACTTGCCATGAAAAACAACTGCGTTATCCTCAATTCAGAATTGGACGAGGATTGTGTCTTTTGCTCTTGTCTTTCCTTGGAGGTCAAGGTGAGTGAGGGAACTTGTTGAATCTCCTTATTTCCTCACTTCTTGTTCTCTGATTGATTTGTTCCCTGTGGTGTGATACAGACAGCATGTATTACAGAGGTCATCGCTGAATCCAAAGTGCTTTCCAGGCTCTTCATCACTATATTATTTCCATTGCAGGACGGTTTAGAAGCCCAGGAGAAGATTACAGCACATTTGTAAGCACTCTGTACTGGCACAGTGAGAACTTTCATTACCCCAAGGAGCTTACAGCTTAAATTATACAAAAGACAAAGGACAGAAGAAGGAATAAGAACTATTATATCCGTTTCCCCTCAGCCTGGGAAACTAAGGCACAGAGAAAATCGTCATCGTAATAAAAAACCTTCAAGAAGACACAGAGCAAGCAATCAAAGCTTCATTCCAACATGCCATTTCAGTCCTTTAACCTGCAAGCCAGAGTGAGAGGAGACATCAGACAAAAGCACCTCGAGAAGAAAAATCATCAGTGATTTCTGGCCTCATATTCGGAAATGCCCTGAAAAATGCTAATTTTCCTGAAATGCTGTCACGTCCTGCCTCTGTTCTACCCCAAAACATCCCACTCTCCTTCCATAAGTCATCGCAGCCCAAGGGAAGGGGAGCTAGAAGTGGCTCAGTGAGATCTAATCACTCTTCCTATTCTATTCCAGAAACGCACATGGATTTAATGAGCAAAATCCACTTCCAATCTATTTCGCAGCATATCGAGCAGAGCATTCAGAATTTATTACACTGGTGAAAGCAGTGCCGTACGAGCCCGCTTCCATTTCCATTGCCACAAGGACAGCGTCTGCCAATGTGAAACCAGTTGCAAGCTCAGTGAGCTTGCGCAAGGTGAAGCCACTGTCCAGGCCTATAATTAATCCCTTTACTTTCTCGCTCCGGCTGTATGCCAGCAATCTCAACTCAAACTCATGCAGCAGCAGACAGTGTTGCACTGGAAGTTGTCAAGCATCGGACCCAGGGAAATAATGAAACCTTTCGGGTATCCATTTCAAACTTGGTGTCTGAAAGAGTTTGCTGCTGCTTCTGTGCTTCAGGAGATGGGAACAGCATCAGGATAGATGCAGGTAAATGTTCATTTTTAAGTATGGAAAACATCTTGTCCCGCTCTGGTGTAGCTCCACCTCGAGCACTGGGGGTGGTTTTGGGCGCCACAGGATAAAAAGAATCTAAAGCTACTGGAGAGTGTCCAGAAGAGGGCATGGAATTGGTGAAGGGTTTACAAGGGAAGCCATGTGAGGAGCGACTGAAGTCACTTGGTCTGTTCAGCCTGGAGAAGAGGAGACTGAGGGGAGACCTCATCGTGGTCTGCAGCTTCCTCACAGGGGGAGGAGGGGGACCAGGCAATGATCTCTTCTCTCTGATGACCAATGATGGTACCTGAGGGAATGGCAGGAAGATGCACTAGGGGAGGGTTAGGTTGGATACGAGGAAAAGGTTCTTCCCCCAGAGGGTGGTGGAGCACTGGAACAGCTCCAGGGAAGCAGACATGATGCCCAGCCTGACGATATTCCAGAAGCATTTGGCCAATGCTCTCACACCCATGGTGTGAATGTTGGGGTTGTCCTGTGCAGGGACAGGGAGTTGGACTCCATGATCCTTGTGGATCCCTTCCAATTCAGGACATTCTATGATTCATGTAAATCCTCTAAAAGAAGCCTTCCCAGGGTGACTGAAATTAAACTGCACTCCCGCATGGCACTGGTTTTGACTCGAGAGACCCCTGAAGGATGGTTTGTTGGTGAATGTAGATGGCCACTGCTGAGAGCTACATCTTGAACCTTGAGCGCAGGCTATGGGACTGTCCTCTGGAGTCACGCACAGGCAAAGGGAATTCAATGAGCAAAGAGGTGAGGAGGGACTTTCATTGCAGGCGGATGTGGGAACAAGAGGACTCTACAGCCCTCACTTTCCAGCTCTGCCAGTCTGTGGGTTGGGTGAATAATGCTGCCTTCTCTTGGAGGGTATTGGGTCTCTCAGGCTGTGCAGGGAGCCAGGATCTGGCTCTAACAGAGTGGGCAGGAGGGAACCGACTGGTTTGGAGATACTCCAAATGGCTGGCACTCAAAACAAAGCGTGGTGCTGAGCGAGTGCCCCTTGCAGGGCAGCAGCAATGCACTTGTGACTTCAGGAGTTAATGATGGAGGAGATCAGGCTCCAGTAGCTTCACATCTCCCACTTGGAAGCAACACTAAAGCAGTGTTCATTCTTCAGCAGGTCCATAAGGAACAGTGAGAGCAACAAAGAGGATGAGGAATGCAATCTGCAAATGCTTGGCTCTTCTACAACGCTGTTAGAGATGGATTTTCCAAGCAGTGTTGCTGTCACCATTGCTTTTAAACACAAGAAATGTACATCTTTTCCTGAACAGCACATCCTCCCTAAAGTTTAAAAGTGCAACGCTAAGAGTGAAGACTGATGGGCAGCATGATGATTAAATTGCTCCATTATTTGGTTTCCTTTAAGTCGTTTTCCTGGGTTTTCATTTTTTAAAAACACTTCCTACATTCTTCTGGGTCAGAGTTTCTTGGGTTTGAATTTTAAGTAAGGTCTTTTGAGATTATAAAAAACCATCATGAATAAGAATTGTCTATTTAGGTAAAAAGAGTTCCTAATTGATTATAATCAATTCAGTGCATTCAGCTATTGTCATTAGATATAAGTCTGGAATATATGGAGTAAAGAGTAATTGCTGATGATGAATGCATAAAAAGGTGGTCTAGGTTTCATTTGTACCATGTCCTTTTTATTTGCATGAAACTATGAAACCAGACAATCATTAAAGGAACATGAAAATCTCTGAGAGGACTGCCTGCATTAGAGATTAGTTATCTTTTTCCCATGTTTTCCTGGAGCTCGTCCTTTGAGTCATCTTATCTTTGCATTTCTATCTAGTCAAACACATTTCATGTCCGGCTCTGCCACCGAAGAGATTGACAGAGTGACAGCAGCAGAAAGCAAAAAAAGTGATGAATTAAGAACAAGAAGAGATGTTTATCCATTTAACAAAGACAAGGGGAGAGGTGACTATCTAAATGTGATCTATTGTCAAGAAAAATCAGTGCAGAGGGTAAAAGTTCCACTGTGGACCAGACTGACTGCCAGCTGGGGCTAGGAGAGCAGCAGAAGCCCCGCGTTAACATCTGATGGGTGATTAGCATCAAACACACAACTAGAATTGCCACTGCTATGATCTGAGACTCTTGGTGGGGAGTTTTCCACCTCCAGCCTATTAGAGCATTGATCCAGATGAACATGGCAAGTGGGAATAAAGAAATCAAGCTTGGATATGGCCCATCAGTGGAAGGAAGGAAAGAGAAGAAGGAGCAGTGACTGAGCTCCTTCAAGAGACTTGAAGATACCTCTGAGGGAGATGAAGATCACCGAGTGATAGTGATTTATAGGACAGCAGTTCCCCCTGGGACAAACATCCATTTTCCTCAGTGATGCTCCCTGTTCTCTGAGCAACAAATAATGCAGATACTTTGGGTTCCACATGTGAAAATCAGTTGTGAACCAATTAAAATAAAGTTTATTGTAGTCCCCCAATTGAGAGCTGCAGGGTTTATAAAGAATAAACCTTGAGCAGGAGAAACAAACGTCCCTGCTAGGCTGTTCTCACACTGCTGGCTTGATGTATCACACTAAACTGAGATGCAAAAGGTCTCTCCCTCTTCCTTGGCTATTTCATCTTTCCCACTGAGAAGGAACTCAGCATTTTACAGCTTCTGCCCTTACGCAGCCCCGATTTTCCCCTAACTTGCACAGCAGCTGCTCTGAGCTGAGCACCTCCTGCTTCACTGAATTCCTGAGATCCTGCAGCAAAGACACCCACTGCAGATCTCATCCTGGAGTGGGTCTCATTTATCTCTAGCAGAGGTCATAGGAAGTCTTATGAACACTTAGCTCATTTCCCCATATCCACTTTGATTTCCATATTATTCACGGAGTGGTAATGACCTCCTGCATTTAGCTCATTCTAAAGGAGATGTGCGATAAAGTATGGAAAATGGATTATAAAGAGTTAATAATTGGCAAATCCATCGTCATGGCATTCCAGTAACCAGAGAGGATACTTACGGCTATGTTTTTCATAGAACCACAGAATGGTTTGGGTTGGAAAGGACTTCAAAACCCATCCAGCCCCACCCCCTGCCATGGGCAGGGACACCTCCCGCTGGATCAGGAGCTCCAAGCCCCATCCAACCTGGCCTTCAACATCTCCAGGGATGGGGCAGCCACCGCTTCTCTGGGCAACCTGGGCCAGGGCCCCCCCACTCTCACAGCAAAACATTTCTGCCTAAGATCTCATTTCGATCTCCCCTCTTTCAGCTGAAAATCATTGCCCATCATCCAATCCCTGCACTCCGTGATAAAGAGTTTCTATCACATCTGTGTGGTTAAATGATCTCCGGCTCCCTAGAAGACACAATAAATACAAATGTGCATCACCTTAACAGCCCCATTTCTTATTCTGTTGCTGACAATACCTAATGAAGTGGATAAATGATTAATTAAGAAACAGTATTTCTTTACAGAAAGCAGCTCTTGGTGGGAGACAAAGAATCCCTTGACACTCTTGTTCACCGGGTTGTTATCCACTGTTTTTAGCAAGTGGAGAAGAAGTTGAAACAGCATGAAAGGAAGCACAGCAATGTTTGATCTGAGCAGGAACAATAAATAGCCCTCAAAAACAAATCGCCAGGCGTTGTTTAATGCATAGCTCCCTGGCTATGCAATTAACTCCTCTGCCACTCCTGATAAATACAGAGCTCCAGGAAAGGTAGTCCAATGCCAATAATAGAGTTTGGTAAAATTATAAATCTAAGGGTGAAAAAAAAAAAACGGGTGACTTTTCATCCTGCACATTGCATTGTGGGAGATACAATGCCTGAAGCCAAAAATAATAAGAATAATACAATATTGAACCTTTCACAGCCTCCCCATACCAACACACCCAGCTGCTGTGTCAGGAGCATTGAGCAGGATATTACAGCTCTTAAAGTATTTGTTTCTGAAAAATATTCAGGCTATTATTAGGGAGCCCAGACACGGTGTCCACCCGGCGAAAGCATCAACTCCGCACCTGCCAGAAGGGTCTCGTCAGTTCAGACTGAGCTCCTGGGAAAGCATGCAGCTGTCTAAGGGCTGCACAGAGTGCCACCAGCTTGTGCTGGAAACGGAGGGCAGCGAGGGCAACGGCTGCGAGAGGTGGACTTCCTCCTCAGCCTGGGAGCAGAGCTGGAAGAGGGACATAGAGAGGCTAAGGAGCATCAGGGAATGTGAGCTGGAGATAGACTGGTGAGATCACACCCTGACCTCCAAAACAAAAGAGAAGACAGAGACACAGGTAAGAGCCCGGGATCGAAAGGATCTGGCATCTTCCCCCCGCTAAGGTTGTAGGTGAAGGCTCAGAAGGAGGTAGTGAGTGGAAGCGTGTCCACTGAAGGGGCAGAAAATCAACGCTCTCCTTGCCCACACCACCTCAAGTGTCGCTCCACAACAGATTTAAGGCTCTCAATGTGAAGGACGGACCAGAGGAAAACATGGAGGAAGATGCACCCACATCAAAGCAGGGTCAGAGACTGAAATGGCATAAACGCTCCATTGCCACAACCGCCACAAGAACCGAGAGGAGAGTCGTAGTTGTAGGAGACTCTCTATTGAAGGTGACAGAGGGTCCGATATGTCAAGCAGACCACACTCACAGGGATGTCTGCTGTCTGCCAGAGCCCGAGTAAGGGACGTGGCCAAGAAACTTCCCAACCTGGTGAGAACTACTGACTATTACTCGTTACTGCTGCTCCCTGTGGGAGAGGATGAAGCAGCAGTAAGAAGCCCAAAGGGGATTAAAAGAGATTTTAAGGCCTTGGGATGGCTACTGAGGGAATCTGGGGCTCAGGTTATTTTTTTCTTCCCATTTTTCAGTTACAGGTGGGGACATAGCACAGCTCAGATGGGTCCAGTCTATTAAGAAATGGCTCCGTGGCTGGTGTCACAACAAGAGCTTTGGCTTTTTTGACAACGGGGTGGCCTACGTGGCACCAGGAGTACAGGCTTCAGATGGGACCCACCTTTGTCAGAGGGGGAGGAGGGTCTTTGCTCAGGAGCTTGCGGGGCTTGTAGATAGGGCTTTAAACTAGATGTGAAGGGGGAGGGAGATAACACCAAGCTAGCCCTTAACAAGAAATGGAAGGACGGGTGTCAGGGGTCAGGTGTTAGGGAGGATACTTCTCTAAAACACCTTATAGGCAATAAAGGGTCCACTGGCAAGGTGACGGAGCTGGCAGCTCAGCTGAAGTGCTTTTACATTAACGCACGAAGCCTGGGCAACAAGCAGGAGGAGCTGGAAGCTACCACGCTACTAGAAAGCTATGTTCTAGTTGCCATCACAAAAATGTGGTGGGATGAATCCCATGACTGGAATGTGGCTATCGATGGCTACAGGCTGTTCAGAAGGGACACACCAGGAAGGAGTCTATCTCAGGAAAGGAATGGAATATGAAGAGCTGTTATTGAAGAGTGGCCACAACCAAGCTGAAAGCTTGTGGGTCAAAATTAAAGACGGAAGAACCAATGGGAACCTTGTGATTGGTGTATACTACAGGCCACCCGATCAAGGAGAGACAACTGATGAAGCCTTCTTCCACCAGCTACAGAAGGCTTCAGGCTCGCAAGCTCTCATAATACTCAGGGACTTCAACCCCCCCTACATATGCTGGAAAAGTACCACGGCAGCTGTAGGCAATCCAGGACACTCCTGGAATGCATGGAAGATAATTTTTCAGTCCAGCTAATAGAGACCTCCAACCAAGGAGATGCAATACTGGACCTTATGGTCACCAATACAAGTAAACTCATCAATGACATTAGGATCGGAGGCAGCCTGGGCTGCAGTGATCGTACACTGGCAGAGTTCATGGTCCGGAGGGATATGGGACAGGTGAGGAGTATAGTCAGGACACTAACTTTCAGGAAAGCAGACTTCCAGCTCTTCAAGGAGTTACTTGGTAGAACCCCATGGGACATCGTCCTCTGACACAAGGGAGCAGAACAGAGCTGGAAAATATTTAAGGAAGCTTTCCACAAGGTGCAAGAGTGCTCAGTCTCCGTATGTAGAAAATCAGGCAGGAAAGGGAAGAGTCCAGCATGGCTGAGTCGAGACCTGCTGGTTAAACTACAAAAGAAGAGGGAACTGCTCAGGCAGTGCAATCAGGGACAGGGAACCTGGGAAGCATATAGAGACGTGGCCTGGTTGTGTAGGGATGAAGTCAGGAAGGCCAAGGCACACCTGGAGCTGAGCTTGGCAAGGGAAGTAAAGACTAACAAGATGGGCTTTTACAGGCATTTCAATCAAAAGAGGAAGGTCAAAGAGAATGTACCCCCACTGATGGTAGGAAATCATGATCACATATCAACAGATGAGGAGAAGGCTGAGGTATGCAAAATTTTTGCCTCAGTCCTCACCAATAACCGCTCTCCTCACCCCTCCTGGGTCATGGGACAGCAAGACTGTGACCAGCAGGTAAAAACCCCTCCCACTATAGAGGAGGATCTGGTTTGTAACCACCTGAGGAACCTGAACATATAGGAGTCTATGGGATCTGATAAGATGCATCTCAGAGTCCTGAGGGATTTGGCACATGTGGTTGCCAAGCCACTCTCCATGATATTTGAAAGGTCATGGCAGTCAGGAGAAGTCCCTGGTGACCGGAAGAAGGGTAACGTTGTGCCCATTTTTCAAAAGGGTAGAAAAGACGACCCTGAGAACTACCACCTGTCAGCTTCATCTCTGTCCCTGGAAAGATCATGGAACAGATCCTCCTAGAAGCTCTGCTGAAGCACATGAAGGACAGGGAGGTGATTAATGGGAGCCACCATGGCTTCACCAGGGGCAAGTCCTGTCTGAGCATGGTAGCTTTCTATGATGGGGTAACCACAGCAGTGGACACAGGTAAACTGACAGATGTGATCTATCTGGACTTCTGTAAAGCCTTTGATATGGTCCCCACAACATCCTTCTCTCTAAATTGGAGGGATATGGATTTGATGGATGGATGGTACAGTGGATAAGAAAATGTTTGGATGGTCGTATTCAAAGAGTAGTGGTCAATGGCTCGAAGTCCAGATGGAGATCTGTGATGAGTGGTGTCCCTCAGGGGTCGTACTGGGATTGGTGCTGTTTAATATCTTTATCAATGATATTGACAGTGAGATTGAGTGCATCCTCAGCAGGTTTGCAGACGACATCAAGCTGAGTGGTGTAGTTGCCACACCGGAAGGATGGGATGTCATCCAAAGGGAGCTGGACAGGCTGGAGAAGTGGGGCTGTGAGAACCTCATGAGGTTCAACAAGGCCAAGTGTAAGGTTCTGCACCGGGGTTGGGGCAATTCCCATTTTCAGTACACGATGGGAGATGATGTGACTGAGAGTAGCCCCAGTTTGGGGGTGTTGGTTGATGAGAAGCTTGACATGAGCCAGCAATGTGTGCTTGTAGCCCAGAAGGCCAACCATGGCCCAGGCTGCATCCAAAGCAGCGTGGCCAGCAGGTCGAGGGAAGAGATTCTGACCCTCTATTCCTCTCTTGTGAGACCTCATCTGGAATACTGTGTCCCGTTCTGGAATCCTCAACTTAAGAAGGACATGGAGCTGTTGGAACGTGTCCAGAGGAGGCTACAAAGATGATCAGAGGGCTGGAGCACCTTCCCTACGAGGAGAGGATGAGAGAGTTGGGCTTGTTCAGCCTTGAGAAGAGAAGGCTCAGAGCAGATCTTATAGCGACCTTTCAGTACCTGAAGGGGCTACAGGAAAGCTGAAGAGGGGCTGTTCATAAAGGCTTGTGGTGATAGGACGAGAGGGAACGGGTATAAACTGGAGAGGGGCAGATATAGACTGGACATAAGGAAGAATTTCTTCACCATGAGAGTGGTCAGACACTGGCCCAGGTTGCCCAGGGAAGTTGTGGCTGCCCCATCCCTGAAGGTGTTCCAGGGCAGGTTGGATGGGCCTTGGGCAGCCTGAGCCAGTGTGATGTCCCTGCCCGTGGCAGGGGGATTGGAACTGGATGATCTTTAAGGTCCCTTCCGACCCAAACTATTCTATGATTCTATGATTCTATGATTCTATGATTCTATGATTCTATGATTCTATGATTCTACAATTAACTGTTTAAAAGATGCATATGGAAGGTTTTATTTGAGTTTTATTCCAGTTTCACCTGTCAGTCACCTGTAGAACTCCACAGTCTCTTTTAATTAAGGTATTGATAATAGTGCCAGGCAGGAATTTTGAGGAGACACGCTTTATGCTTTCCATTCCCATTTAGGAAGGAGATGGCAGTGGGCAAAGCCAGTAGGAAGGCTACTAAGAGCACAATTAAAAAGTTCCTTTTGTAACTGTTCCTCCATAATACGCAGCTCTGCTTCTTTCTATGTTTCCGTGGTTTGCTTTTTTATCACAGAATCATGGAATGGTTCAGGTCAGAAGGGACCTCAAAGCCCATCCAGTTCCAGTCCCCTGCCATGGGCACGGACACCTCCCACTGGATCAGGATGCTCAGAGCCCCATCCAACCTGGCCTTGAACACCTGTTCCAGGGCCTCCCCATCCTCACAGAGAAGCATGTCTTCTTGAGATCTCATCTCAAGTCTCCCCTCTTTCAGCTTAAAACTGTTCCCCCTCATTCTGTCCCTGCACTTCCTGATCAAAACCCCCTCCCCAGGTTTCCTGCAGCCCCTGTCAGTACTGGAAATATCCGTTGCCCTGTTGATTACATTATTTTTATCTAAAATTGCTGACAAACCTCTGAACGTTTTCAATTTCCTTCCTGTTCCTGATACTATTTTCTGGAGAGAAGCTCTTCTTTAAAACCCTGTGCTCACGTTTATCCCACTGCAGCTTCACCTCTGCAACATCCAGGTCCTCCTCATGAAAAATATATAACTGAACTCTCACTTCATATTTGGAAAGCTTCTAATATGACACGATGTGCTGCCTGGATGTGCTTAGTGCTCAAGGTATCTCCTAGCAGCATCAACAACCAACGGAGATTTGCCTTTGGAATCGTTCCACCTCTATTTTCTCTGGGAAAAAGCAAAGAAAGAGAGCAGTTGAAATCAATCTGTCTTTGCCATGTTCCCCTCATTTCTCTTTCCTTTCTCCCCAAAGACTAGAGGTGTAAAAAGCCATTTCTTGGGAGCTGAACTCTTTGGCAGGATTTCATACTTGCTATTCTATCCTTGCCTCCAGCTCGATTGTGCCACCATACAGAGATGCCTCCCATCTCACTGCCCCACAAGGCGGCTGATATTTTTAGATATGCGGCAAAATTAACATAAATTCTTTGCTGTCACATCACCACTTAACCTCAGTGGCCTTTATTGCCTTTTCCCCACTGGGACCCATAAGAGCTGAATTCCTGTCGCAATTAAGTTGATGAAGGGGCTGCAGAACAAGACTTATGAGGAGCAGCTGAGGGAACTGGGGTTGTTTAACCTGGAGAGAAGGAGGCTGAGACCTTATCACTTTCTACAGCTCCTTGAAAGGAGGTTGTGGTGAGGTAGGCTGTGGTCTCTTCTCCGAAGTGATAGGTGATAGGGCAAGAGAAAATGATCTCAATTTGCACCAGGGGAAGTTTAGATTGGATATTAGGAAAAATGTCTCCCCTGAAAGGGTTTTTAGGCACTGGAATGGCTGCCCAGGGAGGTAGTTGAGTCACCATCCCTGGAGGGATTTAAAAGACAGGTACTCAGGGCTATGGCTTGGTAGTGGACAGGTACAGTTGGACTCAACAGTCTCAAAGGTCTTTTCCATTCAAATGATTCTATGATCCTCTTCCTCCAGCACTTGGTTGTCCTTTGTGTTTCTGAAGTCTGTTTCCCAACACACAGTTTGACTCCTAAGTAGAGGTCCTCAGGGCACTTACTTCTCCTAGGCCAGCAAGTTGGGCTGTTTCCCTGTGTGTGTTTTCCTCCTAAGGGAGCAAAAGCCAATGGCTCTTCATAGAGATCATTAAGCCTTAAATGACCTATAAATTCCTATTAAAAGAAAGTTATAGTTTATTCATTTCCCAAATTTCTATCCCAAATTGCCTCTGACTCTGTCAGACTCCATAAGGATCAATAAGTTCAAACCCGGTTGTGATTACATTCCTGTCCAGAAACAATTAATACCCCTCCTGGGATTTTACACTGCCTCATTGATATAGATTTGGAATGTTAGTTGTTTTGTCTGGTTTCATGCAGCAAAGTCCTCAGAGGATATCAGAGAGAATCCCATAGCTCTGCCCTTCTGGGGAAAAGCAGTTCCTGCTTGAAATGGGTTTGTTTTCGTTTTTGCTTTCTTTTTGTCAGGTTGGTGGAAATGAAGAGATTGTAGGCAAAAACTTATTTTGAGCAAAGCATTCAACATAGATAAACCCCATTTCCCTTGGGTCTGAAGCAACATAACCCCTTGCCAACTCTTGGAAAGCAGAGACTTCCTTTCTCAATCACCCTCTGCAAAATTGTTTCATTCTCTTCCAGTAGTCATCTTGTTTGAGAAGAGTGCAAAGAAAACTCTACGGTTTTCATCTCAAATAGACATTAACCCTGTTCGAACAACCCAGGTTGTGCCTTCAGAGATAAGGCGTATGCTTGGGCTTCAGCATGGCCTCGATTTTCCTTGGAGGACTCCTTTATTGGGCTACAATCCTACCTGGGCCTACGCAAATGTCTGCTCCTGCTCACTGCCGGCAGTTTCTCCACGCCGGATGCGGCCCGAGCGACGCTGCCTGTGCCAACTCACTCTGCGAGAGATGGCTGCGTGCACACTTTCAACCCAGCATTACTCATTCCACCCTTTCACTCTCAAATATGCTGCTTCTAACCCTCCACAGCACCAAATCTGGAGATAAATTTCCACCCTTGTTTACAACACATTTTTTAAAGTTGCTTTCACCTGAAATATTTATTCAAGTCACAGTCCCTTTGCTCATTCCTTCTTCCTTACTTTACGGACGTGGTCACCGAGGAACAGCAACCAGTGATGAGAGGCCTATTTTAAAAGTCCTGCACCCTCGGTAACTTCCCTCCGGTGGATTTATTAAGAGAAGTTTAATCAGCTTAAAGAAAATCTCTGCAGTAAAGCGCAGTCTGGACTCCCCTCCGTTCATACTATTGTACCTCATCTTTCTGCCATCGCCCTGCTTCAACATGAGATTATTTCCTCTGAAGGAAATTCATGGAAGAACAAGAGAGCTACTCATCTCATCCATGGAAAATCAGGGTAGCTTACTGGAGTGGAAATCACCTTCAGTGCAGGGAGGACAATCATTGTGAGAAGCTGTAACTCACAACTGAATAGAATGAACTCTGATGAACTTCATCAGTGTCCACCACCAATTAGAGGAGCCCACCCTAATTAATGTTACTACCTTCAATTGTTCCTACTGGAAACGAGTGCCAAGGGCAAGACTTCAGTGCACTTCTCACAGCTCTGGCTCCACCACCCCAGCAGAGTAGTGGTTTTGCAAGTCTTAATCCTAGATACTAACTTGGTGAGCCCTGGACTAAGATTTTGGCTGCCTATACTGGATCATTTCCCATGTTCCAGAGAAGATCTGGCTTACCCTTGGCCATGGCTGAGCAGCTGAAAGGACAGTTGCTCATTTGCTTTGCTCTCAGCCTCTCTCTGCAAATACAAATCTATTCACCTGTCAGGCAGATTTGATTCCCAGCATCTCCTTTCCCCGTGTTGCTCTGAATCACTGATGTCCACAGTTCACAGCACTGGAGCCATACAGCGAAAGATCCATCTGCAAATAGCTCTGGTGAGCTGAGAGCAGCCTGTGCTGTCGTACCATAACCCTCGAGCAAGTCAAGGAGAGCCCATCCCTAAGTTACCTTGTTCACAGACACTAAACCAGCCACTTCCACAGGTCTGAGATAGTTTAAAGCAGTTTTTCTACTAAAATAAATATCCTTCAGCAGGAACCCCACATGCATGTACAGCACTGACAGGAGCATCCCAGCAGCTGAGCTGCAGCAGCCCGGTGCTGGGCAGCCCTGGAGCTCTGATCTGCAGTTGTGAACAGCTTTGGATGTGAAGACAGGCTGCCACAAGCGTGCCCGTGCTTGTTCAGCTGGCTGCAGCAACCCAGTTTTAATTAATACTAATTGAGAAGACTCCAAAAGGCACTCAAAAAAATTTGCCTCTCCCAAAGGCCAAAAGCGGAAATCAACTCCACGTTAAAAGCTGCCAGTTTATCCACCAGAAAAAAAAAATATCACATACTCTACAGGGACTTCTGTCCTAGAGGGGGGGAACCACACAGGCGTAAGCACGCAGAACGGCACAGGGCACAGAATCAGAGTCCAGAGTGGGTCATCTGTTCTCTCACTCCAGTGAGCAGCAGCCTGTTAGTCAAAAGAAAGCTTTTATATGTTTCATTATTGTTAAACATCTGAGACAAAGCAATGTTGACATTGCAGAGATACTTCCCATTCCCGCTAGCGCATTCGATTCATGCTTTATTACTCAGGATCTTCCCTACCACCTCCAAAATGCCTGGGGAAAACATTAAGAGATTAAAAGAAAAACTATTGCTTAATATTAGAATGAAACGGATCCAAACTCACTTGCTGTATGTAATAATAATTGCAGCTAAGAGAGTTGAGCCTCGAGTCCTCAAACAGGTTTATCTTTCTAAATTAATTTGTCCCACAAACATTTTTAGTAATCTCATTACCAGTCTTGTATTGTTAATAAAAGTCACTAAATACAAGGTGACCAAGAACAGTTTGGGAATTTGGCTGAATACAGGTGTAAGTCAGGGTTTGAAGTTCAAATTCAAAGGCAGAAGGCACCAAATGTGAAGCATTGTATGCCGCTGAGGCAACGTTTATGGCAGACCTTGTATGCGAGGCATCAAAATAGGCATGACTTGCAGAAATGCTCTTTGCTGGTGGCTCTCTCCTCCCCTCTGCATAGATTCATAGAATGATTTGGGATGGAGGGGACCTTAAAGCCATCCAGTTGCAACCTCCCTGCCATGGGCAGGAACACTTTCCATCAGGTTGCTCAAATCCTCATCCAATATAGCATCAGGTTCAGTCAGAAGATGGGCTCAGGAGTTTGAATTTGGACATGAACCCCAAAGGTCTACTGAGGTTCTCTGAAATTCCTCCACACATTCGCTCGCATACACTGAAGGTGCCCAGCTCTGCTCCCCGTGCCAGCAGATGTGCAAGAGGACTCAGGGGTACCCAAGTCTCTCTTAGAAGATGCCCAGAGAAAATGGTTTTCCATGTCAATTTGCACAATACTGAAAAGCCAAAGAGGAGAATTGGAAGAAACACAGTAGGAAAAGAAACCCAAGACAGTCATACTTGATCCGGACTTTTACAAACCTATTTTCAGGGGAAAGGGGGAGGTAATTAATGTTTGACATTTTTACCAAAGATGTTTGACGTTTTTATCCAGAGCTGACATACAGATGGCTGCATTTCATCACTACTTCACTTCCACCTGCCTCTCCTCCATTCCAGCCTGGTCCCCGGGACTTTACTGGCACAGAGAGAACAGAACAAATGTATTGTCTACCCCTGTTTGGACCAGAGACACCTAAATCTTTCCCAGTTCTTTAAAAGGGCCTGGAAATATCTGCAGCCAGGCATCCATCTGATCTAATTTGCTCTGGGCTGGCTCCGAGACATCTTGAAAATTTAATGTAATTGGAAAGGAAAGGAGGTGTTGCTGTGTGATGAAATGTCACGGTGGCACTGGAGACAATGGCACTGTAAATACCATCCTAAAGGATGCCTTTGTTTTGCCTTCCACAAAAAGGGTGGGGAGGGAGGAAAAGAGAAAGGAAACAGATGATTTGTGTCAGATGATCGTGTTTGTGTCCCATTCTGAAAAATGTTTTGTTAGAAGGAGAAGTGAATTAATTTCCTACCGTTGGTGCGCGCTGGGTGTACACAAAATTATTTGTGGAGAAAGACCTCTGACAGGTGATGTGTCACCTCTCAAGACTTTGGGGCTTGATTTAAGATAGGACTAAATGCAGTTGCTGTGGATGAAAGTGGAGCCTATGTAAAGGACACACTTCAATACTCACATTATATAAATGTCTACAGACAAACGAGGTTCATCTTGCGACTGAGGTGTGGCGAAAGGCAGGGCAGAAGGAATTTGGGGTGGCTTCTGGAGGACATCTGGCAAATATCTTGATTATGTTGTGCCTCAGCTTGCAAGGCACAAGATGATTTGTCACTGATTTGAATCGAAACTCTTCAGAGCGTGGAGTAAAAAACCTAAAATACACCTAGAGATAAGAAGGCTCCAGGGAGACCTTAGAGCAGCTTCTAGTACTGAAAGGGGGTCCAGAAATGCTGGGGGGGGTGGTGATCAGGGACCATGGGGATAGGACAAGGTTTTAAGCTGAAAGAGGAGATCGCGATGAGATCTTAGGAAGAAATGATTTGCCGTGAGGGTGAGGAGGCCCTGACCCAGGTTGCCCAGAGAAGTGGTGGCTGCCCCATCGCTGGCGTTGGGGTCACAGATTCAGAATCAGAGCTTGCTGCAGCAGTAGGAGGAAAGACGCATTTATGCCTGAGATCAGCACCCCAGACACATGCGCTGCACTCTGTGAATTACTCTGAGCTTCACCCAGCCCAGAAGGGGCCCTGAAATTACTGAGTGGAGCAAATTTATGCTTGCTTTAAAAATATACAAATTTCTCCATCTGGAGGACTTGTATTACTGAAGCATCTGAGAACGTCACGAACATTTATCATGTCAGTCTTTCCAGCCCATGATTTCTTCTGCGTGACTTTGTGCCGCTTAAAAACAGGGCAAAAGATAATCCTTGCTCTAAAGAACTCATATATATGAGACATTCAAAGGAGTGGGAGAAAAATAATATTTTATATTTATACAGATTGCTTTATCCATGAGGAAAGAAAATGTCTGTTGGCAATTAAGAGCGGGGCAGGAGTTCAGAATGGCACTACTGACTATGGTAAGGATTTTTGTGCAATTTGCTTTCCTTCTGAATGCCTTGTTCACCCCAATTGTATACTCTTCCACAAGGATCTGATGTGAATTAAAAGCTTTGAGCTGCTGCACTGAAATGTGAAATGTTATTTATTGTATTACTGCTTTTGATTTTGACCATTACTGCAATCTTGTCTCGTCAAAGCTAACCCTGAAGATATATGTTGAGTTGTATATTTATATGAGGGTAACAGTGTGAATTGGAGACTGGAGGTCTATGATACAGCCGTATTGTCTACAGGACACAAAAAGACAGAGCTAGACACAAGGCAGATGTCTTCTGGTTTCCCAATCTCAGGTTTTTATGGTTAACTAACAGTGCTCATAATGAGCCTGGTATTCCTGCCTATCAAAAGTACGTTCTCACATTAGCAGATGATGTAGCACATTAATTTTTATTTCCAAAATCAAGCTTTCTGTTTTGCAAGCAGGTGTGGAAAGAGTATGCAAAACAGCAGCCCCAAGCAAGAGTAAACTTTCAATCAAAGTGGAAGGCATTTAGTATTTAAAGCAGCTGGAGTTCACCTGTAGGTGTCTCACCCCTTCAAAGTGCAAACAGGAGGCTGACCCACCTGGCTCTACGGGGAGAGCATAATTTGAAGCATCCCTTCTATTCCTGCTGAACAGCCTAAATCTATCCAAAGAAACTTTCATTGTTAAAAGCCCTTCGCCATTGGAATGACTCACTGTTGCTTGCTGAAGCAGGGGCTCAGATAAGATGCCGAGCATATGTTCCAAACTGAAATGTAATCAGAGTGTTAGCAACACCGAAACCTTGTCAGAGTTTCCTCCAACTCACTCCTGCCTCTAGAAGTTGGTAATTTTCAAACAATTTTAGTGAAAAGAAGCCTGAATCTCCTTTTTAAGTGATAAATAGGAAGATCAGTCAAATAAAACAACTGAAGCCAAGGCCTCCCAGCTTTAAGATCAGGTAAAATTTCAGCTAAATGGTGTCCCTTTATAACCCCTAGGATGAAGGTTGCACCACTGTTTGTTAACCTTGATGCTTCTGTTCCAGTGGACCTGAACAAAACAATTAGAAACCTCAGCTGGTTTCCGTCTTTGTGACTCTTTCAGAACCATTCCTTGCTTTTCAGACCTTTGTACCCTTTCAATTCTATAGGCAGGCTTTTATCCTCATCAGCAAAGTTGAGTACTCGACAGCTGACCTCCCAAGTCCCACAGCTCCCCAAAAGACCCACTTACGCCTGCTCTGTCCATGGCAAAACACAGTAAGGAGTGTGGGATGGTGAAACTCCTCTGAAGTTAAGAAACAACCCAAACCAGGTCTAGTGCATTACAGAGTTCCTGTGATTCAAGCGGTATTTACAATTTTAATCCTTAAATCCCATCAGAAAGAACAATCAAGATCATGGGGCAAGGGAAGAATGGATTTTAATGACAAATGGCATAAAAACCCCTATTGTACCAGCCAAAAAAGGGATGTATGCCACTTATATAGGTCTGGAGAGATATCTATGCTATTTATCCATCTCACAGGTGAATTAATATACCGCACTAACTTCATACATGCCTAAAATCACAGGTTTAGTTTTGAATAACTTTTATCTTCAGCCTCTGCAGCCAAAGCCATCTGTGGAATCATCGGATTTATTTGGGCTATGCCTGATGCCCCGCTGGAGAGACCGCAGGCCTTGGGGATTCAGTGATAAGAGAGGGTTTTTTCATAAGACTTAGCACTTCCCTTCAAAGCTTTTTGCAAACATTCATGTATTAAGTTTGATAACAGCTGTGTGAGGCAAGAAGGTGCTATTTCTGCTCCCATTTCCAAAAGCAGAAAATGCCCAGGCAGGTCTGATCCTGCATTCTGTTGCCACACTGGGTATGTAGGCACTTTCGGGTTCAAGGATTCAGTGGTCTTGTTCACATCCACAAGGGCTGACACTGGAAAAGCCATGATTAAAGCCCACTGTGCCAGGTCCTGGTCCTATTGCTGGAGCCCAGAATTATCCCATCCCTCCCTTGAAACATTTCCTTGCTGAAGTCAGAATCTCCAGCACCAATTTCTTCTCTCTTCCCATTTGATGACCTTTCTCCTTTACCATTCCTGTTGTCCAAACCCTTTATACATCATTGTAGCCTCACAGCTACTCATTGCCTTCCTTGCGCTCATTTAGATCTTCCTTATGAAATCCATCATGAGATCTGCTTACCGAGGAGCAATTCCTGAAAGTTTCTTTTTCCTCAGGTTCTCCTTTCTACATATCTGACAAAATGCTTTCTTCCTTTTCCTGGTTCCCTCTTGGTGGCTCTTGACCCTCTAGGTCATCTAAAAAGTAAGGAAGGGGAAATTTAGACTGGATATAAAGATGAAACTTTTTATAATGAAGGTGGTGAGGCATCGGCACAGATTGCCCAGAGATGTGGCGGAGGCTCCATCCCTGGAAACATCACCCAGAGAGGTAGAGGAGGCTCCACCCTTGGAAACATTCAATGCCAGGTTGGATGGAGTTCTGAGCAACCTGATCTGGTTAAAGATGTCCCTGTTCCTGCAGTGGGGCTGGAACTGGATGGGCTTTAAGGTCCCTTCCAACCCAAAGCATTCTATGATTTTCCTAAACCAGGAGCTATGTTCCTGCAACGGCTCCTCGTCCTCCTGGCAGCGAGGAGCTGTTTGGTTCAGAACAAGAGGCTGCTCTGTCTTGCAGACCTTCCCACAAGTTGCATTAGGAACTTTCTCCTGGCTCACCTCCTAACTGCCTTTGACTTCCAGCATCTAACGTAAATGCCTCATTTAGATCGCTCAAAGTCAGGTTCTGAGAAGACTGCCCAAACTCCCATCCAGGTTTTTTGTCTCTTTTTCTCTTGGAAACATTGACAAAGATATGAGTAGATAATGACAAGTGACTAAGTGCGGTGTGAAGAGTTAACGCTTGACAGCTGAGTCACTGACACTGACAGCGTGTGTGCTCCAAGCCCTTTCCAAGTATCAGATGTGTCAGCCTCAACATTAAATGTGGTTTAGCCATTTCAGCTGCAGCCTAAACCTAAAAATGCTGTCAGTGAGAGAAGTCAACTGAGCAGCCTTTGGGGGTCATGAGCTCCTAAGTGATTCTCACAGCTCTAACACACCCACTATAGTGGTCATTGGTAATGTCACTAATCATTATCTGCTTCTGGGACTTGTCCTTCAAGACGTAAGCAATATCCGCGAAGCACTTAAGGTCTGCACTAAAGACTGGAGCTATATTTAGGGGTCTCAAGACTGAATGTGATGCCCACACATGTAGGAAAGAGTGCAAATAAAGAGTCATACTCCTTACTGAAAAAAGGCATGGTGTTCTGCGTAAGCGATAGAGAAGGGGGATTCGGATGTAGCTTAACATCATACAGGTCTGTGGAGTTACCGAGACATAGATCCTCAAACCCCATTTCAATACTGTAACAACAAAGCCATTTCATCTCTCCTTGCAACAAAACCATTTCATCTCTCCTTACAACACTTAGGCTTTATCTTTCAGGCTACATCGTTATACAACATTACATCATCATTTGTGACCAGCAGGCAAGGGAGGTGATTCCCTCTACTCTAGTGAGAACTCACCTGCAGTCCTATGTTAGAGCAAGCCCAGAAGAGGCCGAGGAGATGATCCGAGGGCTGAAGCACCTTCCACACAAGGACAGGCTGAGACAGTTGGGGTTGTTCAGCCTGGAGAAGAGAAGGAGACCTTAGAGCAGCTTCAATGCTGAAAAGGGCTGCAGGAAAGCTGGGGAGGGACTCTTAATCAGGGAGGAAGGGTTTAAAGCTGAAAGAAAGGAGACTGAAGTGAGATCTTAGGAAGAAATGTTCTGCTGTGAAGGTGGGGAGGCCCTGGCCCAGGTCGCCCAGAGAAGCGATAGCTGCCTCATCCCTGGAGGTGTTCAAGGCCAGGTTGGATGGGGCTTGGAGCAACCTGATACAGTGGGAGGTGTCCCTGCCCATGGCAGGGAGTTGGAACTGGATGGATTTTAAGGTCCCTTCCAACCAAAACCATTTGGTGATTCTATGATTAAATTAAAACCCTCACATGTAAAAAAAAGCAGAATTTGGATCTCAAGCCATCTGTGTTTCCCATCCCTGTTATCGTGTCCATCTGTGCAACTTGATCCATGCTAATTTTGTACGCCACTTGCCCCAGGGGCTGACGTGTGACCAGTTCTCTAGACAGTACCCAACGGTAAATAAATAGTATTGAATAATTTTGATAGAGTTTTAGATCAGCCATACTGGAGTTTCAGATATCAGAGAGATTTATAAGAGCATAGAGCAATTTCAGAATTCCATGAGCTTTCCATGCATGCACAGCACAAACTACTTCAAGCCACAGTTTGGAACTTCTTGTGCTCCATTTTCACCTGGTTTATGCAGCTGGGTTTGCAATGTCCCACAAGTCTCCTTTCATCAGTTATATTTCTTCCCTTGCTTTTCACTAAGAAGTAATAAACTCCCTTGAAGTGACAAGGGTGCCAGAGTTTTGTCTGAGAAGAGACTGATCCAAGACTGACAAATGTTCTCAGCCTTCATGGACCTTGTCCAGTGCATCAATGAATCCACATCATCAATTGTCCAGTACTCCAGGCTGATAGCAAGTGTCTAATGCAAAAGAAATGCTTCTCTGATGCTCTTTTGACACCACCTAACCATACCGGCTCATAGAAATGATGGAGAAGATCTCTCTGAGCTGGCTTCCCACAGCCTGTCCTTCTGACAATGACAGAACACTCTCCAGAGCATTCTTTATATCATTGTCTGGCCCAAATCTCACAGGAAGCTATTTCAGACCTCACTTCTTTGAGATCTTCCTGGTAATACAATCTAATTCTTTTGTTTACTGTCATCTCATCAGCGCTCTGTACACTCTCTTGCCTGAGAGTTGCCTTTTGTGTTGTTTGAAGCCTTTAAATTTATTGGCTGCCGTCAGATGATATGGAACCGGAATTGCAAGAAAAAGAAGTAGCAAAACATTCATTACTAGATATTTATTTTCCTGCACTAACCTCACATTGAATCCACGATAGATTTAAGGGCTCAGGTCCATGATTAATTTATCATAGCTTAGCAGCATCAACTGAGCCAGATTGACCAGAAAGGATGAGACCCGACTGTTGCCCTCAGCACCAGACCTAATTAATGAGTTTTTCATCTGACCAAATTTCATCCTCTGATTTTAACACTTGGGTATCAAGACAGTTTCCTCTTTCAGTCTTGCTGTGTATTATCATACAACAGTTTGTGTTGGGAGGGACCTCAAAGCCCACGCAGTTCCAACCCCCTGCCATGGGCAGGGACACCTCCCGCTGGATCAGGGGCCCCAAGACCTATTCAACCTGGCCTTGAACACCTCCAGGATTGGGGCAGCCACCACTGCTCTGGGCAACCTGGGCCAGGGCCTCCCCACCCTCACAGGAAAACATTTCTGCCCAAGATCTCATCTCAATCTCCCCTCTTTCATCTTAAAACCATTTCCCCATATCCTATCTCTACATCCCCTGATCAAGAGCCCCTCCCCAGCTTTCCTAGAATAACTTCCCGTACTGGAAGCTGCTCTAAGGTTCCCTTCTCTTCTCCAGGCTGAACAACCCCAACTCTCTCAGCCTATCCTCGTACGGGAGGTGCTCCAACACTCAGATCATCTCTGTGGCCTCCTCTGGACTCACTCTAACAGATCCATGTCCTTTGCGTGCTGAGGATTTCAGAACTTGATGCAGGGCTCCAGGTGGGGTCTCACAAAGCCAGAGTGGAGGAGGAGAATCCCCACCGTCGCCCTGCTGGTCCCACTGCTTTGTATGTAGCCCAGGGTATGGTTGGCTTTCTGGGCTGTGAATGCACATTGTATTATACCGATTACATCACACCCTCAGCAGCTTACAATCCACTGAGATGTCCATAATCCCTTGATTGCACTAGACAGCACATTTTGATTACTTATCATATTGAGCAGTCCTTAGGAAGGGCTGTTTGCCAAGCCAAATTCTCTTTCAGGAAACTGCAAGTCTGGTGTGACACCAAGCAACCACGACTTTTCATTTCAAACTTTACTCCAGAAAGATAAAAGTCCTATTTTGAGTTAGAGACACGTCAGACAGAAGGAGATTCTCTAAAATAACCACCACCTAACGCGGGACGTTTTCAGTCACAGGAAAGCTTCCTGTGCTATGGTTTGGGCTGTAGAGATCAGTCCTTCTCCAGCTGACATCCCATGACTGTCTCCTGAAGGGTTTTTCTTTCGATGAAAGAATCACACCTACACTCATGCATATTCTTGCTTTCTGGTCTAGAGTAATTTCTGTGGGTTTTTTTTTAGGCAGGATGCTGTCCCTAGCTTGTCATCACATAGGGTGAGTGCGAGTCATCTAAGCATGTCTGACACGCCTCCCCAGCACGGTGCAGGATGGCGACAGCTTGGGTGAAGGAGAGTGCCAGCCAGTGAGCGAGCCTGGAGGCCAGGACCTGTTCTCAGCTCCACCTCGGAGTACCAATGCCAACTGTGAGCGAGCTTCTTCAGCTCCCCTCCTCCTCCTGCCTCTTCTCTGCCTGCTGGATTTAGCCCGAGGTTTTCAGGACAGGAGCTTCTCCCTCTCAGTGGGTGCACACACGACAAGGTGAGGATGCAGAGCTGCTGAGTGCTATGTGGCCGTGTGCTTTCTGAGTGCTACCTTTCCCTGCCTTTCCCTATCACACACTTCGGTTTGACAGAAGACTGACAGCACCCTGATCCCCCTGGGTCCCTTCCAGCTCAGGATATTGTGTGAGCCACTTTGCTACCCAGCAGAAGCATTGACTCCTTTTGAGGAGCAAGCACAGCCTGGGGATGCAGGATTTCAGCTGTCATTCCCACTTGTCGTTCTGCAAGTCACCTCATCTCTCCATATCCATGTTCACCTTCAGTCTCAATAACACTAGGTTACAAGAACCGTCAGGTTCTTCAGAGGAAGAACCTTCTGGTTCACGGATCTCAAAGCACTTCACCAAGGAGAACATCACCATTAGGGTTTGTTTAATTTTAACCAAAGAATAAACAAGAGGGGAGTAACTTGCTAAGGCTTGTGCCTCCTGCGCAACCTGCTCCAGGTCACCTTGACATAACAGAGGTGTTGGGCTGGAAGAGCTCCAGAGGTCCCTACCAAAGCTGGGAAGGGGCTCTTTATCCAGGAGTGCAGAGACAGGATGTAAGGGAATGGTTTTAAGAGGAAAGAGGGGAGATTGAGATGAGATCTTGGGAAGAAACGTTTTGCTGTGAGGGTGGGGAGGCCCTGGCCCAGGTTGCCCAGAGCAGTGGTGGCTGCCCCATCCCTGGAAGTGTTCAAGGCCAGGTTGGATGGGGCTTGGAGTCCCTGATCCAGTGGGAGGTGTCCCTGCCCATGGCAGGGGGTGGGACTGGATAGGCTTTGAGGTCTCTTCCAACCCAAACCATTCCTTGACTCTATGAACCCTGACCATCCTGTGTTCTCAGGCTTTCCTCACAGCAGAACTGTGCAATCTGCTCACTAAGACATTCTTAATACTCCAGAATTCTTGCAGAATCACATCCACAGTTCCGATCCACATTTAGAGCTTTTCTCAAATTACATCTGCTGGAAAACCAACTTTCTTTTGCACTCCCTCTAACAAATGAGAGAGCGTGCATGAAGAATAAATAAATACACACATAAAAAAAATTGTGAACCATGTCAGAAAGCCCACAGTATTCTATCTTAAATCTCTCCCTTTGACAGACAGTGGATTAAACAGAAAATGAGTTACATCTCCCCAAACCATATAAATGTGAGTCCCACATTGCAAGGTAGTGTGACAAATAGCTGCTGATACATAAGAATAAAAATAAACCATGTCTGACATCAGCACAGGCATCACTGCTTGTATCTGCCATGAAAATCAACTCAAAACCTTGGGATAAGAATTTGAAGTGCATGGTTTCACTGGCATAAAAACTATGAAGCCTTAAAGAATGAAGAAATAAAAGGAAAAGATAGTTCATGGGAAATATTCTTTACCCTGGCAAAACCAAAGAAGGCTGTTTCAACTGTTTCCAATGGAAAAAAAACCAAACAGGAAGATAAAAGAAAAAGAAAAATTAAAGATTCTCCCAAAGCACAAATGATCCATACTTGGATAACAGTGATTCTAAGAGGAGATTTGGACTTCTTTCAAAACACACCCTGTACCCTACTCCTTCCCCCCCCCAAATTATTCAAAGACAGTGATGGATTTATCTTCTCTTGATGACAGAAGTTATACAGCAAAAAAAGCCTGTCACTCAGCAATAAAAATACCAAACTTAAAGCCCAGGGTCCCTAAATTGTAGCCCTTCTTCTCATCTAAGAGGCCACAGATGATGCTAACGCATCCCATTAACAAAGCAAATTGCTGTCAGAGTTGCATTCACCCATATTACTCCAATATCCTCAATCTAGCACCAATCCTTGCTAGCTCTGCATATGCTGATCCGCACCATAATAACTGGTGCAAAGGATTTGGCCACGCTACCAAACAGCCATCCCAGATGCTGAATTTGAGATGCTGCAGCAGGGCTGGTTGTGAGGAAGCAATAAGCATTCACCATCTACATTCAAAGTTGTCCTCAAGCATCTTAAATTAGGTAGCTAAAAAGTGGCATGTCACTTCCCATATCAATTTACTTGAAATATACTCATTTTCTTTGTGGAAGGAAATATCTGCAGCACCCAGCATCAGAACCTATAGAATTTTACGACTGTGGTTGGTTGGTTTTTTCTTTCTTGACTAATAAGGCAGGGCTGTGATGCAGAAAGCAGCCTGACATACCAAGCAGCAGCACAGTGGGCGTTATGACCCTCTCTGGCCACTAGAAATCTTTTTCTTAAGTCCATGTCATCTTCCCTCTTCAAATCTTCCTTGACAGGTGCTATCTAAATGCAGGAGCAGGAAAAAAGGCAGTTTTCACTGTTGGAAAGATCTGTCACAAATACTCCAGCCTTCTCGTGGTGTGACTTCTCACTGTTGCTCTGCGCCTGGAGCACTGGCAGATCAATCCTGCCCGGTGCTGGGCCAGCACCTCTTCCAGTGACCAAAGGAAGGCCTGAAAGCAGCATTTGACACTTCGCAGGATGTAGCCCAGTCACACATCCCTTTTACTCGGATATTTTTAGCACATTAGAGCATAAGTAACTTTGCCAGCCGGTGTGAGCTTCAACACCACACGTGTTTGCAGACGTCTTCTCAGTGTAACACTTCATGGGCTGCAGGCTGGAGGTGACTGTTCCAGTACTCCACCATCCTCTGGGTAAAGAACCTTTTCCTTATAACCAGCCTAACCCTCCCCTGGCATATCTTTCTCCCATTCCCCTGGGATTTTCCAGGATGACTTCAGACAATGTTGTGCTCCCGAACAGTCCGAAGTTCCTCTCATTCCAAACAGTGGACCCTGGTTACTTTCCAAGCAACTTCTCCCAGAGGCAGGTGGAGGGTAATGAGCTCCAAGAACGAAGCTCCAGGGCTTCCTCCTTCTAATCTAACCTTAGAATATTCCTCCTCCTAAGAAAAAGTCACCAAACCTGAGCGAATTTAGTTGACAAACGCTTTTTCACCAGGTGAAATTTGCAATATGAACCCTGCCTTGTGTGATCTGGTTAGATTCAGAGGCACAAGGAGACATTCCAGCTGCACGTGTCCTGATAGTCTTCCCATGTAACAACAGATCTTCCTGTCCTTCCTATAAATGCCTCTCAGACTGAAAAGCACTCAAACACTTCAGCTGACTCAAAGGCACAGAAACTAGTGAAGTACTTCGGGGTACTGCATAATTATCCAACGCGTTACAGGAGGGCATCCTTCTTCCCCTGAATAATTAAGACGCTTTCCATTTCTGAGAGTAGGACATGGGATTTGGGGAGAAATGTTTGGAGGCAGCACAGTAAATCCTCTTTCTCATTCTTTGTTATTGCAGTCTCCTCTTGCTATCTATCTGGGGATGCTGCTAAATGAAAAGGTTTATGACAGCTCTTCAGCACTCAATCATATAAAACACTCTCTAAAAGATGTTCAGTAAGTTAAAGGAACTGCCAGCACTTCTTTTTTTTTTTCATCAGACATTGGATTTTCACAGAAGTAAAGAAAGTTTACATGCCTAAATTCTATTGGGTGTCAATGGGATTTGAGTTTTGAATTTCCCTAGGTTTCTGTAAAAAATTCTGCCTTATTTTGGATTTGCATTTCATCGCAGGAAAGAATAGCTTGTGGTTAACAGAAATAAGGTTAAGAATCTTTCTAAATGAGCGAGGTTTTGAAAGTCAATTAGTTACTCCCAGCTTACACCAAAGCAGCTAAAAGAGAATTTGCATACCCTATTCCTCCCCCCAACTCCTCGCTCCCCCTGCATCAAATAAAGTGAAATTTCTGTTACAGAATAAAGCTAACGTTTATATTGAGCTTAGTCTTAGGCAGAGACTGGTTTTGTCTAAGCAAAAATAACTCTTCAGAACCAAATTCTACTCCCACAACAGCCTCCAGAGACTTCAGTGCAGTTGCTCTGGATTTATATGGATTGAGGTGCCCTGATCCTTCATGAGCAGTGGCAGAATTTAACGTTCCTGGGGCAAAGACGGCTCTACACAAGGCTGCTGTTGTCCTTTGCACGAGGAATGAGCCAAACCAGCTGCAGCCACTCACCGACACAAACCGCTCCTAAGATTTGCTGGGAAAACAGACTTCTCCCTCGAAATCTTTGCTTGGAAAACAAGGTGCAGGGTGGGGGAAGCAGCGCTGCACAGATCCTGTTTCCATGAAACAAGCTGCATGAGATGCTGCTGATTTCAGTGATAGCAGCATTAAGAATTGCAAAAATAAAACTACAGCAGAATTTCTGACTCATTTTAAGCCAAAGATAGAGGAATCAAGGTCTTTCTTCTCTCTGTGACGAGACAGGTCTTTTGGGGCTGAATTCTTCTCTAGCATTTACTCTTCTACAAACCTTGAGTAATTTTTTTAAGTCACGATTTAATCTGTAGATTTTTCCAGGAAGAGAATCTGATCTACAGAAAATCTAAATCAATAACCAGTTGGCTTTAGGTCAAAGACCTCGAGCATTAAGCACACCTGTCAGCTAGATCTATACAGACATATATCACAGCCTGTGTGGTAATTACCTCTTCGTTCCCCAGGGCAACCAGTGAATAAGTAAAATATAATTAATTATTGTATTTTTCTGGCCTTTGCTAACAGAGGTAGTCCACTCCCTCATTTATTTTTGCTCAGCATTGCCATAACTACTTAATTAAGAAAGCCAAATTCCTCTTTCCTTTTCTTCTGTGCACGGTCGAGTTTATTCACGTAGAAAGAAATGTGCTAGGAAAAGTTCCCGTGAACACAATCAACTGCATGAGACAACCAGGACTGTCACAAATCTGTAGAGCATCCTTCCCTTCTGATCTGTCATTCACCTCCCAGCTGCTATTGCTCTCACATCCAACGTATTTTCCTTCCTGGTGAAAGAGATGCTAAATGAACTTCATCTTAGAAACGCACAGAGATTTGAAGGCCTGGCACGTAGGGAAGATGTTAAGAGGAGTGCCGTGGTTTCCAAGAGCGATCCAGACAAAACCTTAGCTTTTAAAAAGAATTTAAATAAGGGCTGCGCTATCAAAAGTCTTGCAAAATCAAAATATACCTGAGAGAGATCGGCTTGTTCAGCCTGGAGAAGAGAAGGCCTAAGGAGACCTTAGAGCAACTTCCAGCACTGAAAGAGGCTCCAGGAAAGCTGGGGAGGGGCTCTGGATCAGGGAGTGCAGGGAGAGGATGAGCGGGACTGTTCTAAGCTGAAGGAAGGGAGATTGAGATGAGATCTTAGGAAGAAATGTTTTGCTGTGAGGGTGGGGAGGCCCTGGCCCAGGTTGCCCAGAGCAGTGGTGGCTGCTCCATCCCTGGAGGGGTTGGATCAAGGCCAGGATGGATGGGGTTTGGAGCCCCTGATCCAGTGGGAGGTGTCCCTGCTCATGGCAGAGGATTGAACTGGATGGACTTTATGGTCCCTTCCAACCCAAACCATTCTCTGATATCCAGGTACTGCTGTGCAGCTGTAACTCTCGCATTACCAGAATTTAGCTCAATCTCCTTTCTATAGGCCAGATCTTATTTTTGACATGTTTTTGCCAATATTGCCCATGAAATGTCTCAGAACTACATCCCCATGGTTCATACATGACCCTGGGGCTTGAAAGAGTTCAGACTTGGTTACTACCACGCCAAGAACCTCCTCTGTCATTCTGGAAATTCTTCAAATGACACATCAATATGTAACTGGCATTTGCTTTCAGCAGAGCCTCTATCACCTCCAGCACTGGGATAAGAGCTTTGTCTACTCCAGACAGATTTTGAGAGGAAAAGCACACTGAAATGATGTGCTTTGCAAAGGACCAGAGTCAGATAACAGCTACATGAATACCTACGGCAGATTTCTTTTGGTTCTGCCCAGTGATTTGAACATAATCCGCTGGATTATACTTATGTACAACCACCAGCCATGAATCTTTGTACGCTTTGCCTCTCTCTGCCGTAGAGTTACAGGAGGGATTCAATTTGGCCTTTTATCTTGAAACATCCATAGTGGTATTTAATGGTATTTTATGATTGTTGTTTCCTTTCCCAGTCCAGAGATGGGGTCCTGGGGGGCAGAAGGAATTAGCACCTGGCACTGAGAAGTCCAGAGCATCATGCGCCAAGAGGAAAAATTTATTTTGTTGACGATCGTTTCTGACTTTCACTTCCCCCAGCCGGCTAAAGATGTAATTTTCGGCTCTGCCTGAGGCTATCCTCACTGTTTAGAGACACAACAATAAAAATCCCCAATGCAAACTTAACTGCTATGCATGAGCACGTTCGGGGCGATCGCATTACTCGTGACAAAACGTGGTTTTGGGGAGCTCGTTGACTAATTATTTTCAGAAGCTAGCAAGCTGCATTAGATAAAATGGACAACTGTAAAAATGATTTGGAGTCTGCTCATGCAACTTTTGGAGAGGGGAAAAGAACATTTCAGGCAACGATGAGACTGCTTTTGGTTAGCTAACACAAAGCTTGAATTTATTCTGTCTTAATAGATTTTCAGATTACACTGAGAGTGATGTTATCGAGGTGACATGGAACTGGATTTTCACTGAATCCCACAGAGGGGCTGAGACTGGATGGAACGGAACTTTCTGCAGATTACCTCAGTCCAACCCTCTGGCTCAAAGCAGGTCAACCGCTCCAGTCCTTTAAGAATCTCTGTTGCCCTATGCGGCATTTGCTCTGCTGTGTCCACGTCTGTCTCGCACTGGGAAGCACGGGACTGAACACAGTGCTCTGGATGAGTCTCATGAGTGCAGAGGAAAGGGGAATAATCATCTGCCAGCCACCTATGCCTCTCTTAATCAGGCTTCAGGATGCAGTGTCTGCAGCTCGTTTCCCCAGCAAACAATCTTAAGGCAGTTTCTGTCATTAAGAGAAAAATCTCGCAGATGATTCATTTTCTGTCTGTCAGGGCTTGGGAGCTCAATTTCAGATCCTCTCATCTGCCACATGACCATGGCGCACAAGATGCTTAACCATCACAAGTAGATTGAGTCTCAGAGAAGTTTCCAGAAAGATCATTGTCGGCTTGGGCTGCTCTCACTCTATATTTCCTCTAACCCATTAGTCACCATCGCAATTCCCATGCCTTTGTAGATATCCATATTTTAGCGCATTATCTAATTCACAGAGGTCTATTGATTCCCAGCTTTGCCTTGAAGGGCAGTGACTCATCTTTCAGTGCACACAATAGAGGAGCTGCTAATAAAAAAAACATTTAACATTTAGAGCCAGAGTATCTGGATGAGAAATGCTCCGACATTGCAGACATCCAGGCATCGTGAGCTGGATTCAGAATGGGATGGCTTTTTCCTCTTGCCCTGATGTTGAATGCGTGAGCACTCCCACTGGGCTCATTTTCTGGGGGGCTGGATTGCATAGAATCATGGAATGGTTTGGGTTGGAAAGGACCTTAAAGCTCATTCAGTTCCAACCCCTGGGCATGAGCAGGGACACCTCCCACTGGATCAGACTTGCCCTGGGTATGCAGCCCCTGGGATTAACAGTCATTCCACGTGATGCATGACGTCAATCACTTTATAGAAACTTTCTTTTGGTGTGTCAATATTAGAGAGGACAGAGAGGGTTTCTGGAGAGGAAAATTCACCCCTGCCCACAAAAGGACATCACCACATCATTTTCCTTCTCCCTAAACATTCAAACTGGGATCTGAACAGGACCAAAGATATGCACAAATCTTGTACCAAACTGATTTTTTCGAAACAAGTCCATGCTCTTAAGCTTCCAGACCTAATTTTCTTTTGAAACGAAAAGGATGAGAAACTGACTGGAGAGAGAAAACTGCATATACAAAAAGGGAGATACTGCTGCTGAAAAACACAAGAACCATCTATCAGCCACTAATCAATAATGCCTGAGCAGTACTGCTCACAAAACTCTCCTTGATTTCAATACGAAACTTATTCAAAAAGACACAGTGCCAACTATTGTGATGATTTCTTAGACTCACAGCATTTTTTTCTTAATAATTATTAAAACATCTTTCTTTTTTTTTGAAGTCATTCTGCAGGAACCATGAGATTAGGTGATCATCTCAGCTTCTTATGCACATTTATCTTCAAGTGCATGTAGTTGCAGAGTAAAAACTCAGGGGACTCAGAATAAGACTGCAGAGGACCAACAACCCAGAAGGCAAACAATGTAAGAAAGAGCTAGAATCATGGAATAGTTTGGGTTGGAAGGGACTTTAAAGATTACCCAGTTCCAACGCCCTCCCACTGGATCAGGTTGCTCCAAGCCCCATCCAAGCTGGCCTTGAACACCTCCAGGGATGGGGCAGATACCACTGCTCTGGGCAACATGGACCAGGGCCTCCAACCCTCACAGCAAAACATTTCTGCCTAATATCATAGAATCACAGAATCACAAGGTTGGAAAGGACCCACTGGATCATCGAGTCCAACCATTCCTAACACTCCCTTAAACCATGTCCCTTAGCACTTCATCAACCCATTCCTTAAACACCTCCAGGGAAGGTGATCGACCCCCTCCCTGGGCAGCCTCTGCCAGTGCCCAATGACTCTTTCTGTGAAGAATTTTTTTCTGATATCCAACCTGAACCTCCCCTGATGGAGCTTCAGGCCATTCCCCCTTGTCCTGTCCCTTGTCACTTGGGAGAAGAGGCCAGCTCCCTCCTCTCAATCTCTTATCTTATCTCAATCTCTCCTCTTTGACCTGAAATCCATTCCCCCACATCCTATCCCTGCCCTACCCTATCAAGAGCCCCTCCACAGCGTTCCTGGAGCCCCTTTCAGTAGTGGAAGCCGCTCTAAGGTCTCCTTCTCTTCTCCAGGCTGAACAACCCCAACTCTCTCAGCCTATCCTCCTACAGGAGGTGCTCCAACCCTCAGATCATCTCCGTGGTCTCCTCTGGACTTGCTCCAACAGAACTATATATTTCCTATGTTGAAATAATGTTGGTTTGTTTTGGTGCACACCCCCTCTGCTCCTTCCCATGACCTTATGAGCACTTCTGCCCGACTTTGAATTCTGTCACGACGCATGCAATACGAATCCAGGTAGATTAAACAAGTAGGTGTAGCAACTTCAGTGCCAGATGTGCTGGGAATACAGCATTCCTTCTCTCTGTCGTAAGCAGCAACCTATAATTTGCATCATGTGAGGCGAGGCCTGCCTTGCATCATAAAAAGAGCCAAGGGAAACCGGTTTGGTTTCTGGTAGGAAATGGGGAGCACAGTTTGTTTTGTACTTGGCTCTTTCAGCTTGCACGGTCCATTGGCAGCCGCACAAACAGCCGCGCTGCGTCGGGGAGAAATAAGTGGTAGAAAGGGAAAGTAAGGACCGGTGTTTTTTTCAGCAGCTCAAAATGCAAATAATTCTGTATGGTTACAGCAATGTAGCCGCTGGTTTGACCTCCCAGTAGCACGGGGGTGGCTTAATATCTACCTACTCATGGTGACTTTCTGTCTGAGTGCACAGTGCTCTTAATTGACATGGTTTAAGTGATGCACCAGGTTCAAGAAGAGGCTATAATCAATTCAGCCTGCAGCTTTCCTAATCTAGAGAAGAAGGCGGGTGGGGGAAGCACTTGAAGAACAGGAAGCTAGGGGAACAATTTTACTTGCTTCTCTGCAGGCCAGCCTCACGTGACTGATAAAGTGTGTCTTACAGCGCTGATGCTAATGCCTCTTGTGCTGAATCCATCAATTCACAAAATGTAAGGTCACAAGGCAATATTATAGGTCTTCTCATGCAACCTGTGTGGTGCAGGTCAGACCATTTCATCCTCTGCTTTCTTTATCAAGCCCTTGATAATGTAAAATATAGCCCTTGATAGGAAAAATATACCTTACAGCAATTCATCTACCACTACACCTGCATTGCCAGGGTCCTCCTCCACCTCTCCCTCCTGACAGGAGCAGAATCCCACTCACCCACCCGACACCACGTGCCCTCCCATCAAGTTCTGCAGCACAGGGTTTATGCTGCCTTTGCTTCTGAAGTTATAGGGTGGATCCAAACGCTATTCCGTAAAGCTAATTTTCCAGCCAGTGGAGCAACCTAAACATCTAAGCATTTCCCGTTTGACACGTTGTATTTCACATGCTGTCAAGTGGAAGCCTTTGTCACAAATAAACCAAGATTCGTTAAAGGAAATGAACCTTGATTGGGTGAATGGGCTGTCTCAATCCTTCAAACATTTCCCCCCTTCTCATTTTCCTTCACAGGAACCTTGCTGCTCTAGCAGGCTTCCGATTCTTCTCGATCACAAAGTGACATTTAAAGAAATATCAACTCCACTAAAAGTACTGTAATAAAAGAAGCATGGCAATCCTGACTGATGCCGTTCATTCTAATACAGAATGTTACATGAAGTTTTTAAGAAGTCAAAGCAACTTAGCAAATAGATCTGTTGGATCGAGTCCAGAGGAGACCACGGAGATGATCTGAGGGCTGGAGCACCTCCTGTAGGAGTATAGGCTGAGAGAGTTGGGGTTGTTCAGCCTGGAGAAGAGAAGGAGACCTTAGAGCAGCTTCCACTACTGAAAGGGGCTCCAGGAAAGCTGGGGAGGGGCTCTTGGTCAGGAATCGCAGGGACAGGATGAGGGGAAATGGTTTTCAGCTAAAAGAGGGGAGATTGAGATGAGATCTTAGGCAGAAATGTTTTGCTGTGAGGATGGAGAGGCAAAAGTTCCCCAGAGAAGTGGTGGCTACTGCATCCCTGGAGGTCTTCCAGGCCAGGTTGGATGGGGCTTGGAGAAACCTGATGCAGTGGGAGGTGTCCCTGCCCATGGCAGTGGGGTGGAACTGCATGGGCTTTGAGGTCCCTTCCAACCCAAACCATTCCATGATTCTCTCAAACTGGGGGACTATTATGCAAAACTTTCTCAATAGCTCCACCTTATTTAATCAAATCCTTAACTCCATGCCTATTGAGGGCAGCAATTAAGCATGGCAAGAATAGAATTAAGTGTGGACTTCAATACATTTTTTAATGAGGATACTTTCCAGGACTGGGGCCAAATGAGCCAAAATTCATCACTGCTCAGAGGTAAATGTAATGCTGTATAAGGGAAAGAGGAATCATTAAGTTTCCTATTTGGACTAAACCCGAAGCATTAATTAGGGCATTAATTTAATCTCCCTTCCTATGTCAGCTTTTAATTAGGCATTCATTTACCATCCTATGTTGGCTTTGGGGATTGCATGGAATTGCTATGGATTCCATGGCATCCTGTGGAGCGTTGCCAATACTGGGATCAAGTGGTTGCTGGGCAGAGGGAGGGAGCAAAGGGAAAGGGGCTCTTCCATTATTGGGGCTCGTTGTGCCGGCAGAGGGAGGATGGCATCTCCAGGGCTGCTGATCTCGCTCCATGTCTGAATACAGACGCTCAGATCCTCTTCTACTACAAATCTCTGCGTATGCACAAATTTACTCCCATTTCAGGTCTGGCTCTAAAATTAATGCATAAAAATCACTAGTGGTGTCTTAGTTAAATTATCTCTTGCTTAAGTTCGGTTCTTTAAAATGTAATATTAAACTAACAATGTCTGCTGGCTCTTAATTCATTACTCCTCTATTTCAACATTTTAAGACTTCCTTTTCATGTCAGGATATTAGATTTGATGTAACAACAGTGGCCTTAGTAGAGAAAAAAACCTTATTCCTAAATAATCTTGTACTGCTTCAAAAAGACAGCTCTTCATGATCTTAATTTTCAATGAATGCTCGACTCCATTAATAATTTCTCTTATACGCTAAAGTTCAAAGAATAGCCACAGCTCCTCAGAAAGACCTCAGCTTTCCTCTCAGTTTGAAGCTTTTAGGGAATTAGGACCTTGCTGAGGATAAAGCACAAAACTGGGTTTGGTAATAGGGAATCTAATCCTGTTTCTGCCCCTGGATGATGCTGGGCAAGCCGTTTGGGGGGTTTCTTGTGAAAGTGGAGTAACAGTTTCTAGCCCCAAGTGGCTACTAAGAGGATCCATTCATAATTCTTGGGGAATGCTGGAAATACTTCTGCCTCCTACACAAAAACATTCATTCAATCAGGAAATGTATGATCTCACCAAAAAGGTTTGTGACTGGGGAACTACACATACTTCCCCGTTCCTCCAGTTAGCTGGGTGGATTGCTAGTCTTGCTATGTTCTCACGTAGCTGGTCTGACTCCTGCTAAAATTAATCATACATTGCAGCTCACCAACCCTATTTACACAGTAATCACAGGTCTGGGAGTTTCAGAAGGACCCCATGAGCAGTGGAGAGGTCCTGCCACAGGCACGGAAGGCAGAACAAGGGTTCTGTTGAGACTCCAGGTTGGATGGGGCTTTGAGCAACCTGATCCAGTGGGAGGTGTTCCTGCCCATGGCAGGGCTTTGAAACTGGATGGGCATTGAGGTCCCTTCCAACCCAAACCATTCCATATGTGCATCACTCAATGTGAAGCACTGCAGAGTGGCATCTATGGGATTAAATTTTACCACAGGAATTACCAGTCCAACACTTACAAAAGGTCCATTTGCAGCCAGGAGAAGAAGCTCATAGGAAGAAAAACACTGCTAAAAGATCTGCTCTTTCCATCTCGGAAGAAATGAGTCCATCACCACTGGCGTACTTTGCCAGCCCATTCAAACCACTGAATTTATTGGGGCTGGAATTTTTCTCGTCACATTTCCACAGCTATAGTAAAGAGGTTATTGAAGTGCACAAGTATGACTCAGCGAAGCCTCTCGCCGTCGCCACCCTATTTCCAGCAGATTTGGCCAAGCAAAAACTTTGGCAGAGGGGTTTGGGAAGACATTCAAGTGAATTATATTTTGTCATATGAAATTAAGAGAGGAATCGGTTAAAAATCATTTTAATCAAGGAAACAAATGGAAAAAGAAATGGAATGATCCCTTGTAGACTGCTTTTGACATTTGTGGATTTGTTTTGTATTCCCTCTCACTCAATAAACTGAAGGATGACTGAGTTCATTTCACAGAAGATGGATTGTATTTTCTTCTCTCAGCTCTGTGATGTCCATCAAATTGAACCAGAAAAAAAATTACTGTGCTTTAAAAACTCATGATTCCTACGTTATTAGAGTCAAACTGCACACCTGGGGCAAAGGGAAGGAGATGAATACCATTTCCATGTAAGATAGCAGACATTATTGAGTGAGGATAGTTGAAATTTGGAGGAGCTTTTAGAATCCTAGAATGTCCTGAGTTGGAAGGGACCCACGAGGATCATTGAGTCCAACTCCCGTGCCTGCACAGGACACCCCAACATTCACACTGTGGGCTGAGGGCGTTGGCCAAATGCTTCTGGAATATTGTCAGGCTTTGGGGCTGTGACTGCTTCCCTGGGAGCTGTTCCAGTGCTCCACCACCCTCTGGGGGAAGGACCTTTTCTCCGTATCCAACCTAACCCTCCCCTGGAGCGTCTTCCTGCCATTCCTTCAGGTCCTGTCATTGGTATTTAAAACAAACACACACTGAGACGCATCAAGGAAGCTCATACTGAAAAGTAAGTTCATATATAAACTGTCAGCCAATCCAAATTATTGATTTTTCTGGTGTGGCACTTGAGACTGGGTCCCACACTCATTGAAAGAAAGCAAAGCAAATGGCAACAGATGAAAACAAGACAATAAAAGACATTAAAGATCAGTTCTGGCCAGTTGGAAGCAGTGTTCTGCCCCCTACCTAATCCAGAAAGGTCCCCACCACAGCACTCTGTGCTTTTGGGGTGAAGAGGCTTTTCAATATTCAGGGGAGAATGGTCTTGGATGTCTTTCTACATCCTGCAGTGACACAGCATTAAGCAAGTAGTCCATGTCAGTGCAGCTCCTATCAGAGCCAATATCTCCACAGCGATCAGCTGAGCATTTGACTTGATATTTTCACAACAAAGGGCAGCAGAGGAGGGTGAAATTAAGAAAGAAATTAAGAAAGAAGGAAAGAAAAGAACAAAAAAGGAAAAAGAACACTAAAATCTGCCTATTCCTGGCAGAGAATGAAAACAAGGAGAGGTTGTTCTTGCATCCAGGAGGTGTTTGTGCTTAACAGACACAGGCACCAGTTTAATGCACTCAGTAGATCTACAGCCTGGATACAGATTGCAGAAGTCATGGTTTCACTTGAGGAGTTGGACATTTTTTTGGTAGATAAAAAATCTAGCCCTCTATCAGCAGAATAATCAGCTATATCTTCTGTTTTTAAGCTTTTATGCTTATATGTTTCATTATTTCAAGCCCGCTGGTGCTTAAGGGCCCTAGTGAAACACCTTGATACCATGATGGCACCATTCCAGTACCTGAAGGGGGCCTACAAGAAAGCTGGAGAGGGAATTTTTACAAAGGCATATAGTGATAGGACAAGGGGGGATGGTTATAAACTGCACAGGGGCAGATTTAGACTAGACATAATGAAAAATTTCTTCATTATGAGAGCGGTGAGGCACTGGCCCAGGTTGCCCATGGACGTTGTGGCTGCCCCATCCCTGGAAGTGTTCAAGGCTGGGGTGGAAGGGTCAGCCTGATCCAGTGGGAGGTGTCTCTGCCCATGGCAGGGGGTTTGGAACTGGGTGATCTTCAAGGTCCCTTCCAACCCAAACTGCTCTATGATTATTGGGGGCATAACAGAGCACGCTGTCAAAAGCAAATCCTGACTCAAAGCATCAGTTCTACAGCTTCAGCATTGCACAAGCGTGACTCCAATCTCTGTGCAGAATATCAAACTAAAATGTGATCAAGAAAATCTCTCTCTGCCTTTTCCATCAAACAAACTGCCCACCTCCACACATGCTGATCTTTTCTTTTAGCAAAGCTGAAATGTCAATAGAAGTATTTCCATTAGTTTTTTTTTTTTTCCCACCAGGATTTCTTTATTATCTCATAGGTCACAGGTGCAAATTGTGCAACACAGAAACTGCCTACAAGCTGGGTCACACCGCTACGGCCTCTGAGCCTGCACATGCAATCCTTCTCTTAGGAATTTGCCAACCGGCCTCACTATTTAGTAGGAGAGGAGGTTGTTAAAGACTAAAGGACACTTTTAAAGCTCGGCTTGACAGGGTTCTGGGCCATCTCATTTAAACTATATGTCACCTAAAAGGTTGGACCAGATGATTCCCGAGGTCCCTTCTAACCTGGCATTCTGTGATTCTATGATTTACCAGACCTATTGCCAAAAAACTGCTTTGGGAGTTGGTTTTTTTTTCGATTGAGTCAGTCTTACGTAAAGACTCATCTGAATGCTGTTAACACACATTGCGGACGCTGATGATACTGAATTATTTAATGCTACACACCTATCTTAGATGAAAATTTGCAGAGCAAAGGAAAAGGTTTACTTCAGTTGGGTGCAGTTTCTTTATACACAATATATGGAGATGGAATAGGCACTAGGAAATATTACAGGAACCACATATTAGGAAATGAGTATAAACTCTGTTCAGCAGTCATAGAATGGTTTGAGTTGGAAGGAACCTGAAAGCCCATTCAGTTCCAACTCCCTGTCCCATCCAGTGGGACACCTCCCACTGGATCAGAGGCTCCAAGCCCCATCCAACCTGGCCTGGAACCCCTCCAGGGATGGGGCAGCCACCACTGCTCTGGGCAATCTGGGCCAGGACCTCCTCACCCTCACAGGAAAATATTTCTTCCTAAGATCTCATCTCAATCTCCTCTCTTTTGGCTGAAACCCATTCCCCCTCATCCTATCCCTGCACTCTCTGATTACGAGCTCTTCCCCAGCTTTTCCGTAGCCTTCTAAGAACTGGAAGTCCTTCTCTGCTTCTTACACACCTGGTTCCCAGCCTTTTCTGTGCCCTGATAACATAGTTCTGCAGGCTTTCAAATTGACTGACTGATATCCTCGACAATATTCCTGCTGAAGTCCTCCTGTGTTTTGGTGTCTACTCCTTTTGCAATAATAATAAGATATGGTTATCTACAAAGCAAACAAAATGGGCTCTATTTTCTCCCATTGTTTAAGTGAGTGGATTATTCAGAGAATTTGTGACAGAAATTTGCCCATGGGTAATTGGCCTTCACTACTTTCAGCCTAACAACCACCTAGAAAGGTCACCATCCCATGTCCGCTCCATGTGAAAGAAGCTTGCAACGGCACTTGAAAGACTATATTAAATTTGAACAAAAGGCTCAGCTGGTTTTTATTCCAGTATTTAAAAAAAACCCTGAGATCTTCCCAATGCATCCTTCAGGCAGATAGAAAACACGATGGCAATGTCCATGAGAAAAAGTAAATGGGAATTGTCCTATTACCCTGACTCCTTGATGGTTTGGATATGTCTCAACAGAAGAATAAGGAAAACAGGCAAGGAAATAGAGGTAATGACAATGCGAGAATGAAGCTGCACCTTTGCAAGGTGTCAAAATTTGCCCCGTTAGCTATTTATCCTCTTGACAGGCTGAGAGTGTTGGGATTTTCAGCCCAAAGAGAAGGCTTCAGGGAGCCCTTAGAGCCGCTTCCAGTATGGAAATGGGCTGCAGAAAAGCTGGAGAGGGGCTCTTGATCAGGGAGTGCAGGAATAGGACAAGAGGGAAGAGTTTTCAGCTGCAAGAGTGGAGACTGAGATGGGATCTTAGGAAGAAATGTTTTCCTGTGAGGGTGGGGAGGCCCTGGCCCAGGTTGCCCAGAGCAGTGGTGGCTGCCCCATCCCTGGAGGGGTTCAAGGCCAGGTTGGATGGGGCTTGGAGCCCCTGATCCAGTGGGAGGTGTCCCTGCCTATGGCAGGGGGTTGGAACTGGATGGGCTTTGAGGTCCTTTCCAACACAAACCATTCCACAGTTCTGTTTTTTTGATACATTCCCAGATTTTCACAGAGTAGTTTCAAGAGGATACTATAGCACAGGAACCCATTATCTTCAGAAATGCCATTCTGAGATCACAACTAATGCCTTTCCTTATAAAAATTTAGTCAGTTACAAAGACTTCCTTGAACAATCAATAGTTTCAGGAGAACTCTAGGCCATGTTTTTAAAAACCTTGCAACCAAATTAGGACTACATATTTGGAACAGAACACACTTTTCACCGGACAAACAGATGTTTTCAGACGTATTCAACAGAAATGTACTGAGCTGGTCAGAAATCTGAAGTTCTACTGTTAGTGCAAAATTAGTCCGAAGACCTTGGCTCAAATGTCTTGATGAAGGCAGATGCAAGACTAACAGACTAACACATACAGGAATTAATTTTGAGTATTCATCCTCATTATCTGAAGTTGAAAAACATCTGTGGAACACACATTACCACAAAGGCGTTACTTTTACAGGTTTTGAGAAAAACTCTACTCTCATATGTCCTATCTTCGAGGTCTCGTATCATGAAGTAGAATCTATGTAAAGCCAATTAAAACCTATTTGTCAAAGGGTAGAACTAACATCATAATATGCATGGTTGGCTCACAGCTCACTAGCTGTTACTCAGAGTCACAAATCACAATAACTATTCTGTGGAAATTGTAAAAGAGAAGCTAGAAATCCTGCTAAACTCAATGAGCCATTAAATAGTTGACAATATTCTTTATAGGAACCTAGAATAGTTAATTAGTCCCCAAATACAAATGGCGAGCATGAATAATTACCACCATAGATTCCAATCAAGATATCCAAGGCTAGATCTGCAGCAAGAATAAATTGACACTGCTTCGTGTGCAATGCCAGCTGTGAGACTGGCCCTAAAATGTTGGTCTTGTGTTTAAAATATGGGGGTCCTAGATGAGAACACTTGCTTCTCTTCCCAGTGCTGCCACTGGCTTTCCATGAAATCTTCACATTTCTTTTCTATCTATTCTTCTTTATTCTTTTCTTCCTCACTGTAACAGCTTCCTCTGGTTGCTCTCTACCCTTCCATCGCCTCTGCTACTCAAGGTGCTACATTTCCTTCCCTCTTCTGTCCTCTCCATTTTGGCATTTCTATGTTAGTGTTCAAACCAGTAAAGCTCTGCTTATTGATGGATATAACATTCCCCACCAGTTTTGGACTGATGAGATGTGACATTCAGAAGTTATTGCATTATACAAGAACAAACAAAGAAATGCCATCAAGTTGAGTGCAGGGAATTTCACCAGCAATTAATATTTATATATCCTTGGATGGAAGATATCAGTACTACAAGGTATTACTATTAATAGAAGGGCACCAAGAATCTTCTGTCAGGCAAACACAACTAGCAATGCGACTTGCTTTCTGTCCTGCCACCTCACCAAGTTCCACATGGATGTCATGAAATGCCAACTCCTTGCTCAAGCCACAAAGTCTGGCAGAGTTTAAAAGGGTTTAGATGATCATAGAATGGTTTTGGCTGGAAGGGATCTGAAAGCTCATCCATATACAACTCCCTGACATGAGCAGGGACACCTCCCACCGGATCAGGTCGCTCGAAACCTCATGATCAAGTTGAGAAACAAAGTTCAGAAAGGGGGAAAGACACACTGCATCTCTATCACTACAAAGATGTCACATCTTGACACCATGCACCAAGTGCGACAGTAGAACTGTCCCTTTCCTGAGATCCCTGCCTTCATTTCGCTTACGCAGTCTTGATCTTGAAGGTGACTTTTCTGGACTGAGCTGCCAAAGTACACGAAGATAAGCTATAATTGAACATTTCGTGGCTCAGGATCACAGGGCTTGTCCTCACTCCTTGGGAAATTCATTCTGCATCTTTTTTCAACACTACCCAACAAAGTGCAAAAGGGTGGCCCTGACCCTGCATACATTCTCAAAGCATTGGGTCTACCGACATCCAGCTGCTGACCAGACTGTCCTGTCTAGATGTGAGCAATGTCGACGGTGGGGATTTGAAACACAGCCTTGATCTACTGAAAATGCACCTTAGCTGTGGCAGCTCAACGACCTATCATGCGTCTTTGTCCTCAAAATGAAACCAGGTGCTTGAGCAGGGTCTATTTGAGGACTTGTAAATAGTTTCTTCCCCTTTTGCTGCTGCAGTGTCCATAGAGAGGCAGCTGCCAGAATGTGCTTGTACAAATACATTTGCTACAGTAAACAGCCCAAGGCAATCTGTTGCACCCAAGGACCTTGTGTTGATTTTGCACTACTCCTCGGAGGATTTGTTCCTCCTTGCAAATTTAAAGACGTGAACCTAGGAGGGACCACAACCTTGTTCTTGTACATTTGCTGGCCTGAGGCCAACCATGCAAAATGTATTAATAGACACTGACAATTTTATATGGCTGCATCAAAAAAAAAAATAGAGTAATAAAAACATCAAAAGCAAAAAATACTTGAATAATACCAGAAAAAGAGCAAAACATTGCTTCTTATGAGTGTTTTTCTATAGCATCGCATTTTAAGAAATAGAATTCATTGAATTTGGTGAATATTTGAAAAAAATATGAAATATTAAGAAAATAAGTCTGGAGTAGCACTGACTTACTGCACATGGTTCTTAGCAATTTCAGTAGACGCATTCACATGGTTAAAATGAAATGCATCCATAAATACTTAATTCAGGGCCTCTAGGACAATGATAATGGCCTTAGGGGTGACAGTGGTCAGGAGCCACTCACTGGCGTGAACTGTGACCTTAGAAATTAAGAATCATGGAATCAGTAATGTTGGAAAAGACCTCTAAAGCTCATCCAGTCCAACCATCAGCCCAACCCGACTGCGCCTTCTAAACCATGCCCCAAAAGTTCCACGTCTACGTGCTTTTCAAACCCCTCCAGGGAGGGAGACTCCACCAGTGCCCCGGGCAGCCTCTTCCAGTGCTTTGCCACTCTTAGTGAAGAAATTTTTCCTAATATCCAATCTAAATTTCCCCTGTTGCTATGTGAGGCCATTTCCTCTTGCCCCTTGCCAACACTGAAGTGATGATTGGAGGAAGAGAGAGCAGCTATATCTGGTTTTGGTATGACCACTCAGCCTTTTCAACAGCCAACCCTCTCACGGTTCAGGCTCCTGAATGTGCAGCCAGTGAGGGGCTCTGGTTTGTGACTCCATAGAATGGGTAATGTAAAAAAAATTATCTGGTCGTAATACCCCTTTTTCTAGCATTTATAACAGCCAGCAGAGAACAGCAGTGAGAAACTGTCAAGTCATGCCTACAGCTTCTTTTTGATCTACGGCTCTTGACCTCAACATTAAGCAGCTGTACGGAGCAATAATGGCTTTTTCTCAGGCGCAGCCTAATTAGCCTTGAAAAAGCCAACAATGACTAAAAGAGCAGCACATATTCATGTAGAAGATCCAGCTTCCATCCCAGAAGCCCAGTGGCTACAACGCTGCGGCATCAATAGGGAATAATGAGTGCAATGCTGCGTGCAGCACAGAGGTTGGCTCTGGTATCTCTGGGCCCGTTGGAGCAGACAGTACCAACATAGCTTAGTGATAAGGAATCTGTCAAGTTCTTGCCAGGGTTAACGACTCAAACTGTATAAAATATAAATTTTCACATCCAGCCTGAAATTGGCTGCTTTCACGTTCCCGCGCTTGGGTCTTATTATGCTTTTGTCAGACAGATTAGAGAGTCTGCTATGATCAGAAACATCTTCCCCATGTGGACAGTGATAAACCACCATCAAGTTACCTTTAGAAGGATTTTCTTCAACAAATTAAGGTAACAGGGACTAAACCACACCAGGGCTTCTTCCACTGTGAAGCTAATGTTAACAGAGAAGGTTTTCAAAGGCACAAGAGATCATTTCAGTGCTCATTTCCTGCTGAAAATCACAGGCTCCTGGGTGTCTCACTCCATTTGTACAACTTTGAAAGTCTCCTCCCCTGTCTTGGACATAATGGAAAATAATAAAAATATGATTTAAACATGGAGTCTCAGAGAGGTGATTCAACTCCCAGCCCTGGCTGTCACAGTTGTCAATAAATTAGAAAGAAAAGAAACACAAAATCATCATTTTCGCTTCCCTTTAGTTATGCCAGGATGATTCTTCCCTCCAATAAGTGATTTTGAAGGCCTTTCTCAAGAGCTTCTACCAGGTAGAAAACTGCTCAGCAAGGAAGTGAGAGAAAGGGGAAGGAGGAAAGAAGGGCAAAGCAGGACATCCTAGCTCTTCAGCAACATTTGGCAGGATGCAGAGCAGTTTGTTCCTGGTTGTCTGGTCATGTTAGTCATCCAGCAGCGAACACAGTTGATACAGAGAAAGGAAGGCAAAGAAAAGAATGCAACCGCTCCCTCCTCTGCACCAGCTGTTGCTAAGGGACAGCTGTCAGGATCCGATTGCTCCCAACAAAACCTGCAGAGGAGCAACACTCATCACAGAGAAACAAACAAACCATGTAAATTGTATTTTGCACGTGCACAAAATGAAACAAAATCTGATTGAGATGGGTTGAGAGAAGCCCTGAAGAGAAAGACTTACATATGTTGGCGCATGAGAAGGTCAACGTGAGCTGGCAATGTGCACTTGCAGGCCAGAAAGCCAACCGTGTCCTGGGCTGCATCCAAAGAAGTGTGACCAGTAGGGCCTTGGGTAAACCACTTAACTTCTGCATGCCTGTGATTCCACTTATACCACTGATTAAAGAACATTTTCTCAATTTTAAGATAGAAAGCAGGAACCTCAGAGTTACCCAAGATGGAACTTGTACTCAAAACTGTCTTAGTTATCAATCAGGCTCAGGGCTTTGCTGACAATTTCTGTAGAGATACACAGATAAGTGTGGCCTCAAGAGGCACCATGGGAGGTTCAAATTGGACATTAGGAACAATTTCTTCACCGAAAAGATTCTTAGCTACAGGAACAGCTGCCCAGGGAGCTGGTGGAGTCCTCACCCCTGGAGAGATTTGAAAGACGAGCAGATGAAGTGCTGAGGGATATGGTTTAGCAGTGGACAGGTATGGTTTGGCTTGATGATCCCAAAGGTCCTTTCCAGCCCAGTGATTCTATGATTCTAAGCATAACTACGTATTTCACTAAGGACCCTTCAAACCCCTCACCAGAACCCTATCAGCACTAGGCCACGAACGTCACTTCAGGGTGCTGGAGCCTCTGCTCTCTCAGCCAGCTGTCCACCTCCTGCACTGGCAGTGTTCAACTCTACAAAGTGTAGGAGAATTTCCTTGTCACCCTTGCCTAAGAAACCTAAGCAGTAATTAACCATACAAAATACAATTACCTCAAAAGTCACCAATCCTAGAAACAGCTTGAATGAGGGTTGTTTGCACTCAGCCTTCTGTTTGAAAGAATACTCAGATGACCAGAACTACAGAAAACCCGAAGAAGAAAGCATATAAGGCTTTGATGTCACTTCTCGGAAGCTTTCTGACCTCACCTCTTTCTCTCTCTTATTTATAGCTGTGCTTGTATCCCCTTCCAGCCGATTATTACATCTCTGTTTCTTCTTAGCTGACCTCCACAGGTGCGTGTTAAGAAGGACTCGTATGAACTTTGCAAACCCAGCTTTGCCCTACTCCAAGGAAAAGGCCAATACCTTAATGGCTGCAAACTGCCTACAACTTTAATGAGAAGACAAAGCCTTTCTGTCTAGTTTTATTTTTACTCCATAGGACGTCTAAGGTCCAGGCCCAGTGCGAGTTAAACAGAGGGAAGAAAAGCCTTCCCACTCCACAAGTTAAAATGGGCTTAGTTAGCGCAGACATAATGCCTCCAGCACTCTTTGGTTTAATCTTCGTATTTGTCCATTTTTGATGGAAAATTTGTACTGATTTCATGGTGGCTGCTTGGAGAAAAGTCACCACACTTCATGGTTATTTCATAGCTGGGGGGGAGTAAGTGGTGAACAATTATTTAATTAGGTTTCTGTAATAACATCTCAATTTCCAAATGGCTGCCCATATGTATTAGCATCGAATGATCTCAGTTACCGTATTTCCTTTAATTTTGTGACTTTAATGCTGATGGAAACTGAGAAAAGGCTGACATCATGAACTAAACCAGAAACTCTTTGCCCATGGAGTATGTACAACATCCATCGGAACCGTTCACACTTCTCACTTCTTCACACTTCTCACTGCAGCTGCATCCACGTGCAAGATCTGTGCCTATATCTAATCAGTGCAACCATTCATATCAGTGATGCAGCTGCTGGATCAAGCCCACCATTAGAAAGACAACCCTGGAGAAAGGAGTATCGTGACATACAGATCAGTTAAGATAACTTAGATTGCAGACTAAGGAAAAGCCCAGCCAAAAGGCTTGCGGCATCTTCTCATTCTTGACTTCAAACCTCGACCCCAACACATCTTCCAAAATCCTATCGATATAAAATACCTGCATTGTACCAACACATGTTCCATAAAGGAGATGGTGTATTTTATCTGTGAATTTCAAGAGATGCCATAAATACAATTTAACAAGTCTTGATGATCTATTTTCTCCATAGGAATGGGTCAGACTGTTCATGGATGTGTTATTGTTGACATAAATAACAGGGCAAATAAAACATAAATAGACCCCAAAGAAAAACCCAATCAGTAGCGTCTGCCTTTTAATTCCTCGTTAGATAGAGTGTCAAAGCCTCGGCTAATCTCATCTTACTGTACAATCACTCCATCTGTTCCAGTCTCTAATTTCAATATGAATTGAAATAAACATAATTCCTGAAAATGTATAAAGCATCTCAGATTTCCAAGCTCCTTTGTCTCTTAGCAAATTTTATACCCTCCTGTTTGGCATACTGAGCTTTTCAAGTGCTACCAAGCTGATTATATTAGAGAATACTACAAATTGGATAACTCAAACCCCTCCTAGAGAGCTCTCGTAAAACTCCATGGTTGGATGGGAACTGGAACAGATGGGTGAGTTCCACCAAGCGCTATATTAACCCTGCTGTTCTCTGACTGGTGGCCAATAACACATTCAAAAAGTACCGATCTAAAAATAAGTCTCCAAACGAGAAGATGATCCAAAGCTTTTTTGTACACGGCAACAAGACAGATGACCACTTGGTGACATACTTTTGCTATGATTACAAACAACCTCTTCCATGGAAATACAAGTATTTCAGCGTCTCTGTAAAAGAGAGGAAGTATTTATAAGGGAATGGCATGTTTCAAGGCAAATTAGTGGCCATCCTTCCATTACAGCTGAAACACTTCAACCATCACCTCATTACATATAGAGTAATGGCAAAGAGAGTACAACGAGGGCCATAATTGGACTGGAGAAATGGAGCAGGAGTCCTAGGGGGAGGTTTGCAATGCTCCAGTCAGTGCTGCTCTATAAAAATATCTGTATTTTCTGCTGCTGAGTACACAAATTTCCACTAGAGTCAAAAGGAGCTTTGGGTGCCCAGTGTCTTTTAATCTCAGCCCATTTGAAGTTTTAAATACCCATCTTTCCTCTGCGCCACCAGGTGAGTTGAATGACATTTTGACAGCTGGCCTGTGAGTTCTTAGGTACCACAGGGTGAGGATTTCAGAGATGTCAAAGGAATTCAAACAACCCCAAGATGGGATGTGATTTGGAAAGTGTTCTGTCTCCATAGTGAGGGCTTTCTTCTGGTGGAAACTAGTTTCTTCTGCAAACCACCTGTGCAATGCCCTCACCCCAGAAGCACCGGACTGCTGCAAATCCTTCTCTCTTTAGGAATATAAATAGGAAAAATTAGGAAAATAAAATAGGAAGAGCCTATTCCTGAGGGAGGGAGAAAAATGAAAAATCCATTGAAAAATCTATTGCTTTTCTCTGCTTAGGAATCAAAAAGCCTCAACCTGCAGTGAGCTCCAAATGAGCAGATCCCTGAACTTGCTTGTGGATGCAATTTGTAGGATGATCATTTCCCCAAAACAAATAAACCAAGATCTAGTCTTCATTCTTATGCTGACAGACACAAAGGCTAATTGTTTAAAACTGCATTTCAAACATCCCAGATGAGCCAAGTGCCAGGAGACAGGGGTAAATCACATAACTACCCACTTGCTGCCTCTGAGTTTCAATAAAGAGAAATTCCGGGCTAATTAATATTTAGGAAATGCAAAACTTGTCATCTTAAATCAGGCTGAAACACAATAATCACATTAACTGCTTACTTCAGCAAAATACCACTGAAATGCTAAGTGTTAGTGAACCGCATGCGTATTTATTCACCTAATTGACTCCTGGCTCTGACAGAACTCTATTACCCAGGAGTTAGAAGGAAATTCAATTCTGATCTGTATGTTTGCACTCAAGGACTTCTGTTTGACTTCAGCTTATTTTCAGTGGCAGAACTGAAGGGCTACACTTCTCCTGATGTAATACTACTGAGTTGAGCAACAAATGTGACATTTAGCTTTTCATGGGATGACCTTCCATTCATATTATGGACATTTTTCAGCCTGTTCTACTTTAGTTTCATAAAATCATAGAACGGTCTGAGCTGGAAAAGACTTTAAAACTCATCCAGTTCCACGGGCAGGGACACCTCCCGCTGGATGAGGGGCTCCAAGCCCCATCCGACCTGGCCTTGAACACATTCAGGGATGGGGCAGCCACCACTGCTCTGGGCAACCTGGGCCAGGGCCTCCCCACCCTCAGAGGAAAACATTTTTTCCTAAAATCTAATCTAAATTTACCCTCTTTCAGCTTAAAACCTTTACCCCTCATCCTATCACTATCACAGCACTCCTTGAAGTTGCACTTCCAGACATCCTTTAAATAAAGCAGCCCCGCGGCGCTTTCGCTCATGGAGAGTCTGACAGGAAATACTAACACAAATAGCCGACTACAGTCACTCTTTTCTCAGGCTGAGCAAGCAGCCTTGTTTTTATTTGTTACCTAAATTTTATAATATACTGTGCCACAGCCCTGCAGACGTCAGCTGAGTACACCCGCATTCTGCACAACTTCCTTGTGCCGGGGAAGCTGCACAGAGTAAAACCTGCAGATCTTGGCAGCACTTGACTGTTTGACCATCGGTTCCCATGCAGGCCACAGTTACAAAAACACAACACCCCGACATTCTTCGCAGGATGGATGGAAGCTCTTGTGCAGGCACCGTCAAAAGGCAAAGCTCAGGGGACAGTTTGACACAGCAGAGAGCTCTACAATGCTTCGCTTAAAAGCCAGACTGAAAAAAACCCATTTCATAATCTGTTTGCTGTAACAGGATGAAGCACGATCACATAGCTTGTCTGGGAGTCATAGAATCACAGAATGGTTTGGGTGGGAAGGGATCTCAAAGCCCATCCAGTCCCACCCCCTGCCATGGGCAGGGACACCTCCCACTGGATCAGGGGCTCCAAGCCCCATCCAACCTGGCCTGGAACCCCTCCAGGGATGGGGCAGCCACCACTGCTCTGGGCTATTTGGGCCTCCCCACCCTCACACCGAAACATTTCTTTCTAAAATGTCACCTCAATCTCCCTTCTTGCAGATGAAAACTCTCCCCCCTCATCCTACTCCTGCACTCCCTGGACAAGTACCCCTTCACAGCTTTCCTGTAGGCCCTTCCCCTATGGAAGGTTGCTCTAAGGTCTCCCTGGAGCCTTCTCTTCTCCAACCCCAACTCTCTCAGCCTGGCCTCGTACGGGAGGTTCTCCAGCCCGTGGATCATCTCTGTGGCCTCCCCTGGACTTGCTCCAACAAATCTACATCCTTTCTGTGCTGAGTACTCCAGAACTGAACACAGGGCTCTGGTGAGGTTTCATGAGGGTGGAGTAGAGGAGCAGAATCCCCTCCCTAACTCTGCTGTTCACTCTTCTTTTGATTCAGCTCAGGATATGGTTGGCTTTCTGTGCTGCAAGCACGCTTTGCCAGCTCACCTTGAGCTTCTAATCCACCAAAAACCCAAGTCCTCCTCAAGGCTGCTCTCCATCCATTCTCTGCCCAGCCTGTGTTTGTGCTCAGGATTGCCCTGACCCAAGCGCAGCACCTGCACCCTGCACTTGGCCTTGCTGAACTTCCTGACGTTCACACAGGCCCACCCCTCAAGCCTGTCCAGGTCCCTCCGGATGCCATCCCTTTCCCTCCAGTGTGTTGACTGCGCCACTCAGCTTGGTGTCGTTGGCAAACTTGCTGAGGTTCCCCTCAATCCCACCGTCCACATCTGCTGGGGTCTTCACAACAAACTGGGCTCCCAGCTTGCAGGGGGAAGGGCCAGCACGTCGGCTGCTCATACCGCTGGGCAGTTCCAGGGGATTTCTCCATTCTCTTCCCACACGTGATCTGAAAACCTGTTTGTTTCTTCCCACAGGCACAAAGCTTGAATGGCCCCTGCTGCTCCTTTCAATTCTCCTTCAGCGCGTGACACATTTAAATATTTAACAAGTTCATAAGGTATCTGTCACCACCTCACTTGCCTGAGCTAACAGACCTCCATGGAAATGTTCACATTCCCCGCTTGGAACCTTTCAACTCCAACCAAGATCAACTAAGCTAATTGTGCCTCTCAGATTGAAAGCCGATTCCCACAGACATCATGCTGAGATTTACCATAGTTGGAACTGAGCAAAGGAATGTAAATAAATTTACAAGACTGCCAGCACACACTACTTCAAAGATTAAAGACAGTGTCCTGAATCACATCAGGAAACCAAATAGAAATCCGTGGAGAAGCCATGTTGTTAACGCCATGCAAAGAAGCCTTATTGAAATCAATGGGACTCCTTTTGCAGACTCAGTGTTTGTTGAACCTGGTTTTATTTTAGCACCTGGAGCCAGTTTCTGAGTGTTTTCAATGAAATAACTGAGGGCTAAGAAATTTGAAAGCAGTTCAAAACTCACTATTTCCGGCCCACGTACTGATGTTAACGAATGAACACTGATCATAGAATGGTTTGGGTTGGAAGGGACCTCAAAGCCCATCCAGTTCCAAAGCCCTGCCATGGGCAGGGACACCTCCAGCTGGATCAGGGGCTCCAAGCTCCATCCAACCTGGCCTTGAGCACCTCCAGGGATGGGGCAGCCACCACTGCTCTGGGCAACCTGTTCCAGGGCATCTCCAGCCTCATTGTGAAGAATTTCTTCCTAATGGCTAATCTAAATCTTCCCTCTTCCAGTTTAAAGCCATTCCCCCTCATCCTATCACTCCACATCCGTGTAATGCTGATGCGAGCTCTTGGTTCAGGAGCATCCCTATATAAGAGAAAAGCCTGTGGTTGTAGGTAATGGAGAGAGGTGGGAACTGGTGCAATGAAGAGGAACATGACGGGACTGCAGGATGAGGCTGACAGCAGAGCGTGTGCCCAGATAGGAAATGAAAAAAGCCTCAGTGCTAGCGATATTGGGCAAAACAACATAAGGGACTCCTTGTCTAGGTCCAACGCTCCTAGACAAGCCAACTGCAACAGAACAGCTCTCCTTCCCCGCCTCAAAGAAATAAAATCAAATAGAGGGAGCTGAGTCTTTTCTGCTCAGTGAGGAAACTGAGATAAGGTTCATGCTCAAAGTCAAAGTGACACTCCTGCTTCACTTGAAAACAGAAATCGATGTTTCAGATCCTTTTAGAGACCTTCAGATAAAAAGAGTTCCTTTCATTTCCACTCCACTAGGACAGGTATTGGAACAAAGATTTTGATGGATTCTCCAGCCCACGTCACTGCCTGCTCCTTTATAGAACAACACTAGGGCTTTGCTGGCACTATCCTATAGACAAATGCCTCTTCTAACTGCAATGTTTTCAGCTCTGGCCTCCTGTACCAGCCAGCCAATTACCAGAAGGTGCTTAGGGCAGTGCAGATGCAGGGGAAGGAAGAACAAAATGTGCTCTGTCCTCATCTCGTGCTCTCAGAAAGTGGACGATGACTGCTCGTGTTAGCCAAAGCCAGGTAACAGTGGAGTAAGGAAGGCTGGACAGAGGGAAGGAATTTGTCACCCTTCCAGTGGCAAAGAGGTGGCCACCAACATTGGCTGGAGAAGCAATGCTTTTCACTGGCAGAGTTAAATCCTCACAGCAATGGGAGAAAACCACACCAGCTTCCCTTGCCTACATTTGGGGTGTCTTCCAGATACATGTGTGGAGCAATGCTGGCACTAAAGCCTCACTTGAATAGTCCTGTTCAACAACTAGATCTTAGGAAGGAATGTTTTTCTGGTGGGGGGGAGGGGGAGGCCCTGGCCCAGGTTGCCCAGAGCAGTGGTGGCTGCCCCATCCCTGGAGGTGTTCAAGGCCAGGTTGGATGGGGCTTGGAGCCTCTGATCCAGTGGGAGGTGTCCCTGCCCATGGCAGGGCGTGGAACTGGGTGGGCTTTGAGGTCCCTTTCAACGCAAGCCATTCTATCATTCTTTGTTCTTTACCTTTGGCTTTCATAAAAATAAGCTGCAGAAAAGACCCTCGCAGAGTTACAAACAGGGCCTGGGAAACCTCATTAAAGGCAGAGCCTGGCAAAGTCATTATTATGTATATGTCAAGTTTAATTCTGCAGAGAAACAAATGCCATTTGTGCTCTCCGAGTAATCAATACAAACCTCATATCAGCCTACAGCAGGAAACAAAAACCAGTGGGGGACGACACCAAACGAACTATTGGACACGTTCATGAAGTCTAAGTACCCAGACTCCTTTATTTCCATACTATCCCTACTTGAGTCATTAGGAAACATTTTGTACTGTTCTCAGCCATGAAGACTTGCCGCAGGCCAGGATTAATGACTCTGACTTCTATTGACTTAATTGCACCCAGATCAGAAATGCTGGAGCTACAGCCCTTGAAATTCCTGACACAAATAAAAGCTCTTGCAATGGGAGAGAGGACCAGACCCACGAGATAGGAGCTCCCAGGGTCTCCATCATTTGTTTCCCCCTTTCATCAGCCGACTGCATGACCCCGTGCGAACAGCGCACTCTGTTTTCGTTCTGCAACTCTGAACACTCCACAGAAGACTGAACCACAAACATTCCACATTGAGGGAACTTGCTTGTACTCAGATATATATGTGCGTGTGTACAAAAGCACCAAAACACATATATCTCTCTATAAGTCTGTGCTGAGTTTAATGCACCTGAAAGAAAGAAAGATTCGATGTTGATAAAAGAAAATAACACAAAGAGCTTGTTAATTTTATAACATTGATTCCAGAACAAGCTTGCCAAGCCAAGCTGTCAGTAACGCTGTCTGGTTTGCTGCAGAGTCACTCTTAGAAAGCAATCAGAAAGCCTACTGTGGAAGAAAAGAAGGGATTGTAGTTCAAGGATTTCCCGTTAGTCCCTCCATTCTTGTTCTATTCAAATCAACAAATGCTCATCTTGGCATTTGAATGGCAGGTGAAAAGGGTTGCCCAAAGTTAAGGCAAAACCTTGGATCCAGCATCAATTCCCTGCTAAAATTTCCTGTGTCAACTAGCAGTGACTAAAGCCCGTGCCTCAAGCCTGTGCTTCAGTTTCCTTGTAAAGCTCAGATAATGCGTTCCTGTCACCCATAGAGACTGGGAGCATTCAGATATCAAGGCAGTGGCTATGAACAGGGACCGCTGAATGTGCTTAACAAATACTACTAATAACCCTTGTTCTTTTAAACACACATGGCTGCGTCAGAACACCTGAATTTATTCTTTTTAATTGCATATTCTGCTATTTTCAAGCTCAAAAGCTCTTACCTGCAATTCAATTTATCAGTAGAGGAAACAAGACTGGCTTCATTGCAGCAGAAGTTCCTAAAAACCAGGTGAAGCTGCTTGTTCACCTCTCCTTTCTAAGGGTCAAAACCTGCCTATAAAGGTAATTAAACTGAATTAGTTTGATTGTAAACCCAACACCATTCCACACCGAATCTCAGATGAGCTCAAGACAAAACCCCATCCACAGTAACCTCCTTGTTCCACACACCTGTGCACTTCGTAAACAGCTCCATATGCTTAATCAAAAAGAAATCTAATTGCCTTAATTTACTCCATCCAAAAGTAGAAGAGTAAACTATATGTTTAATTATAAACTTTCCACTTTGGGCAGCTATAATTAATGAGTCAAGGAGTCCCGCAATATGCCTAGAGCAACCTTTATTACTCCTGAGGTACCCTAGCACCACTCGCGGCTTAGAGCCAGTCACTTCCCATTAGTATTAGGAGCTGAAGTGCCTACCTGAGGCATTAATCATGGAGCGCTACAGCTCCAAGACTTTTAATTACATATGGTGTGTATGCTATACATGGATTGCACACATAGTGCGATGTTAATAAATAGCCTTCCTGGGGCTATCAAGGGCCTTGCTTTGGTTTATTTCACATTGTTAGGTTTTATGCAGGCACAGGCAAGGTTATTAGAAAAATGAGATCTTGATGCCCATCGCTGGTCCAGTACAGGGAAGACTGAGTCGCACCTTGCAGATACTGAAGACTTAAGACAGTCCAGAGAGTGGAATGTTGATGGGGAGGCATTCTCTTCTCAATGCTGAAGAGAAGGAGTTGGGAGTGCTCATGGATGAGAAGCTCAACATGATTCGACAATGCCCTGAGGAGGACTTGGGGTTTTGGTGGATTAGAAGCTCAAGGTGAGCTGGCAAAGCGTGCTTGCAGCACAGAAAGCCAACCATATCCTGGGCTACATCAAAAGAAGAGTGAACAGCAGAGTGAGGGAGGGGATTCTGCTCCTCTACTTCACCCTCATGAAACCTCACCAGAGCCCTGTGTTCAGTTCTGAGTACTCAGCACAGAAAGGATGTAGATTTGTTGGATCAAGTCCAGAGGAGGCCACAGAGATGATCCACGGGCTGGAGAACCTCCCGTACGAGGCCAGGCTGAGAGAGTTGGGGTTGTTCAGCCTGGAGAAGAGAAGGCTCCAGGGAGACCTTAGAGCAACCTTCCATAGGGGAAGGGCCTACAAGAAAGCTGGGGAGGGGTTCTTGATCAGGAATTGCAGGGATAGGATTAGGGGGAAGTTTCCAGCTGAAAGAGGAGAGATTTAGATTAGACATTAGGAAGAAATTCTTCACGATGAGGATGGGGAGGCCCTGGCCCAGGTTGCCCAGAGCAGTGGTGGCTGCCCCATCCCTGGAGGTGTTCAAGGCCAGGTTAGATGGGACTTGGAGCCCCTGATCCAGTGGGAGGTGTCCCTGCCCGTGGAACTGGATGAGTTTTAAAGTCTTTTCCAGCTCAGACCGTTCTATGATTTTATGAAACTAAAGTAGAACAGGCTGAAAAATGTCCATAATATGAATGGAAGGTCATCCCATGAAAAGCTAAATGTCACATTTGTTGCTCAACTCAGTAGTATTACATCAGGAAAAGTGTAGCACTTCAGTTCTGCCACTGAAAATGAGCTGAAGTCAAACAGAAGTCCTTGAGTGCAAACACTGTTTGGGGTGTTGGAACTGGATGGACTTTAAGGTCCCTTCCCACCCAAACCATTCTCTGATTCCATGAATATGTCCTCAGGTTCTGCTTATCCCAAGGTTCTGAACTAGAATTTCTGGATTGTTTTATAATTTTTTTTCCTTATTTAAGTTATAATGGAATGTCAGAGAGCACAAAGATAATGGTGTAAGCAAATTACAATTCCCTCCATGCTCTAAGGGAAACACTACAGCAGAGACTAAGATGGTTTCCCAGATTCACTGCTTTTTGTTCCTGGATGAGTAGCTGCTACTAAGGTCATTTTTCTCCAGTGTGAGTAGAGCCACAGCTAGGAAGGCTGACCTCCAGAGGACTCCACAAAGCTATTAGCATGGAGAAAAAAGTCTTTAACAAAGCATAGATACGAACAGAACAGATAGGAAAAGGGAGAGGCATTTAGATAATTACACGGCTTGTATTGCTGCCAAGTGGAAAAAGTCAGGGTGATAATCGCTGGGCTTATTGCTAGTCCAGAAGAGAAATGGAGTATCTTTGGTAGCCATTTGGGCTTATCTTTGAACATGGAAAAGAAACATGGTTTAGAAAAGGATCTGCAAGAAAAATCAGTTCAATATTTTCCCTCAGCAAAATAAAACAAATTAAAAAAATCCTGAGTGCATCTTTCCTAAGATCCTCATCTGTTTTTCACAGATTTCCCCTTTAAGTATTTATGCCATTTCCTCTTCCAAAGCTACAGAAAGTGGTATGAGTACTTTCCAGTCACAGCCTGTGTCCTGGCTCACCACAAAGCAAACAGGTTTTCTTGGACTGGCCAAATATTTGATTGTGCTGGTTGGTATTCGCTGCATTGATTTCAACAAGCCTTCAAAGGACGATGACCGCAGTCGGTGGTGCCTCTGCCAAGTCCTGCTAGCTGAGGCTGCAGACCCGTGTTTCATGGTACAAGCTTTCTACAGGCCAGTAGTACCCTGGATTGTACAAAAAACGGAGTGGTCACGGTCAGCAGAAGTAGGGAAGGGATCATCCCACTGTACTCGGCACTGGTGAGGCTGCACCTCAAATACTGTGTTCAGTTTTGGGACCTTCAGTACAGGAAAGATATTGAGGGGCTGGAATGTGTCCAGAGAAGGACAACAAAGCTGGTGAAAGGTCTGGAGAACAAGGCTAATGAGAAGCAGCTGAGGGAACAGGGATTGTTTAGCCTGGAGAAGAGGAGGCTGAAGGGAGACTTTATTTCCCTCTACAACTGCCTGAAAGGAGGGCGTAGCAAGGTGGTTGCTAGTCTCTTCTCCCAAGTAACAAGAAATAGGACAAGAGGAAGTGGCCTCAAGCTGCACCAGGGGAGGGTTAGATTGTATATCAGGAAAAATGTCTTCACGGAAAGAAGTATTGGACCAGGCTGCCCAGGGAAGTGGTGGAGTCTTCATCCCTGGAGGTGTTAAGCTGTGTAGATGCGGCACTTCGAGACACATTTCAGTGGGCACAGGGGTGCTGGGCTGACAGCTGGACTGGATGAGCTTAGAGGTGTTTTCCAACTTTAATGATTCGACATTGCTCTCCCTTTCCCTGCTGAATTGTGGTTGCCTTGCACAGCTTGGGTACAGATGAAATCTGTAACTGAAAAGAATGGCAGAGTGCATCAGGTATCCACGTGGGAGACATTTCATGTTCAGTACAGCTTCACCTGAACCACTGCAGATGGTGAAATCAGCGAGAAATGGGTTCCCAGGCTTGTAAGAACCACCGGTACCCATCTGCATCTGTGCACAAGCCACCTATAAACACAGGACACAAGCTTTTAAAATATTTAAACATGAGTCTATCCCCTTCCTTTTAAAATATTACAAAGGTGTTATTAGTCCCCATTTATGTCCCTGCTGCTGCTGTAACACTGCCTCAATGTCTGCCCAGCATGCACTAACCCATGCTGTGGAGACATCATTTAGAAAATGTGAATCTGCGTGTTTAAGAGTCTCACAGACTAATCCACATGTCTTGTTTCATCAGGGCATCACTCTATGTACAAGAGCTCAGAGGATCCCTTTGTAATATTTATACCCTGCTGCTCCTCCTTGCCCAGTGCTGCTGAAATTTTCAACCAAGGATGAGATGGTAAAAACAAGTAGTTTCCTAAACTGGGGGAGCATGAACCAAAAAGGAAAGAGGGGACCTAACTCATCTCATTTCTCATTGGAGTCTCGGCATAGATGTATATACGATTCTTCTGTTCTCAACAGGTTCTTGAACAAGAAACCTGTGAGAGAGAAGTCAACCAGCCCTTCACTCAATGTGCTCTGCCCCGTGAGCGGCTGCACTCGGAAAAACCTCTCCTGTGAAATGTAGCGCATAACTCCCTTTGTTCTCCAAGTGCATCATGCGTTATTCTGAGCTTCGCGACGAATGCCTCTGTAGAAAAGATCTCCAAGAAGCCCTGTCACACTGACTACGCTCTGAAGAGCTCTTAAAGTATTCATATGATGCTGTACAGCATTTCCAAGCTGCCTTTACATACCTGTTACTTGAGGCCACCCATCTTGTTTCAAATATATTAACAGTTTCTCGGGTTCCAGATGCATAACTACCTCATGTTTTCTTGTGCATTCATCACTTTGAGTCCCTTAAGGTTTCTTCATTGTGTGCTCAGCTGTCTCTGTTCTCAGCGAATTACTGCTGACGGCCCAGCAGAATGCAGTGATGTGAACCCTCCAATGATGGAGAAAGAGAGGTTCTGCTTGCAGGATTGGGTCCCTTTTACCATGGGAACATCCAGAGAGGCAACTGCTTTATAGCTGCAATATACAGCAATTCAGATAACTCTCAGGTAAGACTTGGTGCCGGGAAAAATGAGTACCACTGGCAGAAAATAAAGTAGTAAGCTGAAGAAGATGTTTCACATGTGATCTTTATGAGACGGGTAGTCTAGAGAAGCCCATTAAAGAGAACATGAGTGTCTGTCTGTACGAAGATGCCTGAAATCCAGCTTTCCATCTCAGAGCCTTTTACTGTCTGGCAATTTGTTCAAAGTGCAGTCCAACCACCCTGCCCTCAGCTTGCCCTTTACAAGGCAAGGCGTGCTGGCTGTAACGCTGGAATATCACCCCCCTGGGCTTGCTTTGGAGCTGACCCCACTTGCTCCCTGCCCTGAGTCACACGAGCCGCCTCTGCTCTCCTACTATACATCGTTCACCCCAATTGTTTGTGCGCAGAGAGACTGTGTTACAGCAATGGTGTCAGTCACTGCTGCCACTTTCCATGGGACGTGGAAAAAGATCTTATGGCTTTTATACCTTCAGAAACGGTGTGACCAGCGGGTCCAGGGAAGGGATTCTCCCTCTGTACTCGGCACTGGTGAGACCGCACCTCGAATACTGTGTTCAGTTCTGGGCCCCTCACCACAAGAAGGATGTTGAGGCTCTGGAGTGTGTCCAGAGAAGAGCAACAAAGCTGGTGAGGGGCTGGAGAACGTCTGACGAGGAGCGGCTGAGAGAGCTGGGGTTGTTTAGCCTGGAGAAGAGGAGGCTGAGGGGAGACCTTATTACTCTCTACAACTACCTGAAAGGAGGTTGTGGAGAGGAGGGAGCTGGGCTCTTCTCCCAAGTGACAAGGGACAGGACAAGGGGGAATGGGCTGAAGCTCCACCAGGGGAGGTTCAGGCTGGATATCAGAAAAAAATTCTTCATGGAAAGAGTCATTGGGCACTGGAACAGCTGCCCAGGGAGGTGGTTGAGTCGCCTTCCCTGGAGGTGTTTAAGGAACGGGTGGATGAAGTGCTGAGGGACATGGTTTAGGGAGTGTTAGGAATGGTTGGACTCGATGATCCAATGGGTCCTTTCCAACCTGGTGATTCTATGATTCTATGATTCATTTTGAGGACTTGGAAACTCCAGGCTGCTTTTCCTGTCAAGTCATTGCTTTACTGGTGTTAGGAATCTCAGTGCACAAACTCAGAGATGATCCCTAGTCCAGAAAGCTCAATAAATAAAACAGCTCAATGGCATGAAACAGGATTCTCCACACCTGATAGGACTCAAAGGGGGATGGAGAGGCTCAGGTGAAGTTGCAATGAGCAGTGTGATGAAGCCAAGGGTACAGCTCAGATTTCCACTCCTCTCCATCAGTTGATTCACTGAAAGCCCCTGTTCTGGGCAAGAGGTCCTTATGAAACTGGTAAAGCCAAACCAACAAAGCTCCTTGGGGAACAGAAACCTCAAATGAGTGAGTTCACAGACTTTAAATGAAAATGCGAATTGACTGCCTAACAGCCATCCACCAGCTGGTGTAGATGTAGGGAAGACCCAGAACTGCACTCAGACAAGAGCTCAGCAGGCCAGACTGCCTGTCTGAAGTGATCAATAAGGACCCTGAACTTCAGAGGGAATACGCAACATCAGATAAATCAAGATTTTAATTTCTTCTGGACTGAATCAGAAAAGTTTTCAAGTATTTCTTAACTTCCATAAGGTCAAAAACATTTGCTCCAACGCTTGCAATCACGCCTCTGCTGTGCATATCTACCAGTGGCAGCTAAACAGCGCTCAATATTTGCCCAAATCCAGCTCTTACCCCTCTGATTGGCTATTCACAACCAGATGGTATTTCTAAAAACATAAGCACTTTCTCCAGCAGGGCACATCGCAGTCAGCGTGAACTTTTTCCCTGTGATGGTGGGGAGGCCCTGGCCCAGGTTGCCCAGAGCAGTGGTGGCTGCCCCATCCCTGGAGGGGTTCAAGGCCAGGTTGGATGGGGCTTGGAGCCCCTCATCCAGTGGGAGGTGTCCCTGCCCACCATAGAGGGGTTTGGAACTGGATGGGCTTTAATGTTTCTTCCAACCCAAAGCATTTTGTGATTTTATGGTTCTATGAGCCTGTGCAGCTCCTGTAAAATCAATCAGGCTACTCAGACTTCCATCAGCTGTACTCCCTCCCACACTTTGTTCCCCTCTTTCAGGAACAGACATACATAATGACTGTCTATAAATGTGTATTAGCACTTAAACATTAATTATTACTATATTTGATCACCTATAAGCAGCTACAGTTATATTTGTGCTTCTTGATGTAAAGGAAAAAAGAAGAACATCATTTTAGGCACAGTTCCTTCTTGCTAAATTTATCAAAGACTTTAAATAAGACACATCTCATAGAATATATTTGGAATAAGGAAAACTTCCTAATTCCTTAGATATCTGAGATGTTATAAACTTTGATTAACTATTTACATTTATATTTACTTTGGAAAAAAAAAAAACTATAATGGTTTTTCCCTACTGCAGCATTAGTAACATTAGTAACAATAGTAAACATTCCAGAGGAGGCCATGAAGTTGGTGAAGGGTTTAGAGAGGAGCAGCTGAAGTCACTTGGTCTGTTCAGCCTGGAGAAGAGGAGACTGAGGGTTAGGTTGGGTATGAAGAAAAGGTTCTTCCTCCAGAGGATAGTGGAGCACTGGAACAGCTCCAGGGAAGCAGTCACAGCGCCAAATCTGACAATATTTTCCAGAACCATTTAGAGGATGCTCTCAGACACACACTGTGAATGTTGGGGTTGTCCTGTGTGGGGGCAGGAGTTGGACACGATGATCCTTGTGGGTCCCTTCCAACTCAGGACATTCTAGGATTCTATGATTTCATAACCATCGTGCAGCTGCTTAAGAAGGTTGGGAAGTTCCCGGCACTGACCCTAGTGGGATGGGTGTTCGAGTGGCTGCATAAACGTTGGAGACACTTCCAGATGGCTCAATTCACCTGTTTTTTCAGCTTCCTGTTGAGGAAGCTGAGTCATCCATGAAATAATAGGCAATCCTTGCTCCACACAACATGCACCCATAACACCCTCAAACCAGTCACTATTTGTCTTCTGTAGATAAAGAAATGAGACCAAAAACCATCCAGATTTACTCCCAGTCCTGTATTTACTCTGTGGCAGAGCCTCAAATTAAACAACTTCTCTCCACGAACAACAGTTCATTACACGGCCAAGTTCTCTTCTTGACATTTCACAGTTGGTATTTAGTGCTATACCTGAAGAATATAAAAAGAACTACTGACCGTTTCTTTCTCTTTCTCCTTCACCCTCTCCTGAAAAATCTAGCTTAGAATTTTCACGGTACATAAAACCTGTCTCAGTTGAACAAGCACATTCCTAAGGCACCTTCTCATGCACCCTTTGCTGATAAAAAATGTGTAGTCGGTAACTGATTACATGCCAATCACTGTACCATGGTTTGTTGGCTTGCAGAAGACGGGCGTGTTTGTGAACCTCGTTATACATGATCCCCAGAACAATTTCTTTCAAAACAAATTTCAAGTGACGGAATGCCTGCCTGGAAACCAGGGAAAAGCATGCTAATTTCTGTTTCAGAAAGAAAAGAAAAAGATGAAGTGATGCCCTGGTTGATTTTTCTGCTCATTCAGAAACACTACAAACCTTAAAGAACGAAGAAAAAAAATGAACAGAGAAAATAGAGGAGATGAGCATATAAAGTCATAGAACCCTAGAATGTCCTGAGTTGGAAGGGACCCACAAGTATCATCGAGTCCATCCCTGCAGACGACAACCCCAACACTGACACCGTGGGGCTGAGGCTGTTGGCCAAATGGTCCTTGAATATCGTCAGGCTTGGTGCTGTGGGCCTGCCGTTGTCCTGCTGTTGGAACTGAATGGGCTTTAAGGTCCCTTCCAACTCAAACCATTCTGTGACTCTATGATTCATCAAACTGAATGCTCAAGAGTAATTCCCCACCTCTTAATAAGTGTAATATCCCCCCTCATCTACCGCATTGGCTTCACCATCTAAATTGAGCATTGCTCAGTGCAGGGATTTACTACAGGATTTTATAGGTTTTCTGTACTTCATACAGAGACACGACTTCGTTTGACTTTGGAGTCTTCTCCATCCTCTCCATGATCATGTCAATTTTCTTGGGTTAAACCATTGGGGTATTGGTCATGAGTTAAGGTCTACACCTTCTGCCCATATCTGAACTAAAGATAATGTTCACTGCATTTACTGACTATAGAATCTCCCTTTAAATACCTTTATTAATGGCTCATCCTCATGTGAGTGCGAGGCACCTTTGTGCCAGTCTTTTCATGCTTGCATTCATTTAACCAGGGCCAGAGATTAATTTCCCTGCATTATCATTGCAGTAGTGACCTGCAGTAAATGTTGAGTTATGGCCAAACTTATCACGAGATACTGTTGCTGTTCATCATACCTAGCAATAATTCTCATTTTTACTCAATAGCTCAAAATGGAGAAGCAGTGAGATTCCTGCAGTAAATCTTGCAAGATCTTGTCTGTTAACATTTAATGCATGTCATCACGGTACAGTAAATAATTCCTTCTATAAAACACCTAGAACTCATCCCATTTTAATATTCTTTGAACACTGGCAAAGATTAAAAACAAAATCTAACTTATTAAACAATATCTAAGAGATCTTAAAAAGTCATGATTAAGTTGTCGGCCACGAAGACAATCCAAAGGTTGGAGCACTTCCCATAAGAGGACAGGCTGAGAGAGAAGAGAAGGCTGAGGGGAGACCTTAGAGCCACTTCCAGCACTGAAAGGGGCTCCAGGAAAGCTGGGGAGGGACATTTTACACGGGCATGTAGTGATAGGATAAGAGGGAATAGCTTTAAATTGGAACGGGGAAGATTTAGATTGGACATTAGGAAGAAATCCTTCATGATGAGGGTGCTGAGGCACTGGCACAGGTTACCCAGAGAAGTGGTGGATGCGCCAGTGGGAGGTGTCCCTCACCATGGCACAGGGGGTTGGAACTGGGTGGGCTTTAAGGTCCCTTCCAGCCCAAACCATTCTATGAAAGTTAACCTTGCTTTCCCAGGTACTGCAATGAGAACCACAGACGGATACAAGGCATGGAGAAAGCACAAGATCCCCTGCAGCGTTAAGCCGCAGGTTGTTCAGTTTGTAAGTTGTAGGCAACTGAGATTTTTTTTCCTTTTTCTGCCCCCACCTCTTCTTCACAAATCTGAACAAACATCACTTGATTTTTCAATATATATGCAAACAAATCACAGCAAGTGATTTCATGGTCAGTGCTAACAGAGTTCATTTGGAGTTGCAGAGCAGCACATTTTTGAAGCAGGGGGATCAAATATAAAATTATATTGGCAACTTGTAGCTGTAACTGCTCAAGGATTAGGAAGCTTACGTGAGGGCTGGAAGTTGCATTATGGGATCAGAAGTAAACAGAAAGCACTTCAGGCAGTGCTTTCAAAAACGTGTAAGTGACTTTAGGAGCCTTTGACCTTCAATTAGAGCTGGGGAAGGTTTTCCACCTGTGATTTTTTTTTTCTGGGAAGGAAGACAAGTTTGTAGGCACTGTGGGACCTCTTGAATTCATCTCAGCTTGACTGCATTTGTCCCTTTTGTTTGTTCTGAAGTGAATGGTTTACCTGTATAACTATCTAATTTCTTGGGAAAGCTTTCCACTGATATCCTTTCCAATCACCTAGAATCACTCTCTTTTCATAGACTCACAGAATGCTTTGGATTGGAACGGACCTCAAAACCTATCCAGTTCCAACCTCCCTGCCATGGGCAGGGACATCTCCCACCGGATCTGGTCACTTCAAGTCCCATCCATCCTGGCCTTGAACACCTCCAAGGAGGGGCCAGGCATGAGTTCGCTGGGCAACCTGTTCCAGGGCCTCCCCACCCTCACGGCAAAACATTTCTTCCCAAGATCTCATCTCAGTCTTCCCTCTTTCAGCTTCAAATCATTCCCCTTCATCGTATCACTACACTCCCTGACAAAGAGCCCCTCCCCAGCTTTCCTGGAGGTTATAGTTCTGTTTTCTTTTCTGACCTTGGAAAAGTCCAATTCCTTCATGTGTGTTCTGAACCATTCTCTATAAGGTTTATTACTAATGAATTCACTATGGGTTTGGATGCCTCAGTGTTCTGTTTGGGGGATTTTGTGCTATCAAGCCCAAGAAGTCACCTCTCTTCCCAAATATTTGGAAGCAGCTGCACTTTGTAAGTTGCCAATACTGTGGGTTTTTATTCCTTTCCAGAAGCCTCACTGCAGGATACTGGGCAGGGTCCATCTGGCTCTAGTTTCAGACCTTTTTTTCCTATTTTTAGATTCTACTTTTGGATCTGTTACAGTCATTTTTATCCTTAGGTCATAACCCTTTAAGATGCAATTGACTACTGGTTTGTTTGCACGCTGTCTACCATGAGCATTTCTTATTGATCAGTCTTAACACATTCTTCCGACAAAATCATTATTACCAATTATGATTATTAGATCTGTATGTTCCTGGGTATCGTTCATGAAAAACTGGATTATTTCAATATATCATAAAGAACTGTGAGATTAAAAAAAACAGCGCTTTGTCACTGCAGGGTATTAGAATTTCTACCTATACTGGAATACGTCTTCTGCTTTATTCACCAAAATCGCGTTCAGTTTCCCTGCTATGCAAGTGCAGGAGCTAATGGAGCAAGTGGATGTTCAAATATGGAGTGGTATCTTGTTGGAGTATGATATTGAGAAGATGAAATTTGTCTGAAAGTAGCACTCAGTGTAGTCAAATTTTGTGCATCTAACACAGTAAATATTTATCTTCTGTTTGTAAAGCAGCAAAGGCTCAAGGAAAAGGAAGCTGCACATCATCAAAATGTTCAGGATTGTGATTTTGGTGCTTGTTTCTGTTCCATCATGGGCTGTTCCCTCCTGCCCTTTGGAACCTCACTTTTCCTGTAAAATAATCCTTTTATGTGACTTTTGTTTTTTCAATTCCATGTTGATGCTCCTTTTTCATACCAGCCCAACCACTGGAAAGATGGGTTCCAGAGAGATAGAAAGGGTAGGGCAGCACTAGGACCCTTCAAAAAGGCAGATGTTTACAGCGGTGTTCCCAGGGAAAGGAGGTTGGGACAGTGATCGTGGAATATTCTACCCTAGGGATTACTGAAAATGCTAAATTCGATTCTCTTATCATATTGGATAGACCCAAATTCCGTGTCACTGAGCAGTGGCACTTGAGAGAGAACCGTGGGGTCAGGAGGGACTTAAAGTATGTCATACAGTGTCCAGGACGTCCTGCTTGGTGGGACAGGCTGTGGTTCTGGCACATTCCTCACATTATTTCTGCTTTCTGTCACTTGACAGCTTACACAAAAGGCTGAGTCACGCTTCCTCCTGCAGCTTCTTTTTCCCTGACAGGATATAAAAAACACCAAGCGCATCACCATAAACTATTACTGTGAAGCAGTGTGGTAATTCTTACATATCCAGCCCTGAGAAAGACGTATTTTCTAGCTGAATGTAACTCAGTGCTAATGCGTGCGAGATGGAGAATGTTAATTTGACATAGAATTATAGAATCATGAAATAGTTTGAGTTGGAAGGGACCTCAAAGCCCATCCAGTCCCACCTCACTGCCATGGGCAGGGACACCTCCCACTGGATCAGGGGCTCCAAGCCCCATCCAACCTGGCCTGGAACCCCTCCAGGGATGGGGCAGCCACCACTGCTTTGGGCAACCTGGGCCAGGGCCTCCCCACCCTCACAGCAAAACGTTTCTTCCTAAGATCTCATCTCAATCTCCCCTCTTTGAGCATAAACACATTCCTCCTCGTCCTGTCCCTGTACTTCCCAATCAAGAGCCCCTCCGCAGCCTTCCTGTGAGTTAATGCAGTAGCAAGGTATGGATATAATGGTCAGAGAATAGGTCAAAGAAATGTAACAAATGCCATCGTCAAATTTCAGTCTAACGCCATAAGAAACACATGAGAAGCTGATGCTCTGGTGCCCTCTGTTAAACAGCATTGCTTCAACTCATGGGATATTTTTATATACGAAGAGCCTAGAGCACTGCTAGTGCAAATCAGCGTAGCTACACTGACTTGTGTGGGACAATGCCAACTGAGGATGCGGCACAAATGATACAATATGAGGCCAGGAATGACAGACACTAAACAGAACAAAAGAGTTCAACCCAGGAGAAAATGAGGAATCGGTATTCTTCGTTATGAGCACTGCTTGCCTCCACCAGCTGATGGTTCCAAAGTGATGGAGAATAAATTCTGGTCTCAGCAGTCCTGCTGCACTGTAAATCCAGGCTGATAACTCCACTGCACCAGCAGTGCTTATCTTGTTTTTAGGAGCAGACCTAACAAAGGACTGAAATGCAAGAGCTTCGTCACACTGCTGTGGGCTGTGTTCATCAGTAAGCTCTGCCCCTCAAAGGCACTGACCCCTCTGAGTTGCCAGACTGCTCACGTGGGTAACAATTAGGAGGAGGAAGAGGAGGTAAAGAGCAAGTTGCAAATACTGAATTGACTCAACAGAGTCATCGTGAAACCTTGTAGGTGCTACAGTGCTCTAGATGGTGCAATTTTCATCCTTCCTTCGCTGTGCATACCCAATCTGATGCACACCCTACACTCAGGATTAAAAAGCACTGTAGCTGTGAAGGTTAATAATTGACAATAGACATATAAAGACTATCTTAGCCATCTCGTTGAAAGTCAACGATGCTAAACGCATAATTGTCCGGTACAGCTCTATTTGTTTCAGGTATCCTGCAGAACATTTTCTCATGCCCAAGATATTACTCTCCTGTGATCGCAGGAATATCTGAGCCAGATCAGCCTGCAAATGCTTCTTGAGGAAATTGGGTTTCTCCGCTCTATTAGGAGCATTTCATTTTTATGATTAAAATCAGAAAACAATGTTCTTCCCAGTTAAAGTGAAATGTGCAAAATAGGACTTTCCTATAACTAGGTTTCCAAATACTTATCTAAAGTGCTCTGAAAAGGCATTAATAAATAAGGATGAAAAATGAAAACTGCATAGCTAACATGTTTCATAAACTATATTTGCCATGAGTTATGGACAACATGCTTTAGAGAAATAATAATAATACTTTATACTTCTGCACAGCACCTTTCAGTTGAGAGGCTCCCATAAATAAAATGCTAAGCCTTAATCAGAAAGGAAGGCATCAATTTCCCTGTTACACAAAATTAGGTAAATCAAGGCAAAGAGTAATGACCGGCCAACAGTTAAAAACCACAGTAGGCCAACTTAGACCATTATTGAATTTGATGTGTGCTCAAGATCTACTCAAACCAAAAGAACATTAGAGCGTGGCTAAAATTAAGCCTGTAACTAAGTGGTTAGAGATTGTTTTGGAGACGTGTTTTCATTGCAATGGAATGGGTTGTTGTTTCGCAGATGGACAGAGAGAAATATGATGGATAGAAGAATCAAAGCTGTTGCTCACTCCAGAAAGTACAGTATATTGGAAGATGTCTACAGCAAACCAAGGAAGGATGTCTGACAGATCCTAAATGTGTTTAACTTTAGCCAACTGCTTCCTGACACCACGATAGAAATTAGGTACCAAAATACTTGTGAATGCCTGGACCGAAATGATTTAACCATACCTGCAGGCTTGAGCTGTATGAAAGTCCCTCAGGCATCTCGTTGCAAGCTGGACCCATCTCCTTTTGCACTTAGGTAGCTCATAGTCAAGCTTTGGTGTGGCTGGTGACTCATTGAGCCACTGTAGGGAAGAAAAAATATGTTTTCATTGTAATAGAGGAGCTCAGACTGTACAATGGCAGAAAAAATATCCAAAAGGCAAAGTATATACAGAAAATGTAACACAACAGAGAAATGGAAGTAACTAAGAGGTCTTTTCTTCAGCACAAGTGAAAACCCCTAGGTTCCAGTGCTTCACATCTTCCAGATCATAAAAAGGGGGAGAGCAGCAGGCTTTTGCAGGTCATAAAGGTCTAAAAATGTGCCACTTTACTGGTGATGAAGGACAGCTGAGAAGAAAGCAGTACAGTTGAATTCTGATTAAAATAATAATAATAATGAAAGTCCTTGAGGAAAATAGAAAAGAAAAGGAGGGGGGATTATTTGGCATACAGGGTATGCAGGGAGTTCTGAAAGACCAGAATAATGCACCATCAAAGCTCAACCATTTTAAAAGGGAACCTTTTCTTCCCTGCTCAGGTTGTCTTCTTTTGTTCCATCTCATTTCAGTGACCATCAATACGTCTGTCTTCTCCCCTCTCAGCTGGATGTGGTTGACAGTAATCCAATTGGATATAAACCCAGATGCATTTCTTTCTTCCTTCTGTCCTTCCTTCTTTGTAATCTGTATAAAAAACAAAATCCACAAAAGACGAGCACTACTCACAATTGAAAAGCATCCTTTATTTCAAACTAAGCCCCCACCTCCAGCAAGAAAAAAATCAGAGGAAGTTTATTACTGACATTAAGCTGATAAAAATTATTTCCTTTCCCCTCAATCCCTGTACTCTTTAAGCATAGCAGGGCAACCTGACTCTGATAATCTAAACCACTAAATATGACGCATAAAAGAACCCTGACCCATCTTTAAGTAGCTAAGAACACAGAACTCTGCAACAACAGGGTGACCAGCTTCACGGAATCACATCCAGCTGCTGAGGTTGGAAGGCTCCACTGGAGATTGTCTCGTCCAACCCCTGCTCAATGCAGTACCAGCTACAGCTGGGTACACATGATCTTGGTTGACAGGGTGTTAAGTATCTCCAAGGATGGAGACACCACAAAACCTCTCTGGGCAACCTCTCCTAGTATTTGACCACCTGCACAGTAAAAATGAAAGTTTCTGTTGCCAGAAGTCACAAGTTCCCAGTTGTCATCATCATGAGGATCACGGAGGAAAAGGACCAGGGAGGTTATTCTCCCTCTGTACTCGGCACTGGTGAGACCGCACCTCGAATACTGTGTTCAGTTCTGGGCCCCTCACCACAAGAAGGATGTTGAGGCTCTGGAGCGTGTCCAGAGAAGAGCAACGAAGCTGGTGAGGGGCTGGAGAACAAGTCTGACGAGGAGCAGCTGAGAGAGCTGGGGTTGTTTAGCCTGGAGAAGAGGAGGCTGAGGGGAGACCTTATTGCTCTCTACAACTGCCTGAAAGGAGGTTGTGGAGAGGAGGGAGCTGGGCTCTTCTCCCAAGGGACAGAGGACAGGACAAGAGGGAATGGCCTGAAGCTCCGCCAGGGGAGGGTCAGGTTGGATATCAGAAAAAAAATTCTTCACAGAAAGAGTCATTGGGCACTGGCAGAGGCTGCCCAGGGAGGGGGTCGAGTTGCCTTCCCTGGAGGTGTTTAAGGAACAGGTGGATGAAGTGCTGAGGGACATGGTTTAAGGGAGTGTTAGGAATGGTTGGACTCGATGATCCAGCGGGCTCTTTCCAACCTATCACTTGTCACTTGGGAGCAGAGCCCAGCACCCACCTCACCACAACCTCTTTTCTGAGAGCTGCAGAGACCAACGAGGTCTCCCCTCAGCCTTCTCTTATCCGGACTAAACAGTCTCGGGTCCCTCAGCTGCTCCTCATAATACTTGTTCTCCAGACCCTTTTCAAGCTCCATTCCCTTCTCTGGATATGCTTCAGCCCCTCAATGTCTTTCTCGAAGTGAGGAGCCCAAAACTGAACTCAGGACGTAAGGTGCAGCCTCACCAGTGCCACATACCAGGAGAAGACTAAACAGGGTACGCTCTAGGCCAGCGTTTACAATAAGGGTAAGGTCTTCGACCCTCACTGTTAACCCGCAGATTGATCAACTGCTTTTGCAAATTTTTCTTCCTAATGTGATATTTCTTTGTGGAAGAAAATAAACTTCAATGGTGCACTTTTAGAAAAGGACAAAAGATAAATAAACGGATCAGAAATGGACCCCTGAGAGGAAGTTTCTACATTGCCATACAGTTTCAGCCCCGGTTGCAGACACTCTGAAGGCATCCTGAACTACCTGGGGGCAAAGGCCACTGTGCTATTCTTGTTTGCTTCCTGCGATCTCCTAAAATGCAGCAGCTGCCTTGCCAGCTCAATACAGCCAGGCTTTGGTGCCTAAGGAAGCATTAGGCAAAGTGTGTAACGAAGTGTCCCCCCCCCGCCTTTTCTTTTATACAAATGATCTTAGAATCACAGAATGGTTTGGGTCAGAAGGCACCTCAAAGCCCATCCAATTCCATCCCCCTGCCATGGGCAGGGACACCTCCCACTGGCTCAGGGGCTCCAAGCCCCATCCAACCTGGCCTTGAACCCCTGCAGGGATGGGGCAGCCACCACTGCTCGGGGCACCCTGGGCCAAAGCCTCCCCACCCTCACAGGGAAACATTTCTTCCTAAGACCTCATCTAATTTCTTCCTCATATCTAATATAAATCTGGTCTCTTTCAGCTTGATGATAACCTCTACATCTTCAGAGAAACAACTGAAAACATAATTTAAGTATACCTTAAAATCTCAAAGCCCAGGAGAAATTCAACCTTTCTCTTCCCCATCCTTTCTGGTTTAGTGCACCTGAACTGGGATTTGTGAGTATTCACAACCGATAATGATGTTTGTTGGAGCTTTTCAGCTTCGGGTTACAAAACTAACACATTCCCACTAGATTTTAATAACAACTGTCCATGTCTGCACCTGTGGGAACTCAGCAAGCACCAAAGGCCATACATTGAAGCAAGAAACTCCCCGAGAAAGGGGCAGCAAAGCAGCACCTTCCAGATCTCTTTCAGCATCTTCCAGCACGGTGGAGCAAGCTGCTCACGCTGTGGAAGAATCTTATTGCTGCAGACAGCAGTGTACGGAGCCAGCTTGCTGTGTAACACCTGCAGAGCTGTGGGGACCTGGTAAACACAGGATCCCTGCCTGCTGGAATTGCTTGCATTTTGTTTTCCTCGAGTTTATGTCACTTGGCACTCATGTGAATGCAGGAAAAGAGGATTTAAAATCTCTGCCTGCTGTCAATTTAACCCACCCTGTTCATGTCCCTGTCTGTAGGACATTCCTCTGGCCTCACAAACATCAGTTACCTGCACAGACTTCTTGTATACACCTCCTCCTTCAGCATATGTATTGCAAACTGCACTGCTTTGTGCTCTCCAGAGCCAGCGAGCAGCTCTCCTTGTTACATAAGCTCGTGCAGAGATACCGACATTTTTGACTATATTCTTCTTCTGGAGCTCAAGTTGACTGATGTTTCCAGTTCTTCCTTCCCTAACTCAGCCTCATTTGAATCTACGCTGAAACAAGGGAGGCTAGAAGGCTCTCGGCAGGCATGTTTAAGATGGCAAAATGGCCTTGGGTAAAAGGAAGGAGTACAGAATAGCTTGGGAAACAAAGATTGAATCTCTATTTCTTCCACAGGTGCCCTCTCATGGCTTGAAAGAAACCACACAATCTTTCTAGATTCTCACTGGTGCAAGAGATAAGCAGTTACCCATCATCAGCTAATCAGTATTGCCTTCAGCTCAGGGTTTGGACAGTGCTTGTCCTCCTAGAACGTCCTCAGCTGGAAGACCCACAAGGATCATCGAGTCCAACTCCTGTCCCTGCACAGGACAACCCCAACATTCACACTGTGGGGATAAGGGCATTGCCCAAATGCTTCTGGAATATTGTCAGGCTTGGGGCTGTGATTGCTTCCCTGGGCAGCTGTTCCAGTGCTCCACCACCCTCTGGGGGAAGAACCTTTTCTTCATATCCAATCTAACCCTTCCCCGCACAACTTCCTGCCATTCCTGCTTAGGGCTTCAGGATACCACAGCTCTAATCGTAGTAACAGAGCTAATAGCGAACAAATCAGAAAATACAACCATTAGGATTTCATAACCTAATATCCCTGGTTCCCAACAGTAATGCCAAGACCTGTAAAGAGCAAGAAATTTCCTTTCCCAGTCTCTTTTAGTAGCTGCTAATGCACGAGGACTACCAGCTACCAGAAACACAAGTCAGTCTCCTCATTTTCCACCTTGACCTTTATTTCTGCCTCTTGAGAACATTTAAAACAAAATATTTTCATCAGAGATGATTAAAACCCAACTTGATTATTTATGAAGCAGGTATTTTCCCCTCTCCCTGTGCCTCCTTTGCTTCACTTAATCACCATGGTCATTAACTTTAAATAGCACTAATTGCCATCTTTTGGCCTTTCAAAGCACATCTCGCCCATCTGCACTGGCAAGACCTAAACACAGAAAAAACAGGGTTTGAGTCTTGTCAAAGCCAGGGAGGACGACAAGGGAGAATGTGCTAAGATACATCCAGGCTGGTGAAGAGGAGGTGTAAAAGACACCATCTGGATAGCCCGCATCACAGGGTGGAATTGCTCAAAATTAGGATAGACAATGTTGAAGATGTAATATTAGTGCTCTCCTTCAGGGCAGCCACAGTTACTTTAAGTTTAGCTCTTTAGTGAGCTATTAGAATGGCTAAATCGGGTCTGAGGGTCAATTCAGCCCTATATTGGCAAGACACGTCAGGACAGCAATGCAAGAAACCACACACAAAGCGAAGCTTCTCCATGTTCTCCATGAACCGGGTTTTCAAGGAACACATTCCCATAACTTATTAGCTATTCTGCATAATAAGCAGCCACTTTGATGTTCTTATAAAGACTCCCATGCATCAAAAGATTTTGCTTTCACAATTCTATTCATGTCCTGGGAACGTGCCTGTTTCCAGGAGGAAACCCGAACCAAGAAAGTCCACCAGCTACTTCTCTATGGAGAATGACATGCTGAAATAAAGACGTTACATGAAGTTAGGGGCCAGTGCCGGGTAACAGGCTGGTAGTGCCCCATCTCTGTTATTCTTAGTTGAGGATAATTTAACTTAATGTATTTCAAGACAAAGCCCCTCACAAAGTCAGCAGGACCATGACTCATGCTAAATTAGTAGAATTTAGAATAAAAAGCAATTATTAGCTCCCCTAGTGTGGAGCTGCTCAGGATTGAGGCTAAACAAATCCATTCCCAGACTCAGAGGTCAAAAGAAAACTGAAATGAACATTTCATGTTGTCTTTTTTCTAAAGTTTCTTCTTTCAGTCTTTGGTCATTCTTTTCGTGCCAATTAATTCCAAATGAGGGAAGAGGTAGAAACCGCAGCATCTTTTGACAAAATCTGTCTCCTGTTAAATTTACAGCTCAGTTTTATACACCTCAAAAATTCTCACACTTCAAATAAGCCAAAGAAAACGTCAATATCTGAAATGAACCTCCAAACCTTTTCCATTTTCTCCAGCATATGCAAGGGAGGCAGCTGCCAATCTCAGTATACATCTAGTCAGACTGCTTTTCAGAAATTTATAGTAACTATTTTCTAACAAAGTCTTGCTATGACTCAACTTAAGCTTCAGTTTCCATATTCTATGCCTAAATATTGGTTACACAAGAAAAATTTTGGCCCAGTTTTTTTCAGCACTGATCATGGCACCTATTTGCTCGATGAAATAATAGTGACTGATTTGTCTTTCTTTTGTTCTTCTCATCTGTTTAAACTGCTGCACATTAATTTGTAATATCGCTTGCAGAAGGCGGAGAGTGTCTGAAAAGTACCTGATCCTGCTTCCACACGGCCAGAAACTATGAAGTTTAACCATGAAAAAGACAACGCATGACGTCAGCCAGGCCATTTATCTTTGGGATGAGAGAGAAACTCCACAGTCTTTACCATTGTGATGCTGCATCTTCATGGCTTTAATTGGATGAATACGGATCTGAGGCTGAGTTTCTCTCCACAGGTGGCTGCGTTGAGCTAAAGCAGACCTGGGATCTTGTGAACACTTTCCTTTTTGAGTACAAAACTATTGGTTTGTTGAATCACTACCAAAACCATATTTGCAAGCTGGAAACAGAAAATGTAAAAATCAAGCAAGTTAAGCTGAGGTATCACAGCTTTATTGCAAAGCTTTTTCTAGTTCAATTCCAGCTCAGAGGAAGGAATGATGAAGCCTTTCTCCTTGTGTTTCTCTGCACAAGGCATCTCTACAAATAAACATTTAAGGAACACAATCTTTCTCCCTCTCTCTCGCTTCCTGCCACTGTGATTTACAAGGTGAAATTAAAAATACACACATCCCAGTGCTTGGGGTTTTACATCTTGGGTCACTGATTTATAAAAGCTGCCAGTGAATTTTAAATGCTTAGTTTTGATTTAGAAATCATTCCTTGAAAGTTACATTTATCTTGAATCTTCAGCTGTATTTCACATCACTGCAAATCTGATTTATGGATTGCAAAATGTATGCAGATAGACTACAAAATGTATTTATAGAGCACTCCCCCTAATAATAACATATGCAGCTCACCCACCCAAAAGATATGCACGTATTCATACACATATGTAAATGCATATATGAGTATGTATCTCACATAGTTATATTCAAACCTTCTCTCCCAAACCACATTTTTAATTCTAAGATCAGCTACCACATCAATATATAATGAGAGGCTCTGTGATGTCTTTCTTCCACCCCCTCACCTTATCATTCCTGATAACACGTATAAAACTCAACTTTAAGCTCTATTTCCAGCTCCCCGGGTGCCTCTCTCTCCTGCTGCTGCCGTCAAAGGCAGAGACGCCGGATCCCAGCACGAGAGACCAGAGTCACAGGACTGCGAGAACACGCTAAGTAATTGCATCCTTCATCCCATCCTTTTGGTGAGGGTGTGGGATTGCTTCTCTTGTCCTCTGTCCCCACCAAGCTTCCCTCTCCCCGCTGGGCTGGAAAGAGACTGGAGATTAAATGGAACCATGGGGGCATTGCTTTCCTTACAATTGAAAGGGAAAGACTTGCTTTTCCTTCTGGACTCAGACAATGAGCACTGGAAGAAAAGGACGGAAGGATGTAGAGGAGCACGCTTCACAATAGCTTCATTTTCTTTTCCCTATTTCATTTCTTTAAGAGCCAACAATCCCTGATCTTTCATATACAAAGCATATCATCCGCTAATGGCATCACACAATGCCTCATCACCCACTGATTTTTAGCCCAACAGTGGTGAGGAGTTGGGTCCTCTTGTGTGAGATTCTCTAAGAAGGTCTGCCTACACAGCCTTTTCCACCAAATATTCTCCAGCTAAACAACCGCCAGTCGCAGGCAGTGGAGCATGGAGGGCAAAGAGATGGTTAAAAAATATGTAAAATAGATACGTACACTATTTTAGTCAGTCATTAGCAGTAATTACAGTTTTCCCACCCCCTGTAGCTGTTTTCAGCTTGAAGCGCGTTCCATGCTGTGCTACTGGACAGGCTGACGCTGCCCTGGGATGGAGCCGGGGGCTCATCATAAACCTCCACAAATTCAATAACCTAAACCCATAGCCTCGCACGTGCATTCACACTTGTCCTGCATCCTCCTACCTGACTGCTACAGCCGAGAACATCTGCACAGAGCAGTTTGTTAGCAAAACCACTCTGGAGGCAGCATCCCTGCACAGCTCTCATCTGTCTTAACTGCTGCCTGCAGAGCTGGTTGGGGCATTTGTGATTTTTCCACTCAGCAGCAACTGAATTCAGGTCCCTTGTCCATCTCCCGGGGATGTTCTGAGGCTTAATTGATTCCTGCCTGGAATGCTTTGAGATGACCAGAAAAAAAGGCAGCGAGAGGTGTGAAAAGGCTGCTCAGAGCATCCTGACATAATGCAAAGGACCAGAGCAAAACCAGCCTACGAAACCCTATTTTGCAACTCACCCTCATGTTGCTTCACGCAGGGGTTAACCGCACCCGGTGTTCATGATTAAAAACTAGCTAGGCCCAGTCATTTGCAATTATTTATAGGCTGAAAAGGTGGCAGATATTGTGCTAGCAGCGCTTTTCAAGCTGATTAAGTTTGCATTACAGCTCCATGTACAGTGAGGTCTGCTGGCAGCTGGATGTTCCTACAGGTTAAATGTTATCCTCTTTATCAAATCACAGGGAGAATGGCATTTGACTCTCCTCCCTCCTTCCCCAAAGGCAATCAAGAACATCAGGTGGTTGGTGTGGGATAGGAAAGAGAGGAAGACCGTCTTTAATCTATTACCCTCTTTAATCTATTCTGATCATAAACTTCTATGATCAGAAGTAGATCCATCACAAATCTACTTTACTGATTCAGCCTCATGTTACTCAAGCTCCTCCCGGCTGTTAAAGGCTTTGCCTTGATCTAAGCTATGGAGGAGGTCCCATTGTCCTTGTTCCAGAGGTTTGTATCCACAGTTAAGTTCCTGAATAGTTCAGAGGCTGCAATTTTACGGATGAGTCAGCACAGCACAATGCCCTCTGTCCCCTCAAAGGGAGGAATCGGTAGGATCGAAATTCAATTCATCCTTTCTGTAGACTAAAGAGATGGGGTTCATCCATGGGTAATCTGTGGTAGTTGCCAACACTGTCTTTAAGAGAGGAGTACTCCACATCTTACTCCACTTTGCTGATAAGGCTGAAGGAGTCTGGTACCCTGGGAAAGCCTTTAAAAACCTTGGGCCAAATCTCCCTGAATCCAAATCCAGGAGTCCGGATGGACCCCACAACAATCCTGTCCTACCTGTCTGTATCTTTTGTATTCTCTTCCACAGAGCTGTGCAAATTCCTCTCCTCATACTGGTGTCAAAGACTAAGGAGACCGCAGCGCTAACAGAGTTGGGAGCTGTCTCCATCCCTCCCTGTGCATTCACTTCAGTATTAAAAGCTGTCCCAGAGGAAAAAATGCACACAGGGAGGGAAGGAAGGTGAAAACAGACATTTTGGATAGTTATTTGCTCGGCTTTCTGTACAACAAATGCCCTATGGATGGTGTATTTAGAGAGCATTAATAGGTATTTATTCAGCCAGAAGGCAGGTTTATGAAGACACTCCATAAAATTACAATGTTGAGCAGAGATAAATAACAATAATAAAAATATACTATATGTGTATCCATTATCTGACTTAAATCAGGTTAATCAAAAGCTATATATTTCAGCTGCCAAAAGTGGTAATTCAAGTCATACCATAATTTTACGGACACATTTCCACTAAGACCATCAGTTATGAGTAATGTAATTTCCTCTTCGCTAAGCGTTGCTTGCTTAATTTCACCTTTTCCTTACTAATATACATTACTTAATTCTCCAAACAGCTGTGTAATTTTACTAGACGTGGTAAAACCCCACACATTAGCCTGCCTGCAATTCTGAACATGCAAAGCACTGTGCAGAATAGGATTCTTCAAAAAAGTCTTCCAATTTAGGACAGCAATGGGATTTGGGGCAATGGGCTAAAAGGTGCAATTATCATAATACTCTAGGAAGGCAAAAGATGAAGCTTTTTATTATTCTGTACCATTTTTTTTGTATTTTATTGCCAATAATTACATAGGTTTCTTTTCTATTTTCATTGCCTCAACATATCCCAGGTTAATTATGTTGTCAAGATCATGTCAAAAAGCCACCACTAAAATTATGATTCTCATTACACGATGATCTAATCAATTTTGTGTGGTAATTTTGGTCCAACCTATTCCACCAACAGCCCGCCCCCCCTCCCGGAAAAATCTATTTCTCTGTCATGCTATATTATACTCTTGTTCTTGTGCCACTACCGCTAAGAGCCTGTCAGCAGTTCTGCTACGGCCTCGTTTTCAAGTTTCATAATATAGACATTTGAAAGAAAAAGTCATTTCTGGCTGACACTTGATGGGCATTTTCACCACGGAGACCAATTATATTTATTTGGAATTTTGATTCCATTTGAATAGAGTATCAAGCCTCACCTGCTATCTAAAGAGCTATTAAAACTCGGGATTGAGCCAGGAACCAGAACTACAAACCTAAACCACTCCTGATAAAGAAAAATTGCCTGGCTTGATAGTTCCCTCTGCCGATCAGGGCAACTGTCCTTCCGCTCTGTCACTTGGCTGAAGGCTGAGCTTTACCGGTGCCGCAGAGCTGAACCGCGTGACATGAAACAAATGCACCATTATTGGAGGAGTAGAAGATGGGATGAAAACAAAAGCCCCTGAAAATATCCCGAACAAGTTGTAAAATGTTCTATGTGAAGCCCTCGGTCTCATTGGTGGTAAAACATAGAATCATAGAAATGTTTGGACCTAAAAGATCTTGGAGATCATCCAGTCCAACCATGCCTGTACAATATTGAATCAGATCCCTGAGGACTTCCTCTGCTCATCTTTTAAATCCCTCCAGGGGTGGAAAGTCCACCATTGCCCTGAGTAGCCTCAGGCCAATGTTTGACAACCCTTTCAGTAAAGAAATTTTTCCTGATATCCAACCTAAACCTCCCCTGGCACAACTTGAGGCCATTTCCTCTTGTCCTATCGCCTGTCTCTTGGGAGAAGGGACCAGCAACCCCATCACTACAGCCTCCTTTCCGGGAGCTGCAGAGAGCAATTAAGTCTCCCCTCAGCCTCTTCTTCTTCAGACTAAACAGCCACAGGTCCCATGTTCCACAGCCACTCCTATGTTCCAGACCCTTCCCCAGCTCCTTTCCCCTCCTCCGGATGTGCTCCAGCCCCCGACAGCGTCTGTCTTGTAGTGAGGAGCCCAAAACTGAACAAAGGATTCAAGGTGTGGCCTCACCAGTGCCGAGTACGGGGGAAAGATGACTTCCCTGCTCCTGCTGGCGACACCAGGGCTGATCCAGGGATGCTGTTGGCCTTCTTGCCCACCTGGGCCACTGCCGGCTCATGTTCGGCCACTATTGACCAGCACCCCAAGTGCTTTTCCACTTGGTAAAGATCAATGGCTGTTTAAATTTAATGACTCAACTACTGGATGGGGGAAAGGCTGTGGATGGAGTCTTCTTGGACTTCAGTAAAGCCTTTGACACAGTTTCTCACAGCATTCTGCTCAGGACACTGTCAGCCTCTGGCCTGGACAGGCGCACACTCTCCTGGGTTGAAAACTGGTTGGATGGCCCAGAGAGTGGTGGTCAATGGAGTTAACTCCAGCTGGAGGCCAGTCACAAGTGGAGTTCCTCAGGGCTCTGTACTGGTCCAGCCCTGTTCAATGTCTTTATCAATGACCTGGATGAAGGTATTGAGTGCACCCTCAGCAAGTTTGCAGATGACACTGAGCTGGGAGGAAGTATTGATCTGCTGGAGGGTAGGGAGGCTCTGCAAAGGGATCTGAACAGGCTGGACTGCTGGGCCGAGACCAATGGCATGAGGTTCAACAAGGCCAAATGCCGGGTCCTGCACTTGGGGCACAACAACCCTGTGCAGCTCCAGACTGGGGGAAGAGTGGCTGGAGAGCTGCACGGAGGAGAAGGACCTGGGGGTGATGGTTGACAGCGACTGACCATGAGCCAGCAGTGTGCCCAGGGGGCCAAGAAGGCCAATGGCATCTTGGCTTGGATCAGAAACGGTGTGACCAGCAGGTCCAGGGAGGGGATTCTCCCTCTGTACTCGGCACTGGTGAGACCGCACCTCGAATACTGTGTTCAGTTCTGGGCCCCTCACCACAAGAAGGATGTTGAGGCTCTGGAGTGTGTCCAGAGAAGAGCAACGAAGCTGGTGAGGGGCTGGAGAACAAGTCTGACGAGGAGCGGCTGAGAGAGCTGGGGTTGTTTAGCCTGGAGAAGAGGAGGCTGAGGGGAGACCTTATTACTCTCTACAACTGCCTGAAAGGAGGTTGTGGAGAGGAGGGAGCTGGGCTCTTCTCCCAAGGGACAGAGGACAGGACAAGGGGGAATGGCCTGAAGCTCCGCCAGGGGAGGGTCAGGCTGCATATCAGAAAAAAATTCTTCACAGAAAGAGTCATGGGGCACTGGAACAGCTGCCCAGGGAGGGGGTTGAGTCGCCTTCCCTGGAGGTGTTTAAGGAACGGGTGGATGAAGTGCTGAGGGACACGGTTTAAGGGAGTGTTAGGAATGGTTGGACTCAATGATCCAGTGGGTCCTTTCCAACCTGGTGATTCTATGATTCTATGATTATAAATGGGCATGTAGAGGATGCTCTATTAATAATTACCAGCTCCTAAGCCTTGCTCTGGGACAGTGGATGCTTCTGCTGTTCAGTCGTAGGTGATGAAATAAAATAAGAGGTCAGAAGCAAGTGGCAAAGCTTGGAGACAGCCAGAGCTAAAGAGAAAATGCAGAAAGAATTTTTCATACTTTCTCATTGTGACAGTTAACCAGAAACATTTCAGTCCTGCCTGCATGCCCACATCTTATGTTTGCTTCCTACAAACATCTCGGTGGTTGGCTTTTCACTGCCAAAAATGTCTTGGGGAGGGGATTTTTAAAATGGCATGTGTGAATATGCATAGCAGCAATGTTTTAAAACATATCTGCACAGAAGTTTTTGCTCCAGAACAGCTTGCGTGATCAGTAGTCAAAAATAATGCTGAGTGGTCTGATCACAGAATGAATGACAGAGCTTGTGGTACAGACTGCCAGCTCCTAGAGTGAGCAAGAAATATCATAGAATCCTAGAATGGATTGGGTTGAGAGGAACTTCAAAGCCCATCCAGTTCCACCCCTGCCATGGGCAGGGACACCTCCCACAGGATCAGGGGCTCCAAGCCCCATCCAACCTGGCCTGGAACCCCTCCAGGGATGGGGCAGCCACCACTGCTCTGGGCAACCTGGGCCAGGGGCTCCCCACCCTTGCAGCAAAACATTTCTGCCCAAGATCTCATCTCAATCTCCCCTCTTTCAGCTGAATACTGTTCTCCGTCATCCTGCCCCTGCCCTCCCTGATCAAGAGCCCCTCCCCAGCTTTCCTGCAGCCCCTTTCTGTACTGGAAGCTGCTCTAAGGTCTCCCCAGAGCCTTCTCTTCTCCAGGCTAAACAACCCCAACTCTCTCAGCCTGTCCTTGTACGGGAGGTTCTCCAGCCCTCACATCAACTCTGCAGCCTCCTCTGGACTCACTCCAACAGCTCCATGTCCTTCCTGTGCTGAGGACTCCAGAACTGAACACAGGGTTCCAGGTGGGCTCTCACCAGAGTGGAGTAGAGGGGCAGAATCCCCTTCCTCACCGTGCTGGTCCCACTGCTTTGGGTGCACCCTAGGATACAGTTCCACTGGAGAAAACTGAAATGTGGTCATGAAATGTGGCTGCTCCAAGCAGTCATGAAGCTGAACTACGTTTACATGCAGAGGCCAACACAAGGCCAAAAGGATTACTCCAGCCCCACCAAGACCCAAGCAATGCAGAAAGCTCAGCTAATCGCATGGAGAAAACATTCCACTTCAACTGAATTATTCAGCACAAAAGTATTTTCCAAGTCATAATTACCTTGGCAAATTTGTTCAAAGAAGAATACAGGTGGAGAAGGTATTAAAATCTTAATCTCTCTGATCACAGTGGGCTGGTCTCTTGGAATCCCTAAACAGCACAGATAACCATTTTGAATACATGTGATTTCAACGTAGAATTCAACAGATACACAAACAAGGAATCAGGTGGTACCATTAAAAAATGATGGGTGAGATCTGCACAGAGCAGCCTCGCTCAAATGAACTCAGTAGAAGTATCAAAGCATGTGTTAGCAAAGATCAGGCACAAGTAGCAGTGAGTTCTGCTGCTGGTAAGATTCAGATTTTAAATGGGCTTTGCATCTAATAGCACGCTTGAACTCCTGTATAAAACCCAAAGCATTCCTCCTTGTACCACTCAGAATCATAAAAAAGTGGGTTTATTCAATACCTGTTCTGAAATCTTCCAAACTGTACAAACACTTATGTAACAAAATAGGAAAAATTGGTTGTTGGAAAGAGCAAAACATAACTTCCAGTTCATTTACAAGTCCTGTGTGTGCTGCGGGCTAAAATCAGCAGAAGGATCCATAAGGAACCTCCAGACGTCTCTACCCAGAGCAGCGTGATGCTATGCAGAGCCTCAATTAAAGAAAGCTGTTCCACCCACCCTGGCAGCACAGACAAGCTCACACGCCCCTGAAACGATTGCATAAAAGCCAGTTACACCTCAGTTCTGTGAAAGTTTGACATGTAGGGTCTCCAATGGGTCAGCGGCAGGCAGAGGTTTGAAGTTGGGGAGAAGAAAGACTGAGAAGCTAAAGGACCTCCCACCAACGACACAGCCAGTAGCACAGTAGCACCCATGCAACATGTCCCTCTTCCTGTCATCTCAGGCCAACCAAGCTTCATCTGTCCTTGTGCTTCATTCATAAATGACAGCAGTTTTCCCTTGCCCAGGACAACTACTGCCTCTTGGTCTAACATCTTGCCCCTTCCGTAGGTACTTAAGTTATCTTTGATTCTCTTTGAAGAGCCCGGGCTGACAAACCGACCACCTCCTGGCCTCCTAAAAGCAAGAAACCCAAGCTAACCTTTGCTGAGGTTTGACACACATGATAAATGTGCTTCATGCGAATTAACGACTGATATTTTTTCCTGGTTTGCTAATGCCTCTGTAATTTTTCAACTGGTAGTCAATCATCAGTGAAATGTAAATAAGTTGCTGTGTAGATTGGCTAAGATATCTATTAATCAACCAGAGTAAAAAGATGACGGCATATCTCCAATAATTATGCAGCATAATTAGAAGGCTGGGAAGCCTGATGTAGGTCTTATTAGCCCTCTAAGTCCTTCATTAGCCATATTAGTTTCCTGCATTGGATCCCAAAGGGAAAATGCTACTGCTGCACTGAGAGTCGCAAATATCTGACCACTACATTGAAATATTACACTCATTCCTGAATTTGCTGACTCTTGGAATGTCAGGATATAAAACCAAATGGATTTTCCCTGCACTCTTTAGGTGGAGATAATACCCACACGTTTTATGTATGGCAAATACCCTTTTTCATAGGGTAAACCAAGAAAGAAATCCATGATGAATAGCCTATTGTATCCCAATGGATGTAGCTCTGTCCTCTCAGCCTTTAAAATCCATGACAGATACTGATCTTGCTCTCTGAGGCATTTTCATAGAATCATGGCATGGTTTGTGTTGGAAGGAACCTCAAAGCCCATCCAGTTCCACCCCCCTGCCGTGGGCAGGGACACCTCATCAGGCTGCTCCAAGCCCCATCCAACCTGGCCTTGAACACTTCCAGGGATGGGGCAGCCACCACTTCTTGTTTTTTGACATGTGTCTGTTCTTTTTCATCTTATACACATGTAGATTTTTCAGGTATATTTATTCTTGGACTGTGGGAAATAAAAGAGTAGGCTATTCAGTGCCCCCCTCCACAAAGGCAACCAGAAGCCCAGGTAACGTAGCATCACACAGCTTTGCACTGCTTGCCTCTCTTTAATTAGTGTTAGACAATCTCTTGAAATTTGTGATTAAAATGTAAGATGATGGAGGCAAACATAGATGGCAAAGGCAGAGTTCACACATGTTGTCCTGCAAATCAACCCACCTTCTTATATGTAAGATTTACAAAATAAAAGATAACTTCCTCCAAAATTAACTGCTGAACAAATTGGTCCAAAATACTGAGGTCAGGACAATCCTGAAGACACAGAAGCTGTTGGGAATCTCTAGAGATCTCACGTTGCTCTGTAGATGGGGAGAGAGTTTACCTGAGTCAAACAAGACACTTTCACACAGAGATCACCTAGCTGAGCAGCATGGGATTGTCCCTTCCCAACATTTATGAGGCTGAGCTGTAAATCGTAGGACACAAATGCCAAACCAGAGAAGCTATTATTGCACAGACAGCATCTGGCACCTTTTGATGGGCTGCATAAGCAGATGCCATTGCACACATGCCAAGATTTCTCAAGTGGTTCACCCAGTGTGATATCAACTGGCTACCTTCCCATCACCCTGCCAGCTGCCAACGATACTTCTATGCAACCTTCTCACCTTTGCGCAAGAATTGAGATACAGCTCTGTAGTGCGAAGGAAGACACGTCTTTTTTCTTTTTTTCTCCAATAAAAATAGATGTCTTCTGGATTAATAGGTACTGTGTTGTAGATCGTCACCTCCCAGTGTCACTCTAGATTAACAGGTAATGTATTGCGGACCAACATCTCCCAGTGTCACCTTCTCATTTTCTCTGCTGTCTCCCACATCACAATGGAATCTTATCCTTCACCTATGATGGGAACACAATCAGACACTCGATAATTCCCCCAAAGGGACATCTTATGCTGTAATGATGGGTAGATATCCCGAGATTACTGTCACATTGATGAAGCAAGCACTGTAGATGACTACATAGGAGATCCTACAGAGGTACAAGCAGGTTCTATACTTACTTTAGTTTCTCTTTTTCAATTAAAAAACCCCATCACTCCACAACTCTGCTGCTTCTTTCCTCTCTAGACTGCATCTCATTTTCAGACTGCAGATTCTCTTGGACAGGTATTGGCATAATCCCTATTAGCGTGGTTCCGCTCTAGTACTTAATGGGCTTTATTGTTATAATCTCGATCTCGTTTGCATTTGATGAGAAAAAAACCTCATTCGCATGATCAGATAGAGGTATGCTTTCCTGACAGAACCAGTCAAAACAGGAGTTGCCATTCAGCTGAGGATAACCATGCAAGTAAACCCCTGCCATCTAAATGAGGGCAGGATCTGCTCCACCCACCATCACAGCAACTGAGCTGCCATACTCTGTTATGAAACAACTGCCCATCCTCCACCACACCTGTAAAACAAGAAGCTCCTCTTGTCTTCCTCCTTAACGGAGCTTTCCAAGCCTGATGTATTATTTTGGCTGGGCCGGCAATAAGCTAATCAGAACCGTTTGTTTCTAAAAGCCTCTAAAGCAAAATCCAGATTGCTGCTTGTCTCTGCGGTGCTGAGGCACCACTCTTCCTAGCGCTGAGGATGAGGCTTTTCTGCAAAACAACATCCCTGCTGTAAAACGTGGAGAGATCTGTTAATTAAGTCAGATTGCCAGTGGCTCCTGGTGGGGAGGCAGCTGCACTGCATGTTCCAGTGTTTTAAAAGCATCCCGGTGTTCAAGAACATTGCCATTATTTTCTGCATGGCATCCTCCCTGAACACAATTAAACACACTAACGCAACACATTTGCTCACGAATCACCTTGCAGGTGATCAGGTTTCACTTACAATCATAGAATGGTTTGGATCAGTAGGGACTATGAAGGCCATCCAGCCCACCCCCCGTAGTAAGCAAGGACACCCACCAGGTCCCCCTCCAATCTGACCTTGAATGTTTCCAGGGATGGGGTAACCACAACCTCTCTGGGCAACCTGAGCCAGTGCTTCATCACACCCAGTGAAAAAAAATATCTTCCAAATATCTAGTCTAAATGTCTACTCTTTTAATTTAAAATCATTACCCTTTGTCCTGTTGCTACAGACCCTGCTAAAGAGTTTCCCTCCATCTTTCATATAAACCCCCTTTAAGTATTGAAAGTCTGCAATGAGGTCTCCTGGAAGACTATGACTGCATATCGCATCCACTTTGCACGCATCCTTCCCTTCCACTCTTTCAGGCGGGAAGAGATAGTCCTGGTTTTAAGGAGTTTACAGCCTAAATGGATGAAAAGAGGAGATAACAGCTAAAACAAATCCACAGATGGGGTGAGAAGTACAATGTAACAACAGACAATATGATATGTGCGCTCGCAACCCAGAAGGCCAACCGTGTCCTGGGCTGCATCAAAAGAAGAGTGGCCAGCTGGTCGAGGGAAGGGATTCTGCACCTCTATTCCTCTCTTGTGAGATCTCATTTGGAGCATTGTATCCAGTTCTGGAATCTTCAACATAAGAAGGATATGGAGCTGTTGGAATGGGTCCAGAGGAGGCTACAAAGATGATCAGAGGGCTGGAGCACCTCCCACACAAGGACAGGCTGAGAGTTGGGACTATTCAGTCTGGAGAAGAGAAGGCTCCGAGGAGACATCATAGTGACCTTCCAGTAACTGAAGGGGCTACAAGAAAGCTGGAGAAGGGCTGTTTACAAAGGCTTGTAATGATAGGATGAGGGGCAATGGCTATAAACTGGAGAGGGGCAGATTTAGACTGGACATTAGGAAGAATTTCTTCACCATGAGAGTGGTGAGGCCCCGGCACAGGTTGCCCAGGGAAGTTGTGGCTGCCTCATCCCTGGAGGTGTTCAAGGCCAGGTTGGATGGGCCTTGGGCAGCCTGAGCCAGTGGGAGGTGTCCCTGCCCATGGCAGGGGGTTGGAACTGGATGATCTTTAAGGTCCCTTCCAACCCAAACTATTCTATAATTCTATTTTCAGTGTTTCAAGCAGACACAGCCGCCACGTGTTCTGTCATCACTCGCACTCAGATGTTAGTAGAGCTGCATCGCCTTTACTGATGCAGGAAAAGGTTGAAAAATGCAAACCCCTCAAAATGCCCTGAAGCCACCAGTTCCAGCTATAGAAGGATTGTTGCCACTGTCATTGCGCAAAATACTCATACTTTGTGTGAAGAAAAAGATTTTACAATTCCAGCCAGGCTTTAGAGTATTGTGGGGAGAGTTGGGTATTGCAATACCACACCGATTCTAAGCAGCAAAGCCCCAAGAGCTCTAATTTTGCTGTTCATCCTCTGTCTGAGCAAGTATAGCTGTGCTACATCTAAAGCATACCAGCACCTCACCCAGATTTGTTCAAAATGAGTGTGGTAGGCAATGAGGAGCTAAGAGCTCAGATAATGACCTGGTCTCTTGTACGAGCTCTGCTGTGGATGCGCCATTATCAGCATCCCTGGCAGGTAGCTCAAAGCTATAACAGTTCAGCCAAGCCTATACAAGCTGTGCTCACGGTTGAGAGATCCGAGCTGAGGTTTCTTGACCCGCTTGAAATCGGAGTGGTGCGAAGCTGGGTCAAGGTCTTCCACACCCACCTTGGGATTATAGATGTGAGAACAACGAAGCAGGCATCATCATGGAGCTGTCGAGAAAGAGCAGAAGGAAGAAGGTGGAGTGGATTTTTAGGTCACTGCAAGGGCCCTTTGCAGAGAGCACAAAAGCATTTGTGGAGAAATCGGGCTGCTGAGAACGGCTGGTATGTGGATTGGGAAGGGCATGGATGGCTGGGCAGAGCATAAAGAGATGACAGCACAAGAAGGACCAAGCTGTGAAGACCTTTTCAAACAAGGACAAGTGGTTCCCTTCATGGGATATCCACAGCCAGAGTGGAAACTTGATCATTCTGACTGTTTTATGTTAGTAACGGCAAAATGCGTCTGCTCAGCTGTTGAAACGACAAAAACCAGGTTCACTTAATGCCTTCATAGTCATAGAGATAACAACAGATCACTTACAGCACCTCATTAGGATCCACTGCTTTCAGTTTGTCTGATGAAACCAACACTGGGGCACAGGCAATTACAGTTTGAGCTTAGTGAAATTGCTGTGAATTTAAAATTATGTGTATATATGATGGGAATAAATACATCTCCTTCAGCTTTTAGTCACCAGAAGGAAAAAACCCACATATGTGAGTTAAAAAAAGACCCAGGCACTAACAGCTGCATCTTAATGCATCCTCATCTAAATAAGCCCTTTAAAGCTTTAAACTGACAATCACCTACATAAACTGAAAATCCCAAGTATGATAGGGTTCTTACAAAGACGCATTTTTGGTATTGGCCACACAACTTGAGAGAATCTGCAATGTAATGAAAGTTTTAAGGCCAGGAGCACCCTTTCCTACCCTGTGCACCCGCCTTTCTCTGCAGCCAGAAAGAGGAGCACATGGAGAAAATGGGACATTTGTCTTCAGTGGTTCAAGTGACAAGATCCTGTCACAGAGCCTCAGTTTTGTGCTATTCCCAAGATATTAAGAGGGCATAAAAGCATTTTAAATAGTCCTTATGAGCATCACTGCCGAGGGGGGAAGAGACAGCAGTGATCTCAGCTGAGTCAAAGAGTTATAGAATGTTTTGGATTGGAAGGGTCCTCAAAGCCCACCCAGTTCCACCCCCCACCATGGGCAGGGACACCTCCCACTGGATCAGGGGCTCCAAGCCCCATCCAACCTGGCCTGGAACCCCTGCAGGGATGGGGCAGCCACCACTGTGCTGGGCCACCTGGACCAGTGCCTCCCCACCCTCACAGGAAAACATTTCTTCCTAAAATCTAATCTAAATTTACTCTCTTTCAGCTTAATACCGTTACCTCTCATCCTGTCCCTGCACTCCCTAATCAAGAGCCCCTTCCCAGCTTTCCTGCAGACCCTTTCTGTGCTATAAGCTGCTCTAAGGGCTCACTGGAGTCTTCTTCTCTCCAGGTTGATCAACCCCAGTTCTCAGCCTGTCCTCGTATGGGAGGTGCTCCAGCCCTTGGATCATCTCCATGGCCTCCTCCAGACTCGCTCCAAGAATTGCATGTCCTTCCTGTGCTGAGGACTCCGGAACCGAAAGCATTCCGTGGTCGGGCAAGCCAAAGAGCTGAAGACAGTTCCATGCAACACAGTTAGATCAGCGCTCTTCTTCTGCCATTCACTACAAGGAAGAGCTTAATCACTGAATGGGAGGTGGAATCTGAAAGTCGCCCTCTCCCAGCATCAAACAACAAGGACTCCTCTATGTAAAGAAGGGATAACGCTGAAAAAGCTTATTCTGCTGGTCTGTACTGGACTTATTCTAGGCAGAGCACCTGGGTTTTCAGTTAATAAAGCAGGGTCAAGAGATAATTGCTACTATTACAAATAATTGCCAGGAAGAAAAAAAAAAACCACATTAGGGTAAGAAAATACAGACCACATAAAAGCTCTCGTTAACATTCTTTATACATACTTATCATGAATTTTATACAGGGTTAAATATATTTTTCTGGTGACTAACACTGCAAGGCTGAGGATTAAAAAGGATAATGTACAATGTGATTTATGAAGTTTTAATGGAAAATCCCCATGGGTTGTGTATAAATCTTATTTATAGCTTTAAAAGTATGTAATATACTTATTGTATATTTTAAAAACTGTGGGAGTGCAGCCCCTGTCATAGTTAATCCATTAAAAAAAGCAACTCCTAGGGGGCTCCTAGGGATAAAGCATTTGATATTTTAGAGACTATCAGTGTGTTCAGCGTGAAATGTCCAATACGATTTAGTTAGTGGGGGAGAACGGGGAAATAAAAGAACCCAAACTGACTTGAAGGAAGGAGCAAAATGGCTGGCTTAGAAGTAAGCTTGAACCGTTTGGATAAAGTGGATGAGCATGTAGGGGAATTAAAGAACTTGCTGTGGGCTCTGCACTGATGCCTTTGCTAAGATAATCACTGCCCGAGGCCTGAACTTCAAGCTCCATCTTTGTTTTCAGACTAGAAGAGCCACTACAAGGCCTTGCATCTCAGTTGTCAAATGATGCACATTCTTCTGGATGCGGTTAATCACATTAAATTGAACCCAAAGAACCCAGAAGCTATATTTGGGGAGGGAAGCTTGGTATCACCTACCTGGTTTTTGTCAAGTTTCTACCTCTTATCCTTGTGAAAGTCATTTTTTTTCCTTTTCTAAAGGCTATGGAATCAATTCAGGATATTAACTCTGAGGCTCTGTGCTTTAGACTTAAAATGGGACAGGTGGAAGAAAAGGAGTCCTGTCTGAAAAGAACTTTGTTGCCACCAAGACAGATAAGTCAATAAAAGGCCTGACTAACAAATTTTCTGTTTCAGACCATGCAGGTTTGTTCTTTTCAGCGGTGAATGTTCATCCTTTGGACATCAGCCCAAAATAGCCATACGGCTGCTAATGAAGAAGTAAGATTATCTTGCAAGATAAAATCAGGCTTTATGAAAGATCCAGACATATATTGTGTTAGGATGGTGTTTGGTTTAATAAGAGGAAAAAATGAGGGCTCTGGCCAGGGAAACAAAATCCCTAATCTCATCTAAGCTAGGCGCAGAGGACTGAATAAGGATGCCTGAAAGTTAATTTTGCTTTCTTGTATTTCTTGCAGCTTCTTCGAAGGATGTTGATATATGGGAATTCCTAGACTAGACAATCAGAGCCAATGATTCATTTCCAATGTGCCAAAATGAGCTAGCATGGTTCTTTGGGTAAGAATATTGCATGAAATAAGATTTTTTAATGATATTTCTGAGAAATGATGATTCTTCTCTCCTAACACACTCCACTCAGATCTATCCTAATTGTGCCGTGTTGCTCAACATTATTGCTGGTGCCTTAATGACAACGTGAGGTGTTCAGGTATATTTTAGCCTACTCAGGAAATAAAAAGTATCACACAGAATCACAGAATCACCAGGTTGGAAAGGACCCACTGGATCATGGAGTCCAACCATTCCTAACACTCCCTAAACCATGTCCCTCAGCACTTCATCCACCCGTTCCTTAAACACCTCCAGGGAAGGCGACTCAACCCCCTCCCTGGGCAGCCTCTGCCAGTGCCCAATGACTCTTTCTGTGAAGAATTTTTTTCTGATATCCAACCTGAACCTCCCCTGGTGGAGCTTCAGGCCATTCCCTCTTGTCCTGTCCCCTGTCACTTGGGAGAAGACATGCTTACCTTTCGGAAGGTGCTACACATGATCATTAAGGCAATATGTTGCTGTATCTTACATTTTACATCCAAGTTAACTGCTGATTTTCTATTTCAGCAAATCAAACGAGGGTACAAAGTAGGATTCATAGAATCATTTTGTTGGAAAAGACCTTTGAGATGATCCCTTCCAACCATATCTGTCCACTACTGAACCATACCTGAACTCCTCACCTACCCATCTTTTAAACACCTTTAGGGATGGTGAACCCACCACCACCCTAGGCAGCCCTCCCAGTGCCTGAGAACCCCTTCACTGAAGGCATTTTTCCTAATATCCAGTCTAAACATCCCATGGTGCAACTTGAGGCCATTTCCTCTTGTCCTATCCATTTTTACTTGGAAGAAGAGACCAACATTCACCTCGCTACAACGTTTTTTCGGGGAGCAGTAGAAAGCGATGAAGTCTCCCCAATTTACTGCTGTGGAAATAAGAGAAAGGATAAAGAACACCCTTACAAAACTGGATGTTTGATGAAATCCATTATTTTGTGTAACAGTAGTCAATCTGATCTTCAGTGAAGCATAGACGCTGCAGGAAACACCATCTCCCTCCCCAGGCCAAACACCCGTACGGAAAGAGACGGTTCCCACTTGTGTTAACCTACAAGTTATTCGACTGAGTAAATAAAGAAAACATTAACATCATGAATTACAGAAGGAACACAAGTCTTTCCAGTCTTACAGCACTGCATCTTATCAGTTCATCACATCTTTGCTTCCCAAGGCAAGACTATGATCCACAATGCCTTCTCCCTTTCAAGTTCACAGATACAGATAGAGATCATCTCTTTTATGCACAGGTCCCTACAAAAAAACCCTGGTGATGATGCCAAGGTCTGGAGCATCAGATGGAGTTTCCAACCCCAGTAAGTGTATTGGAATTCTATAGCCTTGTCTAGTGCAGTCAGCCCCTTCCGCCTTGGAGGAATAAATCACGGCCCCACCGAATGATGGAAGGAATTGTTATAGAGTTACAACCTCTCAGGAGAAATTGTCCAGTCCTTTCTACACCATACCTTTCCACGGTGTCTTCATTGCCACTGTTTTTAACCTTGATAAATTGGCACACACAGTCTGTTTCTTCTTCCTGCAGTAAATTACCTGCTTCAGTGGTGATGCCACATACCAGCTGCACTCAACATATGGCACACAGAGGACTGCCAGCGAGGCCCATTACGTCCTGATGTTCAGTTCATTTGAAAAGATGTCGTGCAGTGCAAGCCTAGGCAGAACTGCTGCTCCCTCTGAGCTGTGATCACTGGAGAAGGGTTTCACAGCACGGATACTTCAGGCATCTAATTTAGGTGAAACTCAGTGGGTTTGAGAAAATAACCTTAGCTCCCTTTACAAGGGGAAGAAGGTGATACTGTTAAAAGAACGAGTCATAGAATCATAGATTGCAGAATGGTTTGGGTTAGAAGGAACCTTAAAGCCCATCCAGTTCCATTCCCCTGCCATGGGCAGGGACACCTCCCACAGGATCACGTTCCTTAAAGCCCCATCCAACCTGGCCCTGAACATCTCCAGGGATGGGGCAGCCACCACTGCTCTGGGCAACCTGGGCCAGGGCGTCCCCACCCTCACAGCAAAACATTACTTCTTAGGATCCTCTCTATCTCCTCTCTTTCAGCTTAAAACCATTCCCCCTCATTCTGTCCCTGCACTCTGTCATCGAAAGACCCTCCCCAACTTCCCTGTAACCTCTTTCAGCACTGTAAGCTGCTCTAAATTCTTCCTGGAGCCTTCTCTTCTGAAGGCTGAACAACCCCATCTCTCACAGCCTGTCCTGATATGGGAGGTGCTCCAGCCCTTGGATCATCTTTATGGCCTCCTCTGGACTTGCTCTAACAGATCCCTGTCCTTCATTAGGGCATTTAAGATGGATCTAAAATACTCTTAATTAATCTTTCCCCCATTTCCACACCTTGGGGCAGTTTGGAGTTTGAGAAGAAGGTTACACCAACTCCTGTGCTATCAAAAGAGAAGGGACCAGCCAGCACTTGCTCCGCAGCAGGGAGAAATATCAAATATCAACACATAGCATTTTCTTCACCTATGAAAACACCTCAGGAAAGGGATCCTGCAGGTCACCACTCAGAGATATAAAATAAAGGAAATTGCTGTTGGATGCAATGCCTGTTTCTGCAGCAGAAAGGCAGAGCAGTGAGTGAAGAAACAACATGCTGGTACAATAACTGACAACATTTTATCAACCTGGCCCAAAAGGTTCTAGGGGACATCAAGAAGTGCTAATTTATTGGAAAGCCAAATCATCACCTATGAAATATTTACACTTCTGACAGCCTCATCATCTGAAATTCAGGAAGAGAGATCTCATCAGCATTTTTCAGAATGGGAAAGACAGCTGAGAAATTAAAGGAGGGTGATAAAGTTTTACTAGATAATTGCAAGAAAGCAAGCTCGAAAACAGCCCAGCTAAAGATACATTACCCAGCAAAATGGTCTCTTGCTGTTATCGGAATAATCCTTAGGGGCATCTTCAGTCCTATAGAATTTAACAGGAATGAAGCCCAACGGGATTTTGTCGAAAGCGCATTAAAAGCCTGCATTTGTTATAGAAAATGATAACCTTTCTATAGGGTTTTAGGAGCTCTCCAGCAGAATTATATAGCACAGGCAACACTTTCTATTACGTTTTATGGGATGATTTAAAGGCTTTTTCTTTAATGCCCATGCTACAGATATTGAAAAGATCACTAGTGTTTATCTTAGAAAGGAGGGAAATACCAAGTAACAGAAGAAAAATACAATGAAATAAATCCTAGAGAAAACAGAACGGAAAATCTTGTACATCACTTAAAGTATTAGAACAAAAATAGTTGCTCTCAACATCATATTCAGATATAATGAAAAACAAGAGTACAAGAAAAATAAAGAAACAACCCCAAATCTCTCAGCCTGTCCTTGTATGGGAGGTGCTCCAGCCCTCACATCATCTCCATGGCCTCCTCTGGACTCTCTCCAACAGCTCCATGTCATTCCTCTGCTGAGGACTCCAGAATTGAATGCAGGGCTCCAGGTGGGGTCTCATCAGAGTGGAGCAGAGGGGCAGAATCCCTCCCTTCCCCTGCCAGTCCCACCGCTTTGCATACCTTTGGATGCCTTCCCACTGCACGGTTGCCTTTCTGGGTTGTGAGCACACATTGCTGGCTCTTGCTGATCTTCTCATCCGCCAGCACCCCCAAATCCTTCTCTTCAGGGAGAAGGCACCTTTAAAAGGGAGTTGCATGATCCCAGAAAGTTCTCATGCATACAAGTTTCACACAGAACTGTGCCACGCAATACCCCAAAGACAATTAAATTGAGAGGTTTAAAACGTACCAGAGTCTAAAAAATCTGCATGAATTAAAAAACAGCAAAAAAGCAATGCCAAAATTCCCCTTTCATACGAGTATATTGCTAGTATATCATTAGCTCCAGGGTAGTTGTTTCTGATTTGCAACAGAGAATGGGACAAGTGACACCTATTTGTCTCTCTGTTGGAAAGATTCTCCCATATTAAAAAAATCTTCTTAGCCCTTTACTTTATATTGAGTTTTCAAATGCAAAAAATCTAGAAAAGCATTACATGCAGCACTGAGGTTTTCCCTTAGTATTCAGCCTTTCTCACATGGCTGCCAATGTGGAGGTTATATTAAAAGCAGAGCAAATTAGGTTAGCGGATTAAGGAGCTGCAAGCTTCCAGAGTGCGCTGTGCATCTGATCGCTCCCTGCTTTTTACCTCAGGTAGATTTTATGGACTTGTGCAAAATGAGTGCACAACCTTGTGAAAGTGGTGAAGAATTGAGTTGGCAGTTTGTAGTTAATGCTACAGCGTCAATGGCAGAAATGTTAGGAAAGGAGAGGCCCTCCTGCCCCTCCGGTTTCCTCCAGTTCACAAGATTCAGATAGGCAGAAGAGGGAAAAAGCTTGCCCAAACTCTCCATAAAGTCTGGGAATTTGCTTCATAAAAATAAGATCATAGAATGATTTTGGCTGGAAAGGACCTTAAAGCCCATCCAGTTCCAACCCCTGCCATGGGCAGGGACACCTCGCACTGGCTCAGGGGCTCCAAGCCCCATCCAACCTGGCCTGGAACCCCTCCAGGGATGGGGCAGCCACCACTCCTCTGGACAACCTGGGCCAGGGCCTCCTCACCCTCACACCAAAACATTTCTGCCCAAGATCTCATCTCAATCGCCCCTCTTTCTGCTGATAAACATCCCCCCTCATCCTATCCCTGCTCTCCTTGATCAAGAGCTCCTTCCCAGCTTTCCTGCAGCCCCTTTCGGTACTGGAAGCTGCTCTAAGGTCTCCTCAGAGCCTTCTCTTCTCCAGGCTGAACAACCCCAACTCTCTCAGCCTGTCCTCATATGGAAAGTGCTCCAGGCCTTGGATCATTCTCTGTGGCCTCCTCTGAACTCGCTCCTACAGCTCCATGTCCTTCCTGTGCTGAGGACTTCAGAACTGAATGCAGGGCTCCAGGTGGAACCTCAGGAGATCAGAGTAGAGGGGGAGAGTCACTGACTGTACCTATGAAGGGCAATTTCCTTTAGCTGCGTGTTCATGCGACATGAGCTGAGCTCACGAGCAAAGCTGCACTTGTTCAGTCCCAGTGGACTGAGAGTCCCCGTTCATCTCACTCTGTTATTCTTCCCCTTTGGTGATACTTTGTCATGTCCAACAGAGTTCTTCCTGCTGAAAGCAAGGAAAAAAAAGTCAGGATGAAGCTCTTTTCTGGAACACTGATTGAATTTCAATAGAGAGACAGTGGTGGAGGACTGGATGCTCACCAAAACAAAGGACTGAATGGTCCCCTGGATGAACAGAACCAAATTCACTTACACCAGCTGAGAATCAAACCCGAGCATGGGGCCTAGAGGTGGAATCTAAACCAATCACTCAGAAAATGTTCCCTTACCAGCTGACTGTGCCAGCTGCCTGCTTCCTCTAGTGTGATTAATCCCTTGTCATTGTCCAACGTGTGCGGCCAAAAGCTGGTAACCCTCAGCTCTTATTAGCGGCAGATGTAAAACTGGGACAGCTCTGCAGAACAGAAGCATTTCCTACCACGAGCAAGCTCTAAACCAGAAAGGAAAGGGGGCTTCCAGCTGTGAGAGGCAACAGGTTAACAGGAGCACAAGTGCCAGCTACTCAGCTGTCTCCCAAACGCAGGTAAATAGTTAACTGGACAGAGGCTGCAAATCGCACACTTAAAGGAACTCCTTTAGAAGGAGCTTGAGGCTTCTCCACGCGCAGAAGAGTTGGGACTGAAGTGTCTTTGTGCATTTAGATAGCGGTAAGCTTCTCGTTGACTCTTGAGGAAATATATCCCAATAGTTTGGAACCAGATGTCCTCCAATCTGCACACACAACCCCTACTGCCATTTCGTGTTGGATGGGGTGCAAAACTAGCCGTCTGAGCGCTTGCGATCATTAAGAGATCTGATGGCATTTAACAGCCCCAGAAACCTTGCCAAACTCCAATTTGCTTTATCACCTCCTGCCTAACTAGAATATTTTCATGTAAAATCAGTGTATAGTTTTTGACACGAAGCCAAGTCAAACCCTAACTGCAAAGTTTTGCAGACTCTGGACCATTCTCAGAAAAATAAAATGAGCCGATATCGGGGAAATCCCAGTCTCCAACAGCATATTAAAGAAAAATAGAGACAAGGCAGACAGCTGAGGAAGAGAACTATTTGTCTCCAAACCCAGTGAAACAGAGACTGAGGCAGAGATTCTGATATATTTGTCAAGGCTAAAAATCCATGCTAGGTGTCAGAAATGGACTCAGATCTTCAGAACCAGTTGCCTTGGCCACAAAGCCACCCACCTGCAATTACTGTTATAAACATGGAAAAGAACTCACTACCTATAAGGTCAGTCCAGATCATCATGGAATGGTTTAGGTTGGAAGGGACCTTAAAGTCCATCCAGTTCCAACCCACCTGCATGGGCAGGGACACCTCCCATTGGATCAGGTTGCTCCAAGCCCCATCCAACCTGGCCTTGAACACCTCCAGGGATGGGGCAGCCACCACTTCCCAGCCTTAGAGGAAAATATTTCTTCCTAAGATCTCATCTAAATCTTTCCTCTTTCAGCTTAAAACCATTCCCCCTCATCCTCATCCCAGCTCTCCCTGATAAAAAGCCCCTCACAGCAGGTGTCCTCCTGATGGAATTTGCTGTTGGTGACCCAGTTCAGCAGCCTGCTTTGCTCCAAGCCCTCAAATGCCTCCGAGGAGCTGAGCTTTACCCTCAAATGCATCTGTGCCGTGGATACTCACGTTAGCTCTGAGCTGAGCGTGATCCACGGGCAAGCACGGCAGAGCTGAGTCAGCATGGTGTGGCAACCAGCCTAATTACCCATGTTAAGAAGATAATTATCCCAGGCAAAGTACCATAATGATGCTGCTTCTGGGACTCAGGCTAATATCTCTGTGTAGCCATAGCAGTTTGCTGAGATCAGTAACACAATTTTGGGTCAGGACACAGAAGTGCTCAGCGCGCTGCTGAAAGGCGCTGAAGTTCAAGGAAGTTCTTCAACCACGTAGAGCTCCTGGATTTCAAAAATGCCATTTACCTCTTGCGACTGGCAGTCTGCGTTTCTGTTCGTGGCTGGTTCCCAAGTGAAACGAAGGAGAACAGCAGCTTTAAAAAAGAAAACAGCAACAGCATGGCTCTTTATCTCTGCATTAGTAGTTAATGTTCCAGAACCTGCAGAGAGACCTGTGGTTGTGTGGCTGCCTCCATTAACTTTTGCTTTATGGTTTCTTTTTTTTCTCATTATGACTTTCATTCTTCTGAAATCTCAATTGAAGGCTTTAAAGAGGCTTTTTTTTTTTCCAGCAGATCAGTAACTTATGGCAACAGTCACGCGCAAGAATTCATTTAGAGGAAGAAAGTGTTTCGGAAGGAGAATATGTGGGAGCAGAGGGAAGGAAAACGATGATGCTTTGTCGGCAGCTTTTATCTAAGAAAGGAAAGTGGGTCACAGTGGCAACGCACATAGCAAAACTCAGCAGTGGGGAGAGTTCAAGATTCCTGTTACTGAAGCAGCCCTTATAAGTCCAGGAGGAAACGTGGTAGCAGAACGTCATTGTTCAACTGTCAAAAACGTAGCCTGGAAACAAGCACACAGTGACAACAACGGTTACGCATGTGGTGCTTTACATCAGTGGAACATAAGACTCTTACAAACGGAGGCAAGTGCCTCTCCTGGCATTTTGAAATGGGGAAACTGAGGCAAGGGAGAGGAGCGACTTGCAGGCAGTCACTCAGCAGGTTAGTGACACAGACAGCAACAGCACATACATCGTTCTTTCTGCTCATTAAATGAAGTTGTTGTCAAATCTGAAAAAAAAATGACTACAGCCTAGGTATGGTTTTCTGTTGCACCTTTCAAGCAATGGATAAATCATAGAATCATTAAGGTTGGAAAAGATTTCTAAACTCATCCAGTCCAACATCAACCCAACACCACCGTACCTGCTAAACCGTGCCCTGTACCATGTCTACATATTCTTTTAACTCCTCCAGGGATGGTGACTCCACCATTTCCCTGGAAAGCCAACGTTTCACCACTAGTACAGCAATTGTTCCTAATATCCAATCTAAACCTCTCCTGGTGCAACTTGAGGTGGACAGTTTGCTAGAACTATAGCAATTTCTCCAAATACTTACTCACTTGTAAGGGTATGCATCTGATTTCTGGCATGAGACAGGACTTTTTTTGCTAGGCAACTTCCAACTATCAGAAATTGTTGTCTCATCTCTCAGAATAAGAAGCCCTTTATAATCACATAACTTCTCCCTGTGGGGATAGACTGTGATCAAGTCCCCCATAGCAGTATTTTGATTAACTTAATAAATTGAACTCAGTACTTTTGTTGCAAGAGGTATTTTCGCCCCTTTTCTCTCACCTTGATCTTCAGAAATACTGATATCCCTGGAGAATAAAAGCCTGGTTTGCTTTCAGTCGTGAAGTTCTGATGACAGAGGAAAATCTGCTACTATTGATGTTGCATGTTTTATCTGCCATAAGAAAGAAACAAAAAAACCTGCAGCTGTCAGTAGAAAAAAAAAACATTTCCCAAGCTGAGCTGCTCCATAAAAACCAAACTAAACACAAATTTCATTACAGTGGAATTTTCGTAGAATCATAAAATCATTAAGGTTAGATAAAACCTCTACGATCATCCAGTCCCACTATCGGCCCAACACCATCACGTCTACTAAACCATGTCCCGAAGCACAATTTCTACACGTTCTTTGAACACCTCCAGAGATGGACACCCTCCCAGCCCCAGGGCAGCCCGCTCCAAAATGCTGCCTTCTCTAGAAATGATCAAGATGCCGTAAATTCAGTTCCCCTGTGTCATCATACAATCCTTAAATGCCTTCAAAGTAACGGTTCCAGGAGCATCGCACCAGTAATGACAAAGTCGTGTGTTTGCAGAGCTGACTGAAACACCAACACTATAAAAGCCAATGGTGCAAAGGAGAGGGCCAGAGGCTGACCCAAAAGGTTTTTCCACACAGACCTCAAAAGCAAATTTAGCCAAGGATATGAGCTGCCTTTGTGTAATGCCTTGACTTTCGGTGTCATCCTGGCTCCTCAGTAATGCTTACAATGGGATGAAGCCTAGGGATCTCCATGGTTTGGGTTTTTTTTGATCCATAGACTGCAGATAATGCCAGAGCTGCCCATTCCCAGTGTATCCAATGACAATGGGCCAGTCCTGTGCAGTCTCAGAAATAATCTCTCACGCTATCATAGAATCACAGAATGGTTTGGCTTGGAAGGGATCTCAAAGCTCATCCAGTTCCAACATCCCTGTCATGGGCATCTCCCACTGGATCAGGCTGCTCAAGGACCCATCCAACCTGGCCTTGAATGCTTCCAGGGAGGAGGCACCCACAGCTACCGTCACTGTGACTTGAAAGACAATAGGAAGTATTAGAAATCACAACATTCAAATTCAAGTTTGCTGCCCGTTAATGATATGCATTAATTGGAATCAGAGGCACTTCTAATGCTATCTACACTAGTCCTCAGTTTTGCCTCAGTGTTATCTCCAGCCTTTTGGATAAGCAAGTTGCTCAAACACATCCTACTTGACATTTTTTATTTCATATTTTTTTCTTTTCTTCTTGGGTTTAGCATTATATTTTCTTTTATCTGCCATGCTGAACCACTCAGACTGCACTGGGTCACATTCTCATGTGCTTCATAAAGTGATGAAGCAACACATGCTCATCAGGATAGCCAAGAAATCTGGGAAACTGTTTATCCAAAAGGGAAAGGCGTGTAAGTGTCAAAGGCAAAAAGCATGATAGGACTTTTATGCCACTAGAAAGATATCAAATTAAACAAGGAATTACTGATGTTATTGCAATAAGAGAGGGTTAAGAGTTCTAGAAACAAGAAAAACTCCTTGTTTTAAAACAACTTCCAGTCTAAAGGTACATGATTTTCAGTAATACCCAAGCCAGCAGCTGGTGCAAAAATCCATCCTCTCTTCCGTCAGGGTTAATGCTAACTGTGGGAAGAACTCAGATATTCTCACATTAGGCAACTTAAAATATTTATCTAGCTGCAACCTGTTAATGTCAGTGGTTCAGATAAGCCATATGGCTTCCACCTCCTCTATAACATTTTTCTCCTGCAATACAGGACTGGTATTTTCAGCTGAGTTTCCAGACTGAGCATTCTCCTTCTGAGCAGGAGAGTCTTTTTATCCAAGGGCACCCGTTCAGGTATTGCTGCTGGACTGTGTTATTTGCCACGGGACATAGTTGCCAGCTTATACCTTAGAGCAGAAGCATGTGCACTGATTTTCTGTTCTAATTCTTTGCTTTGTAGAGTAATAACCACCTAATGCAAATAAAAAGCATTGCCCAGATGAAAAAACAAGCATTTGTGCACTCATGCTAGTTTCTACCCCAGGTATGGAAAGAGCACTGTAAGTGCTGGATGCACTTAAATACATTAGCAATGGCAGAGGATTCAGTCCCTTCCACTCAGTCAGCGTTGCAGTACATTTTACAGCGATTATGTTAGTAAAATAACATCAATATCACAACTGACAGAAGTCTGAACACTAGAAAGACAACGTTAAAAGACAGCTCGAGTTCACTGAGTGCGAGGAATGAGTTTTCCTGACTCTTTCTCAGTAACTTCTGTATGATCAACGCAGAATATTGCCACCACTCTGTGAGCGGAGTACCCGCAACACGGCAAATAGATTAGAATTGTCCTCTCTCTCGACAGGCATGTCCTGTGTGTCTTCCAATTCTTGCTGAGGATGCCTAGACTGTTGCTATTTATCCCCTGGGGCCTCATTACATTGAGTAGCCAACCCTTAAGCAACCTATCTTTTGGCATCCTCCACAGAAATGAAATAAAATTCATTTGCCATCTTTATAAATTGCCATTAAAAACTGCTTTTCTGAAAAAAAGGCTCAATAATTAATAGCTTTGATTGCCCAGAGAAAACCATTGAATCTGTCAGAATACATTTTAAGTGCCAGCTTCCTCTTCCAATGCAAGGCGAGAAAATGGAAATTCCCAGTACGTCACCCACGCAATCCCACGTACCGCTAAAAAATTAATCACTTTTCTAGGCCACCTGATGCTACAAAGAAGAGAGACAGGTTTTCAACACCCGTGTTATCATCTTTTTCAGACAGAACAGACTTGCTATTAGTGAGTAGGACCAGAAAACCACAATTTCGGTGTTAGTATTAGATATAAACATTCACATTGTCCTCCTATCTATACACTTGATTTAAGATTGAGCAGTGGCAGACGCTGCAGAAGCAGAGACAGTTTCTTTTCCTTTGGGCATGCACTATTGCGCACTGCCTTACTCCTCCCCTGTGCAAATTACCTAATCCAAGATCCATAAAGATTTGAGGATCTCATTGAACCCAATGAACATTAGATTTTCCTGTATCTGCCTCCTTGGTGGAAACAGCCCTCTGCGCTCACCCAATTTCTTCCAAGTTGACAAACCTGTAGGCTAAGGGCTTTTTTTTTGAGATCCCTGCAACACATACTAAAATAACTGTCTTTAGGATGTTATAAAGAAGAAACCTTAGGCTCCACAAGTGAAATAAGGAGAGCAAGTCCTGTAAAGCTCTCACCAATTACTACACCACGGAGGAACTGCATTAATAGGAATCTTTTATAAATAATAAGTATACTGGGTACTTAATATTTTGCTTGGTTTCTAGGTGCCACTTATTTCCCAACAATGTCCTGACTGTCAACATGCATACACAGAAGAACTCATTAGCAATATTGTAGGATGGTTTATAGAAGGTCAAATAATGGGCCATGACAACGCAATTATGTTCCCTGCTATAAAGGTCACTTTTACTCATCATACTAATTACCTTGACAGGACTACATTTACTTCCAGAGATTTCAATGCAGAAACTTCTTCAGTGTCTTGGCCTTTCTTATTTCAATACTGCATTAGTCCTTATTGCTCTTTCTAATGCATGCTTCGTGATGCAAGACAAACAACAAAACCAGTCTCCTAGGGGAAAAAAAACAACAGCCAGGAAGCATTGTAATTAAAAGTTAAGTAAAAAGTTTGCTTCCACTTTTAGGGACAGATTTTCACATATTGGGCTGTCACTGCTGTGTGAGGGAAGTGGTGGAGTCTCCATCCCTGGAGGTGTTCAGAAACATGTAGAAGTGGTGCTTCAGGAAACGGTTTAGTAGGCATTGTGATGTCGTGTTGATGGTGGGACTGGATGATCTTGAAGGTCTTTTCCATCCTTAACAATTCCATGATTCTTTGATTATGGCGTAAAAGGCAAGATTTTCAGCACAGAATCACACGTGCCTTTGGAAATCTGAGTACTTCAGTTTTTCAGAACCTAGGGGATGTTACAAAAAAGATTTTCAGAAGCACCATGGCACATACTCTCACACTCGTAGTGACCGCACATATTTAAGTCTTACATTCTTAAAAAGAAATAATTTGATTGCACATGGTCACACACGCAGCCAGCAGCAAAACTGGTCTTCCACAGTGGATCCTCATATAGCAACATGACGCCCCATGACAGGGTGTTGGAACTGAATGAGCTTTGAGGTCCCTTCCAACACAAATGGAATGGCCTGAAGCTCCGTCAGGGGAGGTTCAGGTTGGATATCAGAAAAAAATTCTTCAAAGAAAGAGTCATTGGGCACTGGCAGAGGCTGCCCAGGGAGGGGGTTGAGTCGCCTTCCCTGGAGGTGTTTAAGGAACGGGTGGATGAAGTGCTGAGGGACATGGTTTAGGGAGTTAGGAATGGTTGGACTCGATGATCCAATGGGTCCTTTCCAACCTGGTGATTCTGTGATTCTGTGATTCTGTGATTCTATGATTCTATGATTCTACGAATAGCTTTATTTTTCAATAGGGTTTTGCTAATTATTCCCAGCTAAACATATGCGATACAGTCCTCACGTACCAGCAGTAGGACTCAAAAGAAACCTCTGCACTGATGTCACGGCAGTAAAGGAAACACACTGAATTGGAGGAAAAGAGCAAAGAGAAGAACGACACCTTGTATCATGGGGGGGATCAATTTATCGCAGGCTATCAATCAAGCAGAAGAGGGTTGCCTGTGACAACTTTTTTGCTGCAGCAAACACAGTAAGTATTTGTCCATGCTCTAGAACTGCCTTCTTTCTCTTTGTAACCTCTCATACAACCAGCAAGTGTTTGTGGCCATCATAGAATAAGTTTTATTCCTTCAAAACAGCCACGCTGCTGTTAAATAGAGACACGTGACAGCGTCTTTGCTGTGGACGCCATACGGATAGAGAGCACAGAGCCCACAAAAGCAATACGTACATCAGTTGGCAGAAGATTCTTGGTTCTCTGTGGTTCTTTCACTGCCCTTACTTAGCGGCAAGATAAACATCAAAAACCCTTAAAAGATGAGAAGTCCTTGATTCTTCACTCAGGCCAGGATTATGTTCAGCACTGCAGTGGTACACGGACAATTTCAAGGCCTGAGCAGTGTAAAGGCTCACGCTCTAAGAGAAGAACTAGGAAAAGCCAAACATCTCTTCCCAGCTATACGCTGCTTTACTCTCCTCGGCTGCGTAAATCTGCTCTGCTTGTGGGTGATTGAATTAAGGAGATGGTAAGCACGAAGACAGAGGGAGAAAAGAACACCCTCCCAAGAGTCTGGTCCAATATTGTGCGCAAACATGTTTATGGCATCTCAGACACGCAGCAGCCTTATTTTGTGATCTCTGAGCACTTGAAATTCCCACTCAGTTTGAGTTGTTCTTTGAGTTCCGCTGAAAACAGAGGCTCAGTTGGTGCCGCCACTTCACCTTTTCATTTTAGGGTCACTCTTGAAACAGATTTTCATCCTGCTTTTACACGCTAACATCACCAAGTGGTTCCCAGCCAGGCAATTCACTGCACTGCTGGATGCGGATGACCTGCCACCGGACAGCTTGTGAGAGTGACTGAGTCCCTGATTTTGTAGGCAGAACATCGGGCTTGTTCCGTGATTTGATTTGCTGGGTCACCGTAGACAAGTCCCTTTATGTAACCCGGCAATTATCACATTCATATTACTTTGTAAAGTGCTTCAAGGCCACATATGAAATGAAAAGTGTTATTAATGAGACAGTAACCATCTCTTTTAGGCAATAAACCTTTTCTTTCTGAATTGGAAGTTGACTTGCCCTTATTAAAACTTAAGCAATTCACTTGAAAAGGACAGGCAGATCTCATCTGCAGTGAAAAGGGCTGCAGTAGGATGAACAAAGCGTAAACAGCTCTTACACAGGGATAGCAGGAGTGAAAAAGCACTTGCCCTCTTCTCAAAGCATCCTACATGCTGCCAGGAAATACAGGATCTATCAAACAGAGGAGCCCTCGGGTCAATGGTTACACACTCATGGAAAGGTCAATGATTTGTTTACGGCCTTCCTGGCACCACACCACAAGACAAAGGGGAAAAATAGTTATATGTATGGCTCCTATAAATCATCTTAACTAAATTACTGGCCTGCTTTATTCCATACATCAGGAAGCACACTTCATTGAAAGGAGAACCCACTCTCATTTAGCCAGAAAAATAATGAAGGAAACCAAGTCCTCCTTATATCAGAGTAATACGGTCATGATCCCATAAATACATCATATTTCAGATTGTTTTTAAAGTAATCTCCATCGAAAGTTCACATCCCGATTTGTGGCCAATGAGAAAATGCTGTGCAGAAATAGTGTCAAAGGGAAAAGGTGGCAATGTTTCTTCTCCTGATGCTTCAACCCCGGCTTCGTACAGCAGTAATGAAACTGGGTTAGAAGAAGACAAGCAGGAGAAACGAAACAATTAGAAATAGCCTGCCTTGTACATTTTGAGTAATGCATAATTTAAAAAGTCAATTCCCTGCTAGGCATTAAAATGGCCAAATTAAAACAAACAAACAAACAAGAAACTAAACCAAACCAAACTCAAGCAATCAAAAAATGCAGCCACAGACATTACAGCGGGAAATTTTGAGGATCACTTTGAGAAAATCCATCACTAGTGGATTTTCACAAGTTTTTAATCAAAACCTTAATACCGGAGATGTGCTCTTGGTCACTATGGGATGAGCACAGCCCTTCTGGAACACCACACCCTGTCCTTCTTCCCTTGTGATATGGAAGTGGGAGAGGGGGTTGCTCCTAAAAGCTAAAAACCTTTCATAGAAGCAAATTAGGCACTAAGAAATCTATTTAGCAGGAACAGAGAACTTCTGAACAAAAGCAGCATGTCAGGGGAAAACATCTTGTTTTGGTTTTTAAATGAGTTCTAAAAATCAAATAAACTTAAAAGGGAAAAAACCTGACAATAAATCTTTCACACAGAAGCCAACAAATACTCAGACACCTGTTTTATTCCAGTACTGTTTTCCCTGTCTTTCATTTAACTATTTTTACCCTGATTAACACATTTAATCATTCCATGGAAACTCTCTCCCCAACACAGGTATGTTTAGGTGAAAGGAAAGAAAATACATCTGATTTCTCATAATATTTGTATTTCTGAGGCTCCAACAATTGGCATATAATGCTAACCATAAGAGACTAAAAATGTATGGAAGGCTGTTTTGTCATTGTTTTAACTCTGAATTCCTTTTATTTTCTTTCTTTTAATATTTTAACTTTTCATATCAAACTGGTGGGTTTTTTTACCAGCAGCAAATGTAGTACATTTATCTACTGCAACCAACAGACCTTCCTGGTGAAATTACTGAAGCAGTGTGGCCCTCAAGTATTAATTACACCTTAAATTACTTTCTGGGGCAGAATGACTGGTCCAGTTTTTCTGGTCATAGGAACATTACCAACAACAGACTCTACAACATGCCCGAAGACATTCAGTGAGTCAACGCAAGACCCAGAAGAGATCTACAGAACTGAAGAGCCAAGCCTCGGTTTTCCCCTGCAAACACTCTACTGCACTCCAAACTCTGAAATGAAATGCCCGAAGCAAACAGAGAGAGCAAAGTGAGGACAAGACAAAAGCTCAAAGCTCACATGGAGAGGGCAAATTCTTGTTTGTCCAATTATTTGAACCAGGGAAAATTAGATGGGGACGCAGTATAAAAAGGAGAAGATGATAACAGATAATGAGGTTGTTTTTCATTTAAAACAAGATCTCCCTGTAACACTTAGCCTTAAAATGACAGAAAAATAGGTGCAAATAATTTCTGGTTTTGGAGAGACTGTTGCTTCTACAGTTAATGCCTCTTGGTACCATTCCCACTTCTAAGGGGAACTGAGGAGCAAACCAAGGACCTGTTGAGAAACTGATTACAAAGGATGATAGGTGCATGCGTTGGCTTCTGAGGCCAACACCACCTTGAGTTCATTAAGAAGTCTTACGGGAACCACAAAGATGTCTCGAAACTATGCTTGCTTCCTCCTCCTTCTTTCCAAACACGTGTTAGAACAGTAGCCGGAGATCAGGCCAAATACGATGCCGGCTAAGACACCGGCTTCCCTACAAACAGCCAAGAAATGCCTTGTGGAGCAGATGTCTAGCATATATTTTTCAGCTTTGCCTGAATAAACATGATTTTCTAACACATAAAGACAGGTCTGGTTTCTATAGCACAATCATATTTTCCCCACAGACAATAGACTTCTATTTACATGCTAATTAGGAAACAAGAAACATAACAAAGCCATTTCTGTTTTCAATCACACATGCCACCAGCAACACTCATGGTGGTGTTCCTTTCTCATGCCATGTCCGCCTACAGAGATAAAAGGCAGCTTGACACATCAGAGGGTTCAGAATCATCCAACCTTGGGCCTTTTAAATAACGAACTAGGAAAAAAAAAAGGACAGGTGGAAAAAACAAGGTTCACCTCAACATCACTCATCTTCAGGCATACAGCAATCTCACCATCATGATATTTCTTAATCCGAGATTATTTTCCAGGTCATCAATTCAATTTCTCAACTTCTTACAGGTCTTAGTACTCCATGTTAAATAATGTCAGGTCAATCAATCATTATCTCTAGGGCTTTAATTTTCCTTTCAAGACGCTGCCATTATAAAACTGGAGTTTTCAGTCCCCATTCCTCACTCCCAGCCATAAATTCACCTACCTGGTACCTTCAATTGTCACCTTCTTCATTTTATTTTATCTCTGCATGCTTGGTTGGCACAAATAAAACATACACACACACCCGAGCGGATTCAATAAACCTCACCTGTACTTCTGGGTATTCTGTTTCAGCACAATGACTTACTAACAGTCCAAGAAAAAAAGTAATAATTGCTGTCAAAACAAATAGAAATACTAGATTCAAAATCCTGAAGTGTGAAAGGGAGAAGGGAAGATGCCACTGCTTTAACTAACACCTTAAATTTCATCATGCTTCAAATGAAGGACTTGGTCAAACTCAGCTCTTACCTACAAGCTTCAAAGCACTTCAGATAAAGACTCCTTGAGACTACATGGACAAATTTTCAAAGCCCCTGGAAAAGATGCTCACGAAAGACTTCAACGATGAAGAAGTCCCTAAGTGCAATCACTCCGAGCTCTCGGGATACAAGGGACTCTATTGTCAAGCTTCTCTGAGCCGCCAGAAGGACACAAAGCTCAGCATTCACTCAAATAAGAAAAAAAACCCAAACAGCAGGTGAGATTTTGACTCCAAAAGGAAAGGTACTAAGTAAAACGCTGTAAGCATTTGCAACTCAATATCACAGAAATGTGCATGTTGTTCACAAAGATAAGCCTTGAAGAGCCATCCAAGCTGCACATTCACTGCATTTCGAAGGGCTGTGCGGGCAAGGAGCTGACCGGTTTATTTCCGTCTTTCATCAGAGCCTGGTTGAAATTTCAGTAGAGAGACAGCAACGCGGGTTTGCCTGGTGAAAATGTCGTTTAGCCATTCAGATGGAATAAGAACTGGCTGATAACACCAACGATAACACAGAAGAGTTGGCTCTTTATCAGGGAGTGCAAGGATAGGATGAGGAGGAATGATTTTCAGCCAAAAGAGGGGAGATTGAGATGATATATTATGAAGAAATTTTTCCCTGTGAGGGTGGGGAGGCCCTGGCCCAGGGTGCCCAGAGCAGTGGTGGCTGCCCCATCCCTGGAGGGGTTCAAGGCCAGGTTGGATGGGGCTTGGAGCCCCTGATCCAGTGGGAAGTGTCCCTGCCCATGGCAAGGGGTGGAACTGGTTGGGATTTAAGGTCTTTTCTGACCCAAACCATTCTAAGATTCTATGATAATGCTATTGGCAGGAGACTGCTATTTAGCAATATCTGAGATAATTAACCCATACATCATTAGTATTACTTACATATTAAGTAATATGTAAGGGGCTGGAGAACAAGTCTGACGAGGAGCGGCTGAGAGAGCTGGGGTTGTTTAGCCTGGAGAAGAGGAGGCTGAGGGGAGACCTTATTACTCTCTACAACTGCCTGAAAGGAGGTTGTGGAGAGGAGGGAGCTGGGCTCTTCTCCCAAGGGACAGAGGACAGGACAAGAGGGAATGGCCTGAAGCTCCGCCAGGGGAGGTTCAGGTTGGATATCAGAAAAAAAATTCTTCACGGAAAGAGTCATGGGGCACTGGCAGAGGCTGCCCAGGGAGGTGGTCGAGTCGCCTTCCCTGGAGGTGTTTAAGGAACGGGTGGATGAAGTGCTGAGGGACATGGTTTAGGGAGTGTTAGGAATGGTTGGACTCAATGATCCAATGGGTCCTTTCCAACCTGGTGATTCTATGATAATTCTTGGAGGATTTGGTGTATCTGCACTTCTAACACATATCTGGCTTTCTCCCATAATCAGCAATTACTTCATGTGATATGCAACATGTGATGCTAGATTTTTTTGCCTGGTAACATGTAATTCTCAGCCTAGCTGCTTGCTAATGCATATTTATTCCTGGCAAGCAAGCTACTATGTCACACTTCAATTGGTTTATAAGTTTCTTGGAGCTGGGAATAATTCTTGCATATGGTGCAAAACGCAACACAAAGCTCTGCTGAGAAATAAGTACTAATCTGATACAGGATTACTTTGCATTTTCTTGGTGTAAAGCCAATGTAACATTGAAACCTACCTCTTCTTGCATGCACTGTAGAGAGGATGCGTGCAACTAGAGCCCCATACGATATCTACAGCCACGAGGATCTGAACACAAGATTTTTAGGAAACCCTGAACTATGCAGCTTGTGAAAGATTAAAATCAACCGACTGTTGCTTCAAGTTTGATACACAAGCATGCAAAAAAAAAAGTCTATTAAATAGTCTTACAAAACGCTTAGTCAAGAAAACATGTGGAAGCTACGTCAGCAACAGGGAGATGTGCAACACCCAGAGTTCTGGGGAAAAAAAACGGAGTAACCTAACAATTCTTCTCCTTTCTCCACCTTTCTCTGCCCAAATAAAATTCACTCTGCTTCAGTGGTTTCAGTGGATCCTGAAAACAAGTATTAACACGAAGCTCATGTGCCTGAATTAGACTGAAATTCATGAACACAGCCATTCTTCTTCTAAGCAAACATTTTTTGTTCATAATAAGGGTATTTTATACAGACTTAAAGAGGTATTGCAGCTTCCTTGAAATACACAGGATGCCCTCAAATATTTTTAAGATCTCAGAAGATTTTTGGGCCCAGAAGAATTCCAAGTATTTCGTGTTTTTCAGTAAGACGGTGTGACTTGTGAGAAGCAGGATTCAAGTAGGTGAGTTATTATATTTGATGGAGCATTTAATCATTTTTATTTACTAGGAGAGAATTCAAGACCACGTCATAACCTTTGCAGGGATGGTTAGAAAAAAACCTGCAATGATAAAATGGCTAAAATATAACTAGGGTATTTAATTGGTTACACGCTGTTTGAAAGGTGATGGATATATATGTGTTCTGCTGAGCTGCTGCTTTCCTGCAGTCTACAAGACACACAAAATGTTCAAGGTAGAGCCTGGAACTCTTCCAGAACCGTACAGGGCAAACACGAAGTTCACTGATTTGTTAGGAAGCTTCTGCTATTATGTTTCAAGTCAATTAGAAGTGAAAATTAACATTTATTAAACCCTCTGACAGGAGACAGGACCCTTTCATTAAACACAAAGGACATAATTAGCAATAATAAGTATACCTGGGGGTTCTTTGTGCATGGTTCATTGTGTTTGAGATGCAACAGGAAAACTCTATTTGCACCCATCATTGTGAGCTGGAAGACACAAGGGCATTAAAAATTACAGCCTTTTTTATAATTACTACTGATCTTTATTTATTTTTTAGTTTTAAACACTTACAACAATGAAAAACTAATACCTGTTGCAAATGACTAGCAGTTTATGAGCTACATATATTTCATGCCACTTAAACAACTTAAACAGCTCTAGGTTAGAAGTTATTTTTTTAATTGATGTAGTTATAATGGTAAGACTTAACCAAATGCATTTGAGAAGATTCCGAGATCTCATTTCAGTACTTAAAGAGGGCTTATTTGAAAGATGGGGAAAAACTTTTTAGCAGGGCCTGTGGCGATGAGACAAGGGGAGATGGTTTTAAACTGAAAGAGGAGAGGCTTGGACAAGATATTAGGACTAAATTTTCTTTGCTGAGGGTGGGGAGTCACTGGCACAGGTTTTCCCAGAGAGGTGGTAGATGCTCCATCCCTGGAAATTTATAAGGCCAGGTTGGATAGGGCTTTGAGCAACCTGATCTGTTGAAGAAGTCCCTGCTCACTGCGGTTGGGTGGTTGGACTGGATGGCCTTCACATTCCCTTTCAATCCAAATCATTCTATGATTCCATGAACTAACAAAAAGGCTCTGTGTTTCCACGTGTTTTAAAGAACTCCTGAAAAAAATCCTACGCTTAGTTTATCAGCGAGGTCGCACATTGCTTGAGATTGCTGAGAGTCTTCATTTATTTGAAGCAGGAGTTTAAAAAGGAAAATCTGATGGTGTTTCCTAAGGGGAAATCCCAGCCATCTTCACACATAACCAGGGATGTCCTTGCCTGCACTCAGAAGCCCCTAAGTTACTCCAAAAAAAGCTCTCGGCAAAGACCAAACGTCTCAGGTGGTGCTTAACAATTTAGCCCATAACTAGATACCCCGAGGTTCCATTTCTTGATGTAAATGGTCTCTGAATGATGCCTCAGGAATCAGAACATGAAGGAGACATGTTTTATACCTGCTCAGTTCAAAACAAGAGCATATTTAGCAGGTGTCTCCCTTTTATCCAACTCTTCCCCACAAGGGCTTATCAATTTTGTACCAGATTCAGTCATGGTCCATTTCTGTCACAGACTTATCAACATTGTAATTCAAATTTTGCAGGTGTGATTACACCTACATGAATACTGATGAGCCGAAAGTCTGAGAAAACGCTGAAAAATGTGGCCTGATTGCAAACTGCTGCAGCTACTCAGTATTATCTTGGCAATGTTAGCATGCGACAGGCACAACATCAGAGAGGGAGGACAGAAAAAGAAAGGAACATCAAGTCTGAACTTTCATTTAGGATGTGAACTCAATTTTTGTTAGATGGAAAATAACAAACCAATTGCAATTACTATTCCTTTTGGATGACAGAATGTTCAACGTTGCTGCTAATCCTGTCATAGGATTTTATTTAAACACTGTTGATTTGGGAGACGAGGTAAATAAAAACAGGACCTTGGTCCCAAGTTTTAATGAGTCCCACAGAATATACACTATTCAGTGTTTGCAATTCATCCATCATCTGTGTGATCCATGGTAAACAAGAAAGATACAAGTCTAGAATTCAAATTTCTCATAAAACTTGGAGCTCTGGAACAGAAATAGTAATAATTTTCCATGCCAAATATCTTACTGGAAGAGCCATAGAATCATCAAGCTTGGAAAAGACCTCTTAAGATCCTCCACTGCAACCATCATTTCAACATGACAGTGCCTACTAAACCATGCCCCAAAGTGCCACATCTATGTTCTTTTTGAACCCCTCCAGGGATGGAGACAACTGTTATAATAATAAAATCAGAATTAGTACAACAGAAGTATTTTTTTTGGCTCCTCTTACAATAAATAATTATCAGGGAAGGAGTCAACAGTAGAAATTTCCAAACTAGAATTACTGATACATTTCAAGCTGATTGTGCCGAAGCATTTGCTAGATGTCAAATATAAACATCAAGCTGGGTTGACATTTTGTTTCTCTCAAGTTTTGATACCCAACAAGAACTTTTACATTAGCCCAGTTTTTGCATCAACATGTTGTTGAAGACATCCCACGCATTTAGAAGTTCTACTGATGGGCACTCAGTAGAACTACTGACAGCTGAAATCAGCGCCTCAAACACTTCTGCTACTGAATCTGGTTAAAAGATTGCACGAAAAGCCCTTTACTTCTTCTCATTCTACTCCTTTCTTATTTTTCGATGAATTTTACTGCTTTATCCTCCAAACCAATCAAATCAAAGAGCTCCGTTGCTCCACTGCATTTACTGGACCTGCACCATTTAACACCAGCTTGGGTCTTGGACCACATCATGTTTTAGCAGAACGGAGGAAATTATAACGATCCACTGCGGAAAGTGAAGGAAAAGATCCTGCAAAATGGATTTTAACATATATTTGATGTAGTGTCTCTGCAGACATACTTGGTCCCATCCAAGATCCCTCTTTGACATTAGCAATGTTACATATATTGCCTAACCTAATGTATATTAGCTAATATAACATATATTGCCTAACCTAAAGTATATTAGCTAATATAACGTATATTGCCTAACCTAACGTATATTAGCTAATATAACATATATTGTCTAACCTAACGTATACTAGCTAATATATATTGCCTAACCTAACATATATTAGCTAATATAACATGTATTGCCTAACCTAATGTATATTAGCTAATATAACATATATTGCCTAACCTAACGTATATTAGCTAATATAACATATATTCCCTAACCTAACGTATATTAGCTAATATAACATGTATTGCCTAACCTAACGCATATTAGCTAATATATTGTATATTGCCTAACCTAACGTATATTAGCTAATATAACATATATTGTCTAACCTAATGTATACTAGCTAATATATATTGCCTAACCTAACATATATTAGCTAATATAACATATATTGCCTAATTAACATATATTAGCTAATCTAACATATATTAGCTAATCCCTTTTACCCTTCTCTTTAGTATGCAAGTCAAACTTTTAAACATCAAAAATGCACGACAACTGCCAAAGCAATAGTGCCACTGCCGACATACTGCTCTCCAAAGCTTTGCTATACAGTCAGGCTTGCAGAAAGAGAAAACGTATCAAGACTGGAGGTGCAGGGAAGTTTTGCTCCCTGAGCTCCCACTATCATCACTGTGATGTGGCAGGGCGAAGAGAGAGCAAGGTTAGAAATGTAGTAGGAGCCTGTGTGACTCAGAAGGGAAGAACTTGGATGAAACGGTGACCAATAGACATCTTAACACCTGAAAAATTTTAACCTTGATGCACTGGGGAGAGAGTCCTGACTCAAACCCAGAAGAGCCCACCTCCATATTATTATTATTATTATTATTACTATTATTATTATTACCACCACCACTACTACTACTATTATTTCCTTTGCAGAAAGGATCGGTCTATATTATCACCAATGCTAACTCTTAGAAGAGCTTCAATAAGGGATAAAGTTAAAGCACAAGCCAACATCAGAAGAATTTTTTTTCCCCTTAAAGTTGTCTTCTAACATTTAAGCCTTTCAGGCTTTTTTCTTCTCTCAAGTCTAGATATTGCAAGAAAGAGGACAGTATATGTAAAACCATGGATCCTTCTGTGAGGATGTAGCAGATGAGATGTAGCCTCCTTCAGCAGATGAGACTTTGAATAGGACGATATAACGATAAGAGCTGGGAACTCATTTAGTACAGGGCTTTGACTTCAACCAAAGGCTTGAAACACAATGATAACAGAATAAAGAGACAGTACTGAAGTTGCTGGAATGCACTGGCCCAGATATCTAGGCTGCATGAAACACCTCAAAATCAGCAGAAACGATGGCAAAAGAAATCTTTGAGTACCTCAAATCAGCTTCTACAATCTCCAGCACTGAAGAAGTAAAAGATGAGCTCAAACATTCCTACTGCTGCGGTCACTCTTCTGTCTGGAATGTCTCTGAGCTTTCCAGCTTGTATCCAGCAATGGAGATTTCTGCCTTCAAATGAGTGGCTGTGTCTCCCTTAAATTTACATGACTTCCGAACAACACTACTTATTGTCAGTACTGGATTTGCTCATTCAACTGCAAGTCACACTGCTTGATATTTTATTTTTCTGGTAGGTTTTGATTCCTATCTTTCTGTCTAAAAATTCCCCATCAAAGGAAAAATAACCCCCAAATGTAGCAATAAAAAGTAGACAAAGAGAAAAAGCAGAGACTCATATTCTGCACACTTCTTGTTCCTATTGAAGAAGTGATCAAGTGTTCTCCAAACAATTCTCCTGTGGACACAGACTCAGAAAATCATTAGCACTGTGGTCATTATATCAGGTTAGGAACAAAGCTTCATGTGAAATCTGCCTTCTAAGACCTGCCTGCAGTAAGAATTTGTGGTAAGTTAACTTCAATTAGTTCAACAGGCGATTTTACAAATTGTGCAGTTTCACATTGCATTAAACTCTGTGAAAGAAGGTTTATGGAGGAGCAGAATGACAACGCAATAAAGTTCCTGCAGAGTCTCGGCTATCCCTCAAGCTCTCAACCATGCTTTTGTGAGGTCTGGGACTCTTCTTCTCCCATGTAACAAGTGAAATGGCTTCACGTTGTACCAGGGGAGGTTTAGATTGGATATTAAGAAAAATTTCTTTACTGAAAGAGTGGTGAAGCATTGGACCAGGCTGCCCGGGACAGTTGGGGAGTCTTCATTCCCGGAGATGTGTAGCCGTGGCACTCTGGGACATGGTTTAGTAGGCACAGTGGTGTTGGGCTGATGGTTGCATGGGATGATCATAGAGCTCTTTTCCACCCTTAATGATTCTCCGATGAAGAAGGACCTCTTTTGAAGACAGTTTATTAACACAGGACACAACAAAAAGCACCATTTTCCTTTCTCTTGCTGCAGTTTCATGCTGATTCCATGTTACCAACGTAACCGCTGCCCTGCTATCCCAGACACAATACGCTAAAACAGAACTGTTCACCAGTGGTTCTTACAAATGCTTGTTTCAAGTCGATTTTTTGCACCCTAGACACCGAAACTCTATCAGTAGCCACAACAGAAGCTCAAGACCTTCAGCCATTTGGATCCAGAAGCGACTGCTGCCCACCTTCTGAGAGCAATACCTGACTTCCCGTCAAGATACACCTTGTACGTAACAGTTGACCACAAAATTGATTCTTCCTCACTAAACTTTATTTGTCCGGGTTATTTAACTGCTAGAGACTGTGAGATGGTAGCCACATGCTTCTCTGCACTTCTTAAAGGAGTGCTGAGGTTATTAACCTGTGGAAAATGCTGCCCAGATTCCAAGGAAGTGAATTTTGACATCATTCACTACGTTGTCCTTTGTAGATGGATGGCCCCCAAAACGAAGCTGATCCCACAAAAACTTAGGATGAACCTCCCCTTGACTGCACCATTTTCCTCCACATTTGCTTTTGTCGACTTGTTTAAGGATTCATTGCTTGCCTTCAGCTGTCCTTCCAGAAACCCGTGCAGCAGCAAGGGAACAGCCAGCCTTGCCAATATTTTATTTTTCTGTGCTGACTGACAACTTTCCAAGCTCAGAAAAAAACAGATGATGGGATTTGCTTACAGAAATCTCAGGACTTCTCTTGTTTCACTGTAACTCCCATTGATATGCAGCATGAGCAATCTCTGAATGCACACGGCAAAGCAACAGATCCATGGGAAGAGAGTCCTTATTTCAAAACACGGCTGCAGCAATAATAGACAAAACTCCACATGACAATGGAATAATAACAGCAAATGTTTGTACCATCCAAGTGACAGGCCTCTAGCTGCGGATACACAAAGCTTGCAGCAAGCTCATACATCAACCACGTCTTAGAATCTCTTGAGTAGGTTTCTAGCGATTGGAGATACCGTGGTTAACCTGACAAACTCCCCCTTGATTTCTTTAGGATAGGGGCCTGCCTGAAGTCTAATTATGGCCTCTTTTGTCTAACGAGCATAAAGAATCTTGAAGTGTCATGTCCTTCAAAACCCACACCATCTCTCTCACAGCCTGCCTTCTCTACAAAATAGGTATGGTTGCTATTGCTCTGCATCTTGTCAAATTAGCAAGGTATCATCAGCTTCTCTCTAGGATACTGGCTAGACATCTATCAAGACAGTCCAGTGTAGCTATTAATTCCTGGAAATGTCTTATGTTTCGGTTTACCTTGTCCTCCCAGCACTTTCATAGACTCATAGAACTGTAAAGTGGTTTGGGTTGGAAGGGACTTTAACTGAACGACACTCAAAGGCAATGAACAAAAGCAATGACCGGCGCTGCCTGCTCACACGAGTTCTGTGGGATCTGCTGCCTCTATTCTTCAGCCACTGGATTCACATGAACACAGAACAATCCTGAGGCAGAGACTTTTGATTTTCTGCTTTTCATGGCTGACCAGGTGAGACAGATGAGCTGAGAGGAAAAAAACCGAAAAGAACTGAAAAAGCAAATAAAATAAAATAAATTAAATAATCAGATTTAAGCATTAAGATTCAAGCACAAGGAGCATGGCAGGAATGTACTGAGCTGCCAATGTTCTCTTTGAACAAGGGAGATTACACTTTTATTGGGCTGGAGCATAGAAAAAACTCCACTGCTGCAAAGATTTCAGGGCTGTCCAATGTTCAGAGACCAAGCTCCATCTTTTGTTTTAGGCAGTTAAACCAACAGGGAGTACAACCCAAACAGAAATCTCATATCGGGAGTATGTGAGCAGTGGAGTTCAGTTGAGGCTGCCAGGGAGAAAAAACATTGCCCTAGAAAAGCCCTGGCAGTGTCACTCGGAGGTTGCCTTCTGTGGAGGACAGGAGGAAAGGATGTTTTGAGGTAAATTGCTGGCTAAAGAAAGGCTTGGAGACATGCTGAACCATCCCCTGCTGCTTGATTCCTACAGTACTGTTGGAAATTGGAGTTCAAGTATATACTGTAATAAATAAAGACTGAATCCAAGGATATCTGACCTCAAAACCAATTTCTTCTCTGAACTAAAATAACCTACAAGACCTTGAATTCCAGCTTGTAACTCATGTCAAGCAGGATATGGGTAAATTGTAATTTATCTTGTCAAACAACTTATACTTAAATGACCTTTTCTGAATGTGCATAATTTTGCTTTCATTTGAGACAGTCACAAAAACATATCCTTAAGGAAAATTTTCTATGGTAAATAGATTTTGTCTACAGGGAGACTCAACAGGTTTTCGCACCTGCCCATGAGCCTGCCCAAAGTTCTGACTTTTGGTGCTAACATATTGTATGGAATAAATTGCTAAAAGATCTCATTACATGAGATGGTTCCATCAAACAATTTTCTTGTCATTAAGTGCTCTGTAGATACACTTAATGGATAGTACTCAGATGCTCGCAGAGAAAGAAATCCAAACCCTTCTGAAAACTAACCCCAAACTACTTATTCATTAGCTTAAAACACCTCTGTAATAGGCAATTATTGAAAGAGCATTATTTAGTGCTGGGTATATTTTCACCCAAAGAAATAATAACTAATTGAGAATGGTGATGTTCCTAATATTTGTCTCTGGAAGCTTCACTGATTACATTCATCTTCTAAACAGCTTCTTTCCCTCAGTACTACTCAGGCTACAGACAAGACAAGCGAGAAAGAAAAAGAGCTGCTGAGCTCCCTGAGGTTTTCTACAGGGACTGTAAATGCAGGGAGAACAAATGTTTCTGCTTGTTCAGCATCCATTTTAGCATCCAAATAGAAATACTACCGCAAGCCCAGTTTTTCCTCTGACATTGCTTCTACATCAAGGCACGGCTAAGTATGAGCAAGATCCTTGCTGTCGAGCAACTTCTCACCAGCCTGTTCAGAAAAAGCCTTAAATGAACAAAGGAAACAAAACAAAAAGCCCCACCTGTAAGAACAGAAAAGATTCCTGTGTGGGAGCATTGTTTTGCCCAAATCTGCTTGGTTTTTCCTCAGTAATTGAACACATAAAGCTCTAAAAGAGCTTCAATTATATTCAAGTTTAGGCTCCCTTTCTTGCGCCCAAGGGAAACATTAAGCACAGGAGTTGCTGTAAAGTCCTGGTAAAGTTGGTGGAAAGAGAACAGAAATGCTCTCCCAGTTGTAAGCAGCTCGATGGATTATTCTGCAGGCACCTGCATAACACCAAGGCTCTGGGATTTTATTAAACCACAAAATGAGCTCTTGTTGCTTTTATTAAACCATCATGCAGAAATTCCCATCACCAATACCCCCTAATGAAAGGTCCCACACAAACATAAAAACAAAGGAAAACCTCTCAAAGAAACAAAATTTAAGGCAATCTCAGTTTTTGGTGGTTTTTTTTTTTAATCTTAGCCTTTATCAAGGGCCCTCTGTCATCAGGGTTAACACAGTGGTGCTGTTCTGTACCAAAAGGAGGTATCTTCAAAATCCTGCACACAATTGCATCTCACCCTCTTATCTGCCAGATCCACGTCAATAAATAAAAAGATTTCTCTTCCCCAATGAGTTTTTCAAAGCTGTTTTGCAATGTGTGCAAGCACCTGACGGGTCTGATGGCTCGCAGCAGTTCATCAGCTTCTCATACAAGCGAGAACCAAGTTCATGGCTTCTATAGCTCAGCAGCGCTCCATCAAAACACAGGGAACAAACATCAGGAGCAGGGCTGCACTTCGCTGACCTACTTATTGCCGTCTCAGGGCAAACTCTGTGTTGCTCTTCATTGTTCTTTCCCCCCTGCACCACCAGGTAACACACTCTTCCCGTATTCTCGGGAGATACGGGAATTATACCGGCTAAGCCATCATTTCAAAGCACTGTTGTCACGGATCCAGCCTCCTTTCCTGCCTTGGAGTACAATGAGATCAGTGCCTTGGTATTCTAAACCACTGTGCTAACTTAAATTACCTTAATCTCAAACCATGCCTGCTTTAAAATATCTTTTCTTTCTTAGTAATACTAATAAGAAGCCAAACTGCACGGACACAGAGGAGACAGCGCTTTAGATTTAATACAGCACATTTAAATTAAATGGGCTTAACACACTGCTTTCTTTTCCTTTTCAAGTACCATCTTTCATCTGCAGATCCTATAGTTGATTCAGCCTTGATAGAGTTAGAAAAACTGACAGCTCCAATATATAAATATTTTAAACATGCAAGGCAGGGCTAGATCCCAAAGGAAATATCCCAGCTTTTCCAATATTCACATTTGATTACTTACGTGGTTAAATAAGAAAGGAAATTGGTAATAAATCTACACACAGGTTTGGCAGGCTGTTCCAGTTTGCCTTTCCCTGCTCTGCTCTTGTAATTACTATCTGATTAGGGGTAAGGAAGAACATTCTTGTTGCACACAGTGGAGTGGGACCTCAAAGCAGGATTCTGGATTCATAGCTCTGCCAAAGACATCAGAAAAATCTCTGGACAAGTTGCTTACGAATCCATGTTGCCCCTCCATAAAAACGAGAAGCAGCGATGCTCCCTTTTGCCTCTGTTAGGGCGTTTCAGAGGCCGGGTCTTTGCAGCAGTGGCTACTTCATGCAGAAACCGCCTTCTTAAGCAAAGACACTGACGTGTTTGCTCTGTCTTGGGCATTACAGCGCATAAACCATCACATTTAAAAAGGTTTAATAGTAAAATGTGTCCATCTACGAGGATCTGGTTCCTTTACGTATTACAGCACATCCTGCCTTCCAACATCATCCTTAGAACTGGAAGTAGAAAACAAAAGGACTCTTCTGATGGAAGTTTAATAATCTGAAATTAACCTAATGCAACCACAGAATCATAGAATGGTTTGGGTTGGAAGGGACCTCAAAGCCCACCCAGTTCCAATGCCTGCCATAGGCAGGGACACCTCCCACTGGATCAGGGGCTCCAAGCCCCATCCAGCCTGGCCTGGAACCCCTCCAGGGATGGGGCAGCCACCACTGCTCTGGGCAACCTGGGCCAGGGCCTCCCCACCCTCACAGGAAAATATTTCTGCCTAAGATCTCTTCTAACAACAATTTTATGATAAGCGGCACTGGGCCTCACGCTTGGATGAACCCCATTAGTTATAATCTCAAATTAATGCTCGCATCCTCTGCTGCCTTCTGCCACCTACACCCTTTCTGTGTTCTCATGGCTTGTTTTGCCTTACACCCCTTGACGTATTGGGTTGGGAGGTGGTGGGGAGCAACCCTCGAAGCTGGTCTCTGGCCTATATTCTTGTGTATACACCAACACAACCCTAGCCTGGAGGAAGGTTAGGCCTGCGAGCCACCGAGACTTGCCTTTATTAACCCTAGGAAACGATGTACTGATCAGTCTAAACGCTTTTCTGTTTAAATAACGAAAATGTTGGCTGTGTGTTTGCGATTTCTCTATTTCCATTAAATTTGTGTCAGCTCCTTCTCTTGAGCAACACTTTACCTTTATAACTAGATTTGCCTAGGAGCGCCGTATAAAATATTTTGTGTGCAGAAATTTTGCCTCAATCACTTAAAAATTAGTCCTTTCTTCCCCTTGAATACTTATCTACTCATGTTTATGAATAAGTTACAGCTATGAAGAATTTGCTGGCATCAGTGAGTGCCTTCTGCTTATGTTGTTATTCTTCCCAGCTCTCGGTATTCTATTTGAGACATTTGTTCTGCAGGTTTTGCAACTTGCAAGGAAATAATTTGGAAGGAATGTAAGCAGACAAATACACGCACATATTAATCCAGGCTACTTCAGAAGTGATAATACAGCACATTGGTGCTGACATCAGGGTTGTTTCTAGAGATGGTCTTGAAAATACTCCTGGAGCAGCTTAACCTCTTATTGTCCTCTGCTGCTTATTACCATCACACACTGTGACAGCAGAACTGTCCTGAAAGCGCTACCTACACAGTTTATTGAGTAACCAGTTGACTTTATTTAACCCATTGGTGAAAGATCTATTTCACTTAAGTTGCCCAACCACATGCTGAGGCAGACAAGACACTCTTGGCACAGATACTGCTGGTGATTCTATTGCAGGGTGTTCACAGGCCTCAGGAGGCTGAGACATCTCAAATCGACACAACTTGACATATCCCTCCCCCTCTTCACAGAATCACAGAATCACCAGGTTGGAAAGGACCCACTGGATCATCGAGTCCAACCATTCCTAACACTCCCTAAACCATGTCCCTCAGCACTTCATCCACCCGTTCCTTAAACACCTCCAGGGAAGGCGACTCCACCCCCTCCCTGGGCAGCCTCTGCCAGTGCCCAATGACTCTTTCTGTGAAGTATTTTTTTTCTGATATCCACCCTGACCCTCCCCTGGCGGAGCTTCAGGCCATTCCCTCTTGTCCTGTCCCTTGTCACTTGGGAGAAGAGCCCAGCTCCCCCCTCTCCACAACCTCCTTTTAGGTAGTTGTAGAGAGTAATAAGGTCTCCCCTCAGCCTCCTCTTCTCCAGGCTAAACACCCCCAGCTCTCTCAGCCACTCCTCGTCAGACGTTCTCCAGCCCCTCACCAGCTTTGTTGCTCTTCTCTGGACACACTCCAGAGCCTCAACATCCTTCTCGTGGTGAGGGGCCCAGAACTGAACACAGTATTCGAGGTGCGGTCTCACCAGTGCTGAGTACAGAGGGAGAATAACCTCCCTGGACCTGCTGGTCACACCATTTCTGATACAAGCCAAGATGCCATTGGCCTTCTTGGCCCCCTGGGCACACTGCTGGCTCATGTTCAGTCATCTGTCAACCATCACCCCCAGGTCCTTCTCCTCCGTGTAGCTCTCCAGCCACTCTTCCCCCAGTCTGTAGCGCTGCACAGGGTTGTTGTGCCCCAAGTGCAGGACCCGGCATTTGGCCTTGTTGAACCTCATGCCATTGGCCTCAGCCCATCGATCCAGCCTGTTCAGACCCCTTTGCAGAGCCTCCCTACCCTCCAGCAGATCCACACTTCCTCCCAGCTTAGTGTCATCTGCAAACTTGCTGAGGGTGCACTCTATGCCTTCATCCAGGTCATTGATAAAGAGATTGAACAGGGTTGGACCCAGTACTGAGCCCTGAGGAACCCCACTTGGAACTGGCCTCCAGCTGGAGTTAATTCACTGACCACCACTCTCTGGGCCATCCAACCAGTTTTCCACAGAGGCAGACAGTTTCTGAAGCAGAATGCTGTGAGAAACTGTGTCAAAGGCTTTCCTGAAGTCCAAGAAGACTCCATCCACAGCCTTTCCCCCATCCAGTAGTCGAGTGATTTTGTAAAGGAGATGGGACGACTGGTACCTGAGATGTTATCATTCCAGAATGGACTATCAGAGAAGGAGAGGAGAAAGCCTTAATCGGAGCTCCCTCTCAGCTGGTCTGAGATCCCCCACTGATGTCAACAATCTACAAACACCAGAGTGTTTGCAGAATATCTAAGGACTTTATCACCGAACTGTACAGGTCGTGTTGAGATCACACATTAAAAGAGGAATTGCAGAAGCTACTTTTCATAGAATCATGGAAAGGTTTGGGTTGGAAGGGAACTAAAGATCAGCCAGTTCCAGCCCCTCTGCCATGGGATCTTCCAGTGGATCAGAGTGCTAAAATCCTCATCCAACCTGTCCTTGAACACCTCCAGGGATGCGTCACCTTTTCAGAAAAGATGTCAGGATAAAGATTTGATGGTGGAGACCAGAGGAAGTGAAACTATTCTATCACTATATGACCCCAATGATCTTTTGACCTCGCTTTCAAAAGTTTAACTAATTCGCAATCCGTTTTTTTAGATATTAAATAGATGCAAGAATGGCAAAATCAATGCTACCTGAATTTCTTAGTGTTTCATATAGCTGGTCTATACACCAGCTCCATTTACTTCAGTAGAGACTTACTAATTCATAGCAACCAACAACCTAGCCTGGATTGTCTTCCAGTAATCAAATTCATGACAGTCTACCACAGGCATGAAGACAATTTGCAACTATTGACTTCAATCATGCAGAATTGAAACCTAATTAAAAGTAAGTGAGGCTGTCACCCTCAAGCTTGACTTTTTATTTATTTTGTATTCTGACAGAAACAGAAAAATGGTGAAAAACAAAGAATGGAATCAGCTCAGTTGTCTTAGAAGTTAAGATCATTTCCAATTCCCAGTTTTCCTGGTATACATTAGGCATGTTCTATGGCATTTAATAATGCATATTTTGGGGCAACGTATATCAGGATGTCAAAAGGTAACAGGTAGACTTCATTGTGATGCAAGCCTGACACCGGAATAGGAACATTGAAGGATTCAGCCCTTTAAAATTTCAGGAAAAACAGCAGCAAATTAGAACTGACAGGATGTTACTTTGATCTGACAATCATGACTGTAACTCACATTGAATATCAGTTCCCTTTTAGTTCCAAGAAGAGTGGATACACACTATGCAGTTTGTGCATCTCATCATGTAACAACTGATAACACCAATAAGCTTTCCGAAAGCAGAGCTGCTTGGAAGAACTATGTATTATTTTGCTTTATTTTGACATCCACATGCTCAATAGAATCTATCTGCAGATATATCGAGAGTCACGTGCATGGGCAAAGATGGGAATCTGTCACTCACCATGAGAACTATATCTTCTATATAAGTATTTTTCTTGCCTAAGCAACAAAAGAAAGTGAGTTGAAGGAAGAAGAATTTTCTGTTTGCAGTTTCTATATTCTGTGTGGTTTATACTGGGATGCTTTCAGTTAACAGATAAGTGGTAACTGTGCGCAGTCTTACATTATGAAAGACTGAAATGCTATTTTCTTTTTATTAAGCAGCCTGAAATAAGCCCTCTCACTTAGTCGAGTGGGGGGAAAATATTACCAGTAGACTTATCGCAGCTTCAGGGACTAAAGCAAGAAAGCAAGCTTTAGGGTATTGAAGTCTTCATAAGTAGGAGCTAGCTGAAATTTTGGAAAGGACATTTTTGTGTCCATTCTAACCTTAACAACTCTGTGATCATGTAATTCACTTATGGTCAAAACCAGATGAGATCAGACAAGCATCTAAAAACTTCAATTTCTCTCCAACTATTACTATTTCATCTTAGCAAGCATTGGACATCAAAATGGTGGTTCCATACACCAGCTCAACAGTCCACATTAAATGCCTTTTAAAACGTTCTACATCAAAGCAAACCTCTCAACAGGAAGCACTGAGATTGTTACAGGACTTTCTGGACCTGAAGTATAGGGCTCAACATAATACAGAGCACTTCTATCGCACTTTATATTCTCACAGTATGTACGGACATTCATTTGTCAAACATTACCTAAATATTTTTTTTCCTTTCTTTAAAGAGACATATCCACCCCCACCCCCAAAATCACAGATAAATGTAAAGCTATACACATACTGCTAGGAGTTATGCTTCCTGTAAGTTCATTTGGCTCAGAACCATTCAGGATGTGGGCAGGACATTGTGGAGCAACTGCTGGATGTCTAATGGAGAAGGCAGTGTGCATTATAGCCACGAAGGTTTCTTGCTAGTTGTAACCTCATGACATCTCTGCAAGAATTCTGGAGCTTCTATTCCAGCTGAGGAAATGATGTTCCTTTTACTGTCAGCATGATAAGGAGACCTCTTGGACCAACGCAGTGTCAGAAGACTGAATTTAGTCCTGTTTAAAGAAAAACTTGTGGGCTCCAGTTTGTTCCTTTGTTTGATGAAACAATGGCCATTCCTGCTTGTGAATAGTGAAAAGACATCTTCCAGTTTACAACCATGTTTATCTGCTGGGGAGAGAAATCTGTAAGCTGGCCTTTATGCATCTGTGGCTTCTTCTAAGCACTGGTCGTCAGATTAACGACTAGGAATAGAGCAGGTACCACAACAGTCAACACTGAAACACATCTCCAAGGCTACTGAGGGCTTATATCTTCCATCACTGAACAGAACTGGCCAGGATCATGAAGACGTGACTGTAAGAGGTCAGTCAACGAGACAGATCCTTTCCACAGACTTGGTCAAAAGAGAGCAACAACACTGAACTGGGTGGAAATTCTTCCTGCGATCTTGTTCTTTATCAAGATAGAGATAATTATGCTTGAATAAGAAGAGTCCATACCATAGTGTGAAGAAACCTGAAATAGATTCCCCAAGTAAGTAGCACTGCATCTCTGTGCCACCACATCTTCCTTGTAATTGAGAAGCCACAAGCATTAAAATTGCTTTGATGATCTTGCTGCACAGCTCCCGAAAAACAGAGACCAAAGAAGAAATTCAGTATGTTACTGCAAGGAGCAGCATTAAAACATTTCCACTTATTTGCAAAGGGACGATAACATCAATCAGGAAAGACACCAAAGAGTCTTTACTAGTCAAAATCTATTTGTTGTCTTCAAGCATAACTTTGTCACATTCAGCTGCAGAGCAGAAAAGCCTTTTGTGAGACAATGACTTAAAAGAGTTGTTATAAGACAGGTGCAACATCTGGAACTTCCAACACTATTTCACGTCTTTATGACATTTCTCAATGAAACAGCACCATCTTCCAGTTGCATGACAACCAGCTATCCACACAATGCAGTTTGTGTCATTATCACTTATTTCATTCTAGATCACATTCTTACTGTATGCACCATAGCGCACCAAGCAGTGTTATCAGCTAATGACAAGCAGTAGGTTCTCACAACTCATGTTAGAATCATAGAGTGGTTTGGGTTGAAAGGGACCTCAGTTCCATCCCCCTGCCATGGGCAGGGGCACTTCCCACTGGATCAGGTTGCTCCAAGCCCCATCCATCCTGGCTTTGAACACCTCCAGGGATGGGGCAGCCACCACATCTTCCCTGGGCAACCTGGGCCAGGGGCTCACTGTCCTAACAGGAAAACATTTCTTCCTGAGATCTCATCTCACTCTCCCCTCATTCAGCATAAAACCATTCCCCCTCGTCCTATCCCTGCACCCCTGTTAAAGAGCCCCTCCCCAGCTTTCCTGGAGCCCCTTTCAGTACTGGAAACTGCTCTAAGGTCTCCCCACAGCCTTCTCTTCTTCAGGCTGAACAACACCAATTCTCTCAGCCTGTCCTCATACAGGAGGTGGTCCAGCATGTTAACCCCATGCTTTGAGTTTCAGGCTTGAGGAGCCCTGTACCTCCTTTTAGTACCTGCTAACTTTCTGGATGATGACCTCCTTCAGCTGCCAACCAATGGATCACCTTTACACCTAATGGTTTGGTAGGGGCAGGATTCAGAATGTCCGTAGCAAAAAACTCTAGGAGATCCTTTGCCGAGGGAAGAGATGCATTCAAGTCCTTCACATTGACTATGAAAGCTACAGTTGTTGTGACAGAGCACACTCCCCAAAAATCAATTTTGTAGACAAAGAACTGAAAGCTGGGAAATATTAGCTTTGCTGTTGCCTAGTACATCCTGGAGTTAGCTGCACTGCTTTATCATACGTTAGTTCCATCTTTCACAATCATATCCTTCTTTCATCTCTTCCTTACTCTCCACAGACACAGGTCCATGACGTACAAAGCAGGTTCTCTTCACTTAACCAACAGCTATTCAATAAGTTGTCATGTCCGTTATCGTTCAGTGAGAGGTCCTTTACCTTATTTACAGCACATTACTCTGAGCTTTCCCTGAAGATACAATTAAGCTCCTCACTGGGGGTTTTTTATTGCTCCCAGCACTCTATCTTTGAGGTTTTCAGAAACAATTTATTTTTCACAGCATCTCTAAGAGATAAAAGACATAATGTCCAGATGACAAAGAGCAAACAGAGAAAGAGGGCCTTAATGGTCAAGGGAGGCCAGGAACTTCAGGTGTTTAATTTCCAGTGCCTTAGAATGTGGTATAGACGGTAATATAGCTTTGGATAATGGTTCTCCATCACTTTCAAGCACAGCTCTGCCTGCTCAACACTTCTGTGAATATGCAAACTAGCAATATTTTTTGCTGTAATAATTGTGAGCATATGAATGAAACTATATACACCAGGAGAGGCATTTTCTGTAATACTAGTTATCCCCAAACAATACATTTGCTTCCAGGCACATCAGCTCCCCAAAGCAATTTATTTCAATCAGTAAGGGCATTGCTGTAAGAAGAAATTTATCCCTATAAAGAGACACAAGAGTAGTTCCTATACGCAATTTAGATCCCATTTTGAGGCTTTAAATGGTACTTTGAACACGTGATGACAGTTAAGACAGTGAATTTCATCTTCTGTGCTCTATTATGCGGTTTTCCATTCAACGTTACCATGTTTCTTGTTGTCTTTCAATACAAAACAAGAATGCTCTTAAACAGCTGCTAATTTTAGTGCGTATTTAAACAATAAACTATTGAATTGTTTGTCCTCCCAGTGTATATCAGGTAAGACAAACTTGCATCTGCAAACGCAGTCGTACAGATTAAACTGCATCTAAAAGCGAAGGAAAACGCTAAAACCGACCAATCAGAAATCTCAAGAAGCTGGAGAAACAAGCAGCCATTATCCAGGCGCTTTAATAACCCTACACAATTAGTAAGTCTGCTTAAGAAAATAACTATTTCTGCTCCCCGCGCAGCTGGCAGAGAGCAGTCCTTTGCATTTCGGTCTTACTCAATATATTATTGCCACCTGAGGACTCGGTGTTAAAGACTAATGACACACACACACTACACTAAGGCAATAAAAAGACCACTTCCAACACCCAATTGTTACTGCAGTCACAGCAGCATCCCCCAAAAGCCAGATCCTATGGCACGAGATCACTCACATGCCCCAAGCAGGTATAAGCTCCGTTCAAAACAGCATACACTTAACCGAACCAAGACAGGCAGAAAGAGAAATGGCCATATTTTGCAGAAAAGTGATGGAAAGATGGAATAACTTGCCCAGAATTACAAGGGAGCGTGTGGCAGCGGTCAAGTTGCAGAACCTCATATCGAGCCCTTCAACTCTATTATTTCTCTTAGCCTCTCACTCAACAAAATCAGAACTAATTGCATGGAAACACAATAAAGCACACACGACTGCCACGATAAAACTATCAAAACTATCAAAACTGAGGAGCAGAAAACATTGGACAACAAGTATCGTTGGGAAACACTGAGTGATAGAACTAAACCAGCATGGATTTCTACCACACTGAGTAAATCTGTGCAGGCTATCAGCAGATATCTATAGAAAAATCACTTTTTTACAGTGTAAGATTACAGTTCACACACACCTTAATTCCAAAGAACCAGCGTAAGAGAGAATAGCAGCTTGGAGTTCCAGTACTAAACAGGTTTTTTGTATTATTTTCCTGTGAAATCCTCTCCTTCACAGGATTTTCTTCCCTTTTCTGTATCTCTTCATAAATATGGAGTTTATTCAGATGTGTATAAGAGACTCACTTTTCCAATCTAGTGCTTCACTGAGCTATAACCAGGAAGCACTTCTCTACCCATTTCTTATCCCCACTCCACCCTAACCAGGAATCCTGTCATTTAGAGACTTTTTTCCATCCAACTTGTAGGCCCACAAGTAACAAACAGCATCCTGCTCCCCCAGCGTCCTCAGAAATCAATACCCTCATCACCTTCAAGGAGATGACTTTGTCTCAGGGGCTCTAGTAGTGTTCTAATACCCTTTACTACACTTCATGTAACATAACAAGCACCTTGCTCGATAAAGTGAGATCTTATCGATACGGGGACACAGCGAAGAGACTACAGCCAGCATTTCCCAGCATATCGGTCCCTCGAGCAGTCAGCACAGCCTTATGACCAGGGCAGGAGAGCTGCAGACCAATCCCTCGGCTTTCACACTCAGCTGTGTTGTTAAAATTGGACAGAGAAATAGGAGAATTAAGTTATCATAGAATGGTTTGGGTTAGAAGGGACTCTAAAGTCCACTCAGTTCCAACTCCCCTGCCACGGGCAGGGACAACCACCGCATCAGGTTGCTCCAAGCCCCATCCAACCTGGCCTTGAACCCCTCCAGGGATGGGGCAGCCACCACTGCTCTGGTCAACCTGGGCCAGGGCCTCCCCACCCTCACAGTAAAACATTTCTTCCTAAGATTCCATCTCACTCTCCCCTCTGTCAGCCAAAAACCATTCCTCCTCATCCTATTGCTGCAAGCCCTGGTCAAGAGCTCCTCCCCAGCTTTCCTGGAGCCCTTTCAGTACTGGAAGCTGTTCTAAGTTCTCCCTGGAGCCTTCTTTTCTCCAGGCTGAATGACTCAAGAAGGAAATCCTAGCGAGCCGTCCCCGTGTTCTTGAAAATGAGCCAGAGGGGAAAAAAGAAGCTTGGTTGAGCAGGGAGATCTGGGTGGATAGCAAAAAGAAGAGGAATGTCTATGAACTCTGAAAGAAGGGACAGGCATCTTGGGTTGACTACAGGGAGGAAGTGAGATCGTGCAGAGGAAAAATCAGGAGGGCTAAAGCCCAACTAGGGCTCAGATTGGCCAAGTCAGAGAAAGATAACAAAAAAACCTTTCTATAAATACATTAACAAGAAAAGGAGGACCTGGGACAATATTCAGTCCTTATTGGATGCAATGGGAACAACTGTGACAAAGGATGCGGACAAGACTGAGGTACTTAATGCCTTCTTTGCCTCAGTCTTCAGTAGTAAGGAAAGTTGTTCTCTCTGTGTACATACCCAGGAGGAGCAGAACAAAGCTCCCATGTTCTAAGAGAAGGTAGTTAGAGACTTACTCGCCGAACTAGACAAATCTATGGGGCCAAGATCCAAGGGTATCAAGGGAGCTGGCGGACGTGCTTGCCAAACCCCTTTCCATCATCTTCCAGCAGTCCTGGCTGACTGGGGAAGTTCCACTGGACTGGAGGCTGGCTGATGTTTACCCATCCTCAAGAATGGTTGGAGGGAGGATCCAGGAAACTCCAGGCCTGTCAGTCTGACCTCAGTGCCGGGGAAAGTCATGGAACAGGGGATCTTGAGTGCTATCATGAAGCACATGCAAGAGAACCGGGTGATCAGGCCCAGTCAACACGGGTTCATGAAAGGCAGATCTTGCCAAACTAACCCGATTGCTGTCTATGACACAGTGACTCGACTACTAGACAAGGGAAAGGCTGTGGATGGAGTCTTCTTGGACTTCAGTAAAGCCTTTGACACAGTTTCTCACAGCATTCTGCTTCAGAAACTGTCTGCCTCTGTGGAAAACTGGTTGGATGGGCCCAGAGAGTGGTGGTCAGTGGATTAACTCCAGCTGGAGGCCAGTTCCAAGTGGGGTTCCTCAGGGCTCAATACTGGGTCCAGCCCTGTTCAATGGCTTTATCAACGACCTGGATGAGGGGATCGAATGCACCCTAAGAAAGTTTGCAGATGGACTGAGCTGGATGGAGGTGTTGATCTGCTGGAGGGTAGGGAGGCTCCAAAGGGATCTGGGTGGGCTGGACCGCTGGGCTGAGACCAATGGCTTAAGGTTTAACAAGGCCAAATGCCGCGTCCAGAACTTGAGGCACAACAACCCTGTGCAGGTACAGACTGGGGGAAGAGTGGCTGGAGAGCTGCACGGAAGAGAAGGACCTGGGGGTGATGGTTGACAGCGACTGACCATGAGCCAGCAGTGTGCCCAGGGGGCCAAGAAGGCCAACGGCATCTTGGCTTGGATCAGAAATGGGGTCACCAGCAGGTCCAGGGAGGGGATTCTCCCTCTGTACTCGGCACTGGGGAGACCGCACCTCGAATACTGTGTTCAGTTCTGGGCCCCTCACCACAAGAAGGATGTTGAGGCTTTGGAGCGTGTCCAGAGAAGAGCAACGAAGCTGGTGAGGGGCTGGAGAACAAGTCTTATGAGGAGCAGCTGAGGGATCTGGAGTTGTTTAGCCTGGAGAAGAGGGGGCTGAAGGGAGACTTTATTGCTCTCTACAACTACCTGAAAAGAGGTTGTGGAGAGGAGGGAGCTGGGCTCTTCTCCCCAGTGACAGGGGACAAGAGAAGGGAGACCATTCTCAAGCTGCACCAGGGGAGGGTCAGGCTGAACATCAGAAATTTTTTTTTCACAGAAAGGGTCATGGGGCACTGGCAGAGGCTGCCCAGGGAGGGAGTGGACTACTCATCCCTGGAGGTATTTAAAAGACGGGTGGATGAGATGCTCAGGGATGTGGATAGTGGTTGATAGGAATGGTTGGACTCGATGATCCTGGAGGTCTTTTCCAACCTAGTGACTCTGTGATTCTGTGAACTCCAACTCTCTCAGCCTGTCCTTGTACGGGAGGTGTTCCAACCCTCAGATCATCTCTGTGGTCTCCTCTGGACTCACCCTAACAAATCCATGTCTTTCCTGTGCTGAGGACTCCAGAACTGAACACAGGGCTCCAGGTGGGTTCTCACCAGAGCAGAGGGGCAGAATCTCCTCCCTCGCCCCACTGATCCCACTGCTTTGGATACAGCCCAGGATACAGTTGGCTTTCTGGGCTTCAATTTTATCTTTTAGTTTAAATAGCCAGTTCCTCAGCAACAGACTTGGCAGCAGTTTTTTCCTCCACTGGAAGCAGCATAAAACTTCTCTTCTTCATACCTTCTGGTAAGGGGACCACTGAAAAGACATTCATAGACCCTCAGTCTGATCCCTATCCAAATTACGACACATTAACACAGTTGCATTCCCCCTTTCTGTATTTCAGTACAAAGCTGCATGAAGAAAGCAGCAAGCCAGAAATCATTGCTGGGATATTCAAGCATTCACAAACAAAAGAAGAAGTCAAGATGCCTCTGTGCTTCAGGCTTCCGCCTTGTTCTTTCTATGGATCATCTAACCAGAAGGAAGAGGTCAGCCTAGAGCTCAGATGAAGAGGTTAACCTCTGCTCCTCAAGCTGCCTCAGATCTGAGAGCGCAGCACAGCTGGAATACACAGCTCAGAAACATCTACCTCTGCACATGTTTGTAAAACTGCATTAACGTCTTATTCACAGTATGGCAGGAATGCCTTCAAAATAGTATTGAGAACAGCAGTCCAGTTCACTGTGTTTGTAGAGAGACGGTGCTTAGGGAACGCTGGACAAAGCACTGTAAGGACAGCTGCATTGTTTGTATTGTGTTGCATCTACTTCAAATTCAAGCCATTTTCACATTAGCTAAGGTCTAGCTAGCAGGCCGTAAATTTAGATGCCAGCTCCTGTTTGGTGCAAAAATGAACCAGCTCTGCTGCCATGAGTGAAATAAAACTGGATCCACCGCAGAGTAACTTAATGCGTTAGTGAAATACCTTCTCAAATTGTCAGCCTCTTGGACCACCAAGACTGTTAGGAAAATGGAGAGTCTTCCAGTCCAGCCTGCGATGCTCCAAACCTCCTGCCTGACACTGTTAGGCTAAAATAAATATGCCAGCTGAGAAAACAGCGAAGAATAATCAGAAAAAAGAGCCACATTCCTTCTTGTAACATCATTCTCAGGGATGTTACTCTCCTCTCTGAGCTGTAATTCCCCCTTTCAGAGCAAAACCCTACTTTCACTCTCATGTGCTAAGTAGGTACTGGTATTTCTTCTTTATTAAAGCCACAGACTCTCACCACAAAGACGCCGGTTTACTCTGACCCATGTGTCTCTACAGAGGTGGTTTACTCACCTGCTTTTTCATCCTGTGTGGATCTACACATGGGCACACGTGTACTGCACAAAATAAGCACGCCAGCTGGCTTAGCCAAGAAGATAAAGCACTTGCCTTTTGCCACTGAAGCAGCTTTAAAACACATTGTCAGAGGAAAACAGACGGCTCCGAGGGCTTTACAGAACCCCCTCCTCCACCCACCAGTACCTGCCACCACAGCCCTTCCATCTGCGTCCAGCTTCCTCCAGCTTTTGCCATTCCTTATATTGAGACTAAAATGCTGCTTTAGACAAGTTGGTCTGAAATATGGTTGTAAACTTAAATCTGCTATTTTTTAGTTCTCCTCTCTGCATCCTTCCAGTCCTCGTTCTCCTCCTCTCCCCCTGCCACCTCCACGCTGCTCCCACTGCTTTCCTCTTTTGGCAGCCCTGCTGACAAAAACAAATGTTTGTTCCAAGTTCACCAGCTGAGAGCTCTTAACTATTTACTGCAGAGATGGGAGGGAGGGGAAGACTCAGAGAGTTTGCAGGGCTATTTGTTCAGCTCACAGCCTCAGAGGAAGCATCATCTTCCCCCTCCTCTGCAGCCGTTGGCACAAACCCATCAACCTGGGCTCCTGTCCTCCCCATCCCCAACGGATAGGTCTGTTTGAACCTCACAACGCCACCGCATCCCATCTTGAGATGTCTTTGTGATCGTAATTCTTGTAATGCCACCGAGTTTTGGTGTTCATAGATGCGTAGAATGGTTTGGGTTAGAAGGGACCTCAAAGCTCATCCAGTTCCAACCCCCCTGTCATGCGCAGCGACACCTCTCACTCGATGAGGTTGCTCCAAGCCCCATCCAACCTGGCCCTGAACACCTCCAGGGATGGGGCAGCCATGACTTCTCTGGGCAACCTCAGCCAGGGTCTCCCCAACCTTACAGGAAAGAATTTCTTCATAAAATCTCATCCCAATCTCCCCTCTTGCAGCTCAAAACCATTCTCCCTCATCCTATCCCTGAACTCCCTAACCAAAAGCCCCTTCCCAACTTTCCTGGAACCCCTTTCAGTACTGTAAGATCTCCTCGGAGCCTTCTCTTCTTTAAGCTGAACAAGCCCAACTCTCCTAGCCCATCCCCTTGGATCATCTTCATGGCCCTCAAGAAAGCAGCTCAAAATACGCCCTCGAGATAAACCCAAACACTTTCCCATGACCAGCGCTGGCCTCGCAGTAACAAGCGGTGGCCTTGATCTCCACGCGTTGTGCCGGCGCATGGAGAATGCTCATGAATATACAATATGTTTTGAAAGAAATAAAATTAAAAACTAATTTCAAAACAAGCAGGGATGCAAGCAAATATCAAAGCACAAACTCAAGTGTTCTAGTGCTCTCAAGGGAGAGAGCTCATTCTGAAGTGTCCTTTAGGTAGAGCCCAATGTCTTTGATAGTTCACCATATTTGATCAAATAAAGCTATTGATCCTTCGCATGAAAGTTCAATACAGGCTATCAGTGCTGTAAGAATAGGACAATAAAACTCTTGGTCTTTTTGATCTCTGCTGAAGCATTTCATCTTGACATTTGTTAAATGTATCACCAGACTGCTTAAAATGAGAATAGGGGTTTAAAAGCTTACTGGAAAAGCAAAGCTCACATAGAAAAAAAAAAAAATCAGCTTATACATTTGGTAACTTTTACATTCGGTGCTTTTCATTAACTGTATTGCCCAGCCAGGTATTATTATCCAATTCCATTTTAAGCAAGATGGTGAGACCTAAATGGATTTCTAAATATATATTTTTATCCTCATTCTTACAAGTTGTTTTTATGAGGGTTTATCAGCTTCTGCACCTTTGCGGTTCATGATTCCTTCAGACCACCTTCTGACCCCACTGCAGCAATAGAAACAGGGAGTTTATACCAGAATGTCCCCAAGCAAGACAGAGCCAAATGGCAGTGTCAGCGAGCAAATGAACGAAGAGAATGTTTCCTATCACCTGATCCTCTATCAGCTCAGTCTGGACAGACTGCCAGCTCAGCGACACTCGTTGCAAATAGCAAACCCGTGGATTTTATTACTGTTATTCAGGGCATAATATTGTGAAATTTGCTATATGCATACACGCCCACCGAGGGCATGGAGGGAACACATTCGGAATCATAAAGACCTCTTTACCCTAACAGAGTTGGTAAGCTCTAAAACAGGGTTTGCAGTGAAGTTTCTGCATATGCCTCCTTCAAGGAGAATTTTAAGACAACCAGAGAAGACTCAGCCTGGAGAAAAGAAGGCTCCAGAGAGACCTTAGAGCGGCTTCCAGTACTGAAAGGGGCTCCAGCAAAGCTGGGAAGGAGCTCTTTCTCAAGGACTGCAGGGATAGGATGAGGGGGAACAGTTTGGAGCTGAAAGAGAGGAGAGTGAGATGAGATTTTAGGAAGAAATGTTTTGCTGTGAGGGTGGGGAGGCCCTGGCCCAGGTTGCCCAGAGCAGTGGTGGCTGCCCCATCCCTGGAGGGGTTCAAGGCCAGGTTGGATGGGGCTTGGAGCCCCTGATCCAGTGGGAGATGTCCCTGCTCATGGCAGGGGGATTGGAACTGGATGGGCTTTGAGGTCTTTTCTGACCCAAACTATTCCATGATTCTATGATTCTAAGACATTTGAGAAGCTAAGCCAGCTTTAAGATGAGTTCTGGTTTGAGGAAGAACCTGTATTAACAGATCCACAGCAGCCTAATCTGAATGGTTCTACGAGTTCATGATTTAAAATGCTAAAGATATAAAAATGGTCACAACGCAGCATTAAGTCATTGCTAATTCCTCACCCCTTACCTCAGCACCTGACAAGAAGCCAGAGAAAAAGGCAGCTTTTCAGCTATCGGGCCTGGACTGTGCCAGATCTAAAATCTGAGGCAGGAGGAGGGGAGTTGAGGATAATCTTTACAGGGCCAGACTGCAGGATATGTGGAGACAAGTCTAGCATTTACTTACTGTCTGGCTTATAAACTTGTAGAGAAGACAAACTGTACACAGACATAAAAATGGACTATGTATCTTGAATTACGTAGTCATGGGAGCAGCAGTTTATGTCTGGTATATTATCTCATACAGTCTTCCTACAAGTGATTCTCTGCTGAGGTGATCTCAAATGTTCCAAAGCTATTTTGTTATTCACAGATGCACACGCTTCTTCCTGCCATTAAAGCACAGACCACATAGAAAACAAGGGTTGAGCACCGTACTGGCCTGACATTCAGTTCTGTCTGTACCCCACCCTAGAATATCAAACCATGAATCTGCCAGCGTGCCTGGAATCCTAAAGTCTGGGAATGCACAGACACAACTGGAGTAAACTGATGTAGTCCATAAGGATTTATTAATTTATACTCTTTAAGGTGCTGACACCTAAATCTGTATCTTTTGAGAGGACCAAGATTTCCAAAGTATTTTCTTGTTGGATTTTAAATCCAGTCAAAGCACTGTGCCTGACATTTTGATCCTGGCTACATGATCCCTGTACTTTTGTAGAATGGACAAAGAAGAGACTGAGGAAGGCAAGGTGAAAGTATTATGGAAGTGAGGAGACCTGAAAAAAGAAAGGGAGATGGGAGGAAAAAGCCCCAGCCTATAACAATGTGTATTCTATTGAGAAATCAATATGATGACCTTCATTCTTCCCTGCCACACCATTCCCCACGCAATATTAGCCCCATAGCAAGGAATAGGTGAAGGAATAGGTTGCATCTATGGTTACCACATAGGATCATAGAACCATTCAGGTTCGAAAAGACTTCTAAGGTCATCTAGTCCAATCATCAACCCAGCACCACCAACGCCTGCTAACCCATGTCCCAAAGTGCCATGTCTAGATGCTTTCTGAACCCCTCCAGAGATGCTGACTCCACCACTGCCCCAGGAAGCCTGGTCCAATGCTTTGCCACTCTTTTGGTAAAGACATTTTTCTTGATATCCAATCTAAACTTCCCTGGTGCAACTTGAGGCCATTTCCTCCTGCCCTATCACTTGTTACTTGGAAGAAGAGACCAGTACTCACCTCTCTACAATCTCTTTTCAGGCAGTTGTAGAGTGCAATAAGGTCACCTCTCAAACTGCTCCAGGATAAACAATACCAAGCCCCTCAGCCGTTCCTCATAGCCCTTTTCCAGCTGCTTCCCCAGCTCCATTCCCCTTCTCTGGACATCTCCAGCCCCTCGATGTCCTTCTTGTACTGAGAGGTCCAAAACTGAATACAGGATTCAAAGTGTGGCTTTGCCAGCGCTGAGTACACAGTCCCCTGCCCCAGTCCTGCTGGCCACACCACGGCTGATACAAGCCAGGATGTTGGTAGCCCTCTGGGCCACCTCAGCACACTGCTGGCTCATGTTTGGATTGCATCCCTTGTCTAAACATTCACACATACTATAGTGGCAAATCAGCTTCTCATGTTGTGGGAAACAATACAGCCCGATGACATCTAATGCTGCTTCTTATGTGCTTAATTTAGTAAGCAAAGACTTAAAGTTCCATTACAGTTATCCTAGTGGAAAGCATCCGTGCACATGGCACTAGGGTCAGAACTGGATGATCTTAAAAGTCCCTTCCAACCTAAACCATTCCATGGGATCTGAACAGGCTGGACCGCTGGGCCGAGGCCAATGGGATGAGGTTCAACAAGGCCAAATGCCGGGTCCTGCACTTGGGGCACAACAACCCTGTGCAGCTACAGACTGGGGGAAGAGTGGCTGGAGAGCTGCATGGAGGAGAAGGACCTGGGGGTGATGGTTGACAGCAACTGAACATGAGCCAGCAGTGTGCCCAGGGGGCCAAGAAGGCCAACGGCATCTTGGCTTGGATCAGAAATGGGGTCACCAGCAGGGCCAGGGAGGGGATTCTCCCTCTGTACTCAGCACTGGTGAGACCGCACCTCAAGTACTGTGTTCAGTTCTGGGCCCCTCACCACGAGAAGGATGTTGAGGCTCTGGAGTGTGTCCAGAGAAGAGCAACGAAGCTGGTGAGGGGCTGGAGAACGTCTGACGAGGAGCGGCTGAGAGAGCTGGGGTTGTTTAGCCTGGAGAAGAGGAGGCTGAGGGGAGACCTTATTGCTCTCTACAACTGCCTGAAAGGAGGTTGTGGAGAGGAGGGAGCTGGGCTCTTCTCCCAAGTGACAGGGGACAGGACAAGGGGGAATGGCCTGAAGCTCCGCCAGGGGAGGTTCAGGTTGGATATCAGAAAAAAATTCTTCACAGAAAGAGTCATTGGGCACTGGAACAGCTGCCCAGGGAGGGGGTTGAGTCGCCTTCCCTGGAGGTGTTTAAGGAACGGGTGGATGAAGTGCTGAGGGACATAGTTTAGGGAGTGTTAGGAATGGTTGGACTCGATGATCCAGTGGGTCCTTTCCAACCTGGTGATTCTGTGATTCTCTGATAATTCTATGATACTCTACAGCACTCATCTTCAGTGAGGGGATCAGCTTTGGAAGCAAAGGATTCAGAATTACCAGTACGTCTGTGTGATTTCAAATCAGATTTCAAAGCCTATAGAAACGGTCGAAACTGCGTGTACGCAACCTTGAACTCCCGAAGTTCCCCCACCATTAGGAAAATTTCTGAAGTGATGGAAAAAAAAAAAAGTTAGCAAGTAACTTTGACTCAAAGCATTCCTTTCCCTTCTTTGTGGTCAGCCTCCAAGAAGCCCTGCTGAACAGAGATCAGGCTGAATGACTGAAAACAGAAGCACTTTGGGGAGCAGACAAAAAAAAACCCAAAGCAAGCTCTTTTCCCCTTCCCTTTAAGCTAAGTTTATAACTGTGTTGGAAAGAACAATGAAGAAATTCCTTTTGAGATGAGAGGGCAGGGAACTAGGGGAGAAAGAGGCCAGAGTATTTCTTTAAGGGCTTCTTTTTTCTTTTTTTTTTCCCCAGTAATATTAGTATCAAAGAACCCATTGTTGGATTCGCTTAAATCTGGATGAAATCTGCTAGTAGGCTATCAAGTCAAAACAAGACCTAAAGAGAAGTTGCATCTCCCTAAGGAGGAGCAGAAGAATGCTGCAGTTAATGAGATTTATCTTGTAGAAGAGCCTAGTAAAACCTGATGACAACTATAGAAGATTTCCTAACAGACCTAAAATACTCTGTATATGGGTCCAACTTCTTCCCTGAGATTGCACGGCAAATTCTGTACTCAGAATATAGGTGACATGAAGCTAGACCTCAGCTGTTATTTGCAAGGAGACAGGCCAAGCAATTGGCAGGTTAATATTCTTCAGACAATCTCCTGTCCCCGGAACAGAGGGAACAAGTCTCAACAAAATAAGTATCCAGGTACCAGATAGTCTTTCATACTGGTACGAAGCACGGACACACCTTAGTTGCACAGGAAGAGGCAAACTCAGAGGTGGCCAGGAGAACACACATTTCACCAGTCAAAGCATCTGAATCTTCTTCAAAGAGAACCTGGAGGGGAGTACGCGGCAGTAATCCTACACAGAGGTAACAGTCTGCACTGCTGGGAAAAAGATTCACAGGAAGACCAGATGAAACAAAGCAAACTCGCAAGAAAGAATCTGCTTTGTTTTACAGCATTTTTGATAAGAAACAAACTGCACTGCAGCTGTATTCCTGCTTAAACGAACACTGAGCACTCAGTCTCTGCTTTGGGGTGAAGTGGACCTAATGTGACTGCTGAATGGCTGGCACAACCAGAGCAAAGTCAGCAAAAAGGAGTAAGAGATTGAGACTGCGTTGAAGGATTCGGCACGCTCTACTAGGTGTGTTAATATTACAGTACTGCCTAGAGAGGACAGCTGAGATTCTTCCAGGACATGCTTTAAAAAGAAAAACTAAGAAGATTATCTGTACTCCCCAAACTTTCAGAGAGATGACAGCAGAAGAGGGAAATAGATTTCTCAGTGTTTACATAGAATAATGGAATGGTTTGGCTTGGAAGGGTTGTTAAACCCATCCAATTCCACCCCCTGCCATGGGCAGGGACACCTCCCACTGGATCAGGGGCTCCAAGCCCCATCCAACCTGGCCTTGAACCCCTCCAGGGATGGGGCAGCCACCACTGCTCTGGGCAACCTGGGCCAGGGCCTCCCCACCTTCACACTAAAACAGTTCTTCCCCACATCTCTTCTCTGTCTCCCCTCTTTCAGCTTAAAACCATTCCCTCCCATCCTATCCCTGCACTCCCTGATCAAAAGCCCCTCCACAGCTTTCCTGGAGGCCCTTTCAGTACTGGAAGCTGCTCTAAGGTCTCCCTGGAGCCTTCTCCAGGCTGAATAACCCCAACTCTCTCAGCCTGTCCTCATACGGGAGGTTCTCCACCCCTCGGGTCATCTCCATGGTCTCCTCTGGACTCGCTCCAACAGCTCCATGTCCTTCCTGTGCTGAGGACTCCAGAACTGGACCCAGGGCTCCAGGCAGGGTCTCACCAGAGCACAGCAGAGGGGCAGAACCCCCTCCCTCACCCTGCTGGTCCCAAAGCTTTGCATGCAGTCACGATATGGTTGGCAGAAACCCAGTAACAAAGCAAGAAAACACCCCAAGAAGGCCCAATCCCCCGTCTGTTGCCTCTTCTGCAACACTGCCTTTAACAATTGCTTAATGAGAGAATAAGCAGAACCAAACTAACTGATTGTGTCATTTTTTTCCCACTGTACTGTTCTACAGCATGAACCTCTCTCCGCTGTTGCCTGGCTAGTTTTGAAAAGCTTAATCAGAGATGATCCTCTAAATCTCTTCTTGGCAATGTTACTAATTTATTATTTCCCTGCAAAAGCACAGCCCTGGTATGAAGCCTAACATAACCAAAATGCTTAATTACATTCTTTCCCTTGGGATGGGGAAACCATTTCAGCCTATGCAAAAGCTAGGGTAGTCTTAGTAGGGAACACTATTGTTGGAGAAAATGGAGCAGCACTTTTTAGGAGGAATATAGAATCATTTAGCAGACTTCTAGTACTTAAAGGGGCTATAGTAAAGCCGAGGAAGGGCTCTTGATTAGAGAGTGCGGGGATAGGATGAGGGGGAATGGTTTTCAGCTGGAAAATGGGTGTTTTAGATGTGAACCTAGAAAGAAATATTTCCCTATGAGGGTGGGGAGGCACTGGCCCAGATTACCCAGAGAAGTGGCTGCCCCTTTCCTGGAGGTGTTGAAGCCAGGTTGGATGGGGCTTAGAACAACCTGATCCAGTGGGAGGTGTCCCTGCCCATGGCAGGGGGTTGGAACTGGATGATCTTTAAGGTCCCTTCCAACTCAAGCCATTTTATGACTCTATTTTTATCCCTCAAAACAAGGGGCTATACAAAATACAAGGACTTTTGCAGCACTTATAATGTACTTCTTAAACGTCAGTTTTGGCTGCAAATTGTTAGCCTTCCAACTATTTAATGAGTTCTTAGTTTATTAGTTATCCTTTAAACAGGTGAAGTAAATCAGAAAATGCTCTGCAAAATTAATCAGAAGAGATTTCTTCACAAATCCCTGCAGTACAACAAACCCCATCTATTGTGCTCTTTTTCAAGGCGGTGAACTGAAGAACAGAGACTGAGAGGCAGCCAGTCTGAGCACAAGCTCTTAGCTGAGGCATCCTAGTTCAAAATGCAGTTATCCCACCTTCTGTATGGAAAACCTGTAAAGAGAAACCAAAGTGACTTCCCCACACACGTGTTCAATTCGGATACAATGAATCAGCCTCAGAAACTGCTTATTTCTCTGCCACCCGTAGGGCTGCACCACAGGGCAATGTTAGTGCCTGAAATCAGATCTGGTGAATCTGTGGAAGTTCTGTACAGCCATACAGGAGATGCATGACAATACAGAGAATTAAATCCAGGCTTCCCAAGTCAGTATATCGGCCACATATTTTTTACTACCCGGTATAGTCTTATATAGATTCATTGGCTATGATCTCCTGTCTCAGTCATGTAAACCTGAAACAACTCAGGTGAAGACAGTAGAACCTCAGCAGCGGAACAAGTAGGACTCAGATGCATTCAACATAGCTAAAAGTGGACAAAAAAAAAAGTGGCAAAATTTGGTATTTGGTTATGCTGACTTGAATCTAACAGCATAAAACTTGCCAGTTGTTCAGAGGCATTAAATCATGCTTTGGGAAGCTTCACTGATCTCCTGGTGGCTAGATGGAAATGCCAAGCTCAAAAGAATGATTGCATGATAAGAGGATGCTCTGCCTGTGTCCCTGCTCTTCCTGTGCAATGCTTAATGCTAAACTACCTACAAACCACAGGTAGACCATTGCTGGAATTTCTCAGTAGTAAACGAAAGTGAGTAACTGTCAGTAGCAGGTTTTTCAACTGGTCAATAGATTTAATACCTCTGAGCATCAATGCAAACCCAAATATATCAACCTTTCCATCTCAGAGCACTGCTAATGTTTCAGGAGGCGCTTGTGCATCGGGATGAAGCTCAGCAGAGACAGATGCCTTCTTCTGTTTGCTTAAATGTAACATTCTCAGTGGACAGTTATTACGTAGCATACAAAATAAGTACCAGGAGTAAATTTCTTTATCTTAGATCCAGTCCTTTAGGTTGATGAATAATGCAAGCTTCAAATCCTGTCATGAGCTGGAATGTAACATTGATTTTTCCTTGAGAAAAAAAATAAGATCTTTTAACTCAAGATTCAGAGAGTGAGTTTCAAAATCAACAATGTAAATAAAACATTAGCGGCAAGCTAATGAGATTTTTCTTTGGGTGGTCTTAAACAGAGTTTGATCAACTAAAACCAAGGAAGTATTGGCAAATGTTTCATAACAATATGAAAGTGTTCAAGCCATTTTACTGGGAAAGCTTTGAAAACTTCTTTAAGCCAGTGGTATCCCAACATCTCTCTCCACCCCTGAGTAGGAAGAGACTCGAAAAAGCAGGTACTGAAGACTCTAAGGGAATTATTTGCCCAAGTGACCAGTCTAAGATCAATAATAGAATTGGAAATATACCAAAAAATGACAGCGACAGAATCCAATATTGGAACACTTCCTTGTTTATCAGGTCATGCAGCAATAGCAGCCTCAACAAAATAATGAGTCTGTTTATTAGCGGATACATTTGGGGAAAAAAATGTGCCAATCAGCTAAAGAGAGCAATAGCATCAGTTATCTTCATTGTCATCTGTAAACACCACCGCGCAGCTGCACAGTACAGACTGAAAGGGAGTAAGGTCAGCCCATGGAAAGGTGTTGGCATTTACCACACGTAGCGCAGTGCTGCGCAGTTATCACTCGCACCTGCTACCAGGCGGCTGCTTGGCTCTGTTCTGGAGCCAGAACTAAGCTTGTGACAAAAGACAGGACATTGCCATCAAAAAAAAAATCCAAACCCAAAACAATCATGGCAACGGTGCTTCCTTCTCTGTTTTTCAGAGATCCCGCTCTGCTAATTCAACCCTGGAAGAGAGATCTTTTGTTTGCAAACACTCCAGAGGGCCTTACGAAAAAGAATGGATGAAAAATCCCTGTGTTTTGGATATTCCTCTCTTCCTTTGTAATAAGAAACGCCTCAGGCCCAGTTCTGCCTTAAGAACACGGTATACTCCAAGACACTTTCTTATTTACTTCAAGTATTAAAGTGGATTAACAAACCAAGAGGATATTAACTGTATCTACATACCTGTTATAACTATTAATCTGTGTGCCATTGTGTGCTGTAGAACAAGCCGATATTAAATAAAACGAGGAGCTAATCTCCCAAAGGGTACAAACCTTTAATAGTCCTGTCCCCTCTCCTGGAAACATGCCACGTGCATAAATAATTTTTCCTTCCAGGTGTCACGGTTCTGCCAGATCCAGCGAAGAAAAATGCTTTGCCTCAATCTATTTCTACATGGCTGAAAGGATAAAAGGTAGGAAGGTTCAGATCAAAAGCCTCAGATTAATTGTTGGAACAGCCCGGGATATGCTCACATAATGGACTGGTCGCTTTTCCACAAGCAGGAGGACAGCAAGGAGGCTCTAAAGGGAAAGGGGGTGTTGAGCAGGACCTCCGCTCGCAGGGCTGGTGCGAGATAGTTTTACATCTACTGCAGTTCCTGGATCTTTGAAGAAGGAATAAGTCAGAAACAGGCAGGGAACGTCCAAGGGAAGAGTACAGAATAATTCTGAGTGCACCTTTGGGACTATGCTGCAACAACATAAGGTCCATTAAAGCCCCTCAGTTGACAGTACAGGGCAAAAAGATGTAGGACATCTAGCATACCATTAAAGGAGTTGGAACTACACCCTTTGCCAGCCCTCAGGCACCATCAACATCACTCATCGCCAAAGCGACAGAGGAGCTGACGGAGGAGAACAAGGACCTCATTCACACTTGCATAAACCAGGAATAAGAGCACAATTATACCAAAGTCAATGAAGTTAAGACGAGAACAGATTCAGCCTCATTGAAGAAGGCATTTGGATATATTATGCAGGAACTTTTACGATGTAATATTTGGCCTTGGAGATGACACTGCAATTTCATCAGATAATTAAAAGACTGAACAAAACACGACTTTAAAAGACACTAAAAAGATGCCCCTGCACCTAAACAGTACTAATGTTAGGACTGAAATAACATTAAAGGGAGAGACTAATTCTGACTGTACTTAAACTAATTGATAAAATGTTCACAGATGGTTTTATTAAGCAACAAAAAGTAGAAATTGCCACCTCAGCCATCCCTATATAACTTAATTAATCACCACACACAACTCCAATGCACTGTACACAGTCTCTGGGGAGAGGAACTGAGCAGGAAAAGGCCACGGCGAACAAAGGTTAATCACATTCCCTGATGCACTTACATGCTCCAGCGGCCAGGAGGGTAGGAAAAGTAAGTAATATCCCTGTCAGCGTACAGTCATCACAGATCAATGCAGGACAGATACAGTTAAACAAGTCAGATGGTAACAACCACTTTGTGGTTTCCATATAGAACCACTAGAAGGCCTTCTAAAAGACATTATTGTCTTTAACAAGATACTGGGGTTCCAGGAAGACAATTTAGGTAACAATTGAGTTTATGGAGTAGAAAGGTATTTATGATTAACTGCAAGCAGTTCGAAAAAAATCAGGATAAGAAAGCTGGAATGGGCAAGAAGTCCATGAATATCAGTAAGATCCGGAGAAGCTTTAAGTATAGATGATGATGACTCTTATTGTTTTTATTGTAAACTCGATGTTCACTTACTGACACCTGAAATCAACAGGAAATCTGAGTGATGGAGTGAGGGGGAACAGACTGGGAACTGCATCTGCGGATGAAATAGTAGGGACCGTACACCCCTTCCCCTCCCTGGGGCAAGGGCTGTTTTTGACAAAATCTGTAACTACAAACACTAATTTGCAACCAAGAAGAAAGTTCCTTCAGTGTTCTAACTATTAACATTCCCATTCTTTTGAAGACTGACTCCCATACCGGACTGTCCTACTTGATCAAAAGGTTTTCATAATTTCCTCTAAATTTTGCTGCTAAACCTGAGAAATACAGGTCAAATACATCGTCTACTAAAAATTTCAGAGAGGATTAAAAAGAAGAAAATTAAGAGACAGGATGATACAACCTCAAGGTGAAAAACAAGCCATACCTTTTCATCTAGTACCTAAAAACTCAGGAAAAACCACTTCCAATCTACCGCGTCTACATAGTTGTAGGTACATCGATCCACTGACCCATGGGCTGGTGCAGAGTTATAATGCTATTTACACCGTATAACCGACACCATTAAGAAAATCTATTCCTTTGTTTGGCTGCAGGATAAGAATTATCTATAGATCTTTAACCAGAATCCTGCTACAAGCCAGATCCAACGAAATCCTCAGTTCAAAGTCTTGTATTAAGGCTGCAAGCTCAGATGCCTCAGAAACAGCAATTCCTCTTCCAAATCGTTGCTAAGGAGGTTAGGTAGGATGTTACTTACTGCATTCCAGCCAGCTTTTGGTTTACACCACAGTCAATCAATCAATCTGAATTTGTTTTCCAGTTCCAAGACAGCATCTGAGGCTTTGTGGAAATGCAAATATTACTACAACAATTAATAAAGTGTCCCCTGTTCCTACAAAAAGAGGTTTGTCTAAGAACAACCATTTTTTATTCCCCCAAAACTGTGTATTGGTCACAGATCTTTAGCTGATCAGAATTCTGCCCTTTTTAACAGAGCTGTGCCCTTCCAATCTACTTACAGGCCTGGTGTCCTGTGCTTAAAGGGTGGTAACAACCTTTCCTGCGCACTTTCAAAATTCATTCCCAATGGAGAAAAAAACCAAAATGAACAATACAACCTTTAAGAACAAAAGCTACAGAGAGGAGGATAGTTCTACAAAGAGCAAAATCATAGAAACATAGAATGGTTTGGGTCGGAAAGGACCTCAAAGTCCACCCAGTTCAACCCCCTGCCATGGGCACCTCCCACTGGATCAGGGTCTCCAAGCCCCATCCAACCTGGCCTTGGACACCTCCCAGAGATGGGGCAGCCACTCTGGGCAATCTCAGCCAGGGCCTCTCCACCATCACAGCAAAACATTTCTTCCCAAGATCTCATCTGAATCTCTCCTCTTTCAGCTTAAAACCATTCCCCCACATCCTGTCCCTGCACTCCCTGATCCAGAGCCTCTCCCCAGCTTTCCTGCAGCCCTTTTCAGGGCTGGAAGCTGCTCTAAGGTCTCATCAGAGCCTTCTCTTCTCCAGACTGAACAACCCCAACTCTCTCAGACTGGTGTCATACAGGAGGTGCTCCAGCCCACGGATCATCTCTGTGGCCTCCTTTGGCCCCATTCCAACAGTTCCATGTCCTTCCAGTGCTGAGGACTTCAGAACTGAAGGCAGGGCTCCAGGTGAGGTCTCACCAGAGTGGAGTAAGGGGACAGAATCCCCTCCCTCACCGTGCTGGTCTGGCTGCTTTGGTTGCAGCCTAGGGTTTGGTTGGTTTTGTGGGCTGACAGTGGTCTTTGCTCATGTTGAGCTTCTCATTCATCAGTTCCCATAAAACGAATGCTCCTCAACATTAAACAGCATTTTTAAAGACAACAGATGGATTACAGGCCTATTTTTCACCAACGTTCCCACAAGTATGGTTTAAACTCAGCTCAAGTTACTGGCTGAATGATTTAGAAGTCAAGTGTAGAGCACATCTGAAAACAAAGCTCGGCTTGCCTGTTATGCAGCCCAAAGCATATCCACAGAATCACAGAATCACAGAATCACCAGGTTGGAAAGGACCCACTGGATCATCGAGTCCAACCATTCCTAACACTCCCTAAACCATGTCCCTCAGCACTTCATCCACCCGTTCCTTAAACACCTCCAGGGAAGGCGACTCCATCCCCTCCCTGCGCAGCTGTTCCAGTACCCAATGACTCTCTCCGTGAAGAATTTTTTTCTGATATCCAACCTGAACCTCCCCTGGTGGAGCTTCAGGCCATTCCCCCTTGTCCTGTCCCTTGTCACTTGGGAGAAGAGCCCAGCTCCCTCCTCTCCACAACCTCCTTTCAGGGAGTTGTAGAGAGTAATAAGGTCTCCCGTCAGCCTCCTCTTCTCCAGGCTAAACAACCCCAGCTCTCTCAGCCGCTCCTCGTCAGACGTTCTCCAGCCCCTCACCAGCTTCGTTGCTCTTCTCTGGACACGCTCCAGAGCCTCAACATCCTTCTCATGGTGAGGGGCCCAGAACTGAACACTGTAAAGGTACAACTGGATACGGATATCTGCTCAGCCTCACAGAAGTCTTTAAGACTGAAAACTTTTTAAACTTTCCAAAGTTGGAAATACACCCTACTAGCCCTAATGGGCTCAATTTTCCGGTACTTATAGCCATGCATAGATGTCATTTCGCACATGCTTTACAAAGCGGATGGAAAGCTATTACTGCGATTTGGCAGCAGTTTACATTCACTTAGCACTAACTTCGCACAGGCTTAAATGACTCTGCTAGGTGCGAGGCAGGAAAAAAATAATCAACTGCATTGAAGCCAATACAGTTATTTCTGACTCAAAGAGGATTAGGTTCGCTTTGAGTCCGACTGCCGTCTCTTTGCTTACATGACAGAAGTATTCATAGCTTCCCATCCACTCCCTTTGAACACTTGGAGGCAGGGGGCTACAGGCTATATGCTATCCCAGAATAAATCCTATCAGTATTAGACACATTTCCTCAGTGGTAGGCGCGGATCATCAAGTGACAAATAATTGTTGAGGTTTACCCTCCCCACTACTTTGAATTTGAGAGCAGGACATCATTTGTATCAGCCAAGGAGAGGAGAGCTCATGTGGAAGGGGGAGGTCCCATATTTCCAAAGGATGCTATAGCAGTAAAATAGAACAAATCCCCCTATCGTCTCATGGGACACCGCAACCTTCCATTTTCTGCAGCCAGGCAAAGCTAAGAGCATAAAAGATGAATGAGATCTTATTTAACCAGAGTCATTTGGCTATTGCTGCCCTGAAGCTAATAAAGTCAAAAATTCCCTGTTTCATAATGCTGCTCAAAAAATGCATATATGAGATGAAAGGACTGGAGCACAAGTGTTATGAGGAGCAGCTGAGGGAACTGGGACTGTTTAGCTTGGAGAATAGGAGGCTGAGGGGAGACCTCATCACTCTCTTTAAGCACCTGAAAGGAGGTTGTAGTGAGGTGGGTGCTGGGCTCTTCTCCCAAGTAACAAGTGATAGGATGAGAGGAAATGGCCTCCAGTTGGATCAGAAGAGGTTCAAATTGGATACTAGGAAAAATTTCTTTACTGAAAGAGGGGTGAATCACTGGACCAGGCTGCCCAGGGCGGTGGGGGAGTCTCTATCCCTGGAGGTGTTCAAAAACCGTGTAGACGTGGCACTTCGGGACATGCTTTAGTAGGCACCGTGGTGTTGGGCTGATGGTTGCACTGGAGGATCTTAAGAGGTCTTTTCCAACCTTAATGATTCTATGACTTCATCCTAGCCTGGATATACTGAGTGGATGAGAGTATTGAAGTTTTTTTGTTAGACCGGGCATTCCGCAGAGCGGCTGCAAGACCAAATGAGAAATGTGCAGATGCATACGGTTCCTGCGTCCAGAGAAGGGACTGATCTTAACTAGTAAAGTTATATAGGATTGCAGAAAAAAAAGAGTTACAGCTCTGAATAAAGCTTAAACTTATGACCCTCATTCTTTGCTGCACTTTATGGAGTAATTCATGTTAAAGTAAAAAGAATGCTAAATGCTACCAAGTCAGCACGGTGGCTTTTTGTTCTAATGGATGAACATTACTCCAGGGAAGCAAAAGATGCAGCTCTGCCATGGGTCTGAGATAACCTGGGGTACCATCACCCTTTTTATGAAAAGAATGCAAATGCAGAGGAGAGAATTTGACTCTTGTTTTCTCAGTGTTGAATCAAGAGCACGAAAAAGCTATGATGCAACAAAACAAAGCAGAAAATTAAACACAGAATGTCTAAGAGAGCTCTTGGGGATCTGCTTTTCAGCGACATAAAATAACCCCTTGTCCTGTCAAAATGACTCTCCTTATGCATTATACACATTAACTGTTCAGTGACTATTTCCTTAATGATTTCTGTAGATCTACAGGACTTAGTAATCCTGCCTGCAATCACCCTTAGCTGTGCACTGCAGAAATGAGTGACCAGATAGCTGTTATTGCAGCTACTCTGGACTAAGTACACTGAACTAAGTAGCTCCACCAACTGTACAGCTGTGCAAGATCAGAATCTGATTTTGAGTGAAAGAGAGAGAGTATTTACTTTAAAATCAATATGAGTGGCAAAAATTGTTTGCCTTAAGCACGTGACTAGTATTAAATATAGGAAGATTTATGGTGCCTTTGAAGCAATCTGAATGATTCCACTTTAAGAAAGGGATTAGTCATAACAGCTCAGAAGATGTGACATGGTTAGCGAGATTCAGCTCCGATAGAAATTCCTTATGCATTGATATAGTGATAAGTCAATGATTGACAATGCAGGGGAAAAAATCTAAATTGAAGAACCGTCATCCTTTTTAAAAGAAAAACCAGGACAGACACAAAAGTTGCTGCACAGAATAGAAAGATGCTGTTGCCGAGCTCTAAATACGGACATCTGGAATAACATCACTTGCTGGTTTAAAATCAAGCTTTCGCCTGGCTCTGAAAGATTTCTGAATCGTTTACGCTCGCAACATGGTTTCAGGGAGAAAAAGCCTCCCTGAAGCCAAAGAAGCAGAAGGGTAACCTGCCAACAGCCTATCCCATATCCTGCAGCACAGGGGGCACTCCCGTGCCCGGCAATGCACACATTCCCTCTCGGTGCTCTCCCTATTGGCAAAAGAGGATTGAACGCTACAAAAAACTGCTGCGAAACAACCAGCAGCCAATGCAGGTGGGAGCAAGAATGCAGAAGAGCAAGTTTGTTATGGGGTACAAAATCCGTGCCCCAGAGGAGTCAGGGCTCCACCGTTGTGCCCCCAGGTTCTGTCACATTATCCCGAGTCAGATACTTGAGGACTTCACATCTTGTTTTCCTCCTCCATAGCAAGGCAGAGAAATATTTGAGAGAATTCACATTCCTGAACAAATAAATACTGCAAATGCAAGGAACAGTGGCACTACTTCATCCTTTAAGATCACTACCTGATCTTAAAGGTCTTTTCCGATCTAAACGATTCTGTGGCTGTGGTCAATGGCACTACTGATGACTGAACTCGGACACACAGACCTGAACTTCACTGAGAAGCCACCCTTCACTTTTCGCCCAAGTGCCATCTCCCGAGTAGGAGTCACCCAGAACATCAGCCACACTGGAGTTCTCACCCAGAAAGGCACCAGAAGCTCTACAGGGTCATGTAGCTGTTATGATCGCTTATGCATAGAGGATGCTTAGAAACAAGGGTACAAAGCAAAATAAAGCTTTGAGACTGAGGAAAATGTGTATGTGCAAAAATGATGATATCATCCCTTTCCATTCGCTTCACAGTGATGTTATAGGATCTACGTTTTCTTATGGGTTTATACCAACTTAATAAACAGCACTTGGATATACGCACACGCAGGGCTGTATTGACACTGTACACATTCAAAGGTAATGATGGAATGGTTTGGGTTGGAAGGGACCTCAAAATCCATCCATTTCCACCCCCTGCCATGGGCAGGGACACCTCCCACTGGATCAGGGGCTCCAAGCCCCATCCAACCTGGCCTGGAACCCCTCCAGGGATGGGGCAGCCACCTCTGCTCTGGGCAACCTGGGCCAGGGCCTCCCCACCCTCACAGGGAAACATTTCTGCCTACGTTCTCATCTCAATCTCCCCTCTTTCAGCTTAAAACCATTCCCCCTCAACCTATTCCTGCACTCCCTGATCAAGAGCCCCTCCCCAACTTTCCTGGAGCCCATTTCAGTACTGGAAGCTGCTCTAAGTTCTCCTTGGAGCTTTCTCTCCTCCAGACTGAGCAACCCCAGCTGGTAATCCATCTTAAAGCTGATTCTCCAAAGTTGCTTCAGCTTGTGCTCAACATAAACTGGTCAAAGACAACAATTTTATTTTCACTTCTCTTTCATCTCAGTGCCTCGTGCATCTGCTTGCTCGTCAAGGTCCTGCAGCATTTTGAAGCATCTGATATCCATGTCCAACTGTGAGTGCAGGAGATGGTTGGCTCATTGTGTCGAGTATGACATATTGGAGATACTTGAATACGTAAAAGCTAAACTTAAATTAAAAAAATCAATCAAAAACCTACCCAAAGAGCCCTTCAAAACTTCAGAACTAGGAAGAAAAAAAAAAAGGTACTATATTAGGAGGTTATTTGGGGAGAACAGAGAGAATACTATAAATACCTAAGAGAAAAATTTCAAAAATATATGTTTCTTTATCAGCACAATCTAGAAAAGAACATTGTCTTAAACTCTTAATGACTTCAGTTACTGTATACCAAATTTTTCTCCATAATAAATTTTTCAGCATAAAAGGTATCTTGGTTTCTGAATAAAGATCTGAAAACAGGGTGCAATGTAGAATATTCTTGGTTCAACTAAGCTGTTTCTCTGCCTGCTTCCATTTGTGAGCATGCAAAAAACGGTCCTGTAAGGTCCTCAAGAAATAACGGAGTCCTGTTGCACATAAGAACCTCAAGAAGTTCAAGTCTTCACAAGCACCTTGGGATCCGCGAATAATAAAAGTGATAAATGCTCATTTAAGCCTTGATCCAGGAGAATTTCAATAGAAGCCTTGAAAATTACATCCATATATGTAAGACCAAATAATAACTATGAGCATAATTCTGTCTCCTTCCCCATCCCACAAGCATTCAGCACTCCAGCACAGCTCCAGCAAAGCTCTAAAGTGCATTTACCCTCAGGTTTAAATGTTTCCCCAGGGAGCCATCGACACTCCTGCAGGACTGAGCTCTATCAAAAGGAAAGAAGGGGATGGTTTATAGGCTCAAATGCACTACTACAAGCATCCTGCTAATAGCAGCAGGACTAAACAACTATTGGGAAGCACTCCATACGCGAGAGGGAACAGTCCTGGAGCTGGCCAAATCCCAGTACTATTCAAAATCCTCCCTGGCTTCAAGACCTTCTCTGTGTTTTTTTTTCTCATGTTAGTCCAATTTCCGAGTAATGAATTTTTTAAAGTATCAGGCCTCTATTATAGCAGTCACTGGAGTTTTGAAATATGGAGAAAATTAACACAAAGTTACAAGAAAGAAAAATCAAGGTTCAAATAAACGTCTTGTAACTTCTAATATTTGCAAGTAATAGGATTTGGTGCAGTAATTTGTAATTTTTGTACAAGCAGCAGCTAAGATGAATGTTGGTAGTTATTATATGCAATAATTATAGGCTTTTTAGAAGCCGCCTGGCTGGAGGGACATTGCCTGTTTGTGCAAAAGATAATTAGGGGACAAATTTAATTTTCCCATTCCCCTAGTTAGGCAGCTGTTGCAGATAAACACATACCTCATTTTCAAGTGCTTTTTTCTTATCGCTGCCTTTGAAGTGTCACAACCCTCATCAAAAACTGAATTTTCATTCCCTGCCCGAATACACCTGAGTTTATCAAGGTACTTACACAACTCGCACCTTTAGTGTTACTTTTGTACTTTATACCTTAGGAGATGACTGTTAGCCCAAAACTCCCCCCTCTAAAATAGAGAGCTGCTCCTACTCATTTCCTAACACCAAACAGGAAACCACGCCACCGATGCTCTGCCTCAAACTTCAGTATGCACCTGACCCACCGTCAAGTCCTGCTCCTGAGATCGCAGAACTCCTGAGAAGGCGAACAGGACCACTCACATAACCCCAATGTGATCCCCCTTCCACATCAGAACAGCCTGGACACGCTACGGCTTTCTTTCCTCATGACAAACAAATCAAGCTTAGCTTCCCTGAAGTTGTAGAACACTTTGGATTGTATCAGTTTGGTTTGGAGCAGAAGGATGAATTTTGGAGCAATTCCCAACTGTTTTCATTTGCCGCATGTTGGTTCAGTCCACAGAGTAGTTTTGGCATGAGCAAAATAGTTGCCTTCCAGCTTAGCTCTGGAAGGTCTGTTCCAAAGACTTTGCAGGACTCAATGGGGCTGTGACCTTCCAAGCTAGCTCGCAAGCTCTGCCCTGATACCTTCCAGCAAGCATCAACCTCTTTTCAGGCTGCAAACCTCAAATCCTGTTGGCTACAAAAATCTTGGTCCAAGAGACCAGACGAGATGTTACCCCAAGTGACCTTCCCCGGATCACTTATAAAGCACCAACTATTCCAACCTGTCGATCTGCTCCTACTGAAAGAAGCTTATTTGCAGATACAGCCTTTAAATCCAAGTCAGATCAAGAGCAAAGCAAAAGGAAACCATGAAGTTATGAGGCTCCACGTAACTCTGCTGCCAGGAAAGTAAACCAGGAGCATCCTATTCTAGTTAACTTAAGAAGAGCATAGAGCACTTCTGGGTCTTTTCTTTATCCGGCACATCCCAAGGACTCAGACCTGGAAGGTCTTTAAAATGTGGTTTATACCTGAGAAGAATCTTGAAGGAAAGAAGTTGCTGCACAGTTTACTCTGTCTTTTTGATCATGCAATCCATCTCTAGCATTTTCCCTTACAGAACTCCATTCTCTCATCTCAAGCCAAAGAGTTTTGCCATTAATTTCCTGGATTAAAAGCCGGATGAGGCTTTCAGCCCAGAACTCTGCTGGCTGCTACCTGCTACAAGAAAAGCCTTCAAACGTCCTCTTGCTGTTACACAATTAATTTCTTTTCCTGCAGGCTTTCAGTCTATTGAATTTTACTTTTTTTCTCCCTCTCTGAAAAGTGTTGCTTAGAAGTTAACAGGCAGAAAGAGAATTAATGAGATGAACACAAAAAGACTCCAAATGGTTTCCTCATTCAGAGCAAACTCCATCCTGTAAAGAGTTGCCCATTTCCTGTAGCCAAAATAATTGTTAGTAAAAACAGAAGCTTTGAAACCAGTAATTTCCTGCTATCTTCTTTTTTGTGTCAAAATATTTACTTTCCTTTTTTTTTTCCAGTACTGTCACCCCTAATTCTGCTCTTCAAAACTGTTGTCACGCAGTGAACTTCAAACCACCCTACCATGTGTTCACATTTACAGTCCATGCTCTTGGAATGGAATTGACCTCTTTGGGCTCAACTTTCCTTCAGCCCTGTTAGTTTATAACCGTGATCTGCCAGAAACTTCAGATGTCATCTCCAGGACCTTTAATTCCACATTCTGGATCTCCCCCTTCTTTAAAACGTGAATGATGTCTCTGATTCTCTCTCATCTTTTATCTATTGTGATTATATAGTTTCTGTGCCAACGAACATTTCTCACCACATTTATACAATGCCAACATGTTGAGATATTTGTTTGAAATAACGGTTCATACTCCAATTAATTTTCAGAATACAAATATAAATAACTGGGATTATTTGGGATCGTGTGTTCAACACAGCACGTTAACCTCCTCAACAGTTTCTAAAGAGTTAATCATTACTTTCTCTCTATGTCTTTTCCTCCTAGAAATTCCTCAGAAGTGTAAGCAGCATTGAAACCAATTTTCCAATGGGTGTTTTTTTGTTTGTTTGCTTTCATGGGCACAGAGAAAAGCTCCACTAGGCCAACCCTTCGAAAGATTGTTCAACCTATATTTATCCTTGAAGTTATTTTAAATAACATACTTTCAAACTATGTTCTAAATTTGTCCTTCAAGTTAAGAAATCTATAATTTGGTGCTCGTTCACAGAAAGATAAAGAATATTAAAGCAGCTGGCAAGTGCAAAAACTCACGAACAAAACTAGTCTTGATATCAAAAACACATTTCGGTATAATGGACCATATAATTAATCCATGAATGAGATGACAAAGTTCCTAATCATAGAGAGAGTCAGCTGTTTCTTTGTCGATTTGGTTACTAACTCAACTGTTTCATTTAATACTCTGAGTTAATGAGGGGTCTCATATTCTAACAAGCTGAACATTAGTGGATTTCTACACTGAATGGAAGAACCTCAGAAGGTTTAGCGGCAAACAGAAGCAATAATTATTAAAATTAAAAGGTGACAGTGATGTTGGGAGTTTATGTGAGTTCACAGTGGGTTCAAAACAGAGATCATTACCTTGGAAGTTAGTTTTACTTGGAAATTTATTTACTGAGAAGATGGAACTCATTAGAAACAGATTGCAGTGCAGAGAAAGAAAACTCATTCAACTGCGAGACTGTATGGGGAAAATCCCATCCTGGTAAATAGCTGATATGAAACAGGGTTAACATATGTAAACACTATTCAGCAAAGGTCTTGACATGTTCCTTTCTCTTAGCCTATAATAAGTCTTCCGTTAGAACTGACTCCCACACAGATTAATGACCTGACATTATTAAAATGTTGTTTAACATTCCCAATTAAAAGTCCTTTTCGCAATATCAGTTTGCATAATTACATTGGATATTACAGGGTGCAGTTCTCGTTTACCCCAGAGCCTCTTCACACCATTTTGATAGCATCAAGCTTCACACAAAAGCATTACACCTGAACAGCTTTTCATTTTAATTATGGCCTTTGTTTTCCTGCTTTCCTCCTCCTTTCGCTGCCAGTTTTGAGTTGGGGTGGCTGCTGCTGTTCGTGACGCAGAGAAGTCAAGAGTTTACACCAGTATTTGTAAGAAAAACAAACCAGCAAAATGTGTAGTAGTGTGGAATGCAAACCTAAATAAAGGATACGGACAGCTGTCCTTGTGATGTGTTGTTATTTAGGATGTTCATTAGTTTAATTGAATATATATTTAAATTGAGTGTTTCAATGGCAATTCTGAATGTACAGCTAGTTGGAGGAAATTAACACAATCTATTTACTTCAAAAGGCTTTGGAATGAGTAAATCAACATCATTTACAAATTATATTATAGCACTTCTAACAATTTATGTCATTGAATTCATGAGTGCTGTAGGGAGCCGTTTAGTTGCAAATGTTTTGGGAAAGAGCTGGCTTAGGACTTTGGGAGCTTAGCAAACGCTGTATGAATTTTCACACAGCTTAAGCCTATGGCCCTTGTTCAAAACACATTTTTACTTATGAGAGCTTTGTGGGTTTACACTTTAAATAATGCTCCGCTTTTAGAAGGGGAAAAGAATACAAAAGATATCCAATAAGAATCTCCTTCCCATTAATGTGTATGTGTTGCAGGTTTCAGCTTTTAGTGTATTCTGAATAACTTTGCATGAAAGAACTCAAGTTTGGAGCTCGTGCTGGGAAGTGCGAGGCCAATACATCAGAGGCTCTGCCCGATCTGATACGAGCAAAGAATTAAGCCACAGAGCCTGAAACAGAGCTTTGGCAAAGCTCAGAGGAATTGTTCAGGGCTGGAGTCCTGCAGGCAAAACTGCTGTAGAGGAAGAGTGTGCTCATATAGAGCTTTGGAATAGTGGAATGGTTTGGGTTGGACGGGACCTTAAAGATCACCCAGTTCCAAACCCCCTGCCACGGGCAGGGACACCTCCCACTAGTTCAGGTTGCTCATAGCCTCACCTAACCTGGTCTAGCAAAGGTGATACCATTATACCTAAACAAAGCCTGGAGAAAGAGAAGAAACATTGCTGAGGTGGTGTCTAAAGGCTTCTTGGCCATCAAAAAATATCTGGCACAGAAAATTCCTTTGGAGTCCTCTTTGTCTATGCTAAGGATGAGCTCTTCAGTTTGTCTTTGACTTCCACAGATTCAAAAGTCTGCATCTCTTACAGGCCCTAATCCTTCAGGCATTTCAAGGCAACTGAAGAGTAAACTCACCTAAACGCATGAAATATGAAGATTAAAAAATTAATTCCTGCATATTTCTTAATCTATCTCAATGCTTGAAAACCAAGAATGAATAACAGCGCGTTTGCATGAGTGTGTAATGGGATGGGACCCATCACAGCTTTATCTTCTGTCGATCTGTGGGATAAAACAAACCTTCTGGTGAAAAAGCTGCTTAAGAAGACACCTTTCTAGTAGCGACTGCCATTATGAACCAAGCAGTGTATTGCCATCCAGGTTATGTTATAGCCAAAATCATTCATGGCATTATTTGTGTCTGATGCGTATCTGCAAAAACAACCAAAAGAACCCCAGTTTATACATTCACTCACAACATCTGAATAATGAAATCAGACTTTATGTCCAGTGCTTCACAACACGTGGTGTCGATTTTAGGAACCAAGGGCAGATGGGGTTCTTACTCAAAGATGGATAGAGTGAATGTCATTAGAAGTCAGAAGGAACAGAATAGTTCAGAGTGAAGGCCTGCCTTTCAGAAGGACAAAGGACATATTCCCAGCTAGACGGGGTCGATAACCAGCTCTTAGGTAGCTGATCTCCATGGGCTTGACAAATCAAGCACGTCTCTATTTAGAGGTGAGAAACTGAAGAGTGGAGTTCTCACAAGCCCTGCCTGACACCAGAGAGCTCGGCAGCATTAGTAATGGAAGTAGCCCCTGGTCCCTCCCAATACTTGTCAGCAGGAGAGCGGAGCTCTATTAGTAGAAAAAGGACTCTATTAGGACACTGAAATCCTGCCACTGCGATCAGGACATGACTACATCTGCAGCAAATGGCTCGTAAGATTTAGCCTGATGGATATCTTATTTTACATCCTTGGGCATCCCTAATGGTTTGTGAAACAAGAGTAAACAACATAATGGATCAGAGCCGGGATAAGCTACTCTCCAGAGACTTGATTTAGATAATAAGATGAAATAAGCTATGACAATTAAAAAAAGAAAAATGGTACAAAAGCAAGACAGATATTTGCCAAAAAAGGGCTGACAATGACATTGCTAAAATTCTCCCCCCCAGTACCCTCCCAATCAATAGTGATCCATCTCAAATCTTAATTCTCCTTGCGTAGCTGGTAAGCCGACTGAAATCAATGTACTAGTGTTCTTCTAAAATGTACCTATATATTTAAGGCACTTTGTTGGACTGGATATTTTCACACAGGTAAACGGTGTGCTTTACATTGGGTTGCACAAAATAAGGTCAACTGCATCGTGCCACCAAATTTCTACCTTAAGCGCTATATATCTTGTTTATTTTAAGTATGACTCAGTACAATCAAAACTGTTTTAAATTAATTTAAATGGAAGAAAGATCCTCTTTTAAAATTGTTAGCTATAGAAAGCTTCCGCTCTACTCTGCTTTGGTGAGACCTCGTATGAAGCCCTGTGTCCAGTTCTGGAGTTCCAAGCACAGGAAGGACATGGAGCTGTTGGAGCGAGTCCAGAGGAGGCCACATAGATGATCCAAGGGCTGGAGCACCTCCTGTTCAGGGACAGGCTGAGAGAGTTGGGGTTTTTCAGCCTGGAGAAGAGAAGGCTCCAGGGAGACCTTAGAGCAGCTTCCAGTATGGAAAGGGGCTCCAGGAAAGCTGGGGAGGGGCTCTGGATCAGGGAGGGCAGGGACAGAATGACACAGAACGGTTTTAATCTGAAAGACGGACAACTGAGAAGAGATCTGGAGAAGAACTGTTTAGTGTGAGGATGGGGACACCCTGGCCCAGGTTGCCCAGAGCAGTGGGGGCTGTCCCATCCCTGGAGGGGTTCCAGGCCAGGTTGGATGGGGCTTGGAGCCCCTGATCCGGTGGGAGGTGTCCCTGCCCATGGCAGGCGGATGGAACTGGATGGGCTTTGAGGCCCCTTCTGACTCAAACTATTCTATGATTCTATGAAGTGCACGAGTAGATCACAACCTGAGTTCAAAATAGTTGTAGTGTTCCAATATTTAATTAAAAAAAATAACCTTTTGTAGTTCTTAAGAAAGCCAAGTGAAACAAAGTATATTATGGGTTTTTTTTTATGCTGTTCTACAATAGTCATGCACTTAGCTGCATGACTTACGCTTATCAGAATTTTAGAGAGTCGTTATTTATTCCGATGAGTGGATATATTTTTTCAAAAGTATAAATAGAATAAATACACATTGTTCTGGATTAAAAGAAAATAAAAAAGGGATGAAAACGAGGAGGAGAAAAAGGAGAAAAGTTATGGTCTAAAGCCCAGCAGAGCCAATGGGAAAAGATTTCACTGGAGTAAGGACCAAGCTCCAAGACCAGGGTTATTCTCTCATTTCCAACATTCTTGCGTTGAATTGGCAGCTGTGTTCTACTTGAGCAAGTTGGATTGTTGAAAGAGCAGAAAACTCCTTTAAAACCAACTTTAATGAAGCACTTTGAAGAGGAAGCAAAAAACCCCCAATATTTTTTAAGAAGCCCAATATGTAAAAAGTCATTCTTGTCCAACAAGCGACCAGACAGCACAGAGCCAGCTCTAACTGGAGAAGGAAAATGACGCCTCTCTAAAATAACCATTGATTATATTCCCCTCCTGTCTGTAATTAGGAAACATAATAAATCAATGAAAGTGTATCTATTTTTTTAACACAAAGCTTACAGCAGGGTCCAGTTTTCTTAGAGGAATCAAACAGCGACTTCCTGGTGGGCAAAGGATCTAAGCTAGTGCAAATTCCCAAATTAGTGAAAAATACAAACCTAACATCCGCAGTGGAGGTTTTCCAGTTGGCTCTGCTGAGGTTCCCATCTCTGTATTTGAGGTGAAAGGACTCCATACAGAAGAGTTAATACAGTGGCCATTAAAGAGTCACCATGTGCCAACCGTTGCCACGCTGTGGTACCGGATGTAACCATAATCCGTCTCCGCATTAGCCTACGAAATGACAGTGACAGTTGTGTGATCTGTTGGTTTATTTTAAATAGCCACTACTGCACCGGCACACCAAGCAAAGTACTCATTTTTTTCAAGTGAAAACCAGGGAGAGGGGGTGGGATGGGACTTTATTTTTTTAATAGCAGTTATAAATGTCACCATACTAATTCTTGCAGGGCTGAGAACACCCTGCAGGCTTAACCTTTAGGATTACTTAATTCCTGAAAGCAATAACAACCCTCTGCATCTGCCAGATAACCAGCAGAATGAAATCTCCATTTAGACCTAGAGTATTGGGACATACCGCTGAGCGCTTTGGGTTGCGATACCACCCTGCCCCGAGCTTCTTCAACAACAAACCCAAAAAGCAAGAGGAATTACCGTCACAAACGATGCCAACGCGAAACGTGAGGTCACTGACAGTCATCGCTAAAGTGCTAATACAAGAAAGGAGACCTCAGAGCCCAGGTCTGCTCTGCACTGGTCCAAGAACACTGTGGTCCAGTTTCTAGTCGGAAACAGTAGTTTCCAACATATATCAGTGTCATCTTTGATCAATCTTATCCCTCTTATGAAGCCAAGATCCCTGCTTTATCTTTCCCCGTCAGATCGATTCAAGTGGACGCTCTGCCCTGCCCATCTTGCTTGCCAACAGAATGGCTAAAAAAGCCTATGGCAAACAACAGAAGGGATTAGCATAAATTGCTCCCTAAAGTTTGCTTCTCAACAGGTTGCAGGCAGGAAAGGCGCCAGATGTTTGGCTAATGGTAATCTAGAGCCAATTTATATAGCCAAGAAGCTGCTTTATTATGTTTTAATATTTCTTTAGGTGGAGTGTAGAGGAAAAGGTCTTTACTAACCTAAGCATCAAATTCCTGCCACGTGGAAACCAACATAGCTTTGAGGTGTCTTTCTGCTTGCATAAGTCTGTGATGGTTAACACTAATTAAATATCTAATCCAATAGGAGTTAATCAATATACGGAGAGACAGTCAAGACATATGATACTGTTACTTTGTAGAATCTCTGATTCAAACGTAGGAGCAACCGCACCATATTTTGTCTCCAAGCCTTGAGGTATCCAAACCATGAGTTACCACACACTGTGACAGACAGGTAAGTCTGGTACACGGGAATTTTAAGCCACTCCTTTTTAAAGCAAATAATTTTATTTTTTTCTGTAAGTCCATCCACAGCACATGGTCATTCCATAGAAACATAGAATGGTTTGGGTTGGAAGGGACCTCAAAGCCCATCCAGTTCCAACCCCCCTGTCATGGGCAGAGACACCTCCCACTGGCTCAGGGGCTCCGAGCCCCATCCGACCTGGCCTGGAACACATCCAGGGATGGGGCCACCACTGCTCTGGGCAATCCGAGCAATGCAAAGAAGTGCGATTCAAACTCAGACAAATTTACCAGGCTCCCTAATCCTTACTGCAATGAAAACTTTCCTTTATCTACCAAATTTCTTTTTCATGAATATTCGTATAGCCTAATTTTTTTAAAAGGCAGAAAAGAGTGCAGGTAAAAATAGCTTGAGAGGAGGTTGTCCTAGGTAACCATTCCCAGCCCTATGCCAACACATCACTAAGTTACTGAAGGACGGATGTGGATGTGGTAGCAGGGGAAACCATGTCAATCAAGCTTTGCGAGTAACAAACATGTCCTGCCCATGACACATTTAGCTAAGTTAGAATAACTGAATCACAGACAGAAATGCTGCACCTGGAATGGTTTTGTTATTGTACCGGCAGAGACCAAAAACAGTGGATAAGTAAAAAGACCATATTGGCTCCTGGGCCACAGTGTTCACATTTGGAAGCTGAGGAAATTTGGCCTCAACAGTTGGATAGGTTGAAAATGAGCTGACACACCAGGCTGCGAGACTTGTGCCAATTATAAAATGCACATCTCCTGCAAATCATTCCAATCCTTTCAACAGGCTAAAAGTTCTCAGTTAACCCTTCATTATGCTCTCTGATTTTCATCAATCAGGACACTTAACACCATGCTATGTTGATCCAAAAGCAACCCGTGAAACATAACGCAGATGTAAAACTAGGCTGGAATTCTTAAATATTAGAGGAAACAAGTAATCTACCATTATACACACCAAAATGTTATCATCCAGAAACGCTTTACACAAGCAGCGTAACAATTTGCAACAGTTTATGCACGGCCTTGAAACCTAAATATTGCTAATGGTCTTGCAGCAAGCAAGCTGTGCACCCCCAGTTAATGGGAAGCAGTGGGAACACTATCATTTTAGCTGGTACTTTGGAAAGAGATCCCTGCTTTGCTGCAGAACAAACAGTCAAGAAGCAGAGTCCAAAAGATATAATTAATAAAAAAGAAAAACCCAAACCATGAGCTTTACATTGGAGAGATACTCATTAATAGGAAGTTATTTATTTTACACTAGATCTTCATCCACGGGACAGCGCCAGTTTTTACATATCCTGAATAGAATAAGAAAAAGGAAAGTGATAGGAAACTGAAAATGTAAGGGAACAGAGAAAGCTTCATCTTGGCCACCACACCCTGTTGAGGGCCATAGCTTATGAGCCATCTAATTAGTTGCCCCGTTGGTCCAAAGGGGTCAGGAAAAGAGTTTACAGGGACATTTTTGCCTTTTTCCTAGTGACACGGTATTCCCCGAGGGCAGAACAGATGAACAGCTGCTTCTGCTCCACAAGGCTAAATCATCATAGTGCTGCCCTGGAGCAAAGGTGTGATTTATTACTATTGCTGATACAAGAGATAGTCTAGATTCAACCCTAAACCGAAATTAAGAAGAGGTTGATCTCAGCCAGATGTCAGAATGACAGTAGAACTGATATAAACTGAAATACAATGCTATTTTAGAAGAATTTTATGTAGTAGCAAGCTTCCTCCCTGAGCCTAATACCAGTGGAAATCAGTAAAAGTGCTGCTGCACACACAAAGACATCACTTTTGCAGGAGCATCTTGCCGCAGAAGCCGGGGCACAGCTCTCCATGTGATTTTTGTAAGGGGTCAGCCCATTCCTACACACCCAATACACTGGCCATGTAGTCAAGCCACCAGACCTTCATTTCTGGAGTTCCACACCTATCGGTTATTTTTTAACCTGCCAAAAAACCCCAACAAACCTGTACATCTAGACCAATGTTAAACGGCTGGATAGAGTAAATACAAAGAAATCTTTACTTTTCAATCAAATCTCAAAATGAAGGGGTAATAACAGAGGTGTAAAGTTAGCAGAGTCCTTTTCATACAAGCAAAAAAACCAACAATCATTTTCCCTTATCACAAAGATGCAAAGAAACTCAAATTATTCTCCTCTTTGCTCTAGCAAACCACAATAGAAGGTGGGAAATAGTCTTTCCCACTTTCCGATGGAGGCTAAAATTTGCGTAACACTACTCCCCGGTGGCACGATGTTTGTGCCATTTGTGCACAAAGAGACATAGAGGCTGTCCCTTGCCCAGAAGAAGCCAGGAGCTCCATGACATGTCTAGAAGAACAAAATTCATCCTTTTTTTTTTTTTGTATTAGGAGGCTTTCTGAGGATGGCAGTGTGACCCAGGTGACAGACAAGATGTTTTAGCGAGGTCCGTACAGGTCTCTTCAACCAAGTAACAAGTGATAGGATGAGAAAAAATGGTCTCAAGGTTTAGATTGACTATTAGGAAAAATGTCTTTACTGACAGACTGGTGAAGGGTTGACTCTGGCTGCCCAGAGCAGTGGTGGCATCTCCATCCCCAGAGGGGTTCAAAAGACATGTAGATGTGGTGCTTTGTGACATGCTTTTGTAGGCACGGGGGCGTTGGGCTGAAGGTTGGACCGGATGAGCTTAGAGGTTTTGTCCAACCTTACTGATCCTGTAACAATAATATCTATCACATCTGAAGCTTCTTCCTTGTGGCTCGCTATGACCTTTGCCAAACCACTGCTGTTCTTTACAGCCCTCTTCCTTCTTCTAAACTATTCCCAACGTTATCAGCTCTTCACGTCTCTCTGGCTGTTTTGCAAGTGCTGTACACATGATGGTGGACATCAATCTCGTGCAGACCCACAGGAAGAATAGGAATACAGAGAGCAGCTGATGGCTGCATTGCTCCCACTGGCAGCAATTCTGTTTTTCAGTAGTTATCACCATAAAATAGTTACTTGGTTTAAGGGCCGGTAGCCCAGCTCCAACCTGAGCTCCAAGCACTTCAATCGAATAGATGCGAAATGCTATGGGGCTACAAATAGGGGTTTGAACTTGCAAGAAAAACTGATTTTTTTTGGAGGGTTGTTTACTGGGTTTTTAAATCCCTTCTGGTAATGCAGCCAATTGACTCATTGCAACCAGACTGCAGCGTTAAGAGACCATTTGATTTTCTAATTCCAGAGCTTTTTGCGAAGGAGCTGCTTCCACAATTTTGTTGATTACTGTTATAAAATAGAACATTTGATCTATTATAAACACCATAGAGAAGACAGGTTTTTCTTTCGCACTTCTATTTTTTTTAAAGTGCTAAATGACTGATTCAGGGACTTCTCATGAAGTGGCTGCCTGCCCCATCCTTTTGATTTATTGCTCTTATACGACAAGATTGAAATCTCTAAATGTTTTCATGATTCAAAGATTCTCATTACGAGTTATCAACAGAAAACTTGAAAAGGTGGGTTATTTTGGTACTCAGTATTTGAAAGACAGATCAGTGTTTAGCAATGACTGTTTCTTCCAATTCTCTTTGGGGAAATGTGTTTCTTTTATCACAGACAGTGTATCTATATTCATTCATAACTGTTTGGAGAATCAGCATAATATTCCCTTCCCTTCATTATCTTTTCTTAATAACTTTTTTCTGCTTGGTAATTTTTTTTTTTTCTAGGCAGTAGTTTAATATTCTCTTTGGACAGTAAGAAATATTATCCCTGAATAATGATTGCGATTTACTTTGTCCCTTTACCCTTGACTCAATTATTATTCCTCCTGGATTTTACTCCTAATACTTTCTCTGAACATTTGTATAGTTCATCGAATCATAGAATGGTTTGAGTTGGAAGGGATCTCAAAGCCCATCCAGTTCCACCCCTGCCATGGGCAGGGACACCTCCCACTGGATCAGGGGCTCCAAGCCCCATCCAACCTGGCCTGGAACCCCTCCAGGGATGGGACAGCCACGACTTCCCTGTGCAACGTGGGCCAGGGCCTCACCACCCTAATTGTGAAGAATTTCTTCCTGATGTCAAGCCTGAATCTTCCCCTCTCCATTTTAAAGCCCGTCTTTAATGGGCAGATCAGTGAACAGAGGAAAGGAGTTGTGGAACCCAAAAACTTTGTCACTGTGCATCTGCTATTAAAAATGAGGCTGCCAATGCTCAGCCCTTGCACAAAGTGAAGTTCAACCAAACTATTCCAAAGGCATTTCATTTCAGGTCTCAAAGAACAGTACACATACAACCCCCCTTCATTTATTTCCCCCCCTAGTTACCGTCCTAATGCCATTTCTTATCACTCCTATGTCTTCCATGTGGTAACAGCTGGCAGAAAACTTCAAGCCAGCACTGGATCAAAAGGAAGAGAAAAGTCAAGATTAAAGTTCTAATAAAAATAAAAATAACAAATATCCTACCAGGATAGCAGTGCATTTCCTTGGTGCCTCTCCAAAAGTTTCTGTTAGGAAGGAAAGAAAGGGCATTTAAAGTCTACTGCCATGTTTCTCCCTTCTTTCAAGTTGTAGTTTCCACCTGTAGTGGACTGCAGGAGACAGGCACCCAGTGGAGCCAGGCTCAGCGGAAGGCAGGTCTGTAGGCGAGCACGAAGGCAAGGAGGAGTAGATAGATGCCATCAAACATATTGGGCATCAACCCAAGTCTGGCAGGATCAAAACACTGGGTCACATCCCAAAGGTACCAAGGAAAATGAAGCACAGACGTCTGCGATACAAGCAGGGCAGCAAACGTGTGGCGGAGTTGGAACAAGAGTCCATCTGCCGTACCGTCCCAGTCAAACGAAAAAAGAAGGGGAGGTACAGCTTCACTGCTTTCAGTCTGTCTCTGCCAAACTCTTTTCACATTTCAAGGTCAAACAGTTTGACAGCTTCCCTCTATATGTGCAAGGATTTATAATCGGTCTTTTTAGAGCATGCGGAAGTGATTATTTCTCACACAAGTAAGGAACCACTCCGGTGAAAAGTGGGAGACACTGGTCCAGAAGTTCAAATACGCAATCACCAGGAGACATATGTTCAATTTCTATTCAAACCAGAGACTTCTAAACTGATAAGGGGGAAAGCTAATTGAGGACAGTTTGAAAATTGGATGGCAACCTCCCAACTTTAAGCCTCAAGACCTCTGCAGCGTGCCTGTGATTTAACTAATCTACAAAATGGAATCAGTATCCCATTTTCAGCCAGTGCTTTGTCTAGGTTTTCTATTTAGTCTCTGAAGACCTTCCAAGAAGGAATACAGTCGCCTTTCCTACGTAATGCAACGCAAATTCAAATTATGGGTTTTCAGTTGCTTGCTGCCATAAACTTGGAGAAGCAAAGCAACACCATGGGAAGCAGTTAAGGGCACATTTTGGTATGCGTGAGCTGCACATCAGCAAGTGTTATCAGCCACGGCTTTGCATCTTTTTCCAATTCACTGCAAGTAACCCTAGCCTCTCACATCATGAATTCCTTTCGAGCTTTAACCAGAGGCGTTTTTCACATCTTGGAAAAAAAAGTATCTGTATTTTTGAACTGGCCTTTCACTCCAAAATTATCTGGATGGGCCAAGCAAAAGGGAAGAAATTATATGCTCAAATACTAAAAGAAGTGAAGCTTTTTAGGGAATGGAAGACTGAATACCCCAACTTCAGTGTTTGGTACAGACCCTGCCTAGAGTAAGGTAAAATGCAGATGAATTACACAACCCTCCACTACTTTACCGGACATAGAGGCAGAATATGGAAAAAATAGAGAAAGAAACCTGCCAAAATAAATATATCCAGGAGGACATGAGATATACTCATAGACAGTTTGGTGTTAAAGCACTGCTGGATGAGCTGTGACTACAATGGATAAGGAAAAGGGGTTAGTCAATGATCTGTTAGTATCCTGGCAAAGCTCAAATAAACCCTGATTATGGCCACCAGACAGATTTTGACAGAGAGCTGAAGGGCAGCAGCTTTCTCATCCACAGGATGGAAACTCTGTCCTTGGAAACTTGGAAAGTCACACCAAGCATCGTTGCAAAGGAGACTGAAGGAGGTGATGAGGAGGTGAGATGGGAGAAGTTTCAAGGTCTTATTAAGAAAAAGGACTTTAGAGAAAAGGTTTGGGAATGATTCCTGTCCCCTTGCTAAACTGGATATGGGAAAATCAAGTGGGAAATCAGAATTGTATTGTCTGAAAACAAAAGCACAAAAGAAAAATCTACTTTATCCAGCATACGCTCCCTCATGTGAGACAAGATATGAGCTGACGCGTATCCAGTCTGACTGTCCAGTGATGTCAGAGGCTGAAGTACGAGGAGATGAGAAAATAGCTAGTAGCCAAAACATAACAGCTCAAAAAGAAGATGTCGGAATAGCTAAAGACAAGCTGCAAGACTAAACAAAAGCAATGGCACAGAAGATCTTTAAACGTCTTCCTTGGACTGAGAGCAATGCAATTCCCTCAGGGAGGAAAATACTTCTATTTTCACCAACGTATTCTTAAGGGCACCAGTTCTCAAAGAGAGAGTGTAATGAAAAGAATAAAAGTTTAATGCATTAAGTAAGTCAGCAAAGAACAGTGTATGGCTACTTACAATATTTATGATAAAGTCATCTGAGAAAGCATCATTCAGAGGAGAAATGATGGGGCACTGATCACCTCTCCAGAATACAAGGAATAAACAATAGCAGAATATCCTCATTCATCTCACTGTATTTATGGTGGTTCTTTAATTCCCGGTTTTAGCAAAGACTAAGGAGAATATGCTAAATAACCTAATGACTCTAATTAACTTCTACTAATGGGCCTGAATAACCTTAAGGGAAAAGGTTAAAGATCTCTTCAAGCCAAAGCCCATAAGCTATTTTTCTTACATTCTGCAGTGATACGGCAAATGATAAGATATCTCCCTTACAAGGTTTGGTGAAGGAGGTTATATTCATGACAAATCGTGCCTACTAAGAGCCCCTGTACATCATAAAGAGGTCAAATGAAAGAGCTAACGTTTGTTCCCTGCAGTGAAACGTAGGTGTCTGCAACAGAAGTTATCCTGAAACTGTTGTTCATGTATGCTATTCCCAATGCACTCTGGATTGAACAAATCAACGTAATTCCACCTCTAGTTCTGATAATGCCTTCATCTGAATTAGTTCATCTCCGTGCATGAGCAAAATAGCCATCCAGTTGACATAGAAAACCTCACTTGGACAGGCGAAAAGATTAAATACTCCAGTGGATGAGACAAGGTGCCCACTGAGCCAAATATCCTGTGTTTGACAGACCAGAATCACAGAGTGGTTTGAGTAGGAGAGGACCTTGGAGCCCATCCAGTTGCACTCCGCTGCCGTGGGCAGGGACATAGAATCATAGAATCATAGAATCACCAGGTTGGAAAGGACCCACTGGATCATTGAGTCCAACCATTCCTAACACTCCCTTAAACCATGTCCCTCAGCACTTCATCCACCCGTTCCTTAAACACCTCCAGGGAAGGCGACTCAACCCCCTCCCTGGGCAGCTGTTCCAGTGCCCAATGACTCTTTCTGTGAAGAATTTTTTTCTGATATCCAACCTGACCCTCCCCTGGTGGAGCTTCAGGCCATTCCCCCTTGTCCTGTCCCTTGTCACTTGGGAGAAGAGCCCAGCTCCCTCCTCTCCACAACCTCCTTTCAGACAGTTGTAGAGAGTAATAAGGTCTCCCCTCAGCCTCCTCTTCTCCAGGCTAAACAACCCCAGCTCTCTCAGCCGCTCCTCCTCAGACGTTCTCCAGCCCCTCACCAGCTTTGTTGCTCTTCTCTGGACACACTCCAGAGCCTCAACATCCTTCTCGTGGTGAGGGGCCCAGAACTGAACACAGTATTCGAGGTGCGGTCTCACCAGCGCCGAGTACAGAGGGAGAATCCCCTCCCTGGCCCTGCTGGTGACCCCATTTCTGATCCAAGCCAAGATGCCGTTGGCCTTCTTGGCCCCCTGGGCACACTGCTGGCTCATGGTCAGTTGCTGTCAACCATCACCCCCAGGTCCTTCTCCTCCGTGCAGCTCTCCAGCCACTCTTCCCCCAGTCTGGAGCTGCGCAGGGTTGTTGTGCCCCAAGTGCAGGACCCGGCATTTGGCCTTGTTGAACCTCATCCCATTGATCTCAGCCCATCGATCCAGCCTGTTCAGATCCCTTTGGAGCCTCCCTACCCTCCAGCAGATCGTCACTTCCTCCCAGCTCAGTGTCATCTGCAAACTTGCTGAGGGTGCACTCAATGCCTTCATCCAGGTCATTGATAAAGACATTGAACAGGGCTGGACATCTCCCAGTGGATCAGGTTGCTCCAAGTCCCATCCAGCCTGGCCTTGAGCACCTCCAGGGATGGGGCAGCCACCACTGCTCTGGGCAGCAAAGACCCCGGGAGTTTTTCTTAGTACACGACATAAAAGGGTTGTCCTACAAGAATATAAGTAGCAAAGCAAAAGTAATTGGCATAGCCCAGAAGCAGCAACCATTCAAGGAATGGAAGCCAAGCTTTGAGGAGACACTAATGTAGGAGGAGCCTTCCCATCTGCTGGCAGTGAAAAAGATATTAAAAAAACATCTGCAGCTAAGAATGTGCTTTATGCTTCCAGCATGGCTCATAGGATGAAAGAAAACAGGCAGAAATCAAACAGGTATGATTTATCTGCCGTAAGAGAATATTGGTAGATAGGAGCTTTCAAGTAATGTGGCTCCAATACCAATTAACCCAAAGCATCTGCAACTGAAGAACAGAATAAGCTAAACAAAACACAGTTATTTTTGCCTGCCCAGCTGTTAAATAAGGACAGTTCTTGTAAAAGCCTGGTTATCAGCTGAAGACCATATATTATTGCCACCTCTATCACAAATTGAGTAGATGGTTATGAATATTTGTGTCTATCTACAGAACAACAGGATTATGAAACTATTTTATTTTTAAAGCTTCTATAGTGTTATCTCTTGCCATTTTAATTGCACTTATTATTTATTAAAATTCCCAGCTCTAAAGTCATGTGATGATGTCAAAAGCAGCACATTTTTAAGCCTCCCAGCTAAAAAGAATGAAAAGCGTAAAAATATCTCCTAAAGGGTTCCACATTTATTTTTCATGATTTCTGGGGACAGGGGAAAGTAAAAATGATTTATGATTTTTCAATGCTTAAGTTGTCACAGCTGCTTCACTTTCCTCTGTTATTTGGTAACGAAATAGAGCGATCCATTCTTAACGCATGAATAGAACAAGAATTTTCATGTTCTACTGTATAATTCAAGGAGACGGCATCAGAAAAGCGACCAAAAAAACCTTCTTCCAAATGTTTAAGGTGTTCCAACCTGAGTGTTGGCATTCTTTTGGTGTGTAAACTGGGAGGACCAACAGCCAGCCTGGGTGATCCAGGCACGTAGCTTCCACCATGCACAGCACTCCAGAATACAACTAAAAATACGAAATGAAAAAAAACGAAGCCATTCCAGATTCCTCCAGCTGAACTCCTGGTGTGAGATATGCTCAGGAAAAATAACTCAGCCTCTCATGTCGCTTTGGCAACTATTCTCCCTGTATCTGCCTGTGCAGTCAGGTAGTGATCACAGCTCTCTTGCACTTTTGTGGTGAAAACCAAAGCAAGTTTATTTTCAGTGTAGAGCACAACCAGTAAACCAGTAAAGAGATCTGCTGGGTGTGGGGTAGAAGGGTCATCACGTGGGAGGTTTCGCGTACAAGGAGTATGCAAAGCAGTGAGTGCTACTATTTTTATTGGTTGAGTGAGGGCAGAAGCTCAGTGAAAGCACAGATGCTTGCTATCTATCATCACTTTCTTAGCTCGGCACAACGTACTGTTTGGAGTATTTATTTGAACTAAAGGCACGACGTACACCCACAGCTATGTCATCCCAACAACTTTTTATTAAATTATAGAATCATGGAATGGTTTGGGTTGGAAAAGCTCAACCAGTTCCACCCTCTGCCATGGACAGGGACACCTCCCACTGGATCAGGGGCTCCAAGCCCCATCCAACCTTTCCTGGAACCCCTCCAGGGATGGGGCAGCCACCACTGCTCTGGGCAACCTGGGCCACTGCCTGACCCCCCTCACAGCAAAACATTTCCTCCTACGAGCTTATCTCAATCTTCCCTAGAATTAAAGAATCAGTAAAGTTGGAAAAGACCTCTAAAATAATCCAGTGCAACTGTCAGCCCAACCCCACCGTGCAGATTAAAGCATGTCCCAAAGTGCCCTGTCTACACGTTCTTTCAACCCTTCCAGGGATGGAGGCTCTACTGCTGCCCTGGGCAGCCTCGTCCAATGCTTCACCACTCTGTCAGTAAATAAATTTTTCCTATTGTCCCATCTAAACCTCCCCTGGTGCAACTTGTAACTGGGGAGAAGGGATCAGCACCCACCTCGCCACATCCTCCTTCCCAGGAGCTGTAGAAAGTGATGAGATCTCCCCTCACCCTTCTTTTCTCCAGACTAATCAGCCCCAGTTCCCTCAGCTGTTCCTCAGAAGACTTGTTCTCTAGACCGCTCATGAGCTTTGTTGCCCTCAACTCTGCTTCATTAAACCTGTTTCTCCACTTTAATTCTCTCTATTCGCTCCAGCACAAATAAACTCAAGTCTGAGTAACGAAAATGGGGAAAATCCCCACAAAGAGGTCAAACCCATCACACGAGCTACCTGCCCCTTTACAATATAAATCAAACACAGTTAAGGAACAACACTGGCCGAGGAGGACGGCAGGGACTGCAAAGTTGCTATTGTAAGACCAATGTGGCAGTGCCCGTAGTATTTCCTGCCCAAAACCCTACGCCAGCGTAAAACTGAACTGGCAATAAGAAAATGAATTGCAGAGACATCATCCCTGCAGAGCTGGTGTGTGAGGTTTGGGCAAGAGAGCTGCACAAGGAACAGATGTCTCAAGTTCTATTTAACCCATATCAAACCACGCTTTCAGCTTTCCTCGTGAAGGGATGTGAGCTGCATTCACAACTCCTGTACCAGCAAAGCACTTAATCCTTTGTTTCTAAACCAGTGGGACTTAACAGGTCTTGCAAGGGAGTGAATGATACTGTTTTGCTAAACTGGTTTCTGTTCTCAGGAACACCAAATCCATGGGAGAGGATGATGGGCAAATTTCAGTTCACCTTTATTTTTGTAATATTAACCACACGGGCAGCTGCTGGCAAAGTCCAATGAAGGTGGAATACCAGAGTAGTTTCAGACCAAAAAACAACAGTTACATCAAAAGGTACCATACAGTTCCTTTTTGAGAAGCTTCCTCTCCCATTTCCAAAAGTATCAGACGCTTGTTGCCATTAGAAATAGGATGTAAGGCCATGGTCCACCAATGTTCAGGTCTGACTGCCATAGCAACCTGGCTGGTCCTGACTGCAGAAATTCAGGCACAGAAAAGCTCCAAAGAGAAGCTGAAAGAACAGTTTTCAATGCAATTTCACATAGTCTGCAGCACTGGCAATCAGCACAGACATCTTTTGGATCTGTAGGCAGAGCAAATTTGATCTGGGAGTGTTGGAGAGAGCAAGCAAAATTTATGGCCTTCCCCAGGTCATTTATTTTTCATAGCATCATTTTTCTGACCATAACTACATTTTAAATGGCAACAGCAGAGAGCCAGTGAGGTTTCTAAATTAAAATGAAAAAGCCCCATGGTTTCTTTCTCCTTCACTGAATAAACATATTTAAAAGTAGAAGAACTGAGCTAGAAATCACTAGTAACAAAGAATTTTCATCACAGCTGATCTGTGGTGGCCTCCAAACAATTTGATACCATCTGTACTTTTCTGATTTCAGAAAACAGTGATGAGTAATAGTGTTTGATTGCCTGCAGGAGTTGGGAGGAGGATGACTGAATTCTATCCCACCACTAAAGTCATTGTTTTATAAAGATCGAGGAGTCTCATTTGGGTCCTGCTTGCATACCAGTATAAAATTCCCAGTATAAGCCGTACTAGGAATGAAATGACTGTGGATACACAAGGGCTGGGTACCCACCCCACTTGGTTCTGCTGCTCCACAGGAGGAAGAGGCTGATATTGTTAAGAGTTGATCTAAATTTTTGTTGACAACAGAGTCCCTTTTCCCCTACTCAGGGTTGGGCATCCCTGACTCAGTTCTTGTAAATCCTCTAAAATTTATTATTATATGCATTACAAAAAAAAAAAATACTCATTGTAGCTTTGCTAGAAATATAATTTCAAAAAAAAATTGCCTAAAACTTGGAACTAAAACATCTCTGCTATCTATTCCACTTCCTTCCACCAGCTACAAGGGGTTTTGCTCTTCAGTCCTCTTATGCATTCAGCTAACACCACCTTCATTAATACCAGCTTTTTGTTCAAGAAACTTATTCTCAGTGATAACTATCTAGCCCTAGAACTCTTTCTCAATCAGCTAATAAACCATTCTCGCTCCCCGTTGCCTCTCTCCTTTTGTCACTAAGCAGCATCAATTCCCACGAGAGAAGCTGGAGCAGAGCCTGTGCAGAAAAGCGATAGACAAAGCAAGAGACAAAGCAACGTAGTGATGCATCCCATCCTTTTGGGAGCACGCCACACGCAGACTGAAGCACCTGCAGACTATTCAAAGCTGTGCAAAAGGATGAAACAGAGGAGACTGTCTTTCCAACAAGCGTTCAGGTAAGACGCACACCCCTTGCAGCAGGAGAGAGCTGCTTTGCAGACACAGAAGAGACTGAAGGACAGTCAGTGATTGAATAAGTTGGAGCCTCCTAACAAGTGAGAAGGGGACATAGAAACAGGTGGTTAGGGAGGATGCGATGACTTCACCTAAAAGAGTTAAATTCACTGAGTGGAACCACAAAGGCAGCTGCCACCCCTCCTTTGCCTTTAAGCAAGGAAGCAATCAAAGTGAGCTAACTGGACTTTAAATGGGCAGTGTTGAAATCAAGCACTGCAGCTGATTTAGAAGCATGTTCACTTACCTACCTAAACCCGGAGCCATTTAACCTTCCTGTATAAATCAAGAAGCTAAAGAGCAATAGGTAGAGGCAAAGCAGCTACTTTAAATCAAGTGATTGAGTGAAGGAACCCAGGCGGAGCATGGAGCTCCTCAGCCACACAAAACCACTGCATGTGTAGTCTCTCTCTGGAGACTTATGATCCCAGATCTGCATATTGAGTAATGGCTTGCGTTTATACAGCGCCTTTCATTCGGTAGAAACAGAAAGTGCTTTCCTGATTACATATAGATAGAGGTCAGTCGTCTCCAAATAAAACCAGCTCCATACGCGGCCGAACAGGGCAGCAGCTCTCTGTAAAGCAAGCCAACTGCTGCTGAAAAGGGAAAACAAAGACTGAATTCTCTGGAAATACATCTCTTCGTGTTGTGGAGATGCAGAGAAACATCAGCCTGGCAAATCTTACACTAAGACAGTGTGATTGCTACTTCCAAGAAGCGGTCAAGGCAGCTCAAGGGCTACAGTGAGGGTCAGAGCAGAACGAGGCTTTATAGCCCTCATTTTCAAGGTGCCCACTTCAGCTTCATCTGGTTTCAGACAGCAGCCTGCATTGTCGGGGTCAAGAAAACAACCCCAAATCTCATCCAAAAAGAATCTGAAGGGAAATAGACCCATTTGATCTAAGGCACCCAAAGTTCTTTGGTAAATTTAACAGCCAAACCCAATAGCAGATCTCTTCTGGCTTCAAGATGCCAGTCCTGATGTCTGGGAGGCAGATGGAAGGCAGCAGGGTTAGATCTTGATCAACAGTCCGTATTTCAAAGGTATAGAAAGGGCTAAGAAAGGAGAGACCACATGAGATACTACTTCATCAAACAATAGAGCTTGCTTCCCTTCTGTCACTGCCACTTAGCCTGCGTCGATGATGCATGCTTTTCTTCCCTAAAACCAATTTCTACAGTAAAAAACCAACAAACTGAAAAACCAAAGGAATATCAAAGAAAATTAAAAAAGTGACTGCTACAAGGTTGACTGGCTCCGGGTATGGCCCATGGCAGGAGTCATATATTGTGCTTAATTAAGATAAGGCTGTTGCTACTTTGCAGATTTCACTAATACAGAATTTATTGATGCAGCATTACACAGCATTTTAAAGTGATAAAATACAGCAGACACAGAAGCCAAAGGCACCCTGAACTGAAAACTAGAGAACACACTAACAGCGACAGATCTCCATGCTTTGGCCAAGCATGAGAGCTTTCACCAATCCAATATCTGGTTCTGATTCAAGGAAGCAAATACTTCAAGGACTGGTTTCAAATTCATTCCTGCCAGTTGTAACGTAGGCACAAGTGTTTGCGCTCAGTCCAGGTGTTCAGCCACGTTCCTTCAGACTATTTTAAGTGGTTCAACGTGCCACAAATTCAACCTGGGAGTGATACAAACATCAAGCGTTGCCACTTCCGAAACCCATACCACAAATACTCGTTGGATGATTTAGACCTCCTCCATTATTGAAGACTACACTCTAACACTTGCTCTGTGTCTTAGATCTTCCCACAAACCCAGCTCTGCTCCTTGAAGTCTGATCTGCAAAGCAACACATAGAACCATGTTTGTCTTGGGTTCAGCTTCCTTTTCACTCTGGTTTCAAACATTACATTTTGAGGGCAATGAGCCTTCATAACTTACAGTGACAGCAGGTAATAGTGGTGAGATATCAGTCTTCATGTGGCTTCAGAATCGTGCGTGGGATTAACAAGTCATAAAGAACTTTGGATGCAAAGCTCAGATCCACAAATGTTTCTCAAATTAGAGAAGAGGGTAAAAAACTTCAGGCAGAAAGAACCTTTCAAACAGAATCATAAGTTTCCAGAGAAACGTTTAATAACGGAAACCAACTGCCATTTCTATTACAGAAGGGCAGCGACTGATGCTGATGATCACCTGCATCCAGAAATCTTAAGCTCTGCAGATCCTCAAGCTGGCATTCAGTTGGGAAGGAAAGTGCTTATTTCTACATTAAGCTATCCAGTAGCCCCGGTGTGAACAGAAGCAGACACAAACACACTTAGAATATACAACATCCCATAGAAAATAGAATTATTAGAAGACACCTCACTTCTAAATAAGCTCTTCAATGTTCAGTATGTTGCACTGCACCACACTACTGGCATCATGTTGCTTTGCATTGCACCGAGTTAAAACCTGACATGCTGTGGTACACGACACAGTTTAACAGAACAACACAGTAGCTCATGTTTAATCCAGTCTCCATTTGCTACAGATGCTGATTATCTCTGAGATTTAGGAAAACAACTGTGATAAATTACTCGACAAACGAGATTAAAATCCCTGAAGTTCTTCATTGTTTCCACTAGCTTGCAGGCATTAGAAGTGCTATGCCATATTAATCGAAATGTCTTTTTATTCTCTCTGTGACTTGAATGTCATAGAAACATAATCATAGACTGGTTTGTGTTGGAAGGGACCTCAAAGCCCATCCAGTTCCATCCCTGTGCCATGGGCAGGGACACCTCCATTGGATCCAGTTTCTCAAAGCCTCATCCAACCTGGCCTTGAACACCTCCAGGGATGGAGCAGCCACCACTGCTCTGGGCAACCTGGGCCAGGGCCTCCCCACCCTCATCGTGAAGATACTGGGACCTGCTGGGTCATACTGGGATGAACTGGGACAACTGGGACTCCTTTAGGGACAAACTGGGAGCCCTTTGATACATTCCGAGGGTCCAAATGGGTCATACTGGGACCTGCTGGGTCATAGTGGGATGAACTGGGCCGAACTGGGACACCCTTGGAGCCAAACTGGGGCAAACCAGGAGCACTTTGACCCATTCCCAGAGTCAAACTGGGTCAAACTGGGATGAACTGGGACCTGCTGGATCCATGTCTCCCCAGAGCCTTCTCCTCTCTATGCTGAACACACCCAACTCTATCAGCTTGGACTCATATGGGAGGTGCTCCAACCCTCAGATCATCTTTGTAGCCTCCTCTGGACTCACTCCAACAGATCCATATCCTTCCCGTGTGAGTGTATCTTGTTATTAATTTCAAACGCGTGAAATCCCTCAAAACCATTCTAAAGGGAAAGACATTTCTTTCAAAGCCGACAAACCTTCCTGAATCCCGGTATCAGCTCTGCATATTTACAGCATTAGAAACACAAATAAAAGCTTTAAATAGGCACAAACAGCTCTTCTCAACTCGGCAAAGAAAATAAAAAATCAAGTGTGTTCCCGCTGTCTAATTGTTTTAAAATGAGCATTCAGAGCAGTATTTTAACAGTTGTCTGCTGGCTAAAATATTGGCCTAACATGAACCCCTGGGCTGATATATGCTCTGTGCTATTGTTTCAAAACAAATGCTTGAATCAAAATGTGAAATGCCATACAAAACCAAAAAAGTGTCAGACTTTTTGGCCCAGTTTAGATAAATGCCTTGAAATGCCGATGCTTCCAGCAGCGTTTTATCTCAGCAGACCTCCTGTTTCTGCCAACTGGACAGGAAAGCTTTATCAGCACAGGTTTGTCCAGATCTTCTGCCAGCAACCTCTCTGGTTTCGATCATGCTGAAAACATTGCAGAAACGCTGCTGCTTGCTGTGTTCCCTTAATGTCAGTGCTGCTTGAGGTGGGAAACGGACAAATGTCGCAGCAGCAAGATGATAATGATGATGATTATTATTACCATACAGCTCGGAGTTATTATTCCAATTAATTACAGATCAGAAGAATAAGATTCTGTTAAGAGATTTGTAGGCAAAGTTTAGCTTCAATAAAAAATAACATTATGCTGTTGACATAGGATAAACCCAAAATAGGGCATTCATTAGCCTTGTAATCAAACTAACGCACAGGGAATTTGGGTAATAAGTGAAAAATCAGGATTCAAAACCTAGCACTGCTCTGAATATATTTATAACCATCTACGCAGAAACATATATGATTTTTCATGTAAAATATATGTAACAATAAAATAGATAAGTTAAAAATACTGCTTAAGGTGCCAAGCCCAGCATACAACTACATGTATATATATCAGATTAAAATACACTGTAAATATATACTTGTTAACACAAGACATGGACAGAATTTGTCAGATCCTCTGTCAGGTCTAGGTCAGATTTTTGACCCCCAAACTATGTAAAGAAACCGGACGTGCACAAATAAACCAGAAATGCATTCCTACTGTGTCCAGTTCTGAAACAAGAATCCAGTCCAAAAACTCCATATGCCGTTCAGAATACGTGAAAGTCTTACCGGATCATAGAAACATGGAATGGTTTGAATTGGAAGGGATCTTAAAGCCCATTCAGTACCAACCCCCCCTGCCATGGGCAGCGACACCTCCCACTGGATCAGGGGCTCCAAACCCCATCCAACCTGGTCTTGGACACCTCCAGAGATGGGGCAGCCACAGCGTCCGTGGGCAACCTGTTCCAGGGCCTCCCCACCTTGACTGTGAGGATCAGGAGGTCTCAAAAGCAGTTTTATGACTTTAAGCTGACTTGTCTTGAAAACAGTTTTCAGAATTTTAGCGTTACCATACATATAAGTCAATTTTGATCGTGATTTTGATCAAACCCAGAAACTCAACCAACTGAAGCGCTATTCTTTATGATTGTGTCCTCACCCGTACATACAAATTTAAATGGAAATCAAATCAGTCATCTCTGCCGGGAGGGAATATCAGCCATTAGGAATAAAAGTTAGGAAGCATAATCAAGGTATTCTTTCGCAGCTGACACTTTGGAACTAGTCTATTGCAATCTAAACAAAGGAAAATGTCTCGTGTCATCAGATACCTAATTCTGAGAGACGCAAGTCATGGGATGAGATCAAGATCTACTGTTACAAAATGCAACTTATGATTAAAAACTGTCTAAAATTATTCTAACTCTGAGAAACATGCACATAATTGTACATTTTCCTTAGCTGAGACTGTGCCCTTCCTGTGGGATTCATACACAGGTCAAGGAGACCAAGCGGCACAAATCATTACCGATCAGCACTCAACTTGAAGACTCTCAGTGGCTCAGTCCAGCCTCAACGAGCTCATCCTCCTCATCGCTGCAGAATGAGAAGAATCACAGCTCCGAGTGTTTGATGGGCTATTCCACAGCCTTTTGTGAAAGCACATCTCTTAAGGACATTGTTGCATTTTCAGGAAACTCAGATATCTTAATCAAATTGGAATATGATGTGAGCACCTCCCGTATGAGGACAGGCTGAAAGAGTTAGGATTGTTCAACCTGGAGAAGAGAAGGCTCTGGGGAGACCTTAGTGCAACCTTCCAGTACTGAACGGGGCTGCGGGAAAGCTGGAGAGGGGCTCTGGATCAGGGATAGGATAAGGGGGAACAGTTTTCAGTTGAAAAAGTGGAGGTTAAGATGAGATATTAGGAAGAAATGTGAGCAGTGGCCTGGGTCGCCCAGAGCAGTGGTGGCAGCCCCATCCCTGGAGGTGTTCCAAGCCAGGTTGGATGGGGCTTTGAGCAACCTGATCCAATGGGAGATGTCTCTACCCATGGCAGGGAGGGTAGAAGCGGACGGGCTTTAAGGTTCCTTGTAACCCAAACCATTCTATGCTTTTTGATCAGTGACGCTATAGCTTTCTCCTCCTAAAAGCTTTCTGGAACCTCTCTGGTATGAATTCATTGATGTACTTGCAGCAAATTCTTGTGCAGTAGCTGCCATAATGGAGCACTGTTCTCGGGGGCTGCAATAAAGGTGATTAACAATATTTTGGAGAAGCAGCATTTACTGAGCCCCCAACATACATTGCAAAGTACCCTGGAGGTCTCCCATCCAATTTCCAAATAATCCTGACCCAGCTCAGCAGAATTAAACAATATCGCCGGAGGCCACCAGCACGGTGGGCAGACACAGGGGAAGGTGGTGGTATGACCAAAAATTTCATTTCACTTAAGAGACCTAAGCTTGGCATGAATTTGAGAGAAAACTGTTGGTTTTTGGTTTTTTTTTTTTTTTTAAAGAAAAAAGTTGGAAAAGATTTATACAAATCCCAAAAGACAAATGTTTTCTTTTTCAGTAGTTCAGACTGTGTTTTCAACCTCATTTTGGGTACCAAATTCTTGTTTGATAGCTTAATAGTATCACTTATGGTACAGAAACACATCTGAACTGTCACAGCAGGGTATAAAGCATCACAAAATGATCTCCTCTAATGGGAGAATCCATCATATAGACATGACCCCAAATGCTTTACACATGACCTCCATAAGTTCATATCAAGTTCAAAAGAGGAAGAAGAAAGTCTTACTGAAGCATTTGATTGGCAGCTGCAGTCAGCTTGGAAGGCTTTAGATGTCTGCTATGTTAAAAAATATCCCATATCCATGCCAATGAGGCAATGATATTCAAGGATGGGCAACAGGAAAACGTCTTGTCATGCTTGGCACCTACCTAACATGAACTTGGGCAAGAAATTCCCTTCCAGCCCATGAGACCTGTTTCTTCAGAGCGCCCAGTCCATCCCAGCTGGCTTTGCCACAACAAATTACGTGTGTACACACAGCATCAACTGCAGCAGACACCTGAGCAGCTCCTTTAGCAAAATCTCCTGGATTTCTACCAGGGAACCATAATCCTGGCTGCCCCCTGCCCTGTGGGGCACAGTGCTGGTGGGGCTTAGAAGCAATCTTTCCCTGAAAGCAGCTGCCCTGCCATTAATAATGTTTCCAAGCCCTTCCCAGTGTTTTAGCCGTGGCTTTGCGTCAGCTGGTTGGGTCCCCAAATGGAAAGGAAAAAAAAGAATAGCAGAGATGATTATTTGTAATCTCATGTACTTCCCCCATTCCTCTTTACACCAGGTTTTCCGAGGATTATTCTAAAGCACACAGTGCGTACCTAATTGCTGGATCAAAGCTGCATAACAAATGATGGAAGTGCCTACAGCATTCAGGAAAGAGAAAACAAGTTTAAGAGGAGAGGGGGGAAAAGGAGGATACTCCACAGGGCTACAGCTTGCTGCACATGGTCTTCAGGGATGTTACACAGTGCAGGATTGTTTTAAGGTGTTACTCTCCTGGTTTGTGTGAGAATTCCCCAAGCTTCATCACAGAATCACCACACACACATTTCCAGAGCATTCTGTCTTCTCTGTAAGAATTTATTTTTACCCAGAGAATTGGGCTTGCTGCACTTCTAATGGGCTGGATCCTCGGCAGATGGAAACTGGTATTGCTCCACTGACGTCAATAGTCACAGCTTGCAAGGACTCGCTGAGACAACGGTTTATCCTGAACTAATCTCCTCTCCCTCCTCTTTCTATTTACTGGCACGGGACAACACAGCTCCTGCCTGGAGTGTGCCACAAACCCACCCACGGCAGCACCCACCAACCCTGCCCTTAAGTGAAAAGCCTCTTGTGTACCTGCAAGGGGAAGGCACCACCTTTTGGGTGAGAAACGGAGATTTGCAAACCTGGCACATCCTACGCTAACGCGAGAGTGGGTGGGTACCCGAGCAGATGCGCCTGCGAGGGGCTGCCCTGCGTCCCACAGCCGTAACCGCCCCGCAGCCACCTCTGGCTCCTTATAACTTACTCTGCTGTAGCATCCAGAGAGGTTATGACTCCAAAGCAACACTCAAACCATGCCAAAGATTATCACTTAACAATGTAAATTTTAACGAAAACCTTTGTCACATTACCATTAACTGCTTTCCCTCTGAAATGTAACGGTGTTCACTAAATGTATAAAAGAAGAGGGGAGCCTGGACCAGGGGCGCCTCTGGCTGATGTCACCGAGCCTCAGCGCTGCTTCCTTACTTAGCAAAAATTGAATACTTCATAATAAACTTTTGTTTGATTGGCTAAAAGATTTTGCATTGTCCGTTTATGACATTTCTTCAATGAAAAGTTTTGGGTTTTTTTTCTTTTTTCTCCTCATGCGTTGTTGTGAATCGTGGAAAAATTCCGGTTAGTTTGGTTCCTCGTTCTGTTGTAAGGATTCTATCAAGTGAGGGTATGTTCCCTTGAAAATTATGCATGGGGAGAGTAGAGTGAGAATTTTTGCTGAGGGATATATAATATGTTATGGTTGGACTCGTTGATCCAGTGGGTCCTTTCCAACCGAGTGATTCTATGACTCTATGATTCTATGATTCTATGATTAGAAGTTTGTTCTCTAAGGAAAAGAGTAATTTTGACTACTTTTGGTTTGTCTTCTGGCTATGGACACAATATATTCAGTTGTTACTCTTCAGAGGGTTATACCCCCAGAGCTACTGATTTCACCTCTAAAGCAGCAAGCTGATATCTCCAAAATGTTTTCCTGTGAGGGTGGAGAGGTTTTGGCCCAGGTTGCCCAGAGCAGTGGTGGCTGCCCCATCCCTGGAGGGGTTCCAGGCCAGGTTGGATGGGGCTTGGAACAACCTGAGGTGGGAGGTGTCCCTGCCCGGTGAAACTGGATGTGATTTAAGATCCTTTCCAACCCAAACCGTTCTGTGATTCATACTGAACTTCAAGACGGCAGAAATTATTGGTCCTGCCTCTGCCAGCATGAGGTACATCACAGTCAAAAAAAACCAGGGCAACAGAGAAGACAAATCAATAGAACCAGGTTTACTTATCTCACCCTTTCTAAAATAATCTTGGTCTTGGAATCACTTTCCAACAGACTCAGAACACAGAAAACTAACAGAAAGATGCAACATTCCATCTGAACTGTCAGCTGTAAATGCAGACATTTTCAGGTGCTGCCTACTCCACAGGTACCCGAGGCCACTGGCAGTTAAGACCTCTGAGCCCAAATCTTCAAAGCAGCCAGAACAGTGGGTCACTTACAGCTAGAAGCCTTCTCCGATCCCTAATTCTAAGGGTTCCAAAGTGGGTTTCTTCAGATGAGCTATGAGCACGTCCAGGAACACTGCTGGTGAGCTCCTCAGCTGGGTGCAGAACTGCTCCTTTGAGGATTTAGGACATTATCCAGACCACAGAACCACGCGTTACTCAGTGTTAATTGGTCAAAAGCCAAGGAGCAAGTGACACTGGGTGATTTCATGCTTTTCATTTCAGAGCGATTGCTGAATGATACACCAACAATATATCTACTAGAGTTTTGTGAATGACCACAATTCCATCATGTGAATCCATTCTGCAATTAGAAATATTTAATAGTCTGGGCAGCTGGTGGGAACCAGCAGAAAAATAAATTAGATTCATTTTGGAGCAAAAAACCTTACCTACGAAAGCATGTGACATTACAATATAGGTTTAACTACCCTAGTGCAACTATCAAGGCATCAAAGAATGAGTAATAGGAGAGGGGGGAAGGAGGAGGAATGGAGTTTAAATGATTCCCAACAAGACCCTGACCCTCTTCTTTCCAGCCATTAGCAAGCTTCTGAAGCCTTCAGAGTGGTTTCATTTGTTCTCAATCACCACGTGTTTTAAGTGTGGAATTTAAATGATTCTTTCTCAGACAAACCTAATTTAAGAGCCATTCAAGTGACATCCCTCTGAGCTGCAGGGCTTCAAGAAGACACTCCACTAGCATCCACAGCGCTGTTTGCTCCACTGGAGCAAGGCAGACAAATACCACTCATCAGAAGTGGAACATGATCTAGGGGATAGAGCCAGGGAGCTACAAGCGAAGGACAGTATGCGTGAAAAAATCCCTGGCAAATTCAGCACCTGAGTTTGCAGCTAGAAATCTCAGCGGCAGCAGGCTGGATTTCAGAGATACGAAGTACATCCAGCTCCTCATGACTCCACAGGAACACGAAGATCCTCATAAAATCATCCAATTGCAACACGTCACCTGACAACACCCCACCCAACACCTCCCACTGAATTGGGTTGTTCAAAGCCCCATCCAACCTGGCCTTGAACCCCTCCAGGGATGGAGCAGCCACCACTGCTCTGGACAATCTGTTCACAGCAAAACTTTTCTTTTTAAGATCTAACCTAAATCTCCACTCTATCAGTTTCAAACCATTACCCCTCATCCTATCTCTACATTCCCTGATAACAAGCCCTTCTGAAAGATTCCTAAGATTAGGGTCTGTCTCAAGGAAAGGTTCGAGCATTCATACAGAGATGAAAATACTTGAAAACCAGTCCCTATCTCTTTGACTCCAGTGTTCCATCCAGAATCATTTACAGCCAAACAGATAAGCTTTTATAAAGGCTTTTGTATGCAAAGCCATGAAAACCCTTTAAAAAGAAGCAGAAAGTGGATAAAGTCCAGAGTCCAAAGTGTGCAAAGCTTTCCCTGAGCACACAAGCTATAGCCTTTGCTATCAGCCTGCAAAATCTGTTGCACACTTCTGGCAAAAAGAACGGAAAGGATCTCTAAAGTGCTGATGCTGTGGTATGCAGATGTCTTCTGTTCAAGAGACCTGTCTTTTTCCAAACTGTTTGATCTGAGCCATAGAGGCAAATTACTGCAGATGCTGAAGCTGTCAAAACCCAACCCCAAACCCAACAAACAAGTAATCGCGTGCATGTTCAGACGAAGCCTGAAGGCTTGTCCTACCCTGTCTCCCTGTGAGCGTGCAAGATCACTGTAACCAAACAGGAACATTCCACTTCAGGAGGCTTAAACCATTGTGTAGCTGCTTTGACATCGTGGTTTCAAGCAGATGTCAGAGTAGCGCACAGTCATCTTGCTGTTAACTTGGCAACTGTTGTCTCGCGCTGTGTTTTACACAGAGAACATATTTGAAACATCCGCAATGAATACATCAAGGAAGCTCACCGTCTCCGTCGTTTCAGTCTCATTTATTCCCTAAATGTTTTCTGTTCCTGTTTTTCTTAATAGAATGGAAAGAAATGTGACCAGAATGGGCCTTTTAGAATTAGAGAATGGGTTGAGATGGAAGGCACCTCAAACCTCATCCAGTTCCAACCCCTCTGCCATGGGCAGGGACACCTCCCGCTGGCTCAGGGGCTCCAAGCCCCATCCAACCTGGCCTTGAACACCTCCAGGGATGGGGCAGCCACCACTGCTCTGGGCAACCTGGGCCAGGGCCTCCCCACCCTCACAGGAAAACACTTCTGCCTAAGATCTCATCTCAACATTCCCTCTTTCAACCGAAAACCAATCCCTCCCATCCTATCCCTGCACTCCCTGATCAAAAGCCCCTCCCCAGCTTCCCTGGAGGCCCTTTCAGTACTGGAAGCTGCTCTAAGGTCTCCCCGGAGCCTTTTCTTCCTCGGGCTGAACAACCCCACCTCTCTCAGCCTGTCGTCATACGGGAGCTGCTCCAGCCCTCAGATCATCTCCGTGGCCTCCTCTGGGCTTGCCCTAACAACTCCATGTCCTTCCTGTGCTGAGGACTCCAGGGCTGAATGCAGAGGCTCTAGGTGAACAAACTGGCCAAGTTCTTTGCTCTGAAATTGAACCCTTGCTCCAAGCAGGGTCCAAGTTCACTGCAAGACTTTAAGCCGCAGAAAAAATGCTACGAGCATCCTTGTAAATTTTACTCACTGCACGTGCTGAGAAGGAGAGGTTTATGGGAGAACTTTTCTACAAGAGGAAGCTAAAGACGTATTCATAGTCCAGATAACAGCATCACATTCTGATCTGCACACAGCAGATAAGTTCCTTTTGCTACGACAGAGTATAATACATACACAGTTCTCCGATAAGAAGTAAATCAGCCGCTTTGAAGAGAGCACAGCATACAGCTCCAGATGTTAAGAAAGAGCGTATGCAGTAAGAGTTACACGGGAGGCCAATAAATCTCTCAATGCTGACAAAGACCTGGAGGTGTTTACTAACCCAAGATCTCTGTGATATGTGCGACAGATATCGTGAGCGGGGAAAGGCCAGGAAAACAAGGAAGATGGAAGCAGCGTTGTTTTTCCTCCTGTGGATTTTTCCATTCTGAAGAATTGCCCCTTGTAACGGTTGCACAATCATAACACAAAGTTTCAGGTTTCCTCGGAGAATTCAACCCTGACCGAAGTGTTTTCTGTATTAAAATTCACTAATAGAGTGTCAAACTGTTTTGCATGAACAAAGCATCATCTTTTATAGATGCGGTGGTACTCGGCTATGGACGTGAACTCCATATACAACAGCTCTTTCTTGCTGCAGTCTTTAATCTTATTAGACTTGACTGCAGATACTTATTTGGCCCTTGTCATTATGCATAATATTATATATTGCTTTCTCATTAGGGAGGAAAAAAAATGTCCTCTGTTCTCAAAGTAGACTGTCTGCCAACAATTTGGCATGTCTTGCTTGCAAAGCCCACTCGAATGAGTCATCTCTCTCTCTCCTCTGCCGGGAGACCTACACATCACCCCCTTCCTCCCATCCAAGAATCTCATAGGTAAATGCTACTCAGAAACCGTGTAGGAGATCTTCACCAAGTGCCAAAAATAAAATAAGCTATTTTATTAAATATCAACCGATTCCCACATCCCAAATACATTCTTTCATACTATAACAGTTTATGAAGTGGACTGGCTTCAAGCAGGTGCCTGCTGGTCTGTTTAAATGACTCAGGCAGAAAGGTTGGGATTCATAAAAAGGCAAGAGAGCTATAAGAACCCAGCTCTACCGAAAATATTTCATCTCTCTGCCTTGAACTGAAAATAAGGAGAAGACTGGTAGGGACAGAACAAGCATTACGAACCTGCTAGGAAATAAATCTGTTCTGCAGGCAGAACACTGGATGCAGCTCTGCAGAGATGGACAACACTAAGATTCCGTGACTGGGAAGAAAGAGAATGTGTTTTGTCTTCATAAAGGTTCACAATGCAGAGACTTATCTTTTGGGGAAAGTTTGGTTTTTTGGTCTTAGCAAAACACAGCTTTTGATATGTCAATTGGAAAAGGCTCCAATTTCCTTTGTGATTTAGCTGACCCCCTTAAGACTCTCTACACCTTCTGACATCACAAAGCAATGGGAACGAGGGAGTCTTTCCTCACCCGAGTCCTTGTTGTGCCCATCACACGGCACCACAGCAGTAACCTGCTTCACATTTGTATTCATTGCCTTCACTGGAAACCACTGAACACAAACTAAAGGAATTATTAGGCAAATAGTTGCTCACTAAGCTAAACAGATCATCTGTGCAATTAGTCATCAAATCAAACACTTATTTCAGAGTCCAGAGCTTCACCTATTCTTTAGCTTAGATGCCGACAGCTGAGCTACAGCGGTTTAAACAAGGGGTGTTTTACAAAGGCAATATTCTGGATTTTAATTTCTTGCTCCCGTGAATCCACAGACTTGCTAATTTTCAGAACGTGGTAGATTGCAATGGATCTCCACCAGCTATTACAAAATGCATTTAATCCCATTAGCAGTGAAAAGGTGTTTGCAGTGCAACACTCCCTGCACAATTTTCCCTCCTTATCATCATTCTCAGAGCAGTGTTTTATAGCAAGAAGATATGCAGCATAAAATCTTCCCGAATATGAAATTTTCTGAGTAATTCTGTCACAAGTCTCCCAGGACACCCTAGTCAAGGATGAACAATTCTGTAAAAGCCCTACAGAACAGCAGAGAAATTAATCATGCATTTTTAAGTGTTTTGCACCTCCTTGTAGGAATTAATGAAGAATTCTGTTGAGTTTTTAGAAGTATAGGGGAAAAAAAGTCTCACCTAGCCTATAAATCGAGTTCTCGGTTGTAAATTAAGTTGATTAACCTCCGAGAAGATCTCTTTCTATCTAAAGGCAATTCCGAGGCAACTGAAGATTTCTTACTGGACTTTGTGATTTTATTTTTATTGCCCACATGATTGCATTCATCTCTACAGAAGTCAACAGCAAAAGTGTCATTAACTCCAGGCCAAATCACTTCCAAACTACTTGTTTGGTTTTTAATGTTCCAATAGTGGAAGTTCTCCACTGGCTACTAGATAAGCTGGAAATTTTTAGCATCATTAAGAAACAAATGGTTTTCCTACATAAAGCAGTGAGGTGTTTGCTTCTGAAATAAACCCGTCCGTATTCTTGCAGTTAACAGGCAAAATTGAAAGCAGGTATCAAGTGTGTCATACCTCCCCAGTAACTGCAGCGGGTCTGGGCTGTTAAGAACTTTATGAAGTGGATGAGAAATAGCCTTTACCCTTAGATGAATGTGATATGTTTTAAAACACCCTGGGCACCGGCATACGACACTTAGTAAACTACAGCAAATACCATTGATTTAGGGTATCGTTTCAGGGGAAGACACACAATCAGAGAAGGACAGAATGGGTTGGGTTGGAAGGGACCTCAAAGCCATCCAACCTCCTGCCATGGGCAGGGACACCTCCCACTGGATCAGGGGCTCCAAGCTGCATCCAACCCGGCCTGGAACCCCTCCAGGGATGGGGCAGCCACCACTGCTCTGGGCAACCTGGGCCAGGGCCTCCCCACCCTCACAGGGAAACATTCCTTCCCACGATCTCATCTCAACCTCCACTCTTTCAGCTAAAAACCATTCCCCCTCAGTCTATCTCTGCATTCCCTGATCCAGAGCCCCTCCTCAGCTTTCCTGGAGCCCCTTCAGTACCGGAAGCTGCTCTAAGGTCTCCCCAGAGCCTTCTCTTCTCCAGGCTGAACAATCCCAACTCTCCCAGCCTGGCCTTATATGGGAGGTTCTCCAGCCCTCGGATCATCTCTGTGACCCTCTCCTGACTCACTGCAGCAGATCCAGTTAAAGTCACAGAAGGAGTGGGTGTTTATAGGGCAAACAAACCCACCCCAAACTGTTGTATAGAAACTCTGCCCTCTCACCCAACCTAACAAGACTTTCAGAAATCATAAACCCCCTCTCTTCAATGAACAAGCCGGTCTCTCGTTAATTAATGCCAGGAGGAAATCTTACATTACCACACGGCTGCATAAAAAAAGGGTATTTTTGCTGGCACCACTCGCTGTCACAAAGATGACGCAGAAACAGCCACCGGCTCAGGGCAGCTCTGCGTGCAGTCAGGGAGATGACAGAGAAAGAGCTGCTACCAGCAGTGCAGGTGAAACTCTGCATGTTGAATCATTATCTTAATTTTTTTAATGGCATGCAAAGCCTATGTCAATAGCACTTTTCATTATCCATTCCACCAGTTCAGAACTACTTGGTAATTACGCCTATTCACTCTTCTTTGACAGCACTAACTAACTGAACAAGAGCTTCTGATAATACACGGGCTTCTTGTAAAGAACTCATGTAAGAAGGCAATAATCTAAATAGCAAAGCTGATGAGTTTGCACAGTGCCTTGCTCCAGGGAATGAGAAAATGTCTCATACTTGGGGCGCAAACAGAGAGGGACTAAGACATAAATCCTTTAAAAGCCATCACAAGGCAACTCTAACAGCCCCTGCCTTTGCCAGACAGCCCTGGGCACACAATCATAGTCTCACAGAAGGTCCTGAGTTGGAAGGGACCCACAAGTACCACTGAGTCCAACCTCTCTCCCTGCACAGGACAACCCTAACGCTCACATCATGTGTCTGATACGAAGGCCTGATTTACCTTCGTCTGATTTCAGCTAAATAAAAATCTTCCCACTTCAATAGCTATTGGATTTGATATTTAAAACAAATTCCCATGACCATTTCTTCCCACCTTCACGTTTAGGATGCCTGGAGAGCAGAGGAAAAGAGACCGTTGTGCCACTCAGCCACAGCAGAATCCTAGCCCTGGAAAAAAACCACGTTGTGGCCTCGAGGAGGGAAGAACAAATGTCACCATGATCGACCTTCCCGTGACATTTAAAGGAAATACTGTACCCTGTGCTTGCAGCACGGATATGAAGAGAGGAACCCAAGCTCAGTTACATCTGGTGTGTGTGGACAGCTTCAGTGAAGCTCCAGCCACAGCATCTCTCTTCTCTAAGAGATGATTTTCTCTTAGTGCTGATTGAGGTGAAATCAGCCAGATTTTCACTATTGCTTTTATACATCTATAGGCAGTTATACATTTAATGCTCATTTGTATACATAACCAGCAGAACAGCGTACGCCACGGGTGTATCGGATTGTGAAGTCGGGACAGGGTAATCCTTACACTTGCATTAGTTCACACTAATTTTCAGCAACGAACCGCAGGAAGAGAGATGTGTAAATGAGTGCAGAGAGATCACAGTGCTTTCAGACCCAGCCAAGAGCAGAGTCTGGAGCAGAGCCCAAGCGCCCTGACCTCCCGGCTTGCAGCCTTTCCGCAGGGCACTGCCCTCCAGAGCCCCACTTTTGCCACAGTGAAAGGGCAAAGGGCTTTGTAGGCATAACTCACTGACTGCCAACTCAGTGATGCCTTGAAGGAAGCTTATATGGTACACTGAATTGGAACATATTTAGGAACATATGTTCCTGTTCCCTCCAACCCAATTAACTTGTTGGTTTTCAGGTTTTTTTTTTTTAGTACCTTTCTTATCTCCCTCTTTATTCTTTAAATAAACAACAGGACTCCAAATCACAATCACCCCCTCTGCATAAATCTCACCGATAGCTGCTAAAAATCTCATTTGCTCACCTTTCCTCAACCCATTAGTATAGAAAACATATTACAGAATGCAATTAAAAACCCGTCAAGATAATCTTAAGAGCAAGTCTATAAAGTCTTGGATGTGGTATTCCCCACTGGCAATAAAATTAATTTAAAATCTGAATCAGATTCTTAGAGCCTTCATTTGTTTCATCATAATCTAAGGCACTCCTTTAAGATTAGCACAAAATCTATAGGAGCTTAAACCCATTTTCTGCTCAATCTCTAGGCTAGAACTTCAATAAGTTAATTGAATTTCCCAGCTCAGAGATCATCATCATAGTAGCATAACAGAAAAACTTATGGCTAGACTAACTGATGCATCAATGAGTCTCAGTCCTTTTAAGACAGCTGAAGATCAAGATTCTTGGCTAGATCAAATACACTACATTAGCAATAATGACATATTTCAGGCTTTTTCAACCTATATCCACAGAGCAGTCTTCTCAGCGCTGTAGATAAAGCTGCCTCATTAGACAGTTCTCCATACAAAGGCTTATAATACTTCAAGTTTTCATCTTCCTCATACCTTTAAGCCAAAAAAGAGGGATATCTTATTAAAAAAAAAAAAAAAAAAGAAAAAGAAAGTATTTCAGCTATTCACTGCAACACCTGAGAGGATTTTGCACATGACTTACAAAGACCATAAAGAATTTTTAAAGAACCAGCAGCTGAATTAAAACTCAGCCTCTTGAAAAGAGTTTTTTATGGGGAAAATATCAAGTTCTATTTTTTATACTGAAAATGCTTCGGAAGACTTATTGCCTAACCCATCCATCCACAAAGAAATAAAACTCTATTTCATCCAAAGCACAATTTTGGGGGTTATCTTATGTTTTGTCATCATCTCTACAGATGATACTTAGATGTTCCATTATTTCATACACAGCCGTTAACCCCAAAAGTCCGTGAGACCCTTCATCACTGCAAAAGACAACGCTTGTGCCAAGCCTGTCAAGATATTTTAGTTGGTTCCAGGGCAAATTCTTAAGCTTCAAATTGCCGATTTCATTACTTTTCAAAGAGCAGGTAGCAGATACACTGAGTTTACTTTTTGCTTTGTGCTCTGGTTGGTTGGTCATCCCAGGGAAGCAGCCCTAAGGTTTCTGCCTATGAACCATCTGGGACAGCATCCCTCCCGTGCTTAGCGCAGGGAGGGAATTCTTGGTGTCCATAGGAGCAGAGTTCGCTGCATTGTGGGGGCATAAGGGGCAAAAGAGGAGGAGGTAATTAACATTCCCAAACCTGCACAACAGAATTGGTAGCAGAAATAGGGAAAGAATCAAATTCTAACTAGCTCAGAGGCTGAGCGCTGCTCTATTCCCTTCAGCACAGTCCCCTGGAGACCATCTTCCATCAGGTGCAAACAGCCTTCTAATCAGCTTCCTTAATTTCAATTGTCATTTACCTCTGGGGATAAAGACTTCACTTAAAACTACATCACATCGCCTTCTCGTTAGTCATCCAAGTATTTATATCCCTCTTGTACATTTTATTCCATTAGGAGAGTTATAAAGAAATAAATTAGAATCACAACACATCTACAGCTTATTCTGAAAGAGACAGTCAGCACTTGACTCACCTACTTACATGTCAATTTAGCATTCTTAGGTGGATTTAAATTGAGCCAAGACTGATATGCTTAAGACAGAATCTGCATCTGCCTTCCCCAACACTTGAAAGGATTAGGATGAAAAAAACCTCAAATATTGCTTGGGAACATTCAAGAATTCAGAGCACGATAGGTTCATTCCCCTGCCTCATCCACCAAATTGGAGTGTTGCCCAAGCACGGAATGAGTTTTTAGCTCTGTAAATCTCAGCTGCAGGTACACTCCTCTGAACGTGCAACCTTGCCCAAGCTTCTTGAGGAAGGGTAGGCTCAAGTCCTTCTCCTGAATATCCTGCTCCTTGAACCTGCTCCACAGGAACGCAGATTTCTCGCAAGCAACCAAACACTTTCATCATTCCAGGCTGTTATTTTCTTAATACGAACTGTCTGAGCCTTGCAATCAAACGGTAGTCAAGGAATAAGAGGGATGTGCCATCTTGCCACTTGCTCTCCCGGCGTGGCAGCACAGCAGGCACCAGCAGGTAGCACTTAGGTCTTCCCTGGGAAGAACAGCAGCAGGAATTTGTAAGGAGTGAATGAATATCATATGAAGAGGTACTTTGTACTCCTCTGAGGTTCCTCCACTCCACTCTTTCTCTTCTTTAGCTCCTTTGGATATTTAACACCAGCCACCATCAACAATTCTGCATGTTGTCTTAGAATCATAGAATAGTTTGGGTTGGAAGGGACCTTAAAGATCATCCAGTTCCAACACCCTGCCATGGGCAGGGACATCCCACTGGATCAGGGTGCCCAAGGCCCATCCAACCTGGCCTTGGACACCTCCAGGGATGGGGCAGCCACAATTTCCCTTGGCAACCTGTGCCAGTGTCTCACCACACTTGTGGTGAAGACATTCTTCCTAATGTCTAGTCCAAATCTCTCCTTCTCCAGTTTATACCCGTTCCCCCTTGCCCTATCACCACAAACCTTTATGAATAGTCCCTCTCCAGCCTTCTTGTAGCCTCTTTCAGGTACTGGAATGTCTCTGTAAGATCTCCTCTGAGCCTTCTATTCTCCAGGGTGAACAAGCCCAACTCTCTCAGCCTGTGAAAGGTGCTCCCTCCGATCATCTTTGTAGCCTCCTCTGGACCCTTTCCAACAGCTCCATCTCCTTCTTGCATTGAGAATTCCAAAACTGGACACAGTATTCCAGATGAGGTCTCACAAAAGAGGAATAGAGAGGCAGAATCTCAACCTGCTGGCTACGCTTCTTTTGATGCAGGCCAGGATATGGTTGGCCTTCTGAGCTGGCTCATGTCAAGATTCTCATCAACCAGCACCCCAAGCCCTTCTCTGCAGGGCAGCTCTCAATCACATCATCTCCCTGTACTGAAAATGGGGATTGCCCTGACCCAGGTGTAGGACCTTGCCCTTGGCCTCATTGAACCTCATGAGGTTCTCACAGCACCACTTCTCCAGCCTGTCCAGGACCCTCTGCATGACATCTTATCCTTCTGGAGTTGCAGCTACACCACTTGCTTTGGTGTCATCCGCAAACTTGCTGAGGGTGCACTCAATCTCGCTGTCAATATCATTGATAAAGATATTGAGCAGAACCCGTCCCAGTACAGACCCCTGAGGGACACCACTTGTCACGGATCTCCATCCGGACTTTGAGCCATTGACCACTACTCTTTGAATATGACCATCCAACCAGTTTCTTATCCACCGTACCGTTCACCCATCAAATCCATATCTCTCCAATTTAGAGAGAAGGATGTTGTGGGGGACTGTATCAAAGGCTTTACAGAAGTCTAGATAGATCACATCCATCAGTTTACCCGTGTCCACTGCTGCGGTTACCCCATCATAGAAAGCTACCAAGTTGGTCAGACAGGACTTGCCCCTGGTGAAGCCATGGTGGCTGCCATTAATCACCTCCCTGTCCTTCATGTGCTTCAGCAGAGCTTCTAGGAGGATCTGTTCCATGATCTTCCCAGGGACAGAGATGAGGCTGACAGGTCGGGAGTTCTCAGGGTCGTCTTTTCCACACTTTTAAAAAATGGGTACAATGGTACTCTTCTTTCAGTCACCAGGGACTTCTCCTGACTGCCATGACCTTACAAATATCATGGAGAGTGGCTTGGCAACCACATGTACCAATTCTCTCAGGACTTTGGGATATATCTCATCAGGTCCCATAGACTCCTATATGTTCAGGTTCCTCAGGTGGTCACGAGCCTGATCCTCCTCTACTGTGGGAGGGGGTTTGCTCTCCTGGTCACCATCTTGCTGTCCCATGACCCAGGAGGGGTGAGCATAGTGGTTATCGGTGGAGACCGAGGCAAAAATGTTGTTAAGTACCTCAGCCTTCTCCTCATCTGTTGATAGGTGACCACCATTTCCAGCCATCGGTGGGGGTATGTTCTCTTTGACCTTCCTCTTTTGACTGACGTGCCTGTAGAAGCCCTTCTTGTTAGTCTTTACTTCCCTTGCCAAGCTCAGCTCCAGCTGCACCTTGGCCTTCCTGACTTCATCCCTACACAACCGGGCAGCATCTCTGTACATGCCCCAGGTTACCTGTCCCTGCTTCTCTGGCACATGTGTGGACTCTTTTGGGTAGATAAGTCTCTTATTTTCAGTGTCCACCACCATATTTCCCAGTCTTAGGGATTCCTAAGAGTAGTGATATTATATGCAGTTCTTTTGAGGTCAGTGTGACCACTAGTATAAATATAAACTCTGTATTTAACCCACATGACCAGCCAGCAATCCCAGTTTCTCTAAATTCTGAGCATCCGACATTCAGAAATGCCGAGAGAGTAGGAGTAATATCTCCAAACCCAGCCAATAACTATGTACTTCCATCTTCGTTTTTAAAGTAAAATGCCTCAGCACAGAAGCCTTAAGAGAATAATTTTCCAAGCATACCCAACAATTTCCCAAACCAGGCTCTCGCTCTAATTCTGATGCACAATCAATGGTGAAAGTTGGTCTAGATGGTTAATTATCTGAGAAAAAAGTCCGAGCAAATCCATTTCCACCTATTTCTACAAAGCAGGGTTTCTCTACTGCTGTATTATAATTACCTGTGACCGCTGTGCCATAAATTACTTAAATATAAGAATATCTTTAGAGTATCTCTGATCTCTTCCCTATCCTGGTCTCTTAAAGCACAGATGAGCTGACATTCAGGTGACTGAGGTGATGCTTAGTGCCCCAAACCCAAACCTGACTGCTCTCAGGATGACAGTAGTATTGCACAAATTTGTCAAACACTATTTTTTGTCACTGACTGCATTACTTTCTTAGGACTATTCTCTCCAAAATGAGAGGTTTTAGTATCAAAGCAGAATATTAAATATTAAAACTAACAGTGAAGCAGGCAGAATACAGGCATGCAGGTACAAGAAATCACCACAAGCTCAGAGATGTAACATCTTCTTAGGAGGGAAGCTGGCTGCCCCATCTCCTTGGAATGCATCAATTCAGTAATTAGGTGTATTAAGAGCTGTGTCTGCCGCATTTCACTCGTTTCCACAGCCATAAGAAGTCACATTTATAAGTCATTAAGCTGAAATAAAATCTTTGCTGGGCTTAATTAATTTAAATATTCATGGAAACAGGATAGCAGGGGAAAGTGTTGTTCTTAATCAAAACAGACATCGCTGTTTTATAATGCAAATTGCTATTTCTTAGGTGGACAATGCCAAGTACCTACAATAAAAGGGAGCAGAACATCAATGATAAGCATACAGAAAACGCGGCTAAAGAGGATGCACGTTGTCCTTTACCTCTTGAACAGAAGGGGGAATTTGCCGATCCAAACACATACTTAATAATGTCACGCCTAACAGAGGAGTTACTTCCAGGGTAATTTATCACAATTTACTCAAGCTGAATGCAACATCACCCCCTTCCCATCCTCACAAAGAAAAGCCTGCTTTCTAGAAGGAGTTATTCATTTATGTCTCAAGGCTTCAGTACTGTCAGAGCTCCATAGCGGTTCTCTTTCCGCGTAGGGCCCTGGTTCTACTCTACAAAGCCATCAGCAAACGCAGGTCATCATGAATCACATTGCAGACCATGGTATTACAAGCTTCAGCCCAGACCTGTTGACCCCACACCACGACCAAGCTTTTTCCCAGCCCATGGCTACACCAGGTCCTTGCGGGATTGCCCGCACGCAAGTTACCTGTATCATTACCCAAGACCTTTTCCTATGGCAGCGTTCAGACTCTCACCAACCCCTCACTGTCCACACAGACTAGTTTGGACTGTTACACCTCAGAGGAGCAGAGCTCGAGGGCAGGCTGGGTGTTATCCAGCCTCTGCCCTTCCTACGTTAACATTGCACCTCCCTTATGTCACTTCCAGCACAGAAACCAGGATGGGTTTCTAACTCACATTGCCATCTGCTCAACGGAGGGATTGTCCCACTCTGCTCTGCGCTGGTGTGGCCCCACCTTGAGCACTGGGTGTGATTTTGGGCGCTACGGGATAAAAAGGAGCTAAAGCTACTGGAGGGTGTCCAGAGGAGGGCATGGAGATGCTGAAGGGTTAGAGGAGATGCTTTATGAGGAATGGCTTCACTTGGTCTGTTCAGCCTAGAGAAGAGGAGACTGAGGGGGTACCTCGTCAAGGTCTGCAGCTTCTTCACAAGGGGAGGAGGAGGAGCAGGTGCTGAGCTCTTCTCTCTGGTGACCAGCAATAAGACCTGAGGAAACTGCAGGAAGACGACGCACCAGGGAGGGTTAGGCTGAATATGAGGAAAAGGTTCTTCACTAAGAGGATGGTGGAATACTGGAACATCTCCCCAGGGAAGCAGTCACGGCCCCAAGCCTGACAATATTGCAGAAGCATTTGGCCAACTCCCTCAGATACACAGTGTGAATGTTGGGGTGTCCTGTGCAGGGGCAGGAGTTGGACTCAATGATCCTTGGGGGTCCCTTCCAATTCAGGACATTCTATGATTCTACGATCTGCCAACCTGCATTCCCTGCTCAGCTCCTCTGCGGAGATGGTGATGACCTTGTCAGGCCTCCTCAGCAGAAGGGCTGAGAGGAAGGTTCAAGTTTAGTCCGATTTAATAAGGAAGCATTTACAGCAAACCCACCATGCGTGGACGGAGGGATGTTATCTCCTTGCAATGCCACAGTGGACACTTCTTTTGAAGATGCCACAGAAGTGGTAGTGATCGTTCCTCTTTATACAAACCTTTGTAGTAAGGGCACGTGTCCAAGAGGTGGGATCAAAGCTTCTCTTCCTTGTCCGCCAGAGGGAAATCCATAGTATTAAACTCTCTGTATGGAAACACTCACCTCTCCTATAGCTGACCCATGATACTTAGTGGAAAAAAACTATATAAGATTTGTTGGGCTGAAAAGTGACCCAGCAGATTGCTAGGATATGCAGAAAAGCCACTTTAAAAAAAAACGTAGGAAGAAAATACAGTTTCCAATTTTTGTCTGTTAATAGCAACTTTGGTTTCATTATCTGCCATCCCCGTGTTTGGCTTTGGATGCAATTAACATCATCAAAATAAAACACTTGATGGAAGTAGCAACATGTTTACTGGTAATGAAATGTTTATGGATCAATTTGGTACACTAGTAAAGAGTGAGTGAATTTCCTTCAGGATGAGAGAAAACAAAGCGTAGATAAGCGCTGAAAATCACTTTGGCTCCAGACATTCACAAAATCTTATTATTATTCCCCCTAGAAAAGATAATATTGATTGTGGAGAATCATTTGGGCAATGACAACAATGTGTTTTCCTGACAGAATACAACAACCCATTTAGTAGATGGGTTGTACAGAAAACAACACTGACCGAAATAAAACTCCAAATTTAAACTCTGCTTTGATAAATACCCAGAAGAGAAAACCTTGACACGACCTCCTCTCTCCTCCACAGTTGTTCTTTCCCCACGATGCTGGTCTGTCACTCTACTTAAAGGACCAGGAGTCACAGCTATTACTTGATATGTGACAAATCATTTTCTCTGTCTCTACTTCATTTTCCACCTTTAACACAGGCAAAACACTCTTTGCATATTTACGACAAACAGAAAAAACTGTACATTAAATTCCTAAGGGCAAAGGCAGGTCTAGACAGTGCCGGGAATAACAAAAGCTTCAGCTGAGATGAGAGGGAAAACAGCTTTCTCCACCATACCAAACATTTAAAAGAAGTTTGGATCTAATGTAGTTCAATGTACACCACAGAGAGGAAATTCTGTTGCTTGTAACAAAGATTAAACGCTATATATTGTTCTGGGTTCAGGCACTCGGAGGGACAGCATCATATCACAACCCTACAAACGAATAACAAAGGTTTAGGTGGAATCAGCGGGATTCCCTCACTACTGGCTGGCTGCTAAAAGGAGAAACAGCCCATTCCCTAATGCGATGGAAAATAAAGAGTTTCATGTAAATAACCAGCTTTTTCTTTTACTCTCTGGATGATTCACAGCCGCCTCCTTTCCATGCTTCTCTCCCCTTTGCCCTATCTGTTCCCAGCACCGCTCAAACCCATTTTTGATAAAGGAGCTCAGAGAAGTGTCACACACCAGGAAAAACAGGGCAAGGAAAGAAAGGAAGAGAAAGGAGACACAGCTTGAAATGCAAGGGGGCTGGGGAAGCTTCATGCATCTCGACAGAACAAAGGACGATGAATAATAAGCATCAGATCCTGAAGAGACCTTGGCACTGCAGGCAGTCCCAGGTATTCCTGGAAATTGTCTGGACTGCGCCAGCCCAACAGTTTTTGCAGAGAGCTGGAAGACACGCTCAAGAAATACATCTATCACGCGCTATTTCTGTTGGCCCAGAGAGGCGGCAGGTTAACTCGAAGACAAACTTTGTCATTCATCACATCTGATCCAAATCAGACGTTCTGAGCCATTTCTGACACTGGATTTTGCCACAAACAATAAGTGCCGAAGGCTTTGTTGAGGCCTCCTGCACCTCATCCCTCTGCTGGAACAGGGAAAGGCAAAGTCATATCAAGTCTTTGACATCTTTGTGTGACCTGCAAGACACACAATCCCCTTGTTAAAATCCACTGTGGCACCTGCAGAGTCATTTGGGTTTAGTTTCCATTGCAAGTGACAATAGGGTCAGGTCTCAGAACAGAAAATAACTCATCCCAATTTTGATCACAAAGCGTACTCGCTAAGAAAACCGCTTTTGAAAATAGAAACCTGACCTACCGCCGCAGCCAGACACCGACCACCACCGCCAGCAGCACCTCCTGAAGAACCAATCCAATCTAATCTCTCTGCATCCATCTTCCTTTTTCCGCCTGAAGCATAATAACGCTGCAAAGTCATGATTCAAACTAACCAGCGACACCGCAGTGAAAGAGCCAACTCCCCGAAGAATCCTGACAAGCGGCAAACGAAGAGGGTATAAAATATGCAAGGAAAGAGTCATCTTTGCCTCAGGACTGGAAAAGTTGCTGAGTCCCAGCCCACACACCTAAAAGAAGGCTTTTTGGAAACAGAACCACTACTCCAGTACTTTAAGTAACACGGATTCAAGACTTTGTAGGTTAATGCTCAACATATCCTAATGGGACACCAACCAGAAACAGTCCAATAAGGGTTCGCCTAAAAGTTCATCTAACTTCCCAGTTTCAGGTGAACTTATCTGAAGATCCCAGAAAGACGTGACCTTCAGGGACCTCCATGCTTGAGCACCGAATCTGAAATGCTTTAATTATACACAGTTTCCCAAAATACTCTATTCCCATCCTCAAAATGGCTGTTCTTCTTAAGGGGCTGTAAGCTGAGCTTCCCAAAGAGCCTACTGCAAACACGTTGGGTTTCCTCTGCACTGCAAGCTGAGTCACATAGCAGTGTTTCAGTTCTTGGCTGATTTTAAGTTAGGGAATAAGGTATAAAAATATTTATGGTAGTAACTCATGAAGTCTGCACAACCTTTTGTTATTTTTAAGGAGATTTGATGTTGAAGAATTGACGAATTGTGGTTTTTTTTTTTTTTACAGTCCAGAAAGAATGATGAAGTAACCACATAACACAAATAAGATCATCCAGCCATTCCTCCATCCAGTTTATACCAGTCTGGAATACAAACTTTCAATATCACACAGACTTTGACTGATAGAGCATAAATGACTTTACAACAGAACTTGTTCTATGGATTAAAATGAAAGCATTATTTTGCCAGAGTCAATGTCTCTATTGTCAATTTATTTTCTATTTTTTTCAATTGCCTTCAGGGTAACAAGTTTGATCTCATGACGAGCAGCATGCCTCTCAAGGAGTTTGTCAGCCTGTTTATTCATTACTCAATCAGTTTGATCTTTACTGGATCACCTACCACTTGAAGTCATCTTCAGGAAACCCAATTAGTCACGTGCTAAAGAAGAGATCTTAAACGAGGTTTCAAAACAACCCCCTACCAACACAAGTGTTAAGCATCTCCACATCCCAATGGTTATAGAAGAATTTGTAAGTACACAACAGTTTCAAAACAATCAGCCTCAGGTCATGTCCCAAATTCCAGGTCCATCTCCAAAATTCACTAGTAAAGGCGTTAGAGGATGATTAAGGTTGGAGAAGACCTCTAAGATCATCCAGTCCAACCAACAGCCCAACCCCACCACTGTGCCTGCTAAACTATGACTTGAAGTGCCACACCTACATGTTTTCTGAACACCTCCAGGGACTCCACCACTGTCCCGGGCAGCCTGGTCCACTGCTTCACCACTCTTTCAGGAAAGAAACTTTTCCTAATATCCAATCTAAACCTCCCTGGCACAGCTTGAGGTCATTTCTCACCATATCACTTGTTACTTAGGAGAAGAGCCCAGCACCCACCTGGCTCCAACCTCCTTTCAGGAAGCTGCAGAGAGTCATGAGGTCTCCCCTTGGCCTCCTCTTCTCCAGGCTGAACACTTCAGTTCCCTCAGATGCTCCTTTACTATGTTTAGAGGTTCTCCCATCAACAAGTCAGAAGTGACTTCCAACTATCACACACAAAGGTTTCCCTTTCATATCAGTTGAATTTCAGAGAAGTAAAAGTTGTATCAATTTGACACAAATCAAGCTTCGCCCCCTTTTATTGTGTTCCCAGCCTGATTTAACCAAGAGGAATGGATGCAAAATGTGCTTTGACTCGATGACCCCTCCATGGCAGCTGCAACGTGCATCAGCTTTTGCACTGGTAGGAATGCAGATGTATGCACATGGGCAGGGGCGGAAGAAAAAAACCTTATGTATACTTCGAGGAGCTCTTTTCTTTTTAAATCATTACTGCTTAGGGATACCTATCTACCAAAATCCTAGCACTGAGATCACAGTCCTGTTTGCACCTTCCTCAGTAATGGGATGCTTCGCATCCGAAAAACAGGTCTCCAAACAACTGTCCACAATTAGTGTTAGAAGTCACTCCCTGAAGCTGGAAGCAGGCAATTGCTTTTAAAATGATGAACTGCATCGTCGTGAAATCACTGAATTGGAAAAAAACCTGATCTCTCTCCCACGTTCCACCGCCAGCAGAAATCTCTGCCCAGCAGACACACCACACTTCAGATTACCCAGCTAACCCCTTCACGAGCGTTCCCACCTTGCCATAATGAACTCATTTAGCTTCCAATACCATCCCTTCCCTGCATTGTTACGAGAGGTTTTTGCAGACACCAGCTCCAGCTCAGCGTGGTTAAACTACTCACTCAATCCCAGCTAACGAGAGGAAAAAAGAACATTTCAAGAACGATGCCACCATTCCCATCAAGTCACGCGGTTGTTCCCACCGCTGTCAAACACCACAGTCAGTGCAAACAATCCTATACTTTAAAGCCAATTTCCAAACCTTCTGTTCTATTGTGTTTTAACCCCTCCAAAACATAATACTATAGAATTCCACACAGTTACCATCAAACAAAGGCCAAGTTGACAACCCCAAATCTTACTAATTTGTCTGTTTTCCATAATGTAAAGTTTTTGACAGGTTAATCGCAAACTTCCATATAAAAGAAATGAGATTTTTTTTTAATTAAGCTGAACAAAGTGGTTCACTTCCATCATAAAAGAAGAAAAATAAGCTTTTTTTTGGAACAGATTGCTGTGCCAAACTAGGAAACAGAATGCTGAGAAGGGTGTTCAAGCTTCACAAGCTGGTTCTATCCCATGCAATAAGTATTTCATCCACGCAACTCAGCTAAGCCTATTGGCAGGGACCTGCTTCTCATCAGACTCCACCTGCTAAAAAGATTCACTCGTTCCTCAGACGGTAATTCTTAAATTTAGACAGAATTGCTTATTCAACAATGACAATGAATAATTAGTTACAAGTTCCAGCAATAGCAGCACGTCAACCGCACCTCAGCTACAAGAATATAAGTTGCTCTACTGAAATCAATAAAGCCACAACTTATCCATACCAGCCACGGATAGGATTTCATAATGACAATCATAAAATATAAGAAAGAAATATATAAATATATAAAAAGAAATTCCCAACTAATTCATCCTTCCATCATCAGCTCACAAAAGACTATAAATCGCCTCTTATACAACTGACACGTTGCTGTTTGAACTGAAAAAGACACATCTTAGGCACTACTCTTTCTCTATTTTGAGATAAATACATTACAAGTACGAGCTTTTAATCTCACCATGTCACACGACATCATCTGGTGGTACAAATGTAATATAGAACTAATGGGTTAACATATGAAGAACACTTGACCAAGACGGAGTAATCTCTATCAGAACACTATTGATAGAATATTTTTGCTCTAGAAAAATATTATTTCACTGAACTGTTTTGGGAAACAGGTCAATTCTAGTAAAATCTTGGTAAAAACTGTTGTCCTTTTAAGAAAACGCGAAAATGTTGTATTTAATTTTGTTTCCTCTCTCATTTTCAAGATCACAAAAATTGTCAAAATGATAATGAAGCATTTTTATACACTTCTCTACTTTCACCTCTTTAAGCAGAGCCTTCCTATGTCACAAAGACTTCAGACTGCTCCAACAGCCAAAGGATTTCAGCAGCAGCAAACTGAAGGGGAAACAACGCAAATGACAGTAAGATGTCATAAAACACAGAAATTCACAAGTGTTATATTCTTTTGTTATGTCCTTGCATAACTTTAACGTTGCAGGGACCAGAGTAAAAGGAAATAAAGATTAAGAGGATGACAATCTAATAAGACTTCCTTCGTTACATACTATTGTTTTATTGTGAGCGAGTGGGGACATAAGACAAGGCAGGGATGGCTTCCAGCTGAAAGAAGGGAGATTGAGATGAGATTTTAGGAAGAAATATTTGGTGGTGAGGGTGGGGAGGCCCTGGCCCAGGTTGCCCAGAGCGGTGGTGGCTGCCCCATCCCTGGAGGGGTTCCAGGCCAGGTTGGATGGGGCTCTGAGCAACCTGATCCAGTGGGAGGTGTCCCTGCCCATGGCAGAGGAGTAGAACTGGAGGAGCTTTGAGGTCCCTTCCAACCTAAAGCATTCCATGATGCTATGATTTTGTGGTATTTTGAGGATTGCTCAGGCTACAGAAATCAGCACCACAGCAATGTCCAAGATAAGATTTGGTCCCAATTCTGCTGAGTGCTGAGGAGCTTCCCTGGGAGGTGAAGGCACTCTGCAATTCACAGATTTTCCCATTTTCATTAGTTGCAAGAGAACTAAAGAGCTGTGTGAGGATGCAGTAATGAAAAGAGGGATGGGACAAATAAAAGCAAAAAGGATGCCAAAGAAGAGCCCATCCTTGTACTACCTGGCACAGCAGCACTTTTGCTGATGATTTCAATAGCAGCAAGCAACCTAAAAAAATGGGAATTCATTTCCAGGGAAACGTTGGTAGGAGGTGAAACATAAAAGTGAGTGATGGGTTAATGAAAATAAATGGTCTGAAATAACAGTAGTTCAGTAAAGCATATATTTATCATGTTATCCAGGTTGGCTACATGAGAGTTATTAAGTTAAATCAGCCCTCATAGAAGTTGAATAAATGGAGACAATTCTGATGATTCCAATGCTTTAATCTCACCGCTCTGAGTACATTAGTCAGGCACAGAAAGAGCAAGAAATTGTCACAATAGAATATCTTAATTTTTAATGTAAACCTTTTGCAGGAAAGTTACTTTAAAACAGGAGTATTGCCTCCATTTCTAATTAAAAGACATTAAAGTTATTATGAAAGGAACCGTTTCATACTTCCAGAACTTACTTATCAGCTTAAAAGACCATTTAACTGCATGGGCAACGGGGGCACAGCAGGATGACAGAACCAGGAAAATCTACTAAACAAAATAATGTTGTTTGCCCCTTGTCATCCAAGGACATGGATTATCCGTTATCATCAATATCGTTAACTATAAAAATAAATAAGTTTGCTCAGCAACAGTGAAAAGCTGATGTACGAGGGAATATTGCCAGGAACTTTGGGTCTTGAGAGATCAGTCTTGCCACGCTCGCAAGCATAAATCAATCACATCTCCATTTCAGCCCACATTTTTATGAGGCTGTGCTGTAGTTACACTCATCTTCTGATCCTGCTACCATATGAAGATTGAGAGAGCTACAATATCAAAATTGAGGGAGGGCTGTCATTTGGAAAGATACCAATCACTGTGCCTTCTCCAAAAAGCCCAAAGAAACAAAAAAAACCCCAAAGGCAACAAATAAAAAACTCATGCACCCCCTCCCAGCAAAACGAGAGCTCAGATATAAAAAAAAAAAGGTTTTCGGTAAAGATCACCTCCCTTCCCCAAATGAGAACATTTCACTGAGACAAAATGAAACACTGACATCAACAACCACAACAGTGTTTGTCCTCAGACAGTGTGCAAAAAATTTATAAAATTATTTCCTTGCATCTTTCCCACTGCCTGAAAGAATTTAGTATTACACAAACATGGATTTTGCTCAGTCTGAGTTTTCTTCCTGTCATTAAAAAAAGAAAACAGGCTGGAGCATCTCTCATATGAGGACAGACTGAGAGAGTTGGGGTTGTTCAGCCTGGAGAAGAGAAGGCTCCGGGGAGGCCTTAGAGCAGCTTCCAGTGCTGAAAGGGGCTCCAGGAAAGCTGGGGAGTGGCTCTGGATCAGGGAGTGCCGGTATAGGATAAGGGGAAACAGTTTTCAGCTGAAAGAGGGGAGATTGAGATGAGATCTTAGGCAGAAATGTTTCCCTGTGAGGGTGGGGAGGCCCTGGCCCAGGTTGCCCAGAGCAGTGGTGGCTGCCCCATCCCTGGAGGTGTTCAAGGCCAGGTTGGATGGGGCTTGGAGCCCCTGATCCAGTGGAAGGTGTCCCTTCCCATGGCAGGGGTGGAACTGGATGGGCTTTAAAGGTCCCTTCCAACCCAAACCATTCTGTGATTCTATCATTTCACTTACACTTGTTCCTGACAGCAAAATGGAAGAACAGCTGTCGTGGACCAGGCTGCGTGTCTGGAGAGCCCATGGTCACTGTGTTGGTCTTGGTGGATGCTTACAAAACCCACATACAAAATGGACAACTAATGATCTTTCTTTTCATATGCTCTCCCAATTTCCACAGAAACAGCAATTTGTAGATTTTCCAAGCCAGAAGAACTTACATTATCATCTTTGGTTATCGGTCTCTAGTGGGTGTTGTTTCCTATATCTCATTTTCTCTCTGAACTCATTCAAAATTTTGTGCTCTACAACTCCTTGTGGCGATGAGTTCCACCACCCGATAGTACGCTGTAGGTAAAAAAAATAAAATAGCCCAAAACTTCCTTCTAGGTTTTTTTTTTTTCTTTTAACTGATGAGTTTTAGAAGACCACTACAGGATATCCTGCAGATGCTTTTAAGTTTGAAAGAGAAGTAAGTGGCAAACCATCATTCCTCCATGTAGGCTGAATCGAAGTCACTTCAGTTCAGATTTGGTTTCTGCCAGCGCTATCAAGAAACTGCACCCACGTAATTTTCCCCACAGTACCTTGTCCATAAGAAGAGCCGATAATGGACCAATTTGCACTGTTGCATCAATACACCCGCAGAAAAATTCCATTTACATTGTTAAACCATGATTATAACCAATCTCTGGTTCTACTAAAAGCAGATTTTTGCCTAGCAACACACTAGCGCTTTCTCCTTCCCAAAACCCCTCAGTTTTTACATAACAATGCAGTAAGTGCCTCTACTGTTTAGAGATCAGATTATACACACGTGATGTAATCCCCCACTGGAATATGGACACCTCTCCAAAGTTTATATTGTAAAGCAAGTTAAAGTAATAGCCCCGCGAAACTGAAACTACCCTTTTCAATAGCCCTTACACTTTTACTGCTGATGGTCACAGGTGAGGCCCCTGTGCCACTGAACACACAGAGGAATTTTAAAGAGACTGAGACCTGTCAACATGTTTTTCACTGCCTCCTTTACTGACTCCAAATCCATTATTTCCTGAAGACACTCAAGACAAAAAAAAAAAACCCTGTTCCCATGAATCAAGTGTTCAGGCTAGAGTTTGTAAGATTCTGAGCATCATTCATGGAATCATGGAATTGTTTGGTTGCTAAAGACCTTTGAGATTGCATCCAACTGAACCTAAACCACATCTCTGAACACTTCATCTACTCATCTTTTAAACATCTCCAGGGACGGTGACCCAACTACCACCCCGGGCTGTTGTTCCAGTGCCCGAGAACCCTTTTGGAGAAGAAATATTTCCTAATGTCCAATCTAAAGCTCCCTTGGTGCAACTTGAGAACATTCCCTCTTGTCCTAACACATGTTACTTGGGAGAAGAGACCAACATCCACCTCATTGCAGCCTCTTTGTAGGGAGCAGTAGAGACGATGAGGTCTCCCCTAGGCCTCCTCTTCTCCAGGCTAAACACTCCCAGTTCCCTCTGTTGCTTCTCATAACACTTGTTCTCTAGACCTTTCCCCAGCTTTGCTGCCCTCCTCTGGAAGCGTTCCAGCCCCTCGATGTCCTTTGTGTAGTAAAAGGCCTAAAACTGAACACAGGGTTCAAGGTGCAGCCTCACCAATACTGAGTACAACATCTCTTTCACACGAGAGATTAAAACACATATGCTCCCCTGCATTCAGGTCCAGTGCTGGTCTGTGGTCATTCCTTTGCAATCTTGCGAAGGGCATATTGACTGTTAAGATAAAACTAGCAGTGAGACTCCTGTAAATTAAGACAAATCCAATGTGAGCCCTATGCCCCTCAGCGCTTTACATCCAGGAGAAGTGCAAAGTACCTATGGAGAACATCAGACTTATTCATTTAAGAGTTCACTGTGCCTATTTATATCTAAAAGACATCACTGGGGAGGTATGTTGGCTCTCAAACTTAAAAAGTCATTTTAGTAGCAATTCTACCACTAAATATAACGACCATTACTGAGGTTATAAGGAGTATTTCCATAAAATATTACCTTCTGCAGACACCCTTCTTTGTCGGCTCCGTGGTCAAATGCTTGAGACAGATATCAGCATTTCCTCCAAAGGCCCGTTCTTCCTTTGGTTGGTGCTGCAGTACTGTGACATGACAACCTCATAAAAATTCTAAAGGTCAGACTTTGAGCTTCAAGGAACACATCAGAAGTAAAACCTGAGCTAAATCACAACTGGCTGCACAAACAAATGGAGGGCACAGACACTAAATATAACATTAATGCTTAACAGCTGTGTTTCCACCTAAACCCACAAAGCAAAATCAAGCCAAGGTGAAGCTGTCCTATGAGATAAACATCTCATATTGTGCTTTTGCCTCTCATTAAGGCATTATGATGGTCTCCTTCTGGAGACGATGCTGTTGCAATAGGCAATTCTTACAAGATAATTATGCCTTATAACAGAAAATGATGGAACAGTTTCGTTTGGAAAGGACCTTAAAGCCCATCCATTCCACCCCCTGCCATGGGCAGGGACACCTCCCACTGGATCAGGGGCTCCAAGTCCCATCCAACCTGGCCTTGAACCCCTCCAGGGATGGGGCAGCCACCACTGCTCTGGACAACCTGGGCCAGGGCCTCCTCACCCTCACAGCAAAATATTTCTTCCTAAGATGTCATCTCAGTCTCTCCTCTTTCAGCTGAAAACCATTACACCACTGCTCTGTAACTCACTCAATTTTACGTTAATTTGGCTAGAGGATACTGCCGGTCTCATTTTGGTCTGAAATGCCATCCGAATTCAGGTTTAAGTAAAATCTACATTTTTTTTCACTGGACTAAAGACAAGTTGTCCAAGTGTTTCAACTAGCTCAGCAGCAAGTTTATTCTGATGCACCAGATTCAGCCTCTACAGTATCAAAAAGCTTTGAGCTCCCTGTGTACCTTTAGATGGAGGAAAAAGGAAGTCCTACAAAGTTACAACAGCCTCACCACCTTTGCTCCGGTTACTACCTGATCCTTAGTCAATGGCCCCGAGAGCACATGCCACCTGCTGTTGATAAGAAGGACCTGACAATAGGGTAAGTCTCATTATTGTATCCACCGTGTGCATCTACTGCCCTCCAAGGTTCCCAAGGTCAGCCAGGTTCTCCTTGTTGCGGCTCTCCACAGTTTACCTGGGTAAGTCTGGGATGAGTACAAAGCCACAAGAGGTCTACTGATGGGTGTGTCGTGCACTCCCCTCTCTGAAATGCTGACTTCTGAGCTGTGACTACCTTTCATAACGTTGACTTTTAGGTTGTCTCTGTAGTGGCCTCTTCAAGGCGCCTTGCCAAGGCTTTTCATCCAAGTCTGACAGTCACATCTGCTTTCTTGGGTGGCTTTGAACATATTGTTGTAATGGAAGGAAAAGCTCAGTTGTTCTGGACCTCAGTTCTGTTTCATTTATTGTGGCTTTAACAGCAGCACAGCACCCAGTTTTGTGAGGCAGGTCAGAAGGTTAAGCAAAACGTCCAAGGAAAAAAAAATAACCTCCCCAAGATAGAAATTATCGCTTACAAAGACGCATGGGGAAAGAAATATTTTGGATAAAACTGGCTACGCTTGCTCCAGGGGCAGCAGTGACTTCTTTTAGTACAAGGCCCATTGAAACTATCGGCAGCTGAATCAGTGCTTCACAACCAGAAGGAGAGGCAAAACTTTATCGTTCAAATAGTGGAAGTTAGGACTAAAAGTTAGCACAACCTGTATGGCCTCCAACATCAGAGCAGTGCACAAAAAATATATATAAATAAGAAAACCTTGTAAAGAAATCCAAATATGCTGAATGTTGGGGCAAAGCAAAAAGCTAACGCTAATTGCCCACAGTGCCTAATTGGATTTGAAGCCCACAGCAGTTATCTAGTGAACGTGGCCCCCACCGCTAAAGCAAACTTATTCCTTCACCTTCTCTGTCTCTCTTGATACTCACACACTAGTAATTCAGGCACCCAAAACCCCACAAAAAGCCAAGAAACTTATTTCTTATTAGTCCATGCCAGGCAGCTCTCTGCTTGGTGCCTTCGTTAAGCACCAATGTATTTCTCAAGGCTTTGCCAAAGCCCAAGGCTTTGTCACTCGGAAAAGATCAGGCAGAATTTACATAGCCTGAACACGGCCTTTGAGGCAGAGGCTGTCCCATCCTTCTCTTAAACTCCGGTTGCATTGCAAATGGGCAGCACTTATGGAAATCGGGTCAGGAGAGTGTCAGGCTTGGAGAGGCTGAAAACTCAGAACAGGTTACACAGCAAGAGGACCACTGTCAAAGGGCTCGAACATCAAGACGAATGAATTTCCTCTGGCAAGCCAAAGCTTTTCCATGTTGGGACTGGTTTTACAGCCCCTGAAAGAATGCCCTCTTTTCAGGGTGTTGTGGAAGGCAAAAGGTCATTTTATTCTTTTCATGTCATTGCAGCATCTCTGTTGAATGTTAATGCTCACAGATTCTCGCTCCTTGCAAGCTTCACTGAGACTGTGAATGAGAAGGATCAAGAGCCCCTCTTCTAGAAGTGACAAGGAATCCAAGTTGGCACAGCAGGGATTACAACCCAAGGCACTGATTTCTAGCATGGAAAACCGCTGGTATTCACAACATGATACTGAGATGAGATGCACAGAGATGGATTTAAAAATCTGTTAGAAACGAGTACAGGAGAGGAAGAAACAGGCAAAGGGGGAGATAAAATTCTCTACCCATATATAAATACAGAATTCACCAAGGCAACTTTACTTAGAGGTTTAACTTTAATCTTGGCTCTAGCGATGCATTTGCTCGTCTCCCCATGGCCAGTGACAGTGGAAGCGAGAAGGCAGGAGAGAGGTTCATTCATAAACAGGCGTTTCAGTCAATCCATCTGCTGCCACTTTGCTGTCCACGCTCTAATAGAAGCGCTCACAAAGGAGAAGATAAAAACCTGTTCACTTCTTGCACTATCGAAGAGTGAAACCATCTGCAGCGGGAGCAAAGGAAGATTTATTTTTAACTTTTTCTTGTGTTACAACTGCTCAGTTCAAGAGTGGACAGGGAGACAGTCAGACTGACCACACCAAATCTGGGTGTGCATGTTCTTATACCAACAACAGGCCTGAAGAACATCAAGTGTTCGGTAAAGGATGCAAAAGCATGAAAAGGAAGACAGAAATACACATTCACAGATCCTCCACTATATTTAAACCAGACAGATCTTATCAGCCTGAACTGAATTATAAGGATTCTGAGATGAGCAAGGATTGAGGATTAACCACCTTCTACTGGTTGTCAATAGGAATCATCCAGGTGAAACATTTCCAACTGCACTATGAGATGACTCAATTTACTGTTATATCATGGGTGAACAATGACATCCATGGAGACTGTAGAGCTCACCACAATGACCCCAAATGCTTTTGACAACATTGTTCATGGACAAAATGCAAGGCACAAGCAATGTGCTGAGCAATTTGGCAAATCAAGCCCTTAAGATGGAAAGGAGAAGGTGGCTTTAAAGTTATATAGACCCAGAATAGAGAACACACATAGCCCAGTGATTGCACCCACTTCTTACTGCTGGCAATGTAGATACCTACACAGACTGAACATAACTTTTGCCTGGCATGCACCTTGTAATCCTGTGGCAAAAGGCAAGATAACTGATGATATGGAAACTGAGATTTGATCAACATCTCATATCTGCTTGCCGGATGGCTTGAGAGCTCAGAGGTCTTTACATTTCCATGGACACAGATAGAAGATATGCAACACTTGGAGCCAGTCAACAGTGTTCAGGGAACAATTCTTGTTGCCGGAAAATATCACTTTGTTGAAATATGCAGCGGCTCCGTAAGGATCCGAGTGGTTTGCAGAAGAACTTCAGTTCAAAATAGAAGAAACCAAATAGATATTCATTCTGAAATGGAAGACATTTGCAGACACTTTGCAGACACCTTGCTTCAGTCAGTAATTATAGAGCACACAGTCTCCAAACATGAATGGCCTTGGCAGTTCATTCCAACACAAACCACGATGCTCCCTCTTCACTTTCAGCTCAGCTCTCTCCACTATTTATAGGAGCAGACAACTCACAGGCCAACAAAAGAGCACAGTTCCCCTTATTTAATTGAATCCACTGCACACGGAGCTACTCAAAAGTATTCTGAATTTTCATAAACTAAAACGGGCCTGAAAACAGAAGAATTGATTCCTAATTTATAGAAGACCACTGACGTCAACCAACTGAGATACCAAAGACGAACATGGCTCTTGGAGTTAAATTTAGATGATATGTTAACAGGCACCAATTTTCCACACTGTTTATTAATAGATTGCTTCTGCCTGCTTACTGAAGCATTCCCGTAGGTGGAGGCAGCAAGATGACAGAAGTGAACTTGACAACATTACCAATATTGTTTGAGCACATACGATGCTTTCTGTGGGCACCTCTAAAGAGCACAGCATGAAGCAGCTAAGACTGAGCTGGTTGGAGCAGGAACTCAGTGCAAAAATGATAGAACTTCAAAATCAAAAAAAAACCCCACCCCAATTTCCCAAGGGTTTAAGCAAAGAAGAGAAAAAGAAGCACTGCATTGCCATCACCATATTGCCTTTTCAGCAGAAGCCTGTTTCTCTGACAAGGTAAAATTAATCCATCACAAAAGCATCATTTATCAGTGCTGGGTACACAGGTTTGTGCTTATTTGGGAAGTCAAATGAAACATCTCTCCTCCTAAAACTCTGGTCATAGCAGGTGTGGGACCTAAGATGGTAGTTCCAGCTTAGGAATACATTTCAAAACCCAGATCTAATTTCACTGTGATGTGGAGTCACCACCTCTCCCATGTGCTGTTTGCAGGCAATATGGTCACACTGCTATAGAACACGGGAGGAGTCCGCTCTAGAAACAACAGCGCAGCATTGAACATGGAAACAGCACAGATGCATTTGAAATCAGTTCCACTGTCAGCCCGCGGCTGTGAAGAAGTCACTTAATATCTCGGGTTACAGTTTAGAATCGTAGAATGGTTTGGGTTGGAAGGGACCTCAAAGCCCATCCAGTCCCACCCACTGTCAATCAATCTGCTTTTAGTAGAACCAGTGATTGGTTATAATCATGGTTTAACAATGTAAATGGAATTTTTCTGCGTGTGTATTGATGCAACAGTGCAAATTGGTCCATTATCGGCTCTTCCTTATGGACAAGGTACTGTGGGGAAAATTACGTGGGTGCAGTTTCTTGATAGCGCTGGCAGAAACCAAATCTGAACTGAAGTGACTTCGATTCAGGCTACACGTAGGAATGATGGTTTGCCACTTACTTCTCTTTCAAACTTAAAAGCATCTGCAGGATATCCTGTAGTGGTCTTCTAAAACTCATCAGTTAAAAGAAAAAAAAAAAACCTAGAAGGAAGTTTTGGGCTATTTTATTTTTTTTACCTACAGCGTACTGTTGGGTGGTGGAACTCATCGCCACAAGGAGTTGTAGAGCACAAAATTTTGAATGAGTTCAGAGAGAAAATGAGATATAGGAAACAACACCCACTAGAGACCGATAACCAAAGACGATAATGTAAGTTCTTCTGGCTTGGAAAATCTACAAATTGCTGTTTCTGTAGAAATTGGGAGAGCATATGAAAAGAAAGATCATTAGTTGTCCATTTCGTACGTGGGTTTTGTAAGCATCCACCAAGACCAGCACAGTGACCGTGGGCTCTCCAGACATGCAGCCTGGTCCACGACAGCTGTTCTTCCATTTTGCTGTCAGGAACAAGTGTAAGTGAAATGATAGAATCACAGAATGGTTTGGGTTGGAAGGGACCTTTAAAGCCCATCCAGTTCCACCCCTGCCATGGGCAGGGACACCTCCCACTGGATCAGGGGCTCCAAGCCCCATCCAACCTGGCCTTGAACCCCTCCAGGGATGGGGCAGCCACCACTGCTCTGGGCAACCTGGGCCAGGGCCTCCCCGCCCTCACACCAAAACATTTCTTCCTAAGATCTCATCTCAATCTCCCCTCTTTCAGCTGAAAACCATTCCCCCTTACCCTATCCCTGCACTCCCTGATCAAGAGCCCCTCCCCAGCTTTCCAGGCCCCTTTCAGTACTGGGATACACTCTAAGGATGAGGTCCCAAGCCCTTGGCTGCTGATGGCTTCATGGGAGCTTGCAAAACTCCTCCCAGGATCCCGGGGAGAGGCACTGCCCCCAGCAGCAGTAGGGTCAGTCAGCTGGTTCCTCCTAGCAGGCATCCTCTCGGGGAAAGACCAGCGCAGATAAGCAGTTCAGACCTCAAACATCGCTAAACGGCATCAATGCAAAGCCCTTGGTGACACATCTGCTGCCCGACCCTCCCCTCCAAAACATAATAGAACAACAGAGGAATATTTTCAAATGTTTTCAGCCTTTTCTTTTAAGTCCGGGCAGGGAAGTAGAGAAAAAACAGAGGAGGTTTCCAGTGAATGCTCCTGGAAGCCAAGGACTCCATTTATTAGTTCCACTGGAAAACCAACATTGATTTTTAGCTGGTGCCATTCCAGAGCATTGGCTTTCAGTGCGCGCTGTCTTTTCACATTAGTGAATCCAGTGCTGCTGTTACACCCCAGACTGACAGCTGTAGGAACAGAGCAGGGAAGAAAGAAGTCCTCTGTATTCAGAGAAGAAGGAGGGAGGTGATGCAGCAACCTCTCCCAATGCACCCCTTCTCCTGGCACCTATCCCCAGGGCAATTCCCTGCCACACATTCACTCCTCTTCCGTCCAGAATACTAATAACAGCGCTAATTAGTGGGAAGTGACTTAGATGGGTGATTTTGAGCCTGGTGCAGGTCAGTGCTCAGATGTCAGCAGCGTGCACAAAGGTGAGTTCTCCCCTGAGCACCAGCACAAGGCTGAAGTGACAACATCAATGAGATGGGGATGGTGTGCAGGTCTCCTGCTGTGCTTCTGCAAGAAAGGGAATTTCTTCCTCCTTTTTAAAAGAAATATTTTAACGTTCATGATGTCTTCTCCCTGTTGAAGCACTTCAGCAGAATTTACCTTCAGCCCCTTGGGTGGAGAAGGCAGAGGAAAAGGAGAGCCATATGGGGACTGAAAAACACATTTCAGTGGTAAAAGCAGCACTGAATTCAGCAATTTGCTTTCTAGAATGGGTTGGGGTGGGATAGTCGAGGAAACATAACTGTACAACATCTTACTTTGACATTTCAAAACTGTATATTTGTATTTTAATTATTCAAATACTTTTTATTGCAAGGCAAAAAAAAATTAAGACATCTAAAAAATATTTTGATCCATGTGAAAATAAACGTTTTGAATCAAAGCAAGTGTCTGTCTCTTCTGCAACTACCAGCAAAGCGAAAAGAAGTGTGTGTTTATCTTTTCACTCCTACAGTTCTACTGATGATTAATATCTTGCTGACTTCAGACAGGATTTTGAAGACCAATCTAATCAGCTTGCGCACAGCCTCTATTTCAGAGGGTTTCATCTACATTGCTCGGACTATAAAGACAATTTTCCAATGCCAAATGTAGAGGCAAGGCAAATATCTTCAAGAACACATTGAACAATGCAGAAAAATAAATATATATACATTTATATAATTTACATATAAAATACATAAATTCCTCCCAAAATATTTAGAAAACTATTTGTCACTCCTTGAGCAGAGGTTCCAGACAAGCTATAAGGAAGCTCACAGGAGAACTGGGCATCAACCCCTAGATTTATGAACTAAGTCACGAACGAGTCACTGCACGGAGGAGAAGGACCTGGGGGTGATGGTTGACAGCGACTGACCATGAGCCAGCAGTGTGCCCAGGGGGCCAAGGAGGCCAATGGCATCTTGGCTTGGATCAGAAATGGGGTCACCAGCAGGGCCAGGGAGGGGATTCTCCCTCTGTACTCGGCGCTGGTGAGATCGCACCTTGAATACTGTGTTCAGTTCTGGGCCCCTCACCACGAGAAGGATGTTGAGGCTCTGGAGCGTGTCCAGAGAAGAGCAACGAAGCTGGTGAGGGGCTGGAGAACGTCTGACGAGGAGCGGCTGAGAGAGCTGGGGTTGTTTAGCCTGGAGAAGAGGAGGCTGAGGGGAGACCTTATTACTCTCTACAACTGCCTGAAAGGAGGTTGTGGAGAGGAGGGAGCTGGGCTCTTCTCCCAAGTGACAGGGGACAGGACAAGAGGGAATGGCCTGAAGCTCCGCCAGGGGAGGTTCAGGTTGGATATCAGAAAAAAGTTCTTCACAGAAAGAATCATTGGGTACTGGAACAGCTGCCCAGGGAGGGGGTGGAGTCGCCTTCCCTGGAGGTGTTTAAGGAACGGGTGGATGAAGTGCTGAGGGACATGGTTTAGGGAGTGTTAGGAATGGTTGGACTCGATGATCCAATGGGTCCTTTCCAACCTTGTGATTCTGTGATTCTGAGTCCTAGAAATGTAAAGATTTTTCAAGTCTGGCATCTTTACTTTGAGACTTCCTATGTAATTCCAACACAGATTCCCACCCTTTCCCCAGAAAACACAAAACCAAACAGACAAGTATTAAAGTTACATTTTTTCCCTTTCTACGGTTGAAAGCTAAGTTCAAATCTGCTCACTGTTTTCCCATCAATATCTCTTAGCCTGGTGGGAAAAAAAAACCCCAACCACTTCTGTTTTAGCATGGAGAATCACCACATTTATCTGGACAAACCTGAACTCCACTCACTAAGAGCTGAAGCAAAGCTATTCGAGTTCTCCATATGCTCAGCTGGGAGTGCTAATCTTGGGAGCACCCACATCACACATGCTCTCCCCGACTCCTCTTCTCTGCCTCCAGCAGATGCTCCAACAGCCACGCATCTGCTGCTACTTCACAAGATGTTTTTATATGCTTTGGGATTTGAAGGATACTTTCAGTCAAATAAACCTGTCACAGCAGCTGGAAAGCACAGAGGCAGATGAAGACGGTGATGTGAATCTGAGAACAAAAGGGAAATTGTTTGTTCCCATTTCATCTCTGATTTAAAGAGCCTAATCCTGAACCCTATCCTAATCTTACCCTGAATCATGAGTACAAGTGCTTCACTTCAACCACAATGAAGCATAAAGCCACCTGGTTCTACTGGCACCAGTCAGTATGAGCTCCAGAAGTTTGGTGAGTTGAGTCATTAGATTTAGAATCATAGAATCATTAAGGCTGGAGAAGACCTCTAAGCTCATCCAGTCCAACAGTCAGCCCAACCCCACTGCGCCTGCTAAGCGTGTCCCAAAGTGCCATGTCTGCACAGTTTCCCATCACCTCCAGGGACGGAGACTCCACCGATGCGCTGGGCAACCTGGTCCAATGCTTCACCACACTGTCAGTAAAGATATTCTTCCTAATATCCAATCTAAACTTCCCATAGCACTATTTGAGGCCATTTCTTCTTGTCCTATCCCTTGTTACTTGGGAGAAGAGACCAGCACCCACCTCACTACAGCCTCCTTTCAGGAAGCTGTTGAGACCAATAAGGTCACTTCTCAGCCTCCTCTTCTCCAGCGTAGACAGCCCCAGCTCCCCCAGCCGCTCCTCATAAGACTCTTTCTCCGTACTCTGAGAGTTTTACCTTTTCTTGCAGAAGACTCCCGAATGGGGATCCCTCACCTCTTGGAGCACCAAGTGAATGTGAGAAAACCCCTGGGTTCTTTTGCTATTGCAAATAAAGCACTGCTATTTTTTTTTAGTTAAAATTCTTCACTGGTACCTTTCACTGCCAGATTTTGCGGTGAATGCAGACATTTGCTTTGCCCACAGTCTGTTGAGCGTATTCAAATGCTTGGCATGCATCTGGCTGGCAGGCTTCTCTTCCCCAGGCTCCAGTGCCTCTGTTCTATGTCACTCCAACGGGGGATGCAAGCTAAGAGCAAATTACCAAACAGAGACCCTGTCTCATCGCTTTTTTCAAAATCAGTGACCTTTAGAAAAAAATATAAAAATCAAACTTTAGAATGTTATTAATTTATATATTGATTGGCTTTAAAACCTCTGGTTTCTCAAGTTCCCAAGCGTAGCAGAACCCATGCACTTGGATCCCAGCTTCTGTTAAACTCTGCAAGAAAATCTACTGGCTTCCGTGGCACTTTGGTCAGATTCCTTGTTAAGATAGTTTTGAATTTTGGTGTTTTTTTCTGTTGGTTCTTGCTATGTTGGTTTTTATGTTGGTTATTCTGTATGGTTATTGCTTCATCAGCTCATCGCTCCTACTGGCTCCATCTCCCTGGCCATTTTCGCATGACTTCAAAAAGATTTTTCTCCTGCTTACTCATTGGTGATTTTTATGCCCAAAGGCTACAAAGATCACTCAGAGAAAGATACTAAGCAAGAAATGAAACACTACACAGATAGAGCTGCTTGCTCAAGCGGAGTGCTCTGAACCAGAAACAAGTCTTGTTGTCAAACCCAGAAACAAACTGGATGGGAACACGCCCGTGACCAGACGCTGATCCCTTCGTGTACCCTTAGCTCTTGACTGTCACGTACCTCTCCCTTCACACCAGTCCAGCAGAGCTTTTCAACACCCACACAGCAGTGATGTCACCCGACAGACAGCAGAGAAAGCAACAAAGAACTCAGCCTTACTTTACTCCACCAAACCCCTAAGATAAAATATCACCAGGCAGAAAACGCACTCCAACTGACACTGTAATCAACTTTCAATCTAGTAGCTTAAAACTGTATCACTGCCCTCACCCTGTGGCACTGGATTAAAGTCTTTAGCTCTGAGAGCAGGGGCATCTCATCTCCTCCTGAATCGGTTCCTAAACAACCATTTTTCAGCCCAGCACATCAAAGTAAGCCAACAGCTGAAGACAGGATAGACAGTGGGGACTGTAACATCTCCTCAATATACTGGAGATGGTCGTCCCGCATCAGCTCAGGGACACGTGTGCGATGGGAACTTCAACAGCGAAAATGTAAGCTATTTTTTGCGTTCCTATTATTCAACTTGGAATGTTTTCAGGGCCATCAGTGACGGGATATGACTAGTGGGACTAGATCAGGCTACTCTAAAGCTGTGATGAGATGTGCCATCCCAGTAACTACTGCATTAGACAAGCTGCATGAAATGGTTGTTTCTCCTGGCCTGTCCACCACTGTTTATTGCTACACCCCCCCTTTCTACATAGACTCATAGAATGGTTTGGGGTGAAAGGGACCATAAAGATCAAGTTTCAACCCCCTACCATGGGCAGGGACACCTCCCACTAGACCAGGCTACACATTTTTCAGTCCAGCTGCAAATGCCGTCTCTCCCTAACACAGGGGAACGTGCCAAGACAAAATAAATAGCACGACCCTTAAAAAAATATATTCTGTCATTTAAGATACTTGAAGTAACCTAATTCATCAGCAAAGGAAAACAGTGTGTTTGATTACAGCCTAGAACAAATATTTTTCCTGCTAAGGTTATGTCTTCATATCTCACTCAGGTGTCATCTTTCGCCTACCTGCATCCACACACAAGGAGGCTTCAAATTAGGCGACACCTCCCCCCTAGGATAGTCAGTCATCCTTGGAGAGATGCTACGATGCAAAACAAAGCTGTCACTTCAACCGACAGGCTGCTTTCCTGGCAGTGGGGACATCAGTTTGACTCTTTGGGATGCTGAATGTCTTCCCTGTGGGCTGAATGGAAAAAACTACAAGTCACATTCCATGAAAAAAAGAAGTAATGGTTTGCAACTTGTTTCTATAGCACAGCAAAACAAAGCAATACCTTAGGAAAGGGGTTTTAAAAACCTTACCAACCCAATCAGAAGGAGCAGCCTCTCGGTGATGAGAGAAGGCACTGAAATGACAGGAGATTTAAGCTAAAATTGTCTTCTATCTGATGTGGTGGGAAGACGGCAAAGGTGAATCAGCGCTATCCCAAGGCAATGTCCTGTTCCTAAAACTGCGGCATATGCCTTTGTAAACCTATCCCTATACAGTACAGAACAAGCTTAGTCAGAACAACTCAGTGTCTTATTTGACAGTTGGGTACTTCAAGCCCTTCTCTGGGATTCGGGAAGCGAGCGGAGCAGGAGCTGGGTACCCAGCCCTTCCAAAGTCCAGGGAATACTCTAACAACCTTCACCTGTTTTGCAATGACTCTTTCTGCATCCTACATCAGGCTGTAAACTCTGTCAAGAAAAGTTTCCAAGTCATAAACAACAGGCTTCCTCCAAAAGCTTTGGTTTCGAAAGACAAATACTCTGCTAACAGCAAATTTTCCTAAGAAAACGACCTCTTTGGGTCTCCAAGACGGAGTCTGAGACGTGCAGCGTACACATGCACAGGAGACAAATACGCTCCCCAATCCTTGGAAAAGACTCAAAGAACAGCGCAAGGAATCACAGGCAAAACACCTACAGTTCCTAGCTAATATATCACAAGTGAGAACACAGGAAAATATCAAATTGCTTTGCAAGGTGGTGATTCGTAGCCAGGGCGAGGCCACAGTTCCACATTAGTCCCAGAGTTTAACACATTTGCCTTATCCCAGGCACCCTCTTCCCCACCTGAGGATCACTGTCTACCAAGTTCCACCCACGCGGAGCAGCAGGCAAACATCTATGCCGCAATCCATGTGTCATTCAGCCCATTGCATAACGAAGACGTGCCCCAGCGGAAGTGCACCAGACTCCAAGCAGACACTGCTGAACTCCGTAACACATCGAAGGCTGGCAGGATGTTCCCAAAGTCCCAGGATATCTCCAAAGCAGCACTGCGAAGCTTTATCGGCAAGCCAACACCCACTTTGGCACAAAAGCATCCAAGTTACTCTAATCTGATTAGGCCCACTCTCTATTTGCCTGCACTCTCTATTTTTGTGCTGCAAACCTACAGCATCTCCTCCCTGCACCCACACACATCTGGTCATGATCATTTTTCCTCCCTAAATACACTTCAGAGAGCAAAGAATCTCTCTAGGGTTTGGGTTTGGGGCCTTTTTTCCTAACATCTCTTCACTTCAGCTGCCTTTATCCCATTAAGTGTGGTTGTTCCACATCTGGCAGTGCCCCACCAGGTGTAGCAAATGCTACACAAGAGATAAGCACCACTCAGTCCTTCTGTTTCATGCGAGAAGATACACACAACAAACCTACAGCAGTAAATGTCAACTCAAATGAATCACCACTCTGATTCCAAAGGCAGATCTCACGTGTGCAGCCCTTACAGGATCAGAACTTTTCCTACGTCGAAACACAAAGGTGATATTAGTACTTAGGTGCTCAGTCTAGCTCTTTACTTAGTCCCATAATCTTATGCCTCAATGCATCGCAGGTCCCTCTTCACGTGGGGATTAACCTCAGTAAAAGCCAGCAGCAGCTGGAAAGTGCAATACTGCTGCGTGAACCGGGGAAAACGCTGTAACATTTAAAACTACAACATTGCACGGATGAAACGGCTCTGTTTCAAGCAGAAGGAACTCATCAATGTGAACAAAGGTGACTGCTTTGTCCTGAGGGTTTCCCTCAGTCACCACAGGCTGGAATCATGGAATGATTTCAGTCAGAAGGGACATCAAACCTCATCCAGTTCCACCCTCTGCCATGGGCAGGGACACCTCCCACTGGATCAGGAGCTCCAACCCCCATCCAACCTGGCCTTGAACCCCTCCAGGGATGGGGCAGCCACCACTGCTCTGGGCAACCTGGGCCAGGGCCTCCCCACCCTCACAGAAAAACATTTCTTTGTAAGAACTCATCTCAACCTCCCCTCTTGCAGCTGAAAACCATTCCCCTCATTCTATTCCTGTACCACCTGATCAAGAGCCTCTCCACAGCTTTCCTGGAGCTCTTTTTCTGTACTGGAAAGCTGCTCTAAGTTCTCCTCAGAGCCTTCTCTTCTCCAGGCTGAACAACCCCAACTCTCTCAGCCTGTCTTTGCACAGGAGCTGCTCCAGCCCAGCTTCATGGCCTCCTCTTGGATCCAACAGATTGATGTCCTTCCTATGCTGAGGACTATGCAGGGCTCCAAGTGAGATCTCATGAGAACTGAGTAAAGGAGCAGAATCACCTCCTCCAACCTGCTGGTCACTCTTCTTTAGGAAGCATCATTTCAAATCTGCACCAGGTCTTGGGTAACTCCTTTCCATGGGGAGATGGTCGGTTGTGCTCTGCACTCAATCCTGCCCAACAGAATGAGTTACTTGACAATCTTAAACAAGCCTACTTATTACGCGATTGGAAAAAAATCATGCAGCACACTGCATATCTCATCCCCTACAGACAAAACACAGGTCCCTGCTAACTCAATTAACCTGACAGTTGTTTCTTGGGCACACAAGGCTTTGCTTACTACAAAGCAAGCAGGAGGGCAAAGGCAAGGAGTCAGGAAATGCTATTGAAATCAGATTGACTTTAGGGGGTGAATTTATATAGATTGAACCATGTCAAGGGCACACAAGTCAGGTGTGAGAGAGACTGCATATCTGCATGAGAAAACAGGCTGGGGAAGAAGCCAGCTGCAGGGCTTTGGCAAACTCTTCTGCTATTCAGACAGGTAAGGGGGGAGAGAAAAGCTTGAGGGTTATAGAAGACTGAAGAGGAGTCAGCAACTTCGCAGAAGTGATTGCTCCTACTGCTTGTGTGAATAATAATCCTTCAACAAAACTGCCATTGGCTTCAGCAAGAGATTTGCTCTTTTCAACACAAACCTCCTTCTTTTTCACAGAATTGTAGAATCATGGAATGGTTTGGGTTAGAAGGGACCTTAAAGGCCATCCGGTTCCAACTCCCTGCAGGTGTGAGGGACACTTCCCACTGGATCAGGTTGCTCCAAGCTCCATCCAACCTGGCCTGGAACACCAGGGGCAACCGTGACTTCTCTGGGCAACCCAGGCCAGTGTCTCCCTACCCCGGCAGCAAAACTTTCCTTGCTAGGATCTCATCTGAATCTCCCCTCTTTCAGCTGAAAACCATTCCCCCTTGTCCTATCTCAGCACTCCCTGATCGAGAGCCCCTCCTGAGCCTTCCTGCAGCCCCTTTCAGTACTGGAAGCTGCTCTAAGGTCTCCCGAGATCCTTCTCTTCTCCAGGCTGAACAACACCAACTCCCTCAGCCTGTCCTTGTACAGGAGCTGCTCCAGCCCTTGGATCATCTTCATGACCCTTTCAAATGGCCACAGAGTTAGGATCCGTTACAGCTACAACTCATCTAAGTAAAACAAAGACCTAACTGTGGCATATTGTGCATCACAGAAGGTGGTGGGGCAAGGAAGGAGCAGCAGGGAGGTTGATAGCCTCCAACTCCACAACACAGCCTCACTCACTATATGATAGCAACAAGTACCTGGTCCCATGAGTTGGAGCATGGATTGAACAAGTCTTATGAGGAGCGGCTGAGAGAGCTGGGGTTGTTTAGCCTTGAGAAGAGGAGGCTGAGGGGAGACCTTATTACTCTCTACAACTACCTGAAAGGAGGTTGTGGAGAGGAGGGAGCTGGCCTTTTCTCCCAAGTGACAGGGGACAGGACTAGAGGGAATGGCCTGAAGCTCCGTCAGGGGAGGTTCAGGTTGGATATCAGAAAAAAATTCTTCACAGTAAGAGTCATTGGGCACTGGCAGAGGCTGCCCAGGGAGGTGGTCGAGTCGCCTTCCCTGGAGGTGTTTAAGGAACGGGTGGATGAAGTACTTAGGGACATGGTTTAGGGAGTGTTAGGAACGGTTGGACTCGATGATCCAATGGGTCCTTTCCAACCTGGTGATTCTGTGATTCTGTGATTCTGTGAACAGAGGATGTCACACCTCTTGGCATCATCACGAAGCTGGGAGGATAGCACTGTGCTAAAGCCCCTCCACTTAGCGAGTGTCAAGTGTCTTTTGGAAGGACCAAGCCCTGCAGGGGAACAAAGACTCTTTATATGAACGCATGGTCCCATACATAGAAACATACAGACAGACAGATTACTCGCCTCTAACAGCGTGTATGTCACAGGAGCATCAAAAGATTTCAGTACTTCAACATGAGGATAGACAGATTTTCAGATCTCTATTAGGCAGAGCAGTGCGTGTGTTTTATTAACCTATATTTCACACAAACACGCTGGTATTTTTCATCACCTCAATTTTTGGAGTAAATTATATGAATACTTCACAATGTATTGGATTACTGAAAACCCACAATTTCAGTAAGAAATCTTATCTGAAAACTGTAGCAGTCCACTCTACCCGTTGCTAGACCCCGAAAACTAACAGGCATATATATTAATTTTGAACGATACCTACAAGCACAGACACTGACAAAGCAAAAAGTGTAATGAGACAATGGAAAATTAAATGGATTTTTAGTAGCTCAGGAGTTATAAAATGTTCTAACATTAAGGCTTAGCCTTCAGGGGTTAAGCTGTTCTCAAGCTGGGGACCGAGCTCTGTGGCGTGGGATGGATCATTTCCTATCACCTGCCTGTTGTAGGTTTGTATGTTGGCCGCGGTCAACGCCAAAGATCAGACAGATGTCAGATCTCAGCAAACACAGCGGTTTGTACACATTGCTGTTCACGCACAGCTCTCCACTGTGCTTCGACAACAAAAAGCCGGAGCTTTTCAGGCACCATATGACAGCGATAATCCTCACTCATTCAAGCCACAGCATCAAACATAAGCATGTTGTTACACAAACTTCAATAAGGGCTATTTCTTCAGCAAAAAGACCTTAAGGAATGAAGGCACAGTTGGTTTCACTGAAAATACAGCAATTCTTATACAAACATGTTGGTTTTGGCATATCTATGTCATTTCTGTGTATCACTCAAGTAATACTCAATACAGCGTGAGGAACAAGTAAAGACCTAGGTCCAGTCTAATCTCTCCTTTTCAGAGTAACCTATTGATTTAAGAGTAAAATCTTTCTGGTTATGTCATCAATAATCCCCTAAAATCAGTTTGAAGACCCTGTAGACACAAATAGCTCCTCTACACACACAGAAAACAACCAGCGCTCCATACTCTTCAATACGGCATCCAGACAAGTAAAAATAAGTCAGCAATAGACCTGGAAGGAAGAGGGGAAAAACCTTAACCCACAAACCCCGTCAACTTCGCAGCGTATCTGGATGTTGGGATAGGAGCCATTAAATATTGAGATTACTGGACAAAATTAAGCAGTTGCCATCCCTTTCCTCACAGATTCGTCACTGAATAGGTCATGATTTTACTTTTATAAGTAACAGATGTTAATTTTTTTCCTCTTGGCATGGATGGACATAGAGAGCACGGAACGAAACAGAGCAAAGGGATGGGTGCAAGTGCCTTTGGTCAGGCCCGAGTCCTTACGCCAGCAGGAAAACTCTTCTCCCTCACCTCCCTGGCCTTATTGATTTCAAGTAAGTAAATTAGGGTTGCAAAGCAAGACAGGTACGGCGAAAGCCCTGTAACTATGCTTTGATTTATGCAGTGTCACACGTGGTGAGTGGCACCACAATTCAATCCCATTTCCAGCCATTTGCCCAGAAGAAACACGACCAGAGTTGAAGCCTGGCTTCCCGTCTCCAGATGCTGCGCTTGCGTTTCTGGGTGTCGAACGGGGACCAAGCGCTCCCCAAGGTGTTCACAGCTTTCAGGGCATGCAGAAAAACCTTGTGTTAATTCTGAACCTTCGGCTGTCTGACCAGCAGCACCACAAGGTCAGCATTTGTCACCCTTCTGCTCTACATCATCCATTTTCACATATTTGTATGGATTTAATACCCTTCAGGACTCTCGTCGTATCTGACTGAGACCGGTCACCAGGTTCGAAAGCACTCCGGTTCCACACAGACACACATAACGTGATTGCCTACGTCTTGTTTCCTCGGGAAAGCAGAAGACATGACTATTTTTTTTACGCTTCCTCTCAGTGAGTGGCTTCAGGCAACCCATTCTCCTTCTGTTTATCCATCTGTGAATGTGAGAGAGAGCATCTACCTTCCCCACAGTGACAGATGCTTAATAAATTCGAAGGGTGAAATTCACTCCTTTGCAGACAGCCAAGCACAGGACCCAGAAAGCACTTGCACCCTATTTCGAGGATTTTGGTGAAATACAAGCAGTGCGCATATAGCAGCACGCAGAGAGGTTATGAATGTGAAATCCCAGTCTACTTCTTAAGTCAACTGAAGCGGATGCATCTGTTATCAAGCCACTAGAGGAGCATTCCCATCGCCTGGGCGCAATGGCTTAAGTCTCACCACCATTTCTCATGTTTAACAGAGCTGTTGCCTCATTTCCACAGGTCGCACATTTGTTCTCGTTAGCAATCACCCACTGTCATCTGTCTCACCCTCGTCAGAACTAGGATCTTCAATACGTCTGAATTTCCACGATACCTAACACAATCCATCGGGCTTTAGTGACCTAAGGCTCTTCTGCAATAGAGTTAAAGACACTAAAGACACTGAAATCAAGCTCAAGCTTTAACTTGACTATATGCTTCATAGTTACTAATCCAAGTTTCATAAAATCATGGAATGGTTTGGGTTGGAAGGGATCTCAAAGCCCATCCAGTCCCACCCCCTGCCATGGGCAGGGACACCTCCCACTGGATCAGGTTGTTCCAAGCCCCATCCAACCTGGCTTTGGACACCTCCAAGGATGGAGTAGCCACCACTGCTCTGGGCAACCTGGGCCAGAGCCTCCCCACCCTCATAGCAACACATTTCTTCCTAAGATCTCATCTCAATCTCCTCTCTTTTAGGTGAAAATAATTCCCCCTCATCCTATCCCAGCACTCTCTGACCAAGAGCCCCTCCTTAGCTTTCCTGTAACCCCTTTCAATACTGTTTTAAGTTTGTTTCACAATATTCACAGGCAAATGCTTCCCTCCACACCAACCACTATGTGCTGTACTCTACAGGACTATCGAAACACTTCCCTCCGGAGAGCAGATGCCATATGGGTGTGTAGGCTCAATTAGCACACACTGACAGAGAGCAAGACACTAAAAAAAATTTTCAAAGTCTTGGCAAGCTTAAAAGTTACTGCATTGATTATGTCATATTGCATCTTGCGGTGCCTTAAGTTTTGAGGTTTCTGTGCCGAGAAAGAAAAAAAAAATAAATCAGAAAGGCGATAGAAGAGATTAAAAGGAAAAGATGAAGCAAACTCTTCAAGGAGGCACCAGGTTGGGAGCAATCAGCAAGCAACGCGGCGGCGAGCATCTTGCCAGCTTTGCTTGCCAAGGGTGGGCAAAGGCCCTTCACACAGAAGACGTTTTATTACTCACACATCTCTGACTACCCAAACTGATCTTAAAGCACTTTGGCATGTCCCAAGGGTCATTAGAGATGACTTCCTCTCTGCATTAATAATGAAACAGCTCTTAACCAAAATTAAACTAGAGCAGGTTAACAGCATTTTAAAATTGACAAATCTGAAACAGCTAATTTCTTATTCCCCTCTTGCCCACACAATTAGCAATGGTAGGAAACCTAAAGTTTTTCTCTCTTAGGAAGTGCTGAAGAATCTTCAAAACTTCTACAGGAGACAGACAAGAGCAGCATCCTCTCTCCAATTTAAGGGTCTAACACCACTTTCAGAGCAGGGACTCCATGAAAGCTCAGGCAAAATATGGTTCAGGAAAGCCAGAAATGGTTGCTGGTTTTCCCAAATGGAAAACCGATGACATTGTGAGGTATAGGGGTTCATCACAGATGGATGATTCACTAAATTCCTTCTGACTGGGAAGCATACGTGTTTGTGTACCTGCCACCACATCATGCAACTTCAGTGCACATCTTGCAGTGAGTACCACCTGGCTAAAGCAGATGACCCTTTGCCTCCTGGTAAACGACCATCTGTACCTGCAGACACATTTACAGACTTCAGTAAAAAAGAAAAAAAAAAACCAAAAAGAACAAAGAACAACATTTTCCAAGCCCACTGATGTGGTTTCCAGGCCACCCTCAATTTGGAAATAGAGCAGCAGCTTCAGTACCTGTAAAATCAGAATAGACGACAGGTAGTCTACAACAACTCAGGTTTCTGTTTGACTCATTCAGCAAGAGTAGATGAAGCCAGTCATTGCAACAACCCAGAAGGTATCAAATTGCCATCCCCCTGATCTGTGATGAGCAGTTTTCCTACTCCAGAAAGAGCACCGAGCTCTACTCCACACTGTTTTTGCTACAGCATCTATTCCATTAAGGCTCCAACGCTAAACACAACTGGGGAAGTGTGAGAATAGGATAGTGACAAGAAAGGTTCCCTCCTGTTTCTCTGCCAAACATAGGAAACAAAAGAAGAGGGTGAAACCACCCTCTTCATGAGAAAAACAAACCTGACTAGGGAAAGAAAACAAAGAAGTTCTGCCTGATCATCCCACGTTCATCTTGCAAAGGTGGTGAAGGCACTGGAACACGTTGCTAAGAGAAGTAGTGACTGCCCCATCCCTGGAGGTGCTCAAGGCCAGGCTGGATGGAGCTTGGAGCAACCTGATCCAGTGGGAGGTGTCCCTGCCCACAGCAGGGGGTTGGAACTGGGCTTTGAGGTCCCTTCGAATACAATCTGATCTATGATTCTATGGTGAACAATAAGCCAGAATAAATAAGCATGCAGATGTGTTAATTGCCTTACAACAACATCACTGTGTGCCAGCAGGAAGCAAAGCAAGACCTGGGTCAGCGAGAAGAAGCATACGCAGCCCTCTGAACAGACCTGCCCTACAGGCAGTGCCTCCTGAGCAACCAAGACGTGCACTTCTGCCCCAAACTAATGCGGTGTATTTAATATATCCTGAATGGAAACAGTCTCAGCAGTAGAGATGCGCAGCATTGAGTTTACACAGAGAACTGTGTACTATGGGACGTTATACCTGAAGGTCTCAGTAGAGGCTATTTTAGAGGGTCGGGCTCTTCTTGGTTTCATCTCAATGGTTAAATATGGAGCTTGACTGTGGCCCCGTGGAGAGGCGCTTCAAAGCTTTGAGTAAGTTCAGTGCCCCTAGACAAAAGGTGCTGTTAAAACTAGAAAGACTCAACCACTTGTTGCCCCAATACTTGAAGGAAATAGGTGGATACTCACTGATCAAACAGCAACGGGGAGCAATCCACCGCTGTGCTCCGAAAATCACACCGAGAACCTCTCTCATAGACCTTTATAAGCACGAACTCAAGGGAAAGGATTTGAAGATCAAGGAACGGTCTCACATCTGAAGATGGGGACAAATGACCTTTTCCAGCTTTGATGAAATAGCAAAGGGGAAGCATCCTTGGCTGTTGCAAAGGGAGAAAAAAAATACCACCACAAAAAAAAAATACATTTGTTAGTACGGACGAGCAGAAAAGCATGTTGCAGAGCACATCTCCAGAATGTTTTCAGAAACCTGCTGCAAAGCCTGTGGCAAGAACTTCAGCCTTCGATAACACACCGGCTGGCAGCCTGCGAGCAACCTTCTGCTGCAGTCCTGTTGCTCTCAGAAACATTTCTTTCACCAAGCAAGTTCTACCACCTGATGCTCAGCTTGCTCGCATGCCTTCTTCACCGCTGTCCCTGCTGCTCCCTGTACTTGTACTAAGAAGCAGACATAAAAGGGGGCACAAAGAGGAACAGTTGTTTATCCCAGAGTGGTGTCTCAGTCTTGATTCACTGCCAGTTCCTTTGCCCCTTCCCACCTTGGTTTATGCACTGCACAGATGTTTAGCTCCGATGCCTGCTTGCAGCAGCTGGTCCCCTGAGAGAGGCTTTCTTCCCCCGGTTCTCCCTTCTGTTACAGGCAGAAGGATGGTTTGCTGCTCTCCTGCCTTCTCACACAGGAATGCCCAGACCCTCCACCCCTCGCATTAACTGCAAAAACCTTGAAAAAGAAGGTTATTTTCCTCCCTTCTCTGGCTCTGTTTTACTTTTTGCCCAATTCTTTGCCTGTCAAACCAGCAGGATAGCAAAGCCTTCAACTCCTACCTGGCTGCTCTATGACCACCATAAAGTCCACCTGTATCATAGACTCACCAGGTTGGAAAGGACCCATTGGTCCAACCATTCCTAACACTCCCTAAACCATGTCCCTCAGCACTTCATCCACCCGTTCCTTAAACACCTCCAGTGAAGGCGACTCCACCCCCTCCCTGGGCAGCCTCTGCCAGTGCCCAATGACTCTTTCTGTGAAGAATTTTTTTCCTGATATCCACCCTGACTCTCCCCTGGCGGAGCTTGAGGCCATTCCCTCTTGTCCTGTCCTCTGTCACTTGGGAGAAGAGCCCAGCTCCCTCCTCTCCACAACCTCCTTTCAGGCAGTTGTAGAGAGCAATAAGGTCTCCCCTCAGCCTCCTCTTCTCCAGGCTAAACACCCCCAGCTCTCTCAGCCGCTCCTCGTCAGACGTTCTCCAGCCCCTCACCAGCTTCGTTGCTCTTCTCTGGACACGCTCCAGAGCCTCAACATCCTTCTCGTGGTGAGGGGTCCAGAACTGAACACAGTATTCGAGGTGCGGTCTCATCAGTGCTGAGTACAGAGGGAGAATCCCCTCCCTGGCCCTGCTGGTCACACCGTTTCTGATCCAAGCCAAGATGCCGTTGGCCTCCTTGGCCCCCTGGGCACACTGCTGGCTCATGTTCAGTTGCTGTCAACCATTACCCCCAGGTCCTTCTCCTCCGTGCAGCTCTCCAGCGACTCTTCCCCCAGTCTGTAGCGCTGCATAGGGTTGTTGTGCCCCAAGTGCAGGACCCGGCATTTGGCCTTGTTGAACCTCATCCCATTGATCTCAGCCCATCGATCCAGCCTGTTCAGATCCCTTTGCAGAGCCTCCCTACCCTCCAGCAGATCCACACTTCCTCCCAGCTCAGTGTCATCTGCAAACTTGCTGAGGGTGCACTCAATGCCTTCATCCAGGTCATTGATAAAGACATTGAACAGGGCTGGACCCAGTACCGAGCCCTGAGGAACCCCACTTGTAACTGCCCTCCAGCTGGAGGTAACTCCATTGACCACCACTCACTATCATGTGGGTTGGAAAAAACCCACTTTCAGCAGATTTCCATGCACTCAAATTGAGTAAAATTTAATCAGCGCTGAGGTTCAGCATAACACCAAGTTACTTCTGTAAAAGAGAAGCTGTAGGGAATGTAGCAAGGAATAAAAAGAGAAATGGTGTGATGGTGTCTATGTTGTAGAGCAAGACATGAAGTCATGGCTGTCCCAACACTGGAGGTGTTCCAGGCCAGGTTGGATGAGGCTTTGAGCACTCTGATCCAGTGGGAGGTGTCCCTGCTCATGGCAGGGGGGTTGGAGTCCCTTCCAATGAGAATCATTCTATAATTCACCTCTCCCTGCCAGGCCAAAACAGAAGGAGCTCAAACTGTGGTATCCAATGACAGTATATCTTGATGGGAGCAATTTTTCTCTCTTCCGCAGGGGAATATCAACTGAGATACAAAGAAGGAACGTTGATTTAAGCAGTGATCCAAAAAAAAACCAAAAAAAACCCAACAAACCCTTCTATTCTTCTGCATTAATAACTTCTGGACAAACTGAATTTCTCTGCCGTGCTAAGTTAAATTTAAGTCACACTTCAGAAATATAAAATTTCTTCAATTTTATTAAAATTGAAAAGCAGTCTGTCAGAGGTGTATTTTCATGACACACAGTTCTGGGGTGCTGTATTTTATGTGGATGTAATTATTCGAGCTATTCATCACAGAAACACAAATCGAACCTTCAAAAAGTATCGTAATGTAAGATTCATTGAATCCAGCTGATATTAAATATCAACAGGGCTCCATTATCAGTTTCTGTATCTGAACACTGTAATATCAGCTATTACTCTTTTATATTAAAGTTGTATCTTTGGCAGAGAATTACTTCCCTTGGCAACAATGGTAAATGTTAACTACCTTGAATATTTCAGTCACATATACATTATGTATAAGATTGCGATCTGCTAAACAATAATGGGGAAAAACAGAAAGCGACAAAAAAATTTGCTTTGTGAGAGCTTTCTTTCTGTTCTCAGAAAAAAAAGCACACGCTATCCAAGGGGAAAAAAAAAATATTTGGAATAACATGTCAAGTCTTTTTCCACTGCGATGCAAGAATCCGATTTAGTGTTTCTGAAAGAACAGCATTCTACATAGCAAAACAAAGCATTAAAATAAAATGGTTAATGGTATTTGTGTGAGGAATGCCTGAAGATTCCAAGCAATATAGTGGTGAATTATGAAAGGCAAACCAGAACAGGGCTTTGCCTTTCTCCTGCAGTGGAATCAACTCTTCCCAGCATGGAGGATAAAAAACAACACACGCAGATCAAAGGGGACTACAAAGAGAACCCAAGTTTCCCCAGCTCTTATCTAAAGCACTATCCAATAGGTTACACTGCCTACTGCTTTCAAGCAATGTATTGATGTATTATTTCCACGTCCAGGATCACGCAAGCCAGCAGGGTTCTGCAAAGCTGCCCAGACAATCTGAAGCCTCAAACTCTGATTTGGATACCTGTGATCAGACCTCATGCTGAAGATGCACGCAAATTATAAATGCCATTGCTTTCCCAGAAAGTAAAGTTACGTAAACCAGCGTTAGCATCAGGTTTAAATTAATGTTTACCTTGATAAGTAAATTGAAAATTACATTGCTTGCATGCATTACTCAAGCTAATTCCACATCCCTATTTGCAAATATTTACAAGGCTCTAACTCAGTCATTAGACTGGATACTTACAAATCATTTGGAAACTACCAGTTTCTGCCAACTTCATTTTTCATGCAGTGAAATCAGGAATTAATGGGTAGCAAAGCAGCTGAAACTCCCCATCATTTGCTCTTCAAATTCACGAGGCAGGAAGATGGTTATTGATCTCAAGGCTGAATATTCAGCTGTGGTGTTAGTTATGCTGCTGCTGCTGCTTCCTTCAAAGAGCAGATGCTCCTTCCCACTCCTGACCATTTTTCAGCCTAATACATTTGTAACTGGATTTACCAACTGGCCGCAGAAACAGGTATCTTCACAGAATCACCAGGTTGGAAAGGACCCACCGGATCATGGAGTCCAACCATTCCTAACACTCCCTAAACGATGTCCCTCAGCACTTCATCCACCCGTTCCTTAAACACCTCCAGGGAAGGCGACTCCACACCCTCCCTGGGCAGCTGTTCCAGTGCCCAATGACTCTTTCTGTGAAGAATTTTTTTCTGATATCCAACCTGAACCTCCCCTGGCGGAGCTTCAGGCCATTCCCCCTTGTCCTGTCCCCTGTCACTTGGGAGAAGAGCCCAGCTCCCTCCTCTCCACAACCTCCTTTCAGGCAGTCGTAGAGAGCAATAAGGTCTCCCCTCAGCCTCCTCTTCTCCAGGCTAAACAACCCCAGCTCTCTCAGCCGCTCCTCGTCAGACGTTCTCCAGCCCCTCACCAGCTTTGTTGCTCTTCTCTGGACACACTCCAGAGCCTCAACATCCTTCTCGTGGTGAGGGGCCCAGAACTGAACACAGGATTCGAGGTGCGGTCTCCCCAGTGCCGAGTACAGAGGGAGAATCCCCTCCCTGGACCTGCTGGTGACCCCATTTCTGATCCAAGCCAAGATGCCATTGGCCTTCTTGGCCCCCTGGGCACACTGCTGGCTCATGTTCAGTCGCTGTCAACCATCACCCCCAGGTCCTTCTCCTCCGTGCAGCTCTCCAGCCACTCTTCCATTCAGGCAATAAACTGAGAAACAAGGGGCTACTAAAATGATCACAGGCACTGAGAAGCTCCACGCTATGCCCAAATGCACCAGCCATTTGCTGTCCTGTCTTTATTGACCTCTGCACTTCAACTGCCTCTCTAATTCAAGCAAGATATGGTTTTTGAAACGTGCAGATTTGTATTAATCATACTGATACCAGAAGGAAGTAAAATACCTACAGTGCAGCAGAAGAGTCAGCGAAGATGTTACTTTTAGGGGTATCATGCCTATTCCCTCCTGGAGTACGATAGGATGCCCTTGCTCACCACAAGTAGTGCTTGACATCCTACATACTCCAACTGAATTCTCCAAGAGCACTCGTACTGCTCAGCACCACTATCTGCATTGCAATCTAGAATTTCACAGCTTCCACAGAAAACTTTTAAGCATACAGATATACTTCAATGTAGATTAGAGGCAGTCAGAGCTGGTAACCCTTGCTCATCTATAAACTGAATTTATACATATGCATATACATATACACCCCCATCTATTATGGATCAGTGTAAAACGTTACAGGTTGTCTTAAAGCACAACGCATCAGAAAGATTATTAACAATATTACTGAATTGAATTGATTATTGAATAATATACTCAATGTCAATCTTTCTTTCTAAAATAATCTCTATTTTTTTAGATGCAAAAGCATCCATAAGCATGGTAATCTGGTGTCAGGCAAAGAAATAGTCATGTCAGCATACATTACAGCACTCCGCAGCCTAAGATCTTAGTAGTTACCCAATCAAACTGTTGTAGCTTTGTACAAGGATGGGTCGGTAAACCCATTTAAACTCATTACTCAGCCTTCTGGCTGCCTTTTGATAGTCTGACACCAAGTTAGAAAATCCCAAGCTACACGCACCACCTGCCTACACTGTCCACACATGCTGAGCATTCCCATGGTAACTGTCTACCTAAGTCCTGCTCCTACTTGTAGTCCAATTTAGAAGTTGAACAAGAAAGGAGAACCTTTGTTCTGCGACAAAAAAAAGAACCCAAGCAGAAGTAACGCTGTATTAGCACACTCATCCATACATTTTTCGTCAGGGATCACATGGAACCAGCCCCAGGCACACACACATAGAAAATCCGCATCCTCAATTCAGATAAGGACAACAAGAGGGACCAGTTGGGAATTTTGCTCCCTGTTGTACGCAGAGGCCAAAATGTTTCATTACCCACCACTTCATTGCCACTTTCCCAAGAAATATTTAAAGGTCCCTGTAAAATCATTACCAAGCCTAAAACACAAGATTTTAGGCTCCTCCAAGAATGTTCACCATGAATTTCAACACAAACTAAAAGCCAATATTGAGCAAATAATTTCAAAAGAGCTCAAATAATTTGATGAGTACAATAGAAACAGCACAGCAAAAAACTGTTGACATTTCCTTCGGCTTCTTTCAGAGCTGAACTTCCAATGACTATTGATCTTTTGTGTTCTTCATAAGTACATATACATTATTTAATACAACTGAACAGTTTGTAAACCAACTTTCTTGCGCTTTTCAAATATTGATGCCTTTCAGAAGCTTGAAACCTCTACTGAAAACCTCGATTCCATGTACGAAGCCCGCATTTAATCCAGACAAAAGCAAAGCCTAAATATTTTTCTTAAAAGACAGGGTGCTATTTATGTTTTAAAAAGCCAACGTTCATTGTGCTCCACTTCTCCCGACAAAAAAAAATTAACCTATTTTTCTTCTCCTTATTTAAAAAGGAGTTGTTCTCTTCTCCAAAACTTAATTTCTTGTAAGGCCAAAACTTTTCACACTAGGCTAGCAGCCCTTTTAATTTAGTAACATCACTCCTACTGCAGCTAAAACAGTCAATTAATTCAGAGAATACACCAAGAAAATTTGATATGAACAAGCACCAAATAATCTTCACAGATAAACTGCTCACCCTTTGCCGTCTAAAAGGCTTTTATAATATTTACACATTGGAACACAAATATAGATGTTTTTGTTGGGAAGAATTCAACAGCGCTGTTGTTGTTTAAACTAAAACAACCGCTAATATTTCAATATAAATATTCATAGCCAGTGTGTCAGTCTTTCCTGCCCTCACAGCCAAACGCCAAATCATTACGGCTGAGATTCACAAGGAATGCGACGAATATAGATCAGAGACCGAGGCTGAGGAGCTTCCTGGGGCTTCCCGGTGGCATCGGGGGAGTGTGCGACACCCCAACCTTGCTTGAACGACTCACGAGCTCCAGAAGATTTGGGAATATATATAATATATATATATTATATTATGTATAATATATATGTAATATATTATATATTATATAATATATATTATATTATGTATAATATATATATTATATATTATATAATACAATACATATACCTCACTATATTAAAATGTAAAGTATTTGAACTTAAAGACAATCTATCTCTACCCACTGGTGGTACCATACAGCATTTCTTAAAGGCTTTTCAGTACACAGTTTGAGACCAAGACTAGAGCTGGAAGTCTGCTAAAATTCTGCTAACATGAACAAAGGGTAAAAGCTTTTGATGTTTTCCATGCATGCTTTCTACAGTGATTTTAATTCAGGCAGGCAGCCACAGAAGGGAAACTGAGGCACACGGTGCTGAAAAGGTAGCCTTAAAGGCTATGCTCAGAGAAACAATGCTTACAAACTTAATGGATTCAGTCTGTAGAATTAAAAGCAGGAGAATAATATCATAGAATCACCAGGTTGGAAAGGACCCATTGGATCATCGAGTCCAACCATTCCTAACACTCCCTAAACCATATCCCTCAGCACTTCATCCACCCATTCCTTAAACACCTCCAGGGAAGGTGACTCAACCCCCTCCCTGGGCAGCCTCTGCCAGTGCCCAATGACTCTTTCTGTGAAGAATTTTTTTCTGATATCCAACCTGACCCTCCCCTGGCGGAGCTTCAGGCCATTCCCCCTTGTCCTGTCCTCTGTCCCTTGGGAGAAGAGCCCAGCTCCCTCCTCTCCACAACCTCCTTTCAGGCAGTTGTAGAGAGTAATAAAGGTCTCCCCTCAGCCTCCTCTTCTCCAGGCTAAACAACCCCAGGTCCCTCAGCCGCTCCTCGTCAGACGTTCTCCAGCCCCTCACCAGCTTCGTTGCTCTTCTCTGGACACGCTCCAGAGCCTCAACATCCTTCTCGTGGTGAGGGGCCCAGAACTGAACACAGTATTCGAGGTGCGGTCTCCCCAGTGCCGAGTACAGAGGGAGAATCCCCTCCCTGGCCCTGCTGGTGACCCCATTTCTGATCCAAGCCAAGATGCCATTGGCCTCCTTGGCCCCCTGGGCACACTGCTGGCCCAGAGGGCCAAAGATGAAACACTTTACTTAATAGCATGGATCACAGTGGCTTTTTACCTTTTCACATTCCATAGTCTATCGCAGTTATTAACTGGAGGGTGTATTTTAGCACCTGCTGAAGATTGATGTGATGAAGTTTCAAGGCCCATTTGCTCACTGAGGAACCAAATGCACCTGCGGAAGAGGAGTGTGAAACACCTGTTGATCTCAGTAGCAGCATTCCACACACCTGGCAAGCCAAACAGGCATTGACAACACGACTCTGCATCTAAAGAGACACTCTCACATAACCCCAGGCCCTCTCCTGCCCACCACAGCCAGCTCTGCCTTGCCCGCTACCCAAAATCGACTTTGCACAGTAAACAGGAACAGAAGCTTTACATAAAGTTCCATCTGGGGCGAAATATCACATCCTTCCTTTGACTTTCCTCCAAACACATCACCTTTGTAGAGGTCCTCTCAAGGTGGAGCCGGTAAAATGTTTCTCACGGCATCGCCGTGAGGCCTCGCTCAGCTTTGCCTTCTGTAATAAATGTAAAAAGCTGATGCACACCACATCTCGTTGCTGAGTCCAGGCCTGTGTACATTTTCATGTTCTTATTAAGCTCCCTAGTGTGGATACAGATAGAAATGTACTGCCCGCAGCAGATGTTAATGCACGTACAACCACAACATTAACAAGAAGTTCACACAAGCCAGATTCGGTGCAGCTTTAACAGAGATCCCTTGCTGTCATGTACGCCAGGTAATTTTACTCTGAACTTTCAGACGCTGCAGCGCGGACTTCTTCGAGCTCATCTACATCTCTATCGACCCGTCTTAACTGTCTGTCATTTGCATTATTTATCAAAGCCTGACAGCACGCACAGCGCTCCACCAAACCCCCACACTAACGCAGTCAGGCCTTGCCCTGACGAGCTTATCATCTAAAAGATACAAGATGTGACGCGAGAGGAAAGCCAGGTGTGCCAGAGAACATCTCTCAAAAGGAACCGGACAAGACGTATTCACTGCTTTACAATCGATAAGCCTAAAAGTATTATACTAATAATCCAAGACCTGAGGAGAGGTCAGGGATGCTCACAAGGAAGAGATGGCTCCCTGCGGTGCCTCCTGAAGCTTTACCTGCTGCAGCATCCAGATTGCAAACTCATTTTCCTTGCCTGAAATACCTGACATTTCCTGAGCGTACTATCCAGGGCTATCAATCAATATTTTCTTTTGATGGTTATTGCCAGCAGGAGCCTGGTAACGCACACCAATCACACGAGGCTCGCCTGTTGCTATCCCCACTTCGTTCAGTTGCCTAAAGGTGGTTCTTAGTAGTTACGTAGCTACAGAAGCGCGAGCACAATAAGCTGTAATGCATTTAGATAGCCCCATTTCGCTCAAACGCAGTTTTACCTCTCCAGAAGTCTATTTTCAAAGGCGAAGTCAGAGCAAAACAAAGCTACACAAACCCTACCTGAAATTTCTCAAGAGAGTGCAATTAGGCTGCTTTTACCCAGAGCCATTTCAGGATGCGGCAATTATGCACTAAAACCTTCATCAAATGTGAATAAAATATATCAATTAACTGCCAGGAACCAAAAGATGTTCGACTGTCTAAATATGTAACTACTTACTTTAGTATCATCTTGTTGATAGCAGTTAATATGATTTGTTCTATTTATCCACCTTCACTAGGGCATTAACACAGGTCTAAATGTTTCTACCAACCCAGAAATGCCATACATCAAAAAAATCCTAACTCTTTACTTAAACAAAAACAGCTTCTTATGCATTAAGAAAGTTTTTTTTGGTTGGATGGGTCTTTAAGCACTTTGATCCAGTAGAAGGTGTCCCTGTCCATGGCAGGGGTTGGAAGTGGATGAGCTTTAAGATTCCTTTCAACCCAAACCATTCTATGATATGATTTTTTATTTGTGTAAGCAAGCACGTAGGTAGGGATGCACACGCTACAAGTTATTTTAATTTCTACTGTTCCAAAATCAACTACATTTTAAACCTCAACGAGCTTAAGCAAAAAGACAATAGCACGCTGATCTACCGGGCAAGAATGAATTTCAAGCACTAATTCAAAGCTTATTTGCATAGATAAATATAAACTGATATGCATTTGCATCTCAACAGGTGCAATTCCAGTTCTTTAAAGACTAAGGCCTCCTTATTGGGGTGTATTTTAGGAGTTACAGGCTTTAGGCACTTAGTTCTAAATCTCTGGAAGGAGGTTCCCCTCCACAAAGCCCCGCAGAGCAACAGAGTGACAAGTCAGAAGTTGCTGTTGGCTCCCAAATCCTGCTACAACGGATTTTCAGTTAAGATGCATAGAACTAGAACAGTTTCAGTTCTAGACTGAACAACGAATTTGAACACCCATCAGATCTAGCACATCATCTGAGCCAGCCTGCAAGTCCGTTCCTACTTGGGCTACTGCGAAAGTGAGCTGTAAATCATCCCCAAAGCACTTGCAGATAAACTGTAAACCAATTAATAGCAGAATTATTGATGTACAGCAAATATTTTGCTAAGAATTTGTCTGAAACTCTGTCACCACTACACCCTTTACAGCACTGATTTATAAATCATTGAACAAACAGTGGCACATCCAATAAATACTTTATGAATGTTTGCCAACCATTTATCTTACATAATATGGTATAAATACAGTGCAAATAGTGCAATGTTTGAGTACGCTGCTTATAAATTACAACCTGCACACTAGCAACTACAGGCTAGAGAAACGCTTATTCCTTTGCCCAGTACAAGGAATTTGAAGAGGAATCTGGCCCCACACTTGGGGGTAGGGTAGGATGAAATACAAGCCTTGCCTCTAATTATTTGCTAATGGTAGTGTCTACTACACCTCTGGTTTTATTATCAGCCAAGTCTGAAGTGCTGAGGGACATGGTTTAGGGAGTGTTAGGAATGGTTGGACTCGATGATCCAATGGGTCCTTTCCAACCTGGTGATTCTGTGATTCTGTGAAGTCTGTCTGTTCTTCCTTCTGTGCCATTCTTTAAGCTTTGGAGGAGTTCCCCATAAAAATGCACACTCCACAGGCTCCTCCACCTGAGTTTTAGAGGAAAAAATCTCTGAAAAAACACCCCACTCACTACAAAACATTCCTATTTCCAACACTTCTTACAGCAAATATTCTGTTCATATAATCTTTTGTAAAGAATCGTGGCATGGAATGGTTTGGGTTGGAGGAGACCTCAAAGCCCATCCAGTTCCACCCCCTGCCATGGGTAGGGACGCCTCCCACTGGATCAGGGTGTTCCAAGCCCCATTCAACCTGGTCTTGAACACCTCCGGGGATGGGGCAGCCACCACTGCTCTGGACAACCTGGGCCAGGGCCTCCAACCCTCACAGCAGAACTTTCTCCCTAAGACCTCATCTCAATCTCCTCTCTTTCAGCTTAAACCTGTTGCCCTTCATCCTATCCCTGTACTTCCTGATCAAGAAACCCCTCCCCAGCTTTCCTGCAGCCCCTTTCAGTCCTGGAAGCTGCTCTAAGGTCTCCCCAGAGCCTTCTCTTCTCCAGGCTGAACAACCCCAACCCTCTCAGCCTGTCCTCATACGGGTGGTGCTCCAGCCCTCACATCACCTTCAGCATCCATCTGCTTTCCCTCAAATGATTCTTGCAGAAAAAGTTCTTCAGACAAAGATTCCCTTTTTCTTACTTTGCTTTAGAGCAGTGAGGACTACAGATCCTGGATCCAGGACTGGGGTCATGTGTGGGGTAAACACAAATATTAACTTAAAGAAGGTGTAATTCATTTTCTTATTACATTTCTTAAATCCCAGTGTTGCAGCTCATCTCACTTCAGCGGATACACGTGAAATATGCCTAAATCCGCCAAGATTTCTTCATGTCTGCCACTGGCTCAGAAATGCCTCGTACACCTATATCTAGGGGAAATCACAGATCCTGAGGATTTAAGAACATAAAGTGCTACTGTTCAGCAGGAAGTTGATCTACATGACCTCCAGAGGACTCTTTCAACCCATGTATGATTTCATTAGGCCAGTCCTCGTGCTTTTAATGAATGAAACAGCCAAATGCAGTTAAGTTCAATCTTTCCCTGAAAATCCAGCCTGAATAACAAGTCAGACAGTGGTGACTTAAAACATATTTTGGGCTAATTTTTGGAGACATGCAATTTTTTTCCAGCAGAACACTAACATCACAGTGTGTCTTTTTCAACTCTCAGTCCCAGGAGGACATTGGAGAAAACATTTTCTTTTTCCTTCTCATTGGCCTATCAAGATCCTTTCATTCCTGCTGTTCTAAGAACGCACTTTTAGCAAATGAGAGTGCTTCAGATCACTGGGGAGTCCAAGGCACTGATTGAAAGTCACCAGCTACCATACTTTTTGCCTTATCAAATTGATTTTCCTTGCCTCTTTAATATGCAAAATATCACCGGGGGGTGACAGGGAAGGGGGGAGGCACAGAGGGCTTTATAACTTTATTATTAATTTCTATTCTACTTGCACCAACAGCTGTCACCAAGACCAAGGCTGCACTGGTGCAAAATGCTGGGCGTAAGATGCAGGTTCTATCCTAAAAAGTTCACTATTTAAATGAGAAACACTAACAGCTAGGAGGGAAGGAGAAAAAGGAAAATGATATTCCCAAGGTTCCGTGGTAAAGCAATAACAGAGGCAGAATAAAACAGACCACAGAGGTGAGGCAGCAGCTCATCACAGTCGGTGATGCCATGAACTGCCTTAAAAACCACTGCTGCACCAACGACATTGCCTTTCTCTGTAGTGTTCGCAGGACGGCAACAGGAATAAGCTCTACTACCTGTCCAGCTGGCAGCTGATCATCTGTACCTTCCCTCTGCGGGAGGCAGTGCCTCCTCGGCTACCCAAGGCTGCCTTGAAGATGCACAGTGTTTCGGCTGCTACGGAGTTTAGAATGACTGTCTTCCTTTTTTGTCCAATTCTGGATACCTCCTAGAGAAAAAAAAAGAACCCCAAAATTACTAAAAGAACCACCAATGCATTTAGAAGGTTATTTGCAGCTATTTAGAAAACTCATCTTACCTGTAGTTCAAACCCGCAACAAAAATAAACAAGAAATTATATATATATTGCTCATTTAATTTGTAAAGTCACCTAAATAATTGCGTGGGACGATGTACCTCAAAGCCACCGAAGCTCGTCGTGTCTTCGAAGCAGGCAGATAATGTTCACATCCATCTCTGCAACTCATCGAAGACCTCCGAAGTGCTGAGTGAGCACTGGAGGGCTGCTTGGCAGCGACTTTGTGAGCGAGAACCCTTTGATCTGCCTGCTTCAAAAGTCGTTTTATTTTTGCCATACCAGAATATGTCTCAGCACAGGAATGACAAAGGTGTAATGCACCCCTTGACTCCAGTAATGACTGATATAATTCTCTTCTGTAGACTAATTTACTTTCACCTGCCTACATATTATTAAGCTGCCAGCCACCAGCGCATCAAAGGAAATAATGGGTGTTAAGTACCAGAGAAATAACCGCACGAGAGACAAATGAAGGAATAGCTGAGACTGCTCCTCCAATCAGGACACAAAACTGCTGCGTTTTTGGGTTTCCTCACTCTGTATTTGACCAAGTCTTTCTGTTTAACTCTTTTACCGGCGTGGAGTTAGGCTGGCTGGATTTTTAAGGAAAGGGCTGGTTTATTCTTATTTACCATTGACAAACACTCTTGCTAAAATAATAACAATAAAATCTCATCTTTTCGGTGATGAGCAGGACTCTGTAGCGATCAGGAAGAACGCTTCCTGCTCTCGCAGGGCACTGAGGAACACGTGTGTCGCCCCAAATCCACTTTTTGCCACGTTTTCTGGGAGCGAGGAGAGCTTTTAATTCTTGCCCTCTAACAAGCCCAAACTCAAAACCTGTCAGAGCCTTCTTTATTGCCACTAACATTATGTGGAAGGTGTTCCAACGCTTGTGCATGGGCAGTAACATCAGACAGGTAATTTACTCTTCTTAATTTAAGGCAAGGTTCCAGCGTGTTGGGCCAACAGCATAAACCCTCCTTTCCCTAAAGGTCTAAAAAAAGGACTCGTGACATTTAAAGGAGCCCAATTGCTGGAACCACCTAAAAATTAATTCCCATCACCATGAAGTATATTAGACCCTTAAATCCTCCTGCAGCTTAAAAATATCCAGATTCCCCGTGTACAATGTGCCAAATCCCTTCAGGGATGTTTTCCAATGGGAAGTGAAGACAAAATCATCTTTATCAATCTTAGGAATGCTTCCAATTCGTTACGGAAAAGGGCAGCTTGTTCCAAAACAATTCTAAATCTAAGAGCAAAAAAATTGAAAGCCTTGGAAATAATTCCAAGCATAAAACTGCTTTTACAGGCTCTTTTCCCTTAGTTGCAGATTCTACCTACAGCTTTATCAGGATAGTAGAATTCCAACCCCCTGCTGACATTTGCAAGATAATTATTAGCTAGAAAGAGAGGCAGCAGCCAGTTTTTTCCCTCAAAGTCCTTCAGAACCTGTTATTTGGTCATGCCATTTGCTGTCTTACGCACAGCACAAAGTTCAGCAGCTTTGGTCTGAAGGTCAGTGGGGTTTTATGACGGTTTGCCCAAATCCTGCACAACGTGAGCCCTCAGCAGCCGCTTTTGGCTCTGTGGCACTCGGCCGCTGTGCAGTGACCAGAAAGATGCCACCACGAGCAAACGTACAGTAATGAGTTCTCTTCCGTAGGGTCCCGTTTGCTGTTTGCTCAGAGAGGAATCATTAGGGACAGCGCAAAATTCTGATTTCTTGGGTCTTACCTGGGGACGGGGTGAGTTGCTCCATCCTCCCTTTGAGAGCAGTCACCTCCCTCACCAAAACTGCGTGAAGAGCAGTAGAAAGACCTTCCCACAGAAGAGTTCGGGCACGGTTTTAAGCTGATGCTGTAATATAATCACATCATTCCAGGAACAAAACAAATACGAAATAACAAAAGACTGGAAATGGAAGCATTACAGCTCTGGGTTTTTGCATTAGAGTTAAAAAGCAAGTTTTCCATCACATTTATCTGGCTTTAATTCCAGCCACGGCAGTTTAAATTTCAATTTCTCTTACACCTAGAGCCCCAGACACGCCTGTACAGAGCCTTTTCAGTTTGATCACCACCACCACCACTACTTTAGGTAGCTCAGTACACGCTGCAACAGCTCCTGCTTTGATCTAAAGCAATCCATGGCATAAATATTTCGCTTTTCATGACTGTTAGCACTAACTTCTTGTCCTCAGAACATTCCTGGAACATTACCTCCTTAATTGTAAAGAATACAAAGAAAAGACACAGAGTTCTTGCCCAAACTGGCATCAGTGTATAAATAGCAATGTTTCAGGCAGGAAAGCATGAATTCAGCCAGGAGATGGTGCACACAGCAGTCTGTTCTGTTCTCCACGGGCAGCACAATTCCCAATAACTGCAAAGAAAACCTGTTATCTGTGTGACGCCTCCCAAACCATCGCTAAACTTGGGTGATTTGGACATCAGGAAATGAAAAAAAAGGGCGCTTGGTTAATTCTTTTCAGTAGTCACAAAGTTGCTTTTACGAGAGCCCCAGGGGAAGTTGCATTGAGGAAGATTATAAATGGAATTAAGGAAACAACCAGCTATTCTCCAATATTCACGTGACCTCAGCAGCTGGGGAGTTAAGGGAAAAACATCTAAAATGACAATAAGTATTCCAGCTTTGACGTTCTCTCCTCTGGTTGTGCTATCAGGTACGTCAGCGCCCTCTTAAAAATTGAATCAGAATTATACAACTGTCTTTAATGAACCTTATAATAAAAACATTACCATCCTCATCTGCTAGAAGCATGGGAATGCCATTACCCTTTTGATGTGCACTGAAATGTATTCCACTGCTTATGCGGAGCCCACAGGAATCAGTGGGAGTTGTTCCATTTGCAGCTCCGGTCAATAGGCTGTGGGTCAACGTTTTAAACTCAATTTGAAGGAAACCAGTGTTTCGAGCAGCTTTCTTGCTCCATCCACAGCATTGCTAAGGCTGACAGATGTCACGACGCCTGACAGAGCTCGCTGTAAGCTCATCACCCAGCCTCTCACTCCAGTTGCTTTGCATTTCCTAACACTTAATTCTAAATATATTACCTTTGATGCATCGAGTTGACTTTGTACATCCGAGTTTCCCTGCAAGCTGCCTAGCGCACGGAATCTGTACAGCCATAGAAATTCCTCCTTGCCTTTCAGAGAAAAATATACAAATTTTTCAGGGGAGAAACACAGAAGAAAATATAATATCATATATTTGATAAAAAACTCAGCACTTCCAGAAATTCATTAAGAATTTACCTTGTAGCTGAGTGTATTTTTCTCATGAAAACACCCAACATAAATACACGAAACAATCACAAAATTCGTTTTGCCCTAAATCCCACGGTTGTATTATTCGCAATTTTAAATACTTTATGTTGTGATCTGAAACGGTTCATTTCAGAGCAGGGTTTGCATCTGAACAGCCTGCCTTCCAACAGAAACAAAAATACCATTTCGTAATAAAAGAAGGGTTTTTTTCTCCCTCTTCCCCCCCCCCCCCCCCAGGCCCATTTAGGTATTCTGATGGAATCACCTCTTCACCTTTTCTTAGACAAGCCAAATAAATTGAATTTCTTCAGACTCAGGTTTTTAAACCTCAAACCAATTAGATCTCCTTCTAAGAGGTGAGATAGAGGTGAGACAGGACAAGGCACTGTTTCCTTCCTCCAGTGAGTCACCGTGTCATACATCCAGAAAAACCATTCAAACAGTAGCTTGGCTGTGGTGTCCCAACCACAAAATAATATGTTTATTTTTTTCCACCACTTTTTTTTTGTTGTTGTTGTTGTTGTTGTCATTTTATTGATAAAAACTACACAAAAACTAACTGATCATAATAATTAATTAAAAAACCAAAAAACCAATGTTACACATTCTCCTGTGTTTTAGAAATTGTGTCAGCCAGTGAGTTTCACCAAATACTCTTGCTTTAAAAGATTTTCCTTCTGATCCATTTCAAGCATATCACTTCCATTTTGGTTCCCAAACGTCCATTAATTTTGCTTAACAAGCACTGCTGGACTGTAAATACGAGAGTCGTTACTCCATGGTATGTTTTTCCCCTTTTTAGAGCCCGAAAAGTAATTGTAGTGTCAATAATGAAGCACAATGAAGATAGTAAAAATCAAAAGCACCCTCCATAGTGTACAGCCTGTGTCTTAAATGTACATGCACCCAAGTTTCTTTGTTTCTGCTGCATCAATTGCCAATGTCCTTTTGGTTCAACATAAGCTTTAATGCCCATGTCTGAAGTTGGAAATATTAGCGCTTGACCACTAAAAGAAAAAAAAAAATAAAAGACATCAAAAAAACCCAAAACTCAAAAAAAAAGAAGAAAATATATATCTATCTTTTGTGTCTTTAAAAAGAACAAAAATATTAAACCAATCTTTGAAGAGTAATAAACACTTAATAAGGAAACATGGCTGACCCACCCCACTCGAACCCCACCCTCCCCATCCCTTTTATTTTTACCTGTGGTTCTCCTTCCCTGGAACCGTGCAATGTAGAAAAATCAAATATACAAACAAAACTCTTAATCCATCCCTTTATGTAGCTAGAGTGAAATCTATTTTTTGTTTTGTTTTTTTTTAATAAGAACTTGACAATCTCTCTTTAATATTTACATTGAGGAATTTGTTTGAAAGTTTAAAGCAAGGAAAATCCTGAAGTTCTCAGTGTGTACTGCAAGACAGCATTTCCACAGTCTGCGGAGTTTGCTCGATCCCCTTCCCTTTGTCCGTGTTGGAACATTTGGAACTGGAATGGTAGGTTTTAGTTTCTTGCCCTGCTCTCTTCCGAGATGAAAGGTCCCTCAAAAGAACTCCCCACTCCGCCCCCTGAAGAAGTTGTCTCCATCGTTAGTTTGGTATTCTTTCAATGTAAATGGCTGGAGCAGCCGAACGCGCAATTGTAGCTATGAAGCTGTGGTCTCGACTGAGTTCCAGGTTGGTTGTCTCAGCCTGCTCCCGGGACATGGTATCGTACCCCTTATTTACATGGAGAGGCTTATGAGCTTGGCAGTATCCGATCACTGGTTGGTCGTAACTGTAATAGGGTAAAGTCTTCATGTGGTGAGGAACCTGCACCAGAGAAACAGAGATCAAAAGAGAGATACATGTAAATAATGTGCTCCGTCACACGTTCGTACAGTATCTATCACAGTGCAGCCTCAAACGCAGTGAATCGAGTCACCTTCCCTGGAGGTGTTTAAGGAACGGGTGGATGAAGTGCTGAGGGACATGGTTTAAGGGAGTGTTAGGAACAGCTGGACTCGATGATCCAGTGGGTCCTTTCCAACCTGGTGATTCTATGATTCTAGGAATGCTCAGCACCTCGGCATTCAGAGAGTTGTTTGGGTTGGAAGGGATTTTATAAAGGTCATTCAGTTCTACCTCCACTGCCATAAGCGGGGACACCTTCTACTGGATCAGGCTGCTCATAGTTTCAGCCAACTTTGTTTTGAACACTTCCAGGGATGGGGCATCCATCCACATTCATCCCACGGTTCTCCAAATAAACCTTTGGGGTTCTAGGCTGCCTGTAGCACACACACATCCCTCAAAAAGTGCTACTTACACTCCTGTTAGTCAGTAGGTTCCCACTTGTGGATGGAGTCACATCTGTTGAACACCTCTGTAGTCACAGACTTGTGTTTTCAAAACACTCTCAAGTGCTGAATCCTGACATCTTTTGGACAATTTGGCTACGAAGGGTGAACTGGAAGCTCCTGATCAGAGAGTCATTATGATTGGAAAATACTTCTAAGCTCAATCAGTTCAACCGTCAGCTCAACACCTCTGTGCTGACTGAACCATGTCCTGAATTGCCATACCAACGTGTTTTTTGAACACCTCTAAGCATAGAGACTCCACCACTGCCCTGGGCAGCCTGGTCCAGTGCTTCACCACTCTTTCAGTAAATAAATTTTTCCTTATATCCAATTGAAACCTCCTGTTGCACAATTTGATGCCAGTTACTCTTGTCCTATCACTTGTTACTTGGGAGAAGAGCCCAGCACCCACCTAACTATAACCTCCTTGCAGGGACCTGTCGAGAGTGGTAAGTAATATAAACCTTTCAAAAACTGGCCCTTGTCCCAGTGCCTTGAAAGGGTCCAAGAATTCCTACAAAACACAGACCAGCCAGATCACGTCAAGGACCGGAAAATCTGGCTGCCAGCACGTGCAGCTTTCAGCACAGCTGGTAAACTTCTTTATTTCTTCTGCGACAAATCTGCTTGTCCAAGGTCGCAACTTTCTGGGTTCTTTATCTTACAACCTCACCAAAAGAAACACTGTCAGAGCCTCAACTGATGCTGGCTGGAGCTGAGAAGATCCACACCTTGTAAAAACAGCCATATATTTGAAAAATCTGCAAGATCTATTCTGAACTTCATCCTGTCTTTATGCAAATATTCAGAAACTGCCAGCTACCTACCTTTTTTTCCCCTCCCATAAATGTTCTATGCTTGCAAATGTTAATCCTACAACTAAATATGACTTAAGGCACAACATCAGAAACAAATCTTTGCAGATAATCTTATCATCTGCAAGAGATGAGCTGATCAAGTAGAAAGAAACATGCTCTTAGTGAGAAAAAAATACAAACCAACACAGGCTGCAGGAGTTGGAGGCAAGAGTTTATTCTAACAGTGCTAGGAAACCTGACCTCGTTGTACCTGGACAGATTCTACACATAATTCAGTCTTGTAACAAATACTTTTTTCCTTTTCCATGCTGAACTTTTTAATGCCAAGCTAATTTATCACAAATTTCCATTGCATGGCATACTTCATTCAGAAAGGTATAAAAAAAGCAAAGGGATTCGGAGTAGAAGTTTTGCAGGGTTAGAGTTCTTCTTGCATTTGGATCCCCTCAGCAGTCAGATTCCTCCCCTGCTTCTCTCCAGAATGCTGGAGACATTCCAAAACCCTTCCACTAGCTGGAATTCAGCTGAAAATGTCATTTTACGTGACAGCTGAACGGCAAGAATGCAGAAGACAAGCTGCTCGGTAGAATTTGATGGGACAACTGTGTTCACTTGTGGATCAAATTCAGCCACAGTGCAAGAAACTCCAACTCCCTTTGGATACAATAATATCCATGCCAATTCACATCAGGGCTTGAATTTGTCCTCAGCCTTTCAGGCAGCTCTTTATGATTCTATAAAAGCCAAGGACTGTTTGTGTTCTGGAGAGTTGAGAGATTGAGGTCCCGACTTTACAGCAATAATACACAGTACATTAACCACCCTAGTCTTGCATGCAGCACTGTTTGCTTGTTTTCTTCCCTGCTCCACACAGGAGTCGAAAGGATCAGGATCTCAACAACATCCCGAAACAGTGGATAAAAACGCTTCCTTTTCAATTTTTTCCCAGGAGTTATATGGAGTCTCTCACTTGTCTTCATTTAAGTTGGGTTCGTGTATGTCTGAAATCATATTCATAAGGGTCACTGTGCTGCGTGTGTGGAGAGGAGGTGCATATCTTTCATCAGTGTGAAAAGTAAAATGGGTACATAGAATAGATAAGGATGAAAAAGACCTCCAAGATCATCAAATCCAACCATCAACACAACATCACCATGCCTAAACCATGTCCTGAAGCTCCACACCTACATGTTTATTATTGAACACCTCCAGTGATGGTGACTCCACCACTGCCTTGGCCAATGAATCCACAGAAGACACATTTTTTACTGGCTAGAACGTGGAGTAAGGCTGAGAATTTATCTACCAGCAAATCAAAGGTAGAGCTAGGAAAAGAACTGAGATCTTCTAGCACAGTGTCCTTTGCTGCCTTCTCCTGCCGCTAACCACAGCCATTTGTGCTCTAAACATTTCATTTGGATGAAGTTCAATTTTAAGTGAAGATAAAGAGTTGCTCACATGGAAACACAACAGAAACAAAACAAAACTCTTTCTTTCATGTAATCTGTCATAACATCTGACTCGGTTCTTGGCTTCACATGCTCACTCATGGTTATGCTCCATGACAACATGGTCCAGTGCAGCGTGTGGAGCTCAGGGCTGGGATCCAGAATGCCAGGACGTTTAACAGGAGATGATGCACGTGCCTCTTCACAGCATTTTCTTATTAATTTCTGTTTTAATTTCATTAAACTGAAACTGCCTAATATCTATTTGAATCATAGATTGAAATCGTGGAATGGTTTGAGTTGGAAGAGGCTTTAAAGCCCATCCAGTTCCCCTCCCGCCCTCTCCCATGGGCAGGGAGACCTTCCATGGATCAGGTTGCTCCAAGCCCCATCCAATCTGGCCTTGAACCCCTCCAAGGATGGCGCAGACACTCCTCTGGGCACCCTGGGCCAGGGCCTCCCCACCCTCATAGCAAAACATTTCTCCCTAAAATCTCATCTCAATCTCCCCTCATCCTATCCCTGCACTCCCTGATCAAGAGCCCCTCCCCAGCTTTCCTGGAGCCTCTTTCAGTACTGGAAACTGCTCTAAGTTCTCTCCAGGCTGAACAAGCCCATCTCTCAGACTGTCCTCATATGGGAGGTTCTCCAGCACTCGCATCATCTCTGTGGCCTCCTCTGAACTTCTCGAACAGATCCGTGTCCTTTCCGTGCTGGATTAAAACTTTTTTGCAGTAGGGAAAAGATAAACAAAGTGGAAGACTCTCCAACGGCACTGATACGCATGTGATGGGCATTTCGGTTTCCGTCCATGTATGGCGCCAAGTAGGATTCTGCTCTAATGACTAATATGTGACCATATTGGCTATGCAGTGCTGCAGATAATTAAGTCAATGAAAGAATCTATGCTCTGTCTTGACTCCATTGCACAATGAGCCAAAAGCCTTTCAAGCGCTGTAGGAGTTCATGTGGGTTTGGGGCTAATGGGCTGGATTAGTTAGCTGGTATTGACTTCTGGAGTCCACACCTTTGTAGATCTTCACTCTCAATGTAATAAACATTGAATCTTAGCAGCCATGCACTTCAAACAAAGCTTCTATTAAAAGCAAAAATTTACATTAATTCCCAGCTACAGGAGGAAGATAAAAGATTCAGCGGAGGAAATTTAGGAATGCAAATCTTCCCTTTCACAGCCGAATTGACATTGTAGAGGTTAACAACTCAACAGCCTTGCTGCAACTCCCTTTGAAACAAGCTGAAGTAGCTTGAGTTTACCTGATAGTCAGTGAAAATGTGGCCCGCACTAAAGAGAGATTTCTTAGCATTCCGTGTCCACTTTTCTTTTGACATTCAGCAAAGATATTCAGTTGAACCCTCAGTCATTCCAACATGCAAAAACATGTATCCACACTCCAGCTCAGGTGTTTCGTCTTTTTAATTCCTTTTACACTGCACTGAATTTCATCAGCAGCTTTACTTGTTTACATCATAAATACTGGGAGCTAAAGTAGCTACGTTACTTTATACATTTCTGATGATACTTACACAATAAAGCCCCATTGAAAAATAAAATTCAGTTTGGAATTCTACTTCAGGTTGTCCAAAGAAGTCGTGGCTGCCCAATCCCTGGAGGTGTTCACGTCCAGGTTGGATGGGGCTTTGAGCCCCTGATCCAGTGGGAGGTGTCCCTACCCATGGCAAGCGGGTATGGGAGGCTGGAACTGCATGTTCTGTAAGGCCCTTCCAACCCAAACCACTCTGTGATTCTATGACTCTCATAGTTGTGGTCATTCAAACCTAGATGTTCACCAAAAATGCTTTTCTGCAACTTGAAAAGTGTATCAGCAGAGATGAAACCTTACCTGACAGCTACTGAACCTGGTGAGCTCTAAAGAATATTGGATTGGGTCCCAAGTGAACATCAAGAGACCTTATTTCTAAACAACTTTTCTCTCTCCTCCATCTCTCATCGCATGTTAAACACCCTCACGCCCTCTTAACTGCTCACACTGCCTCCTAATGGGATGCTTCAGGCAACCTGAAATCCAGCCGTGTTACGACACCTCTCTATCAAGTAACACCGAGAGTTAACAGAACACCAAGATCTTCCCTTTGACCGCGATTCTCACTTAAGCATTTTCTTCTCTGCTCACAGCAACAGACTTATTGCAGTGAAGACTAGCGAAGGATCGGACAGAGATTTATTCTCTGTCTCACTCAGAATCACTTGCAGTTCAGCGAGATCTAATCACCACCAGTCCCCGGTTGAAATAATTTCCTGGTAAACTGTTAAATCAAATGTTGGAAACACAGGTTTTCAGAGCAGATCTATGTCATGTTGGAAATATTACAAGCTTTTTCTTTATGCTCAGTTTTGAAGAAAGATCTCCCACCGTTGTTATCCTGCAGAGAAGGAATTTCTTTGTTGAGAAAGGTGAATGGCCACGGATGTCCAAGTGACTCTCGGTACCAGAAATAACAGCAAGCAGAGAGAAATTTAGTATGAGGATGGACTGACAATCCCAGCACCAGTTTCTAGGGGAGGTCTCCAGTGGGATGGAGTGCGCCTCACTTTTACCCCTGCGAGCAGAATGATGTGAGGGCACAAACTGTCACAGGGCCCTCAGACAAGTCACTGCTTTGGCAAAAACCTGCAGCCTCCAGCCCGCAATGAAGTGATGGACTTTAGAATCTTAGAATCATGGAATCATTAAGGTTGGAAAAGACCTCTAAGATCATCCAGTCCAATCATCAAGCCATCACCACTGTGCCTACTAAACTGTGTCCTAAAGTACCACATCTACATGTTTTTTTAATGGTTCCAGGGATGGAGACCCCACCACTGCGTGGGCATCTGGTCCAATGCTTCATCCTTTTTTTCAGTAAAGAAATTTTTTCTAATATCCAATCCAAACCTCCCACGGTGCAACTTGAGCCATTTACTCTCAAGACCTTTCTGAGAACCAGACTGTTTCGGCTCTCCCAGGTTGGGTACTTTGCCTTTATACATCCCATGTTCAGACGCTGCAGTTTATATGTCTTCTATTCTATCGCCTCTGTTTTTAAAGAGAAAGAATGCTCTGATTTTAGCGCTAAAGATGTGCTCCATTCATCCTGATGGACAACGTGATAGGACAGCCATTGCTGTGTTGCAGTTCTCTTCTACAAAACAAAACCGAAGCATGAATGTTCTCAGGCAGTCGAACGTTATCTGGTTTCACACTTGCTGCTACTTTCTAATCCAGGCAAACTGATTTATGTGTAAATGCCTGCCTAGGTAATGATTATATGATCAAATTAGTGTAACTTTAGAAGCTGTCCATATGTAGCGGAAACCCAGAATTACAAAATATGGAAGCTGTGTTTTCACATTAGTGTTAGTATTTGGTCTCAGAACACCATGACTTCATTTCTGAATTAGCATCATGGCTGTTGATAAATCAAATTCAGAGTTCATTTTAAACCCTATACCCTGTCCCTATTAAAAATAAGCAAGATACACTATCATAGCTCGACAATTAGTGAAGCACACAGCTTCACCTTAGAGATAGGCTGATTAGGCACATTAGGCAGATATAGCCGGTATAAACAATTTCAGTGGATTTCATACTGCTGAAAAATCACAGTTAACAACCCTGGAACATCCCTTTGGAGTCAGCTCAGAAAAACATCCCTATACAGGAAAATGCACAATAATGCACTTCCTATTCAACTCATTAAATGCAGACACTGGAGTTCTGAAATATGAATGGGTTTGTGTTCTCTTGTTTCCAACTGGAACAAACACAAAAGCACCTAGCTGGTTTTTAAAACAGGCTTTTTGTTTAAAATTCGTGCTTTCTAAGGTTATTCTCAAACTGACTAAAAAAAAAAAAAAGGAAAGAAAATCAAACCCCTTGTTTATTAATAAAAAATCAGAACTCAGAAATCTGAGAGCTCTGCTTTGAGGCAGCATGAGATTTTCACGAGTACTGTTTCTGCTGAGGTTCCCTGTGTGACATCTGAGCAGTTCAGGAAAACTGTCAACTTGATTTTTGTGTGAAGGTCTTAAAAATCTTTAATTAGCCCCGGTTTTCTAAGAGTTACAGATCCCACTGAGAACTTTGCCTGAGGTTGGCAAGCCTACGTTAGGCATGAAGCATTGAACAAGAACCTTTTGGTAGCTTGAATTGTAGGTGCAATTCCCACAATCAATGTCCTGCAATTTCATGTTTAATTTCCTTCCCACTCCAGCCAGAAACCACCTCTTTGCCTTCACTATTTATTTCCCACCAAATCAAATTAATGGTCTATACAGCTGCCACCAAGGAGATGAGACAGACAAGAAGGAAGGCTCAGGCTGTAGCTACAGGTCCCGCGATACCTGGTACTGCCCTGAAATCATCAGCATCGCATAAGAACCACCAGCTCTGGAGAACGAGCCTTACGAGAGGCGGCTCCGGGAACTGGGGTGGTTTAGCCTGGAGAAAAGGAGACTGAGGGGAGACCTTATCGCTGTCTACAACTGCCTGAAAGGAGGTTGTAGCAAGGTGGGTATTGGTCTCTTCTCCCTACTAACAAGGGATGGGATGATTAGGAAATGGCCTCAGGTCAAACCAAGGGAGGTTCCCATTAAAAATCAGGAAAAAAAAAATCACTGAAAGGGTTCTCAGGCACTGTAACGGGCAGTGGTTGAGTCCCTGGAGGGTTTAAAAGACGGGTAGATGATGCTCAGGGATATGGTTTAGTAGCAGACAGGCACAGTTGGACTTGATAATCTCAAAGACCTTTTCCAACCAAAGGATTCTATGATTCTAAGTCTGTAATCCACCAGTTTTCCCCACGGAATCAAAGGCATCCGGCTGAACATCCAAAGAGGGCTGGAGTTCCACAGGGACGTGTAGCACTGTAGGTCCTAATCTCTCGCTCACTTGTGTACAGACCAACTTGCACACATGTGGTTGAATCAAAGTGCTGTACAAATTAAGCTTTCCTTCTAAATAAAGCACAACATCTCCTTTGATGTACCCCTCTGCAGTCTCTTTTTTTTCCTTGCTTATGTCCACAGTAATAGTCCTACAAACTGATCTTATGGGCATCCTACATCCCTTCAGCCCTCTGTATGATACGACTCAACATTGGACACATCTGTCAGGAAGCACATAACGGAAAGAGGATTTGTGATCACATTGATTCACTTGGATCCTATCAGTCCAGCTGGAATTGTGGCTAATGCAGAGTCTTGCTGAACTCAAGGTGCTGAATACGCTTGTGACCAAACCAGACAGGGCATTCAGCAGACTAAGGCTCCCACTCCAAACGAGCAGCAAGCAGCCAGGACAAAGACAGCTCTCCCAACCAGATCCGAGGATTAAATCAATGTCTTCAGAATCAAGCCTGAAATCTTTTGTAGGATGTAGGAGTTGGAGGTAGGTGGACACAGGATGACTTCTTCAACACGTGAAATGGAAGGCTTCATCAGAAGTCAACTTGGAGATAAAAGGTTGTGGTTGGCAGGTGTTAGACCATTTCCTAGTGAAAAGAAGTGGTATCAGTGGAAATTTGGAGCCTAAATACTACAAATGACTGACAGGTCGTCAGTAGTCTATACAATTCCGGTATCGTTGGCTGGGAAAATAGGATCCCAAAATTGGCACAGACTGTCAGAAGAGAGGTCTTAGTATGAAAAATGTAGAGAAACAACAGAGTAACTATACAATCACTAGATTGGAAATGACCTTTGAAAACCAAGTGCAACCATACTAAACCATATCCCTAAGCACCCTATCTACCCAACTTCTAAGTACCTCCAGGGATGGTGACTCCACCACTGCCTGGGCAGCCGTTCCAGTGCCTGAGAACGCTTTTGGTGAAGAAATTTTTCCTAATGCCCTATTCTAAACCTCTCCCGGTTCAACTTGAGGCCATTTCCTCTCATCCTACCACCTGTGAGAAGACATAAGCACCCACCTCACTACAACCTCCCTTTAGGCAGTTGTAGACAGTGATAACGTCTCCCCTCATCCTCCTTCTCTCTTAGAAAGGAGACATAGGGCAGAAGGCAGCGCAGCCATCAGTTACTTTTGCACGTCCTATTAAAGGTCTGTTTATAGTTCATAAAAAGTTAACTCATAATTAATAACTACAGGAATTAAATAAACACCATTGTATTAGATATGGTTATAGGCATATTAACCTAATAAATTATATCCATTATATGGATATATGGGGCTATATAATACTCAACAAAATGGACTGATTTAATATCAAACAAAGTTAATTAAAATATACTTATCAATTTCATAAGTGGCAATAAAATGCTCACCAACTTTTTAAACCATTTAAAAGCTGTACAAGTTACACCATAAAGCCAGAATGTGATTGATTCAGTCCCCCCTGCAGAGTGTATTTCATGTTTTAAACCCCTATAGAACATCACCCTGTCAGTTCCACTGATGTTGTGCACTGGATTTGAAGCTTGCTCTTCCTTCCCAACAGATAACTTCCTAATCCTTCTATTCAATCACACCAGCACCTTTCCCTTAAAAACCGAACCTCTCAATGGACTGTTTAACTTAGTGCGCTTTTCTAGAGATCAGGAGAAAAATCATGCACACCCCACTGCTCCCTCTGTGGGCCGATTTGATCTTTCAATCAGTAAATGAAAAAGTTTCCCTAAAGGAAACTCCCAGAAAGAAGAGAGTCTTCTAAGCCTTGTTATTGTTCCTTGGGCAAAATATTTCTTTTAAATGGCTTTATCCTGACAAAAGGGCCCATTGATGAAAAACTGAAAGTGAGATTCACAGCAAACTTCGATTTTCCGCTGCGGAGGGACGATAAAATAAACAAACCTATCTAGAGATTCTAATTGAAAAGCCATTAATATTGCTTTCAGTGCTATTAGGATAATTTCCTATGGAATTAAATAGCAATAGATGCCTAAGGGTACAAAAAGCTTCTACACTGGATAGGGACAGTCCTGTGTTCAGTTCTGGAGTCCTCAGCATAGGAGGAACATGGATCTGTTGGAGAGAGTCCAGAGGTCACGAAGATGATGAGATGATGCGAGGGCTGGAGCAGCTCCCATATGAGGACAGACTGAGAGAGTTTGGGTTGTGCAGCCTGGAGAAGAGAAGGCTTCGGGGAGACTGTAGAGCAGCTCCCGGTACTGACAGGGGCTCTACGAAAGGCCTTTGAGGTCCCTTTCAGCTCAAACCATTCTATGATTAGTTTTCAATAGAGATGCAATATGTTGTAGTTACCTATGTAGATGAAAAAGAACTCCTTTGGGCGCCTCTCCATATCTTGAGGTGCCTAAATACACACAGTGTCAAAACTGTAGTCTCTTTTAAAGCAACTCAGCTTTCACTTGAACACTTTAATAAGCTATGCTCTCACCAAGATTTTTTGTTCCCTATGCATTTCATTAAGGGCTGTAAAGTGTAGATCATTTGTACTTAACCTATCAGGCCAAGTCAAAGGTTCCCCATGCCAAGTCTCCAAGGGATCGAGAAGAAAGAGCAGAGCACAGGTCAACAATTAGGTAATAAATTCCACAGAGCATTCTCCTGACCTCGAACACACCCAGCTCCAGCTGGCTTTCTAAATTGCTGGCATTTCAGGCCTAAAATAGTATGGAGCTGGACCTCCCAATGCACTGAAAAGCCTGAGGCATCCTCCCAGGCTCCAGGTCCAGCGCGGCATTTGGGAAACAGAGCACATAGTGCCTTTTGAAAAAGAATTAAGAATTACGACAATAAAGGAAAAGGTAGAGTTGTTTTTTCCATGCACTGATCATAAAGATGGAAACCTGCTCTATCCATTACTCATAATAAATAAGTACAGCAGTAATATCAACATCTGATAATGTTGCTGCCACAATGACAAATTAAGGCACTGGAGAATGAGTGAAATAAGTCTTTGTCTCATATTAAAATACTGCCTTTTCATTAGATCTGCTCAGAATTTATAGCATGCAAAGGAGCTACGCAGAAATCAACGGCTTCTTTAAAGATTTTAAAACACTATTAAAAGTTGTACGTGGATTCGGAATATGAAGACACCAAAATTGTACTTCCTAAGGGTGGAGAAATGTGACTCAAACTGCGCAATATTTTGTCTTTAAGACACCAGGAGGTATAAACAAGGCGACGCGATGGCTTGTGATTAAAACCCACACCAGTGCTAGAAGAAAGGGATATCCAGGTGCCTTATCAGACTGATAAAAGAAACGGAAGGTTCTGCTTCTATGTTACCTACTTATACCCAAAAGATTTTGGTTGGAGTCAAATGACAGTCTCAACACATTTTTGATTAAAAAACAGTGAGCCACATTTATAACTGGTACTAATTCCATTTGCTATGACAATATTAAACATACAGACAGTATCCAGCCCCTAGGTCTGTAAGTGATAACATGACAGAGTTGTCCTCCTCTGCCATCATTTAAAATTCAATGCTCAAAATTATGGCACTGAGCTAAGGAAGTAGATAATTTGGTTTATTTTTCAGTCGTCTTAAAACAATTGAAAGGGATCTTTCCTTACAGATAATGGATGCTGAAGAAAGGAATAACTTGAAGAAATAAATAAATAAGATGCTCACTCTACTGTTGTTTCACCTGATCTGGTCTATGTCCAACCATCAACATCCAGAGCTGTTGATCACGAATGTTTAAAACTAAAAGAAGAGAAGCAAGCAAAGCATCAGAACTGTAAACCGAGCACAAATTCAAGGAATTATTATTCTCTCCTGAGAAAACAGTGAGATAAATTCACTCCAGTGGGAGAGAAGCAAGAAGCCACGGGCACGACAGACCTTCTCGGACACGGGAGGGAGCTCCTATTATACTGTATGTCTCAGCAGGATTCTATTCATGAGAAATTACAAGATTTTAATTGCCTGCACTGTCTCCTAGCAGAGGAATCAGTGTGTATGGTGGCACAAACACATTGGCAAAAACATTAATCCAGCAGCAGAAGGGACAGCTTCTCCTCCTGATGTGCGTACGTTACTTCCATTAGCAGTGATGGGAGCAGCGTGCATACACCAAGAGGAAACCGTTTCCAAAGGTATGGATACATGACTCATATTGGGGTGAGGATTTATATAACCACCATCTTCACTGAAAGGCTAAGGAACAGCCTCTGCAGCTTGCAGCACCATAAATGAAGGTAGAATAAAGCAGAGCTAGAGGGAAATCGCTACCCCAGGTTAAGGGAGAGAAAATAATTTAAGGATGGGGAGGCAGTATTGGCAGAAGGGTGAATGAGGGGGAATGGTTTTCAGCTGAAAGAAGGGAGACTGAGATGAGATCTTAGGAAGAAATATTGTGCTGTGAGGGTGGGGAGGCCCTGGAAGAGGTTGCCCAGAGCAGGGGTGGCTGCCCCATCCCTGGAGGGGTTCAAGGCAAAGTTGTATGGGGCTTAAAACCCCTCATCCAGTGGGAGGTGTCCCTCTGGCACAGGGGTTGGAGTTGGATGATCTTTAAGGTTCTTTCCAACCCGAATTGTTTCATGATTCTGTACCAGGGCAAAAATATCGTTCCATTGCTCATCTATGAGTATGTGACATACAAAGGAGGAATGCAACAGCAGCATCGTTACTGCTTTCTGAACAGGCTCCTGAAGCGTCAAACAGGGAGAACAGAAAAGGCAGGGCAGGGACTCACAGAGTACACAGCATTAGAAAATTATTAACAAACATGGGTTCATGTTTCAGTCATGTTCTATAGCATCTTTGTATATCAGAGTTCAAGCAAGCAGAAAATTAATGCAAGACTGTCCAGCATTGCAGGCGAGGACATTACACAATGATAGCATTATTTTTTAATACTCTACAGAAAAAAAAAAAAAATGACTTTTTCATTCCCCTGGGCAAGTTTTATAATATGCAGGGAAATCATCAGCAAAGACATACTCAGAATCTCTGAGAAAACTCGGAGGAAGATTGGTTAGAAAATATTCTTGGCTTAGCAATCTTTGCTGCTGCAAAACCAATCAGATCAGTTAAGTTATTCCACGAAAGCAAAAGCAACGAAAATGCTTATTGAGTGACAGCAGTTTAGTGACATTTTTAATGCAGAAAAGAACAAAAAAAAAGCAGCCAACTAAACAAATTATGTGTTAAATCCCCAAAACAGCCCTTGTATAGCAAAAAATCCTAGAATGGTTTGGGTTGGAAGAGACCGCAAAGCCCATATAGTTTCACCCCCTGCCATGGGCAGGGACACCTCCCACTGGATCAGGAGCTCCAAGAACCATCCAACCTGGCCTGGAACCCCTCCAGGGATGAGGGAAGCCACCACTGCTCTGGGCAACCTGGGCCAGGGCCTCCCCACCCTCACCGGGAAGTATTTCTTCATGATATCTCTTCTAAATCTCCCCTCTTTCAGCTCCAGAGAAGAACGTGAAAGAAGAACGCAGAAACCACACGGACGAAAACTTGAATCACTAGAAAGTAACATTTAATGGTCAACCCACTGGGGACTGGCATGGAAATCACGAAGCAGCAGGAAGGACAGCTACTCCACACCGTCTTTTCTCCGTGGAGAAGGAAATCAACCCATTGTCTTTTGTCTTATTTCTGAGTTCAAACAGTGAGCTGCTCCAGACAGGGGTCCAGGATTGGAACAGCTTGGGGAGTGCTCTGTGTCAAGATCACCACTCTCCCCTCTGAAACAGCTGTCAGCTGGCAAGAGCCAAAGCTGTAATTACCAGCGAGCAGATCGTGATATGTAAATCTGACCGGAAGCCTGAGCCTAGCTCTGAAAAAAACAAGAAAAAGCATTCAGAGGCAGAAATAAAGCAGTCAAGCACTGTTGAATCTAGCCAGGAGAGGGCTGTAGAGTACACGGACCTCGATGCGTGCTAGCTCGTGGCACTGTGCACACTCTGGCATTTCAGGAAAGCCAAACAAAGCGGTCTCGTCCCCTCTCTGACGCAATGAACGTTAATAAGCACAAACAGTAGTTACCGGCTCAGACTGTCTCTGCGCTCGTGCACAGCAGTAGCGATGGGGTATAAATGAAAAGAGCCAGGTTCAAAGAGTCACGCTGGAAAATAAAATCTGGCCCCTAAGCTCGATTTTGAAAATCAAAGGAGCTGCTGTCTGAAATATCTGCAGCCCACATCAAGGAGTGACAGCACGCCTGAAGAAGCTCTCAGCCAGCCAAGTACTAGCCAAATGATTAACGGCACCTCTAATATCTTAAAATCATTCTGTTTGGGAAAAGTAACACCTATATCAGAAGGGATCAGCGAAGACATAAGTAATTCAACTTTAACAGAGCACAGTATGACTTTGGTGTATTACTGGTGTGGACGAACATAGGGCTGTAACCATTAAACTTCTGCACGAGACCTTTGCCTTTGATGGGTCTATAGCAGTCGCAGCCACCTAGAACAAATACCCAAAGTTTAGGTCATCCATGAGTTATCATGTCCTGATCACTAACTGGGAGAAGAAATACAAAGAGATAAATAAGCTTCTCATCATCCAAAATCTGTTATTTATTTGCAGTGCCCAGAGGCTTTGACCGAAACTGAAACAGCAATGTGGTAACCAATGCTCATGCATTTAGTTAGAGCCCTTGCCCTGGAGAGCTCACACTCCAGACAGGCATGACAGATGAAGGGTGGGAGAAAGGAAAACAGCAAACAAGAAAATATCTCTAAACTGATGCACAGATTGAGGGACAGATTTTTCCACAAGCTAAATACATGAATACAGATCTTTTATCCACATCCCTTATCATGTGGCCACGGTAACTCTGTGTGTATTTGTAAGCGATACAGCCCAGTATGAGCAAATCTGCAGAGCACAGGAGTCAGAGTTGAGAACGCAGCGTCCACAACACACACGTTGCAGAGGATTTACATCCAGCTAGTTCCAGTCTGGGCCCATAAACTTTCAGAGCAGATCTAGCTTCACCTCAGAAAGATGCAGTCTCTGTTCTCAGTGACTGCTCTGGGATGTTAACTGAAGCACCTCAAGTAAGGACAATCTCGAGACTCACATCACAAGTGTAATCTTGATCTGAACTAAAACACCGATGGAAACGCATCCCTTGGGAGCTGGGAATGTGATTCAGCTCTCAACACAGCACTACTGAACTCAACTCTCCCAGTTTAAAGGTATGTTTGACTTTGACACCAGAGTTTAAGGTGATGCTACAAATCCCCATGCAAGGGCTTTGCCTACTGCTCTTTTAAGAGCCCTCTTTACTTTCTCACAGTTAATCCAAAACCAACAAAGCCTTCACAGAACAGAGCATTTGTAAAGACAAATGCTTAAGCAGGTTGTGCCGGGCTTCCTCCTCAAAGCAGAACACAACATTTCATTGCATCCTAGAATATGAGGAGGACAGCTTTTTGGCAGAGCCCTCTGAATTGGAGCTGCAGCCCCAAACCCTTGCGAGATGCTGAAGATAAGCTGTGCAAACCGGTCCTGCACGGACCTCTGGCGATACACTGTGGCTGCCTGAGGGTTGTTCAGACCCCTCTGCTCCTTTCCAGTCTCTTCACTCTGAACTAAAAAGAGAGCAAAGGTGGCATTGTGACTCCAGGCCACAGTCTATGAACTTCACTGGTGAAGAGACAGAAAGAAGGTGGCTGAAAAAAATGATCCCACGGTAATTGCAGTGGGAAACAAATAAAAGATTGTAGAAAAGACATCAGATTTCTGTTGCAATAAGGTTTCTCTCTCAAGAGCACAGAGCACACTCTTGAGGAGACGCTCTACAGCGAGAGTTTTCACTGCTATCAGTGAGCAGTGTGGAAACCTTCAGTAAGCAGAATGGGTCAGATCAAATGTGAACTGCCCAGAGGGTCTCTGGAAAGCAAAGCACATCAAAATAGCTCTGAAAATGTTTTCATTCTTACCAGGAAGACTGGAAAGGCTTCTTGGAACACAGAGTGTGCTGTTTAAAGATACACTCTCTTTCATCTGCCCCAAAGCCTGGCTCCAAACCTGATGTGAGGAGCAAAACTCTGGGTTTTCTGATCACGGACCGGCCTATGCACCTCCAGGCTTCCTTACTAGGGATGGGGTACGCTTGTCTCCTAGGGGTACAAAAACCCTCACCAAAAATCTAGCAGGGCTCATTAATAGAGCTTTAAACTAGACGTGAAGGGGGAGAGGGATGAAGCCAAGCTAGTCAGGAGTGAGCCTCGAAGTGGCCTGAGAGATGGTGTCCTGGTGAGGACCTCCAGTGTATCAACTCAGAACGAGTAGGGGCAAGTACATCTAGTGACGGAAAAGATGTAATTGGCACTGAAGGGTTAGATAATCCAAGTACCAGTCATTTGGGAATGAACACTATTCCCTTTATGAGAGCTGAGGGAATAACAGCCCAGCTGAAGTGGATTTACACCGATGCACGCAGCGTGGGCAATAAACAGCAGGAACTGGATGAAGGCGTTGAGTGCCCCCTCAGTAAGTCTGAGGATGACACTAAGCTGGGTGGAAGTGTGGATCTGCTGGAGGGTAGGGAGGCTCTGCAAAGGGATCTGAACAGGCTGGGCTGAGGCCAACGGCATGAGGTTCAACAAGGCCAAATGCCGGGTCCTGCACTTGGGGCACAACAACCCTGTGCAGTGCTACAGACTGGGGGAAGAGTGGCTGGAGAGCTGCATGGAGGAGAAGGACCTGGGGGTGATGGTTGACAGCGACTGACCATGAGCCAGCAGTGTGCCCAGGGGGCCAAGAAGGCCAACGGCATCTTGGCTTGGATCAGAAATGGGGTCACCAGCAGGGCCAGGGAGGGGATTCTCCCTCTGTACTCGGCACTGGGGAGACCACACCTCGAATACTGTGTTCAGTTCTGGGCCCCTCACCACGAGAAGGATGTTGAGGCTCTGGAGCGTGTCCAGAGAAGAGCAACAAAGCTGGTGAGGGGCTGGAGAACGTCTGACGAGGAGCGGCTGAGAGAGCTGGGGGTGTTTAGCCTGGAGAAGAGGAGGCTGAGGGGAGACCTTATTGCTCTCTACAACTGCCTGAAAGGAGGTTGTGGAGAGGAGGGAGCTGGGCTCTTCTCCCAAGTGACAGGGGACAGGACAAGGGGGAATGGCCTCAAGCTCCACCAGGGGAGGTTCAGGCTGGACATGAGAAAAAAAAAATTCACAGAAAGGGTCATTGGGCCCTGGCAGAGGCTGCGCAGGGAGGGGGTGGAGTCCCCACCCCTGGAGGTATTTAAAAGACCGGTAGACGAGGTGCTCAGGGACATAGTTTAGTGGCAGATAGGAATGGTTGGACTCAATGATCCTAAAGCTCTTTTCCAACCTGGTGATTCTGTGATGCTGTGAAAACAAGGATGGAGCAAATGAGGGATAGTGATAGTTGTATGAGGATGAATGAGGAATGCAAAACAGGCAATTTATCTGAGGTCTGCAAAAAAAGAGCATAAAGAACCGGCCGTTTAATGTTATACATACTAGTGTTTTTCAGCCACTAAGAGAATAGGTTCATGAGATTATTGGGTATTTCAAGAGCCAAATGATCGCACATCCCCTTCATATTGCTGTAATGGTTTATGTCTGACAATCAGAAATAATTCAGACTTGCACGATACAAGATCTAGCGTATATGTGTCTTCTACAAAGCAAAACATGGATGATAATAGTAATAAGTCTTGATTCACAGCAAATGTACTGCAGTCCTGTCAGCGTTCACCCACTAGGGCTCTGCAGAATTTTATACACAGCATATTTTCAGCCTGCCACATTCCTAAGTCAAATCGTCGTAGCAAGAAGAGCAAACATCAGTTGTTTGCCCTTGTGCTGCACCTTTCATCCAAGGGCTCTGCAATCATTATTCAGATAAGTCTTGCATTGCTGCTTTGAGCCGAGCAGATATCATTACCCTCATTTTACAGATAAATAAACAGAGGTCAAAGAACTCCCCCAAGGCAATCTGGAGAGTTAAATACCTACATCAAAGCGTTTAACAAAGGCCGATATCACTATTCCTACCAAAAAGACAAGGAAACGGACAAGAAGAGTTGAAGCTGCTAGTCTGACATCAGATAACTAGTTTTGAATCTTTGGTATTTAAGATAATCCCACCTGAGAGCTGTCTCCCAGTTTAACAACTAGTATCAGATCCATCCAGAAACAAACAAAGCCATTTATCGCTCCTTAACGCACCCTTGTGCTTTCTTATTGCTATATTATTCAAACAAAGCAAGCAAGTTGGGTTTTTTTTTTAACATTATATACAAATTTAGATGAGTTTCTTGCCATTGTTTCTTGCTGTTTGCTGGCAGTAGTTGCTGAGGGCCTCACTTCTGTAAGTCTTCCAGCGTCTTTCTGCTCTGGCTCACCTTGCCCATGGCCTCCACTGAGAAGGGAAGGTTCATGGATGGTGTGTCTTATGGATCCACCCCATGGATGAGCTTCAACCCGTGGCTCTCCAGCTCTTTCCTCAGCTGTCTATGCCAGATGGTGGACCTGGCAGCAGGAGAACCAGCCTCGCTGCTCACCCAGCATTGATATAGATGTTCCAAAGTTCCTGAATGTAGTGATAGGATGAGGGGTAATAAGCTGAAAGAGGGAAGATTGAGATGAGATCTTAGAAAGAAGTGCTTTCCTGTGAGGGTGGGGAGGCCCTGGCCCAGGTTGCCCAGAGCAGTGGTGGCTGCCCCATCCCTGGAGGGGTTCCAGGCCAGGTTGGATGGGGTTTGGAGCCCCTGATCCAGTGGGAGGTGTCCCTGCCCATGGCAGGGGGTGGAACTGGATGGGCTTTGAGGTCCCTTTCAACCCAAACCATTCTATGAATACTTTGAACACATATTTGCCTATTTCCCTAATCCATGAATTTTCTACTGGACTTTTGGCTCTGGTTAATACTAATTTAATACTGGGATACATGGCCCTATTGCTTGATATTGCCCAAATAAAAGTAATCAAGGCCACATTGACAAAAGACTTTGGGGGAGGTGGGGCACACTAAAAGGGGCCATGAATGAAATCTCAGAAGCTTAAAACCTCACCCCAGTGTTGCAGCTCAAGGGCCATTAAATCAAATGGAGATGGTCTTCTACTTCAGGAAAGTAAAACCATTATTTTGTTTCTGCAGCCCAATATATAGACTTCCATTTATTCTCCATCAAATTCAACTGGTCTTACCCTTTATCAAATCAACAGAACTTCCTTACGAGGCACCGTAAGCGTTGTGGTGATCGACTCTTCTTTAACTATAGCCACATACGGTGGGGCTGTGATCACAGTAAGGCTTACAGCATCTGCCACAGTTCACCAATAATCACAATACTTAACAGAAGGGACACAAACAATGGGGTCCTTGGGAAAAAAACCCAAGTCCTCTGGGTGTCCCCTCAGCTTAAACAATAAATACAGCCTTTTTCTTCAGCCTGTGTGTTCTCCCACTCATATAAACAAAACCAGGGGAAAGTTATTTAAGTATCCATTAGCTTCCCCATGATTGTTATTCCCCTCCTTATTCTTTACCCTGAAATAAAGTACATGGGCTTGCATCAAAACACAAAAGCAATCAGAGAGACCAACAGGAACGGGGATTATAACCTGCTCTTCACTGCCTTGACACAATACTCCCTGCCTTGAGGAAGAGCCTCAGAGCCCTCATCTCCTTGTTATAAACAAGCTACCACGACCAGACGAGGTATGGTGAATGATGGTAGTGCAAAGCACGGGTTGCCAGCTGGACAATGGTTGACATGGTTACCCTTTTCCTTTTTGTGCTACAGGTATGTAGTAAGTTGAGCTTCAAAACCTCACTACAATAAAACACAACGCAATGCACTCTCTATTACCATGGAAGAAAAGAATGTGCCATTGACAGACTTCTGTGCCCTTTGAAAGCAGAACAGCTCCGACATCAAAGCTCACAGCACTCCTCTGCAATAGTTATTCACTGTGTCTTTGTGGTCAGGAACTAAAACATTTTTTATGAAGTTCTAAGGGAAAAAATTATCTCCTGAAAATGAGTCTCTTGTAGGAAGTGCAGCAAATAATGAACAGCTGCACTGTTGCCTTTGGAAGGTGAAACGAAGGAAATGCAGTCTTAATGTGCATTTAAAGCAAGAACGGGTCAGTCTCCAAGATGTTTATTGGGCATAATGGAAACATTCAGTTGTCAAAGGGAACATAAAAAAAAAGAATTGACAGAGGAAGGTAGGATGCATTATTTAAACACATATTTATCTATCAGAAATAAACCAGCTGCAGATTAGAGGAGAGCGTGATCAACCCTGGCTCAGTTGTAGCCTCAACCATGTGGGTTTTGTCTGATAAATCAGGAGTCTATCTTTTTTGCCATTCCCTCCTTTACAAGTGCGGGCCTGGGAAGCACAATACAAAAGGAAAATAATAAGTTACATTTATCCTCACGAAATGTCCTTTCCTTGAGGGCTCTGCTGCCACTCGTTGACATAAATGACAGTTCTCTCAGCATATGTGTTGCAGTGTGAATTTGTACACTAATGGTGCGATGGCACTTCTGGCGCTCAGACTTTGCTCGAAGACTGATATTCAGTCCATTATCTATCCTGTTATCCTTCAGTGTCTTTTAGAGGGAGTAGTCTTCATCTATTTCCTTCAATATCAGGTTGGTGGATATTTCATTCCAAAGCCCTTGGTTTCCAGGTCAGCTCTACAGAATCATGGAAACATAGACTGGTTTGGGTCAGGAGGGATCCAAAAATTAAAGGGGTTTTAATATTTTTTTAATTTTTATTTAAGGGACCCAAACTGGATTAAAGATCACCCCGTTCCACTCCCCTGCCATGGGCAGGGACACTTCCCGATGGATCAGGGGCTCCGAGCCCCGTCCAACCTGGCCTGGAACCCCTCCAGGGATGGGGCAGCCACCACTGCTCTGGGCAACCTGGGCCAGGGCCTCCCCACCTGAACAGGGAAATATTTCTTCCTCAGATCTCATCTCAATCTTCTCCCTTTCAGCTTAAAACAGACTTCTGTGACAACACACTCCACCCGGCCTGTTGGCCCGTTAATCTATGTATCACTTAAGACAGTCTGTGACATCTATACCGTACTGAAGCCTAAGCCTAGTTTTTTAAACAACACAATAACATATCAGTAATTTATGTTCCGTTTGTGATATACGCAGTTGCTAGAACTGTATGAATTTTAGGGAGAAAAGTTTACAACACAGCAAAATAGTAAACATAAGAACTTGACACATATTTAGGACAGAAGAGCATTGAAGGACCTGCACGCATAAAACACTTGACGAGTCTTCCAAGCGTTCTGTCAGATTCTATTACCGCAGGCTAAGTACTATACAAACCTTCTAATATATTAGGTAGAAACTACAGGAAGATAAATATTTACATATAGCAAAGCACGTTTGGCTCTTTTTTGGTGGTACACCAAAGGAGAGAAGGGACAGTTAACCATCAATCTCTACCAACTCACATATATCCATGGAACTAACTGCCCAGCCTGCTGGAGTCATGGTGCGTTGGTATAAAACACTGTTTTGATCCAGCTCCGAGAAGGTGCCAGGTCTGGTGCACAGAGGTTGCCACACTGGAGCTGTGATCCTAACCTGAGACCTTGAGGAGCTCAGATAATACAAAACAATTAATTCTGCTCCTATTGAGGATTAATAGGACCTTTGCAATCGATGTACCTGGCTGCAGGATGCCCTCTCAGGCAAGAAAGGAGAACAAATTACTTTCTCTTCTCCTTTTTACAGAAATCAGACCTTTCAAGTAGTGGTAAACGCAATTATCGAGTCACAGTGTCTTTTCTGTTCCGACAAGTTGTACTTTACCCAACCCAGGTGTAAGGCAAGGTCCTCATTCTGAAACACAGCAACCTTCACGCCTTCCTGAACACGAACGTTCATTCAATAAGCAGCTTTAATGATGGGACACAACAGAAGCTTCTCTTCCCTCATCCACGCACGTGCTCTCAGAAGCAAGAGTTAATTGTAAATACACTTTGTATGAAAACAATGGCCACAAAACACATTCAGGGAAATCTTCGTCCCATTCAATATACGCTGTGAAAACAAACAACAGCAAACCTCTCCTACCCCTGACTCTCCCTTTATACCTGTGTTTATCCAAGATGGAAACCTCAGAGAAGCTAATATAATTAGTACAGTTACGGAATCATTATTCTGTTGTCTAGCAAACTCACTTCATGGCAATTTTAGCTTTCACTGGATTGTTTTGACTAAAGAATCTCTGCCTCAATCTAAGCAGTAGAGTAATAGAGTCATAGAATGGTTTGTGTTGGAAAGGACCTTAAAGATCATCCAGTCCCAACTCCCTGACTCCTATTTCTTAAACCCTACAGAAAACACACTTCTGTCCCTGAAGAGCTAACATGCTAAATAGGTACTGGAGGATTCCAGTGATTATTAGTGAACTGAGACGCTATGACAGCAAGGACTGACCTTCTTTTACAGGACTGTAACCAGTTGACCTTTGTTTTCAGACATTTTTTCTATATTCTATATTTTACGCAACTTTTTAATTGATCTCTTAATGATGTTACATCCTCTTGCACTGTGAGAAACTGTGTGTAAACGTGCTAGCTACTGCTGCAATAGCACTTTATAACCTTATAGATGTCATCCCCTCTCACCCTCAGTCATGTCTCTTCCAAGGTGGAGGATGTTCTTCCTTTACCAACTCCCTCTACACGAATCTTTTCATGCCTATGGTCTTCCTATTGTTTTTCTTACTCTTTTTCCAGCCCTACAAAATCTTCTTTGAGGTGGAGTGATCAGAACTTCAGGAAATACTCCTGGTGAGCAGGGCGGAATGTGATGTGTCCTGTTTCATTCTCAACTTCTTTTCTAGACACTTGCCCTTCCAAACCCTATTGAGCTGCTTTCAGAGAACATCTCTTTGAACAGCAACTCTGACTTCTATGTAGTTTTTAAGAGCCCTATTAAAAACAAAAATCCTGAAATTGCCACTTTTATTATTCAGTGAGTGATGAAAGCGATGGGCAGCAGTTAGCTTAGCAATTTCATATTACGACAGTCCTTACAAGTCTGGGGCCAACGCCATCTAGGAGTTGGTTGCCATTCAAGGAACAGGCTGCCCTAGGAAGCAGTTGAGTCACCATCCCTGGAAATAATTAAAATGCTGGTAGATGAGGTGCTCAGGGATACGGTTTAGTAGCAGGCAGGTTTGGTTGGACTCAGTCTCAAAGGTCTTCTCCAACCAAACAATTCTACAGTTCTATGATCTGTTCCAAAACCCCTCCTACTGACTCACCAGCCCCCAGTGCAGAACGACTGAGGGTTGAGCCTGCATTGACCCGAAGTTTTTAGTGATTCCAGCAGCTCAGGACTCCAGCTAGCCATCTCTATCAAACATCATTATCAATTTCCAGCTTGGATTGGATACAGCAATTCACTGAGACATATTCCATCCCACTCAGAGGTAGATAATTTGTTTAACTTTAAATAAAGGGAAGTAGCATCACTAAAGTAAATTGAGACATCACTTCTTGAATCATACAGAACTATTTCCACATGTAAAATTAAACGTGTTCACTAATTAACACAAACCAAGTTTGACAGCACAATCTTCTGTGGCACTGAAAAAATGTTTACATAATTCACCCAACAGCAGCAACTTCTTGGCATTGTGTAACAAAGGACATTTGTCTCCCACTGAACACTTTGCCTACTGAGATAAGGGAAACAAAGGCTCTTTGCACACTGGGTTGCATTAATAGGAATTCTCTTCACTCATTATCACAAGAAAGCCACAGCTACTACTAACTCCACTTCTCAGAGCTGTTGAAAGGTGGTGAGGGAAGTCTCTGTTCTTAAAAGCCCCGTCTCATTTTATCTTTAATTGCTATTTATTTGTTCTCTTCAAAAAAATTCGTCCCTAAAAGTAATATTGACTTCACATTTTTTGGGGGAAAAGGTTGAATTATTTCCCCTGTCCCATTCCCACATTTTCATAGGATCACAGAATGGTTTAGGTTGGAAGGGACCTTGAAGATCATCCAGTTCCAACCCCCTGAACATGGGCAGGGACACCTTTAAAATACATGAAAGCCGTTGGAAATATTTCTCAAATGTTACCTGCGCTTAAAGAGGAGAGGCAGTGGAGGTTAATTCTTAAAGCTTCTTATTGGAAATAAGCCCTGCTGTTCTTCAAACGTGTAGCGTAGAGTCACAGAATGCCCAGAGTGGGAAGGTCCCACAAGAGTCCAACACAAGACAATCCCAACACTCAGACCATAGGGCTGCGGGCGTTGGCCAAATGCTTCTGGAATATTGTCAGGCTTGGAGCTGTGACTGCTTCTCTGGGAGCTCTTCCAGTGCTCCACCACTTTCTGGGGAAGAACCTTTTCTTCATATCCAAGCTAACCCTGCCCTGGCACATCTTCCTGCTATTCCCTGGGTCCTTCTCCGCTGCAACAGAAGCTGAGGCCTTTCTAGATCAGGAAGATGTCTCCAGTGCTTCTGATAAATCAAATGGGAACCTAAACTCATTAGGAAGAAGGCGCTTTCACAAGAGGGGACGCACTGACAACCACCAATGCCCCTTACGGGTAGGGTAAGGCTTGCTTTCATAGATATAAACTTAACAACTGCAACTATGCGCCAAGCCCTGCTCAAACATCAGTATGAAATTAACTGCAACGCTTCTATGTTTCCCCAGAGGTGTTTGCTTAACAGGAATTTCTTTGAACAGGAAGCATCTTTAACGAGTCTATCAAATCCATGTTAACAGCTTGGGGATGCATAGCCATTTACTCCAGCATCCGAAATTCCTGGTTTAGACCTCTAGCACAAATATGCTCGTGTTTTTTTTAATTCACGATGAGGTTGTTCTGTTCAGCTGGATCTCATCATAACTTACCAGTACTTAATTGTATTAGAAACAGCAACAGCAGCCTTAAATCCTTTACTTTCACTAAATTTATGAAACTAGAAACAAATAACTGAGCCTGTTTCCATATAAATATGTAAAACATATGCATATTACTCTCTATACACACAAGTAGAAGTAAGGATATGGGGCTTGCACTCCTTTTAGTTATGCTAATTATGTTGATGCCAGTCATTTCAGTCCTGATTTATACTGGTATAACTAACAAGAGGATCGTGATCCATATTTTGATGCGTGTGGGGAAAACTGCAAACAGCAGTAACTTCCATCCTGAAAATCCATTGTCTCTAAAGATCCAATACTCATAGAGTCATAGAATGGTTTGGGTTGAAAGGGACTTCAAAGCCCATCCAGTCCCACCTCCTGCCACGGGCAGGGACACCTCCCACTGGATCAGGGGCTCCAAAGCCCCATCCAACCTGGCCTGGAACACCTCCAGGGATGGGGCAGCCACCACTGCTCTGGGCAACCTGGGTCACTGCCTCACCACCTTCACAGGAAAACATTTCTTCCTCAGATCTCCTCTCAATCTCCCCTCTTTCAGCTTAAAACTCTTTCCCCTTGTTCTATCTCTGTGTTCCCTGATCAAGAGCCCCTCTCCAGCTTCCCTGAAGATCCTGTTAAGTACAGGAATGCTGCTATATTGACAGTAACAAATGGTGTAAGCAGTCAAAGGAGATCCAGCAAGTTCACCCCTGCTATGCAAGCTCTCTTTTTGTAACGACAACCAGCCTCATTGCATTTCTTTGTTCTTTTCCATGGTAACGTGATATTGGTTTCACAGAGCCAATTTTTAACATTGTTTATTTAATGGAAAAATGCATGGAAATGTTGCTCATCCTAAAAAAAACAGTAGTTTATGTCAGAATGCTACACACATTTCCTTATAGATTGTGTGTTAAAGTAGAGGGCTGAGTAATAAAGAGAGTGGTGTGTACTAGCATTATTATCACCATAATCAAGTTTTTATAAACAGGATCGTGCTTTTTGATACAGAATTGTAATTTTGTACATTAGACTGTTTTGGACTCTGCTGTACATCCTTGAATCTAACAGCAAGCTGATGTTCAAGGAGGGTTTGGAGCACAGTTGCAAGTAGCTGAGCTACTACCTTCAAAAGCAAGTTTGACCTTACTGAGTTTAGCTCATTTCCACCGTCCGCCTCCTACAAAAATCTGCTTCCCATTAATTTGGGTTCTTTTGATGTTATGAGATCACTCACTGAACCCAAAATACACAGCTGTCCCTAATCATGCTTTAACCCATGTGTCCCCATGGCCTTCTTGTAGCCCCTTCCCACGTCTGTACCTCCAGTTACGCACTCTTCTGTCTTTTGTCCCACAGCCATCGCTTGAAAAGCCTTCAATGCAGAACCTAGGAGCAAGGCTTCTACTTTTTGGTAAATTCCTTCCAATTCTTAGCCAGGATTTGGTCCAAACTCAAGAACAAAACTAAATGAGCAAAGTAACTCCAGTCCCCTAAACAGCCCTGGAATGAGCTTTTAGGTTTGAGACACTAACATGACAGCCAGAATTTAATGCAAGTGGAACAGAATTAATTCAAAGCCTTTCCAAAATTTGATATTCATGGATGCTACACTTTTTAATATACCACGTCCAGCAACAGCCAGAGCAGAGAAAAGCAAGCTTGTTTCTGACAGCAACTGGAAGCAAGTACACGCTCACTCTGAGAAACCCTCTTCTTGCTGACACCACCAGAAGAGCTGTCTGCTGTAAGGATGAATACAACTCCAAGGAATACATTTCAGCTCACTGAAACCAAGACATCGCAACTCCTCTGGCACCCTATTTCCGATCTTTTTTGTGGCTGAGATTTCTTCTGTCTCCTCTAAATGGAACTGGCTCACAGCTTGAACAAAAAAACAGAAAGGAAGGCAGTCCTCTATCTCCTGTGAAGCAATGAGGAGAGGGGAAGGAATCGCAGAGGTTGCACCTACGTGTTACTCAGATTTAATCTTGAGTTCTGGATTCCCTAGCTGGGTGATGAAAGCTTGCTCCAAAGAAAGCTTTGGCTGGAAAGATGATCCATGAGCTGGACACCTCCCATATGAGGCCAGGCTGGGAGAGGTGGGCTTGTTCAACCTGGAGAAGAGAAGGCTCTGGGGAGACCTTAGAGCAACTTCCAGTACTGAAAGGGGCTCCAGGAAAGCTGGAGAGGGGCTCTTGATCAGAGAGTGCAGGGATAGGATGAGAGGGAATGGTATTCAGGTGAAAGAGGGGAGATTGAAATGAGATTTTAGGAAGAAATATTTTCCTTGGAGGGTGAGGAGGCCCTGGTTGCTCAGGAGTGGTGGCTGCTCCATCCCTGGAGGTGTTCCAGGCCAGGTTGGATGGGGCTTGGAGCCCCTGATCCAGTGGGAGGTGTCCCTGGATACCAATTAGAACTGGATGATCGTTAAGATCCCTTCCAACCCACACCTTCCTGGGTTTCTATTTAAACATGGCGAATGAGTATGGCAAAATACTCCTGATTTGATGCTGCGGAAGTTTTACTGTGTATTTCCCAATAATTTCTCCTCTTCTATAGCTAATGCTGGAAAGTAAACAGTTTCTCAAATCTATCTTTAGTTCCTTTTAATATATACACGGGAAATATGTTTTTTCAGGAAATAAAAAACAAACTAGTCACCCATTACAACCTACGGCAAATCTACCGATTCCATTAGTAACTCACAGTCTCCACAGTGTAAACATGACCAGACAGAAAACCTTGCGGTAAAATTACTTTTTGGAATTTCCGAATGATTTTTTTTTTTTTTCAGCACTCCTGTTCGATTACAGTGAACACAATGAAATTTCTCTGGGAATTACTTGAAAATCGAAAAACATTTTGAGGCGTGGTTGGTCCTCAAAACCATTAAAGCACTTAATAATTCCTGCCTAAATCTGGAACTGTCTTAGACTCAATCTTAGACTCGATGCCTGTTCTGGGAGCAGCACAATGAGCAGTTCTAAGTCTCAGGCACAAAAGAGATTACTATAACTGTCTTACAGATGTCAGGACCACATCACAGAAGCCAAAATTAGCGATAAGAAACCACGACATTCTCCTATCAATAAGGAATTGTTCTCTAGGGTATATTAACAAGGATGATAAGCTTCTGCCTCTGGCTGAGGATGGTCTCATTCACACAGTTTAGGACACGCAGGTGCTCAAACCCCTCTCTGAACAAAGCCTCTCACTGGGATTGGCCATTTGCAGCTGTATTGTTGAAATAAGTGTGATGTGAAGACTTCCCTTTATAAGCTGCTAAGAATAATTTGTAGCACATAAACAGTCCGATAAAGATGAAAACTGTTAACATCAATGGTTCGGCATGTTTGATTTTTTTCTGTATTTGAGTCAAAGTACTAGTGACACACCTGAGGGATGGGATGCCATCCAGAGGGATCCGGAGAAGCTTGAACCTCATGAGCGCAAAGTCCTATGCCTGGGCTGGATGAGTCCCTGGTACCAACACAAGCTGGGGGATGAAGGGATTGAAAGCAACCTTGTGGAGGAGAATTTGGAGGTACTGGTAGATGAAAAGCTGGACATAGATCAGTAACGTGTGCTTGCAGCCCAGAAAGCCAACCGTATCCTGGGCTGCATCAAAAGCAGCACAGCCATAGGTTGAGGGAGTGGATTCTGCCCCTCTACTCTGCTCTCGAGACCTCACCTGGAGCCCTGCATTCAGCTCTGGAGCCCTCAGCACAGGAAAGACAGAGAAAGCAACAAAAATGCTTAGAGGATGGAACTCCTCTCTCTTATAAGGAAAGAGAGACGCAGTTGGGTTTGTTCAGCCTGGAGAAGAGAGGGTTCAGAGGGAGACCTCACTGTGGCCTTTCAGTACTTAAAGAAGGTCTAGAAGAATGATGGGGACAAATTTTCTAACAGGGCATGTTGCGATAGGACAACGGATAATGATTTTAAACTAAGAGGTTAGATTTCGACTGGATATAGGGAAGAAATTTTTTACAAGCAGGGTGGTGGAACACTGGCACAGGTTGCCCAGAAAGGTGGCAGAAGCACCATCGTTGGAAACATTCAAGGTCTGGTTGGATGGGGCTCTGAGCAACCTGATCTGGTTGAAGTGTCCCTGCTCATTACAGGGGGGGAAGTGGATTGGATGGCCTTAAAAGTCCCTTCCAACTCAAACCATCCTATGATTCTACTATGTTCCTACTATGGAGTCATCAGTTTTTTGATACCTCTTTAACAACTCTCAGATCAGTGATAGTACAAAGGCGACAAATGTAAAAAATGCTGCTCCGCTCCAAACCATCTCCCGAGGAAAGTGTTTCTACATTCAAGTTTACGCCAATAGGAGCAAACAACATGCTTACAGAGAGGCAGCAAAAAATGTACCAGAACAAAACCCAAGTACAATTAAAGAAACCAGCATGAGACCTTAACTTATGGAAAGCATCACTAAGTGAAACAGCAGCAGCCAAACAGAAACACAGCGTAGAGTACAGTGAGAAGTATTGGACAATCTGTTAGTGAGCTAATTTCATTCTGTTCACAGGAAGGCAAAATGACACCAAGCACACAAGACTCCTGCCCTCTGCGGCGTGCGCGGGTGGCTCCAGGGAGATATAAATCCATTCTACTCCCAGGCACTGTAGGAGCTAATGAAGTCAAATGGAGACCATCGGGACAAGTTTTCTCTTGCTGTCGTGGGCTGCTGCCACTCTCTCTACACCAACGCAGTGTAATCGGCTCTACACTCTTCTGTTGGAAACGCTGCAGCATGTGGAAGCAACAGGACTTTTCCCAGAGGACTTGAGCTCCATCTGTGTCAGTCCATCACTGCTAGCTACTGCTGCTTCTAACTAAATGGCACTTGAGAGTACGAATGCACAGCTCTTATTATTAAGTGAACCCTCTTATGTTCATCTGCTCCCTAGGTTTTACCTCAAAGTGTCTTCACGAAGTTAAAAAGATGTAGAATATTAAAAATAAAGACATAATGATCGAATCATAGAATGGTTTGGGTTGGAAAGGACCTTAAAAAGCCCATCTGGTTGCACCCCAACTACCTGGCCAGTGACACCTCCCACTGGATCAGGTTGCTCTAAGCTTCATCCAAACTGGCCTTGAACACCTCCAGAGATGGGGCAGCCACCACTGCTCTGGGCAACCTGGGCCTCCCCACCCTCACAGGAAAATAGTTCTTCCCAATATCTAACTTACAAACTAAAGTACCTCCACAAATTACTAGTGTATAGTTATTTCTTCCTAAGATCTAATCTAAATCCACCCTGTTTCAGCTTAAAACCATTACCCTTCATCCTTGTTCTCTAAGAAAGGCCAACATCCTTCATCGGATCTGCTGACTGTGAGTACCCAACTTTAAAAACTCTAAAAAGGTGTCTAATTTTCAGAAAACAGTTAATTTCTCTCAGCCAGTCATGGCTCTGTGGTATAGGGAGCAGATGAAGATTACAATTTTCTAAACACAGTCAAAAATTAGACCCAAACCCTCTTTCCTACAGGTAAGAAGCAGCTCTCCAGTGACTCAAGTATCACATTAGTGGTCTTCAATAGACTGGGAAAGAAAATAATTTCTAGCATTAATACAACCTAGACAGTTTAAAAAGAAACACTGATCTTACAGTCTCTATTTAAAAGTATTCCCTTTTCAAAATGGAAATCCTTAAATAACAATAAGTACACAGGAAGTGCAGTGACAGGAGGAGGGGGAACGTTTTTCAGATGAAAGAGGGGAGATTGAAACGAGATCTCAGGAAGAAATGTTTTGCTGTGAGGGTGGGGAGGCCCTGGCCCAGGTTGCCCAGAGGAGTGGTGGTGCCCCATCCCTGGAGGGGTTCCAGGCCAGGTTGGATGGGGCTCGGAGCCCCTGAGCCAGTGGGAGGTGTCCCTGCCCGTGGCGGAGGAGGGGGCAACTGGATGATGTTTAAGGCCCCTTCTGACCCAAAGCATCCTGTGACTCTAATTCTATGGTTTTAAGGTTTCAGTTTACATTTCTTTGCTTTCCTGCTCTGCTTTGAAGAAATAGTTTGTAGTAGCACCATGAGCTGGGAGTCATAACTGGGACTCAGGAGACCTGTCTGGTGTCTCAGGCTTGCTGGGCATCTTTGGACAGATCAGTTCTTTCATCACTTCTTCTTTTCTGAGATTTTCCAACCAGCAACATGTTTTACAGAGCGCTTTGGGATATACAGGTGCAAAGAGTGAGATACTGCAATCGTTCTTAGTCAATCTGAAAACAGCAACATCGAATACTCGTATTGTTCATCTCCATGTTTTTTTCTACAGACACCCCACATCTTTCTTCAGGTGATATTTCCCACTTGCGAGTGGCAGCAGACGCTGTCTAGCACAGCCTGCCTATGAGTGACCCAGTATCAGAGTACCAGAGGCTCCAAGCAACCTTGGAAGCAGCTGCTGAGGAATACACGAGAGAAACACACGTGAGAGCATTTGGAGAGGCAGCAACACCACTGATCCGTATGGCAGAACCAAGGAAGCGGGCTGTCTGCATTGTACTTTCACATGCGACACACGGAGTAACTCCGCTCTGTAGTCCATGCTCCATTTCATCTCATTCCCTTTGTTTCACTGATTGCAACAACAACACTCAGTAATAGTTTTATACCAAAATGTGATTTTTTTTTTTTCAAACTAATAACAGGTACCGCTGGGCTAAAGAGAATGAAATAATGAACTGGACACTCAAATTCACTGCATTGTTCTGGGAAAACTATTTGCAAAACCGTTTATTTTTATTCTTTTCACTTCCCTTCCTATCAGCGGGGTAGCAGACAGGGGTGGAGAGGACCGTCTTGGAGTTCATCCTCACCACCATTTCAGGTTTCCTCTGCAGCCACTAAATCAAGAAACCTTGACCTGAAAAACGAGCTCAAAATCATATTAATGTGATTCTAACGGCCTAGAAACCGGTTGTTGCAAAAACTGGCAACACGGCATGACTTGACCGAACACAGTTATGCTAACTGGAGTGTTGTCACTACATCCTTATATTTATATGCATTTATAAAACACACATTTCTGTTCCAATAAGCTCACCAAGACCTTACTTTGGGTGCCTATCAATGACAGTAATTCCAGGAATGCTGTGGTCACTGGCACCACCCTCTACCTAACTGTGAGCGCAAATAACTGATAAATGCTTGTAAAGCTTTTGGAAACCGTGTAATGTAACAGTGCAGTGGTTCGTATCGACTAGAACAACTAATCTCTTTACTAAGAGTCCCAGCTAGCAACAAGGGCTTCCTGGAGCCTGATATTCATGCAACGGGCATATCCTTCTATACAACAATGGCTTTTCAATGAACAATCTACCAACAACAACCACTTTGAGTATAATTAAGTAATTAATTATATTTCCTAATCTATTAAGCCTTGATTGCTTATCAAAGCATTCAGCTGGATCATTTTCCTCCTGTCATTTCCAATTAATTTTGCCTTTTTTTTATGTAAGCACAGGAAAAAAGACTCTCCAACTTCATGGGGAATCAGGACTTCTTCTTAAAGCTGTAACGTACTATAAGATGACAATGCATACATGACTCCACAAAGGTAGAGGACCTGGTTACTAGAAAGTATGAAGTGCTTATCTTTCACATTAGTGAAAAACTCATCCAGCCAGTAATGGCTCTATTAATCCCTGAAGCCATGCAGTTGCCTTCACCATAGCACAGGATTGAACATAGCAGCATGGGCTAATTAGCGCAATCAGGAATTAATCTCATTTGGTATCACATCTGCAAACCGATACAGATTGATACATAATGTACATAAGCGACAACTGAGAAGAATAAAACCCACTCGGACATTCTGAGATGGCCAAAACTTGCACAGCTCCATCAAAGGCCACGGGACTACTCTGATTCAGGAGAAATGGAAAAACAAGTGAATATCTAGTAAGAGGGAGGAAAGCCTTGCCTGTTGAAAACCCTTTTTTGTATTTCATACAATCATTGAGTGGTGTGGGTTGGAAGGGACCTTAAAGCCCATCCAGTTCCACCCCCTGCCATGGGCAGGGACACCTCCCACTGGCTCAGGGGCTCCAAGCCCCATCCAACCTGGCCTGGAACCCCTCCAGGGATGGGGCAGCCACCACTGCTCTGGGCAACCTGGGCCAGGGCCTCCCCACCCTCACAGGGAAACATTTCTTCCTAATATATCTGATCTAAATCTCTCCTCTTTCTGCTTAAAACTATTTCCCCCTTGTCCCATCCCTGCCCTCCCTGATCAAGAGCCCCTCCTCAGCTTTCCTGGAGCCCCATTCCAGCGGTGGAAGCTGCTCTAAGGTCTCCTCGGAGCTTTCTCTTTTCCAGCTGAACAAGCCCAACTCTCTCAGTCTGTCCTCATAGCAGAGCTGCTTCAGCCCTTGGATCATCTTTGTGGTCTCCTCTGGACCCCTTCCAACAGATCCATGCCCTTCCTGCTCTGAGGAAATCCAGAACTGAACGCAGTTCGGAACAATTGCTTTGAGAAGGAATGATTTGGGAGAAATCCCACAAACATGTGTGTGACAGCATTGCTCCAGCTAACTTTTTCATCCTCTTAGTGTCATAAGGCATTTAATAAGATGGAATTTATTTGGTCTGACCACACACCCTCCTCCGTAATGTTTGATCTCACAGAGAGAAAGAAATAAAAATCAGTACTGACAGAGACAAACGACAGCTTTGTTATTCGTGTTAAAGGTAATTAAACCCTTCTCAAACTGTGGCCCTTGAAATGTCGCAACTGCAAACCCAGAGGAGGACAAGTTTTCCTGTAATGACACCGGCTTCTCAAGAACTCGACTGTGGATAACAACACCTTGGATCGCAGTGCTCTTCTTTCTGGGCCAAATATTCAGACCTTTTCAGGACTAGGACTTACACTTCTGCGACCACGTGGAAGCAAACAGTTTTCAAGGCACATTAGGTCTTTTGGGAAGGGTCTGAAGCACAGCTCTGGATCCTCTTAGGTCCTTTTCCTTTGCGTTAGCAGCACATTACAAGCCTCTTTGCCTGTAGTCATCTATTAAACTAATAAAAAGGTAAATGAACCAGGTATCCTCCTCCTCGCTCCTTCTCCAGCTGGACCAAGAATGCTTTCACATTACCTGCAATCCATGCAAGCAGATGATTGATTACGTAGTCCCTTGCGGGCAAATAATCCAGCTGTAATGAATAGTGTGGCTATAAATGAAGTGCTCCAGTTTACATATAGAAATACACACGATTTACTACATATAAAATACACAGTACACATGGTACAGGAATTGTAATCTCAAATTAATATGATTTATAAATACACCTTAGTAGTTAAAGTGTGAGAAAGAGTGATGTCTATATGAAATAATTTGTAAAACGGAGATGAGAGGGGAATTTCTGATGAAAGAGGATAATCTCACCTACATTGGTACGGATCCAAAGTTTCACTGCTGACTGTGTTGTAAAAACAAAAGATGTGGCTTGTCTGTTAGCTTTCCCTTGTGAGTGATGCCAGGATTTCTAGGGTGCATGTAGGAGTAGGGATGATGCCACATTCCTCCCAGCCATGGAGCTCTGACAGTTCACACTTTTTCTGCGGTTTGTGGAATTATATATTTTCAGTTCAGCTCTGGGATGGTTTTCCCCAGGACACTGCAATCTTGCAGTTGTAAAAGTCTCTGCTAATCTAACACAATGTGTTGGAGCACATAAGATCTCTTCATTCGGCAAGGTGGTTAAAATTATACTGAATCTGGGAGAAGAGGAGTGGAAAATTACCCAGCTGGGTACAGACACATCACCTATAAAACACAGTCAAATGGAATAAACCAGACAAAACTGACTGCATTCACTTCTGAGGATAATGATTTGAAAAGATGCTTCATAAAATAAAATGCAATGCTAATTATGCTTTTATGGAACATGATTATTTAGCCTTTACTAGCTATAGGGAGTGGACCATTAAAGCTAATATTCACTGAAGACTGTACTCCTACAGTGCTTTTTCAACTTTTTTGACTTCTCTCACGCACCATTGTGGAATATTTACAACATCCCAGCTAAGTTTGTAAACTTCGCTACTTATATGATTCTATAAATCACGTAGGAAGATTGTCTTATTAGCTGCAAGATTTCTATTCATATTTGTAATTTCTATCGTTTGGCTGATAAGACTTGAGCACCCCATGAAAAAAACCCAACTGTGATGATGATAGAGCAGCGGAACAGGCTGCCCAGGGGGGGGGTGGGATCTCCTTCTTATAGAATCATTAAAGCAGGACAAGACCTACAAGATCATCCAAGTCCAGCTCAACTGCACTGTCCCAAATTATCACGGTTACGTGAACATTCTGCCCTAAATAGTCTATAATCCTTCCTTAACTGACCTATTTATGTATTAAATTATAAGTATTTTATATATTAATTAATATATCATATACAGTACTGTAACATCTAAAGGTTTTCAATTAAGACTTAAGCAAAGTTATACCCTCACCACTTCACTGTGGGCTTCAAACAGAGCCTGGATAAACTAATTCCAGGTCACAGTTTCTCCAAGAGGTATAATCACCTGCCAGAGATAAAGGAAAGAAGGGACAGACCCCAGTTTGCATGACTATTTTCTCATTTCCTATTTCTGATCACAGATGCAACCGTGTACATGATGCTGAAGCAGGATGGAAGCGTTTTACGAGGTCAGAATGCCTGCAAGGAGAGCAACATGGAAAGAGAAGGGCTTTTTACTCCTCTTACCTGGTGAGAAAGATTATCCCATCTGGGCATTTGCTAACTGTCTGCCCTCTCCTTTCCTTTCCCTCAAAATAGATTTCCTTCCAGAAGTCTCAGATCTCGCACTTGGGAACAATCTTTCCCCTTAAGTGACAGTTACATTTTAGCTGTTAAGGACACAGAGATTGGCCCCATGCCATTCTCATGCTAAAGAAAGGGATACGGAATACGTTATTTCTTTGAAATTGCTTCTTCTAGGATCAACAGCGGAAACTCAACAATCACAACAGAAAACTTCCTCAAGAAAAATAATCAAACCTGTGTCTGAGATTCAGCTTGGTGAAGAAATTCATTTCACTGTCAATACCAGAACAAACAGGGTTTCTCATCCTTCTCCTTGGGTATTGAAAGTCATTCATTTAAAAATAGATATATAGATGTATTGCCATTTTCGACTCCTGAAACAATGCACTAGAAAGACAGTTAACAGCCTCTGGATAGTAAATAAATTTCCTGCCTTACCAAGTGAGGTAAATACAAAGAAGATGAAGCACTAAATCCTGCCCATGGCATGCCATCTCTCTCTTGTGTTGTCATGCCAGCAAAAATTATATCTAACTCAGTTCAAGTAAATTCTATCTCAGAAACATTATCAAATATGTTGGAGAAGGTTAGTCTCTGTTAAACCTTCATGAATCCGTAAACTCACAAGGATGGGTCTGTATCCCGTCCAGTGACAACACTGTTCTAGAGAGGATTTCACCTGGTGTCCTGAGTAGCCTTCAAAAGGACTTCAGCATCAGAGAGGGAGGATGCCTGTGAGCAACTTATGCTACATCACGTTTGAACTCTCCAAGGTCACTATACAAGAGAAAGCAGTTTCAGAAACGTGGTTGCAGAGAGTTATAATCCTAGGTGCATTAAGTAAATCATAATCACTTTAATACCTGGCATGTCCCTCTACGGATTCATTCCACTAGTCCTTTCCATTCCTAACAACCTTAATGTCCTGCAGTGCCAGGCACACGCCAGACGGAAAGCTACCTAGGACTACACGGATAAAGTAAAGCCTGGAAACAGCGACAAATTAAAGAACAAATAAAGAAAAGATAAATTGTGGTCTTCTAGATTGCTGCAAAACGGAATGGCTCCATATCAATGTGTGTCCAATCGTTGTAACCAACATTTTTCTTTCTTCCTCATTTCCCATACTGTTGTTCCAGCCCAGCATTAGAATCACAGAATGGTTTGGGCCGGAAGGGACCTCAAAGCTTATCCAGTTCCAAATGTCCCCTCTTCAAGCTTAAAGCTGCACTCCCTGATCCAGAGCCCCATCCCAGCTTTCCTGCAGCCCCTTTCAGTACTGGAAGCTGCTCTAAGGTCTCCTCAGAGCCTTCTCTTCTCCAGGCTGAACAACCCCAACTCTCTCAGCCTCACATGAGAGGTTCTCCAGCCCTTGGATCATCTCCGTGGCCTCCTCTGGACTCCATGTCCTTCTGTGCTGAGGACTCCAGAGCTGAACGCAGGGCTCCAGGCGGGGTCTCACCAGAGTGGAGCTGAGGGTCTGATCCCACTGCTTTGGGTGCAGCCTTTTGAAAAGAATAAATAGTACACGCACCCCATTTGGAAGTGACTGGACCCACTCCTGGAGGAACAATGACGGCTTTTAGCAGTCTCTATTTGGATTTATGTCACGGAATGGCAGAGTTTTTCAATCACATCAGCTAAGAGCTAGAGATAAGATAGGGCCAGAAAGGGAATTACATGGGATACACTCTGGTATAATTCGCTTTATGGCTGAGGAGGAAAAAAAAAATCAGAGGTAGTCACAGAAAGCCCTAATGATTCTAAGCTTTCATCTTTAAAATAACTTATTTACTGGGCATCAAAACTGGGATAATGTTTCAAAAAGCGTCTCTGTGGCTTAAAAGCTTCAATCTGGTTGTCAGACCTGTCTTAAGCACTCACACTTCAGTTTAAGTGTTGAGTGTTGAAGTGCACAGAGTGGCTCAGGTTTGGGAGTTTACTTGTTTTGATTGGTTGTTTCATACAGAGAGGCTACACACCTGGAGGGGTTCGAGGTCAGGTTGGATGGGGCTCTGAGCAACCTGATCCAGTGGGAGGTGTCCCTGCCCATGGCAGGGGGTGGAACCGGATGGGCTTTGAGATCCTTCCAACCCAAAGCATTCTAGATTCTAACTACCTGTGCCACATCTGAAAAGGAACTTTTGTAATACTGAACGCTTGGAAAACTTACATTAGAATAAAATTTCCTAGGCTCAAGAGCTTGTTTTTCACAAAAGCTCTGACGGTTCTAAAACAGGCAGGTAAGAATATTCTTGAGAAAAAGCATAGGACTTCCAAACAACCGCCTGAATTACACCTTGGGTTAAGTATTTTTCTTTAGGTGTTTCTACAGTACCTTGCACAATGAGCCCTGATGCTAATTGGGGTCTTTAGGTCCAATGGTGAGGACAGAATGCTTCGTGACCCATTCAGAATGGCAGCAAACCAGGGGCAGTTTCCTCAGACCTGCTTTCTTCAGGTCCTGTCCTCTAACCATCAACGTGACAGCTGCCTCTGGCTGAATGACATTTCAGGTGTAGGAAGTGAAGAGAAAGTTATCCACAGCCATCTAAAACACTGAGTCATGGTATGAGCTACAAAAATAACATTTCACTACCGTTAGCTCACGTTGCTCCAAGGGAATGTTTTTTCCCTCCTGGCCTCTCCCGACCCTGTGTCAGGCAGTTTGCAGCAGGGCAGCAGATTGCCGGACTGCAATCAGATGGAAACCTGGAGCAACACCTGCTACAAGTCAATTAATTCTTCCTGGCTCCAGAACAGCTGTTGATTTTGGTGGAGGTTTTATCTTTATTTTGTGTTTTAACTGTTTGTTCAATGAAGCAGGAGACAGGAGGAGCCCTGGGCATGTGGTGTTACTTATAGGCATGCTGATGACGGCGAGGTCAACTGTTAAATCATGTTCTCAGCTACAGAAAATGTTCTGAAGCACGATTGTGTCTGAGCAACAAACAATGAAAAGAGAAACGGTAGCTCACACTAGTTAGTATGGAGAAAATATAATCTGATATAATCTATACCGGCTGTACCTGTAGTTCTCTGACTTGTTTTGTTCGAGTGTTTCTGAAAAGCACTTAACGGAAGCGTAGAATGGTTTGGGTCGGACGGGACCTCAAAGCCATCCAGTTCCAAATCCCTGCCATGGGCAGGGACACCTCCCACTGGATCAGGGGCTCCAAGCCCCATCCAACCTGGCCTGGAACCCCTCCAGGGATGGGGCAGCCACCACTGCTCTGGGCAACCTGGGCCAGGGCCCCCCATCCTCAGGAAACATATTCCTTCCTACGATCTCATCTCTATCTCCCCTCTTTGAGCTTAAAACCATTCTCCCCCTCATCCTGTCGCTGCCCTCCCTAATGAAGAGACTCTCCCCAGCTTTCCTGTAGCACTTTTCAGTACTGGAAGCTGCTCTAAGGTCTCCCTGCAGCCTTCTCTTCTCCAGGCTGAACAACTCCAACTCTCTCAGCCTGTCCTCAGATAAGAGGTGCTCCTAAAATTGGATCATCTTCATGGCTTCCTCTGGACTTGCTCTAACAGCTCCATGTCCTTTCTGTGCTGCGGACCCCAGAACTGAAGGCAGGGCTCCAGGTGAGGGAGTAGAGGACAGAATCAACTCCCTCGACCTGAAGAATCCCTTCTCCCTCTCATCAACTTTTACCAAACTTGAGCTTCACAAATCTATATTCATCCAGAGAAAGATTTAAGTCCCTTCGCCTACCTGCAAAGTGTCCACAGTGAACAGGGCTGAGCTTATGCACACACTGTATGAATGTCTTTTTACTAGGAGCTGTGTTGAGAACAACAAATCGGACCACTAAGTAGGAAATAACGGATGTATAGAGACGATGGGATTCACAGTTCTATCCTCAGACCTACCAAATGCAGTCAAATCGTTTTTACACACAAGAGATGTAATATCAAGTAGCGAATTGGAAGAATTTTGGTCTGGATTATTCCCAGGCTGTGCCCAGGTCGGGTGAGCTCTGAGACAGTACAGCCTGCAACCACAGCAAGCTAAATCCTCCCAGTTAGGAAGTACCAGTTGCCTCTTGTACCTGTAAGTTATCCAGTGTCAACTGCATTTGTACAGTGACTCATAAAACAAACTGTGACAGTGTCCTGGCAACGAGTTCAGTGCAATCATAATCACAGCTAAGCGAGGCAAGTTCCAAGTCATACACTGCCTTCAGTCCACTAAAATCCATCCCTTTTAGAAAGAAACACAAGCATCTTCAGAGGAAGTGCATGCCCAGAGAAGCAGCCAAATTAAAACAACCTGGCTCTTTTAGCTGTCTAGGCAATCTAATTATACATAGAGACTAATGCAGTTATGTGTCGTCTCCAAGATGAGCGGGATGATGAAACTGATAACGAGTACATGACCATCTACAATTAAAAACCTGAAGCCTTATAGAAATAGCAAACCAATCAGCAGATGGCAAACAGATGGATACAAGACTCAGAGACGTGTACATACACAACTTAATTGAAATTAAATTTATTATCCACTGCAATAAATTCAGCTTAGGTGAATGAAAGGCAACATCCTTAAGTAAGTAAGGGGGAAAATGGGTTTAAATAATTAAGGCTCTATTTATGAATGTCTCCTGAAGTATTCATGAGAATCTCTTCACAGTGATAGTAAAGAATATATTGCTTCTATGTGCCAAGCAAAGGTATTCTCTGAGCTATAACCCGCACAGATGAAAGCAGTGTCTGACAGTTTTAAGAGGCCAGCAGATAAGCAAGAAATCCTAGCTCATGGGTTGGGATAGAAAACGTGTGTGCCTTTGGAAAACTGCTGTGGCTCCGGCAAGCCACTGTGCAGTCACTGAGCACTGGAACCCTGATCTTTGATACCCCCTGTTCATTTGCCTTATCATGCCTTTAAAAACAAGGTCACATAATACACATTATGATTTAGATGAGCTCTTAGGAAAAAATGTTTTCCTGTGAGGGTGGTGAGGCAGTTTAAGACGGACAAGGAACTACTGGGAAGAGTCCAGCAGAGGTGATGAGGGGAGCGGAGCATCTCTCCTGGGAGGAGAGCCTGAGACACCCGAGTCTGTTCGGCCTGGAGAGGAGAAGACCAAGAGGGGGCTTTAACACAGCTTATTAATATCTAACGGGGCGGGCAGAAAGAGGGGGACAGACTCTTCTCAACAGGGCCCAGTGACAGGACAAGGGGCACCAGGCACAAACTGGAGCATGGGAAGTTCTACCTCAACATGAGGAAAAACTTCTTTCCTGTGAGAGTGACAGAGCACTGGAACTGCCCAGGGAGGGTGTGGAGTCGCCTTCTCTGGAGAGATCCAAACCTGCCTGGATGCATTCCTGTGCAACTGCTGGAGGTGACCCGTCTTTAGCAGGGGGTTGGACTGGATGAAATCCAGAGGACTCTTCCAGCCCCCACCATTCTGGATTCTGCGATTCTCTAATACACACAAAAGCAGATCCCTTCGCTTCTCTTTAAAGGAAGAAAAGAATAAAGCAGGAGCTCAGTTCCGAGATGCACATAATGGAGCAGAAGTAAATTAGGAAGGATGTGAACACAATGTTCATCTCCTGGATCTTCAGAAGGATATAACAAGTCTGAAATTGCACACAGGCAGATATTCCCCTGCTGCAGGTGGTTGTTGTTGTGGAAGCAGGGGAACTGCGCTCCAGCCTGCTACCTAGAAACTGTCTTGTTTTAGTGAATTGATACCAAAAATTCATTTGCCTGCAAGCACAATTCAGCCCTGAGATAAATAAGCCCAAAACCAGGCTGGGAAGGAAGCTGCTTTTCCGTTTAAGTCCAACCTGGAACCTAAGGGGCTGCTTGGCGAAGATGCTCCAGAGCAGAGCCACATCACATGGGCTGGAGACGCTGGGATAGGCCATGGCAGCCCCCGCTCCGTGGGCACCTATGCAGCAGCAGCTGAACTTGGAGCAGATTTTGGCATAACAGTCTTTTGCCCCGAGGGCTCAGAGGTACTGCAGACACCATCTGCCCTTCCCTAGGGCTACATTTTCTTGTGCTGCACCTGCTTTTGCTGGCAAAGGGGCTCCAAGCACATAGTGAAATAAGTCAAGCCTTCCCTACCCATAGGGACCCCAGGGAATATGACACTTGCCTGACATGATATGCAAGGAATTTTAAGTTTTAACGGACAATAACTTCCAGAAATGAGTGAATTCATTTGCAGAAGCATATAGAGATGACATTTGTTTGTTCAACTCCAGCACGCTTCGTCTACCCACTCTCCGCAGTGTGTGCTCCCTACGCAGCAGAGCAGCGGACCAAATCCTTCCCTGTGTTACCGCTGGTGAACAAACAGTGCACAGCCACTTGGGTAAACACTCTGCCACTTGAGGACTGGCACTTATGCCAGGTTTCTCTCTTTCTCTCCCTCTCTCCGTTTCTATAATTTAAAAAATGGACAGCCTCCACGGAGGCTACTGAGTGTGCCTGCCATCCACAAACCCAATTTCACACAATGACAGCCTAATTAATCTTCTTCTTTTGTTTCGATAGCATACGGTCTCCGCTCAACTGTGGAATATGGTGGAATCTTGCTGAGAACACATCTGTCAGGATTGCAGTGCGAACAAAGGAATATAGCAGGCTTTTGGGTGATTGTATCTGTATGTATATAGCTATGCACCTATAGAGTGCTCCTTACACATGTAGGACAGAACAATCCATATAGTAATGTCCTGAGTTTCAAGAAACACTTGTGAACCCAGACAGTTCAGGCACCAAAATGTAGCAGGAAAACCAACTCAGGGAGACATCCCTGCTCCCTGTCTCCCCAGCACTCAGGTAAAGAAAGATTATGGGACTTGTCCAAGGTCATGCAGAAAAACTGTGACAGAACTGGGAATGAAGCCAACACATCAGATCATGAACTTAACTCCTAAGACACTCTTCGTCCTCATTTGCCAGGGTCTGCCTTCCCTCTTTCCAGGGTGTTGGGTATAACAACTAGTGAACCACCACTATCACATCTGTGAGAATGGAAGCCTTTACTCGGAAAACCTCCTGCTGAAAGCAAAACATTAAACTGAAATACTTGGTCACAACAAACTTTCACTCATCTGAATGAACCTGAAACCAGTCTACGTGTTCAATCTTCACTCACATGTTAAAAACTCCTTTGGCCCTTTGGTTCTCACGTCCTGTGTTAGCTGTCCACCCTCTAACCAGTGGCACCTTGGCTGTCTGCGGCGTGAAAAGGTTGACTAAAAACTGACTAAAACCCTCTGTAGTAGTTCATTCCTGTGAGCAACGACATCCCAGCTTGTGCCAAGCTTTAGTCTTCTTACAGTGCTGAAGACTCAGATTTTATCATACCTCATAGTATTTGTTTGGTCCCAAATAATAATATTTGGTCTTATAACAATAATTGTTTGGTCAGAATAATATTTGGTCCTAATACTTCAGATTCTTATATCATAAAATTACAAGATTACCACTGGAAAAAAAAAAAAAGGTTTCAAGACCTTTCACCTAAAACATGACCATGAAGCAAACCCTCGTGAGCTCCAAAGAAATTAAAGACTCAAAGGAAATCAGAGTGTCATGGTTTTTTGATTGGGGTTGAAGGCTGGTGTTTGAAAGTCCAGGGTTGTCAGTGCTGCAGTTAAATTACTTCACCACAAAATAATGAAAGGTCACAGGATTTCAATCAAGATACCCAGCCAGTATAAATCTTGTCTCTCCATGGAAGCACTTGGTGTTTTACAGACGTATCCCCGCTAAAGTCAGGCTCAATTTATTGTTTCAGCAGCAATCAATAAAATTTGGTGTCTTGGTTTTATATATGAGAGCTAAATTTGTACTTCAAGGGAATGCAGACACATTGCCTCCAATTTCTTTTTTACACCAACAGAGACCCTCGAGTCATAGAAAGCCCTGAGCTGGAAGGGACCCACAGGGATCATGGAGTCCAACCCCTGTCCCTGCACAGGACACCCCAACGTTCACACTGTGGGGCTGAGGGCGTTGGCCAAATGCTTCTGGAAGAGGCTTGGGGCCTTCTGCGTCAGGCTTGGGGCCACGACTGCCTCTCCGTGGGCTGTTCCAGTGCTCCACCACCCTCTGGGAGAAGAACCTTTTCCTCATGTCCAACCTAACCCTCCCCAGCACATCTTCCTGCCGTCCCCTTGAGTCCAGAGAGAAGAGCTCAGCGCCTGCTCCTCCTCCTCCTTTTGTGAGGAAGCTGTAGGGCATGATGAGGTCTCTCCTCAGTCTCCTCTTCTCCAGGCTTAACACACCAAGTGACTTCAGCCACTCCTCATAAAGCTTCCCCTCTAAACCCTTCACCAACTTGATCTGGGAATTTTCTAAACGCAAAAGCTCTGCTTCACACTACAGCAGTTTTTCAAAACTGACTACCTAAATTTCTGATGATTGCTCAAGAAATTATTTGGCTAATGAGCCAAAATACTAACCACTTCCATTGGGACTTACAGTGATAATTAGGAAGACAAAAAATAGGGAGGGGAGAAGGAAGAACCTTCAGGTTTTTTAGGATAATTATAATTTGTGTCAAGTAAGACAAATATTTCAATTTGGGGCAACATGTACCTTCAGAATAAATGTGGGTTGTTTTAGTCACAACATGTCACGGGAAGTAGTCTGATCCAATATTCGCGGTTGTACAATTAAACCTGGCATGTAGTAATTAGGAAGGCAGGTGTACTCAATACATACTACAACGTTTCTTACTAGCTGTTGTCTCACATTAGCCCATCCCTGGTTAAGTGATGATGGAGACAGAACGTAGCTGCTTACAAATACCCGAAGGATACAAAATAGAGGTTGGAGAAAAATTATTTATGGTGGGTGTGATTAAGAGCAATGTGAAGTGACTGAGGGGAATTGGAAATGAGTAAGTGGGGAAAGTCTCCTTGCCAAGACAGGAAGACCATAACACGCTCCTAGTGGAGAGGAGCATGATCACTTAGCCCACCTGAGACAACTTTATGGGAGCTTGTGGAGTGGCTTTCCAAAACATAATGGGGAATTATCTATCCAGGGTATCTTCCAAATGCAATTATAGGCACCCTAATGCAATTAGGCACCTGCAAGTGGAGAAAGACCTACAGAAAAGCTATTGTGATCCACGCGTATCATGTTCTAGCACATATTGCAGTGCGTTTCCAAAATGTCATCATGTCTTTGTTCTTTCTGCAGAAAGCAAAGTTGAGTTTAAATCTCTCTGACTCAATAGAAAATCCTGAATGCCAAGACCACATCTACCGTCAGTGAAATCCTGATGCCTGATAATCCTTACAAAAACATCAGTCAAATAATAGCTTTTACTAAAAGTAACAAATATCCAGTACTACCATCGTGGAGAAAATAAACATTTCCCCCTATCAGTGGGAACTGGTGCTAATGAGAACCGTAGTTCACATGTCAGCAAGCAGTGAAACAATTAGGAGCTCTGCTCGACTTCATAAATACCAATATTGATAAAGTAGTAGAACCTAAAATACCATTAGACATTTTTATGGTACCTAAGAACTTCCTGAGTTATATGAAGTGGGCTTTGGAGTTAAAAAGGAGCATAAACTCCCAAGCTTCAAGCCAACAAAAAAGTGCTCAGGGGCAGGAAGGAAATGTCACCCCCAGAGCAGGTCATTATATAATTTTCTACAACAGGATTTTTTTAATCATCTTATTCTGAAGGATCTAACACTAACAAACTACAGACACAATTCAACCAATTCTAAATGGTTACTTTTATGCTTCCTACTAAAAGTGAAGATTTTTCAAAGCTACCCAGGGCATTTAGATGCTAAATTCTCATAAAATATTAATGGGGACCGAGCATCTTAATTCCCTAAGCATCTTTGAAAATCTCAGACCAAACATATACATGATCTATTCATTCTGAAGGCTCCTAATGCACTTCTCAAGTGTTACTGGTTCTACATGGAGTACGTTTCATTGAAACGCAGCTATCCCTATGATGAAAGATGGCATAGGAACACTACATAAAAGTTTAAAGACTGCAAGTGAAGAACACCCAGGGGTACCTGGGCGAAAATTAATGGTCTGTGAGATACAGAAGTTCAGAGTAGGTGATCTAATGGACCCTTCTGCCCTTAGATGCTATGAAATTAAAGCATCAACACAGCCGAGGGAAAGTTCAGGAAGGCCTGGGAAGGTCAGGTGGGCGTTTGAAGAAAACTGCTTCGATTTCAACCTTCTGCAGAAGTACGCCTGCTACACAGGGCAGGGCTCGTGCAATGTGTGAGGGTGCCAGCCGCCTTCTCCTCTTACTAAATCTGACTTGGTACCAAGCTGGAATTGTGAGAACATCAGAATTAAATATATGGATCCATAAAAGTGTTTGAGTGATGTACAGGATGTTTGAGAAGGGCAATGAGGCTGGTGATGGGTCTGGAGCACAAGCTTTATGAGAAATGGCAGTGGAAACTGAGGTTGTTTAGCCTTGAAAAGAGGAGGCTGAGGGGAGACCTCATCACTGTCTACAGTCACCTAAAAGGAGGTTGTAGCAAGGTGGGGGTTGGTCTCTTCTCCCAAGTAACAAGCAAAAAGATGAGAGGAAATGGCCTGAAGTTGCTCCAGGGGAGTTTAGAGAGGTTTAGATTGGATATTAGGAAAAAAATCTTCACTGGAAGAGTGGTGAAGCACTGAACCAAGCTGCCCAAGGCAGTGGTGGAGTTTCCACCCCTGGAGGGGTTAATAAAAAACTTGTGGACATGGCACTTTGGAACATGGTTTAGACGGCATGGTTGTGTGTTGATGGTTGGACTGGATGATCTTAGAGGTCTTTTCCAGCCTTGATGATTCTATGATACAGAGGCTCCAGTGTGGTCAGGAGCTCAGCAACACCACAGGGCAGGTGGGAGCCTCTCAAATAAGCATTTATGAGCATCCCCTAAAACAGGAATCCCAGCTGCCACCTGAAACTCTGAGCTGCTCTCTTAACTCAAAGGACCTTTTGGCATCATTGCAAAGAATACAGAAAACCCCAACGTGTTTCAAGACGGCAAATAATGTTCCCTCTAAACGGCAAGAAAACAACTTCCCTCTTCACCCCTGGGTCATTTCTCCACCATTTTCAGGCAAAGATCTCTGTATTTCCTGAACAATATCGGTTCTGTTCCTGCTGATACTGAGACTGACATAAAGGCAAATAAAATACTGCACAGGAAAGTTTGAATCTGTGCAATTATGGATGAATATATTGTTTGGAGCACACTTAAAAGGGATTATCATTTCCTGAACTAAAAATTATAATAATTATACCCACAATTCTTTGTACTTAGTTATTTCCAGACTATTATGGGTCCTCTTTGAAAAGTGAAATTGGTGCTTGCAGCATTGACAGCAAAGGACAAATGCCTTGACAGGACATAATGCTTCCCTAAGAATAATTAAATCAAAGTATGGTGTAAATCCCAAGGGTGCCTCTCCATTGGTAGTATTTCTATCAAGAATCTTCAAAACCTTAAATCCAATATTTAAAATTTATAGGTTTCACCTATGGTTTCAAGGTGAGAGGCAGCTGTAGCAATGCTTTGGCACTTCTGTCTCTCTCACCTTTTCTTTTAGTCCAGTGAAGAAATAGAGAATAACAAAAGTCTCACCAGCATACCACGGTATCCATAATTTCAATTTGAACAAACACAGGTGAAAGGGTTATGAATAAAAAAATGCTCATAAGCTTGAGAGGTAAACAGAGTATGAACATAATTGTTTATACTGCAAATCTAAATGCTATATAAATAGAAGTCCCAGGCAAGGTCAGGAACAGGTAGTAGGAGACACCACAGGCTGACAGGTAGAGCAGAATCCTCATTAGCTTCGCTTAAAAATAGGCAACAGATGCACAAAAAGATTCAGTAAATTGCCCCAAATTACCCCAAATTACTCTGGTTTCTGACAGAGAACTAGCAAGCAGTGTAACTAAACACTCGCCATTCAAACTCAAATTTAATTGAGTCAAAGAAGGGATGCAAGAGAAGAGACAAAACTCACTTATCCTCCCAGCTACATCAAGAAGTTAGAAAAGGGCATTCCTGTCTGCAGCAGCCTGCAGAGCAGTGGTGGCTGCCCCATCCCTGGAGGGGTTCAAGGCCAGGTTGGATGGGGCTTGGAGCCCCTGATCCAGTGGGAGGTGTCGCTGCCCATGGCAGGGGTGGGACTGGATGGGCTTTGAGGTCCCTTCCAACCGCAACTATTCTACGGTTCTATGAAAAAGAAGGGGGAAAAAGGGTGTTTTCATGGAGAATCTGATTCCTTCGACCATTCCAATGGGCACCACAGGAATCAGATCAGTAACAGCAGGATCATGGATGTCACAATATTTGATCAGAAGAGTTTCTGGTTTAATGCAGAGCAGCTCTGCCCATCACAAAGACACCAATCTATTGAACAGCCTTAGGTCTTGGTTTGATACCAAGCATCTGCACACACTTCTGAATTCTGAATTTCTTTGGGTTAACAGCACTGAGAAGAACTCTTGTATTGGGAGCTTTGGGACAAATGCTGGATGTAAGAAACACGAAGGATTGTTTTCTTGTTCAGACAGTCGCTGCTAACAGAAGTATTACTCCATTAACCTTTCCCCCTTGGATTTCTCTTAATCTGTATATGCAACTTGAAGCCCGTTAAAACATTTCCTCTGTCCCTCCTGTGGTTTTAAAAGCTCAAGTTGCGCTATGATCTTTGCTTAAGAGAAGTTACTGAAGCGTTGGATTCTAAATGTTATAATCCAAGCCGTCATGGCTGGATGAAAATCCAGTTTATTCAGTAATGCTACCACCCCTGCACGCAATCGTATTCATTTGTGAAACCGTTGCTGCCTGATGGGTTGAATAATGAAACCGCAGCAACATCAGCTTTGAAGGTGAAGAACGCTGGGGCACAAATTTTGCTGCTTTTAATAAAATTTCTGTAACAATATTTAGGAGAAAAACAGCTCCTTTAAGGCGGACTGGATTGACACGTTGTACGTTTTCACCTTCAAAGGTCAACTCTGGCAATGTGTCAAGACAGTAATTGCTTTTAGACCTTGTCCACGTTGGGATTTTTGTCTCCTAACTGATGGCCAGCTCCCAGAACAGAGGCCTAAGGCCAGCTGCTTAGCTGGCATGGATGAACTACTTCCACTTCAAGCAAGAAAGGCATCTGTGCCAGTTGACATCGTCCAAGTATTCAGCCCCAGCTGCGGGCCAGGAAGCAGTGATTTGTAGTGCATGTGATGGTTCTCCAGGGACCATTCCAAGCCCAGGTTCTTAGTGTACAAATCCTTTGTACTTGTCTATATGCACAAACACAGTCTGTAAACTGGAACAGTCCAGCTCATTTGCATGTTGGAACAGGCCAGAGAGACCTGGAAAAGTTCATGCCTTGGTATGAGATGGCCACCTCACTCCAGTAAGCTTTTACTGGTAAACTAGGGCATCAACAGACACAAGGCCTAAGATAAAATAGTGATCTATTATATCAGTTAGTCAGTGTACAAAAGGAAAAGATTTCATAGAGTCATAAAGTTTGGAAAAGACATCTAAAATCATCCAGTCCAACTCCACTGTGCCTACTAAACCATATCCCAAAGTGCCACATCTACAAATTCTTTGAACCCCTCCATGGATGGAGACTCCACCACTGCCCTGGTCCAATGCTTCGCCACTCATTCAGGAAAGAGATTTTCCCTAATACACAATCTGAACCTCCCCTGGCAAAACTTGAGGCCATTCCTCTCATCGTATCACTTGTTAGTTGGAAGAAGAGACCAGCACCCATCTCATTACAACTTCCTTTCAGGGAGCTGTAGAGAGCCATGAGGTGTCCCCTCAGCCTCCTCTTCTCCAGGAAAGATTAGATTTGATTAGAAAGACAAGGTATCATTCTGATTTTGATTCATCAATCTATACTGACAGATGACATGAGCTCTCTGCCATTCTTCAAGCACCTAGGAATTGCAGCTGAGCTCCAAGATGTATTTTAAACCTCACAGAAGTCAACGGAGAAATGGCAGGAGCAGAAATAGAGCAAATATCATAGGGGTAAATAAAATATTACTCTTCTCCACAAAGGCTTCTAGGGCAGCTTTGCTGGGGCTCCGTCCATTCAGTCTTGTCAATGCTGAAGTACGTTGCAGCGTAAGCTCTGCGAGTGCTTTTCCGCTCTCTACACGCAGCGAGCGGCACGGAGCACACGAGGCACTGCAGTCAGTGCCCAAGCGCCTTGGTTGAAATACCCAGGGTGAGATTGTATGGCAGCAATTCCAGTAAATTAAATCCTAGTGCACTCGCTGCTCCAAAATGCCGAACTAGCTGAAAGTAATGAATGAGATATCATATTTGTAACTATTTAGCAGACACACTAAGACAATTACAGTGATGAAAGCTACACAGGCAGTACTGTACATCAGACTTATTTTGCAGAAGTCCATAAATAAGTAATTTGACTTGGTAAAGCACTCTGGGATGGCTTGGGGTTTGGAAAATGATATTGAAAAAAGAATCTACGTGTGCACATGCAGCTTATTATACTGCAGCACAAGCAATTTCATACCTTCCTCAATGTATTTACATTGCAATAAGAAGTCAGGCTATGAACGAATGGTTGATGCCCCCTACCACTTATTTCTTGAGCGGAGAATACCGTTTTGTTGAACCAAAAAGATCTGCGTTCAGACAGAGCCACGTTCAAAGATCTGTAGGCGCAGTTCTGAAATCATTTTAAAAGGTCACATGAAGGGAGAGAAGCAGCCTGCTAGACAATGTAATATATAATATTCAGAATGTTAAATCTAAAGTAAACTTCCAGAAGTCTTTCCATAGGGGATGCAGAACAAGGAAGATGAAAGGATGAATTGAGGCGTGATGGAACAGAAAATCAGGTGCAAGTGATTTTACAAGAATCTGCTTAAAAGATTACTAATAAACATTAAAATACTCATCTCGTGAGAACAGAAGGTATCTGTAAAAAAAATCTAAACATCATTAGAAGGCGCTTATCAAAAACTTAAGGGACACAGTTTCTGGGAGTGTGTTAGGAAATGATGTCTACTGTGAGCTGAATAAACAGCTGTACGTGTAGATAAAACTTTAATGCAGAAATAGCACTGCTTTGATGATTGACCTCCTGAATGTGACATCTATCTGAAACAAATTACTTGCAATTTACTGAAAACATCTCGCGATCACTAGTTTTTTTATAACCTATTAATACATGACCTCTCCATAGAGCATGTGATCCAAAAAACCTCGATAAGAAATACCTTGGGGACTCTGATGCAACACTGTCTCACAGCTGTCTGTTATTATTCAGTTCATTTTATCTCTCCTCACATCCAAAATATTGTAAAAGCACAGGCTTGATCCAGAGCTCACTGTGGAAATCAAGGGGCAGTTTTTGATTCTCTTTGGTACCAAGAGGGCTGAAGGAAAGACTGATAGAGAACATTATCATGCTCAGAGATGAAAGAGACATTATACTCCTCAGATCTCTTTTCTTTCAAGGACAGAGATAACGCTGTGATAGGGAACTTATCATATGTTCAATTGCTGCTGCACTTGAACAAAGTCAAAAGGCCAATATAGGAAGGAGGATATGTCTCAAGGGAGGCTATCCCTGGGTGACCTCATCAAGAGAGGCAGAACACCACCATTTAGAGGGTTTTGACTGCACACAACAGAGGAGAGAAACTCTAACTATTTGTAGCAGACCTAGAAGCACAGGTTTTAAGGACAATGTAGTTATTTCCTACCCCCTAACAGCACGTCAGTGCTTGATCTCTACAGCAGTCTGCATAACATCTTCTTTTTATTTCCTCACATCTAAATTTTCTCTCTTACCTACATGTTGCCTCGTTGACCCCAGAGAGAGGAGATTGCAGGCAGAAACAGAGAAAAAAGCAGTCCTATCTGCACCCTCCGACGTGCACACGACACCCAAGCCTTTCCATCCCCTGGGATGGCCAAACACAACCCAGCCTGTCAACAAGAACAGCCTCAACAGCCGAACTATTCGAGGCATCTTAGCAGGGCTGAGTTAACGCTTTAACCTCCGCTTGCCGTGTTGCATTGCGGACTCTCACATTCTAATGAGGCAGACGATAAAGGGCACCCTTCTGAGGCTCCACGTATCCAAACGGCCCACAACAAGGTCATCAAACAGACTGATGCTGTCTTGTTAACATCTGCGTACAACGACCATTTTTGAGTCTGCAGTCCATGTCTTTGCTCCCTTTATAATAAGGATTTCATTTCTAGCTTTAGCCTCCCCAATTAATTAGTTACACATCATTAATTTTTCCTTGTAAACTTTTTCAACACCTTCCTTCCCAAGATATTTTAAAGTCCAGCAATTAACTTCTCTCATCTCCCTTAGCATGCTGCCATCTCTGCTCTGGCGCACAGTTTTGTGAGGTTTTTAAGTCACATTTGTTAGTTGCTGACAGCCAGTGTCACCGTGCGAATAATAGTATCTCATTAATTAATATTTTTACACGATAAAAAAAAATATGAGCATCTAGAGGGAAATCTGAAGTAAAAGAACTAAAAATACAGCTTGAACTGTCTAACTGTCAATGTATGGTATAATGATATATTACTTTTCGTAGACAGCTAACTGAAAATGTGAGTTCAGAATGAAATCATGATCAGCTTCTCTGTATTTTCACAGATATCAAACCCACTTGCCCTGTGCCATACATTCAGAGCACCATACGTTCATAGGGACTGTACCTCATTGCGATATGAATGTAAGAGAAAGAACCAGGGCCTCCCCACCCTCATCATGAAGAATTTCTTCCCAATATCTCATATAAAACTTTCCCCTTCCAATTTAAAGCTATTCCCCTATATTCTATCACTACCCCTATATTCTATCACTACCCTCTCCAGCTTCCTTGTAGGCATCCCTACTGGATGCTGATCCAAGGTCTCCCCAGAGCTTTCTGTTCTTCAGGATGAATGAGCCACAGTGTCTCAGCCTGTCCTCATAACAGAAGTGCTCTAGCCTCTGCTGGAGGGCTGCTAAAAAACCCCGCCAGGGAATCATCTGGTTCCTGAGCTCAGTCTTGACACATTTAGACTGTCAGAAAGCTGTACCTGAAATGCTGAGGCTGAAAGAGAAAGTGATACTTCTAGCCTCAACATCGCTGAGCCTGTGATCCTGAGACACAACCCGTTTCCTGTGGTTCCGATGGGATGAAAAACATTATCATAAATCACTTACCGACTCACTTTGGTTTCCTTTCAAGACTATCAATTGTTCTTTGAAGGAAGAGTGAGAGTAGGAAAGTGACCCAAATTGTTATCAGGTACCACACTGTATATCAGAGGCTTCGGTAAACCTAAGATATTGTTAGATTAAGGAATGTACATGAATCCATGTACATACAGAGCGACACTGAGCTTGTGGCTAAAGTGATGCAGTAACACCCTGTTTGATACAAGAACCGCTTGCACAACTCTACTGAAGATTCAGAGGTGCTCAGATTCTGCGTGGTAGAAGTCCCAGAAGCAGCTCACAATTAGCATGTTTTCTACCTCCAGCCAGGATTTGCAGTTCTATATTTGAAAACGGACGTAGTCACAATAATGCAGTTTTTTGTAGCAGCTGTAGTACAAACACTGCATCTGCATTGCACAAATGCACAGAGCAAAGCTATCTAAACCTGCCTCGACTTAACAGATGCTCACAGTTCCTTTGGAGGAACCACTGAGTCGGTCAGTAATCCACGGATTAAGAGTCTCTACTTTTACATTTTGCTATCACGGACTATATCTATAAGTAAACATATATCGTTTGGAAAACAAGTCCAGAGTTAGGATACAGAAAAATTAATAAAAGCTACATTAAGATAAAACTGAGATGATGGATTCAAACATCATTTACAAGGATGTAAAATGATAAATTAACCAAGTTTGAAACGGAAATTGCACAAGGTAATTACATGATTTATATTAGATAAATAATGAATTAATATCAATTAATTCTAGAGATCTGGATTCTGCTCTCAGGTAAGCCAGCACAGTTCCCATGCAAAAAAGACCTTCATCAGTCCATCTTGGTCTGCTAAAAGAAAACTACTTTCCTTTTAATTATTTTTTTTACTACTAAAACTATCTGAAACTACTACTATTCCCTACTAAAAGAGCCACTTTTGTTCTCGTGTCTATTCAGATTACAAACTCTTAAGGACAAAGACATTTTTCTTGGTTTTTAATTTAAAATATTTACAGAGCATCTCGAGACAATCTCAACAGAATAAATGCTACGATTATCAAAACCTGGGGAGTTTCAGAAATAGCACTACTTCATTATTTTCATGGAAAACCAGAGGCATTAGAGAAGGAAACCATCCACACAAGAACACAAATCCAGTGCTTCCCACTGGATTTTCTCTCCTTGGTGGCTGTATCTTCCTGTTAATGGGTCACCAATTTGATTATCGGGACAGTCACGCAAACAAATATCCACTTGTACGACAGCACCTCCCTCTGATATTAAATCGAGTCTCCCATACTGCATCACATTATATTGGGATTCCGATGACAACGCAGCACTTGGAATGTCACACACCGGCATAAACAAGCCAGGCAGAACAAAAGGCAGCCTGCGCAGTGCACTGCAGACATCACTTTCCCAGTTGCAGAAGAGTAAATGCTCCCCTACAAGGATATTTTGCTGCGTAACAGTGCAGTCATTGGCCCTGCAAGATCCAGGCTGAAACACAGAGCATCCTATCATAAGGAAAGTGTGAAAGACATGACAGTTTTCAAATTACCACTCACTCTTGGCTAGAAAATTAAGTCCAGCCTAATATATTTTTATTAGCAGGCAACACTTAGTGCACAGCGGAAATTCATTGGGGAAATATTATGCCACCGTCTCATGCTTAGATTCAGCTGACTGGATATAAACTGGTATGAGAAAGTTAATGCCAGGCAGAAAAAGACGAGCGAGGAGAACAGGACAACAGAGCAACCTGTTCTATCAAATGCACAGCGCGACTGGGACCAGGTGACAGTGATTTATAATGCTGTATTAAAGTGTCATAGAGTAACTGTCACTCTCAGCATTCTGCGAGCTAAACCATGTCAGCTGCAGAGAGCACTGCCTAAAGAACAACGTGCTGAAGAAATGTAATGGGATCTGACTCTTTCGGTTCCTCTCGGAATTAGTGCAATTCGGAAATGAAATTTTCCATGACACTGCTGCTGTAATTGGAAGGAAATTTGTCAGAATGGTATGTAGAACAGTTGGGTTTCAAGTTTCCCATAAGAATCATAGAAAAGAATCGTTGAGATTGGAAAAGACCTCTAAGATCATTGTGTCCTACCACCGCTGTGCCTGACGAACCTGAAGGGCCACGTCTAGATGGTTTTTGAACTCTTCCAGGGATGGAGACTCCACCACTGCCCTGGGCAGCCTGGTCCAACGCTTCACCACTCTAAACCACTCCTGGTGGTACTTGAGGCCATTTCTTCTTATCCTATCACTTATTAGTTGGGAGAAGAGATCGACATCCACCTTGATATAACCTCCACCTTGATACAACCTCCACCTTGCTACAACCTCCTTTTGGGCAGTTGTAGACAGTCTCCTCTCAGCTTTGACAGTTCCTTCTTACAAGGAATGGAAAACATCAACAAGAAATTTAACTGTTTAGAGCTGCAGGGGTTCAGCCCTTTCCCTGCCCAAGGCAGACCGAGGGCCAGAGAGGTTGAGCGGTCGCCACCGCTTGCTCAGCTCGGAAGCTGTACATTGCTGCCTCGCATCCAGGGGATGCTCCCCTTTGGCTTCTGGTACACAAAGCATTGTTCAGAGAAAGTTAAGAGCCAGCGGTTTCAACAATTCCTACTGAATTTTGGTCTGTAACTTCAGACACAAAGTTATGTTAGAAAATAATCATGATTGATGTCATTCCTATTTCTTAAGAGAGAAGAAAATAAGCACACTTCATACAAACACCTATTCCAATATACAATCAATACAGTATCAGACATTGCTTTTCCAAACGAATACACAAGTCATCTGCTGATAATAACAGCATATTCCTCAACAGCCCTGACAAGTTCCGACTCCAAACCCCAGCTTTGCGGAGTTCATATGCAGATTTTCCCTATAAACAACAGCACCACACAGAATCTCCCTATTAGAATTTGAATGCCCACTTTTTTCTGAGGATTAGAGTATTTCAGACTACAAAAGAATATTTGCATGTACAATGGCTCTCAAATTTGTGGAACTAAAATCTAGGACGATTAAATCTATTCCACTTCAGATGGTTAATAAAACAGATGAAAAAGACTTAATGCAATCTTTGTGGTTGAGAATTCCTCAAAACCTGTCGTAACCACTGTAAAGTTAATTTTCTCATTAGAAAGCTATAATTTCAAATGATTTTTTCCCTTTTTTTGTAGGATTTGCCGTGATACAGTTATGCGCTCATGTATATCCAAGGGACAGCTTTATAGATAAAAAAAAAATCCTGTAACTCGTGGGAGATTTATTTTGCTAAGGAATAAAGTAAATTTGGCAGAGAAAAGCAGAAGCAGGATGATGTTGACAGCTGTCTGAAGAAATTGTTGGTGGAAACTTAATTTTACCACGGGAAGCAGATACTAGCAATGAGGAGAATAACTGGGAAAACAGTTTTCCATTAAAAATGGTTCCATGGGGTAGTTCTCAATCAGCTGAAAGATATCTACACACATGGATGCATACATTCATAAATCAAGTACATTCAGACAAGTAACAAGTAGGAAATTAAATCCAAACCCATATTACACACACATCAGCATATATTGATAACTATATAGCAACTCAGTAAATATTTTGCTTCTGGTAAGAACTTTTAGAGACAAATATTTTCCATTTGCATCGAAATATACCTCTGTTCTAATTTATAGAAGAAAACCAGTATTTTGTAGCAAATACTTAAGCTGTTAGTCCTTAAAATTCAAGCATAGGTATCTTCTCACATGATCTAATCACAGAATCAGAGGATGGTTTGAGTTGGAAGGGACCTCAAAACCCATTCAGGTCCAACCCCTGCCATGCGCAGGGACACCTCCCACTGGATCAGGGACTCCAAGCCCCATCCAACCTGGCCTGGAACCCCTCCAGGGATGGGGCAGCCACTCCCTGGGCAACCTGGGCCAGTGCCTCTCCACTCTCATTGTGAAGAATTTCTTCTTGATGTCTAATCTAAATCTTCCTCCTTCCAACCTAAAGGCATTCCCCCTCATCCTATCCCCACACTCCCTAATCCGGAGTCCCTCCACAGCTTTCCTGCAGCCCCTTTCAGTCCTGGAAGCTGCTCTAAGATCTGCACAGAGCCTTCTCTATTCCAGGCTGAACAACCCCAACTCTCTCAGCCTGTCCTCGGATGGGAGGTGCTCCAGCCCTCGGATCATCTTTGCGGCCTCCTTCGGACCGTTCCAACAGCTCCATACCCTTCTTATGCTGGGGATTCCAGAACTGGACACAGGACTCTATGTGGGGGTCTCACGAGAGTGTAGCAGTGGGGGAGCATCCCCTCCCCTTGCCCTGCTGGCCACAATTCCTTTGATGCAGTCGAGGATACAGTTGCCCAAGATCGTATGCCTGCATTTGTAAGGCTGCTGCTGTTGGGGTGTTCTAACTCTGATTTATGCAATCACAAACCAAGGTTTGCTAACACTTTACTGTTTTAACCAAATAAAATGCCAAAGTGTGTATGACAACTAAAGGTATCATCAGGAACTCGCCAAAAAAAGAAACTCAAAGCATCTACTGAGCGGGTTACAATGTTGAGCTGCAGGAAAAGCGCCAAGGAACACTGTCTTCATCCAAAGAGAGTGGGCAATCACGCATCTTACACCATTTCTCTATTAGTCATCTCATTTACTCCACCACATTCATTATGTCATGTGGCTAAATGACATATGAGACTAAGTAATGCAAAAGAGAGAAAAGAATTTGTGTTTTCTGAGAACTTTGCTTGGGCTATTGGAGTCTCCTCCTCCTTACAGAGATCAAATGATGTTTAACCCGCTCCTCAGTTTAACTCCCTCTAACGCACACACATTTAATTCCCTCTAATGCACACAGTTTTAACTCAACTCCCTCTAACGCACACAAAAAGAGGCACCTTTCTCCTCCCCAGACTCTAGCCCTCCTCTGACAAAGGGAGGAAAAAGTAAGATATCTGTATTTTATCTGTTGATGCTACTTAACAGATCTTTTTCATGTCAAGGTCTTATGCTTTCGTGAATAAAAAGACAAAATCTACATTTGATTTTTTTCTCTCCGTTGCTTTCAAGTTTGAATGCCTTCATCTGATATAAAAGAGAAGAAAGCAAAGCAAGTAAATCCATCATTGGGAAGGATAGCGTGAAGCAAGATATAATACATATGCCACCCATGATTTAGAGGATTCTGGCGTAAGAACTAAATAGTAATGCTCTGCATGCAGATTCATCGATAACGCAGTAATTTATGTGACAACATTTAAGAAAAAAAAATATGAAGGAGGAATACACAAAAATAAATTTCCTTCAACAGAGCCTAAATTTAATAAAGCAATCTAGCAACTGCCAGTGAATACCAAAACTCCAGAGTGATTAAATAAGTGGAAGCATAAATTATGCAACCCAGTTAATCAACGTGCAAGCAATTTGGAAGAGCTCTTCTGCACAGCAATGCAATGTTCAGAATGGAAAGCTCCTGCTGCATTGTGAAGCCTTTGCACGTGGACACAGCACCATCCTACCCACACAAACCATCCGTGGTTCCTTGGGTCAGTATTTTAATCTTGCATTGCAGAAAGGCTTTTCCCTTTGCAGCACAGAATCATAGAATCGTTAGAAAAGATCTCTAAGATCATCAAGTCTAACTGTCCACACAATACAAACACGTAAGCCATGTCCTGAAGCGTCATATCTACATGCTTTTTTGAACCCCTCCAGGGATGGAGACTCCCCCACTGCCCTGGGCAGCCTGGTCCAGGGCTTCACCACTCTTTCAGTAAAGAAATTTTTCCTAATATCCAATCTAAACCTCCTTTGGTACAACATGGGCCCATTTCCTCTTGCGTTATCACTTGTTACTTGGGAGAAGAGACCAACACCCATTTCACCACAACCTCATTTCAGGGAGCTGCAGAGAGCAGTGAAGTCGCCCCACAGCCTCTTCTTCTCCAGGCTAAACAACTCCAGTTCCCTCAGCCCTTCCTCACAACCCTTGTGCTCCAGACCCTTTTCCCAGCCTCGTTGCCCTCCTCTGGACATGCCCCAGCAGCTCAATGTCTTTCTTGTTCTGAGGGGCACTCGCCATTACTGGGGAGAAGCTTTTGCAGTCACACTGTAGGGACTGGCTGAGTATAGCTGGCTTTCTTCTATGCATTAATTTTAACATACAAAAAATGATTTCACTGCCCCAGTGGAAATCTAGGGTTTATTTTCCATACTGAACTTTTTCCACCTAAAAGCACTAGCTTGAATCCACGATGCATTTATCACTGTGCTTAGAATCACTGACTAGATCTATTAATAGACTTCCCAATTTCTAATGTTAACATAACTTTCTTATACATACGCGCGCACACACACACACACACACACTTTTTTCTCTGCCTTTTTAAAGGCATAAATTTATGCTGGCAATTTCAAATGCATTTCAATGGCGTTAAAATGGCATTTCAATGAGACAAGCAGCTCAGTCACTCCTTCAGCACCTAAGATGCAAGACACCAAAGTTGGTTTCAGTGTCTGTCCAAACCCTCGATTTAGATAGCTCAGAGACCCTTATGTTCACAGGGATTTCCATGTTATTCCCTTGTAGAAGTGTCAAGACTTACATAACTCTGATCCTTCAAACATCTGAGCCCAGAACTTTCTTTCCCTCAGTACCTTACTTTCATCATCTTTAAAATTCATGTTAGTGAGTCCTAAATTCATTAAGGTAATGAAGGGTGCACATGCTAGAAATCATGAGGTGTTTGGATAATTTTAATCTAGCTGAGACTGACAAACGTCAGGCTCCTTCGGAAATCACAGGTTTAAAAATAAAGTCTGTATTATTAACAATTCTGGGTGTGAAGGAATCAGAGCATTATCAACAAAGACCTTATTTGCTGTTAATTGATCGCGTAGCATCACCATTAACACGAACAGGAATCAACTACCTCTTACAGAATAATAGAATGGTTTGGGTTGGAAGGGAGCTCAAAGCCCACCCAGTTCCAAATCCTGCCTTGGGCAGGGTCACCTCCCACTGGATCAGGTTGCTACAAGCTCCATCCAACCTGGCCTGGAACCCCTCCAGGGATGGGGCAGCCAGAACTTCTCAGGGCAACCTGGGCCAGGGCCTCCCCACCCTCACAGTAAGAAATTTCTTCCTAAGATCTCATCTAAATCTCCCCTCTTTCAGCTTAAGAAAGTAGCACAAATTTTGAAGTCCTTAATTTATGGATCTTCACTTTTTTCTTCTTTTTTTAAAGTCAGTTCCAAGTTCTCAGCTGGATTGGTGAACTGATTTCCACACCAGAATTCAGCCTCTTGATCCACATTAGCTCTCAGCCTCAGTCAGAGGGCCGCAGAGTCAGGTTCGTGTTAAATAAATTGGACCACTTCAAAAGACAGTCCATCTTATTTGCTATTCAGATGATGCCAAGACTTTTGACTTCAATAGACAACAAAAATATCTTTCCTTATTTCAATGGAAACAGAAAATGGATTTTCTTTACTGGCAAGTTAAGTTTATTTATGTCATGGAAGGGCTGATGCAGGTTTCATTGTATAGAATCATAAAACGCTTCGGGTTGGGCCAACCCCTTACAGAAGCAGGGATGTCTTTAACCGGATCAGGTTGCTCAGTGCCCCATCCAACCTGACCTTCAGTGTTTCCAGGGATGAGGCCTTCACTGCTTCCCTGGGAAACCTGTGCCAGTGTTCACCACACTCACAGGAAAACACTTCTTCCTCATATCCAGTCCAAATCTACCCTCCCCTACTTTAAAACCATTACTGCTTGTCTTGTCAATGAGTATAAAGAGTACAAAGAGTGTGGCTGGAAAAAAGTTGGTGGCACAATCCAACTTGACTGGCAGCATACAAGCCAGAAAGGGGCCAAAGCACCGACACCACGCTGTGAGATCCAGATGCAGGCAGAACACGCACTTTAAAGTACTTACAGCTGTAGACAGATATCAAAACGACGTGAGAAAACATGACCCTTTAATACACGTACGCTTTACAGGCCAATGATAAGATTTTAGATAGCTTATCTCACGCCCTTTGATAAGCGAGAGGGAGCAGCAGAGCCCTGTGAAATACCCTGTAGCCTGTAATACCACAGATCTTTATTCGAAGCAGCAGGTTACGATGGGCATAAACCTTGCCAAAAAGGCCTGTGAAACCTCATGACCTACTCCTCACGGTGGTGGCCGCAGCAGACACCCATCAGCTTTACCCACCACAAACACCAGGCAGATTCTTCTCATCTTCACTTTGTTTAGGTTCAATTAGGCCTCCAAATAAGCATATTTTTTACCAAACCCAACATTTCCCATTCAGGTAACCTATGCCACCAATTTCCTTCCATTTTACTTATTCATGAAAGTAAAAAAGCTAAAGCCATGTTTTTCTTTCCTTAGTGTTTCACACGATTTATTGCCACCAAGTAACTACAGTTAGCGATACCACGGTGCTACTGGACATCTCATTAAGAATTAAGAGCCAGGCAACATCCATCACTGTCACAAAGTTTAATTTAAAGAGAATGTGGAAAAAAACCCAGAAAACTGAACATAATCTCTGTTTCCCTAAAGGAAAAGAGGGGATTTGGATACCAAACAATGCTAGAAAAACTCTTTAATGAATTTTTACCTTCTCTTCAGTTTCACAAAGTTAGAAACAAGTCCAGGCTTCCCTAATTTGAAGGTGACATTGGAGGTATCGCTTAGCCATTATCCACATATTTTGTGTTTTGAAGTTAATTGAATTCACTCTGACAGCAAGTGGGCTGGAATGATACCCTCACAGCCTTCTATCAAGTTGCAGGAACGTCTGAATACTACCTGAGATGCATTTTTTGTTCCTTTCCTTTATCTTATCTGGCACAAACTTTTCTACACCGTGACCCCACCATGTGGAATGTTACTGCTCAAGATGCCTGAAGGCAATAGAGGCTACACGTCTACCTTGGGTACCTAAAAGCCTTCTCTCACATTTATTATTTCGCCTGTACCTAGCATAGTTTTCTAAAAAGAAATGGTGTGACAATGCATCTTTAACTTCTGCTGCATGACAAATGCAAATAGGCCTGCGTTAACCTTGGTGGGGGTTTGGGGAAGTCAACAGGCCTGAAACAACCTAAGAACTCCAGTCCACCATGGAATTTTGATATATTTGCAGCAGAAATGCAACATACACACACAAATAATACATTAATTATGACATGTCAGGCATCTGTTTGTCAAAAATTAGAAAATTTGAATTAAACTTAAGCTAGGACTTCTAGAACAAAACTTTCATTTCAATCGATTTAAGTGGTTCAGCTTCACTTTCTCTCTTTGAAACAATCAGAAACAAGGCAGCTTAAAAATCACACAGATTTGACAGCAAACAAGCAGTTTGTAGCTTTGCCTTTCCTGCCTCAGTCTGCACTGCAATTCGCGTGAACACCCTTCCTCTTATCCAGTTGCTGTCTGCACCACGTAGGCCACAAATGGTTTAACATATGAATTGTCGTCAAATCAGTTGTCATAGAATCATGGTTTGGGTTGGAAGGGACCTCAAAGCCCATCCAGTTCCAATCCCCCTGCCATGGGCAGGGACACCACCCACTGGATCAGGGGCTCCAAGCCCCATCCAACCTGGCCTGGAACCCCTCCAGGGATGGGGCAGCCACCACTGCTCTGGGCAACCTGGGCCAGGGCCTCCCCACCCTCACAGCAAAACATTTCTCCCTAAGATCCCATCTCAATCTCCCCTCTTTCAGCTGAAAACCATTCCCCCTCATCCTATCCCTGCCCTCCCTGATCAAGAACCCCTCCCCAGCTTTCCTGGAGCCCCTTTCAGCACTGGAAGCTGCTCTAAGGTGTCCCCAGAGCCTTCTCCAGGCTGAACAACCAGTGCCTCAGCACAACACACACACCTTTGTGTGCTGTTCTAATTAAAAAGATTACTAATTTATCTTAAATTAAAACTAAATCAACAACAACTAAACAGCAACACTTTGCCATTAACTCAATAAAGCACCATTTTCCACAGGTTTAATTCTGTTGATCTCATTCTCCTCTCCTGCCGGCAGATAAATATCAAAACCAGCACTACTCTAGACTTCTGCAATTAAAGCCGTAATGAAAAGGTAAAAATGACAAGCTTGTTTTGCCACCGTTACATCAGAAACTACCTCAACTTTCTCCAGGTTTTAGAAAAAGAGGCTACTGCCGTTCTAGCTGAGTCCCCGGTTTATGCATTTCCACTCTTCCTATTGTGATTTATTAATTATGCCACATGCACAAACCAAAATGAGGTTACCCACAGGATTGCAAAAAAAAATTTCATACAGTCGCATGTTGCTTTCAAAAGCAATCAAACACACGTTGGAATTTATCTGTGTGACCTTGAGTGATAATTAATCAGATCTGCTGTGAACCAAGACTGATTTATTTCAGATAACCTTCCAAGAATGTGCTGCCTAAGAAGTTTTACAGGGAAGAGATTAAGAATGGGCCCAGAGCTTGAGAGATCTGGCACACGCCTTATGGTTGCGAGTGCCCCACTGCCTCTGCCCCAGCACCTCATGGGAGTGGATGGCTGATTTATGTCCTTTTTTTAGAGGACTTAACACCTAGATAATGCAAGCAACGTGCCAACGAGGTGTCCTTATCATAGAATCACAGAATGGTTTGGGTTAGAAGGGGCTCCAAAGCCCATCGTGTTCCAACCCCCTTTATATAGGCAGGGACACCTCCCACTGGATCAGGGGCTCCAAGCCCCATCCAACCTGGTCTTGAACCCCTCCAGGGATGGGGCAGCCACCACTGGGCACCCTGGGCCAGCGACTCACCACCCTCGCAGTAAAAAGTTTCTTCCTAATATCTAATCTAAATCTCCTCTCTTCCAGTTTAAAACCGCTACCCCTTGTCTGATCACTGCACTCCCCTGTCCTTGCCGCACCACGGAGACCAGTGGATCTTCATGGAACTGTGCTGTCGGCAGCTTTGGGCTCCCCAGGACAGGACTGACATGCAAACACTGGATCGAGTGCAGTGTACCTGAAGGTGATTAAGGGACTGTAGAATCTGATATGTCAAAGGTTGGCAGAGCTTGGACTTTTCAGCCTGGAGCAGGGATTTAATCAGTACATATACTTATGAGATGGTGGAGAAGAAGGGGATAAAGACCAAGTTTGGTATGCAGTCAAATGACAGAGGGCAGTGGGCCTAAAATTGAGAAAATTTCATTTGAACATCAGAAAAAGCTTTTTTTATAGTGAAGGTGTTCAAGCACTGGAGCAGGCTGCCCAGAGGGACTTTTGAGTCTCTAGCCTTGGAGATATTAAAAATCTATCCATAGGTGATCCTAACCTGAGCTGGAGAGTTGGAGCAGACCACCTACATAGGTCACAGAATCGCATAATCGTTAAGGTTGGAAAAGACTTCTAAGATCATCAAGTCCAACTGTCAACACAACACCGCTGTGCCTCCTAAACTATGTCCTGAAGTGTCACATCTACACTTTTCTGAACACCTCCATGGATGGTGACTACACCACTTCCCTGGTCCAACACTTTACCACTCTTTCAAGTAAAGAATTTTTTCCTAATACGCAATCTAAATCATCCCTGGAACAAGTTGAGGTCCCTTCCAGCTGTGGTGACTCCAGGATTTTAAAAGGTACTTTAAAGATAAGCCCACTAGATGAAGAAGTTTCCACAAGACAAGAGAGGCTGGTACCTCTCATATCCTCTCAGATCCTCTCATATCTCATACTCTCTCATATCCTCCTTATGCAATGTCAAAGGGAATGTAACTGTCTCTTAAACCAGGGGTTTAATGAAGATTATAGTGTGTGTGCTCCTTTTCTCCAGTAAACACTGCTGTCTGAGCAAAATGGTGACTACAGAGCATATGCCAGGGCAACATCTGAGCTATAATTTACTGCTTACATCGATTTCTTACTGTAAAGCCTCCATGCGTTTCTCTGTCCTTGAACTTTGGAAGAGCCGAAGCCCCTCCTTTGCCTTTACCCTTTCCTGCTCAAATTCAGATCCATGGGATAACCATAGCTTTATTTTGTCCTGTTGCTCCTGCTCAGTATCGTAGAGTGATGCGTGTAACTCTTGCAGGCAGTTTCTATGCACTTCGCAAAGCAATCTTCCTAATCATGATCCGAAGCAAAATCCAATTATAGGCCCACTCTTCTGTCCATTAGATGACTATTAGCAAAGATAAAAGCTATTGCTTGTAGCGCTGCCCTCCCTCTCTGCTATCCGAAAACCTCCCACTCAGACAGCTCTAGAAATAATAGCAATGCACGCTGCTATGGAAGGATCCATCAGGAGGAATATCTTTCTTTTCAGTTAGCAGAAATGAAGGGACCGGCTGCTTTTGTAACCAAGGGTGTACGTGACTAGTGCTCATTACGGTGCAGAGCTCCATCCTCGATCGCCATCTCCTTCAGGCACCTACAGGGGTAAGCAGCTTTTCAAAACCGCTCTGAATTCCATAGTTCCCACTGAAGCCTTTCAGGGTTTGATGCTTGGTGCTGAGTGCTTTTGATTAAAAAAACCAACAATCCTGCCCACAACCACAGCTGCTGCAAACTCTGGCCAAGCATTAACAAACAGATACAGGAACGCTCTCTTTTCTTTCCCTGCACCTTGCTGATGTTCCCTACCATAAAGAGGGGCTGCAATGGATTCAGGGTGCAAAGACCAAAGGGACTGTCTGAAGAGTCACCAGGGAGCTCAGCACGGCTCCACATGAAGCAGCCAGCACAACTGTTGGGAAGAGGAGGCCAGGTGACAGCAGAGGGAAAGCAGATGCGTACAAGAGACAAATATACACAAACCAGTCCCTGGAAAGCACGGGAGCGCGTTTACAGATTGAACTGCGGTAACTGCTTGTGTGTCGATGCTCTCATAACCATGAGTTAACTCTGCTCGAGCCATGCTCCAGCGCACAGGAACAGATAGAAGCTTGTTGAAGCAATGCAGACAAGGAGACAGGGCATCTAATTAAAATGCTAAACCTGGCACTGCCACTTATTTCTTGTGGGATCTCTCACTTCACCGCTCTGTACCATTCCCCTCTTTATCTACAACACCTCATCTGTTCAGAGCAGGGACTGCATTCTCCTCAAGCACCTCTACATCACTAAGCACAACAGGGCCTTAATCTCAGGACACCGCAGCATTCCTCTAATATAAATAATAATTTGCTTAATTATATATGTTGATAGAGTGAAAAGATTAGATAAACACATTTACATAACCCTAGCAGTGAATCTGCTGCTCAGAGAGCTTAGAGACTCCTTTGAGCTGCTCCGGTGGTGAATTTGATCCCTGGTACGCAAACTCCCTTTGAAGTTTTCTGATCCTTTCCCATCAACTCGCATTCCTAACACTTGTTTCTTATTATATCGCAGCACTAAGCGGAGCAGCACAAGTTGTTTCAGATAATTTTCCATCTATTTAATTGTACCTCTATGTCTCAGATGTATCCATAGCAAACTCTTGAATTCACTAAGGTCATCTTCATTTCTCACCCTTGTAAAGTAAATATCTATTACAGAGGTAACGTTCATCATATTCAAAGCACACAAGAGATCCAACTTCCTGAGACCCTATTATGCTTGTTGAGATGATGTTGGCTTTCGGATCTTAATTAATTTTCCGTGACAAAGGTGTCTGGGGTGATACTCATCCTCAACAGACGTATAAGTCCACCCTCCAACAGAGAGGTTTGAAGTAGCCTGTTGCATTTCTTATCATTATCCACGGGTTACAATCACTGTGCTAAAGTGCTTCCTGTTGAGGCATAAAAAGGAAATGAAATGAAAGAAAGGCAAGGGGAAAAAGAAAAGGATTCACAAGGAAAGCCAGAGGCTTAATTTGATAGCAGTTTTTCATGCACTTAATCAAGCTTTAGGGTTTCGTGTCTATCTTTCATGTTTCTCCAAGGAACTTCACACTGCCAGAGGTCCAAGTCCAATGGAAATCACAAGTAGTTATTGCATTTTTTGCTCACAGACACGCCATGAGAATCCAAACCCGTGTGGTTTTAGATATTTACTACCTTTCACACAATGAAATGTAACATTATTTCTCATTGCTAACTCAACATCTTTTTTAAGGTCATGAAAAAGTGTTGGATCCTCGGCTTGTTGAAATCCCAGTACTGCTCTGTAGAGCTGTGCTGAATTGAGTTTGTTTAGGAAATGCCTGGCCGTTTTTTTCTTTTTCCACCCTATCACCACCGTTCGAAGTACCCAAGGAAACTTATACAGCGGTCATATTGGAGAACTCCTTTGCAGGCTCTGGGAAGAAAGAGAGTTCCCAATTTGATTCTTTTTATAGCACATCAGTGTTTTGCATTGTCACACTTGGGTATTTTCCGTGTTGTATTTTTATGTAAATGTTCATCTGCTTTGACAGAATGCAGATTGATAATTTTTTCCAGCAAAACAAATCTTTAATGAATATATCTATATATAGTACTATTTAATATGCATGGAAACTCCATAATAGGGAAGAATATGCAAAGGGCTCTCAACATGCTGTCAGAATTATTCAAGGTTTTAGAATCCTGTCTTACTGTAACTCAGCTACTCTCTCATCCCATTCAACAGGGATAGTAGAGATTTTTTACAGTTAAAAATAAAGCTACTTTGTTCAACCGAAAGCTTTTTTACATAAAAGAACACTTGAAGAATTTCTCATTTCAAAACACAATATGCCAGCATTAGTAATATTAGCAATTAATTCCAAGGGTAACGTTAACCTCATCCAATTTTATAACACATGCACATATATGGATGCACGCATGTAGGTACATTTGTCCAAGTGTCTAAACTCAGCCTTTGCAAATATTCACTGATATAATTTTGGATGGTATCAGGGTTTTTTTGACTGTGGGCTTCAGCTGCCTAAATCTTTCTCCTGTTTGCTCCTCTGCCCAATAAATAACTGCTGGAGGATACAACTTTTTGATGATTTTCTGAAGCAAGAGCAAGAGATTAAAGTTTAGGAGTTTGTGAGGGGGTTTTTGTGTTTGTTTGGTTTTGGGTTTTTAAGTCAAAATGCATTTGAAACAGTAGGTTGCTCTTTTATGCTAACTATATCTGGGAGAGAATGGAAATACTTGCTTGAAGAGAGCCATAAATAGCTTTGATATCAAAGGCATTGAGAAGCTTTATTTACATTCACTCTGTGTGAATACCAGCTTCCATATGGTCAAACCCATGGATTACAGCTCTGTAGGGGAAGGTGAATAGGTTATCTAGAGCTTCTTGTACAAATTACAGTCTTCCAGCAAATAACACAGTTCTCAGCTTCTTCTGGTTTAATAGATCTATCTGAACTACTTTATCATTCAAATCTGTTGTGAGCTGATGTGGAGTTGCTCTAAACTAAGTGTATAGAACTGAAAAAAAAGAAAGCAGAGGAGATTGCGTTGCTCTTCAAGATCATTATAACAAGTGCATTTTCTCTCCAGTGGGGATTAATGGAGGGGACTATTAGAAACAGAAACAACAAGTAGTGGAAAATCATTTCATAGTCCTCTCTTGCAACCTTTTCTTATGCCGTTATAACACCACGGAGTGAGACAGCATAATACTAAGACAGAGTGAATGAGAGCAATGAAGCGGTGGCTTTTGCCACTGTTTGAGTTGAAGAATAGCTGCTTTAGCAGAGATAGAGCATTGGATCCCATGCATGATAAAACAGCTTTTCTGTTAGACTTATAACAGTATTAAACACACTGAGAATATACTCTCACCTACGTATGATACCCACTGCAAATAGCTGTCCTGGAACAATAATGCTAAAGCAGATCTCTTAACAAGCTGCTAATTGATTATCAAGTCAGGTGAGGGGGCAGAGAATGGAGATGAATTAACATACATCAAAACTCCCCACTGGAGTACACGGCTTAGGAGAAATGGCTAAGAAAAGGCTAAAGGTACCAGGGTTGTTTAGCTGGAAGAGGAGGAAGCTAACGGAGGTGAGAGGTGCAATCCTATCTAAAGTCAAGGTCTACTGAAGATGGAGTCAGACTTCTTGCAAAGATATACAATGGGAAGACACAAGAGGCAACAGTCGCAAGTTGCAAGGAGGGAAATCATGATTATACATATTAAATATATATATATTACATATTTACATATACATTACATATATATTATATATATATTACCAAGAGAGCTGTTAAAGACTGAAATATTGCCCAGATATGTTGCTAAATCCTTGTAGATTTTCAAACCCGGACTGGACACGACACTCTACGACCTAATCTAGTTTTTAAATTAGCCCTGATGAGCAGGAGTTGGATTAGATTTCTGCTGCTTCCAAAGAAAATCTTTCTTCAATTCTATGACTCTAAGTTCTTCTATCCTGTTAAATCCTAATGTTACCATGAAAAAACACCCAAAAAGTGTCATGTCCTATGGCAATGTAAACAAGTTAACACAGTACCAAGGAAGAAAAATTAACAGGATTTCAGACTGTTGGTGCCTTCAGAAAAAAACCCAAAAAGCTGTCAACACACACTGGGAACATCTCAGTAGCCTAAAGACATCCACCGCCTCCAATACAGCAATATCAAACGTGAAAGCCTCTTTACTTTTCTGTAGATTGACATATAGTTTTCGTAATTCACTGATCTTGCAGATATTAATGGCAACCCTTCACGGCATTCTTCCATAAAACTCTTTAAAGTATTTGAAGACAGAAAGAGCTTTACTTTGATCGCCGCACATTTGAACTGTTGGGTGACCAGGCAAAAGTGAGAAACAACTATACTTCTGTGTCTGTACAGTTTCCTTCATCTGACACCTCTGAAAGACTGAATAAACAAACTGCATGGAATTAACGCTTTACTTTATTCAGCAAAACAATCAGTGCTCTCAGCTCCTTAAAGATAAATGTCATCGTCATTTTGAATATTGTCTTGCCTTCTATGGACCATCTATGCAACAAAATGTGCGTATTGGCAGCCGGCTGCTAATGAGCCTCTGGCCAACAGGAATAATACAGCTTTTTGACAGAGGCAAAGCAGAGCTGGCAAAGGAGACCTGTGCTCTGATGCTCCCGTGAGTGGGAAGACACAGTTATCAGAGTCATGGAATGCAAAAGAGTCAAACCTGGGAGAGGCAGGTTAACAGCACCAGCGTGAACAGGTGTAGGACTTTGATATTTTTCACCCAACTCTTTGGTTTCAGAGCTTGACTTCATGGAATCATAGAATCAAGGAGTCATTAAGGTTGGAAAAGACCTCTAAGCTCATCCAGTCCAACTGTCAGCCCAATCCCACCATGACTGCTAAATCACGTCCTGAAGTGTCACGGACACACAGTTTTTTGAACACCCCCAGCGATGGAGACTCTTCAGTTCTAAGGCACATTCAGGAAACAGATCTGATCTATTTACCGAAAAACTGACTATAACCCTGATTTTAAGCCTTTCGTTAAGAATCCAGAATTTCACTAAACCTGCAACATTTAGTTCATCCTGGAGTTGTTTTGAAAACAGTTCTTTGCAACTTTAAAAACCAGAAGGCAAATAAATAGAGAACAGTGTGCAGGGTTTTTTTTGGTTTTTCTGGTTTTTTTTCTTTTTTTAAACTCAGTGTTAAGCCAATCCAATAATAACTCATAATTATCACAGGCTTGAGATTGGCACCACGGGTAAAGGATGTTTTTCTGTGCTCTCCAAAATACTTCAGCAGCAATTGTCTGTTAACCCAGGGACTTCTCCAGCAAGCCAGCAGAGTGCTTGTGCCAAACAGCTGATTTCCATGCAGCTGCATGATTTCCCACAAAATTATTCACAGCTTGGTGATGGAAAAGATAATAAACATATGGAAGAAGATGGTGAGAGGTTGGAGAAAAGAAGGCATTAAAAATATTCAAAAAATGCCAGCTGGGGATATATGAGACAGAGTACAAATAAGAGAAAAATGAGATCAAAGAGACAAGACTGACTGTGTCAATATTCTGCAAGGAAACCCCTCTATAATGAAGAAAATGAATGAAACTGCTACCAATCCCAGGCAGTAGTAACTTCTTCAAAGAATACTAATGTAAGCAAAGAGATGAAGTTTCATTTCCAGAGACTTCTCAGTTGCCAGTCCAGAAGATAAATCTCAATAAAAGCACGTTAGGTGGCAATGTCACTTTCAAAAATCCCTTTTCACCTATCCCGTTACTTTGTTCTGGAAAAACATATCTGGAAGCTGAGCTATGTTAAGAATTAACTGAAATCACCTTGCAATATAACATACCCTACGGTAGGAGTAAGAATCTCATAGATCAGCAGAAAACACATAGAGAGAAAGAGTGTGCTACAGACATATTACATCTACTAATACATGTGTACAATTCCGTTAGTCTCTCTAATAGCTAAAATTCACTGCCAAAAGAAGAAAACACAGGTAGTTCTTCCCCCAGAGGGTGGTGGAGCACTGGAACATCTCCCAGAGAAGCAGTCATGGACCCAAAGCCTGACATTATTCCAGCAGCGTTTGGTCAACGCCCTCAGCCCCACGGTGTGAATGTTGGGGTGTCCTGTGCAGGGACAGGGGTTGGACCCGATGATCCTCATGGGTCCTTTTCAACTCAGGACATTTGATGATTCTGCAGTGAGGGGGTTCTGCGGTGTAGTCAGGGAAAATAACACCTTCTGACAGACTTTTGCTTCTCATTTCCCATAAAGCCTGCTGAAAACAGACTGAGCTTTTAACTGCTAGAGGGCAAGAGAGGACAGTACTGTAGGGCCGGACAGATTAATGGGAAGATGGATAACAGAGGAAATTACAAAGTCAGCCCAATGCTGTGTTTCTCAAGCCAGCCAGTCTCTTGCAGATGTGCAGTCTGGACTATACCATTTATAGCAAAGCCAGGCTGGAAATGAATGATACCAACAGAATTCCCGAAATTTCAGCTCAGAGACAGAGCTGACAATTACCCTGTTTTTCCAATGTCAAGATAGAGTAAACAAAATAGCACATCTCTCTTGACACCATGGGAGACATCCAGTTCCATTCACAACCACGCCATCTGGGCTGCCTGCCTTCTGTTGTACAAACTTCCCACTTCTGTAAACAGTTACACTTGCTGGAGGCAGTTCTTTTTCCTAGAAATGCCAGTGTAATGTGGCCTTTGGCACAAGGAGGCACCAATCTAAATGATGAATGCACACCCTGGAGTGTTTATTCCAGTTACTGCATGCATGAAGAACACAGTTTGCATCCTACGAGTATTTACTGCATCTCTGCAAAGGCCATACCAGGAAATTAGAAATTGCACTGATTGCCATTTGTATCAGCATGAGTCAACTCAAGGAAGACAACATAAACCACAATGGAACAGACACATAAGCCAGATTTCCACCTGAAAATCAAGATAACACGCAGTCCAGCATAAAATAAAATCCAATACAGTGCCCATAATTCTTCTCACTTAACAAATTAAGAAAATCAACTGTGATCACCTTCAAAAGTTCCCTCCCGAGCTGACACGTGGCTGCATGCGATGCTGCCAACGTTCAATGCAATTTCTGGAAGACCGCTGAGGATCTCCATCTTTTTAGTTTTCACCTCTTCTACCAAACAACAACGGGTTCCCCTGAGCCCCGACTGGATCTTCGGAGAGAGGCAGAAACTGCAGGGAGCCAGGGCTGGGAGCAGGGTGGGTGCTCAGGCACAGGGATGTTGTTCTGAGCTAAAAAACACCTCACAGACAGAGCCCTGGGGGCTGGCACAGTGTCGGATGTGAACTCGCTGCTCACTCTTGCACACCAACATCTCCCGATCAAAGGTAAGGAAACATCTATCTCTATTTGAACCTGCATCGACTCGCACCGAGTGAAGTGGCGGAGCCGAGCACTGTCTCACTGTGACAGGTTAGAATGTGGTCTGTACCCATCTCTTTGTCTCTCCCCTCCCACTCTTGGTTCCCGAGCTACAACGTCAGCCTTGGTTTCTGTCAGACCTTCTATGTTCCATTTAAACCACTGCAGCTGCAGGCCTTGAAACATTTGTTAAAGTTTTATTTTAATATTACGGGTCCAAGTTCGGGATTTTTAGCTGTCCCAAATTCGCTAGGACAAAGCAGAAATTCATGCCATTTTCTCCGATATCCTAGAGAATATTTTTGAGTCAGTATTCTACCTCCGACTTTCACTAGAGACGCAGGATTTTCTCCTATTCCTCTCCTCAAACCACACATGGGTATCCCACCCATTCTGAGCACAGTGACAGAGAAACAGGAGACTTGGATCCAGCCCTTAGGCTGCACCAGGGTGTGAGATGGAGGTAGTATGTTTATTTGGATAAATACCTGGTAATAATGCAAACCCACTCTGGGAAGCGTGCTGACCAGCTCCCCATCTAAATACATGCTATCATAGTACCATGGGATGGTTTGGGTTGGAAGGGACCTCAAAGCCCACCCGGTTCCACCTCCTTGCCATGGGCAGGAAGACCTCCCACTGGATCAGGGTGCTCAAAGCTCCATCCAGTGCTCACTCAGTAGCCCTCAACCCTGGTTTAAAACAACCGAATGAGAGATTCCAGAATGACTATGAGATTTTGTACTGCATTCTCATCCCCAGGCAGGGCAGAGATAGGGGACATTACAAGAAATGTCAGTCTCAAAACATCTCAGAGCAAATTTTACAGACATAAAGTTTAAGCAGCTAAAAATGAACCAAGAACGTTAATGGTTAATATCTTGCAAAAACATCATTTTGCTTCTGTGCTGTCAAGAAAAGCTCTGAGGTAAACTGTTGTGAGGAAAGAGGATGAAAGTACCATTAAAACACCATGTAAAATAAACTGTGGAAATTTGTAAAACAGTTTAACTGAAGTGTTTTATTGCTCAGCTAACAATCTAAACCAACAACTTTGAGTTCATACCCACCCCGTGCAAGAATAATTTCAATGCATTTTACCAAAACGTGTTGTATTCCAATCAATAAGAAGCTCTGTAATAAATAGCAACTATAGATAATGGTTTTACTCCTCTTTTATTTTTTTTTTTTCAAGATTCAGAAACATTGCTCGAAACCACAACAGTGTGGGAAAGCAAATCTGATTCTGGGCTTTGCACAGACTTACAAAGCAATCTTGGGCAAATTACTTGAACCTTTACATCCCCCGAGGTAGCATCATCCTGTATTTGCAGGCACTTTGTGAAGAGCAGATTGAGGGGAGACCTCATTGAGGTCTGCAGCTTCCTCACAATGGGAGGAGCAGGCACTGAGCTCTTCTTTCTGGAGACCCATGATAGGACCCGAGGGAATAGCAGGATGCTGTGCCAGGGGAGGATTAAGCTGGATATTTGGAAATTTTGGATATTTCTTCATCAAAAGGATTGTGAACTGAGACAGGGAACCCAAGGAAGCAGTCATGGCACCAAGCCTGACAATATTCCGGAAGCAATTGGCCAACATCCTAAGCCCCACAGTATGAATGTTGGGGTTGTCCTGTGCAGGGATGGGAGTTGGAGTCAATAATCCCTGTGGGTCCCTTTCAACTCAGGACAGTCATTGATCCTGTAATGAGGGGTGTTCTGTGGTGAACATCTGCTGTACAGTGATTTATCGCTCCCTATTGCCATTACGACAGCTAAAGACTCAACACATTTAAATGCTTTTGCTGAGAGACAGCACAGCAGGTAACACCAGAGGAAACCACATCACGGATACATATTTCAACATGAACATTCTCCAGGCCAGATCCCTCACTTGCTGCACACAGGACTTCAACACAGCCACACTGACCTACCACGAAGGACACTGGTGTGTAATCAACACTTATTTTCTGTAGGTGGATGAGCTGCTGTCACGCAGGGTGTGTTATAATGGTGGATGCAAAATCATGATTGCAAATCAGCATCATTGTTTTTTACAGTATCAGACACTTCTTCTCTTTGTCTAACAAAGGTATTTTTATTCCTTTTATCTAATTCATTAACATCCAAAGCCAACAGAAAATTTTACTGCTGGTTTCAAAGGGTTTATGAAGCAGATCCTCAGCTAAGCTAGGTGTATTTCAGTTTATCTGTTAAATCATACTATTGATTTAATCTATGTGAACATTCTCTTCCCCTTATGTATGTACTCTAGCTGGATCAGGTCAGATCAGATTATTCAAGACAGTAAGGTGGAAGTGTCACTCTAAGGCAGAGAGAGATAAAGGATTACCTGAACATTCTGACTGGGAAGTGGGTCATTTTTTAACTTGTCAGCTCAAATTTCTGACAATTTATACTGACAGCCTGTGTTTTATTCTAAGTGCTGAACTGAGGCAGATGGAGGAAGGAGTTCATGTCTGAGAATCCTCTTGTAATCGAGGGGCCAAGAGATAAGGAACACTTTATAATCATAGAATGGTTGAAAAAGACCTCAAAGCCCCTTCAGTTCCAACCCCCTGCCATGGGCAGGGACACCTCCCACTGGATCAGGGGCTCCAAGCCCCATCCTGGCTTTGAATCCCTCCAAGGATGGGGCAGCCAGAACTTTTCAGGACAACCTGGGCCAGGGCCTCACCACTCTTGTAGGAAAATATTTCTTCCTAAGATCTCATCTCAATCTCCTGTCTTTCCACGGAAAACCATTCCCCCTCATCCTATCCCTGCCCTCCCTGATCCAGAGCCCCTCTACAGCTTTTCTGCAGCCCCTTTCAGTACTGGAAGCTGCTCTAAGGTCTCCTCTGAACCTTCTCTTCTCCAGGCTGAACAACCCCAACTCTCTCAGCCTGTCCTCGTACGGGAGGTGCTCCAACCCTCAGATCATCTCTGTGGCATCCTCTGGACTCGCTCCAACAGGTCCATGTCCTTCCTATGCTGAGTACTTCAGAACTGAACACAGGGCTCCAGGTGGAGGTCTCATCAGAGCAGAGCAGGGATCCTGCTGGTCCCACTGCTTTGGGTGCAGCCCGGGACAAGGAAAATTCCAGTAATGGCTTATTTTCAAGCTTCTTCAATAGATGAAGTTAGGGCAGATGGGGCGATTCTGAGCAAAGAGTCTGTGAAAGTGCTTTTTAAATAGGAATTTAGACTCATCACACACTAATTTAAAGCTGAGCCTGTAGACAGATGCGCGTGCATAATGCATGGTGGAAAATGCTTTGGGGTATGCATGGTGTACACGTGCAAAGTGAACTCAGGCAAATTTGTCTTTGCTTGCATAAGTCAAGTGGAAGATTCTGGACTAAAGAGTGTTATTTTCCCCTGTTTTGTCAGGAAAGTACATGCTGTGGAGTGGGAAAGCCATGCTCTGGTTTGCACGTTGCAGCCTTGCAAATGTCTTATGGACCAAGCATTTCCCACCCCCAAACAGGAAAAGAAAGACTTATTTTCTCTTACTGAATGGATCTAACACATTTAACTCTATTATGGCTTGAATAATCTTCAGCTGAATGCCAAGCCTAAATCCTTGACTTAAATCATCAGTGTTCTACTCATTTCTGTTCTCCAAGCCTCACTTTCCTTCACTAGGGGCCCACAACTCTGTCCATTCCCTTGCTATCAGAGACGACAAAGCCATAGGATACTTTTCAAGTGGATCTGACTCATTTGCTCCACCCTAAAATGAGTGGTTTTCTTTTGTCTCTCATGTTCTAAACACAACACATGTATGCAAATAGGAACAGCCGCTCTCTCCCAGACAGAAATATGGTCAACCACAATTATTAATTCTCCATTGTTGTTGCGACTTTAAAACTGTTCTTTAAAGCCACTGTGATCTCTTTCAAGCAGTGGAGAAAAGGAACACTTTAATCACTAAAAGTACATTAAAAATTCAACACTCGAACCCTGCCTAATAGATTGATATTTCCCATGAGCTGTCAGGGTAAGATTAGCTATTAAAAATTCACTTGTCCATAGGCATGTTAAATCTACCCAAAATTGTACTTTGCTTGTTTTCATGCTTGTTTGTATGCTTAAAAAGATGCTCGCGTGCTCTTTACAGTTTTAAACAAACAGACAAACTTAGTCTTGTCTTTTTACAATGTTGTAAGATAACTTCCATTCCACGAGCCAGCAGTTGATCCCACTTGTTCTTTCTAAAGTGCCAAGGCTGCCTCGAGGCAGCAGACCCTAGATAAGGAGCACAGTGTAATCGTTATTGCACTGAGTTATCATCTGAAGCCACGCGTCTTAAAACACTCCAAATTCTGCATTGTCAGCTGGAATAAGGCCTAAGTTACAAGAGAGAAGCAGATGATCCCTTCCTACCCAAACCGTTCGATGATTCTATGATCTTCAGCTCAGTTAAATCTCAAATTGGCCTCTGACACTACATAGTATTGACTGAGCAGATTTAAAGCATATAGGTAGGAGCCTATCCTCAATCTACAACCACGTAGAAGGGATCGATCCCCTCCTTCAGTCCTGCATTCCTTCCATCTGCTCCTTCAGAGACTGACAAAAACCTAGTCGCTCTCGATAACGACAGAGCACCAAGGTGTTCGGTGATGGAACATCAAATAAAACTAAATAAACCACCAAATTAAACCCACTGAACAAAATTCTTCCTCCAGAAGCCAGACTTTGTTGGTGGCCCAGCTCAAAATGCCACTTGCAGAATCCACGGGTTATTTTTCCCCCAGGATGCATTAGTACCTTTCTTACCAGCTAAAAGAACGCCGGCCGCTGGCCAAGATGTTCATGTGCTACATGGACATAGAACTGAAGAGGTCTCCACCCCAGCAAGCTTCCACGCAAGAACAAGAGAGCTCAGACAGGACGTGAAAAGAAAGACTGAAGTAGTATCGATTAACATAGAGAGCAGTTATCACAACGTCTCAGCGGATTTATTGTTGTTGGGATTTTCTTTTTTGTCTTTTCCCCGGGAAAAAGGGAAAAGAACCTGAACACTTGAATTCTGGTAGTGTTGGATATCGACCAGCTTTCTGATCGAAAACAAGTAACACACAATATTTAATTTAGAGGAAAATCTGAACCATGGTTGCCAGTCTAAGTGAATTCTCCTATGACGAAGACTCTATAGATAGCTTTCTGTTTCATTTCATGGTATTTCTTCCACCGTGATGTTACAACAAGAAACCACACTGGGAACAATTTGGGATTGAATAGAAAAAGATAACACCTAGACAGCAACTGTGCCTGAAATATTTTTGAGGAGTATAAAAAACAAGTATTACCATGAGCTCTAATAGCTAGACGTTAACAATGACAATGTTAAAATTAACTGATTCAATATGGGTATTTAAAACCAAAACAAAATCAATGACTTGGAATAGTAATTCTAATTTTCAAAGCTGGACAGTTATTAATCACTTATATTATTCCATTATTACTGACATTTCTAATGAATAGGATACTTTATGTCCCCATCTGGTGTTCAAACACATCATTCATTCTTATTCTTAAAAAATAAACAGAGCTGCAAAAGGTTTTGATGCACAACTAAAAGGAGGAGAGTAAAAAACTACTTTTGTTTGTTTCTTTTAAACTCTCCAAGGATTTAATGCCTTGTTTTCCATCTGCACACCTGCTTTTTAAAGGAGCTTGTCCAATTTTTATTCATAGAGCATTTTCCCTGCCTTTCTGTGGTGCTCAGGAGGTGGGTCAGGTTCACACTTTCAAAAGGTCTTCATGCAAATATTTACATGCTGAATGACCCAGACCAAAACTCAGCATTTCAGCTGATTTTCTTACAAAACCTCTTTTTGTGTATCAAAATGGGCTGCTCTGACTCAGTAAGAAACACATCATGTCAAAACACTTGCAAAAATTTAAAAGCATTTTGCCATACTGAAGGCAAATTAAGGCAAAATGGCAGCATTTTGTAATTACCTCCATTTCATGAAATAAAAATTACATGTTTTGATTTTTTTTAAACAAATATGGATTTGGAATGTAAGAATTTCATGTTTTTTAATGTCAATCACCAGTAGCTAGGGCTAGCTGAAGCCTGTGGGGTCAACTATCTATTGGAATCCGTTCCTTATGGCCAAAACTAAATTGAGGCCAAATTGAGGCCCTGGCCCAGGTTGCCCAGAGCAGTGGTGGCTGTTCCATCCCTGGAGTTGTTCCAGGCCAGGTTGGATGGGGCTTTGAGCAACCTGGTCCAGTGGGAGGTGTCTGTGCCCATGGCAGCGGGGTTGGAGCTGGATGGGCTTTGAGGTTCCTTCGAACCCAAACAGTTCTACGATAAAACAAAAAGTATATTTAAGACCTCATCTCAGTTTTACAGCTCAGCTTCCACAGCCAAAGCTGCAACTTCATTCTTCACGAGCAGGAAAGAAAAATTAGAAAAAGAACAAAAGCACCCAAACATCCCATCCTGAAAGGGAGAGAAACCTTCACATTCATTAACAGCTTTGAGCCTCAGTCAAGCGCTGTCATTTCAAGGGAACCACAGACGTGGTTTTGAAAGTCTTGAAACCAAGGGGCTCCATCAAGCGCTATCCTTTCCATAATGCCATTATATTCTATTAGCGGAGCCTCTGCACAACTGCCGTGATAATGAAGTCCATAAAGGATGCAGTCTGCCTTCTGCAGAGAGACCGGAGCAGCCACTGCCTGGTAGGGAAGGAAATCAATGACTCCAATGCAAACACCTTGTTGGCTACAGTGTGGAGTTATCAATTTTCTTCCCAGTGAGAAAGCAGCTGCTTCAGTCATTCCGGAAATAAAAAAAAGAGAAAAAAAAACACCAAACCCACACCCTAAGAAGAAAAGAAAGGGAAAAAAGAGACAAAAAAACATCCTCCACACAGCAGATGGCCATAGCATCAAAAATCAGGCTAGAAAGATTTATATGCAGGAAACTCATACTCATGTCAAGCTTAAGGTCCAGATTCTTTCAATTTTTACCCAGTACAATTTCCAGATCTTCAACCTTTGACATCAGAGCATGCATTCAACTTTGTACACGGATCTAAATCTGGAAGCAGATCATCTCAGCTGCTATAGGGTTGAATAAGCTCTATCGATACAGAAGGCACTCCCACCAGGTCACAGTGCCTGGTGACAGGTTGAATGAGTCATCTATTCATAGCCTGGTTTAACTCTGAGCAGGTTAAAGCAATCACTGCAACGTATGGTGTTCTGTCACGTTTTCCCCTGGGGTTGCTCCAAGGCCTCATCCTGTACACATTATGTCTGTTCATCCAAATAAAGGGCAGAGAGACAGATGCAGATCAAGATTCTGTCTAAATAAATTAATTGTTCTAAGTATCATAGAATGGTTTGGATTGGAGGGGACCTCAAAGCCCATCCAGTTCCAACCCCACTGTTGAGACACCTTCCACTGGATCAGGTTGCTCAAAGCCTCATCCAACCTGGCCTCAAACCCCTCCAGGGATGGGGCAGCCGTGACTCGTACCCCACGAGAGTTAAATAGGGACAGCCCTTTTCAAAGCAAGTATGGTTTTAGACTACAATGATGTTCTTTACTATGTTTGCCTTTTCATAAAGGACCATAAAAGTACATTGAATTACAGCACCATTACACTGAGAAAAATTATGAAATAAACACATACACATCCCTTAAAACCTCACAGACAAGACCTACCCAGTTTCCCCAGTTACTTTGAAAAGTAATTTGCAGCGCAACAAATGTAATTCTTAGAACCCTGATCACAAATTAAGTTTAAACTTATTGTACATAATGGTAGCCACCCACGCGTGTGCATTTATTCCATGGTAAATGCGTTCTAAATGGTATCTTTCTTGGATGGGAGAGGAATACAGTGTTTATTATGGATCAGGATGAGAGCATGGACAGGACAGAGGACCTGTAAATACACACTTTGGCTACCTTGTGGGCAGTGGCTTGTTTGCCGGCCCATGGATTTAACTTGCTGTCCCAGCAAGTTCACAGCATTACCACTCTCAGTGCTTTTGCATTAATTTGTTTGTGCTTTTCAATTTGTTACACTTTTAAATTAATAAAACTCCTTTCCTCTTCAATGGCACACAATGGATAATGAGAACAATCATCTCGAATCTCTAAACTATTCCAGGGCACTTAATAAACTTGATACAGTGCATGGAAGCCCATAATTTGCAGGGGAAAGTGGCAGATATTTCATATTTAACTACTGCAAGCGTCAACCCTGTGTACATGCATCACCGAAAGACTAAGTGAAGAAGAGAAACCAAGAAACTACTGAATATATTTATTTCAAACAAACAGAACAGTAGGCATTTTCACAGATAGAACTAGCTTAATGTAATATTTAATTTAAAGCTTGGGCTGCTATACCAGCATTCCCAGTGTTATTTTATACCACAGTATATGATAGCATGGCTTTTTATTTTAATACTATGCCATTAACCAATTCTCTATGTCCTTTCCGAAGAGGGCCAAGTGGAAACCCGAACACAAAAACTAAGACAGCCCATGGAAATTCTCATCCGCTTTATGTTCTTTCACCTTTTTAGTACTCCTGCCAAATCAAACTTGCCATTTTCGCTTGCACCCAGGTAAAGATCTGTGTGGGTGTACAACACTCTGAGCCCCATGCCTGCTTGCAGGGCGGGAGGGAGTTTACTCCAGGAGCTAACAGGGTTCAGGATTCTTCTATCAGAAGTTTTGACTTTCAAATGGAAGCCTTCAGGATCAAGACAAATCCATCATTCTAATGCTCACAACTAAGCTGTTGAAACCAAAGGAAATGAATCCATAGAGTGGATCATTAGCCATGTGCAGAGCATTGCTCTCAGAATGAATAGATGCTATATCATGCCTTGGGACTACTTTCAACCCGTTCCCAGTCAGCTGGAAAAGGACGTGGGGAAATTTCTATTCTCTTTTCCCCTTCTTCCTTTCTTGTCTCCTGACTCCATCTAAAATCTGCACTGCTGAGAACTTCTCCACAGAGTAATTCAAGACCTAACACGATTAAAATTAAAGCTGTTGCTAAGCATAAACCCAAAGATGAATTAGCAAAACAGAAGAATAACACTAATGATGAGGAGCTGTTGAGCTCCAGGCATGGGACTGTCTTGTGCTGAATGTCTGCCTACCCCTCGGAGAGCAGCACTCTGAAGCAGCACAACATCTGCCCAAGAAAACAACAGAAACAAAGTCTGATTTTACTTCTCCAACAGTATCAAACTTTGGTGCCTCTGCTGGTTCCAGAGTGGCCATGAAAGCGAGGAGCGCTGCTTTCTCTTAATCATAGAGCAGTAATAAATCTGTGTAGAACGATACATCCACTAATTAACAATTAGCATATGCTTCCTTTTACCTAAAGTAGTTTCTAAGCCTTGGGATAGATCCCAGGGACCCAGTAAGCAAACGGTTCCTTTTAGACCACCAAACACCAACATAATCTGGTTATTACAAGAGGAAACAATGAAACATGAACCCCAGTTGTAAAGCACCAGGCTGCATGTCTCACTCAACTGTAACCTCAGGTTTGGTCCCACTGCATTCCAGGAAACATTCCATTACCTCAGGACTTTTTCACTGTCTCGATTGTCTCTTCTAACAGTCAGGGGCTGTGTAGCTTTAAAGGTATTTTGTCACCCAGAGAAATCATGGATGCCCCATCCCTGGAAGTACTCAAGACCGATTTGTTCACTGCTATAACAACAGTACTCCCCTGAACCGATCCTATAGTTTGAAATGAAGAGAAGAACTTAGGAACACGTCTGCTGAAAAAACAACGCATCTTTGATCCCCACTGGTAACTTAGGCAGGTTTGACTCCTAATGTATGCATACATTTATTTATAAGTGTATTATCTTTGGTGCTCAGATACCAGAAACAGCCATAATATCAGCAGCACTAAACTGAAAGTGAATTTTCAGAGATTATGGGAACAGACACCTTTAAAAAGAAATAAATAGGACAAGCTGTTGGAAGGGCAACAGATGCAAATTCGAGATCTCCTGATTTTATGCCAAGCTTTTACCAGTGACTTAATGAACAATCACAGACAAGCCTCTTCATGTTGTTTCTCAATACATTAATTAGGAATAACGACACTCGTCTTACACACAGTTCCATAGCTGAAAGGTGCGATGTGGCAAAGATTCAATTTGGATTTAGTTTAAAAATCCCCAACACCTGGAGATAAAAACAATTTGCCAGAATTCTCCATATCAAAATACAGCAACTCCCAAAGAGTGCCAAAAGCAATAACAACAAACTTTCAGTATATTGAGCAGCGCCGTGCAGATGAAAACTCATTTGCTACATATTTAGGGCTAACATTTTAGTACATCAGAAGGAAAAGGCCTTTAGAAAATTTAGTAGTAAAACTTCTATCATTCCTAATTATACAATTTGAAAGAAATAAACAAAAATTGAGACTTTCAAGTTGCCAACACTCAAAACCCTTGTTGATCAATTCCATTGCTGAATGCTGTATCTGTTGTAAATTGAGATAAGGAATATAACAGCTATAGTTTAACCGGTTCAGTGTAAAGAAACTCCAGAGTCTGCATGTAAACCCACATTTTTCATTGAACAATATTGCCTGGGTTTTTAGCAATTAAAACACATTGTACCAAAACTCTGTTCCGAAAGCTCGAGCTTTGTTCTAAGGACCATACCGTTATTTGCATCAGTTCCAAGAGAACCAGTCAGGATGATGAAATATTTCAGCTGAGGAAGGAAAACCTTAAAGGTACCAAATTGCACTGTAAGCATCAAAACTTTGCCTAGACAACAAAGCTGCAAATGAACTCCGTCCTGTGTCCAAAAGAAATCGGCTTAAACATTGCACACATTCATTAGCAATTTGCTGAATTTTGAGATGACCACTCACCTTTGACGGATGAAGAAAAACCGGAGCAGAGAGTTCAAAGCCTTTGTGTAAAATGTCCCCACTGCCTGGCAGATCCTGCAACAGAAACAGAGGTTCCTCTACTCTAAACGCTACATCAGATTCTGCTCTGCATTAAGTGATGTTAAGTTTGCTAAAAATCAACAGGAAATGCCCCTTCTCACTTTGTTCGTTCAACCCTACTGACGACACAGATGGCTGTTGCTTTGAGTAATTGATTCTATTAACAGCTGTAATAGCTACCAGATCATAGGTGCCTTTAATATCAGAAAGGCTAGACGATCAGTTGAACGCACACGGTATTGCCGGTGTGTAAAATTATATGGAAACATAAAAGATAAAGCTAATCTGTTATTAAAATGTCTCACAGACATAAAGAAAAAGTCATAATTTAATCTTAAAAGTCATCATCTTTGATCATTTTAGGAACTCTTTAACATACCTCTCTTGAAATAATATAATTGTGCATAATTATACCTGCAATCTGGATTTTTTTGGCAGACAGCACTATCAGCCTCTGGAATTCACTGCTGCAGTGAAGATCATGATGATGTGTTTTTTAGAGATTTGTATAAATGTAGAAGAGTAGACAAAAATGAAATAAAGTCTTTGATAGTAGAGTTGATCACTAAAATGATTTGTGGTTTGCAGAACTTTTCTTGTAGAAAGTATATGGCAGGGGGGATGGAAGTGGATGATCTTTAAGGCTCCTTCCAACCCAAACCATTCTGTATTCCGTACTGAAACCAACAGCTCATCTAGTGACATCCAGCTGTGCTATACCATATCCAGCTGTGCTATACCATATCCAGCTGTGCCATACCACACCCATCGGTTGCAGTAAAAGATGTCTCAAAGGACTCATTGGTTAGTCCAAGCCTGATGCATTCTGTCTTCCATACCACAGTCACTTACAAGTGTTCAGTCTTTACATTACACCCATAGAACCACCCCACAGAAATTACCTTATTCAGTGGAAATTCATCAAATTACAAGGCCCAGATATCCCCTCTTTCTGATGTAAATCCTGCCACTATACTTGAAAAGCTGCCAAAAGAACAAAACTACCCAGTGAAGGAGCCTTTTAATTGCTGATGTATAATTGGATCTGGTAAAAGAACCAGAAACAGGATCTGATCGTCTGTTGCAAGAGCATGGACTCCTCCAACCCTGGAGTTTATTGAACAGTTATAATAACATGCGGCTATATATAATATAATAAAATGAACCAGAAACAAGTATTTGCCATAGGCATAGGGGCCAGTTAATAATTTTGGAATGGACTGACATAAAACGTAGCATCCGCCGCAAGCTGCCTTGGTGACAACAGGATGCTGCTCAGTAGCTGGTGCTGGTCTCTTCTCCCAAATAACAAGGGATAGGATGGGAGGAAATGGCCTCGAGTTGCATCAGGGGAGGTTCACATCACATATTAGGAAAAATTTCATTACTGAAAGAGTGGTGAAGACCTGGAGCAGGCTGCCAAGAGCAGTGGTGGAGCCTCCAACCCTTGAGGGGTTCAAAGAACATGCAGATGTGGCGCTTTGGGATGTGGCTTAAAAGGAACAGTGGGGTTGGGCCAATAGTTGGAGTGGCTAAGCCTAGAGGTCTATTCCAACCTTAATGATTTCATGATTCTACACCTGCTGCTCTGATGTTCCAGGGCCACAACTTTTCAGCACATAGACTCTGTAGCGCTCATTGTTTTTTGGTTCGTTGTTGTTGTTGCTTTCTTTAAGTGAGACAAAGCAGAAATCTTTCCTCGGCCGTATTTCTAAGCCTTAAATCTTTCAGTGAGTTCAAACGAGCTCCTTTCTTGATTAAACACAGGACTCTCTCTTAGTCCATCATTTTCAGTATTATCACCAGGAAGAAACACATAAAAGCCTCACTGTAAATGAGCAAAGTTAATGAAAGAGAGCCATGTGAGGCTTGTAAACCACCTCAGTGTTTCAGATCTCACTCTAACCTATAGTTCTGGCACACCACTGTGCTTAGAGAAGAAGTGCCGCGATGTAAATGGATCTGTAAATTATCTGTGTCTAATGCCGGCAACTGGGAACGGTCAGGATGAAGAAAGCATCTTAGCTGGAATGATCTGCAGGGAAAACTGAAAAGGTATTGAAAGGAGGAATTTGTGCCTGAAATGTAAATTTATATGGTTCCAATGTCATTGTAGCCCGAAACAAAGCCTCCTGACCCTAGCGGATAGAGACAGGCTGATTCCAGATGGGTTTGGATCAGACTCCTACACCAAAACACTGCTTATCCAGCGCGCACCAGAGATCCACGCTTTCTCATAACTGAATATTCATTAAGAGAAAACGGCAAACAGACATGAAAAGAGTATAATGAAACAGTACATGACTCAACAATAAATCACCAGCAACCGCGCTAAGCCCTCGTGAACTGATGTACATGACGGAGAGCAAACCTAAAAGAAAGCCACGACAGACTGCAACAGACTATGCAACCTTGCACAAAAGGCTTGGGAAATCAAGTCCAGTTACCTGGCTCAGCTAATTATTCTCCTCTTTCAGATTACTCATGCTAAACTTATTAATTGCATGTGTGAAATAAAAAAAGCCTGCTATGTCCTTCCGTATTTCCTTTTATTAATTTTCCATTTATTCTCTCTTAATTATTAGGTCCTACTCTGCAACGTCCTGGATGAATGTGAATAATTAAAGTCCAGGTATAAACTAAATCTGACCTCAGTTCTTGAGGGGGAAAGGGGTAAGTAGCTTTTCCCCCGTCTTTTGAATAGGGCAAATTGAGGAGGCACATTTGTTTACGACATCAACAGAATAGCTGGTTCTTAACAAGACAAATATTATACCAAGTTAATTTGAAGGAAGTATACATAATGCAGTGTATCAATTTTGCATGACATATGGGCTTGTGCCTGCATAATAACAACTTAAAACCAATATTGTGTTGCCAGTGACAATTACTATATTGTAAACCATTTCAGTGGGGGACACATTAATTTAATTCATTGCAGCAGACAGGTTGGCACACAACACAAAAAAATCGCTACGAAATGATGAATGCTTTACATTCTACAACATAAATACTTCCTGCAGGACTACAAACTCCTGTCATGACAGAAGCACCTTCTGGCATTACGCCAGTTGATTAAGTCAGCCCCACTGCAACACGAAAACATTACAATCATCGTCAACTCCCAAGTAACAAGTGATAGGATGAGAGGAAACGGCCTCGAGCTGTGCCAGGGGAGGTTTAGACTGAATATTAGGAAAAATTTCTTTACCAGAAGAGGGGTGAAGCATTGTAAGGGGTTGCCCAGGGCAGTGGTGGAGTCTCCATCCCTGGAGGGGATCTAATAAATATGTAGACATGGCACTTTGGGCCATGGTTTAGTTAACATGGTGGTGTTGCGTTAACAGACTGGATGATCTTAAAAGTCTTTTCCAACCTCAAGGATTCTATGATTTTACTCTGTCCCTTCTATAGATGCAGCAGCAGGGAAAGCATCCAGGAACTTTCATCTAAAAATCACGTACTATGAAATACAGACCTAGAAGCACTCCTCTCTTCTTCTCTTACAGCCAAGTTATCTGTAAACAAGCCCTAAAAATTCATGACCCAAGAAACATTTCACACGATATTGTGGGCAGCGTGCTCAGTTGGGGGTCCCGAAAGAGTTGCGCTCACTTTACTTTGACAGATATATGCTTTAATCCTATCAAATGGTTGTGTCAATTCTCCCAGTGATGCTAATATAATAATGGAGAATTCAATTCATTTTAGTGACGCTAAAGCCTACACTGGAGAATATATATATATATGGATCTGGAATATTGTTTGTTCCTCAAGTCCTGCAAAGACTGCTCAGCCATTCCACTGCAGATCTTGAGAAGCACTGAAAACACACACAGATTCCTTACCGTGAGGGTGGGGAGGCCCTGGCCGAGGTTGCCCAGAGCAGTGGTGGCTGCCCCATCCCTGGAGGGGTTCCAGGCCAGGTTGGATGGGGCTTGGAGCCCCTGATCCAGTGGGAGGTGTCCCTGCCTATACAAGGGGGGTTGGAACCAGATGGGCTTTGAGGTCCCTTCCAACACAAACCATTCCATGATGATTCCATGATTTATAGAGAGAGTTTCAGCTGTGCGTATGCATAGAACACAAACATGGCATTGCTGTATTTTCCTGCACTAATTTAAACGTAACTAGGATGCATGAGAGAAGAATATACACAGTTCTGCAGGCCAACGAGGTGATATCACCAAGAGGTTCTCAAGAATGTACACAGTTTGCATTCCTGGTCTTAGCAGAGGACCACTAAGCTGACTGTCTCCTCCCTGCTGTGGAGGGGGGGGAAGTCAGATCATCCAGTGTTAAAAATCAGTTGTAATTGCAGAGAAACTTTCTATATGTTCTATACATGCTACTGTCTTTCTCGCTGTTCCTATCAACTATTTTAAGCCATTTTATCTGTGCTGGCGTCAGTTGTTGCTAACCATAGTAATCTCCTTTTACAGGAAAATAAGAAGGCTTCATGAGATTATGTAAAGTCAACCAAGAATAGAAATGAATATAAATACCAAGGAATATATCGGCTGTTAGTATTCAAGACAAAAGGTAATCTTTGGGAGGCAACGGTGTTTAGTAGGCCTTCACCCATTGGTATAAGAACTACAACCTCTTGAACTGATCCGTTCACACAGACTGGGAGAAAGGATTTCAAAGGATGCTGAGGTAGCAGCGCCAGCTTTCTAAAGGCTATGGCCTGTAGCATCGCAGGAAGGACTTAGCTTAACCATGGAAAGGGAAATCTCTCTTTTTTTTGGCACTGTAGCAAAACTAAAACCTGATGTTTCTGCTCCTTTGTTAGAGGAGGAAAACTTAAGTTATTTAAGTAAGCATTGGGTTCTACCAGCTTTCATGTTTTTTGAAGACAGCCCATTCACCTTTCCTTTCCCCCATCCATTCTCTTCCCTGTATCATCATCATTTTTTCATTTTTCATGGAACATAGAGCCTGAAGATGACTGCAATCCTGACCCTAATCAGAACCCCGATTGCACAGAAAAGCTTTGCAGAAATTAGCTGGAACTTCCAGTCTTAATGACCCAGGTTACACAGAGTGTTTACATGCAGCAGAACCAAGCATACTCCAATTACCGCCACCGCCTTGATGAGAGGTGCCCGGCGCTGCCCAAAGCTCTTTTGGTTGCAGTTCCCAGGGGTTTAATTTGCATCTTTGTGATACCTTTCCTCAAAGCTACTGCTGGACATGATTAGTGGCTTGCAAAGAAAATGTAAGCAAAAGCAATCAGAAATTTCAGGTGATTAGGCTCTACAATGCTTGGGAGTTGATGGATTTCAATTCTGGGTCATTCTGGAAGATTAAAAAAGGTAAGTTTTCATGTTCCTCTGGAATTGCTCATATACAATGTTTTGCAACTTTTCAGTAAGATAAAAAGGATGACACAGCTGACATACCCTCCCACCACCCACAAACCATCAAAAACCACGCGGTGAATAAATGGGTCTGACAAGTGGTTTGCTTTAAGGGAAAGGAATGATTAGCACTAATACTAGATCAGGCGAACAGGGCACGGGAATGCCTTCCTACAACACATTACAACGAAACTTGCGATGAAATGGTTCATAATACTTCTTTTCCACCTAAATCCTGTGTTCCGGAATGCATGAACTTCTATGTAGCTCCCATAATAATATTTCTTAGCAGGTAGGGGTCACACTACTATTCTTAATGCACTGTTGGGGTTTTTTTTGGCAACAAAAGTTCTCAAGTATCAGCCATTACAGAGGAAGGTATAAAACAGAACAGGAGGAAAGCGATGCAGTGCATTAAGCAAAATACACTTAAGTGCTTCTTTGAACAGAATGTGCATAAGCGCTTTCTTGAATGATGGTTTTAGCTGCGAATCTCATTAAAACAGATGAAACTGCTGAAAGGACTCACCTGGCTTTAGCTCCTGAAAGTCATTGTAAAAAATATTTCAGGCACTTTGGAGCCCATGTCTACGCCAGGGGAGGTTCGGGCTGGATATCAGAAAAAAATTCTTCAGAGAAAGCGTCATCGGGCACTGGAACAGCTGCGCAGGGAGGGGGTGGAGTCGCCTTCCCTGGAGGTGTTTAAGGAACGGGTGGATGAAGTGCTGAGGGACATGGTTTAAGGGAGTGTTAGGAATGGTTGGACTCGATGATCCAATGGGTCCTTTCCAACCTGGTGATTCTATGATTCCATGATTCATCCATTTATGGCTCCTACGATCGCTGAGTTGTATCTGCAAGTCAACCAAACCTTGATATCACCCTGTAGCAACAGGTTCCTGCCCTCACCAGGTGTCTCCTCAGCCACCAACGCTCATGAACTCAACCGCTCCACTACGTCCCTGTGATTTCCAGCCATGTTAATACGCCACATAGCAAGCTGACAGCTGAGGAGCTGACATTCCGGCACTTTTTCCAGAGGGCAGCCTGGCAGCTAGGGATCACTTCTGCTATCACAGACCGGAAAACAGAGCTTCTAAAATATGAGGCCGACTTTAAAGGCACTCAGAGCCGCTTGGTGCAACACCAGCCAGGTCAGCAGCATGCTGAGCCCGAGCCTTGTGGCTGTAGGGTTCCGTCAGCGCGGTCAAACTGGTCCTAAACCAACGCCAGGTGCCTTCCCTGGGTGCTGCGTTATGCTGCGAAGCTGACACTTTTCAGACACATCCCAGGATGCATTATCACACTGAGCTGCACTCAGCAATACAGATAGCTGGAATTGCTAAGCAGTTAATCTACATTAGAGAAGACTTTTATAGCTATCTTGCTCAGCACTAAATATTTACATATTTACAAACTTGGCTGTGCGTCACACCTGAAAATATTATCTTTTTTTTACTCCAAAATCCATTTCTGCCCATCGGATCAAATCAGAATTTCATCATGTGGAGTATAAAAAAATCACATTGTAAATGTCAATGCTAACCCAGTACTTAACACCTCTGCATGGTATTATTCTGACACTCAAACACAGAGGGAGATAATGTCTAAAACAGGTTTCAAGGCACTATGATTAAGAAAGTTGTGACACTGCCCTCTTCAGACATGAAAAGCCGAAGTAAGACACACTCCATTTTTAATTCATTCCACTAGTTACAAACAATACAGATGCTTCAGCACAGTGAATTAGGTTCTCTCTCACACTCTGAGCACAGCAATAAGAATGAAGAATGAGATGTGACTATGATGGAAAGCCAGCCTTTACATCTAAATTTCAGCCAAGTAGTCTTTCTGCATACCCTCCCTCACTTAGAGCACTGCAAACTGCAAGTACTACAATGTTATCTGTACAGTAATTAATCTTCTTTCTTCTCTCACTCTCTCATCTACCAAACTATTATGAATTATTCTGGTACCTCCTGCTCCTGTAGTAAGATATTCCTGAATTATCTGCACATTGAGCATTAATGATGAGATGCCTTGTGCCTCTGTAGGATAAGATGCCTCCACATTTAAAGCTCCTAATGATTCTCTTTGTGAAATAAATCCAAATGCCCGATAAAAGCATTCCTCCACCCGCGACACACTGCATCTGCACCATCACGTGCAATGACATGTGTTCAAAGAAAACGGGGGTTTACCCTAACGCTTTGTAGTCCTGGAGCCACACAGGAGAGGGTTTAACAGTGCAAACAGCAGCAAAGCTTCCCCTTTCTAAGTAAAGTCCTACTGCTGAAGTAAATACACTTCCTTAGTGTAAATACTGTAAATATATTAAAGGCACGGCTATTTTCCTGCAGCCAAAAAGCTGCAGGTGGATGCACCCATCAACTAATCCAGCATTTAAACTGGTGAAGCTACGACCCCTGCTGCAGACTGAGGCAAGGAACACGCAGAGGTGAACTTGGTTGGAGAGAAGTGTTCCAAGAGAGCACTCTCATCTTACCAGAAGTAGCACTAGATGTGAAAAAGCACATGGCTCCAGGAGCTGATCTACGCCACGAGCATGCATTCCTCACACTAACAAGTCTATGGGGCCGGATGGGATCCATCCAAGAGTATCGAGGGAGCTGGCGGACGTGCTTGCCAAACCCCTTTACATCATCTTCCAGCAGTCCTGGCTGACTGGGGAAGTTCCACTGGACTGGAGGCTGGCTGATGTTTTACCCATCCTCAAGAAGGGTCGGAGGGAGGATCCAGGAAGCTCCAGGCCTGTCAGTCTGACCTCAGTACCGGGGAAAGTCATGGAACAGGGGATCTTGAGTGCTATCATGAAGCACATGCAAGAGAACCGGGTGATCAGGCCCAGTCAACATGGGTTTACAAAAGGCAGATCTTGCCAAACTAACCTGATCACCTTCTGTGACAAAACCACTCGACTACTGGATGGGGGAAAGGCTGTGGATGGAGTCCTCTTGGACTTCAGGAAAGCCTTTGACACAGTTTCTCACAGCATTCTGCTTCAGAAACTGTCAGCCTCTGGCCTGGACAGGCGCACACTCTCCTGGGTTGAAAACTGGGATGTCCGGGCCCAGAGGGTGGTGGTCAATGGAGGGCAGTCACAAGTGGGGTTCCTCAGGGCTCAGTACTGGGTCCAGCTCTGTTCAATGTCTTTATCAATGACCTGGATGAGGGGATCGAATGCACTCTAAGTAAGTTTGCAGATGACACTAAACTGGGAGGAAGTGTGGATCTGCTGGAGGGTAGGGAGGCTCCAAAGGGATCTGAACAGGCTGGACCACTGGGCTGAGACCAATGGCATGAGGTTCAACAAGGCCAAATGCCGGGTCCTGCACTTGGGGCACAACAACCCTGTGCAGCTACAGACCGGGGGAAGAGTGGCTGGAGAGCTGCACGGAGGAGAAGGACCTGGGCGTGATGGTTGGCAGCGACTGACCATGAGCCAGCAGTGTGCCCAGGGGGCCAAGAAGGCCAACCGCATCTTGGCTTGGATCAGAAACAGTGTGACCAGCAGATCCAGGGAGGGGATTCTCCCTCTGTACTCTGCACTGGTGAGACCGCACCTTGAGTCCTGTGTTCAGTTCTGGGCCCCTCACCACGAGAAGGATGTTGAGGCTCCGGAGAGTGTCCAGAGAAGAGCAACGAAGCTGGTGAGGGGCTGGAGAACGTCTGACGAGGAGCGGCTGAGGGACCTGGGGTTGTTTAGCCTGGAGAAGAGGAGGCTGAGGGGAGACCTTATTGCTCTCTACAACTGCCTGAAAGGAGGTTGTGGAGAGGAGGGAGCTGGGCTCTTCTCCCAAGGGACAGAGGACAGGACAAGGGGGAATGGCCTCAAGCTGCACCAGGGGAGGTTCAGGCTGGATATCGGAAAAACATTTTTCACAGAAAGGGTTATTGGCCACTGTCAGAGGCTGCCCAGGGAGGGAGTGGAGTCCCCATCCCTGGAGGTATTTGAAAGACGGGTACTTGAGGCGCTCAGGGACATGGTTTAGTGGTTGATAGGAATGGTTTGGACTCGATGATCCTAGAGGTCTTTTTCCAACCTGGTGATTCTATGATTCATCTAACCCATCAGCAAGAAGATATTTTTATAGGCAGGCTGGATCCTTGGGAGCCATTGTCTGCATCCTGGAGCAGCAATGCTCTTTGGCTGACTTGGTACCCTCTCTTCCCTCTTTCTTGGTTTTGATCCACAGCCAGGGATCAAGCCTTGCAAAAGAGAAACTCAGCTATTGTAGTTTTCAATGACTCTGCCCTCCCTTATTCATATCAGCCTGGTTAATTACTGTTAGTGGACAGAACAAATGATGTTTGCCAGATGAAACAAAATGGTCATCAGCAACCGTATGCCAAACAAGTACATCTCAATTAAAACCAAATCAAAACCCAACCGAAAACCACCAGCAGTAAGATGAATATCTGCTTTGCCATATCTGGAGTTGATTCATGGTCCTTCAGTGATTTTACCAGGAAATCAAAATAAATACATCTGAAATTTCTGTAGGTCTATATTATTCATTTAAATCACTGGGGCTTCTCAGTCTGTTATTAAGAAAGCACAGATAATGACTGAAAGAAAATGTTAATTTTATTTGGTGTCTCTTCACTGATCAGATGGACAAATTAAGAAAGATAGTGCACTTACCCAGAAGCCATTTGTTAGACATCTTCAAAAATCGATGCTTGACACAATTGAGCATCTTTTTGCAATAGAATTTTATTTGTCATCTTGGGTTTGAAGTGTCAGTTAATAATTCCCTCTGCAGTTCCATAAACCTCCATTGCTATCTTTCACACAACCTTGCAGTTTCACAGAACTGTTGTTAAGAGTAGCTTAAAATAGTCTGTTATCAGTCTTGACCCTCACTGTTGTAACTCAAACAGATGCACTATCTGTGATCATTCTGACAAGGAAACAAAATGAACCACCCAGTAACTTTGAAAAGGACAGTACACGCTGAATCCATACACATAATGGATACCCACTCAACAGCTCACACTGTAAGCAATGGGAAGGTCAAAACAGCAACACAGAACCTTATTATGAACTGAGGATGGGGCAGAGTCATAGAATCATAGAATTGTTAAGGTTTTAAAAGACCTCTTAAGGTATTCAGTCCAACAATCAGCCCAACACCACTGTGCCTACTACACAATGCCCTGAAAAACCATATCTACATGTTTTTTCGAAGCCCTCCAGGGATGGAGACTCCACTACTGCCCTCCCACCACTCTTTCCGTAAAGACATTTTTTCGTAATAACCAATCTAAACCTCCCCTGGTGAAACCTGAGGCCATTTTGTCTCATCCAACTGCTCGTTACTAGGGATAAAAGACCAGAACCCATCTCCTCCTAGGTAGCTGTAAAGAGCAACAACATTGCCCCTCAGCTGCCTCTTCTCCAGGCTAAACAACCCCAGTTCTCTCAGGTCACTCTGTTCTTTTTCAGATTTGGATTTTCTGGTTTGGTTTTTTTTCCATCTTCTTGGATGGTTGCACTTATGCATCTGGTTTGAACAACAGAGTTCAGAACAGTCAAGCTGCAGGTCAAGGTCGCTGGATTTGGGACGATTTGAGTATACAGATAGATATATAAAGTGGCCAGGCTTAGTGATCTACGATGTTCTCCCCAGAAATCTCAAAACAACAGAATAAAAGCCTTCGTCCCAACATTTTTTGACCAAAACCAGAAACATATGCACACACACACAAACAGAATTCGTTGTCTTAGCCATGACATGTAGTTGCAGGACTACACATTTGCCCCAGGTCCTTCACACACAAGCCAAACCCAGCTATGTCTCTCCAGCTGCAGGCACTCTGTATGTCAGGTGGAACTATGGCATGCAAGACTTCACCTATGAGCATCTCGGAGAAGTACTCTGACGACCTAGAGAACGGCTTTAACCTCTTTTCCAATAAACAACTCCCAGAAGATCTGTTCCTCCTACAGCTGCCTTAAGACTTCACAAGAAGTTCAACCAACTCCTACAAGAGAGGAGTCACTCTTGACCCAAGAGTGAAAGTACCTCTAGAGCACAGGAACTCTCCATGAAAGTTTCTGGATGAAATTTTGCTTCTCCAAGCCTGCTGCTGTTGAGTGTGTTCAGGTCAGATTGTTTCTGCAGCAGTGCCAGAACCTGTTTGTTTTGACAGCACGGCAAACTCTCCATAGACTCCCATTATCTCTTCCACATCGCACATCTCAATAACGCGATGTTGTCTCCACAGGCTTGGGCATCCAATGGGCAAGCAATTGCAGAATCAATTCCACGTGCTACTCCATGAAATGGAGAATTACTGGTGTAGGAAACCAGAACAGAAATAACTGTGGGGCAGCGCACAGCAGTCAATTATAATGTGGAGGGTAGGATGTTTCTAATGCAATTCAACTTTGAACACAATGGGAATTCCTTAAATACCTGACTTCGATGCGTTCTATACAAACACGTGAATACTCCTGCAGATTTGACTGCATGACACCAGCAAAGAGGCTATTTTGGTGCTACGTTGTTTACAGTCTAAAGAAACAAAACCTGGCAGAGCGAAGAAATGCTTAGAAAACAGACAAGCTAACCCAAATTCATTATCTCACTACTGTACTCTTCCTTTAAAACGCAGGATACGCAGACAGATGGGAGTCAGGAGCCAAATCCATATGCTTTCTTTAAGAAGTCTCACAGAAAACTCTCTGAACTGTGTTTGTGGAATTAATCAGATGAGTGGCAAACATTACAGATTTGTAATGTGCATGAGCAGCGTTGCTAAAGCTAACACTGAATTGTTCCATTACAAACGCTGATGTTATGGGTTTAATATTCCTAGCTGTGAAAACAACACTTTGGGCTGAATGCATTTGAGAATCGTACTGAAAAAGTACCTATTTAATCTCAGACTTTGTGGCACTAATATGGAATATATTTACTACTGAGGTAAAATTCAACAGGGCAGGGAACAAGGGGAAAAAACATGGCTGATCTATGCAAGAATTAAACTAAACCCCCTTCCTTGTCATTAGTTTATAGGAAAATCATCGAAAATTCTGAACACTGTAAGCAATCTGCAAGCAGCAAAACCAAACCTGGACAGAGAATTAAATATAATTGTCAGCAACACTTCAGGCAAAGGCATATCTCCAGTTCTAAAGCCTTGAAAATTGGTAAATAACCCGATATTCTCAAAGAAGGGGATGTTAATACTGTAATTCTGAGAACAACAAACGTTGCCATGATTAGGACTGAAATTAAAAAGGAATGCATCGGGAATATTTTCCTATTGCAATTGAGATGCTGTCACTTAAGGGCATCCAAGAAAACATTTCTCTAGTTCCAGTGTAAGCTCTTAAGGATAAGTTAATAGTGGGTGAACCACAGGTGTCTGGTCCCACACTTAGCAATATTAATGTCTTTGTGTTCTACGGTACTTAAGCCCCAGGCTTCTCATTTTTTGCTTTTAAAAGGTAAAGGAAATCAACTCCAGTAGCTTATTTATACATACAGCTTTATCTGCTGTAAACTATCTACCTGGGTCTGGAAAAACGGTATCACAGCAGTTGCTTGTTACTGTTGACTCATTTTCTCTTCCATTGCCTAAAGCAGGTTGCGGCCAGAGGTGTTTCTGAAGTGGAAATGACACATGATTTTGGTGGTTAGGAAATTATCAGAAAATTAGCCCTAGGAGGGGATGTAGGAAAACACTACCAATCTGTCAACAGATTTTATTTAATCTTCACCTATTATAGTAAAATCTTTATTACAGAAAACATCTTTTATCTTAGCAATCAACAATCCTTTATATTGCTCACCGTAGTGATTCATAAATGAGCTTTATCATAGAACAGTAGCTGTGATTTTATGGTGCTGCCTATTGGAAGAGACCAGCAAAACTCTGTTCTTCCACTGCAAATCCAGCACTGTTTAGAGAACTCGTATGACAAATAAAACACTTTGTAAAGAATACACAGAAAAGCATTGTGCTAAACTCCTCTTCATTATATAAAAGCTTTTAATGTATTACCAGTTTGAAAAAAATCTGCTGAGGGGATATTGTCTCTGCATAACAGTAATGGATTTAGATTACAACATCATCAGGAATCTCTGTCTTTGTGGTTGAGCGCAGGCTAAAGGCTTAATGCTTGAAAACACGGCTGGCCTCACTGATTTATGAGGCTTGAACATAATTAAGCATCCTCCCACTTACCGGTCAACCCATGACTTAAAATGCACATAATATACTCCGCAGTACTTCTTTCTCTATACCTACATAGGTATACAACCCCTTACCTGTGTGCACGTACATTGCAATAAAAATCTAAACTGAAAGGATAGCAAGAAAATATATAGTTGCTCATATCGAATCATAGAATCAAAGAATTGGTTGGTTGGAAAAGACCTTTGAGATGAGTCTAACCGTACCTGTTCACTACTAAACCAGATCCCTGAGCACTTCATCCACCCAGCCTTTAAAAACCTCCACGAATGGTGACTCAATCACTTCCCTGGACAGCTTGTTCCAGTGCCTGAGAACCAAACATATCAAACATTTGAGTACTTGGATACAAGAGGACTCTCCATTTCCTAGTTGTTAACTTACTGCTAATAAGAGAATTAAAGTAATATAACTGTACTGTCCCCAGGATTTGCCAGACTAAAAAGATTCCCCATAGGACCTGCGATGTGGTTATATACAGGCACTTGAAATGCCAGCGAAGAGCCTGATGTGACACAATAGCATAATCAGGGAGGAAAAATGAAGTTTAAAGTTAAAAAACCAGCAATCCTTCCTCCTCATTCGAGCAAAGTTGGAGCTCTCTTTGTATAGGGCCATATGGATGCGAGTTTGAGGTTATGCCAACAAAGGTTATCCCATTGTAAAAGATGTGAGAGAATGAGTAAGAGCAGACAGTTGCCTGTACAGTACACAATTAAATGAATGGTGAAGAACACGTATGCTAGTTAAACTGCTTTGTTGGTTAAATTTAATTAACGTCATTATTCCTGGCTGCCTAGTGTATCAGAGCTGTGATTAAGCAAATACTCTCCCCTGATTAGCAAAAAGTTATTGTAAGTAAAGGTTTGGAACAAAGACAACTATAATTGAGGACAACATCGCCAGGTGGTTCTAAGTCTGTGCTTCAATTCTGAGGGGACATTAAGCCCAATATCCCAGTGCAGAACTGGGCCACACTTTCCCCAAAAGAATATTTACCTATCAAACACTGCAAATTAGATTCTTGCTTTAAAAGTCGATGCCTTGTAACATGCAAAGGATAAAATTTCTTTCCCTTTAGCAGGGGAAGTTTGCATTAATCTTTCCCTTCAAGCATCATCAGTTTTAGCCTCAAAACTAGATATTAGCAGACAATACTGCAGCTCATAATGTTTTTATTTATATTATAATATTTTCAAAAGTAACAAGGTCAAAACGAGCAGAAACCATTTTAATCTTCATCCCTTTTATGCTGGAGTAGTTTGATCACCTTAAGGGGATTCATAGTAAAGGTCTGAAAGCCATATGGGGCAACACGAGCATTAATCTAGTTTGCCTTCTATGCCCTCGTCCCTCCCCCCCTCTGCCCACTGGATTTGCCACGCTCAAAACACTCGGAGCTGAGGTCAAACAACGTGCAGGACGTAACCGCTGGATTACCCCAAACGTGAGATTAGAGCAAGGCAGGCAGCTGGAACCCTCACCCCTTCCTCTCCCCCCGGGCTGTGGGAGGAGGAAGATGCCTACAGGAATACCGCTACTGGAAAACATGATTTTTGGGGGTCTCAACTGGGCTGTGCTTAAATTTTAGCCTGTGGTCTTCTCTCCTCTGTAAGAAAGACGAAATAAATGACGGGATTCTCAGGTGTAAGAAATCAGAATCGGCTTGAAAAAGATATCTGGGCTCCATCTAGGGTTAACAAGTGAAATATTTCAGTTAGAGAAGAGACTAAACTGGATTATGAAAACGTTCCTTCTGGCTTTAAAAAACATACATCCAGAAATCTGCGAGAGACAGCTGATTATCTGGCTCAACACCCTAAGCCCGAACACCGGGCTACCGAGGAAACAATTTCAAACCCCCAGCTTACGGAAGCAAAAATAAAAAAAAAAAAAGAGAATACAACAATTTGTAAAAGGTTTCCAACTATTTATATTCACTGCCACACAAATTCTGTCCTCAGGCACGCTATACATTCCTGCTTGCTCTCCATCCCACAGCACGGCAGCAAAATGAAGTGCCACGGGTTTAGGTAAGGACAGAATCCACTGTGCATCCAGCCCGGTGCATTCCATTTTGTTTTGTGACCGACAGGATCAGATTCTAGTGAATTTTAGCTGATTTTTCTTTAAAACAACAAAAAAAAATCCTTTATGCATATCTGTCTAACATTTGGAGTTTTCAGGAAGGTGGAGTTTTATTATTGCCTTCTGTTTCTGTGCTACGTGGAATGAGTACAAAATGCTGGCGAACCAAGAAAGGAGCCTGCATTTCACATCCCTGGTGCACAGGGGTAGGCAACCAAACCGAGGACAAGAAACCCCAGGACAACAGGCAGGAAAACCCACTCAAGCCCCGAGCACTCCGCAGAAACCAGATGACAGCACACAGTGTCATCTGCCCAGCAAGATCAGACACCGGCAAAACACATCCAACACAGACACAAATCCTTCCAGCATGAATTTTAGCACTGAAACAGAATGGAAAGTAAGAATAATTCCACTAGACAAAGCTATAGACTTCTGAAAATTAAAATATAAAGCACAAGCGGGCTTATAGAATTTCCTTATTAGCTTTGAAAAACTACTGTGTATTAAAAAGACCATAGAATGTATTTCAATTTTTTTTTTCAGTCCAGCAAAGAAACCCACTAACACTCTGCCATTTATTCATTCACAGCAAATATTAACATGGAACACAATTTTCTGCCTGACACAATCATTTTAATTTTTACCAAGACGAATGTTTTGAACGGCAAAGAATAATTAAATCATTTTCTAGTCCAAAAGAAGCCTCACAGTCTCATCGTGTGTTTTCACCGTTTTGTAAATCATCTAATGATTTTCTGCTAGTTTAAATATTACCTCCCCATACCAAACTGATTAGCTAAGGTGAAATATATTATACATGGCAGGGGCACTTCCAGGAGGCACCATGTTCCTAAATCATCCAAAGATTTCCCACTTCTATGGATGTTACTCGTTCTGTGAAACAGGTTCATATAATGCACAATCAGCAGGGCCAAAATCCCATCCGCGATGTTTATTATTCATTTTAAAACAAATAATTACAGAATCATAGAATGGTTTGGGTTGGAAGGGATCTTAAAGCCCATCCAGTTCCACCCCCTGCCATGGGCAGGGACACCTCCCGCTGGATCAGGGGCTCCAAGCCCCATCCAACCTGGCCTTGAACATCTTCAGGGATGGGGCAGCCACGATTTCCCAGGGCAACCTGGGTCGGGGCCTCCTCACCTTCACACCAAAACATTTCTTCCTAAGATCTTATATCTCAATCTCCCCTCTTTCAGCTGAAAATCGTTTGCCCTCATCGTATTCCTGCACATCCTGATCAAGAGCCCCTCCCCAGCTTTCCTGGAGCCCCTTTCCATACTGGAAGCTGCTCTAAGGTCTCCCAAGAGCGTTCTCTTCTCCATTTTATTCTGCCAAGGTGAGTTGGGCTGTTTCCCAGGCATCTCTGCAGCAAACACACCCAGAGCAGTAGTGGCCGTATCCCTGGAATGGGCTCAGAGAATTAACACACAGGACTGATGTTTAGACCTCTGGGCAGAGGCAACGGCGTTCTGCTGGGAACAACCGTGGTTACAGCTAAGGAATTAGTGCTCAGACGCGACTGTCCAGCTCAGTGTATCACGCCCACCACGATGACATGGACACCATCCCATCAAGATTAATTTCCGGCACTCTCGTGTTCCTATTCTTAGACTCTGATTCTTCATCTTATTCTCTACACTCTGACCCATGTACCCTCACAAAGCCATAGTTAAGTTCATCGTCTGAAGCTTTAGTGCAGAGTTTTGTACGATAGCGCATTAGAGACCGATGTGTGATTCGGGAAAAGACAAAGCACTCACATTCTGACAAGCAGCTAATTTGGCATCGTAATGAAGTATTGCTCTGTTTTGCAAATGTAAGAACCCAACAAACTAAATGAATTTCTCAAGGTCACGAAGGAGTCGATAGCAATTCCAAACTGAACTCGCCTGACTGACACCTTAATAACAGATTGACCATTAATTTGCACTTTGACTCACTCTCGGCAGTGGGAAGGCGGACTGAGGCTTCTAAGACAAATGATTACATTTCAATTCCACTTTTCACCAGTAGAAACAGGGATGTGGGTATGGGACAATAGCTAATCCAGTCTCTAAAGAGTAGGCTTCACGGAAGCACAGCTGCTTCAAAATCAGGTTGAGGGAGACGATTCTCCCCCTCTGCTCCACTCTTGTGAGACCCCACCTGGAGCCCTGGGTCCAGTTCTGGAGTCCTCAGCACATGAAGGACATGGAATTGTTGGAGCAAGTCCAGTGGAGGCCACAGAGATGATCCGAGGGCTGGAGAACCTCCTGTATGAGGACAGGCTTAGAGAGTTGGGGTTTTCCAGTCTGGAGAAGAGAAGGCTGTAGGGAGATCTTAGAACAGCTTCCAAGAAGCTGCAGAAAAGCTGGGGAGGGCTCTTGATCAAGGAGTGCAGGGGTAGGAAGAGGGGGAATGGTTTTCAGCTGAAGGAGGGGAGAGTTTTATGAGATCTTTGAAGAAATGTTTTGCTGTGAGGGTGGGGAGGCCCTGGCCCAGGTTGCCCAGAGCAGTGGTGGCTGCCCCATCCCTGGAGGGGTTCCAGGCCAGGTTGGATGGGGCTTGGAGCCCCTGAGCCAGTGGGAGGTGTCCCTGCCCATGGCAGAGGGATGGAGCAGAATGGGCTTTGAGGTCCCTTCCAACCCAAACCGTTCTATGATTCTATGTTTCTCATTGCATCACATGTGCCTACAATGCTATCCTACTTCTGCTGGGCTGCATCAGGTAAGTAAGCAGGAGCTCATTCTCTTCTGCACCACACATCAGTTGTTCAGCTAACCATAGTGCCGGGAGCAGCAGAAAACCAAACCAGAACAGTGAACACAGTTGTCACACTGGAAGAATGGAAGGGGAGAAATTAGATTTACATTTTCTATTCCAAATAAATTTCTATCAGAAACCAGAAAGCAGGATCAGAGATTCACAGGACCATAGAATTGTTAAGGTTGGAAAAAAACATCCGAGATCATCAAGTCCAACCATAAATCATCAAGTCCAACCAGATTCCTTTTGTATCAATTTAAAGCTTTTCTTTTCCTGTCATAATGAACCTGCAGTTCAGCTTTGCTTAATGATAAAAATTTGAATTTTAAATGCATGAGGCTAACAAACACACACTGAATTTTTCAACCACTGCTGTGTTTTTTTTTTCTGGTGGGGGAAGGGGAGTGCATGACAACTTAACAACGGCTGCAAATCATATTAAAGTCTTACCGAAAAGAAAAGAGGACTTGCTTGCATTTACATGCAGCAGAACTGTGACCTTTTCTGCCCACACACCTCCAAAAGCATCACTATTCTATTCCTCTGTTAAAATGACAAAAAAATAACCCACCGCCCCAAGAGATAATGCAATTTATTAGTACTTCTGTGCTGAATGCACTTGTCAAATATTTAATCATCCGATTCTTTACATGAAAAAAACTGTGCAGAGGGAGCCTGCCACTGGGGAATAGTTACAATGCACAGAAGTGGGAACATTTTTGGAAGATACTTATCAGGAAGAAATGGAGATATCCGTAGGAAAGATGGTACTGCTGCTATTGTACGCCGAGGAAAACATTAAGGGTGGCTGGAGAATAGAATATGTGAGAACAGCAGGGCTCATTCATGCCTTGATTTGCTAAATGCCCACTTGAGAAAACTGGTTAGAAGGATTTGCACACCATGCTCCAGGTATGCCTTTGCATACGGAAAGGTTTCTTTTATAGGGGCATGGAAGCAACAATCAGTTTGGCATTGCTGCCCCCTTAAAGTCAGCCTGGTGTAGGAATGCCAGGAAAACCAAAATCTCTGTTAAAAGGAGGGAGAAAAAGACAGAAACTCAAGCTGCTCAGAAGCGTGTTGTAAAAGCTCCAGAGCTGGAACTGAAGAACGGGATGAGGTGATGGAGGCTGTAACCAACGTGACAGAACGACAGGACAGGAGCACTTACATTCCCTAGATTTTCCTTGGACCCTAATCACAGTAGCAGGAGCTGACAGAGAGGAACAGAAACAGATATAACTCACAATTTAACAGAGCTGACAGATCTTCTCATTTCACTTAGCACCCTCATTTATCTTTTCTTTCCTACCTAATTCTTTCATTACTTATTGCTTCTCCCCAGCCCACCAGTTGCCTTTTCTTTCACAGCCTGAACATTCCTACTTTCTCTACAGCTTTAACAATGTAAATCATCAGTACACAGAAAATCTAAGTGATAAAATAACTGCTCACTTAGGAACAATACACAATCCTGACAACTGACCTTTTCAGAAAACTCGATCCATTTGCGCTGTGAAGAATTTCAAGTCTACCCTTTCTGAGACACTCACCAGGTTTACATCTACAGAGGTTTAGGTCTACAGACTTAATGTTTCTCTTATGAATAATCTGCTTTCTCTTTTCATAGAATCATGGAATGATTTGGGTTGGAAGGTACTTTAAAGCCCATCCAGTTCCACTCTGCCATGGGCAGGGACACCTCCCACTGGATCAGAGGCTCCAAGCCCCATCCAACCTGGCCTGGAACCCCTCCAGGGATGGGGCAGCCACCACTGCTCTGGGCAACCTGGGCCAGGGCCTCCCCACCCTCACAGGGAAACATTCTTTCCTCAGATCTCATCTCAATCTCCCCTCTTTCAGCCGAAAACCATTGCCCCTCATCCTACCACTGCACTGACCAAGAGTCCCTCCCCAGCTTTCCTGTTTCCTTTTTGCCTCACTGTGTAACAGACCACGTTGAATAACCAGAATTTGAGACTGAAGCTCGTTAGGAGCTTGTTAAACTTGTTTACATCAGTCATTTCATTCGAGTCCAGCTCAGCACTTATACCCCTGCACTGTTTAATCAGCAGCAATGTTTTTGGCAGTATCTCAGCCTCCATTTGCACATTGGGATCTGTAGATATGACATGGACGGAGCAGAAAGCTGATTCCTTGACCCAGAACAGCTACATTCAAGATAGCAGAGAAAGGAGGTAAAAAACCTGACCAGAGAATACAAAGAAAAACATACCAACCAGTATGAGAGCTCCCCCCCAGTAGATGAATTTTGCCTCCCAGGGGAAGTCTGCTGTTGCCAGTTTAATTTTCTGTTAACAGAGGAACAAGAAAACACCTGATACTTCGGGCAAAAAAAAAGAGACCTGAATTTGCTTCAGCCCTTGTAGACAACAGGTTTTCAATGTTTCTAAGAACTAGTAACACCAAACCTAAGAATAACACCACATATTTCAGTCTTATATACGTAACACCCTGGTTTTCACAAATCACATGTAATCTAATCAACTTGTACCGAATCATCTGCATCCTGCATCAAAGTAAACCACGAGCGAAACTGTGTTTTTCCTAAAGGTCTTTGCATTCCACGCCGTACGGCTAATTATCAAATATGTCTTTGCCCCCTGCAAAATGGGAAGCATCAGACCGTGACACGGGTATGGATATATCTGCAATTCATAGGAAAGTATATGCACCATTTCCTTCACAGCAAATGCGAGGAATCCATCACCAGGACAAGAAAATAATGCTCTGCACCTCATCTCATTCACTCATATTCCAAGACATAACCTCAGCAATCTATGTTCTTTCTATGATGACCTGAGAGAGGAACCGCAGGGTGTTTTGACAATATTACTACCAATCACCTCATGTCAAACCCCACAATCCTCTCACACCGAGTTGAAAGGGCAGTCCACGACAGAGGAATCATTTCAACTGATCGTATGGAAATGGGAAGAGAACTCTGTGAAGCTTCAAAATCAAGACTGCAGGCAGAAATACCACTTAGGAACAATAGTGCTTTGACACCGAGAAATGATAAATAACATTTATTTATTTTTACCCCTCCTGCCTTTCAGGTTAGGGACCACGAAGCAGGTGCGGTTTCTGACCGCTCCCTGCCCAGTCCCCTGCGGCTGTATGACCTTCTCCATTCTATGCCAGAATTCCTCACTGCTAAAGAAATTTATTAATATCACCAAGACTTACCCCTCAATGACTAAACCTAATTCTGTTGGAATGGCAGCAATCCCTTTCACAACAGGAGTACGGTTATTGCTGACATCAGCAGCATTCAGAGAAGGGCAATGAATCTAGAGAAGGATCTGGAGCACAAGCCTTAGGAGGGAACTGGTGTTGTTTAGCCTGGAGAAGAGGGAAGACTTCATTATCCTCTATAACTGCCCGAAAGGAGGATGTAGTGAGGCAGGTGTTGGTCTCTTCTCCCAAGTAACAAGCTATAGGATGAGAGGAAATGGCCTCAAGTTGTGCCAGGGGAGGTTTATAGTGGATATTAGGATTTAGTGGATATTCTTTACTGAAAGAGTGGTGAAGCATTAGACCAGGCTGCCCAGGGCAGTGGTGGAGTCTCCATCTCTGGAGGGGTTCAAAGAAATGTGTAGCCATGGCACTTCAGAACACGGTTTAGCAAGAGCAGTGGTGTTGGGCTTATTTTTGGACTAGATGATCTTAGAGGTCTTTTCCAACCTGAATCAGTTTGGAATCAGATTCCATGATTCTGTGATTCACAGCAGCAACAGCAGTGAGATTCCAGGGTAAAAAGCTTGACAGTCACAGCACTCACAATCTTTCCAAACCATCAGTTTCCAATAGTCACTTGGCTATTAAGTTTCCTTTAACTAGATAGATATGATCCAACTCAGCTTGATGGTGACAACTCATGCATTACTAAGAAAACACATGACCCCTAAATATACCATACCTTCTAGCAAAGACATTGAGTCACTCTGCCCACCCTGAAGACATTCTTAGCAACACGCACCAGAGGCATCAAGACTCAACTACTCTTTCAAGATAATCTTAGTTTATCGGTTAGTTCAATGATAAGTTCTGGAGTTTCTCACTGAAAATGTAGCCCCTTGCTACCAAATCCAAGTCCATGTGAACTGCCACACACAATTTGTTTCCCTAAAAATCTGAGAGACTCAACAGCTACTGGCATAGAATGAAAATGGACAGAAGTGGAATAAATAAACACAAGGTGTATAGTCTACATATGTAAAGTGTCCTAGGCAGTATAATGATAATATTAAGATGAAATTAACCCATGTCGTCTTGTTATGAGGACTACAGTATTGCTTATCTTTATTATTGCATACCTATCAGTATTATTGTATCTGATATATTGTATGCTTATCAGTATTATTGTTTAGGGGGGAGGAAAGGTAATGAGACCCGACAATAAAGGCATAGATAATTCTGAGGTATCAGCTAATGGAACTGAAGGGGAAAAGTCATACATTTCCTTATTTGTTTGTCTATAATCATGATGTAGAGCTATGTTACGGACATTTACTGCGCTGAAAAGGCCATTAAAACTCACTGGTGAGTTCCACAAAGCCATTCCAAGCACAACCCTCAGGCACTTCCACACTTAGTGCAGGGGGACACAGGTGTAAAATATACAAAAAACAACAACACTTTGTGATAATTAATTTCAACCCTATTTGCCTCACGTTAGCCCATCACATCCTCCTAAGAACAGAACTGCTTTCAAACACTGATAAAGAAGATGTAACTGAGGCAATAAGTGGTTTGTCCATAATACATTAATTAATTTCAACCCTATTTGCCTCATGTTAGCCCATCACATCCTCCTAAGTATAGAACTTCTTTCAAACACTGATAAAGAAGATGAAACTGAGGCAATAAGTGGTTTGTCCATAATACATTATCCGTTGCACTTCCAGCCATGTGGATAACAACAGTGCCTGGTGCACGCACTCTATCATAAAGTAACTTAATTCACTGATCTACTGATTAGTTGAGAGAAGAATCACTTCACCAAGTGATTTCAAGTATGCATGTATGTTCCCACTGCTGATGGGAAAGATGAGACAACAAAACTAAACTTTGGTAGTCTCGGAATCCAACCTGGCTACTGCAAAGTCAGTGCCTGGCTGCGTTAAATCCTAGATTCTCCTTTCGCCAAACTCGAATATTGTACTTTGGGTCATCTCATAGGATGTTGAAACATGGGCCCTCAGGAGAAAGGAAATAAATTAAGGTAACCAGTTAATAGTTGTGTATTTTGAGTGCTGTACAGAGCCATTTGGACAGTGTGGGCTAAGCCAGGAGCTTAAGGTTTGCTGCACAAGACAAGCTTAGTTTTAGCATCCAAACCGCTGCTACACTAAGTGCTCTTCAGATATGAGGCCTTCATTTGAAATGAGATAAATCATATCAGCTGTTCCTCGCACCACTCAATTGCATTTTTAATCATAGAATCATAGAATGGTTTGGGTTGGAAGGGATCTCAAAGCCCATCCAGTCCCACAGCCTGCCATGGGCAGGGACACCTCCCACTGGATCAGGGTGTTCAAAGCTCCATCCAGTGCTCACTCAGCATCCCTCAACCCCGGTTTAAAACAACCTAATGAGAGATAGGCCTACCACATAGGCCACAAACTGTTTAACATATGAATTATCGTCAAATCAGTTGTCATAGAATCATGGTTGGAAGGGATCTCAAAGCCCATCCAGTGCCACCCCACTGCCATGGGCAGAGACACCTCCCACTGGCTCAGGGGCTCCAAGCCCCATCCAACCTGGCCTGGAACCCCTCCAGGGATGGGGCAGCCACCACTGCTCTGGGCAACCTGGGCCAGGGCCTCCCCAATGTGGAGAAGAAGGCAGCACGTATATTCCAGGGACTTTGGTTAGACTTAGAATTCTGCCTGGCAACTATGAATACCGGTTCTTGGATTTCCAAAGTAGGCACCTTCAGCGTGAGGGAGGCGGGTGACACAATCACACAGCAAGTCAGAGATCAAAGCCCTGATTCTGTCGGACAATTCCAGACGCTGGACTGCTTTAGGTTCTCTCAGATCAAAAGAACCTTGACAAAGGCCCGCGTGTACAGTGATGCAATTTCTATAAATAGTGAGACGTGAACCTTAGCGGCTGGCACAGTGACAGAATATTGACTCTTGTGGTTTTACAGAGGTTTAACTACAGCAAGAGCTGCTACAGATATCCACGCAGGCTGACAAGCAGGGTGGTACCTGCCTGAAGCCGCTTATCATAAATCTTAGTCGTTCCTCCAATACAAAAGCCACTATTCAGAGGGCGCTAGCGCAGTCCGACACAAAAATACTGTCTCTGTATTTCAAGATGCAGATGTATGCCGTAAATACCTGTAATGGAAAAGACGATCAACTTCAGTGCCCCACGACATGCCCCTTTCTATCCCCTCCCATCATTAATCCCTCCTTACCGAGGCAGCAGCGTACTGCGTTATATTTTAATGTACAGCATGTGCCATACCTGAAGCTGACATCCCCGCCTCACGTCTCACATCTGTAATTAATACACTTGCCTGAGCATATTCAGAATTCAAATGCAACGCTAGAGTTACTGTGAGCGTTGCGGGAAGGCAGCACTGCAATCAGGTTCTGTAGAAACCAGTTCTCTTCCTCCTGACATTTTCTACAGGACTCAGAAGGTTTCTGCTTCACAGAAATCTCTATTTTATTGTAACATCCTGATTCCATGCACTTACGCGTAGCATGTTTTGACGCGCCTTTTTTCTTCATGAAAAACTGTTTTCATATGTTTAATGAATAATGAAACATAAAAATATAACAATTAATTTTGTAGTGAGATTTCCCTCCCTAAATTAAACAACCTAATTACTCCCTACTCTCATTAAATAAGTCACTTTTATTAGGCTATATTATAATATATCTAATGTAACTTATCTCCCAACTATTCTGAACCCAATTACAAAAAAATGGTACCACCTTTATTGCATTCAGCCCAAATTATGCCATTATATGCCTGGCTGCTGAGAATGATTTTATAATAGATAAAGATAGGTCACAAGAATGGAAATCAACATCGATATTCAGCAGTAATTCTGGCTAAGCAATCCTAGACCTTTAACAGCGTGGGCTGAACCAGGGGGAGATCTGTTGACCACCTTGACCACCTACTCCTGACCTTTTCTAGATGCATGTATTTTGCACAACGAATCATAGATCGTTAAGGTTGGAAAGTCCTCCAAGGTCATCCAGTCCGATGGTCAACAGAATATCAGCATGCCTACTAAACCACATCCTAAAGTGTCATATCTACGTGTGTTTTGAACATCTCCGGGGGTGGAGACTCCACCACTGCCCTGAGCAGACCGGTCCAGTGCTTCACTACTCTTTCAGCAAATAAATAATTCCTAATATCCAGTTTAAACCTCCCAGTTTTAAACTTGAGGACATTTCCTCTAATCTTGTCACAGAAGGTACGTAATTTCCTAGAAGTTAACACAGAAGGGCAATGGCTGAACTAGAAACAAGACATTTAGACTTCTCACTCTCACTTTTCACATAAATTTATTAGCCAGTGAAATAATTTGGCTAAAGCGGAACTATACATGACAGAAGAGAAACATTCAGCGAAAAAGTCCTAAGGGTCAGATTTTCTGCTGATACACAGTAGCGCCGTTTTACTGACATCCAAGTAAACCCCCAAACAGACAGAACAGAATCGTTAAGTCATTAAGGTTGGAAAAGACGTCTAAGCTCATCCAGTCCAACCGTCAGCCCAACACCACTGTGCCTGCTAAACCATGTCCCCAAGTGCCACATCTACACAAATTTTGAACACTTCCAGGGATGGAGATTCCACCGCTTCCCTGGGCAGCCTGGTCCATGGCCACACTCGAGAACTGCAGGTTTATAGAAAAGGGCAGCTTGCCCGAGTACTGCAAAGGAACCATCACCGAAGTGGTTTTTCAGGAGTTACTACAGGAATGAGGAGAGACATGAAGCTACCAAATCATCCAGTGAGTAGACAAGGACCAACACTTCAGTCCAGGACCTTCATTTCTCCTACTGATTCTGACTGCAAACATTGTCACCATCACATGGGAAACGTTACACAATTTCCTGGGCTTCAAAGCTTAGTGGAAGGTTTCAGAATAAAGGACCTTTTCCAGTAAGATTTTGTAGCTTTATACACAAAGCAGATATATATAGATGCATTTCCAAGCTCTGGAAGTGCTTGAAGGAGTAGTTTCCAAAGCTTTTATTACTCATTAAACCACAATCTCATTTCTTGGTGTTACGGGGATTTGTACGTGTTAACAATACGATTCAGCAAGGCAGGCAGTTTTCATGAGGGGGTGGGAGAAGGCAAATGCAATCTGTCAAGTCATATATATGAGGGCTAAAATCTCAATCGAGCATTTTGAAAGCTTGTCAGGAAAATTAATTACCCTCTTGATTTAAGGAGTTCATTTTTGTCCCCACAGACAAAGGCAGCATTTAACTATTAAAAGCATATATTGGTCTGCAAATGACATCCAATTCGTAACGTAGCCAAAGGCAAAATATAGCATATTCAAAACAGAGATCCCCCAGGCACCCCATTCTTTACCCTTTCTGCATATCGTTTGGATTTTTGTCAAAATTTCCCCAACATTAAACCTTACACTCGCGCAGAAAGATGTGTCAAGGAGTTCTTCAATTCATCACTTTCATAGAATCGGAGAATCATAGAATGGTTTAAGTCGGAAAGGACCTTAAAGCCCATCCAGCCCCACGCCCTGCCACGGGCAGGGACAACTCCCACTGGGTCAGGGGCTCCAAGCCCCATCCAACGTGGCCTGGAACCCCTCCAGGGATGGGGCAGCCACCACTGCTCTGGGCAACCTGGGCCAGGGCCTTCCCACCCTCATAGGAAAACATTTCTTCCAAAGATCTCATTAAAATCTTCCCTCCTTCAGCTGAAAACCATCCCCCCTCATCCTACCCCTGCACTCCTTGATCAAGAGCCCCTCCCCAGCTTTTCTGCAGTGCCTTTCAGCACTGGAAGCTGCTCTAAGGTGTCCCAAGAGCCTTCTCTTCTCCAGGCTGAACAACCCCAACTCTCTCAGCCTGTCCTCCTCCGGGCAATGCTCCAGCCCTCTAGCTCTCTGATCATAGGAATGTTCTCACAGCAGCGCTAAGCCAGCAGACCTCCAGACATTTAACTCTTCTTCTTCATGGTATTTTTACTGTATAATGCAAGGAGAGTATCAACAATTGTTCTTCAAGCTGCCTGGAAGTACTACATCCGGTACAACATTCGTCACCGTTTCCTAATGTCTATGTGGTCGGATGTGCAGAAAACCATTTGAAATTTAGGGGATTTATTCTTAATATCTTCCCCCCTCCCCATATGATTAATACTAGTTTACACTCCATTAAAAAATTAAGCCATAAAACTGCCTTAATGCCGATGATACGGTCTTCGGTTGTACAAGACAGTAAGCAAAAGACCCAGCTAATTTTATTACCAAGATTGATTTCTTGTCACCATATTAGCTTTACACGTGTAAACCACCGCATACTGGGTTTACCCTGTCAGCTAAGAAGCGGAAACAGAAGCGCCTGGAGACAGCCTGGCAGAAAAGAAGGGGATTAAAATAAACCAAAATGGGGCTTTGGCAGGAGGGGGCAGCAGAAGAAGGGTGGCAGGGGAAGCAATATTTCTGAGTCACCAAATGACCTGGTTTAAAAACAGCAACAAAATCTAACATGAGAAGGAAGAGGAACAGGTGGTGATCTCTCCTCTTTGGTGACCAATAACAGGACCCAAGGGAATGGCAAGAAGATATGCCAGGGGAGCGTTAGGTTGGACGTTAGGGAAAAGTTCTTCCCCAGAGGGTGGTGGAGGACTCCCATGGCACCAGCAGTCATGGCACCAAGCTGGACAATATTCCAGAACACACTCAGCCCCATGGTGTGAGTGTTGGAGTTGTCTTGTGAAGGGACAGGAGTTGGATGTGATGATCCTTGTGGGTGCCTTCCAACTTGGGACATTCTAGGATTCTATGATTAGCAACAAAACCTCAGAGCGTACACAGAGAGTAAAAAACCCATGAGAACCCCCTGAACATTCACATGTAATACCTCCAGCAAGGCACTAGAGACCGGACAGAAGTCATCACCCACCAGTAGAGCAAGCCATGTTGGGTAACTCCTTGTTTCTGGAGCTCCTTCCTGGCCTCATCAGAAGTGTGAATTATTTGAAACTCTGGCCCCGTTTACTTTTGCATCCTATGTTTTCATTTCAGTCACGCTCCTGTTTTCCTCTCCCCACAAACCGACATGGACCAATACTACAATAAACCTACCAAGGGCAGGCAATTACCCACTTGCCAAAATGAAACTCTGGGATACCTGACGTACTGCAGGGACACTGCAGCACAAAATAGAATGAATCATGTGTGTCCACTGAAATTAAAGCAAATACAATACAGTCTAAGTAGAGCCATTCATCACTCCGAGGGCCAAAGGGACTGTCATATTGTACAATACACCGGCAGCGTTCTGAATAGAACATTTTCTCGTAACTCAGAATGGACAGGGAGACATAATGCAGTGGTTACGGCAACAAAAGACAGTGAAGCCACTGACCTACAGAAACAGATCAGACAGGGAGTTTTGGCATTATTTACAAATAATGTGAATAGTTTTGCAGCACTTGGCACATGACCACATCTATTGCAACATCAGTTATAAGATGATCAAAGTACCTCTTGAACGCTTCGGGTTGCAAAGGGACCTTCACAGGTCATCCAGTCCAACCCCCCTGTAGGAGGAGGGACATCTTTAACCAGGTGAGGTTGTTCAGAGCCCCATCCAACCTCACTGTGAATGTTTCAAGGGATGGGGCTTCCACTGCCTCCCTGGGAACCCCGTGCCAGGGTTTTTTCACCCTCAGCACAAAAAAATTCTTCTTTACATCCAGTCTAAATCTGCCTTTAGTTTAAACTGTTACTTCTTGTCTGTCTCAACAGGCTTTGCTAAAAAGTCTGTCCCAAGCTTTTCTGTAGCCCTTTTCACTACTGGAAGCTGCTCTGAGGTCTCTGTGGAGCCTTCTCTTCTCCAGGCTGAACAACCCCAACTCTCTCAGCCTGTCCTTGTAGGAGAGGTCCTCCAACCCTCAGATCATCTTTGTGGCCTCCTCTGGACTCGCTCTAACAGATCCGTGTCCTTCTTGTGATGCACCAACACAAACGATCATTCCTGACAGAGAGATTCTTTCAGGCTAATGATTCGACTGAAGAAGGCAGAAAGCAGTGGGAGACTGGTGAAGCAGCAGCCGTCTGCGTGATGAACTGTCAGCTCCAACCACTGCCCAAATGCCACTTCAGGCTTTTTTTTCAGCCAGAATGTTGAACGGCATTTTGAAAGAGCAATAAGGGTTATTTTGCAAATTACCATGGAAAATCTGCAAGCAGGTGAGGAGAAGGCAGAAAAGTGCCTGTAAATTTAACATAAAGAAACAAACACAATTACCCAAGACAGAGGCATTCAAATTGCTGCAATACTTCTTAAATGCATAACAACGATCTTAATCACTTCAAGTCCAGTGCAGTTGGATAATGAACACCTCCTGCAATGTGCTGAGCACCCTCATCACTTCACGATAGCAACATGAATTGTTCCTAACCGCTGCCAATTTACACTGTTGGTAGGAGGTGAGTTACCTGCTTCTCATTCTGTCCGTGCTAACTGATCTTTTGGAAATGTTCTTGCTCAAGCTGTCCCCGGCCAGATTGCAGCTATTCTGCTCACAGGTCTGTCCTACCACGAATGCCTTTTCTGGGTACAATAAATTGCAAATAAATAAAACCACCAAAACTACCATCCTCATTCCAAATTCTTCCTCAACAATCTCCAAGAAAATCTCCTTTCCAGCAAATTTCCTTAAGGGGTGATTTTATAGTATCTGAAATGAGGACCCGTTACACAACGCTCCCTCTGATCTACGAGACACAGAAGATTTCCCACAATGACCTCAGTAAGGGCTGATACTCTGCACAAAATAGATTGTAGAATTGTAGAATGGTTTGAGTTGGAAGGGACCTCAAAGTCCATCCAGTTCCAACCCTGCCATGGGCAGGGACACCTCCTATTGGACCTTGAACCCCTCCAGTGATGAGGCAGCCATCACTGCTCTGGGCAACCTGGGCCAGGGCCTCCCCACCCTCACAGCAAAACATTTCTTCCTAAGATCTCATCTCAATCTCCCCTCTTTCAGCTTAAAACCATCCCACCTCATCTTGTCCCTGCGCTCCCTAATCCAGAGCCCTTCCCCAGCTTTCCTGCAGCCCCTTTCAGCACTGGAAGCTGCTCTAAGGTCTCCTCGGAGCCTTCTCTTCTCCAGGCTGAACAACCCCAACTCTCTCAACCTGTCCTCACAGCAGAGGGGCTCCAGCCTTGAGGTTTCAGACCTATTATGGCTTTGTCTCTTTGTAATGAGTCACTTCATTACTTGTCCTCCATAAAGAGGGTGGAGGTAATCACACACAACAAACCCAAACATCCTAAACCACAATGCCAGCAAGCTCCACAGGATGTTCTACTCATCTTAATTCTGTTTTCAATTTCTCTTTAAAGAAAGGAAGCCAACTTATGTCTCCGACTTTAAAATGTGCATAAATAGCCTGAAAAACCAATGAATTTTGCACTTTATAACCATTCTGCACTGAATATGGATCTTTTTTAAGAATCCAAGGGAGAAAAACAATTGATAATTTTATAACATTTTGGAAAATGAGAAACCTTCCTCTTCCAGTCCCTGCAATGAGGTGGAGGCTGGTGGTTATGGGAGGCATAAATGATAGGATCAGGCAGTTTCTTCTGTCTCATGAGAAAAAGGTAACTATGGAGATAGTCAGCAAAATCATCAGCATAACTGGTTTCATTAGTGCCTGGTACAGAGCATGCAGACCTTGGGCAGATTCAGTAACCTTTTTCCTTCTCTTAATTATTGAGAGAACACGGCTTTTATCTGGAACTGCTAAACTGAGGGTGGCAGTTTGGGTTTTACACTATGCACTTGAAAGAAAAAATATTAAAAATACCCCTGGCTCTGAAAAGCCTTCGCACTGAGAGAGGATGAGCACACGGTTAGGGAACATTTTTATGTCAGAACATACAATTTCATTAAAATTGAGAACATTTCATGGAAATATGTCTGTACCAGCAGAGTGACCTCCTAAGTCAAAATGTTTTGGTTGAGGTTTCCTATTCCATTCTGAGAAAATCTGGACATTTGGATTTGTTGAGCTGAAGTAGTTTGGTTTTAGCATTTACAATTCATTCATGTCAGTATTTATATTCTATGAAAACATCAGTTTGATTAGGTGGGATTTTACTTTTCCTTTTTTTCTTTTTTTCTCCACAAAACCCAACACATATTTGGTTTGCATTCAGCTGAAAGGGATGAATTTATCTCACAGTCAAAGCAAACAAACCACCTAATTCTGTCCTGTCCTTGCAACACATGTACATAGCCTGCAGAGAATGCCAGCTATGGGACTAGATGTTCTTGGTTCTTGGGAAAGGAGGAGTGGATTTGGGTCAGTCTGTGGTGTGCTAAGTACAGAATTAAGAGACTTGCACAGAATTAAGAGACCTCAGAGCAGCTTCCAGCATGGAATGGGGCTCCAGGTAAGCCGGGGAGGGGCTCTGGATCAGGGAGGGGAGGGATAGGATGAGTAGGGATGGGTTTTGAGCTGAAAGAGGGGAGATTGAGATGAGAATTTAGAAGGAAATGTTTTGCTGTGAGGGTGGGGAGGCCCTGGCCCAGGTTGCCCAGAGCAGTGGTGGCTGCCCCATCCCTGGAGGGGTTCAAGGCCAGGTTGGATGGGGCTTGGAGCCCCTGATCCAGTGGGAGGTGACCCTGCCCACGGCAGGGAGTGGAACTGGAGGATCTTTAAGGTCCCTTCCAACCCAAATTATTCTAAGATTCACCGAAAGCAGAGCAAACATCACTATCTCAGTCCATCCTGGCAGCAGAGAGTGCCTTGGCTCCACCTTCTAGAACACCACTCACCGCAATGGAAACTGTATGAACAGTTGTTTCAGGCTGCTGTGAGTATGTGGGAACAGCTGAGTCGCAATGGCATTTCCCTTTTTCAGGACAAACCTCTCCCTGATGACTGCCGGGGATCTCACAATGTGCTCCAGGGGGTATCAGTGCAGACCCACCAGATGCTGCTTACACAGTCGTGTTCCGTTCTTTCAGATATGTCTTACAAAACTTGGAACCCCTACAATTTATTCCTTTAAGATCTGCGATAATAAAAAGGGAGTCAAACATGGAACATCCTTAAAATTAACATCCCTTCACGATCCCTTGTATCACTGTTGAGTTTGAGAAGGACGATACTGGCCATGGCAATAAGACAATGAGAGGTAGTACTGGCTTTATTGGAGAGGGAATTACAACAGGAATATTGCACAAATACTTCTCAAATTTCTAAATGGCAGTTGCTTCATTCCTGAGCATGAACATGGTCAGAAAATGTGGGGTTTTTTTCCCCCAGTGATGTGTTCTTAAACAGTAAGCAGTGATAACAAAAAAAGTACTTCTGCTGGCTTAGAAAGGGAAGCAAGGCTAAAGATAGCCTAAAAGAAACAAGATGACACAATAAAGGATAAACTTCAAAGATGCTGACAAGAATGCAAAAGAAATTTGTGCCTTTTGCTTTCACTTGCACTGTATTCCCTAGTTCAGACCATGTTTTGTATTTTGGTCTTGAAAACACAAAAACAGCAGAGAGCAGAAACCTTTTGTGGATTTTTGTTCTTCACTCCACCCACCCTCAGACTGAAACAAACAACTCCATCATCTTCAGGAAAGCAATTCAATAAACCGTAACAGAAAAGAGTTTTTGTGGCACTAACCTCACCAAACAGTGCAAAAAAACCCAATGAGAAGGCTTTGGGGAGACCTTAGAGCAGCTTTCAGTACTGAAAAGGGCACCGGGAAAGCTGGGGAGGGGCTCTTGATTGGGGAATGCAGGAATAGGATGAGTGGAAATGGTTTTCAACAGAAAGAGGGGAGATTGAGATGGAATCTTAGGAAAAAAAATTTCCTGTGATGGTGGGGAGGCCCTGGAACAAGTTGTCTGGAGCAGTGGTGGCTGCCCCATCCCTGGAGGTGTTCAAGGCCAGGTTGGATGGGGCTTGGAGCCCCTGATCCAGTGGGAGGTATCCCTGTCCATGGCAAGGGGTGGAACTGGATGGGCTTTAACGTCGCTTCCAACCCAAACCATGGCTTTAACATCCCTTCCAACCCAAACCATTGTAAGATTCTATGATACCAAAAAGTGAAAAAACCCAAAGCCCAGCCCCTGGGTCAGCCAGGCACTGCAGTCACACACACTGCCAGCGAAGAGACGTCATTTGCTAAGTGACTATTTACTTTGTCAGACAATTCGAAAACACCAGACGCACCTACCGCTGCGCTGCACTTGCCGGAGACGCGTGCCACCATTAATCCTTAATGTCAAAACAGTAGCTACTAATGAATATGAAAGGACACAGCTTCAACTACGAGAAGCCTTAAAACGTTCTTGTGCAAGAAGAGAACGGTAAATCTCTGGATAATTAAAAACTGTGAGTATTTAGCCCACACAAGAGGAATTCATTATAAACAGATAGCCACAAACAGCAAGCATCCTTCAATTCATGAAGCCCATACACAATCTTTAACAATTTTTTCATTATACCATTTTCCCCTCTTTTCCCCCACTCCTCGCAGAGATATTCTTATTGGAGGATGTCATCAGTGCTGTTTCAGATCTGTCAGAAATAATCTTCTAATCTGCCAACTTTTCACAAGGAAGAGATGAGCTCATGTACTGACTGACAAGATGTGCTGAAAAGTCTGGGCTTTCTCGAAGCCTGTTAAAAGTTTAAGTTCCCCCATTGTGTGAATACTGTCAAACTTGGCCCTGCAATTTTCATAATGACAGCTGCTGTCAGTTTAAAAGGGTAAATTATTCAGTTCAGCTGGGAATGTTGACAGTAACTCTAAAAAGGGCCTTAGCAGAGGAGAAAAGAAAAAGGTTCCAGGTATCTAAGAAAAGGTGTAGTAAATTCACCAAAACCCCTTAGAAATAGTCAATCTGAGCTATTTTGTAGTTTCCTTCCAAAAACCTGGGAAATTATTGACTTTGGCAAGAGAAGAACAACATAAAAGTAAACCACATCAGTAATAAAATTTGAGAGACCTACAGCCAAGTTTACGAAGATGTTTTGATGTCTGTTACTACACATCCTTATACCATTTATATAGAAGACCTCCCAGCTACAAGAAAGTTGGGAAGGGACGTTTTACAAGGGCATGGAGTGATAGGATAAGGGGGAATGGCTTTAATTGGAAGGCGGAAAATTTAGGTTAGACATTAGGAAGAAATTCTTCACAATGAGAGTGGTGAGGCACTGAAAGAGGTTGCCCAGGAAGCTGTGGATGACTGCTCCCTGGAGGTGTTCAAGGCCAGGTTGGATGGGACTTTGAGCAGCCTGGTTTAGTGCGATGTACCCCTGCCCAAGGCAAGGGGTCAGAACTGGGTGATCTTTAATGTCCTTTCCAACCCAAACCATTCCATGATTCTATGATTTACACGTACAGCATGCAATTTAAATCGTCCAACTCCTGTATACTTTGAATGAGAGAGCTGAAGTTATCTGACCTGTTCTTTGAAGTAATTTTTAAAGCTCCAGTAGGTGACTATCTGCATTTCTTGAAACCTGTTTCCACTATTTCCTATTATGAAGGGATCTTACCATATCTACTTAGCAAAACCTTCTCGTCCGCCCTAGAGCAGAGCTCGCAATCCACCTTTGCGAGACACATTGTGAGATCACTCCACTTTTGAGATGGATAGAGAAAAAGACTGAAATCACAGAACCATAGAATCTCTTGGTTGGAAAAGACCTTGGAGATCATAGAGGTCAACCATACCTGTTCACTACTAAACCAGATCCCTGAGCACTTCATCTACCCGTCCTCTAAACACCTGCAGGGATGGTGACTCCACCACCTCCCTGGGAAGCTGCTCCGGTGCCCGAGTACCCTTTTGTGAAGAAATTTTTCCTAATATCTAATCTGAACATGGCCTGGTGCAACCTGAGGCCATTCATCGTTCTACGAATTCCAATGAAAATGAGGAAAACAAACAGAAAAACATGACTTCTCAGCACTGGAAAGTGCATCATTTCTGCTTTGCAAAAGCCTACTCTTCCCATTCAAGATTTTCCATCTGCTCCTTCCACAACTTGTACAAGTATAAATGATGAAAAGTAGTAGCAACAAGCAGAGAACCTGCTCTCTAACATCTACAATTGTATCTCCAGCTTCCCTCTGGAATAGGTGAACACATAGAATCATAGAATGGTTTGGGTCAGAAGGGACCTTAAAGATCATCCAGTTCCAGCAGGTAATAACTACTTTCTGCCCTTACCAGGAGACACAGCAGGACTCCAAGTCTGAAGCTTACTAGAACATTTCAACTGCGAAATGCCTGTCGGAATAGATGCAGAGTATTTGCCATGTGCTGTTAATATATTTTTTGTTCCAAGCTGTCAAAATAAAAAAAAATATATATAAACCGAGGGTGATGTGGCTCTTTGAAAAACTGGGGGTTGTTTAAACTGAAATGCACTAAGTCAGTCTGGAATAAGATAAATAAATATCATTACTATACATCACCCTGAATAAAGCACTATCTAAATCCATTACAACTTGCACCATCTATTCTCAATTACCACAGACACTGTGATACTTGTACATGAGCTAACAGAAACATTAAATTAACTATGAAGTGATACAATCTCCCTCGGTAATCGTAGTCATCATCTTTCTACTCTCTAAAGAAACAAGTCTTGCTGGCTGTAATTGCTTGAGAGTTCAGAGCATCTCTGCTCACCTGTGTTCCTGCTAATTCCACGCTCCGATATCCATGTCTCAGCAGATCCATCTACTTATTTGGAAATAGGATTTCAGCCTCTATAAGAAGATAAATTCTATGCTCTGCACATACTTGCAGAAACAGGCACTCTGCTTGTTTCCTAAGGGTACGAGAGGCTAATCGATGCTTCATTTCTTGGGGCTAAGGAGAGGTTGAACACTTACAGACTTATGGGGGTTCATCTTCATCTCTCCCTCCTACAGTCATATTTTAAAGCTCGACTGCTGCACACGTAGATAGATCCAGAGTTATGTGGGTTCAGCTCTGAAAGAAATGCATCTATGAAAGCAAAACGGTTAATGAATACCCTCCAGTTGTCTGTAGCCTTTTTCTACTCCTGGGTCAAACAAGTGCTCTCTGTAGAGAGATTTGTTACAAGCTGTTAGCCGTTCCCTTAAGAGATCTGCGGCACATTCTCCTTATGAAACTGCAACTCTCGTAAATCTTAGAAAAATGATTCCAAGTTCAGAAAACTTCCAGAGTAGGCTTGAGTTTAAGCTTTGTTTCTCCTTACAGCTGGTACTGAGTGGGACTATAAATTATCGAGAAGATCAGCCAGCCCACACCAGGCTGTCCAGTACAGTTTGCAGCTCAGAATGCTTCAGTGCTTCCTTCATCTTACCAAATCTTGAAACCAGCTGCTCCTAGTGCCTAACTGTGCCATTCACATTAAATAGTGATGACGGTGAGATTTTGCTCCCAAATTCACTTTAAAATTGATACCGATAAAGCTGCGCTTCATATACAAAATAATTTTTAGCAAGTAAAGCATCCCTCTATATATCTCTGGATAATGTGTCTTCTTCATAGATACTTAACAGTTACATTTAAACTTACTTCAATCACATTTATACAAACAGGTCTTTGCCACATGAGGCAACAAGGCCAACCAAGTAGTCTGGAAACAACAAACCAGAAAATAAAGCTTCTGCCATTAACCCGCTGTCTTAACGACATGGAAAGGATGCATCCCTACAGCAAGGAGGAATTGGGTTCAGCATGCCTAAACTGTGGCAACAGGGTTGTGAAGAGACAATTCATAGAAAGGTTTGGGTTGGAAGGGCCCTCAAAGCCCATCCAGCTCCAATCCCACTGGATCAGGGGTTCCGAGTCCCATCCAACCTGTCCTTGAACCCCTCCAGGAATGGGACAACCACTACTGCTCTGGGCAACCTGGGCCAGGACCTCCCCACCCTCACAGGGAAACATTTCTTCCTAAGATCAAATCTCCCCTCTTTCAGCTTAAAACCATTCATCAGGACCCAATGACATTTAAGGAACTCTCACAATGCTTAAATCAGTGAACCCACGCCCGCACCGTCCTCTCTAATTCTAGCTCAGGCAGGTCAACCTGTGATGCTACCAGGTTTCACCAGAACACAACAACAGGATTTCTACCTGCAGTGTCTCCATGTGACAGCTCGGATCAAAGGCAGCTCTGCTATGGAGGCGAGGGTAGTTGAATAAAGCCAATTCAAACTTCTTCTCCTAAAAAATGGCTTAAAAATATTACAAGCAGGAAACTCTTCCCCTATTTGCAGAAGGAGCCTCTACCAGATCACAGACGAATGTTTCAGACTCCTACTTGTTATGCAAGACCACCCAAAAAAAAGACCTCAAAGATCCCTATGACCAAAAAGTCTTAAGAGATTTTTCTCTCCCGAAGAGTTTTCCAGCTGTTGCACTTGGAATTAACACTTGGAATTAACATTCCTAGTTCAAGAGGGAGAAATGATTAATTAAGAAAAAGGAGAAAGGGAAGTGGGAAGGAAAAAGGGAAGGTTTTCTGGAAAAGCAAGAACAGCCCAAACAACCAAACCCCCTCCAAATTATCCGCAGTTCTTCCTCTTGCTAGTGGTTCAGTGGCTTTAAATTATTTTCAGGTAATTAGTCAGTCCCACTGTCAAAAAGATTAAGAGATTGATCTTTGACTAGGATTAGAACAAGGCTGGTACTATTTTTTTTCTAAGCACAGTGCGTGTTTTTAGTCGAGAGCTTCCTCTTCTATTGTATCATTAAGAACAGTTCTGTTACTTTTCTTCTTTCTCAGTCCTGCAGTCCCTCCTCTTATGGACGAGCAAATGACAGTGCTACACAGAGAGCAGTTGTGGGGTACTAATGTTAAAATTATCTAAGATACCTCCAGTTCTATGTATGTAGTATTGTTGCTGAAAATAAGGAGGAGGAGCTGAGCTCAGGGGAACAGCGAGCTCCCGGTGAACCATCAGTGACCTATAAAACACAATTTAGGAAGATCTGTATTGTCAAGACTACAAAAAAGGTTGATGCTTGTATTTTGTCCATAATAACAGCAATATCTTGGGGCTGTTGCACAGCATTCTACATTGCAGAGCTGGAGAATGCAAATCTCACCCATGATGGACGCATTCCAAATACAGCCAGGCTTTCAAGATCTTTAAAGAAAGCATTATAGCTACTAATCATTTTGCAGCATCATTATACATCAGAACAAGTGATTGGGGGGGGGGGGGGACACACCAAATAAAACCCCCTCTGTACATATGCCAGTACTTTGGAGGACTGAAAAACTGATGGAAATTGAAAACTTCCCCACTGAGAAAACTAGAAGGGAATAATACAAAGTGCTAGTTTTGCAATGCCGCTTCTCCACTGCTGCTCGAGGTGTTGTATAGCGGATTTGAAGAGGTCAATGCCCTTGGCCTCAGTTCTTTTCTTGGAATCTACTGTTTTCCAAACAAGAGTAGATGTGATCTCCGCTAAGCGCCTAACTCCTTCTTGGTGCTCCATCAGCACCACAAAGCAGAACGGTTACAACGACACACACCTTAAATGAAGGAACCCGGCAGTGGGCACGGAGGGGCAGTGATAAGCATCATACCTTTTCATTCACAAGGCTGCCTTTTAATTTCCCCCATCTACAGCCTTGGCTCCTCTGCTCTCTCTCTCTGTATTTATATCTCACCAAGTTAGATCAGTTTGCGCTCAGTACTGCTTTTTCCCTTTTGCAACATCCGCTCTACAATGGGGTCATCAAGACCATGAGGTTCCAAACAGAGCCTCCTGGAGCAGTCCTACACCCCAGGCTAGGCTACATTATCTACTCCACTGCAGATTAGATGCTTCAGCTCTTGATTTTATTTTGGTATCATTTTCTTTATTGCTTTTAAGCACCCTAAGATATTTAGCTAAGATATTTAGCGTTTCGTTCTCCATCATTTCAGTGTTTCGTAGCAAATAACTTCATTTAAGTGCAATTTTAAAAGTGTCTTCAGCATCATTTTAGTTGTATTTCTATCTGGTCAGAAGTACAAACCAAACAGTCTTATCTTAGTAGGTTTAGTAGGCATGGTGCTGCTGGGCTGATGGTTGGACTGGAAGATCTTAGAGGTCTTTTAAAACCGTAATGATTCTATGATTCTATGAAATGAGCAGAAAACACCAGGAAATGGGCTACTTTTTTTTTTTAAATCAATAAAGTTGCAATAACTGAATTTATACCAAATGCATAGCCACGTGTCACGTTCCAACTTCTCTCTCAAAAAGCTTTTGACTAATTTTACAGCTGGAGAAGAGACAAGAAACCCCGGCACTCCTGCCACCAATGATTCCAGCACCTGAGCGCACAGCTTCTTGCCAGATGTTTTGCAGTGTATGCTAGAAAATTGTGGCACGGAGGAACGCAGCCAGCTCGCTGCCACCTTGTAGAGTTCCACAGCGAGTCTCTCCTACTGAGTTTGCTCTTACCAAGTAAGATTCACTACCACGTACAAGACTTCAATGCAAGATTATAAGTTTATGGTGTTAAACATGGCCCATGTGATCCTGGATGAAATGGATGAAATCCAACTTTCCTAAGCACTTACTGTAATTAAAAATTCTGATTAGGCCAAAAATCTAGCTGATTGCTACACAGGCGTCTTTATAAAGAGATCAGAAAGGACATGGCCTAAAGGCAACCCTCACCCCAGCCCTCAGCAGAACAGAAAATTACAAAAATCAGTTCCATTTGCTTCCATCTGGAAGATTCATTTACTTTTGTCACAGCATTTGCGCAAAGCCTCTGGCTTCTAGCTCAGAATTTCTCAGAACTGTATTTTGTATTTTTCTTAATTCTCAACTTCCAGAAGGGGGAAGGAATCCTTGGTTGCTCTCACCGAGTCTGTGTATTCTTTTCCTCCAGTTTCACCATAATAATGGTTGTCTTTATGTGGGTAAGAACAGAAGGATCAGAATGTGGATTCTTGAGTTCAATCCCTGACTGTCGTCTGTGCATCACATGAGCTGAATCATAGCATCATAGAATGGTTTGTGCTGGAAGAGACCTCAAAGCCCATCCAGTTCCAACCCCCTGCCATGGGTCAGGTTGCTCCAAGCCCCATCCAACCTGGCCTTCAACCCCTCCAGGGGTGGAGCAGCCACCGCTTCCCTGGGCAACCTGGGCCAGGGCCTCCCCACCCTTGCAAGAAAACATTTCTTCCTGAGATCTACTCTATGAACATTTCATTTAGAGCAAGATTTGCTAAAAAACATTTACATTTGACTTCCATCTGCTCTAATTCAAGGCACAGAGAATGGTAATTGCCAACTGCAGTCAGCGGAGAGCTAGATCAACAAAGAGGGATTTTGGAAATCCCATACTCAATGTATGCACTGTCATGCCTTGCCATCTCATGGAGGTGTTGAGAAGATTTAATTAACGCTGATACAACTATGAGGTCCCAGTTGCGAACAAAAAGCAGTAGATCAAGGCAAAAATTTGTTAATTAAAGGCCTTCTATTTATACAGCTTTCAAAAATTTGTCCTCAAAAGGGGACAAAACCCAAAAAGTAAAGCATTTTTGTGATGAACTTTCGCTGTTGACTACTATGAAGTTCTTCACCCGTGTTAGCTTTTCCCATTGTTGCTGAAATACAATTGACTATTAGATTATTACATCAACACAGATAAACACTTTGTAACGGATCTATGGACAATCAAAAAAAAAAAAAAAAGGAACAAATTAACAAGGATAAAATTTTGATTGCAGTGGGAAAAGAACAGATACATTTTGAACAGAACTATTTTTAATAGCAAGCAGAGCGGTCTGAGATTGATGACAGCGGCCAGGTCCACTGCAGCGTGCTGTAAGAGTAAGTTCTATGCTGGCAGAGCTGTGCGAAATAGTCAAGTTCAATAACACCTTTTTCGGCCCTCTCACTTTGTGTAATTTGTGCAGATCACATGGCGGAGGAAGCAGACGGTCTCCTGAGTACGAGATAAATATGCTGAGAGATTTTAACTTCCTCAAAAAGTCTATGCTGTCCCTTAGCTCAGTAAGCAAGTTAACAGCAACTAACCTTAAAAGAGCTATCATTGCACCCTTGATGAGGTCCCCAGTGCGGCGACAGACCTGTGATCATCTCACAAGGCAAACGATAAGCAGAGGCTATGAAAAAGGCATGCGTGAAACTCATACACGATACTGGAAGCAGACAACTCAACAGCCGTCCTAGTTTTACAGCAGGACATAGAAACCTCCAGCAAAAGAACAGATTCACAGGCTCCTCACAGACAAAAGGTAACAATTGTCCCCATTCCACCCCAGCCCTCAAATTCCACTCCGGAGTAGCGAGTGCGTGCGCACATCTCAAAGAGGAAGAAGCGCAGAAAAAAGCCCAGTGTGCCTCAATGGAAGAGAGATTTTAAGTGAGACAATTTCATTCACTAAAATTATATGCAATGCATAATCTTTCCTCTACTGTTGGTCTCTTGAGGATAGAGATATTCATTGAAACCTACCCTGCAGCATCTGAGTGCTGAAATCCCACCGAAGTCATTGGGCGGCAATGAGCAACCACAGGATCAGCGACTGTTTGTTAGCATTTGTGTTTCCTTTGAAGCATCAAGACTGATATATGCGTATCTCAAAATATTATACAGAAGCATTGATGCCAAAAGCAAAGTTTCAAAGCCATACATTGATTCGAAATGTCTCTCTTTGAGATATCAAACGTAAAACACTTATTTCCAAAATAAATATAAATATTTCCAAAGATTGAACCATTCCCTAACAGGTCGTTACAGACGTTTATTTAATTTGCAAGCCAGGATAAGACAGTTCCACAGTGAAACACAAGCTATAACCAGTTCTAAGGTAAAAGAGGGGAGATTTAAAAGAAATTTTAGAAATAAATGTTTTGTTGTGAGGGTGGGGAGGCCCTGGCCCAGGTTGCCCAGAGCAGTGGTGGTTGCCCCATCCCTGGAGGGGTTCCAGGCCAGGTTGGATGGGGCTTGGAGCCCCTGATCCAGTGGGAGGTGTCCCTGCCCATGGCAGGGGGTGGAACTCTGAGAACTTTAAGGTCATTCTGTGGTGTGAGAGATTCAGGCACTGCCCACACCGACCAACGGCAGAACCAGGAGCACTTCTTCTTTTGAGCTCTACAAGGACATTTGTAAAACAGGAGTGAATTCTTGGCAAACATCTATGCTTTGGTATTTCACTCAAAGAAATGGAATAGAAATGGCTTGTCAAACACCATTTACCAGTAAGAAAAAATATTGCAGTTCATACAGTTACAAAAGCAGTTGATTTGCAATGTGGAATAAATTTATGCAGGCACACAAGGATTTGCAAAGTATCTGCTGAAGCACTTGGATGCTTTGAGTGTCACAGTGATAAGTGCTACAGAAAGTAAATAAATGTTTAGCAAGAAGCTAGATAAGATAGACCCTAAACCAACTGCTGAAGTTGCAGAAAGCCTGTGGCTACTCTGCAATTCCTAAATCAGTAGGACAGGATTCAGGGCTTTAGTCATCCGCACAGAACCACAGAATGGTTTGGGTTGGAAGGGACCTTAAAACCCATTCAGTTCCACCCCTGCCATGGGACACCTCCCACTGGATCAGGGGCTCCAAGCCCCATCCAACCTGGCCTGGAACCCCTCCAGGGATGGGGCAGCCACCGCTGCTCTGGGCAACCTGGGCCAGGCGCTCCCCACCTTCACCATTAATAATTTCTTCCTAAGGTCTAATCTAAATGGTTGGTCTTTCAATTTAAAGCCATTCCTCCTCATCTTATCACTGTGCCTTTGTAAAAAGTCCCTTCCCAGCTTTCTTGTAGGCCTTCTCCGGGTACTGGAAGGCTGCTCTAGGGTCTTCCTTACAGACATGCATGCTCCTCCTCCCCCTGCGTTCCTGCCAGTGCTCTCCTTTTCGATGGCCCCGGGCATCCCACCGAACAGCAGGCTCCCGCCGCGCACTGCAGCTTTAGTCTTATTGACTCCCTCCATCCACATCCTCCAGACACTGACTTTCAGAAAGAAGCACACAATGCTTTGGAGAGGCAGACACTTCCGTGCAAAGGCAACTCTTGCCCTACCAAGGGCTGAAAAGTCTTAACACCAAAGCCACGCTGCACACTTTCCATTTTATATACTGATTCCAACCCCAAGGTGTAGGCATTTTTGTTGGTGATAATTTTTTTTTCTTAACAAAGTGCACTGTTCCCCAAAATTGTTTCCACTTATCCTTTAGACAGTTTAAAAGCATAGATGCAAAATGCATTTTGGATACACAGGCACAGACTGGAAGCCTTGCTAGCGTCCTCCTTTATTCGGTGAGAACAAAGCAAGTGCTATTTAAGCTGCAACTTCAATAAAAAGAAAAAAAAAAAAGAAATGCTATTAAAGTTAGCGGGATAAAACCTTCTGTGAGGGCTTGACAGCTGAGAGGAATAATGTACATTGGCTCAGGGTAATGGAAATAATTAAAGGGGGAAAACATTAGAAGGCAATACTGCTGTAAGTGAAACTCTGGATGCGTCAGTAAGAAACTGTATATGTCAAAAACCTCATTCAGGCCTTGCTCAGAGCTCTTGGAGGTGATGTAAGGAGCAAAGTGAAATATATTTAAAGCAATTTAAGAATCATTAGCATGGTGTAAAAGTCTGCATTAAATTAAGCATCATTATCCATGCCAGAAGCCCCCGAAAAAAAGTTATATTTGATACGTGACTGACAATGAAAGCAATTGGTCTACCGGTCATGGAAAGAGATGAAGGAGCAACAGTCTCAGCTTGTGTTACTACATTCTGTGTGAAGAGATGCCAAGGCACGTTGAGTGGCACTGAAAGTGGAGTAAAAGGATTAGGAAGACTGAAACGAAAAGGAAAAAGCAAACAGAATGCTCTCCTCTAGCTCTCTTCTCATTCTCTCTCCTCTCCCGTCTCTGCTGATCACCGAGATGTTACAAGGAGCCGAGACCCTGATAAGCACGTGGAGAAAGGTGGTGGGAAATGACGTTCTGCTTTTCCTGACGATGGGGAACAGCTGAATGCCTGTGCTCGTAGGCACACAAAGCTGGGTAGGTGTGCAGCCCATCGCCACCCATGCCCAGCACACGGTACGTGTCCACTGCTGTTATCACCATGTCACACAGGTACTTTCATTCCTAAACCAAAGTAGAAGAGAAATCACCATTTGAACAACTATTTCTTCATTATTGTGAAGATACCACGGATGACGTACGCGATTTTCAACTCTTCATTTTGTGGATCTCCTACTAATTAACCTAGAGTTTCTAGAGGACATCTGGAATAAAGCACCTCTTGTCTGGCAAGGTTGCACTGTGTTGTATTTCCCTCCACGTGTTGTCGTGCACAGGGGTTGTGTAGTACCAAGGCACCAAAGGGTGGAGTCAGGTGAATGAAGCACACAACCAAGGCATGGCTCTTCCCAGTTCTTGTTGCTCAGCCCAACCAAAACAACTCTACTCTGGGAAGTGAATCGGTGAAACTAGTGCCCACACACCCCCCAAACGGAACTAGATTTTCAACTTTTCCCAATGCCAAAGAAGCAAAACACACATGGAAGAGACACTGCCAGGTTTCTTTCAGAGCGTGACACCTCTTCCAGACTAGTTTATTATTTAATACATTGAAACCTCATGCTTGAACAGCATTTAGCCTTGGGACATCATCGAAGCAAGAAGAAGAATTAAAATTGGAAAACAAAGAGGAAAAATGAAGATTAAATTTATCAACTAATATTAGAGGTTTGACAAAAGTTTCTGACCCAAAACCCAATATTAAGTAATATTTTTTTCCTCTGAAAGATTGAATAGGGCAAGTTGAAGTGACACTTAGGAGTGGGAATAGATTGCTGTGCAATACAACGTGACATAGAGAACACCAAGGGTTGCTGTTTTAGTCACTTACTGTGATTAACAATGGTGTCCACAAACATTGAAACTTAATTAACATTTTTAAATTGTGCTTTGACATTTGTAGCTCTTCCTATAAAAGCGCTTGTGCAGCTGTGTCATTAAAAGAGAGAAGCTTCACAGCTTTAACTGTCTGAGCTGCTCACCCATTGGAGGCTGTTTGTGTTTTTAGACTTCTGACAAGAGGAAAACAGTGAATCCAGATGAAACTTTCTGAACATCAGCGACACACATCAGCCTTTAAAGAACTTGCTATAGCTACTGAGGCAATCTCCTGACTGGTATTGGAGCCCTTCTTCTGAAACTGGATTATATCACATAAATTGTGGTATTAACTTTGGTAAAAGAGTTTAAATGTCTTTCAACACCAGAGTACAGTGAGTTTGACCTTCATGAACTGAACACATACATGATTTGGTAAAAAGAAGAAGGAACTGAAGCTCCTCCAAGAACTTTTTGTGTGTTGCTGTCATGAAATTTCAAAAGTAATTTCCCAATTAAAGCAGAAGCACCAAAGATGACAGAAGAATGGGACATAAAAGTTTCTTCTTCTTGTGAAAGGGCACGCAACCAACTCTTGTTCCTCTCCTCTTTGATGCCAGTAACGCCCAATTCAATGTACGGATTTTTGTAGGCAGGAGCCTTAGGAACAATCCCACTGGACAAGAAGAAATGTTCAACTGAGCACACTTTTTCCTTGCTGACTCAGGAATTCCCAAGTAAAAACCAAGACATTCACTCTGTGACCTAAATTCATGCATCTGTAGCGGAGTTTTTTGTAGTTTTCTGCAGAAATTCATAGAAATGTAGGATGGTTTGAGTCGGAAGGGACCTTAAAGCCCATCCAGTTCCAACATCCTGCCATGGGCAGGGACACCTGCTAAAAGCCCCATCCAACCTGGTGCATGGCAGCTGCAGTATGAAACTCAAAACTACACTTAACCTTGACTTGGCGGTGCTAAAGACAGAGTTCCTCATGCATTCCCAGTCTCACAACGATTTACCCTCTTTGCCAAGTCGTTCCTTGACAGTTTCACAGGTTTTTATTCCAAGGAGGGTCAGTACTTCTCCCTGTTGATTTCCTTTCTTTGGGTATGAAAAAATAGAACAGAAAGATGTAGACACTAGAAAAGATGGAAATTTAATTTTCTGAAGAGGGAATTACAATTCTGTTAAAACCGTAAAGTAAAGATATAGCTGCTATCTGTTATAGATGGAAAAGTAAGGGAATGAAAGAAAGCTTGTGAGGAAAAGCATTTTTTCTGAATTCCAGTGGAAATTCATAGTCCCTGAAAGTCTCTTGCATGCAATAGAAAATGTCTCATCTCCTTTACAGTGGGAACTCAATGAGATTTAATAAAACTCACTGGGCACAGGGATTCTAAATAGCTGGAGCTGCGCAGGTACACAGTGCAGCGTGTGCATGCACCAACAAAGCCATGCTGCAGGAAACAACTGACATTCATTCTAGTGACTATTTAACAGCTTCATTTAGAAAGCGGAGCTATTATACCTTTTATATGTGTGCTAGGTGTCAAGACACAATCATGTATCAATCTATTCAAATCAAACCTAAACCAGAGCCTCTTACATAAATACACAATACAATTAGAAGGAAATGGTCATCTCAATATTGCCACTTTAATGAGAGCTGCCTCTATGAAATGACTATATTCATTTAATTAAAAAGCCCATTATGGATCCTATTCAAAATGCTGTTCAGTGAACTCTTTCATATAAATCTAATTTGCTTTTGTAGAATGTTAGGGGTATTACGTTTATTTGTCCAAACACGTCTGGAAGAACAAAGTCCTAGGAAAATACAGGCAGCCCCTCATGAAAGGGTGTTAAAAGAGCAAGACGTGAACAGGAACACCAAAGACTCATATTCAGAAGCAGGATGGACATAGTAGTTTCCAACCAGTTCCTTTCCCAGAGTCCCTGTGTCACTCCTGCGTCAGGGACAGCTCAACTGTGTACGCAGCATCACCACACACTTGAGTCAGACCGCTCGAGAAGCAGCCGTGCCACTCTGCAGCCGAGGGAGGAACGTCAGAGGGATGAGCTGCAACCACTGCAGCAGTCACCCCCTGCACGCCAGCCCCGCTCGATAGTAAATTCAAATGCACAAAGAGGTATTTATCATCCTGGGTTACTCCCATGCAAAACAGACATAATGCAAAATGCAGCAGGACAGAATTAAGGATGGATACAACAGGAAAGGACATTTCTCAACAGCTGTGTACTCTGGTTTTGGTCTTCACTGAAAAAATAGTAAGTGTTGAAGCTGAAAGATACTAAAGGACATCTCTGAAAACCTGGGCGCAAAGCACTGTAATTTTTATCTGGCTACTGTCAGCCAGGTCCAAAATGTCTGCTTTGAAAAGGCACTGCAGGGGTAAGAAGCTGTTTGGGTTTTATCTCCCTTACCTCAGAGGCACAAATAACAGGGAATAAGACCATCTTCAATATGCAGAATCACTACTTCATCAGCCAAGGAAGCTCCAGAAAGGTAACCCCAATAGAGAGGTATCTGTAAGATATTTGTCCTTGCTAAAAGGAAGAACATCTTCAGCTCAACATCGTATCCTAGCTGACCTAGCCTTAAGAAATCAGCCACCACACAGATTTAATGGAATCATAGAATGGGTTGGGTTGGAAGGGACCTCAAAGCCCATCCAATTCCAACCCTCTGCCATGGGCAGAGACACCTCCCACTGGATCAGGGGCTCCAAGCCCCATCCAACCTGGCCTTGAACCCCTCCAGGGATGGGGCAGCCACAACTTCTCAGGGAACCTGTTCCAGGGCCTCCTCACCCTCATCAGGAAGATTTTCTTCCTAATGTCTAACCTAAATTTTCCCCCTTCCAATTTAAAGCCATTCCCCTTCATCCTATCAGTATGTTGGGACCCTTGTTTTGGATACTGTATCTGAGTTCAACAGGAACATAGAAAAGTTATGGCCAACGTGTTAAAGAGGTACTCAGCTCCATGGCTGAACTGTAGTCTCAAACATTAAATTTGGGTCCAGACGTTGCAACACTTAAATTATTTATGCGATTGCTGATGTTAAGACCCAGCATTTAAAACAAATGCCTTATGCCCCAGACTTTGGCACACACATTTACTGCTAATGAAGGCATGTAATGCTGATGACCTCCATTCCGGATTTCAGCTACACTTAAAATTTAGTACACTGGAGACTGAAAATCATGGGCTCCCTGTATTTACATCCCATGCAATCCTCTTGAAATTAATAGAGCTTTGAGGCATACAGAGCAGGCAATTTGGCCCAGAGTAAGCAGAAGGCACACTTTCAGCTTTTAGCGCAGATTATGGCACATTTTAAGCTGTCAAGCATCTCTGATAAAAGCAGGCGAAAAGAGAGACAAGCCAGCTATGCTGCCCTTTAGTACTTCACATTTTGCAGTGTTATGAGTTTCCATAGGCCCTCAGAAAACAGGATTTTAGGAGAGCTTCATTAGTCATAACGTCTCTTTCTTGTCACTGCAATTATGTTCTACCAGATGTTGCTAAGTGTTTTGGATAGTCTTCTTTAACCTACAAGTCTGCATTGTTGGCCACCACCACACCAGCTCAGGATCTTCTTATATGTGACACGGGCATCAATGAGGTTAATGTGAGGTCTCGTGGATCTTTCTGTTTGGGTGTTGCTACTGAACAAGATTTGGCACTTTTCTGAAAGTAAAAAAAAAGACACAGGGAATACAAAATAGTGATGTAAAGGGTCTTTCTGAATGGAAGCCTTTGTTAGAATGAAATGTTTGATCATCATTAGCAAATGCAGCCCAAGTCTAGATATGCCCAGTTTGTTTTGGAAGCTCATTTTCTGACCTCTTGAATAACAATACTTTGTCCTATGTTAAAAATGAAAAAAACTAGGAATAATAATGTAATTGTTTTAAAGAAATTAAGAGCTTCATTTTAATCTCACGCAGCCTTCACATTACCAGCATTATACGCCGAATACATGAGCACAACATGTCTGTGGTGCTAATTTAATCCAGACAAGCAAGAGTGGGAAAATTTCAGACTACAATTGAGTAAGTTGCTCCAGGTTTTAGTTTTCCTCAAGTGTTCAGGACACAAGTGATCTCCCTACTTACTCAAGAACAGATGGAAAAGAGTAGTATTCCCTACTTGACTTGCCTAACCATTCCTGCTCTGTAAGGAAGGGAATGGAGATTCGTAACTGCAGCTCTTCTCCTGCCTTGCGATGCAGCCAGAACGAAAACTTCCTGCCTGAGGAACAGAACAAGGATAAGAACAGACCTACTGAATCAAGCCCAAAGCCAATTCAGTCAATATCCCGTCTCTGTTAGAAGAGCTACACGCTATCAAGGACTGCAAGAACACGGTAGGGATAATCTATCTTCTTGTGCCAATGCGACTCTCCGATCCGCAGCCGTTCCTTGTGCTCAGACACGCGTCAGAGATTTGCTACACAGGAACCTTCACAATTCTACAATAACAGAGTGTGTGGCACCCACGGGCATCTTTCTATAAGTTAACAGACTAAGCAGCGGAGAAAGAGAGAAAAAGACCTGGTTTTAAGCCCTTGTTAAAAGATTATATTCTTACCGATAGCAAACCTTAGCAGACAGGTGTCAATGGGCCCCATCCCACCCACTCCTTGTGTCTCGGTACAGTGAAACTGGGTAACGAAAATATGAAAGATGTGGTTTGCACTTCAGGTTTTCATTAAGACTAAACAATTCCTGTAGTCCCGAGAGCTCAATTTAGGTAGCCTCTATCTGTTATTCTGTAGTAGATGCTTAAGAAAGACAAGACATTAAATATTGCCTCATCCCTTTATGACTTTGAGAGGAACTCAAGTGCCGAGTCTGCCGTTCTGCACTTGGCAATCTTTCTTTTTGGACCCGTTTGTACTAGGATAAAAAACAAGTAGCTTCAAAATCTATCAAGTGTTTTAAGGGAGCTATTCAGAGGCGAAGAACTGTTGAATTCACAGCTGCACTTATGAGCTATCATAATATGATTCCAAAATCAACCTTCACTCAAGCAGTTGTCAGTATCAGCACTAAATGGTCTCCACGCTCCACTCAATACGGCTTGGACGTCAAATGTTTCAGAAGGAAGTAAACACTGAGAATTACTTAACAAAGCAAGACAGTAGGCAGCTTTGCTCGCCTTTTTGCCTAGAAATGTTAATCTGTCTGCAAGCAGTACTCTAATACAAAGAGAAATGAAAGATAATAATCACCGAGATTTTGTTTTCATAGCATCCTAGGATGTGCTGAGTTGTCAGGGACCCCCACGGATTGTCGAGTCCAGCTCCCGTCCCTGCACAAGACACCCCCAACTGTAGGGCTGAGGGCATTGGGCAAATGATTCTGGAATACTCTCAGGCTTGGGGCAGTCACTGTTTCCCTGGGGACCTTTTCCAGTGCTCCACTATCCTCTGGTCATTTCCTAAGGTCCAACTTAACCCCTGGCACATCTTCCTGCCATTCTTTCAGGCCCTATCTCAGCGCCTGCTCCTCCTCCTCCCCTTGTGAGGAAGCTGCAGACGGTCAGGAGGTCTCCCCTCAGTCTCTCCTCCTCACTGAACAGACCAATTTACTTCAGCTGCTCCTCATATGGCTTCCCCTCTAAACCCTTCACCAACTCCCTCCTCTGGACACTCTCCACTAGCTTTAGAGCCTTTTTATCCTGTGGTGCCCAAAACTGCACCAGTACTCAAATTGGGGCTGCACCAGTGTGGAGCAGAGAGGGGAAAATCCCCTCCCTCGCCTGGCTGGTGATGCCATGCTGGAGGCACCCCAGGACACGGTTGGCCCTCTTGGCAGCCACAGCACACTTTCTTTCTCTTATAATAACAAAGCCACAGTGAAACAGGAATGGGACACAATCATCCTTTTGTCTGTCCGTACACTAGTAAGACCATCGATGATGGCATGTAGACATTTCCAAATGAGCTCAAAGCCTCAGCTTTGACGCTGAATGACTTGTTTGAAACCTCATCTGGAATACTGAGACCTCATCTGGAATACTGAGACCTCATCTGGAATACTGTGTCCAGTTCTGGTATCCTCAACGTGAAAAGGAGATGGAGCCGTTGGAACAGGTCCAGAGAAGGGCTACAAAGATGATCCAAGGGCTGGAGCACCTCCCGTATGAGGACAGGCTGAGAGAGTTGCGGTTGTTCAGCCTGGAGAAGAGAAGGCTCAGAGGAGACCTTATAGTGACCTTCCAGTACCTGAAGGGGAGCTGGAGGAAAGTTGGGGAAGGTCTGTTCATAAAGGCTTGTGGTGATAGGACAAGGGGCAACAGGTATAAACTGGAGAGGGGCAGATTTATACTAGATATTAGGAAGAATTTCTTCACCATGAGCGTGGTGAGACACTGGCCCAGGTTGCCCAGGGAAGTTGTGGCTACCCCATCCCTGGAGGTGTTCAAGGCCAGGTTGGATGGGCATTGGGCAGCCTGAGCCAGTGGGATGTCCCTGCCCATGGCAGGGGGATTGGAACTGGATGATCTTTAAGGTCCCTTCCAACCATAACTATTCTATGATTCTATGGTTCTGACTTACGGATTGTTTTCAAGAAGGTTCAAAGCCTTGAATTTAAAAAGTCAATCAGGAGTTTAGACATGATGCTAATAAGTCAAGATTAGGGTGTGTCAATAGGTTTTGACAGAAAAGTTATTATCTGCATTATATAAACCACATAATTTCGTATGACTATTCCTTAGTACATCATTAAACTACATTGACATTTCCATTTAAACCATCTTGGATAGTGCAGTGACTATCATTTAATCTACTGCTCATCTTAATAGGGGATATACAGTAAAAGAGAAGGCAACGAGCTGCTAAAGAACCAGATCTGTCACAGTCAATATCATCCATCTGAGCATCACACAGTTCCCAGAAATTCAGGGAAGAGTTTGCTTCTGTAACAACGAAACGTGCTCCTCTCTGGAGACAGAAAAGAAGTGCAGAGAAAGAGAAGACTTCCCAGTCAGACCCCATTGCCTGGGATGAGGGACCCTGTGCTCACCAGCTGTGCTACAGCTCCTCCACAATGAACACACATCCCTTCAGTGCTCCTGCAGGGAGGGCCTTCCCTAAGCTCATCTACAGACAAGTCTACTTTTTCCAAGGACACATCCTAAACGCGTTCTTGATTAATCATAGAATGCTTTGGGTTGGAAGAGTCATCTAATCCAACACCCCTGCAATGAGCAGGATATCTTCAACTAGATCAGGTTGCTCAAAGACGCATCCAACTTGACCTTGATTGGTTCATACCCATTAACCCTCCTGTCAGCATGGGTCTGGCGGCCCTAATTAACAGGTAAGAGTGGTATGTCAGGAGGCAACAGACCTCCAGAGAACCAGCTTCCTCCCTCAGGTCATGGATATCCCAACGGTGATGCCTCAGAGGGAAAGGTTGGTAAGTGAAATAAATGGGAGAGACATTGTGCCTCCCTGATGAACTGAGAACCTCTCACATCCATTACTACACATGCACAAACACAAACAAAAGAAAGCTCAAACTTCACACCAGCTCTTGGATTACATTACAGCTTCTCCATCTCTAGAAAGAAAAGCATCACACTTGACCTCTATCACTCACAGCCTATGTGGCAATGCCGGAGCCAATTTGCAAACTTCAGCTGGTAAATGTTGGTTATTTCTGCTCAGAACAGCTGAACGGCAGTGGCAATTATAGAATTGTCACTTTAATCAACCCGAGAACGGGACAATTTCTTTTCAGTGGAGCATTAATTTCAGACAAGATAAAGTGAAACCTTAACGCAAAAAAAGGCGAAAAATTGTGGATGACCCACTAAACTCAAGCAGTTAAGGATGAAAGGTAAAATAATAGCTATCATGGGAAGCAGTGGAGATGACATACACCCTACCTGTAAGGGAATAATTAGTGAGATACAGAATGCACAGTCAGGAAAATTAAAAAAAAAAGCCAATATATCATGGCCTGTCCTGTACATGGAATTAAGTTCAGGTCCTGTAGACAACAATATGTACTCTTGTAGGGGTTCAGTTTCATAGAATGCTTAGGATTGGAAGGGACCTTAAAGCTCATCCAGTTCCAACCCCCCTCCCATAGGCAGGAACATCTCCCGCTGGATCAGAGGCTCCAAGCCCCATCCAACCTGGCCTTGAACCCCTCCAGGGACATGGTTTAAGGGAGTGTTAGGAATGGTTGGACTCGATGATCCAGTGGGTCCTTTCCAACCTGGTGCTTCTATGATTCTATGATTCTCAGCGTAACCTGAGTCATGGTTTCCCCACCCTCATTGTGAAGAATTTCTTCCTAATGTCTAACCTAAATCTTTCCCGTGCAATTTAAAGGCATGTTACTCCCCTTCCTCAATTAGGTAAGTCCTTTAAAAAAAAGAGAAACACTACTTTTCTCTTTTCTCCGAATGACTACTTAGCAATCCCTCCGGGCCATCACAGAGGATGGCAGATAACCACTTGCCAAACTATTCCTGACCAGTTGTCTTGTTTTGCATCACCTGCCTCTACTCTGCGGTACTGCAAGGACGTAAATACAGCTCTGGATAATTTGCAGACTGACAGTGAAGCTGGCAGAATGGAAGCACATGCAAGATTTACACTTGTTGGCCCCCGGTTCGCTGGTGCTGAGTGACCTTGTCTGTGTTAACTTGGAAAAGAAGACAATCGGCTACCGATACAAACCATGCTTTGCTCCTTCTGAAATAAAAAGAGAGATTCATGCTGTAGGGAAGAAATGTTTATCCTGTGGGTGAGATGGTCTGCAGCCAGCACGAGCTGTGCTCCGTGAGTCCGTGGAGGTGCTAGTTTGTCTTCAGGGGACAGGCAGACAAATTTAGAGCAACCCCTGAGCAGCCCTTGAAGCACAGAGCTAGCGTGGAGGTTATTTCAGGCAGTTCCTGAGAGCAGATCTGCTTTCTGGTCTTTCTCTTAAAAATCTAAAGACTGAGACAACAATATAATTATGCTTACGAATCAGAAACACTTAGTGCTTGAAAATGTGATGGACTAATCAAAGTAGCTGCTTTCTATGCAATTTCTGAACTTAATGATGGTTTAGAGTTAATACTAAGACATTAAAATTGATATTAAAGATTGCTGCTTTACCCTTTCTCTCTGTAGCCATTATAGTAGCCACCAGATAATAAAAATTGCTTTCACTTAGCAGGCAAAGAGAAGAAATGATAAGGTCTGGCATTACAGTAACATATTGGAAGGCACACTATCATTTTCTTCAAATATGCTTTGGGTGAATTGTTATCAGCCTCTGAGGATATGGCTCAAAACCCCACCATTCACGGGAAAAAAGGTAATAAATATCTGGCCTGAAATCATAGAGGTTGGAAAAGACCTCTAAGATCATCCAATCCAACTGTCAGCCCCACTCCATTGTGCCAACTAAACCACGTCCCAGAGCATCACGCTTTTTGAACCCCTCCAGGGATGGAGACTCCCCCACTGTCATGTCAAGGACATGAAGTGCAGATGTGGACAGCTGCAAAAAGCTGGAGCTTACAGGAGTTGTCCCACTGCAAACAGCAACACCCACATGAGCTGAGCACAGAGAAACTCAAGGAATGATGTGTGCCTCAAACCCCACAATTCTCATTTTCCTGTACAACTGTAGACATATGAAAGAAATCTCTGTTTCTTTGCATAAACAACGTGATATTGGATTCTAACATAAGATTTGCATCAGAATTTAAATAAGAGTTGCCATGCATAAATTTAGAGTTATGTTTACTAATAACAGTGGTTCTTAATTCGTCTTTTCTGTGCTTGATTGAGGTTACTCCCTCCCCTCAAGATTGCAGGAGCTTAATGCAAGAAGTAACTACTTCATCCACTTAATCTGATGAGGCGTTTGTTATAAACGGTAACTAATTCTGAATAAGGAAAATCAGAAGTCAGTAAACAGTTAACTCAAAAATCCTCAGTTCCTGGGAAAAAATACATAAAATTTTTTTCTGAGCTCTCCCAAAAATAAAGCAAAAGGCAAGACTGAAAACGTACCAAGTCTAAGCCTACATAAATCAAACTGTTGTTACGAAGATACATAGGAGGTTTAAATCTAGATCCGGTTAATAAATCCATCCCTGACCATACAAAAGGTGTCGCTCAAAACCAACGTGTTGCGATACCTCAGAATATAAAAGTTTCTTTCTAACAACACATCAGCAGACTATACCCTCAGCCCACCATCCTGAAAACAAACAGCTCATTATCAGCCTTTTCCTTATGGCTCATTAACTTTTTAAAAAGGGGAGAAGAAAACACTTAAAGACTCCTCAGTGGAGTCTGATGTACGTTACAGTAAACAGGGGTCCTTCTGTCCGGTGTCTCTGGTTTGTCCTGGATACTCCAACCCTGCATTATTCCGATGTTATGGAAGGGTTTCAGACTCATAAAACAAGACACAAGCAATAAACTGTGATTTGACTAAGCTGAATTCTTTTTCTGAAAGAAACAGCTCAGAGAATTTGAAAGAAAGGGCGAACGGTATTAAAAATGGGCTACGAGAATTGGAAGGAAGTTTGCATTTACAAAAGTGAGAAAAACAGTCCAAAGCTGAAGGAGGTGAGATTGAGATGAGATCTCAGGGAGAAACGTTTTGCTGTGAGGGTGGGGAGGCCCTGGCCCAGGTTGCCCAGAGCAGTGGTGATTGCCCCATCCCTGGAGGGGTTCCAGACCAGGTTGGATGGGGCTTGGAGCCCCTGATCCAGTGGGAGGTGTCCCTGCCCATGGAAGGGGTGGAACTGGATGGGCTTTGAGGTTCCTTCCAATCCAAACCATTCCATGATTCTATGATAACGCAGCTCTGCCCTGCAGACACTTTACTGAGGCTGCTGCTCAGATACCTCTCACTTCTCCTGAGAACAATCCATAACAGAACACTTGGTAAAGATTTTCAAACCCTTAAGTCACTTCCAATAACTAAAGAGTATTCCACCCCTTTACTTCCATGGGAATTAAGTCAATACAACAGCAGAGCTACTGGAAATTCCAGCTGGAATGGCGAGAATCTCAAAAGAAGTTTCAATGACTGGATGCGTTTCTCAGTGGCAACGTCCTTACGTGTTCCACCACTGCGGCCACAGACACAGGGGTTCCTTTTGGCTCACGACAGATGAGATGGTCAAGGATTTACCTTCTGGGAACATGGGGCGGACACGGACGAGTTCATAGTGCTTCTGATGTTACTGTACAACCCAAACGAATGAAAAGTTTGTTCACTTACGCTTCACAGAAGTACTCGAAAATGCCTAACAGAAATAACACACTTTGCCTTCTGAAACCACGTCACCCTGGACCTCAAAGCAGCCCTAACAATCATCATCGCCGGTACATCCGGGGCTTCAAAAATCGAAGCAAGCACAAAAAGTGCTGAGCTGCTGAGCAGGAAACAAAAAAAGTTAAGAGAGCTTTGTGTGTTGTGGCTACTCAAAACAGGATAATCCCTAAGGTTTCCAATGATGAAAGTGTCTCCTCCATTCCCAGACTGTACCTTGGTGAAATGTATCTTAGTGGACAGCATAAGACACGTTAATGGACAACCAAGTGCAGCGCTATTCTTGTGTTCCATGTACACCGAGGCCCAAATGTGATCTGAAGGACTCCCTCGTGTTTGAATTTATATTCAAGCTGGGGACACTGGATATTGTGTGTTGCTACACAGAGCTAAAACATTGCAATCTCTGTTTATAAATCTTTGAGAAAAATGCATTTTCCTGAGCTGCAGCTATGGCAACAAGCAACCCAATATTGAGCGGGTGGAATAGTGTCATATACACACCACTTCTTTTATTTTTTTGTTAACTTCTGAAATAATTTATTGGAAAATCCGAGGCAATTAGACTGTTGTCCATGTCCTCGCTCGATATGGATAGGTTTCATATTCTGCAACGTTGTCCAGTAAACACTAAACATTCTTTTCCTTCACTTCTCAGAGCAGTTTTATTTCATTTAAAAACAAAACAAACAAATAAAAGCCCCAACTGACAACCCCCCAAATTTCAAATTCTGAACTTCAATGAAAATCTGTGATTTCACAGTTGGCCCCACAGGTTTGAGCCCTTCCAGAAATGAAAGACTTCTACTATTTAGATGAGATCTCAGGAAGAAATGCTCTCCTGTGAGGGTGGGGAGGCCCTGGCCCAGGTTGCCCAGAGCAGTGGTGGCTGCCCCATCCCTGGAGGGGTTCAAAGCCAGGTTGGATGGGGCTTGGAGCGACCGGATCCAGTGGGAGGTATACATTGTTCTGACTGGGAAACAGCTTTGTGACATAGATGCAGCTGTTCCTGAATTATCATAGAATTGTTAGGGTTAAAAAAGACCTCTAATAACATCAAATCCAACACAACACCAACAGGCCTACTAAATCAAACCACCAAAGATGGGGATAAAGAATAACTACAGCTCTAAAATATGTCTGCTTTCATTGCTAAGTATTTGAAGTATCAAACTTTGGTTGAACTTCCCCCTGCTTACACATACTTAGGATGTTGTCATCCAAAGTTATCGCTTTACAGAGGAAAACAGCCATTGAATGGGAATAGTTTGGGTTGGAAGGGATCTCAAAGCCCATCCAGTTCCAAGCCCTCTGGACACCTCCCACTGGATCAGGGGCTCCAAGCCCCATCCAACCTGGCCTGGAACCCCTCCAGGGATGGGGCAGCCACCACTGCTCTGGGCAACCTGGGCCAGGGCCTCCCCACCCTCACAGCAAAACATTTCTTCTTAAGATCTAATGTACAAATTAAAGTACGTCCACAAAGTTTTAGTGTATAGTGCATTCGACCAAGGAGTGACATTCTGTGCTTATAGGCAAAAATCAGTCACCAGGCACATACAAGCCTCTGCACTTCAATTCCTCCTTTTGTAAAATCAGGATATAACAGTAATGGTCTCCTTTGTAAAATGCCTTGAGATCTATCAAAAAAGGTGGTATTGGCAATATTCAGTTTGAATATGAAATCCCTAAGTGCGTCTCCTGCAGTTGCAGGCAGTCATAAAGTAATTGCGAAACCATCCGCATACAAATTACCAAATAATGGACTCCAAATGCTTATATTTTCTTTTATTTACTCCTAAGGCTGCTGCAAAAAGTGCAACCTTTCTTAACTGTTTCTGATGTCAAGTACTTAACATTCGCCTTTACCCTGGTGTTTACCCAGAATGTTATTTTCACAGCTGCTGAGAACATCATTATCAAAGACACAGCCAGTCTAAATTATTAAGAAAACAGAACAATTGATGTTTCTATAATACACAGTATTCCCCATCTGAGCCTAGAAATCAATTATGGAAAACATTAGGCTTCTCTGTCTTTCCCTGGACCAGTTTCAAGATCCAGTATTTCATCATCATTTGTTCCAACATTCTAATTGTCCATTGACTTTGATTAAGCTCTTTTTAGCCTAAGCTCTTGAGCATGAAGACACTTTCTTGCCTTTGAATGCATAAAGCATCTTGCTTTGTAGGAGTTCCACCCTATTCCCTGTATTCTTTATTTTTCTTTCAGCTGAATTGGCTATTTTCTACAAGCTTCTCTCCCATGAACCCCTCATTCTCAGTCTTTATAAACAGAGGCAGGTGCTATTCTTTCTTAGGTTTATTTTCAAGGCTACAAAGTCCTCCGAGGTTGGAAGCACATCAAAACAAGGAGATGCTCAACTGCCAAACACCTGCTTTCGGGCACGACTGAAATTTTCCGCAAAGTTATCACTTCTTTGAAATTCTGGGTTGTCCAATTTGGGTGAAAATTCAATATTTTAAAAGAAAAGCACCCCAAAGAGCCAATTCACCACTAAGAGCTCCAAGCACTCATTCCACCTGGATGTCAACACAAGAGCAGTTTGAGTTGAAATAAACATTCCAAAACTCTGAGACCACCTGTGAAAATGTTGGTCTATCTTGGTTTCTGCAAAGTGCCAGATAAAAACAACATTCTTCTGCCACAGGGACTTTATGCTTCAAAACCATGTCCCCTTGCAAAAATGTCACTGTTTCCATGACAAGATGAAGACAGAAGAACTCACTGGGGATGAGGCAGCCACAAGTTCTTTACTTAACTGTTAACAGCTGATAAAGAAGGTTGACAACTACTGAACACTGAGAAACAAACTCCATATTCTGACACCACAACGGACCCCGTAAGGGTCTCCGCTGACTATCGTCTTTGAAGTCTGTTCCCAACAAAAGGAAATCACCTTTGTCCATCTCCACTGGCTCTATCAAACCTTCATCTTCACTTCCCTGGCTGAAAAACTGGATTAGAGCAATCAAAGGTAGAATTAACACTCTTGCTTAATAAAGAAAAAAAATAGGGAGGTGATTCTCCTCCTCTCCTCCACCCTCATGAGATCTCACCTGGAGCCCTGTGTTCATTTCTGGAGTCCTCGGCACAGGAAGGACATGGATCTGTTGGAGCGAGTCCAGAGGAGACCATGAAGATGAACCGAGGGCTGCAGCAACTCTGCTATGAGGACAGGCTGAGAGAGTTGGGGTTGTTCAGCCTGGAGAAGAGAAGGCTCCAAGGAGACCTTTCAGCAGCTTCCAGGACTGAAAGGGGCTGCAGGAAAGCTGGGATGGGGCTCTTGGTCAGAGAGGGCAGGGACAGCATGAGGGGGGATACTATTTTAGCTGCAAGAGGGGAGATTGAGTTGACATCTGAGGAAGAAATATTTTGCTGTGAGGGTGGGGAGGCCCTGGCCCAGGTTGCCCAGAGCAGTGGTGGCTGCCCCATCCCCGGAGGGGTTCAAGGCCAGGCTGGATGGGGCTTGGAGCCCCTGATCCAGTGGGAGGTGTCCCTGCCCATGGCAGACGGTGCAACTGGATGATATTCGATGTCCGTTCTGACTCTAAACATTCTGAATCTCGATAGGACCCTCACAGCCACCTGCCCTGTAAAATATTTCTTTTGGCCTGGACGAATAGACATAATCAAAAAAAGGTGCAAGGTACCTGTTTCCATCATCTGCTTGACCTATCTGCCTCATTTGGGAAGGTATTTAAGCACATATCTTACTCAAAGCAAACCCTTCAGGTACTATTTGTGCACGCTAAGTAACTTACCCAGAGACCATCACTCTTACCACAGTGTAATTCTTCGTTCCAAACACATTAATGCTATAAAGCTTCAGCTGGACAACTGAATTCCACCTCAGAGTGGAGAAGGAACAAAAGAGAGAAGGAAGGGAAAGTTAAAAGGATCTGTCAGGCCTGTGGGCCTCATGGGAAAAGCTTAGATTAGAGCCCAAAACTGGACTCACATGGCGCTGACACCAAAGTGCTGGAGTTCAGGATGAATATTGTTTCGCCTCCTTGAGAAACACTCCTTTTGCTGCCTGCTGCTGAGAATAAATTCTAACCGCTTGGATCAGGGCTTGTTTCAAATCATTATCAAGCAAGCAGAAAGCCCATTATCCGTTCAGACATTTGGCCTACTCTTTTTTCCGTTTTTCTTTTTCCCTTCTTAATGCTACTGCACATCAGATGATTTTATTGACTCATCCTCGTACAAAAATAAACATTCTTGGATGTTGAGAGTATATTTGAAATCAATGTCTTCCTCTACAGACGGCTGCGAATATCCACAGCTTTGGCTCATTTGGGGCCCTTACTAAACCGAAAGGTAAAACTTATTACAGACACATTGGTTGCATGAATAAAACAGAGTTTGTAGGGTCCTGCAGAGGGAACGTCCTCAGCACACGCTGGTCAAGGCACTGAAGAAGAAAGAAGAGCGTTAGGCTATTTCATCCAGACGCTTTTCTGACAAAAGGCAGAACGTGAAATGGCACAAGCAGGAACAGTGAATGGGTTATCTGAGGAGAAAGGTGTATGTGAAATGGAGCTCTTTAGTTCTCCCTTTCTCTTCATGCCTCTTTGGAGACCTACACAACACAAGCCACAAGCAAAGGTGCGCAACTCCAGTTGCAAATCCCTCATGTTTCGACCTGTTACGCTGGCTAAATTCATCTCTCACTGACTGGAGAGCAGATTTCTTGGTAAAACAAGAAATTATACTCCCCCTTCCTTATGTTGGGACCTCTCTTCTTACAGGCACTGGCACAGGTTGCCCAGAGCAGTGGTGGCTGCTCCATCCCTGGAGGTGTTCAAGGCCAGATTGGATGAGACTCTGAGCAACCTGACCCAGTGGGAAGTGTCCCAGGGAGTTGGAACTGGATGAGCTCTGAGTTCCCTTCCAACCCAAACCATTTTATGATTCTCTGATTCACTGCTTTCAACCCTTACTTGAGTGCTCGGCCCACACATGAGGCATCAGTAAATCCTGGAACATGTAGGAAAAGTATGTACCGAATAGAGGAGAATTACGTGGCAGTGATGTCCAGTTCGGTACTGCAATTTGCAGAGAATTTTGGAAAATTGGAAAAGTACAGCAAGATAGGAAAAAAAGACTGGTAGGCTTGAGAAAACATCCTTCAGCAAGAGACCTTAAGACCTCAATCTATTTATCCCATTAAAAAAGAAGAGCAACTGGCTTATCATGTATGCATACCTCCGGAGAAAGGAAATAGGAAAGAGCAGACTTATAAAATCTCGTGTAGAAAGATAACAAGAGAAACAGTAGCTGTATGTGAAATGCCAGACTCGTAGAATAGAATCCAGGATTTATTCAGGTATTTTTAAGGTGAAGGTGCTTGCCCAAAGGGACAAACTGCCAAGGGAAACGGTGGCATCTTTTGGAGTGTTCAAATCAAGACTGACTGACTGCCTGGCGGTATGCGTTAATCAAACAGAAGCTACGGTGTTCAATAACCCCAGGTGGAACATACAGCCTGCACGTTCACGAAGCGGGACTAGATGTTCTCATAGTCCCTTCTGGCTTCAAAATGTATTAATTGAGTGCAGAGTGTTAATCACTTCAACAATATATTGCATTTCTTCCCCCTTTCTGCATGTTAATGAACAACTACACATTCGGTTTAGCTGCCCCAATCTCTAAATACAGGCTAGAAACTCAAAAAAGCTCAATTATGATGCATTTGACGAAATATAGGTGTAAATCACTCAGTATATTTCTATATTGTGGCAACAGCTACCGCTAACTATTATAATAATGGTTTCTCTCAGTAATACTCAGAGTATCTTGATTCTGCAACGCAAGTGGTAGCAGACCTTTCAAAACGGCAGTCCAAGGAAATTTTATATGATTAGGATACAAATATTCCTTATATATGCATACATGTATATTATATACATGTCTATATACATGTATATATACATGTATACATATATATACATTATATACATACATGTATATTATATATATACACATATATATAATATTAGTATGTTTAAAATGTGCCTGTCTTTCCCACACAGCCAAGAACTGCATTCTCCCCAACGATTGTGCCCAAACAATACCTTGAATTATATTAATTGGTCCCAAGCAGGAAGATTAATTTCACTGTGAATAAAGATAATAAGAGTTCGCACCCTCCCATCCCTGGGCATGCATGTGCACAGATTGAGAAAACAATCATTTCCTTACAAAATAAAAATACCTCTCCTATAGCAGCCAAACAAACTCCTCTTTAAAAGATGTTTTGCTGTCCTGATTGGAATAAGAACATTCCTTTCAGGGACTGCTAACGTGGGAAGCAACATTTGGAATATATGTCATACTGAAGCATATTTTTCCTTTTGTTTTAAAGAGAATCTTTCTCATTTATTAAAAGCAGCCTCACTGGGAGTTGCAGATTCCTAGGGACAGTGTTATCACTCGTGTCTGTGCAAGTTTTAGCATACGATGCGTAGACTTTTAAAGAAAATAATGTCTTGGAGAAAGTAAAAAGCGAATGCAGAATATTTTTCACACCTTAAAGGAGTCAAAGGGCACCTCCCTGCTCCTGCATGATAAAACATCATCCGGTTAAAAAATCAGCCAGCTTTCTTAGTCAGTCAAATACAAACAGAATGGGAAAACATGGGTCTGAACTGAGAGTCCAGCTAGGAAATGAGAATTTAAGCTTTAAAATTAAAAAAAAAAAGAAGATATTTTCTAGATCATGTGGGCTAAACAAAAAGATATACTCCAAAAATGTGTTCTCTTTAAAAAAACTATACTTTTCATGCCTATCTTGTGATCTTTTCTTCAGTCACTGCCTGGTTTCTCTCCGCTTCAACATGTTCCGTCTCAAACAGCATCTTGCAAAAGGGTCTGCAACAGACACGGTAAATCCCAGTAACACGGATCGTACAAGATACGCTTGCTATTTACTTTGATGAGACTCGGAAGGCGTTCAGTACCCTGTGAAATGAATCCAGATGTCTTTAGAGGGCTCTAAGGTAAATGTTTAATTTACAAGACAGAACACATAGGGAGGCTACAGGAAAGATGGGACAGATGTAACAAGGCCTGTTGCGACAGGACAAGGAGTAACGGGTTAAACTAAGGGAGGGCAGATTTAGACCAGATATAAGGAATAATTTTTTCACACTGTGGGTGGTGAAACCCTGGAACAGGTTGCCCAGAGAGTGGCAGGGGCCCAGACCCTGGAAATACTCAAGGTCAGGTTGGATGGGGCTTTGAGCAACCTGGTTGAAGATGTCCCTGCTCCTGCCGGGAGGTTAGAGCGGATGACCTGTAAGGGCTCCTTCCAACCAAAGGCACTCTATGAACGTATGAGTGTACAACATCAGGGTTTATGCAGGTACCCTTCCATCTACACTGGAGAGTAAAACCAATTCAACGCCGGTAGCTCGGTATCTCTATCTAACTCTATCTACTCCTATTGAAGATAGGTGTTGGAAAAGGAAGAAAAAAAAGCCGTGTTCTTGACCTATTTCTTCTGCTACCTTACACGTTACAAAACAGAATCTAACACGTGCTCAGAAGGTGGCAGGTAGGGACCAAAACTGGAAGAATTAGGTTGTTAATAGCAAAAAATAGAGACACTTCTAACCCCGGCAAACCAGCACTGTTGACAGCGTGATGGAAAGCTGACAATACCTTGCCAAGCAGGGTGAAGCTATCATAACCGAGCAGATGATTAGTTTGAAAACTTTTAATGGATCTCTGTCCACTGCAGGCTGATGGAGTGAACGGCGCCAATACCCCTGGGAAATGTGAAACTATTTTATATCTCATTTGCAGGAATGCACACCCAGGAGGTACTTTCTTTTGACAGAATACATAAGACCTACCTGGATGCATTGCATTAGCTTTCTGTGCTGCTCCATACAGCAGATGCTAATAGTTTTTATCCCGGACTGGCCTCATTAAGCTGCCTAGCATAGGAAAAATAAACCGAACAGAAATTGTTAGTTCTGTTTTCATACAAATGCACTGGCTGTGTAGGGGGAAAGCATTAGCAAATAGCAGCAAATAATAAGCTCGGTTTAAGATAAGAGGCAAAGCAGGAGAGCTAAAAATGACCTTACCTAGAAATACATTAGGAATGGAGAAAAGTATAGTCTGACTTAGTAATGACAGCATAAAAAGCCCATTTTTTTCCCACTGTAGGAGAGGGTTAATGTCTGTCAGGCACACAGGGTGCAGGGTTTGTAGGTAAGGTACCTGGGAGAACAGTAGCTTGTTATTAGTTGCTTGCTTGATGGTGGCACTTCTGTAGCTGAAGTGCCAGATGCTTGGCCAACAATATTATACCTGCAGGCAGGCCCTCCAGGTGAAGAAATAAAACACACGGAACATCAGGCACCACAACGGAGGAACCAGAGAGGCTACAGAGCACGGGTTGAGCAGAGCCAAACTACAAGGAATCAATCAAGTTGGACATAGCAGGAACATTGTCCTTTGTTATTCAGTTGCTTGTTCTCAGATTGGACTTAAGAGATGGTTCTCATTTCTTCAGGAGTCTTGTAGCCTCTCACAGATTTATTACGTGATCTACCTCTAGGGCAACTGAGAGAGTGGCTCAGGTCCCTAAATCAGCCACTTTTCTGCTGAAGCTCATAGAAACCGCACCTTCTGAATACCAACATGCAGGGGGCATGCAGATATGAGGACAGGCTGGGAAGAGTGGGGGTTGTTCGGTCTGGAGAGCTCCAGGGAGACCTTTTAGAGGCTTCCCAGTACCTAAAGGGGTCAACAGGAAAGCTGGGGAGGGCTCTTGATCAGGAAGTGCAGGGAATGGCTTCAAATTGAAAGGAGGAAGATTTAGATTAGACATTAGGAATAAATTCTTCACAAAGAGGGTGGGGAAGCCCTGGAAGAGGGTTCCCAGAGAAGTGGTGGCTGCCCCATCTCTGGAGGTGTTCAATGCCAGGTTGGATGGGGCTTGGAGCACCTTGATTCAGTGGGGGGTGGAACTCACAGGCTGGAACTGGATAGGCTTTGAGGTCCCTTCCAACCCAAACCATTCCTGGATTCTACGATTCTATGACTGCCGACTGACCATGAGCCAGCAGTGTGCCCAGGGGGCCAAGAAGGCCAATGACATCTTGGCTTGGATCAGAAATGGTGTGACCAGCAGGTCCAGGGAGGGGATCCTCCCTCTGTACTCAGCACTGGGGAGACCACACCTTGAGTCCTGTGTTCAGTTCTGGGCCCCTCACCACAAGAAGGAAGTTGAGGCTCTGGAGTGTGTCCAGAGAAGAGCAACGAAGCTGGTGAGGGGCTGGAGAACGTCTGACGAGGAGCGGCTGAGAGAGCTGGGGTTGTTTAGCCTGGAGAAGAGGAGGCTGAGAGGAGACCTCATTGCTCTCTACAACTGCCTGAAAGGAGGTTGTGGAGAGGAGGGAGCTGGGCTCTTCTCCCAAGTGACAAGGGACAGGACAAGAGGGAATGGCCTGAAGCTCCACCAGGGGAGGTTCAGGTTGGATATCAGAAAAAAATTCTTCACAGAAAGAATCATTGGGCACGGGAACAGCTGCCCAGGGAGGGGGTGGAGTCGCCTTCCCTGGAGGTGTTTAAGGGACGGGTGGATGAAGTGCTGAGGGACATGGTTTAAGGGAGTGTTAGGAATGGTTGGACTCGATGATCCAGTGGGTCCTTTCCAACCTGGTGATTCTATGATTGAGTCTAACAGTAAGCTAAGACTTATGTTCTGCTCACTGCCTACAAACCGTTCAAGAATTGGCTGTGTAGGCAGTGAACTGTTAATTCTGCTGTTTAGCCAAGCTCCACTGGTTCTGTTGTTACCTCCTCGTGTGTCTCATCTGCTGGCAGCAATCTATCTAGTGAGCAGACGGTCAGTTCTCTAAGGAAGCGGCTCGCTGTTTGTGACAAAGCAAGGGCAACGCCAGGCACACCGGGGCCCAGATCCTTGTCTGGGGCTACAATGAAAATTTTATATTTGCCTTAACCCGAAATGACCCTACTTTGCATAGTCGATGAGCTTCTCAAAGCAAGCCCAGAGATTTCACAACAACACGTTCCCACAAAGAAAGATCCTTCACTGTACAGGACCTTCAGAAGATTGCACATAAATATTTTAGCAAACAGGATTAGAATTCCAGAATGCACTTTCTCAGCCCAAAGGTATAATCCTTACCTAAATAACAAAAAATGTAACAACATTCAGAAATGTAAAAGTTGCATTAGTTTGCAAAGTGAGTGTCAAGCCACAATTATTCCAAGGAAAATGTAATATTGCAAAAATTACCAGAGCCATCCTTTTTATTAACATCACTTGATAGAATGTGAGCAGGATCATGTTAAAACTATTACATTAATATTCCTCAGAGAGTTGTACTATAATTTTAGCTTCTCTTTCTCACTCTCTCACGTTTTGCCCTGTGAGTCAACATAGGAGGATGGTTGGCAATCAGCTCCTGCAATTATCTTTCTCCCTAGATTTGAATTGTTAACCGTGGCTTCCACTAATAGAACTGCAAATGAATAGTATCCTTTTCACTTGTATTTACTGGATGAACATTATGCTCAATGACTCTTGTGCTCGAGGCATGATGCTAAACAGAGGGCAAAAAGGACAAGTTTTATTTCTATTAGCTTGCCTAATGGCAGCAGTGGAAATAACGACAGGAGCAAAGACCACGAGGCCAGACAAGAACACCCAAGGTGACTCGATGGCTCAGACTATCAGTGGATGACAGAGATTTCCCCATTTCGAGAATTCTTCCATATCCACAGGATAACATTTACTTCTTCTTATGGCTGTGTAACCAGGGAACTCCTGATGAGCCTCTGGCTCCTCTGGGCCAGACTCAACAGAGTCTCCTCATTTCCCATTGATTTTATTTGCAGGTTACAAGCATGAAAACTGGTGAAATGGGGTCCTTGGCATATAAGTCCTTCTGGAAAATGGAATTTATACTCCAAACTTGATTTCGAGAATTTTCTCTCGGTGACATTTCTCCATGAACATACATGGTCGTTTGCTATTGGGGGGACTTCAGCAAAATGATCTCATGACCATTCTATTCTGCCAAAATTCTCATTTCAGAAGCATAACAGAATAGAAAGGGCTATTAAAAAGCACCTCCATAGTCTTTCTTGGACACTCTAGGGACAACATAAAGACCCTTATGCATACACAACCAAAGACATATTGACATAAAGGCATTATATACCTTCTTTGCCAGTTTGCTAATAGATGTTTTAAATAATTGGACCTGCTCTTCTAGCTGACACAGTCCATGCCTTTCACTTCAAGCTGTGCTAAGTACTGTTTTGCCCCACTGCATACGGTCATTTTTCTAGGGAGGAAAATGAGACACGTCAGAGTCCCGAGAATGTCCTTGAGTATAAAAGCATGTATAAAAGATGAACCTGATGAACCTCAGGACCACACCGCACAAAACTCAAGAAACAATGTAAATGTTCCACAAACCCAATCTGACAATAACTGGCTTTTTCTGCCTGCCAAGTAGTGGTCTACTGGACCACGAGCCACAAGTCACAAGTCACTGCCCAGAGCAGTGGTGGCTGCCCCATCCCTGGAGGGGTTCAAGGCCAGGTTGGATGGGGCTTGGAGCCCCTGATCCAGCAGGAGGTGTTCCTGCCCATAGCAGGGGGACTGGAACTGGATAATCTTCCCACTCAAACGGCGATTCTGTAAGTCCATCAATTTGGCTGCCCTTGGAGCTGATTACGTGGATCAAGAAATTCCAGTCAGAAATGAGCATTTGGTGTTTCATGTCCATATTTTGTTATATACGAAGGCAATAATTAGACAATCATATGGTTGCAGGATAATTCTGTTCCTTGAACCACAGGTAATTTCTTGTTAGCAACGTTCTTTGCTGGCATTTGGAATTCTCTCACAACCCCATACGAACACTGCAGGGAAGCTATTCCAGGCTCACACAGGGAAAAAAAAAAATAAAAGCTTTGGCTTTCAAACTAGAGATAGTTACAGTAAAAAGAATATGGGGAAGGAGAACATCAGGATGTATTTGATGATGGCACATTGCTTTCAGAACTCAGGTAATTACCTAGCTGTGGAAAATGTTCCCCAGAGAGAAGATTTGAGCCAATGGTACTATAAATCTCTGCGGATCTATAAATTGTGCTGCCCATGAAAATTGTATACCACAGCCCAGAGTTGCCCATCCCTTGTCACTGGCTGCTGGCGGACAGGCTGAGAGATGACACAGAAATTAAAGATATGTTAATACTGTTTTAAAGCTTGGCTCACACGTTATTAATACAGAATCCTGAGGAAAAAATAGAACTCGTTTTATACAGTATATGAAATATTGATCCTAACCCCAGAAATTTTAAGATGAAGGAGGGGAGATTGAGATGAGATCTTAGGAAGAAATGTTTTGCTGTGAGGGTGGGGAGGCCCTGGAACAGGTTGTCCAGGGCAGTGGTGGCTGCCCCATCCCTGGAGGGGTTGAAGTCCAGGTTGGATGAGGCTTGGAGCAACCGGATCCAGTGGGAGGTGTCCCTGCCCATGGCAGGGGGTGGAACTGGATAATCTTTTTAAGTCCACTCCAACTCAAATCATTCTATGATTCAATGAAATTTCTGGGGTAATATATTTCAGCATTTTTCTAAATGAAGAGCACTATTTGAAAATGTCCTTGTGCAGCTCCGTGCTGCTTCATGGCTGAAGTGCTTCAAGGTCTAACAATTGCACCATGTTCTTATCTGATTGACTGGGAAAGACAAAACCCAAGCTCTACTGGATACGATCAACTTTCTCTGCTTTTCAAAACCTGTACTTGTCCTAACGTCTGGTGCTTTTTATATTGCTTGTACATTATATTCCTTTTCCTGAAAAACATCCTATTCCTTCCAGTGTTTCCTAAATTTGAGCAAATCAAATCTGAAAGCAAAATGTTTTTCGTTTTCATCAAAACTTTCAGCAAGGAAAATAATTTCCTTTTTCCCCACCTCCTTTCATTTTCTGATAGGCTTTAATCAACATTCCACAGACTGAAGCCTTTTGAAAATACAAAGTAGAATTACACATTTCAACATACTCAAGTTCCATTTGCTTTCAGTAGGCTTTATCCAGAAGATACTTTTCTCTTTGGCAAATCTGGTGCATAATGACTAAAAATGATCTTCCCTTTCTGCTGTTTGGCTCTTTAATACTCTTAGGTCTTTCTATCCTTTCCTCTGCTCTCTTTCAAGACTCCACAAAATTACATTTATTTTCTACTATTCTTCCCTGACTCTTTCGGTTCCCTACTCCAGAACTTACATGGACATTTGTATTCACAGAATAGAATCAGTATGTCCCAGATCTGCTCGTTACTCCTTAAAATGAGCTGCTAGTTCTACTAGCACCGAGCTTTGGTTGTGAAGGCAACGCCTCTTTGATCTATATAGCACAGATCTAAGTCACAGGAGCCAAACATTAACCTTCTGAATCAGCGCTAACATTGGCAGCGGCTTCAGCTGAAACAGAAACAAGACGCACCATTTCTTGTTGGGAACTTCTGCCGTGACTTGAATGGAACGATCCCTACTGAAGCCTAAAAAAATATAGCATAAAATCATTCTGTTGTAATAAATTAGTTCCCTTCAAAAGGATGCACAGCAGAAACGGGGGTATCCTTCAGTGTTTTGATAGTCATGGTAGGCACAGTGGTCAAATCACATACAAGAAAATAAGCTGGTACAATTTAATCTAGAAAAATTGTATGCATCGTGATCACATAATTCCTAGCTAAAATGTATTATAAACAGCAGCATTTGCTGTTCGTTCACCTAAAAAGAAATTATATAGGTGAAGCAATGAGTAAGTACTCTCACATCTTCATAAGGATGGAGAGTAGGGGAAACCATGAGAAAAGGAGTTTAAGACTTACATTTTGAGGTCATTGAGGTTAAAGCTGGTTCTGATATAGGGACAGAACGCTTGCAGAATCTACAACACGCACCACCGCTCGGAAGCCAGAAAATACATGAATGTGTTAGATCAGGCTAGAGGAAATCTTAAATGAAATCAGTAAAGAAAGGACATCCGCATGGTCCGGATGGTCTTAAAAATCTTTCCACTGAAGTATGTACTTGTAGTCTTTGGCACTTCCTTATGCGGAAGATGACAGGGTAATTACAAGAACGTTTCACTGTCAGGAAGCAATATATTATGGTCTACAATCATAAAAGCATGGCAAAGCAGAATATCATCACTGCTAGAAACGTCTGGATGTCAGATGCTGTACTGAGACTGAACTGCAGAAATAATTCAATCTTCCATGCCAGATCATAGCCTATGTCTAAAAAAACTAAAAATATTTCTTCTATATAGAACCCATGGCTCAGGTTTACCAATCAAATGGCACCAACAACATTATACCGGTAAGACATTTAACATAGTGTAAACTTCCTTCGGATGTCCTAATTCACAGTGAAGACTTAAAAAACCAGAACTATGGGCACGTTTTTTAAAGTAACCAGTTCTTTTTTAGTCTTTATCTCTTTCTTCAAGAGATTAAAATCTCACCACAGCGTTAGTTTTGTCTGTAACTGGTTGAATGCTGAGTAATGTTTAAATTCTGATTGCTTATTTACAAAGCAAATTTTCAAAGTCTTTGAAAGCTCTCTGAAAATCGAACTGTTTGTGCAATCTCTGGGTTATCTGCTCGTCGTAAAGAGCAGCTTTTTCGAACTCTCTCTGTGCAGAAACTCAGACATAACACACTTTTGAGTATTTCTACCAACATGTCTGCACGGAATTCCCTGAGTTTCTTCTCAAAATAAGATGGGCTCAGCGTAAACAAATAAAGAAGCCTGTCATGCAAAAAAAATATCCTCTTTTGTGTAGCTGTATATACTTGGTACGCTTTTGCCTATTTAGAATGTGCTTCAAGACTTCCTCATAATTGAGGAACACCTAGCAACTCTGTTACTAAAAGCTCCATCTACTGGTTGTGAATGAGTACAAAACACATAAACAGCAATGTCCACCTTCAGATTTTTCTCAATGTGTCCCCAGGTTCCTCTAAGCTCTCTCAATGCTAAAACGACTTGTACATCGTTTGTAAACCGCCAAGGTAAAACTCAAGTAAGCTGCAAATCTCCTACGAGCACGCCTTCTGACAACGTCAAGAAGGAAGAGGAAATTTTAAAGACTTTAAGATTACTCTCATAGCTACCAGGTTTCAAACATGCACACAATATAAACTCCTGTTTAAATTCCGAACTACAAAGACAACCATCCAAGGACATGGATGGTTTGGTACCACCAGTGAGACAGGAGCACATCAGATGTAAAAATCAATGTCTTGACTAAGTTTCAGATCTCTTAAAGCAGAACGCTTAAATTCAGTGTTTAATACTTTGTTCGTTATTCACTACTCAGGTTTCTGATGCCTTTTCATCACGGTAACTATTGTCTTGCTTTGCTTGTTTTCCACCTATTACTTAGCCACTAAACGTATTAATGCACTACAGTATTCATGAGGTGAAAAACATGAAAAGAGAGAGACATATGGGAACAGCTCAAGGAGAGAAAATCTTTTCAGTGTGGTGAGACTACTTGAATACAGGGTTTTTTTTTTCCCCCAGAAATAATTTGATATAATACATTATCTCTACTTGAACAGTACATCTCCGGTAAGTGTCCCCTGGTTTAGACTTTGCTCATAGTGATTGATTGGGACATAGAGGAAAGCTGAAGAGAGGCATTGTTTTATCATGGAGTTCAGTGATAGGACAAGGGGAGCGGTTTCAAGCTTAAAGAGTGGGGGACCTAGGTGAGATGTTAGGCAGAAATGTTCTCCTGTGAGGGTGGGGAGGCCCTGGCCCAGGTTGCCCAGAGCAGTGGTGGCTGCCCCATCCCTGGAGGGGTTCCAGGCCAGGTTGGATGGGGCTTGGAGCCCCTGATCCAGTGGGAGATGTCCCTGTCCATGGCAGGGGTGGAACTGGAGGATCTTTAGGTCCCTTCCGACCCAAACCATTCTATGATTCTATGATTGTCTTTCAGCGACCTCAGGTGGGGATTCAGGTTTAAAATTGGAATGTTCTGTGGAGTCAGAGTTGTGGAAGATTCTCTGAGTTTTCTTGTATGGTTTTGTGAACCATTTTAACAGTCACTGAACACTTCCACAGTTTAACAGCTTCCACCTGGGCCTCCAGAACCCATGAACCACCTGTGCCACATGTGCAGAAGTCACCGAAAATCACTCTGATCAGTACAGGACGCAACCTCTGTCTCTCCTAAGACACCTTGGAGGACACTTCAGAACCACTTTCACCCTCTGACTGATGGAACACACTGAATATTTCGTGTTTCTTCAGCACCTTTCTGTGCAATAGTACCATGCATTTTACTGGCAGTAATTAAACTGTCACTCCCTTTCTAACTTCTATTTACACTTCTTTTACAGATGCAGCTACTGAGACTTGAACACAAAAGATTATTTATTCAAGGTCACACAAGGAGGCAGGGACAAAGTAAAAAACTAAACGTCCTGCCTGCTCAATCCACACACTTCTTATTAGTCAACAATCTTCCTCTTACAGCACTTTTGAGCTGGTTTTCAAAGCTCCATTAACACACCTCATCCATTTTTCTGCTTCCCAGTGAGCTTCACAAGGCTGTCATAAATCCCCAGAATGATCAACACTGTTCAAACTTCAATGGAAAAAAAAAGCCGCAAAAGAAAATAATACCAGAAGCCAATAAGGCATCTTGAAAACCAGCTGCATTTTAAGGAATAATTAATAAAGAATGGAATTATTCATTTACAGAGTTGGGAAATCAAGGCTCTGCATACGATTGCTGGAGAGAGCTGTCAGATCTGTCTTTACACAGAAGCCATATAAATCAGATATTACAATTCACTTGTTCTTGTAATACAAGGAGGAAAAGAAACATTCATTGAACCAAATCCAAACTGTAGAAAATATCATTTTCGTTTATCAATAATAATAATAACTAAAGAGCGAAAGCTCAGGTATCACGGGAGCTACAACGCAAATTTTTAGTGAGGTATGATTTTTTTTTCTACAGAGGGTTTGTAATCTAAAAATAATCTCAAAAGAATCAGATGCACACATTTGTGAAGGGCTTTTTCCAGGCACGTACACCAGATCAGCAGCAGGGCTGGGTACAAACCTCCCACTGTTGTTATATGATCCACCAAATTTCTTTAGTTCTTACATTTTTTATTTTTAGGGTCTGGAAATTTGCTTGATCAGCATAAAATACAACAGGTTTCCCACATCTGTTTATAATCTCTGGATGTTCCACCCAAATAACACATAACAATCAAATTAAAACTATATTTTGGAAGGCTGTGACTACAACTTCTCAGTGTGCGAAAAGGATCAGCTTTTATACCGAAAGGGGTAATGAAAGTCGAAAGAAGCAAAAAGTGGGAATGATCAGTGCGTGGTGGAATCAAAGTTAAAACATAGGAGGCTGAGGGAAGACCTTATTGCTCTCTTCAGCTCCCAGAAAGGAGGTTGGAGCAAGGTGGGTACCTTTTTCTCCCACCTAATAAGGGATAGGATGAGAGGAGACGGCCTCAAGCTGTACCATGGGAGGTTTAGACTGGATATCAGGAAAAATTTCTTTACTGATAAGAATGGTGAAGCCCTGGACCAGACTGCCCAGGGCAGTGGGGGAGTCTCCATCCCTGGAGGCGTTCAAAAAACATGTAGTCGTGGCATTTCAGGACATGGCTTAGCAGGCACGGTGGGGCTGGGCTGATGGTTGGACTGGATGAGCTTAAGAGGTCTTTTTCAATCTAAGTGATTCTATGATTCTAATAGTTATAGAGCTGTACTTTTGTTATTGCAAGTGCTGATCTGAATATGTGTGAATGATCTCTGTAGCCATTATCGGTCTGAATAGAAATATCAGTCTGAATAAAATAGAATTTTATACGAAGCTGATAATGACTGTAATGCTGAAGTTCTAATCGAATGAATTGTTTTCCTGAATTCTTATCACCATTCTAGAACTTCTCTTTGTCAAACATCATATCTCCCTCTCCCTCCTCCCCTTCCAGACAGCTAAAACCATGTCTATTTTCTCTCAGGGAGCACAAACAGTCTCACAGGACCTGTAGCAGATAATCTGTGGGTTGGTAGAGAAACAGAAAGGGCTGACATTGAGGTCACAGTTCAATGATACAGCAAATGTAGCTTTAGGGCTTCTAGAAGCAGATGAAAACCCCAGTGCCACATGACGCAAAGCAGTGAGTCGGTAAAAACTCAGTCTTGTGAGGATAACGCGATTACAAAAAAACTGATGTTTTAACTGTGCAAGTCTTGGAGGCTTTATGCTACATCAGATGCTGTTTGTCTTTCCTATCCGTGCTGCTCCAAATTTAGGCCAGACTGGGTACTGCCTGTCCTTCCGTAGCCAGCAGTGTACATCAACTGGCGAGGCTGGAATAAGTTCATTATCTTTCCCCTAGCTTGAAAGGAACGCAATCCTGTGCCCACATCTGATCCGGATTGAGTTGGTACTACTGGTAAGACACAGATGGGGTATAAATGATTGCAGAAGCACAGACTGGCTCAGTAGACTTAAAAAGTTGAAGAAATCCTCTAATTTACTGAAATTTATTCATGCGTTGCCCCGAAGTAGAATAAGAAAGCATTCAAAGTATTATCATTATAACACAACAGCAATCAAGACCTCGATAAAGCCACATTTTCAGAGTTTCAGAACATCTGCCTGTCACTCTACAACCAGCCCAGACTTTCTCGATTCTAAAGTTTGTTTTCTTAAAAAAAAAAAATCTGCTATGACTTCTCAAGTCATAGAAGCACGGAAAAAACATGTTACAGTTTGAAGATGATCAAAGTTGCCCACGAAGACTACTTCTGAATTCTCAGAGGCTGTATTGCACATGAATACTGATGAGCACGTTTACTGATGCTGTAAGGCAGGGATAATCAGAAACGTCTTCCTGAATCGGGGCCAAAGACTATAACCCCAGCTCTTTGTTTTCCTTCTTACAGCAGGGATTGATGCCCTTGTTCCTCATTAGCTGAGCTGGCGTTAAGCGTTCATGAGAAGAGAACGAAGAGACAGACTTGTTTGTACAAACTCAGGTCTGGATTGAGAGGTCCAAACAATGTAAAAGATCCCTCTGTTTCTTTATCCAATGCATATCACACAGTGAAATGGTGACTCTGAGATGCAATCTTACATCATGAAACAAGTAATTATATACTCAATAACTGTTTAAACTGGATATGCATGATGGGTGTTAAAAGACTGCTGGAAAAGAGGAGGGCACGCTCCAGGCAGAGTGCCCTGAACCTGACCGACCCATCATTGCCGTTTGCTCCATCCTGGCCTAAAAGCCAGAATACATTCAATTTTCAAACCAAGCTCTAGCCCCACAACCCAAAAAGCATATTATGTCAAGATTGTTTATGTCCACCACAAATGATCTACATTTCCAATTCATTTAAAAAGACAGGGAAAAAAATATACTGAATTTTAACGATTAAAGAGCCTCTGACAGAACAATTCCGAAATAGATTCTTAGGAGATGCGAGAAGGTGAAGTCCTACCTTTTCCACCAAATTATTTTCTAGTTTACATCAGAACTTGAAAGTCTGGCTGGATTTCAGAATTTCAAAGTTTCAAAACCACCCTCTGTGAAACAGAAGAAACAAAGGGAAGGAAAAGAAACTCTTTCAGACCCTAAAAGCACTTTAGAGCTTCCCACCAGCACAGAGCAATGCACCAGACTGGCCACTTAACGGCAAATTACCGCTTTCCACCTTAATGAATATATCATACATAGCCAGAAAGTTAAGAAAATATTTCCTTTTTGATGCCTGAACTTATTAATCTAAATTTTTTACCTTGCTCTTTTGGTAAATAGAGGCAAATACTAAAGACCTTGTGATGTTTATATTAGGAATTTTGTTAAAATTAGAATTACAACTTCTTTCTGGAAGTCCTTTTAGGAAGAAGTGCGCCGGCAGATGACCAGAGACTCTCTTGCAACTCGGAAAATAAACAAGAATAATGCTAGGTTTACATTTCAGTCCTTCTGTCTCTCCCAGAGCACTGAACAAGGGAACGCTGTAACATCATCGCCATTTACAACTGGGGAAACTGAGGCACCGCAATCAGCTGATGCGGTTTGCTCAGCCTACGGAACAGCTGAAGACAGAAACCACGTTTTGCAGGTCCTGCTGTCGGTTCTGCTGCATTTTAATTCCCAGTCCAGTCAGACACACATCCTCAGAGCAAATCAAATTACTTTCTCTGTAAAATGTGTTATTATTTTCCTATCATCTATAAGGTGCTCGAACAGTACAATTTTCAATGTTCTATAGAGATCTGCATTTCATACCAATTCTGCCTGGCTGCAATTTTCCACAGCTGCATTGCCTGTGCAGAAAATGTACATATCTACACAGAAACATCAGTCAGAAGATAATGAAAATGACTTTCCAGCCTCCCTGAGCTACAATATTCCAGTCAGGAGCTAATGTGCGTTGCCTGAAGAAACCATATGCTACACGTTATGGAAAGTCCCACAAAATGCAAAAATACTTGCGTCAATTTTAGACTGTCTATTGTTGCGCATTACAGCCACGTCAATAATCGTAAGCAGCAGTGTGGCTTCAGAAAATTGTGGTTTTCTGTTATGTTCTCTACCGCGCTCGCTAGATCTAGCTTGACTTGCACCACTAAAACACTGTTAGTAAGTGATGCTTTATTTAAGAGTCATCATCCTTGCTCAAGATAAACTTTATTTTGCTCCCTGAATTAGTATTTTTACTATTTTTGTGAACATTTCTTCCCTTCAGCTGATTGTTTGTCTCATAGCTCTGTGTTTCGGTAGGGACATCTCTTCTATCTCAAGTGTTAAAACACAAACAAAGTGATCAAAGTGGACTTTCCTGCACAAATGTTTCTGTAGTTTCATTGGTGGTCGAGTGGGAGATGTTCCTGCCGTGGCATTGGGGTGGAACTGGATGGGCTTTAAGGACCCTTCTAATGATTATATGATCTGGATGTGTCCCGTGCTGTTTATCTGCTCTGTTAAAAAGCTACTGCTCCACTGCAGAAGGAGAGCTGAGTCAGTGTTGGCTGTGGAAGCCCCTCTTGAAGTCCCACAATATGATTCGATAATATTGTGTCCTTTTTGCCAGTTGGATACAGCCATTAGGTCCTACAGATGTGGAACATTAATTTCAACCCCGTTTCTCAAGGTGACCATCTGAAATAGGACACAATTTATCGGCAAGTACAGGGATAGGATGAAGGTTTTCAGCTGAAAGAGGGGAGATTGAGATGAGATCTTAGGAAGAAGTGTTCTCCTGTGCGTGTGAGGAGGCCCTGGAACAGGTTGTCCAGAGCAGTGGTGGCTGCCCCATCCCTGGAGGGGTTCCAGGCCAGGTTGGATGGGGCTTGGAGCCCCTGATCCAGTGGGAGGTGTCCCTGCCCACAGCAGGGGGTTGGAACTGGATGGGCTTTGAGGTCCCTTCCAACCCAATCCATTCTATGATGTGACTGATTCTATGATATTCTATTAAATCCCCACCACAGGGAAGCACTCAGTTAAACATTGCAGCGAAAAACAAATTGACTTCTACCGGCCTTCAGTACATGCTTAAAATTTAGCATCACTTTAAATGCCATTTTGAAGATGAAGACTTCCCTTAGCTGATACCTCCAAGCCCAAGAGTCCCCAAAGAAATCTTTTTATTTCAGAATACTTCACAAAACTTTTCGTGTGAAAGGCACTTTGAACTCCCTAGAAGAAAGGTCCTATGAGTATTATTATATTCACGTCACCTTGGAGAAGCTGATTATATGACACCAATCTCTTGCAAAGAATCTCCAACCCCCCAAAAATGCTTTCTTCCTCACTCTGCTAGCAAAAACTGCAAACTTAAAGCATTTCATTTTTACACTAATAACACAGCTTAAAAAAAAACCCCATCCCAATCTGTTTAGCACTTTCTGAATTTCAATCCTCCCATCATTCTTCCCGTTCTAATTTGTGAAGAAGAAAAGGAAAAAAAAATTACTTGGAGTCACCTTGAGAACATATTTGAGATATATGAGAGTGCAAATTAAAATGACTGATGACAGGGCTAAGGTGCTGTGAATGTGTCACATTTTTAGTGACGTCCATTGAATCAGGCAGCAATCAAGGAAGATTAAATTATTGCTAGGTAAATGATCTTTGTTCTGTTTATCTTTCCTAAGATTGGACCTGATGTCCTTTTGATACTGTACCTAACCTTCCCTTGAGACTCAAACCTGCCTGAAGCTATTTGTTTAGGCCTCATCATAGAGGACTGAATAATAATTACGAGTCTGATGATGGAGAGCCATGTTATTGGCTGGATTTATAGCACGCCAGATGGCTGGGGGATGCCAGATAGATTCCAATATTTGACTGCAATGAGAAGTAAATTTAAGATTTCCCTCAATGACCTAACACAGAGGAGAGAGATTACTGTGGCAATTACTGTATGATCCCCATCACCCCTAACACATTTTGCAAAACCACTGGAAATTCAATTAGTTTTCTGGACTACCCACCTTATTTACAACACGTGCTGTTGTCCTAAATTATTTGGCTAAGGACAGTGATTTCCAAAGCAACGGCAGTTCCAGGTGTTTGCATTTGATGGAGATAGAACAAGATATGGTAGGCATGGAGCAGAGATCACGACTTAGAAGGTCCACTGAAGTGGCTTGGATGAGTGAGGTTCGGACAACTTGTGTCCACCTTGCCCCTCTCAAGGCTGACACTGCAGCCTGAGCTCATAATCATATCTCATTACGTTGACATGTTATTGCATTTATCAAACTTGTAATCTTATTAAAACAATAAACTGGTTTAATAAGAACTATAGCAGTGGTTCAGGCTCCAAGGGAAGGAGCAGATGGTCCTGTGAATCATTCTCTTGTACGCTCATTTATGATTACGGGCGATGGGGTTTTAAGACCCCACTGCTCCTTTCAGCTCAATGGATTCCATGATTTCTGAGACAGCGTGTCCAGTCACTAGACTGAGATTTCAAAGGTCCGTTCTTGTTGAGCACTAATCAACTTTGAAATGTGGAAAATTCACCTCTCCTTTTCTTTGTTGCTCCCCTAATTGGAAGGTGGTGGCGGTGGTGGCATTGCTATTATTATTATTAATGTATGTACGCTTCTTGCTACATGGATTCCCATCAAGAATCATAGAAGCATTAAGGTTGGAAAAGAACCCTAAGGTCATCCAGTCCAACCATCAACACAACACCACCATACCTACCAAACTACAGGCTTGTAGAGTCCACAACAATAAACACCCTTTGAAGCACTGTAACGCAAATAAGAGGTAACAAATACTGGGTTTATTTCCACTGCTAAAAGCAAATTAAGTCTTCATTTCAACTGCCGTGTCAGTATTCTCACTGCAGTTCACCAATGTTTGCTTTATCCAACTGATTCAAATATAAAACATCTCGAAGCAATAGAAACAACATATAAACTATTAATTAAACATTCAAAGGTCATTCATTTGTTAAGAAAACAGATTTCTAATGAACAGTTCATCTACCCCGCTCTCAGGTTGCCAATTCAGTGGCTTCCAGGCAGAACTGTTAGCGTTCTCCTACACGGTAAGATATTCTCAACTCTAAATTGGTGCCATTTTTCTCTTTTCCAGGACAACTTCTACTTTGATGAGACAAACAAAAAGGAAGTCAAGAGGAACATGGATATCCACAGAAACATCTTTGTATCATTCCTTCCTTGTACGTGCATGAACACAGGAACAACCCCATTCAGATAGTAATCTTTAATCTGTCCCATACGGGACAACATTAGCTGGAGTGATATGATCACAAACTGTGAACCAGAAAATAGCTTCTAATTTTGCATCTCAAATCAGTTCTTTGCTAGTTGAGCTTTCTCATTTCACCAATCTATACAATGCAGATATCTTAATAGAAACCTATTTCATGGCTGTGGAGGTTGCTCTTCTATTGCAACATCAGTGAACACAGTATTGCTTTTAGCCAAACACTGAAGTCATAGGTTCTTTCCTTAGAACACTTCAAGATGAAAAAGTATTTTCATTATTAGATAAAAAGCTCTCTTTTAAAGTAACAACCAAACCAGAATCTGCACTTTAAAAGAGGCAAATTAACAATGGGCTATGAAAATTATGAAGTTGTTAGACGTTATAAGTTGTTACAAGTGATGAACGCTGCAGGATGCATATAAAATGCTCAGGCGTTCTGAAAATACACTGTGGTACTTTCCTTTTCGGTGTGAATTGGCTGATTTATCAGACCACTCAATGTCAACACACAGAAATCTAGAGGGTATTGGGGTTTGTTTTTAACAAAGTTCAATGAAGCAGCAGGCAAAGTTTTTCTAGAATGCCTGCCCTGCCCAGACCACTCCCAAAACAAAGGAAAGAAGATATCACTTTCAAACCTACAAAGTCCCAGTGAAGTTATAGTCCATTCCAGCAAGCTACGACGTATGTAGAACAGACTACAAGTCATAGGGTGCTTTGGTAAGATCTGTTTCATCTGTCCCACCAGAATAACTTAGAGGGTTGAGCTTATTACTCAGGGGTCACCTTGAACTGTCTGAACAATATTTTAATGCATTGTATCAGAGGTGTTGAACGATTCTTCACTTTCCAAGTCAGTTGTTCTCTCTTTGGATAAAAATCCGTTAAGGCCATCACCCTTCACTGTTGTCCAAAGTCACCATAATTCTCTGCACCGCTTGCCGCAAAACACAGGGACACCGAGAACACAACGGGCTCGCTCAGCTGTGATGCCTCCTCTCCCTCCCTTTTGGGACCTGCTAGAGAAATGATTGGAGAACCCTCCACGATCTGTTTCCACATCTATCTGAGACAACCACTGGTTTATCCGTAGATAGTTTCTCTGTAAATGCGCTCATTCATACTCATCTTGGATGGGAACGCATGGGAAATAAGACAGAATAACTTGACTCAATAGGTACTTGTGCAAAGATACATAAAGTATGTGCATTATGAGCTTCTCAGGCAAGGGCCAACTCTTTGATGTCTGTAGAGTGGGCTTATGATCAGACCTTCCCTTTGAGTGCCACCATAATAATAATAATAGAAAATGAACAATATACCAGTGCATTTCCAAACAATAAGCCAGGAGTTGGTGTACAAAGACAGTGTTTTTGATCAGCAACAGCCTATTTCTTCCATGTTTTCAATCTCTAATGGACCTTTCTAATTTACTCCATCACCATGGTAACTGAATATGTCAGAGTCTTCACTGTACTTATCCTCTCAACACAACTGCGAGCTATGGAATCACAATAGTTCTGTGGGTAGATACTCAGATTACTGGTTTACACTCCAAACCCTGTCACTATGCACTCACTACCATTACCCTCCACGCTGACTACATCAAAACCACTGTGCATATGGCACCGGCAAATATATTTTCCCCTTCACTCTGAAGTCAGTGATTGGGGTAAATAGCCAGCAAGCTCATCCAATCCAGACCCAAGTCCAGTGCAGAAGAATCCTCTCTTAAAACTCCAACCCACAACTACCTAGATGAAAAAGGAATGCACGTATGACCACCTGCATTCCACTCATACATTAATTTACTGTGCAGAAATATCCACAGCAATGTGAAATCAGCTTTCTTTTCCTCTTCCAAGCCAACACACCTATCTGCCCTGTGGCACAATGTATCCCAAAACATTCTGAGGCTGAAGCACAACAGTGTGCATCTATGCCAAGCCAGCCATTCCAGCTTAACTCTGAGCTGTGACAAGAATAGGAAATGACTCATGAACCCTTCTCCAAAACACTGTCTCATTAGGAGTGTGTTCTCATTAAAAGGGGCAAATTTGCCATAAACAATTACATCCCTTATGCACAGACCTCAGCAACAGCCGAGGATAACACACAACATCTACCCCCTGCTAGCCAGCAGCCAGCAACACTGAACGCCAGGGAATTTTAACTAAACATAGTACATGGACAGCTCTCCACCCAAGACAGTCAAAGCTTCAGGGAAGGAGATCCACATACATCAGGTTCTGTTTCTCCTTTGTGTGCATGTATAGCATATCATCCCATGCATCTGTTCTGACATGTATGAACCCCTCTGCATGTATCAGAGTGCAGGGATAGCTCAAGGGAGAATGGTTTTAAGCAGAAAGAGGGGAGATTGAGATGAGATCTTCGGAAGAAATATTTTGCTGTGAGTGTGAGGAGGCCCTGGTTGAGGTTGCCCAGAGCGGTGGTGGCTGCCCCATCCCTGGAGGGGTTCCAGGCCAGGCTGGATGGGGCTTGGAGCCCCTGATCCAGTGGGAGGTGTCCCTGCCCATGGCAGGGGGTGGGACTGGATGGGCTTTGAGGTCCCTTCTGACCCAAACCATTCCATGATTCTATGATACAATTGGGATACTCAGGTACCTTTAAAAATTCCATCAAGCAATTGATCTAAATATATTAGCATGTCCAATACCCTCAAACAATTAGGCTTCCAAGTAAATTTCTAAGGTAAGTCTTGGACACTGCAGTCCCCTACCTTGAGCGCCTGAAGCCCACACTGACCCAGCAAGAAGACCTCTTCTCTTCTAGTAAAAAGTATCCCATGGCAGGAGGGCTGGAACTAGATGATATTTAAGGTTCCTTCTGACCCAAATCATTTGATGATTCTATGATTCTGTGTGAACTAACAGCAAGCTCTACAAAAGGAGTCTGACATGCAAGTCAATGCAACTATGCCAAATTGCAATTATCAGAATACTAATGGTACTTTAAGAGGCAGTTGTCTTTTGGAATAAATAGATTTATTGTATATAAATATAACAAGGCTTTCAATTACCTTCAATCTTTAAAGAAAAATTAGATTTAAGAGCCAAGCTCACACGAATTATTAAAAGATGGACCAGTATGTAACTTAGTTTTAAAACTCCCTTAACATGGAGACTCTGTTAAATTAATACTCTCTCCACATGACGGCCCTTTAACAAACCACACTGAATCAGAGGGTCTTTTCTAAAAGCAAGAATTGAGTTCAAAGATTTTTCATCCCTGTTAAACACATATTTGCAAAAAACTCATTTGCTGGACAATGAGAATATAATGAGAACGTTACAAACCAGATGATTGGAGGGAACCTTCATCTGCTCAGAAGCCACAGAAGTTTCCAAAGCTAATCTACAGCATAATGTTTTAAATCAAACTAATAACAGTCAGCTCCGCACAGAGAATGTGTACAGAAGACGGTCTTGTAATTATCAATTCTAGAATTTAAGTGCAGTGTTTGTTTTTGTGGTTAAGAATCCAGCTGCTGGCCCTTGGGAGAGAGGACCTGACGACCTCACTCTTTCCCATCCATAGGCTCTTGCATTTCAAAAATCCATTCTGAAACATCATCTCCTAGAAGGTTCTGGGCACCATAATCTTAGCGACACTTTGTTCTGCTCTGCTTCCATAAGCTCTAACAGTATCACAAACATTTTGTTAATTTAATCTCCTAAGAGTTCATGCCAAGAAACTTTTGGGGACACACAGTGGCTTTCATTTGCCCGTGTAGTTAGGTTTCCTTTTACAATCACCATGTGATATGGTGCAGCTGGAGACATAGCCATAAAATGAGAAACACCAGCAGGTATTTCATCTCCACAAACACCACGTGCTTCAGATGCATCTCACCGTAGCATAGAATTATAGAAAGGTTTGAGTTGGAAGGGACATTAAAGCCCATTCAGTTGCACCCCCTGCAGGGACACCTCCCGCTGGATCAGGGGCTCCAAGACCCATCCAACCTGGCCTTGAACACCTCCAGGGATGGGGCGTTCACAACCTCTCTGGGCAGTCTGGGCCAGGGCCTCCCCACCCTCGCAGCAAAACATTTCTTCTTAAAGTCTACTCTAATTCTTCCCCCTTCCAATTTAAAGCAATTCCTGCTGGTCATATGACTCCACACCCTCGTAAAAAGCCCCTTCCCTTTCTGAAGCCCCTTCAGGTACTGGAAGGTCTCTATAAGGTCTCCTTGGAGCCTTCTCTTCTCCAGGCTGAACAACCCCAACTCTCTCAGCCTGTCCTTGTAGCAGAGGTGCTCCAGCCCTTGGATCATCTCCATGGCCTCCTCTCGACTCATTCCGACATCTCCATACCCTTCAGACCTGCATCCCCACCAGACCTGCATCAGGGAGTCCTGGCTCCGGTTCCAGCACCGCTGGATGAGCAGGACACCAAAAAAAGATATAGACACAAAAGAAGTCAATTAATATAAATTGCAAAAGCTTTTAATTAAAACCATAAATCACCCAACCATTTCACTCTAGCTGCCTGTATATACAACTCTCTCTCCAAATACAGGCTTGCCTTTTCACACTTCTACTGACCTGGAAGATTCAAAATCACATTCAAATCTTTTAATTGGTTCTACCAAGCACCGCTTAATTGCTTTTATGTAGCAAGCAGCAATGCTTGCAAACATAATGCTGTGCTTCTGTCACATCTCTGCTTCTCTTCTTCTAAACCAAGTGCTTGGAGAGAGCTATGCTAAATGGCTCTGTCCTTCTAGGTTACCGCTGGTTGGTCTGACCAAAACATTTGCCGATTGTCCTTTTTACCCTTCCTTTCTCTTCATAGTTCTTTCTCTCCAGCTTCATTTTCCACCAGGGCAGGTGGCACTCAGCACTGTTGCAGTGGGTGCCTAAGCAAGGAGAGCTTCTTACTTGCCTTAGGTCACAGTTTCGGTCCCCACATTCCTCTGAGACTCAGCAACTTCCCAGCAGCTCATGAAGACTCCGAGCAATGGCAGCAAACAACAGAGTTAGTGACGTGATTTTCCCGTTTGCACAGGTCCCCACCACAAAGCCTCAGATATGGGCATTTGCCTGAGCACTTCAGGGCCTCTCTTTTCACAGATTTTAAACACAGAATCCTTCTCAAGAATGTCTAACCCTTTGGAAGGGGAGTTAAACTCCCCTTTGCCCTCGTCAGGGCCTGATACCACTGATACGCATGTGCTTAACTTTAAACATTACCATTAACTTCAAACAAGTACCCTTAACGTTGACTTATGTGCTTGTGTCTAAACATAGGGAGGATGACCATAGAATCATAGAATGGTTTTGGTTGCAATGGACCTCAAAGCCAATCCAGTTCCACCCCTGCCATGGGCAGGGACACCTCCCACTGGATCAGGGGCTCCAAGCCCCATCCAACCTGGCCTGGAACACATCCAGGGATGGGGCAGCCACCACTGCTCTGAGCAACCTGGACCGGGATCTCCCTGCCCTCACAGGAGAACATTTCTCTCCTGAACCTCATCCCAATCTCCCCTCTTTCAGCTTAAAACCATTCCCCCTCACCCTCTCCCTGCACTCCCTGATCAAGAGCCTCTCCCCAGCTTTCCTGGAGCCTCTTTCAACAGTAGGAAGGTGCTGTAAGGTCTCCCAGGAGTCTTCTCTCCTCTGCCCTACACAAGCCCAACTCTCTCAGCCTGACCATCTCCAATCACTAATTAAACTTGCCTCTTTGTTTTCTCCAAACTGCTTTGCTTAAAGACAAAAAAACCCAACACCTCCACCTCCAGCAAAAATCACCCCAAAGCACACACCAAAAAATCAACAGAACTTTCATCAAGATACCATAAAAATTGGTGGCAGTGAAAGGAGCTCACTGAGAAAAATTAACAAAACAATTACCTTTGCCTTGCACTAGAAAAATATCTCAGGATTTGTTTGGTTTGTTTGTTTTTGGTTTTGTTTTTCCCTTTTCATAACAAAGCCTTTTTAATTTTTAGAGGATTAGGAATATATGTGCAGGGTGGGCAAAAAAGGACTAGACATCAGAAAAATCTACCCTGTTTTTTCTTAGAGAAAGAAAAAACATTCATGACTGACTGCAATTCCAAACCCTCACAAACAAGGACTCTCTTCATGTGCGTACAGGATAGATTTGCAGGAGTTCTTGTTCTCTGGTTGGAGATTTAAAGTGGCAAACTCATAACAACAGCAACAGATGAAGGTGAAAATTTTACACTGAAAGCAGCCTGAAATCACGCAGCAGCTGCTCAGGTGGATGACACCACTGTCACAGCTGCCAATAAGTAAATAAAACCCGGAGACATGCTCAGTATAATCCTAATTTCCTTGCAATAATCCATCCAGAAATGAAAACACCGCTTCAAGACAAACAATAAAATGAGAAAAGTTTGCAGAAATCAATTGCGTCGCCTGATTTGGCGTTATCGAGGAGACCCTTCCACAAGAAAGTTCTGTGGCCTTTTCATCTGTTCTCAGATGTTAAACAAAAATAACTCCATTTATTCTTTTCCTTCCCTACTTTTTCTTTTACTTTAAATGCACATCTTCAGATGCTCCAGCTCAAAGCTGGTTCATTTCCAGCTTCCCTTTTCTGTACATTATCTGGTTTCTTTTTCTGCAGTTGCCATAAAAAATATGTGACTCAGAAAAAATAAAAATGGATATATATTATATCACCCTACACTACAAAATAATTATAGCATTCCCTACTGAGTGATGGGCTCGGATGAAAGCCTCACAGCCTCTATATTTAATCACAGCCATTTCTATCGGCTTGCAAACAACAGGTGCTGCTGTGTCCAACTTCAACCCAACACAGAACTCCGTACCCACATTGCTGTGCTTTCTCATGGCCTGGAAGGATGATTTGTATCATCAGAGAGGGATAGAATCATAGAATCATTGTATCATTAAGGTTGGAAAAGACCTCTATTATCTTCCAGTCCAACCATCATCTCAACACCATCATGCCTGCTAAACCATATCCCTAAGTACCACATGCACACATTTTTTAAGCCCTCGAGGGATGGGGACTCTACTGCTGCCCTGGGCAGCCACTTCCAGTGCTTCACCATCCTTTCAGTAGAGAAATCTTTCCTAATATCCAATCTAAACCTCCCCTGGCACAGCTTGAGGCCATTTCCTCATGTCCTATCACTTGTTACTTGGGAGAAGAGGCCCGCATCCACCTCGCTACAACCTCCTTTCAGAGAGTCGTAGAAAGCCGTGAGGTCTGCCCTCAGTCTTCTTTTCTCCAAGTTAAACAATAACAGCTTGCTCAGCTGCTCCTCCAAAAAAACTTGTCCTCCAGATCCTTCAACAGCTCCACTCCCAGAGAAGAGATGGCTGCCCCATCCCTGGAGGTGTTCAAGGCCACGTTGGATGGTGTTTGGAGCCCCTGATCCAGTGGGAGGTGTTCCTGCCCATGGCAGATTGTTGGAACTAGTTGGGCTTTGAGGTCCCTTCTGACCTAAACCATTCTATGATTCTACAATTTAACCTTTTTAAAGTGGTCCAGCTTTTTTGGACCTTCTCCCCCTTGTCATAATCATGTTCATCCTGCAAATGTCTGGTGGGTTTTCAAAGAGATGAATAAAACTGGGTTTTATGCAAGTTTTATGCGTATTTGAATTTTCTACCCCAAAAAGCCTTCATTCTTCTCCTGAAAGCTCTGCCAAACTTAGGTGCTATTTCTGGTTAGCAATTAGCAAAAGAATCAGTCCCAAAAATACTGCCGTTACCAAGCAGCAGGGTTTAGGAAAGAGGGGAAAAAATGGAAAGAGGGGAAAAAAAAAAAAAGAGCACATGCTCTAGTCTACTGGCATATGATATTCCTTTTAGAGTAGGAACAGGATTTCACATCACATGCTGTGCTTTACTTTGAGAATCCACTTCTAATTGCGTGCTCTTTTTCCTCTGCACCACAATTATATCTTATCGCGCCCTCAGATCTGTCTGATTTCCTGATCCCTGGCTCATTCAGCTAATTGACCACCTGCATCTACCACCACCTGACACGTGGGGCGACGAAATGTCTCTTTCCTTAAAGTTCAGCTGCCGCTATGCTTGTGCTCTGCCTGCTGCAGAGTAACTCGCACGCTGCCCTTGATAAGACGAGTGGGGATTTTCTTCAGGCTCCGAGTCGCGGGGACAACACATCACTGTCAGACGGAGTCTGCATTAGCGGGTCTCAAGCTCTTCACGGTGAAAATCATTATTATTATTCCCACTTTACGAGTGGGGAAACAGATATCTGAAGAAATACAATTACTCGCTCAAGGCCAGTGGAGCAGTGACAGACACAGACGTGAAACTCAGGATTCCTGAATTCCAGTCAGACATTCATCAGACTTCCTGACAATGCAACATCAAAAAAAGATGATACCCAGCGCACATCCTCAAGTCACTACTGATTGCATTTACCATTGATTCCGGGAAACATCGCACCTGTCATAACTGTCAATAAAGCTATATCGTATCCTTTGAGAACCGGGCTTTGCCTCTGGGAGTTAGCGGAGAGAGGGAAAAAAAAGGTAATATGTGCAAGGTGCATTATCTGTGCAAGATGCATTATGTCAGAAACAACAGAGAGATTCAGAAGCACTTTCTCTCACTGACAACTTTGTGTAATTCTTCTTTGTGAGCTTCTACCAGAAGTAAATCGCTCTCCAGCCTTCAGTCTGGCAAACAGGGATGGAAATGGAGCCCAGGAACTGTCTGGTTCACGCCTGGGTTCTGCCAGAGAAAGAGCACAGATAGATGGCTCTGCCTACTGCTTCACATTATTCATTAGCACAAAGAAGAGGTATTTACAGGTGGCCTTCTTCTACACACAGGGTGAAACAGCCCCAGGAGCTGGGGCGCACTCTCCCTCGAGCTATTTACTACACGAGGGGTTTAACCACATGAGGCCATAGATGCACTCTACTTTGGGTGCAGTTCTACTTTTTAGCCCACAGGTTTATAAGGAAAACAAACCACCGCCTTTGTAAAGACTCTGCAGAACAGGACTGCGTTTAAGACCGATCCGGACTTATTCCCCTACTGGAATAATGAGCACATAGGAAATATTCAGGACACGAGAGGAAAGTAAAGTCCACCCATGAATGAACAGTCTGAGAACCTATTAACGAGATCTAGCGAGGCTGCCTCTCCCCACAGACCAGAAGCCAGAGCCCTGATTTGCGGCACGAGTTCTCTGTTGACAAGAACAGCGTGTAGTGGAACAGAGGGCTCCTGCCTCGAGTTACCAGTGGGCATAAACAGGCTGTTAGAACACTCGGTGATTAATGGGTCTTTCCGAGCCATCCCTGTTAGCAGGTAGCAGGGCTTGTCGGGGGGGAACTGAGCAGTGTGAAGAGCACAGCCGTGCTCTGCTAACTAGCAGTCGTGTAAGCACTAAATACGTTCTGTACGTGAGGCTCAGCCACCATCCGCAGCAAATTGGGCCTGAATTATCTGAATACTGAACATAAGTTACCTCCAGCTGGAGGGCAGTCACAAGTGGGGTTCCTCAGGGCTCGGTACTGGGTCCAGCCCTGTTCAATGTCTTTATCAATGACCTGGATGAAGGCATTGAGGGCACCCTCAGCAAGTTTGCAGATGACACTAAGCTGGGGGAAAGTGTGGATCTGCTGGAGGGTAGGGAGGCTCCAAAGGGATCTGAACAGGCTGGATCGATGGGCTGAGGCCAATGGGATGAGGTTGAACAAGGCCAAATGCCGGGTCCTGCACTTGGGGCACAATAACCCTGTGCAGCTCCAGACTGGGGGAAGAGTGGCTGGAGAGCTGCACAGAGGAGAAGGACCTGGGGGTGATGGTTGACAACGACTGACCATGAGCCAGCAGTGTGCCCAGGTGGCCAAGAAGGCCAACGGCATCTTGGCTTGGATCAGAAATGGGGTCACCAGTAGGTCCAGGGAGGGGATTCTCCCTCTGTACTCGGCACTGGGGAGATCCCATCTTGAGTCCTGTGTTCAGTTCTGGGCCCCTCACCACGAGAAGGATGTTGAGGCTCTGGAGTGTGTCCAGAGAAGAGCAACGAAGCTGGTGAGGGGCTGGAGAACAAGTCTGACGAGGAGCGGCTGGGGGATCTGGGGTTGTTTAGCCTGGAGAAGAGGAGGCTGAGGGGAGACCTTATTGCTCTCTACAACTGCCTGAAAGGAGGTTGTGGAGAGGAGGGAGCTGGGCTCTTCTCCCAAGTGACAGGGGACAGGACAAGAGGGAATGGCCTGAAGCTCCGCCAGGGGAGGTTCAGGTTGGATATCAGAAAAAAATTCTTCACAGAAACAGTCATTGGGCTCTGGCAGAGGCTGCCCAGGGAGGGGGTTGAGTTGCCTTCCCTTCAGGTGTTTAAGGAACGGGTGGATGAAGTGCTGAGGGACATGGTTTAAGGGAGTGTTGGGAACGGTTGGACTCCATGATCCAGTGGGTCCTTTCCAACCTGGTGATTCTATGATAAGCAAATTGGCTTCACGTGAAGTCTCAGGTTTTTATAACTTGTCTGTGTTTTGCTTCAGATAAAACTCACAGAGCCTTAAGCCTGAGCCCGCAGCAGTACAGGGGGATCACAGTGGCGGTGAGGCAAGAATCTTACTTTACTGCTTTCACAAATACTGTGGTGAGCCTATTTCCTTCTTTTTACATCAAAAACTTTTCAAATCAGTCTTTGGCTTCTATGACAGAACCTCCTTCTAATACTAGTAACCGGACAAGAGTCTGGAACAGCATTCCCTGTCCATACAAAATGTTACAGTATGGAGACACCTCAGCAGGAAATTAAAAGCATGCACTACCAGCTCCTGATGAGTATCGCCTTGTTTGGGTATCTCCTCTTTTCACAGGCGGTTGCACTTTACAGTACCTGCTTAAATTACTATTTACCTGAAAAAGGAAGATAAACAGATAAAGAAAGGATACTGATTGACTTCTCTTGAGTAAACATAGAGTGAAAGACACCACATAATACTAGAAGAAGTCCATGAGGAAACCACCATAGACATCCTAATACAAAGAGATATGTAGAACCCACTCCCAGCACTGTAAGGGAGGAAAATAAGGGCAGAGAGAAATGGGAGACATGAACGCTGCCTCAATGCTGCCTCAGACCATTGGTCTAAGCAGTAAACCAGGTTGCCAAAGGAAAGGCATTCACTATTGCAAGATGTGTCGTCATCTCAGCGTGGCCAGCATTGCCAATATTTGTAAAAATTTTAGTGAGCAGCCATCCAAAATAACCTACAGGTAGAAACCAGCACAGGCATACACTGCACACTGCCAAGGATGTGCTCTTGAAAGCGCAGTAGTTAGATACCGCAGTAACTTAGAATCACAGAATCATAGCATCATCGAATAGTTTGGGTTGGAAGGGACCTTAATGATCATCCAGTTCCAATCCCCTGCCATGGGCAGGGACACCTCCCGCTGGATCAGGCTGCCCAAGGCTCATCCAACCTGGCCTTGAACAGCTCCAGGGATGGAGCAGCCACAGCTTCCCTTGGTGACCTGTTCCAGTGTCTCACCGCTCTCATGGTCTCACCACTCGCACGTCTCACCACTCTCAATTTCTACTGCAGGAATTGATTACTTGAGACGCACACAGGGACATAAACACTCAATTTAAATACATAGGGATGGTACATATGACATGGAGGAGGGAGTAGCAGATGCATGTTCATCAGAATTGTCAACTGCCAACTGAACATCCAAGAAAAACAGGAGAGGTGGAGGAGATGCTGGATTTTCAAAGACAGCGTGTGGGCAGCTGGAGACGCTGGCTACTTCTTAAAATGAAAATCAAGGGATGAATGCTTATACCTGAGATTTTGATCAACAGATCTCTTCATAAGATCAGATCTTGGAATGTCCAAGTGATCTTGCTCGACTGTTCTCAGAAAGATCTGAGCGCCAAACAAATCTTTCATTGTAAATGTTCTTGCTGTCACTTTTTTTGTTGTCATCATCTACCTCAAGCACGTGCTGCTTATCAAGGTCAATCAAATCAAATAAGGGTGAAGGTTGGAAAAACAGGATAATGACAGTTAGCCAGGCAATATGTTAAACGATCAATGATTAAACTCCGAGACAAAGAAATGATGGATAGTGGGGTGTTACAGAACTTGCGACAGCAGTAACAGAGGAAAAATTCTAACATGGCATGATGGAATATAACACGGAATAAGTAACCCTGCATAGAACTGGGGAGAGGAAGGTACATGTGAGGAGACAAAGAGTATTTCCTCAGAGTAGGCCATAATTTTACTTGGAAGCTTCTAAAAGCAAGACTGGGATCTGAGCCGGAAACTAGTTTTAGCTTATTATTGTATACAGAGACATACTGCAGACTGCAAGAACTCGGGTGATGACAAAGGTGATGGATAGCCAATAATCCACATTTGGTGACTACATGGATGCTTTTCAACACCTGAGAATCCTGCTGTTGCTACACGGTGCACTTAACTGCCTCAAAATACATGGTTCATGTTGCAGCCACAGCTAAAAAAACGTTGGACAAAAGATTTGTTACAGTTTTATACGTAAGTGCAAAGGTTGATGATATATATCTAAGAAAAATGCTCCTGGGACAAACAGCACCTTTTCTATTCTTTCAGAAATGTTTGAGGTTAAGTACTTTGTTTTGCTTTTACCAGGTCTGGAGCATAAAGTGTTTTCAGCATACAAATTTCTTCAGAGAAAAGAAGACTGTCCCTTCGTGTTTGCACGGTGCTCAAGAGACTGCAGTCATATCAGCTGGAAGCTGAGTGCCATTGTAATCTAAATTAATACTGAGACCTATATCAGCATTTAGGCTGCTGAAAAACATATGTTGCTAATCTTGTCCTGTTGCTCGTGTTCTTTAAGTTTCATAGGTTAGAACTTAGCCCTAATTTGCTGACTAATAACTAATTTAGCATCACATCTAAAAACATATTTCAACTTTAAGCATCTCAGGACAGTTTCCAAAGAGCTTCATAAGCCAAAAATAGTCATAGGTCTCCCCAAATCCTCAGATGTTTGCACGCAAAGATTCGCCTAGACTTCCCCGAGGAGTCCACCTCCCTGACTGTTGGGGCCACCAAGAGATCCCCGACAGTCGTAGACGTGAAGTTCTGCCTTTACAAAGAACTAAACCACTTCAGATCCTCCTCACGTTTTCAGCAGTTCATCCAGAGGAACTGTTTTAAAACTTGAAAGCACAGTATAAATGAGAACTACAAAGTCTTTTTCAACACCATTAACTAGAATTAGTCCAGTCAAGCCGTTGCACATTGACTGCATGTATTTTTCATACATAAAAAGCAGAGGGTGGGTAGAAGCAATGCTTGGGATATGCCATGCAGTATAATTTTCGTTGTTTTGATGTAGAAGGAAAAAAAAATAGAATTAATTCAAAGGATGATATTTTAGGCTGAGTTGCTGTGCATGGATTCAAGTGCAGCAAGCTCCTCTAAAAATAAGTCTATGCAGAAGAAATTAAAAGAACAAAAAAGAAAGGTTGGAGGTGTGATAAAGTGACTAATGGCTCTATAATAAGTGAGAAGCTCAGTGTTTAGCTTCATCATACATTGGGCTGTTATTTGTTAGTGGGTTTTATGCAACCAGCATCGCAGTTGATAAACCACTGCTGATTATTCATTTGTGTCTCAAGAAGTTTGTTTTGCTCTAGACAGTTTATCTGTTACATTCTTAATACCAGCATCACGACGACTACAAATTATTATTGCATTATCACATATATATCAAACAGTCTTGAGGGTGGGGAGACCCTGGCCCAGGTTGCCCAGAGAACCCTGGAGGTGTTCAAGGCCAGATTGGATGGGGTTTGGAGTAGCTTTATCCAGTGGGAAGTGCCTCTATCCATGGTAGGGGTTTGGGAATAGATAATATTTAAGGTTGCTTCCAACCCAAACCATTCTACGATTCTATGACCCAGAGCCCCTGCAAACTAAAGAATATAATCAACAGAAATGGAGACTAGGTATTACTCCAGTTCCATGGTGAGTGAGTTTGAAGATCTCAAGGCACGTGCATCAGGAATGTGTCATCCCAGGCTCTTCACCTCCAGAGAACAGCTCAGCAATTACTCACACCCCTGTATTTCCACTAGAGGTGTGGATACCACTTCTAATTATAGAACATATTTACAGAAATGATATTAAGATGTCTCACTTCACTGCCTAGAATTACCTGGGGTGAATTCTTGCCCAAACAAATCTAAGAGGAATGACTTCAAGCTCTTGGATCATGACTTTAAGGTCGTGGATCAGGTATATGAAAGCGAGCACTGAACACAACAAATGTAAGAATGCAGGAACACTGCAGCACTACAGGTATAAATCATATGAAAGAAGAAAAAAAAAAGGAAAAAAAAAAAGATGAAAAAAAAATCAAACTGTGTCTGCCATCTCGACAAGAGAAAGGCCGGATTTCTGATAGTTCCTTATTTCCCCAGAGGAATTAATACACAGCATGGTAGAATGGGCCCTCAGAACAGATTTGCCTTATACTGATGAACTTTATATAGAAGCAGTTTTAGAATCGAGAAGAGAGTCCTCAGTTCTTTGCAAGGATCAAGTCTTCATAGCCAATTAGTCTCAGAGCAAATTAATGCGAATATAGAGGACGGCGTGAGGCATTGTGTGACACAGTTTTGGCAGCCCTTAGGATTCAGTGGGACTGTAATGCCAGTATTTTCACTGCTTCACGGCAGAACTGAAAAAAAATCTGCTGCAAGGCTGGCACACAGCACCTACCCTGCAGAAACGAAGGAACAGATCAGCCGACACGGGTCTCACTGACAAGCGGCGTGTCATGAAGATGATGCGAAGACTGGAGCATCTCCCATACGAGGACAGGCTGGGACAGTTGGGGTTGTTCAGAGTGAAGGCGAGAAGGCTCTGAGGAGATCTTAGAGCAGCTTCCAGTACTGAAAGGGGCTCCAAGAAAGCTGGGGAGGGGCTCTTGGTCAGGGAGTGCAGGGACAGGATAAGGGGGAATGGTTTTAAGCTGAAAGAGGGGAGATTGAGATGAGATCTGAGGAAGAAAATTTTTTCCGCGAGGGTGGGGAGGCCCTGGCCCAGGTTGCCCAGAGCAGTGGGGGCTGCCCCATCCCTGGAGGGGTTCCAGGCCAGGTTGGATGGGGCTTGGAGCCCCTGAGCCAGTGGGAGGTGTCCCTGCCCATGGCAGGCAGTTGGAACTGGAGGGCTTTTTCCAACCCAAACTATTTCATAATCCTATGAAAGTGAAATAAAGAACATAGGGAAGACAAGGCACTCGTTAGCGTGTTGTAGGACTGTGTTGCAGGAGAAGAAAAATGGGAGAGAGACAACACACTGGTAAAGAACTGCCTCCAGGGAAAGTCATTCCTGTGAACTGGAACATTCCTGAAAGTCACTGCCTGTTAACTGGAAAGACTGAACAGAGTAGAAAGCTGTTGCCTTCAAAGCATCTGAACTGAAGTCAGCTTGGGAAGGAAAGGGGAGAAGGGCTGTCTTGCCCATTCTTACTAGGCCGCTCCCTCAGGATGGCACTAACTGGCACAGACAACAGTTCTGCTCCCAAGGCTGAAAGCTGCTTGGTCTGAAGGGCAGAAGGTCTTAAGGCCATCGCTCCCAGGGCCATCGGTTGAGCCTCCCAGTCAAGAACTGAAAGCAAACAACAGTACCATACCTGAAACAGTCAAATACCACAAAAAAACCCAAACAAACCAGTGCTTAGACATGTATCTTGGCTGTAAATGTTCTGTCGCTCTCAGCCTCCTGTCCACTCATGTTAAATAAAAAGTAAATGCCAAAAAACCCAGTTTAAATACTAGCCTCTCTTCAGAATAGCTTAGTCTGTCTTGAATGGTGATACAAAATCTAACAAAATCGATGTGATTTTCTGTGAGAGATATTTTGAATAACATTTTAGTAAGAACCTCATCCTATTTTTGAAAAATAGCAATAAATAGAGACAGGAGTACCACGATCTATAAGTCTATCCTGTGCAGTACCTGCCTTCTGCCTGCATCCCAGCCTGGACGGTTCAGTGGAGGAAGCATAGACAATTTCAATATAGAACAGCAAAAGTAGCTCCTCATTATTTCCACCACTCATCAGCTTCGGTCTGAGGTTTCTGCCTGGTTTAACCGTGTAGGGGATGCCAGTGGGCGGAGAGCCACAGCAGCACAGCTACCTGGAATGTTTGACGTGTTATCCGTCTGCCAGCAAGCATCAAACATCTATTGAAGCGAGCTAGCACCTCGAAGGGAGTTCTACTCCTTCTTTTAAACTACTTCATTATTTTAAGGCAAGCCTTTGATATGGAGAGGCATTCATTTCACAGATGAGATTACTCTGCAAGGGACTCGATTACAAATCAAGCCTAGAAAGTAAGGATGAGAGGTTAAAACCAGCAAACTAGAACTGTATATAATTCTAAACCGTAGCAAGCGCATGGGGCAAGAAGTCCATGAGACTACAAAAACAGGACTCCTGGATTCTTTTAACACTGCTTGGACATTGTGTATGAGTTAATGGCAGAAAAAAGGAGTCACAACATCTACCCCCAACACTAAGAAATAAGGTGTTGCAGACCCACCACAAAAAAGTGACTATTGGCAAGGCTGGAGCTTAACGGATTCATCACTGGGACAGGGAGACAACACTCACTAGTTCTGAAGCCAGACTTTTGGTCTGAACGAAGCACTCCCTCATGCTCATAACACATCCCAAAGGGAGGATTCTTGGGCCATTTCTGGTTTCAAGATAGGCCAATGCAATCTGAAGACTAGAAGTCAGAATTTCTTGGGGAAGCAAATTATCTTGGTTGCTGTGACAGATTTTTTTACAGTGCGGGTCGCGACACACTGGCTCAGGTTGCCCAGAGCAGAGGTGGCTGCCCCGTTCCTGGAGGTATCCAAGGCCATGTTGGAGAAGGCTTTGAGCACCCTGATCCAGTGGGAGGTGTCCCTGCCCAAGGCAGAGGGGTGGAACTGGATGGGCTTTGAGGCCCCTTTTGACGCAAACCATTCCCCGATTCTATGATGTGTGAAATAGTTCAGTCAGCCGTGATGGAAACTGGAATGTCTAACAAAGGGGGCTTTTGGGGGATGACGTTGATAAAATGTCTGTAAGTGGCTCCATAGCAGAGACAAAACCACTACAAAAGAGAGAAAAGGAAAAGGATGGTTCAGGTCTCGATGAAATGCAACAGGTCTCCCACAGATCAATCAATGTGACTCTCTTACATTTACGTTCCTCACTTCTTAACCTATAAAATGGGCATAAATAACAGACTCTTCTATCTTATCCCTGATCATTTTAAGTTCCATGGAGAGGATCTGTCTTCTGCTCCCCAAATCCCATTCCCATGTTCTTAGTTGGATACTATTCCGATACAAGTAAAGTCACATTACTACTCAGCCCTGTTCTGCAACCCAAAGGAATGACAACGTGCTCACTTTAGTAGCACTTTCTATGTACTGTGGTATCCAAATTAAGCCTTTTCCTTATGACACCATTGTCACAAACAGCTAAAACTGCAAAAACGTACTTATTTTATTCCATACACAATACTGCACAATTATAGTCAAAAGCTCTTTGATTTACTGGCAGAGAAGAGGAAGATTGTGCTCAGTTGCAGCCAAAAGCTTTTTCTTTCTTTCAGTATCTGGCTTGCCCACCTACCCTTTGGCACAATTTGTTCTACAAAGTTTAACGCTGGAGGTGGGAAATATTTCAGGCATTCCTCTTTCACAAGCAAAGTCAGCACTGTGCGAAGATTGATTGAAGATTGGTTCAGTTTGGCTCATAACTACCGGATCATGAGAAAGCAGCCACAAGTGTTGATGGGGAGGATGACAACTAAGCCAAACCTATGTCATGGTTAAGATGATTATTTGAATGGCTCATTTGGGTGACCTTGCTCTTCGGAGCTCATGCATTTACATGAGCATTCTTTTTCACTTACTTTTTGACTTCATCTGGGAGCAGTTTAGAATTAAATTTACAGTCACTGCACCTCAGTGCTTACGTCTGTTTATACCATGAAAAAAAAAAAACTAGTTACCCAGCTCGTAGAGCAGCAGGGAGCTCAAGAGTTAATCAAGCAAAGCAGTTTCTATTTGCTCCAAACATCCTCTCTGCTCTGCCACAAGGTCGGGAAGAACTGCAGTCCTTGCAGGGAGTACACAGGCAGATCTTCACCTTGTTCTGAGAGAAGGGATGCTCAGAATTGGGACTACTGCAAAAAATGGGAGGAGAAAAAGCTGTGTGCTGGGACACAATGCTTTTGGGAGCTCCTATTCCTATAGGTGACTTAAAGTATTTAATTTAATATCATATTTTTAAAAATCATTACTACTATTGCCATTACTATTTTCAAATCCTTGGATGAAAGGTGTCAAGCCACAGTTGACGTTAAAATATCTCACCAGAGGCAGCTGATAAGGGTGATCATTCCTGTTGTTATTTCAGTAGGTCCTTGCTGTGCCACACGTCAGACGAGCCTGTGGTCTGAACAGCTCTAGTAGCTGTGACTGAGACTGGATAAAGTTTGTTAACCCTTGAATTACTTCCTTATAATTAGGCTGTTAAACGCTGCGTCATTGCCAGCACGAAGAGAACCCTCGCTTCAACCGAATAAAGGCATTGTGTCACTCCTTGACTCACTCCTTAAATACACCTGTGATTAGAACATGCTCTGGTATCTACCCATTTCCTAGAATTAAATCTCCACGCCGCCAATTCCCTCGCAAACCGCAACAACAGGAAGCGTAAAAAGAGTGAGGAGAACAGAGGCAGAAAGAGATCGGGTGGGAAATGGAACTGAAACTTAGACCAAGGCTGCACTTCTCCAAACTGCCGCTGACAAACTGGATCTAGCACAAACCGCCTGTGTCCTATGGCGAAGTAGGCTGGAAACAGTATGGGTTAAAATTTACTGGCTGTAATTCTTTTCCCATGCACCTATAAAACCCACCAATGACCTTGTAGACTTCAGCCCTTGTTATTTAGTTGATGTCCTTGAACATTAGACTCAGCATCCCTACCAAAAAGCATGACTTCTTTGAGTAATAACTTTAATCCTGACTATCCTCATTAATCACATACATGTCTTTTGAGAACACATTATTTTTACAGCTTGTTGCTCTCGTGATTTCAAAGCCATCTCACAGTCATGAGTTCCAGAGAATGACTTTATGTTACATAACATGAAAAAAATACACTGAAAAGCTTTTGTTTTAAATGCTTCTTGTCAGCTTCTCAAAAGATTCCATTATTCTTTGGGCTTTCAAGTGAAATTGAAGTACTACACAGTGCTTTAACTGCCCTCCTTGATGAGCATAGACTTGCCCTTCACTCACAGCATCACAAATTATATGTCAGATGAAGAGGTGATGAACATTTTAGTGTGAGGATGTTAGAATTTTTAAAGAAAATTATGCAAACCTCTTATAAAGCCTATCTGGATTTTTATACCCTTTCTATGTTATTTTATAAATGATTTATCATAATTAACATTTAGAAGTTGTTCAATCCTATGCTGGCCACATGAAGTGACAGATGAATGTACAGCAAACCCTCATATTTTATTTATTGGTTGAGTGGGAAGGAATTTGTGTGCTGAACTGTAAACAACCAAATTAGGTGATTTCAAATACACCTCTGAACTCAAGACACATAGAATAGCTCCCATTTTTTTTTCAGAAGCAACAGTTGATCTTTACCTACAGACATTTTCTATTCCTCACCTTCTGATTTTTGTGTATCCAACCTGGCCGTTCCCTCTAGATGATAACAGATCATTTACAGCTTTCCCTAAAGTGACGAAAGGATCCAACCCTTTCAGCACAGAGAGAACTGAAAATAAACTGGATCAATGGAGTAGAAAGAGCAGAGTTCTCTAATCAGGTTATTTGACCCCCAGGCATAACAGGAAGTCTACCTCTCAAACGAGACTAAGTTTGGGTCACAAAGCATCCAAAAATTGAACCGAGCAGAAAGATACAGATAGTTTATTTAAAGAATTTAATGGCAAAAAAGAATCTCTTTGATGAAGGATTTCCAAGAAGCCAAAAATACTTATGCACTCCAATTCTATGATTATTCATGGGGAATTACGTCCTCCGCTTCTTTAGCCACCTCTAAAAAATTAGCACTACTGCAATACTAAGCAATACAATTTTACAGTTGGACTCTATGATCTCAACGGTCTTCTCCAACCAAGCAACTCTGTGATTCTATGATAAACAATGCCTTGATAGCTCAAATTCTCACTGTGCCACGCTAAAAAGAGTAGAGACCCCTCCGATTTGAACTTCTTGGTACGTACAGTTCACTCAGCCACCTGTCAACCGCGAGAGAGTCTCCCTCAAGTGCAAGTCCCTGCATACAGACTCCAACAACTTCCATTTCTCCCACAGAACATAGCGTTGTATACACAACCTATGTATACGTGCGCCTTACAAAGCCAGCACACGTAGCAATACCATTACTGTAATTCTCTATACAATTGCGATCGCAAATACCTGGTCAAGGGCATTCTGTCCTACAAAGCCAACCATCCCCATTAACCTCACTGGGTGTTTTGCCTAGAAAGATCTCCGGGTAACACTGTCAGTGAAATCTAGAACAAAGTTTTCATCACAAGAAATACTCTCAATCTCCTGTTGCTTCAAGAGGCACATTTAAAATGAGGTTGGTTATGGTTCGAACCAAATAAAACTCCCTTCAAACTACCGTGATCCTTTAAAAATTACTGTTTTGCCAAAGGCTACATCACTTCAGCTGGAACTGAAATAACAAAGATGAAAATTTCAGATGAAGGGCTCTGAAGATATTTCTGGTTGGGATCAAAAGCAGAAATTCTACAAGAAAACTTACTCTCTGTTTTTTCAGCCTTGTATGACTGCCTTGAACAGCTTCTAAACTCCAAACTTCCGTGTCTAGTCAGTCAGACATGTAGTCCTGTATCTGGAAACTGATATTTCATATGTTGTCAGCCATCCCTGGAGGTGTCCAAGGCCAGGTTGGATGGGGCTTGGAGCCCCTGATCCACTGGGAGGTGTCCCTGCCCGTGGCAGAGGGGTTGGAATTTTGAGATCCCTTCCAACCCAAACCATTTTGTGCTTCTATGCAGCACTTGAGAAGGAAAACTACAGCACAGCCAGTGATAATGCAACACTGTACTACTATTTTTCAAAAGACTGAGTAAAAGAGCGGCTCAGGGAGAAAAGCCGGACTTAACATGTGAGGTTGATGCCACGGCAGTGTCGGCATGAGCTCCTCCTCCTTCCTGACCTCCTAGACACTTGTCCCACCTCTGTATTGCCCCACTCATTGTGTTGGCACAGATGGTTGTGCAGCTGCATTGTGAACTGGATCAGGGAACTGCTCCAACTCAACAATTTTCTCCTTATTTTTCAGAAATAAGTACCGCTGCGATCAAGTGGGAAATCATGGACTCATCAGGAACATCTGAGAATGGGTAAAACCATTATTGCTAAAAAAATATTTTCCTTTCAAATAAAAGCAACTTAAAAAAAGTAAAATAGCTAACACTGAAAAACACCAACCCAAACACAGCCTGTGGAACGGTCTTTTTTGCTGTATCATTCTATCCAACAACACTGAGATTACAATAGATTCAAATAAAGACCAACCAGAGATATTCCAGTCTGGACAAGCTTGCTGTAATCAAAAAAAAAATGCCAATTAGACAACGTCTACCTCAAAGCAGGTTAAAATTTATGTCTCTATAAATGATATTTTCATACATGCACTACATTATAGCTCAAATAGAAGGGAAGACACAAGATTCTGCTTCCCTCCCCTATGCAGTTGAGCCCAGAACTGACTTAATTCCAGATAAATCTGCACCGTTTGGCTGCAACTGTATTTTTTGGGCTTTCATGCTGTTTTCCTAGAGGACCATCCAGTGCGATGCCAGAGTTCGCCCTGCTGTGGGACTGGCAGTGCAGACAGCTCATGGCTGTATCTCGGCATTTATTAGTCTGATCCATTTCCCAGTGAAGGCAACACAGAGACCGTAACAAAAATGATCTGTTTGACCTCCAAAGTCCAACAGATGAGACCTCAGTGCAATGCCAGTGTATGATTTGATACCGGATACCAGGCTTGGGATCCATTTCTCCTCTGGAAGTGGCCTGGCACTATTAAATCTGTCTTGTTCAGCTGATATCAACTCTATCTTCTATTTGAATTCCTTTTTCTTTTCCCATATAAAAAAAGCAAATTGTATTAATTTGGTTTTAATTAGTTTGAGATTGATAAATCTAAGCTTTCAGCTCTAACATCTGTGGAACCAGAGTGTTTATAACAAAGCTTTTAAATTCATTATGAGAATAACATAAATTGAGTTTACACCTGTTATGTACTGAAACTCATCTCATTTCTGCTTAGCCAATTTAATTCAAAAGTTGTGGTGGCAATATCACCTTCAGAGAAAATTGTAGCCATTTTTTTTTCCTCCTCAGACTGGAATTTGCATGTTCATAACATGGAATGAAACTACAATGAACCTGCGCCCATATCATATCTACTTTCCACCAGTGAGGCCTATACAAAAGGTTAAAGTTGCTTTGAACAAACCAAACTCTTATTCCATCTCATATGACACTCCATTCTGGGTCTAATTTTTACAGATAGGAAGAAAATGCTGAGAATATGGATGGAGAGTCCTCCAAATGCTAAAAACATGAAAACCAATGATGGCAACATCAGATGCAGGACTGAATGTTTCAGAGTTCTGATGTTTTAAGCTATTATGGGGATTTCATGGGATGTGTTTAAAAATACAACCGGTGAATCATAGAATCACAGAATAGTTATGGTTGGAAGGGACCTTAAAGATCATCCAGTTCCAAACCCCCTGCCATGGGCAGGGACACCTCCCACTGGCTCAGGCTGCCCAAGGCCCATCCAACCTGGCCTTGAACCCCTCCAGGGATGGGGCAGCCACAGCTTCCCTGGGCAACCTGGGCCAGTGTCTGACCACTGTCGTGGTGAAGAAATTCTTCCTAATGCCCAGTCTAAATCTGCCCCTCTCCAGTTTATATCCATTGCCTCTCATCCTATCCTTTGGCTGGTTCACAAGCCTTTATGAACAGCCCCTCTCCAGCTTTCTTGTAGCCCCTTCAGGTTCTGGAAGGTCCCCATAAGATGTCCTGTGAGCCTTCTCTTCTCCAGGCTGAACAACCCCAACTCTCTCAGCCTGTCCTCATGTGGGAGGTGCTCCAGCCCTCTGATCATCTTTGTAGCCTCCTCTGGACCCGTTCCAACAGCTCCATCTTCTTCTTAAGTTGAGGATTCCAGAACTGGACACAATACTCCAGATAAAGTTTCACAAGAGAGCAATAGAGGGGCCGATTCACCTCCCTCGATCTGCTGGCCACGCTGCTTTGGATGCAGGTCGCGCTTCTTTTGGTCTTCAGGATTAATCACACTTCTCTTCAGCCTGTCCCACGAGCAACATGGACTACGCAGGCTATGCTCTTACTCACAGCCCAGACTGGTTGTAACGCTTCCATTCCATAGTCAGAATCCAGATTAAAGGTGGTTTCAGGTCTGCTTCTGCATTGCCCTTTCTTTTCCCTTAACAGCCCTCTATTCATTATAACTTAAAACATTCATCTCAAACATGATGTTCTTCAGAGATTACATCAGTGTTTGTAAAACATGCAAGCCAAAATACTCCCTATAGTAAATTAATGGATAACTTATGTAACAGTTAAGTACTGTGCTTTTATTAAGCAACACCTCCAATCTGGAATGGATGTACTGACTTAAACATACTTGTTGACAATGAGCAATGAAATTCCCTAGAACACGACTCTCTTCTAAGATCCAAGGGTTGTCATTACTGGTAAAATCATATTTAACTACTAGATTTGAACAGCAAATTAACAGACTTTGAAAAGGAACCACAATATACACAAATTGCTTCTACTCTGGGTAAAAAAAATAGGAGTATTTATGTGGGTTAGTGGCCTAATGTCCATTATATTTAGTGGTGCTTGACCTCTGAACACAATTGGTTTTTTTTTTTTTAATATAACCCATTACTACTGAAAATATGCCCTGGACGTGCAACCTACATTTGTCTTCGCTGAGCCCCATGTCATTAGCTTCATTTATGCTCTACTCAGAACATGTTCTATTCATGATAACAGGAGGAAGATGATTTGTTTCTAAGTCATTATTAGATGAAAAACTCTATAAATGCCTGACATATGTCCCCACGCTGTATCCAAATTGTCCTTTGCTAAAGCTGGATTTGTCAGGATAGAGCTAGGACCGTGGGATGGGACGAGCCGCAACAAATGGCACTGCTTCTGAACCGTAACAGTGGACACCGCCCTCAAAAGGACATTTGACAAACCCAGATTATACATATATTAAAATCTCCACTATTAAAAAAGGCAGCACACAATGTTTCTCACAAGAAAGACTCTTCTCAACCATGATTAATTTGTAAAACAGCTGTGTTCTGCCTGTGCATTGTATCTGACCTAATTATGGTAATGCACATGGAATAGATTGGATTCAAGAGGCTCAAACCATGGCATGATTAATCCAGTATGGTAGCGAGAATAAACAGATGAACATGGTCTGGCTATGGGCCTCCTGGCGGTAATGAAATACCTGTGCTCTAACCACACAGCATCACTTCCTTATGGATCCTTAATAAGAGCATTTCATTTGTTTGGAAAAGGCCTTTGAGATCATTAAGTCCAACCGTATTGGACTATTAAACGATCCCCGAGCACCTCACCTACCAGTCTCTTAAACCCCTCCAGGGATGGTGACATAACCACCTCCCTGGGCAGCCTCTGCCAGTGCCGGAGAACCCTTTCGGTTAAGAAATTTTTCCTGACGTCTAATCTGAACCTGCCCTGGTGCAACTTGAGGCCATTTCCCCTCGTCCTATCGCGTGGCACCTGGGAGAAGAGACCAACACCCACTTCGCTACAACCTCTTCTCAAGCCGTTGTAGACAGTGATGAGGTCTCCCCTCAACCTCCTTTTCTCCAGGCTAAACAATCCATGTTCCCTCATCCAGCCTTCATAAAACTTGTTCTCCAGCTCTCATAAAACTTGTTCTCCAGCCCTCACAAGACTTGTTCTCCAACCCTTACCAGACTTGTTCTCCAGTCCCATCATCAGCTTCATTGCCCTTCTCTGGACACACTCCAGCACCTCAATGTTGTTCTTGTTCTGGAGTGGCCCAAAACTGAACACAATTAAACCCCACATCTGATTACTAATGAACATTCAAACAGTGTTTGTCTATTAATGTTTTTGTTCTTATAGGGATGATCAGAAAGCAACATCCCCCTGTGGGATGCAGTGCCAAAGAAGACAAAAAGATCATGGAATCATAGAATCACAGAACGGATTGGGTTGGAAGGGACCTTAAAGATTATGCAGTTCCACCCCCTGCCATGGGCAGGGACACCTCCCATTGGATCAGGTTCTCAAAGCCCCATCCAACCTGGCCTGGAACACCTCCAGGGATGGGACAGCCACAGCTTTCCTGGGAAAAGTTTGCACTGGGTGCGTGTGGACCCATCACCTTCTCGAGTTAGTGCAAAATTTACCTTTTAATTCTATGTAAATTGATGCCCTAATTCTCCAAGGGCTGTTCAGATAAATTGGGATGTTTTCCCCCTTCACATCTTTCGAAAAAGTCATGAGAAGAAAGTATTAAAATAATGGCCTGATTTTTACATGTCTTTAATAGTCCCAAATGCTATTAACTGGCAAATAAATCGAACCCCTCATCCCACAAAGCAGTGGATATTATGGTGAACATGTGGCTACTAGAAAAAAGAGGTCTAGATATAAAATTGAGCCCAAATTTCTTGATTCTAAGTAGAATTTTATCTGGAATTATTTTTTTTCTTTACGGGATTTGATTTTTAATAATTATTCTCTGTTCCAATATTGGAAAATTTCATGAAGTAAAAAAAAATCTTTAAGCTGTAAATGCTGAGCTCATTTTTTAAATAAACACAATAATGTAGAATAATAAACATCCTTTCAAGTGGAAAAATATTTTATTATTACGTGCAGATTAAAAATGGGATTTTTGCTTCTTTGTTTTGATTGCCTGGTTAGAAGTGCAAAAGTTACATACAGTACATTGTAACAGAAAGCTTTGCCTCTAATATTTTTTTTTTCCCCTGAAAGAAACAAAGCTGCTGGTTTAGTTTTTCTCAACCTTCTTTTTTTTGGGGTGATGTTTCTTTTGAGCTCTTACCCAGGGATCAGGGAGGAAGAGATGCCCAGAAGATGAAAGTTAGGTGTCTTATGAACTGCGTGTTGAGCAGGAGAGCTCTGAAGGGTGTAGAAGGTAAACGGCCATGGTGTTGGGTGACACAGAGGTCACACCGACCCATCTAAGAGAGTTGGGCTTGTTCAGTACATGATGGGAGATGATGTGGTTGAGAGCAACCCTGCAGAGAAGGGCTTGGGGTGCTGGTCGTCTCGACATGAGCTGGCAATGTGCTCTCGCAGCCATGAAGGCCAATCGTATCCTCCCATACGAGCACAGGATGAGAGAGTTGGGGTTGTTCAGCCTGGAGAAGGCTCAGAGGAGATCTTATAGAGACCTTCCAGTATCTGAAAGGGCTCCAAGAAAGCTGAAGAGGGGCTACTCATAAAGGCTTGTGGTGACAGGACTAGGAGAAATGGGTATAAATTGGAGAGGGGCGGATTTAGACTGGACATTAGGAAGAATTCCTTCACTATGAGAGTGCTGAGGCCCTGGCCCAGGTTGCCCAGGGAAGCTGTGGCTGCCCCATCCCTGGAGGTGTTCAAGGGCAGGTTGGATGGGCCTTGGGCAGCCTGAGCCAGTGGGAGGTGTCCCTGCCCATGGCACGGGGGTTGGAATTGGATGATCTTTAAGCTCCCTTCCAACCCAAACTGCTCTATGATTCTATGATTCTATGATTCAGCCTGGAGAAGAGAAGCCTCCAGGGAGACCTTAGAGCAGCTTCCAGTACTGAAAGTGGCTGCAGGAAAGATAAGGACAGACTTCCTAGCAAGGCCCATTGTGACAGGACAAGAAGTAATGATTTTAAACTAAGGGAGGGCAGATTCAGACTGGATATAAGGCAGAAGTTTTTTACAATGAGAGTGGTGAAACACTGGCACAGGTTGTCCAGTAAGGTGGTGGAGGCCCCACCTCTGGAAACATTCAAGGTCATGTTGGATGAGGCTCTGAGCAACCCAATCTGGTTAAAGATGTCCCTACTCTTACAGTGGGGTTGGACTGCACAACCTATAAAAGTCCCTTCCAGCCCAAAGCATTCTATGAGGCCTATGGGCAGGGGTTAATGTCTGCCATTGATCACCAACCTGGTTACATTGCACTGGTAAATGAGGCCGTTGATTAAATCACAGGCTGGTTAAACTCTTTGGTCACAAGAGAGCTAAAAGACTGGAAACATTAGTACCCAAAACACTGCCAAGACCCCAAAGGCTGGTCAGAATCTGGCTACGTCAACAGGATACCTTAGGGATGAGTAGTAAATGAAAGATGAGTACTAAATGTAATGTATTGACTCCAAGAAGCTAAACGAGTCCTCTGCCTGCTGGGGAAAAGTGCATGAGTGTATGCAGGATGGAAGCAAGGATCTGCTGAAAGCACAGCCCTGCGAGTGGTGAGCAATGAAACTGCCCATTGTTTGTCTATCATCTAAAAAAAGTATTGCAGAGTCGCACCAATAAACTGTGTTGTTTAATCAATGTCTCCTTCACCTAGATGTCCTGAACTTCTCAGACCATGACATGACATGGTTCTAGATCTAGCTTGGTCTATAAGACTGCAACTCCCTGACAGAACGTGTGCAGTAGAAGCCATGCCATGCCACAACATCCATGTCACACACAGTCACCTCCTGCCATGGTACCACTCCTGTGCCAGTGCTGCTTATGGGCAAATCATTAACCAGATTAATCAATTGATCTACATTAAACAGTACCTCACTTTCTTAAAAGCCTTGCCCATATTGCTGATCAGTGATGAGGCTTCCCGTTAATAAATGATCCAAATCACTCTAATTATCGTGAAGGCTAATATACTTCAAAACAGCTTTTTCTTTCCTTCTCATATCGACACACAACCACCCTTTCTTCCAACATCAAGACTTTTCACATCAAGCTTCATCTCACTGCTAATGTTTCCTGCCGCAAAACAGTGTTGAGAACACAATGCCAACAGATTCAGCTACAATGGCCAACTCCCCCATTTTAGTGGGTCAATGAGCAATAGTGGGTCCTCTCCTCCCCTTCCCCCAACACATCTCAGTAACACCCCGATGAGACGGCATTATGCAAAAGAGCTGTCACTGCAAAGCATTTTATTATGCTTTGCCTGATTATGCTAATTCTAACTCTACGAAGCCACTTTGCTTTCTCTCTCTTTCTTCCGTCCTCGCTTCACTTTTCTGTGCTGCTAGAAAGGGGTTTTATTGAAATTGGGAACATGAACGCAGTTATGAAACAGAACAAATTAAACAGAACAGTTGGGATCACTTTTCTTTCACAAGGCATTGCATATGTTGCAGTTACAGGGCTGGAGAAAATGGCAGCTCTACTTTATACACTATCTGTTTTTCTTTTTCAACTATAACCATTATAAGCGAACAGATACTGTGACTGCCATGCTAAGGGGACAGATTTTCAACAAGTCCAAAGCCTCGGACCATGTGTCCATCACCAGTGCGCAGGCAGGGCTGGATCCGGCTTTGCCGACCCGGCTCCGGAGAGGTGTGTAGGATAAGGAGAGTAGAGAGTGCATCAGGGAGTGCAGGGACAGGACGGTTTTAAGCTGAAAGAGGGAAGATTGAGATGAGATCTTAGGAAGAAATGTTTCACTGTGAGGGTGGGGAGGCCCTGGAAGAGGTTGCCCAGAGCAGTGGTGGCTGCCCCATCCCTGGAGGGGTTCAAGGCCAGGTTGGATGGGGTTTGGAGCCCCTGATCCAGTGGGAGGTGTCCCTGCCCATGGCAGGGGGTTGGAACCGGATAAGGCTTTGAGGTCCCTTCACACCCAAACCCTCCCATGATTCTATGGACATATCTTAAATTCAGGGCTCTTTTTTCTAAAAACATAGAAGCCACCTGTGTCCACAGCAGTAACTGAAAGTCTTCTAGTTCTGGAAGCCAAATGGTACATATGCATAGGGTAGGGTCATCCTTGTTTTTAATTTGACTCATTATAGAATTGATAAACCCGGCTTCAATAAAGGCTCAAATTCCAAATATCAACCACTCAACGGAAATCTTTATCAGACAAAACCTCACAACGATTCCACTCCTACAAATGCCACAGGCAACTCATGACTCGTGGAACAAAACTTCAGTTTTGTAGTAAGAGAAAAAAATTGCAGAAAGGGTAAAAACAAACCAGATTTTCTGACGAGGAATGAATGCTTGGGTTTTGCCCTGCACCAAAAAGGAGGGAAGAATACCCCTGGCAAGGAAATCTTCCTCCTCAACTCTAAATATGACAGCTGCCTTAATCCTGAGCCCAGGTACAACACGTACCAAACAGACACCCAAGAAATACTATCCTAAATTCCATTTGTGGCCCTTGCTGATCATAAGTACTTCAGCAGAAGGAAATCAAGCTTCCTCTGCAGAAGCTTTCACACTTTCAGGAGGTAGAGGGGAGGCATTTTCTTCCTGTTCTCTGCAGGCAACCAACAAAAGCCTCAAAGGACGGGATTTGTACAATGCAAACACGGTGCAAAGAGACAGAAAGTTAGTTCCCTGACACAGTGCCAAGACAAGATTGGTGCTGGAAACGAGGCAGAAACAACGATCCTAACTCTCTTTGCAAGAGCCACTCAAAGCCTGTTCTTGGTTGCCTGCATTGCTCTCAGAGGTCCCTGCGGTATCACTGATATATTCCTCCAAGGAACACCAAGGCAGCTGTGCACAATATTTATAGGAATTCGTTTGCCCTCATGTCTTGGGAAATACAGAACTCCTTTGGGAGCTCCTCGGCTAGGTAAGCTTGGTACAGATCAACGGATCACATCATCCTTAATTAATGACTGTAATTTTTATGCTCAGCAAAGAGCAACTTCCTCCTCAGGAAAGGGATTTCCCCATTTCCTACACCATCAGTCCCTCTTCACGCAGTGAAATCAAACACTCATAGAACTGCCATTTATTAGTGAAGATTTTCTTCTCATACTGTCCTCTAAGTCTTGTAGGCTTTCAAGCCATGCCTGCAAACCTCATGATAAACAGACAGCACCTAAATAAATATATTTACCTCCAGGAGAGACTTCCAAATTAGCAAATCTGATGTCATTCCATATCAGTCCTTTATTAACAGCTGCATTTTGTGGTCACTGCCTGGTAAGTGTCCAGCTGAATGCCCGGTACACCACTAATTGTGAAGCTAACTAATCGATCACCTTACTTCCAAACGGCACTATTGTTTAACGCATGTATAAAAGTCATGAATACCGTACCTTTTACAAAATAAGCTGTAGTACTGAAAACGAGTGACAAGAAAAGACGGATGAGTCGAAAATGCATTCTTTTATGAATGATGAATTCACTGTTGAGCAGATCTGTTTTCCTGCTTGTACTGCAACAGCCCAACTGCTCGCAAAAAAAAACATACATCTTGATCTCAGGAGTTCTGCTAAAGAGATTCTTAACAGCCCAGAGAAGACAACATAGAGAATGACAGAAGCTCATAAGAGACGAGCAGATGAAGGCAGGGATAGGAATTAGCATCTGGAAAAGTCTAGGTTACTTTATTTCCTGAGGACTGAATATCAGGATTCTGTACACACTTCATTACACAGTTCCTTTCCAGGGTTAGAAATAAACCTAAATGATGGCATTCATCAGAAAAGGAATGATATCTAACAGCTTCACCTACTGCTTAAGAGACCAGAAACTTGTTAAATTCTCTGCATGTGATTTTTTCCTTATGGCCAACACTGACACTGGAAACATTCTTTTGTTCCTCAACTCTGTCTTGAAAACATGAAATTCTGGCTCATAGGAGTGGGAATGGGAGAAGTCCTTCACCTTCAGAATACTCAACATCTAATTTCCAACACTATAAAGAGAATATAAACCAATATTTCAACTGCTCTTCTGTAAACCAGAACTCAGACTGCAGCAACACCACCTCTGTGGTCTTGGCTTAATGACTTCCTTCTTGCTTAACTGGCCCTCCCATCCCAGATTTTATCTCAATTGTTAATTAAGGATGGCTTAAAATCTGAATCTACACTGCACGGACAAGACTTCCTTCCCTTTGATAGATGTTGATTGTTTCTTTGATCCTCCAGTGCATCAGCACCATAGGATACCAGGTTTGCAGATCTTTCCAGGTAACACACCTGAACATCAGATCTTTTTCTTCTTATGAGACAGAAGCCAGCTATATATCGGAACAAAAACCTGCTTTTCTACTATCCAGGTTAATTTCTCTGGGGGTGAAGTGGCATTAAATACATTTAATATCTCAAAAGTACCTAAAGACCCTATGGAAAAAGTATCTTTGCAATCCTAGCAGCATTAAATGTCAATATATAAATAATTTTCATAAGAGAAAAGACTCTTTCCGAACATCCAGTGACACAAAAGAGGAAGCTGATTGCAAAAAATTCCAAGTTATATTGAACCTAAAGAAGATCCAGAGTCAATACCCCAAATTTCCAGTGTTTTGCAATAATGTTTGATATTTCACATTAACTGTGATAAATCCCCTCTAACGTTCTTTTCCCACTTTCAAAGCCTGCCTGAGTCAGAACAGATGGAGAACGCAGCCCGTGCAACTGCAGGATGGTTCTTAGGTTGTTTCAAAAGCTTGTTGAGGGTTGTCTTTTCTTCCTATCACTACTGTAACAAAACGGTAAGTAGAAAAATCTAAACACATTGGTAATGATTACTGTGTTTCCAAATTCATCTGGAGGCACAAAACTATACATCTGCGTTTCCTGGAACGCATCTTGCCCATTATATCGGATTTATAGAGGGTCCCTTTCTATTCCTATTTCTTAAAGAGAAAAAGAATGCTAAGTGTTCTTTAAAGGAATTTACAATTCATATTCTTTTAACAGCTATCCTCCTCCAGCCTACAAAAAGTAACTCAATCCAAAGAGAGTCCCAATTTGAATTTACACAAGCAAGCTTTTGCCTTCTCCGTGATTTAATTCCATTCTACATGCCTGCTTGTAAAGGCATGGTACTTTTATGGTCTCCATCATCTGAGTGTCTCCCAATATTAATAGCACCCATTTGGGGACCATTATGTGTTGATCTTTCTATTTTACACCCTGAGGCACAGGGTACCTCTGGTGGGTTCTCAGAGGAAAAGAAACGCAACCGCAAAGGGCATAAGGGAACCCGTATCGTTCATACCTATGTACATGTACCAAATAGACGCTTAAGGCTTATTTTCTAATTAGCAACTAATGGAATTAAAATATATTACTTGAAGGGGTCCTATAGGAAAGCTGGAAAGGGGCTCTTGATCGGGGAATGGAGGAACAGGACAAGGGGGAATGGTTTCAGCTGAAAGAGATGAGATCTTAGGAAGAAATATTGTGCTGTGAGGGTGGGGAGGCCCTGGAAGAGGTTGCCCAGAGCAGTGGTGGCTGCCCCATCTCTGGAGGGGTTCAAGGCCAGGTAGGATGGGGCTTGGAGCCCCTGATCCATGGCAGGGGATGGGACTGGATGGGCTTTGAGGTCCCTTCTAACCCAAACCATTCTATGGTTTTATGATCCAAGAGATCGAAATCTCAGTCTCTCTCACCAGTTCTGCCTCTGCACTTCACCGTAAGGCAACTCGCTGGTTGTAGTCACTTCTGCCACAGAACAGCTGCAGTTGAGATAATATCTTATTTCTTTATTTTATTCATGTTATTCATTGCCCTTAGACTTCGAGCTCTGTTTTAAAGCTGTGAAAACAGGATGTTCATCATTATCTTCCTGACAGAACACAAATTTCACACTCTTTTTTTCTCCTATATAAAGGACTTCACATCAAGCAAGAAAAAACAAGAGCGTGTCCTCTCTTAGAGTTAAAGTGGCTTTGGCTGAAAGGAAAGATTGAGCAGAACACACCCCTGGAGTCAGTTCTTTTATCACAGAGAGCTGCATGAGAGACGATGAACTGAGGCCAAAGAGCAGGAACAAAAGACAGGAGAAGGGAAGTGGCCCTCATTGCTGAAAACTCTTGTGCAGACCCACATTCTTGTTAAATCTAAACAAATCATTTCAGACCACATTCTGAACTGTGTTCACTTTATGGCAAAGCTTAAAGAGAAAACTGAATCGAGTTACTCTTAATTATAATTAAAAGCAAAGTGGCACGTAGATAAACAATGAATCTGCAGTGAAGGAGAAACACTTCGATCTCTCCGACTGCCTGGGCCACAATCGCTGCTCAGACGAAGAGCAACACATTCCTTTAGGGACCAATTACCAACTCCCACAGTTCCTACTCAAATAACTTCTCCAGTCTTGCTCTCTGTAGGCTCAGGTCCCCTTATTTTTGCCATTTTGAGCATTTTCAGGGTTACTTTTATGTTCTGTGATTCAGTCTCAGGTAGAATCCTGAAATAGCCTAAGGTCCAAGGAGGTGATTCTGCCCCTGGTGAGACTGCACATCGAATCCTGGGTTCAATTCTGGCCCTTTGCACCAAGAAGGATGTTGAGGCTCTGGAGCGTGTCCAGAGAAGAGCAACGAAGCTGGTGAGGGGCTGGAGAACAAGTCTGACGAGGAGCGGCTGAGGGCCCTGGGGGTGTTTAGCCTGGAGAAGAGGAGGCTGAGGGGAGACCTTATTGCTCTCTACAACTGCATGAAAGGAGGTTGTGGAGAGGAGGGAGTTGGGCTCTTCTCCCAAGGGACAGAGGACAGGACAAGAGGGAATGGCCTGAAGCTCTGCCAGGGGAGGTTCAGGTTGGATATCAGAAAAAAATTCTTCACAGAAAGAGTCATGGGGCACTGGAACAGCTGCCCAGGGAGGTGGTGGAGTCACCATCCTGGAGGTATTTAGAAGACGGGTAGGCAAGGTGCTCAGGGACATGGCTTAGCGCTGCCTGCCATGGTTGATAGGAACAGTTGGACTCGATGATCTAACAGGTCTTTTTCAACCTCATGATTCTATGATTCTATACAACATAAGCAATAATTTCACACGCACACCCAGAATAAATGATATCCAGGTAAAATAAATATTCTTTTGATTGCCGTACATATTATGCTACTATTTTCTACTTAAGATAGATGCTTTTCTGTTGTTTTGCACTCTGGTTTTGTAAATGCTCATCCCTTTAGTAACATTTTCCTGATAAAGGAATGACAGAACCAAAAAGAATATGCAATGAAGTTAATGGAATATGAGCTATAAGAGATACAGGTGGGTACAAAAATGATGGGCTAACCAATACCTACAGACAGAATGAAGAATTATAGCTGTACCTCATTTTAGTTGGTAAACCTGTTAACTTGCTTCTCGGGCTCCTGAAATGTAAGTTATTTATCATTTTAACAACAGTGGAGTTCTCTCAGTCCTCCACCTGTGACAACACATGCAAATGATGATTCATACTCAGGAAAGATGAGTTGCCGTAACACTGAAGTGCCAGTTCAGGGGCAGCTACTTGGGAAAGGAAAGGAAGGTTTGCATCTGTTCATCAAAGGAGGTAAATACAGCTAAAAACATCCAACAGATATTTGCTCGAGCTTCAAAATAAGCAAGCATCTCTCTCAAGCAAGGATAGGCAGGTAATCAATTCTCCCTTCCACATAAATTCCTTTCACGGAATTCCCTACTGGACTATTATTGTTCCCCTACTCACATCAAAGGACATATTGGTTCCGTTACAACCAACAACGCTTCTTAGACTCATGATTTCATTTTTGTCTTCTATACTCAGGAAACACGGGTGGATAGAATTTCCAAAAGAAAAGAAGCTTCTCCTCAGTATCTTGATGTAGAGGTAGGGAGAAAGTATGATGAAGGAGGTAAATAATCCCCCACTGGAAGGCAAAAGGTGCACTGGAAAGCAAAATCTCAGCTACAGCATAATGAGAGAGAGCGGGGAAGGTGAGGGATCTGAAACAGGCACTCATTAGCACAACCTCATCACCTGCTTAACCTGTACAAAGGTCTAACTTTTCCCTAACAAGGTGAGAATTACTACAGTCATCAATTGAGGGAAACCGGTGCCTCATATCGGCAAACGTAAAGGCAAAAATACACAAATTAATGAGTAGCCGAACACAAATGAGCATGTGCATGCCAATACCCCAAAGGTCCTGAATAACAGAACAGGCAACATTTATTCCAACAGACTCCCCAGACAACATCCTAGATCTCAGACGCAGGTGACATCTCAGAGTCACAAAATAATTTGGCTTGGAAGGGTCATCTTGAGATCACCTACAGCAGCGCCCCTGCTCCAGCAGGGCCAGCCAGAGGAGCTATGAGGAAGATATCTGTGCCGTTGTAGCCAGGAGATGATTACCTAGAATTAAGACCACCAAAAGCAATTTGAGCAACACAAGCATTTAGCCTTGCTCTTGCCCTTTGTTCTGCACAAGCAAAATAAATAGATCTTGCAGTGTATTCCAGTTTTTGATAAACTTTACTTATCTTTGATGAAAACAGAATGGATTCCAACAATAATTGTGCTTCTCAGAAGATGTGCTCCCGCCAGCAGCTGCCTCCTATTTACGTTAGGAGGGGTCAAGCCCGAGTTCCTCTATTGACTGCAGCTAGGGGAGACAGGTGAACTCTCAGGCAAATTGGAAGCCGCTCAAGACTTTAGAGGTCATCATCACCACCTTAAATCTAACTAGAAATAAGGCAATCAGTTCTGATCTCAGAATACCAATGCTGTATGACACCATCGTGATATGCCAGGTAACAGGCAGGAGTACACGCTGTCTTCAGCAGAGGAAATCTGAGTGATCAGAGCCAACAGAGGAGCACAGAGCGACCACAAGGATGAGCACAGCACCAGCCAGAGTCTCAGGAAACCTCCAGGTTCAAGTTCACAGCCAGCAAAAAACCCACAGCTCTATCAAGATAAACCCAGCCAGATGGAACTATCTTATCTATGCAAATTATTGTTGGGTTTTTTAGCAATATAAAGGAGTACTTCAAACATATCTCAATGTCCTCTAACAGTATTTACAGAAGGGAAAGACAATGTAAAATAAATTTCTCAGGTTCTGAAAGAAACCTCAAATCTCATAAGTGTTTCTTCTCTACAGTTTTAAATAGAATGAAATTCCTGCTTTTCTTCCTGTCTTTCCCCATCACAGTATTCAACTTCTATCAGTAAAACTTCAAGCTCCTTCCCCGGCAGCATCAGCTAAAATTAAAATCTATTGTAATTATGGCTGATTGAAAAATAGAATTTTTTGCTGTGTAGAGAATTCAGATCTTTTTTTGCATTTGTTATTGATCCAAGAAACCAGTTGATAGAACAAGAAGCTCAGCTAAAAGCTATTGAAAAATGCCAGCAGTATTTTAGTTCACATCACTCCCTTAGTCTGTTGTTCAGGAAAGAGGGGCGATTGAGATGAGATCTTGGGCAGAAATGTTTTGCTGTGAGGGTGGGGAGGCCCTGGAACAGGTTGCCCAGAGCAGTGGTGGGTGCTCCATCCCTGGAGGGGTTCAAGGCCAGGTTGGATGGGGCTTGGAGCCCCTGATCCAGTGGGAGGTGTCCCTGCCCATGGCAGGAGGTGGAACTGGATGGGCTTTGAGGTCCCTTCAGGCCCAAAATGTTCTATGATTTATAGGCAGCAATTTATAGATTAATTGGAAGAAGCAAGACAAGACCAAGTACAGATTTCTCCCAAGCTAGACCTATTTTTCAATGTAAAAAAAAACCCCAGTGAGTAAATTATTTTAAACTATTCCAAAACTAGGTAAAAAAGTCAATGAAATCTGCACTCTTGAAGCTTGGATTCCAAGTGATTGGCACCTAGCAGATAGAACACAGTTTTCTTTTTTCTAAACACTCAAAATAAAATTTGTAAATCTCTCCTTAAGAAATCCTTAAGACATCCCCTCATTAAATCTGCAGCAAGATAACAAAGCAAATAAAGGAATATTCTTCTCACATGCCCCTTCTAACACTAAACCTTCCAGAAATGACAGCTTGGTACTGAAAAATAGAACTACGCCTTAATTTGTTATGACAATGACTCAATTAGCTTGAAACAATTAAAGATATCTTTGCTGAGTTCCATCTCTTAATTAATATGACCTTTCCGTACTGCTGTTCGGCTAAATTTCCACTTGGCCAACACAGACCACCTTTATGAACTTCTGATCAACTAAGGTCTTTAGGAAAGGTAAAGAATCCAAAACACATCAGATGGAAGTTTAAACACTAAAAGAAGAGAGACTTAATTATATATGCCCTTCAGAGCACAGAAGACTGTTTAAGCTATGTCTTCCTGTGCCTTATGCAGTAGGAATTTCTTGTACAGTTCTTCAGCCTACTCTATGAATCTATTTGTTGACTCATGCAAGAAAATAAGGTGCTTGAATTCTCTGAACTGTGCTGAATCTGGAGTCAGCTGTAAAAGCAGCTTGACCCAATATATGACTTGGAACAATAACATCAACAGCTCTGTGCTCTGAAGAAAAAAGAATATGATTTTTTCCTTGCGCCAAAACATTCTGTTAGAAAAAAATGAGGTACATGTTAAAAGGGAAAAAAAATTGCAAAATTTCCTGCCTTCAGCTGTCTACCCCATCCTCTTCTACTGCTTTAAGGAGCCAGACTTCACCTCAAAGATCACTGTTCAATTCTTTGCTGCACCCCAGAAGTGCTGCAGCTTTGGGCAAACACCCTTTGCTTATAAGGCTCTCATCATCTCATTGAAACCAATCAGAGCTTGGATGCTGAGACACTGCTCCAGATTCATCCCTTAATTTTCCCTGTGGTGAGAGCCACACAAACCAAGAGCTGAATAAAACGAAAAGGAAAGGAAAGGAAAGGAAAGGAAAGGAAAGGAAAGGAAAGGAAAGGAAATGAAATGAAAGTAAAGGAAAGGAAAGGAAAGTAAAGGAAAGGAAAGAAAAGAAAAGAAAAGAAAAGAAAAGAAAAGAAAAAGGAAAAGGAAAAGGAAAAGGAAAGGAAAGGAAAGGAAAGGAAAGGAAAGGAAAGAAAAGAAAAGAAAAGAAAAGAAAAGAAAAGAAAAGAAAAAAGAGCACAATGTAGCAAAGATTACGGAAACACTAGTTTACCTGAGGTGGATAGAAATCACTGAACAAGAACAAGACTCCCCTCTGTGCCACTCACAAAGTAAGAATTTTTCTGTTTCCAAGTAACTTATAAGCCAAATACTCAAAATATAGCAGGGAAAGGACATAAGGAGTGTGCAATTACTCTGGATTTTCTTAATGCGAGCTGTATTTTTTTTTAATCTAAGAGTTAAATAATTAGAAGAGAGCTAGAATCGGAGAATGATTAAGGTTGCAAAAGAGCTCTAGGATCATCCAGTCCAACCGTCAGACCAACACTACTGGGCCTACTAAATCGTGTCCAAAAGGGCCACATCTACGTGACTTTGAACCCCTCCAGGGAAGGAGACTCCACCACTTCCCCGGGCAGCCTATAAACTGCTGAGTCAGACTCAAAGGACCGCCTAAATCCAGGAATTACAGGCATCCCAAATTGTAGTCTATTTTAGAGATATTAACTTAATATTTGAATGGGACAGGATAGAAAAAAATGCACAAATATTATTACCTCTTCTCCTTTTTTTCCATGAAATGCAGTGTGTAACATCAAATTTTCATCAAAGCACAAGTTTTCAGGTAACCCTTATTAGTAGCCAGGACAAAGGCATATAACAGTGAATTTCTGCATGTCCTTAAAGAAATAAGCACGATTGCTCCTAGCCAAGGAATTAATTTAATTTAACTTTGTCAGAATAAGCCTTTAGTAATTTTCCCATGATTACTTTGGGAATAGTTTTGGAAGTGGAAGAAGCAAAGTACACCTACGCATAAATGCGTACATAAGGATACATGGAGGATTTTCCTTGTTACTAATTAGAAGGTGCGTGCATTTGACAGCTACGACAACCAGTTACAATATAAGATGAAACCAATTTAGATTTAGACAAGTCTAGACAATCTGTGCAAAAGCTGGGAACAGGCCTCGGATCTTCTCGAATTCCCTGGGAAATGTGGCAACGGGGTATAAATTGTGCTTAATCCTAAAAATATTTATCAGTTGACCAATCATCTCTTAGTCTTTGGTTGTCAAGGAAACAGGCATTTATGAACATCTTCTCCACGCACACCAAGCCAAAACAACTGTAACTGAAATGCAGGAGAGCAGCCAGACAGACATTGCTTCCCTCTGTCCCCACTTTGGGGCAAAACACTATGACTTTTCTTGCGACCGAGGGCAGCACCTATGGCGGTACCACTCAGGGTTCTCAGGGAATATCCCTCCATGGAGCGCACTCCCCTCACAATGAGATACACTATTTTCAGCCACTCTTTCTCACACATGAGGTCTTGTTCCCTGAAGGGATATGTTCTGATCTCTCTACTTCAGTGTTCAACCATTGAGGTCAAATCCTACTGTCCGGCAACTAAACGTGTCGTCTATCCACAACCCTCAGAGAAACTGGTGTCAGCCAAAAGGTGTCCTGGTTTCTAATGATGTGATTCCAGATGTCTGGAGACAGGCCATGAAGATGATCTCATGGCTGCAGCACCTCCCATACGAGGACAGGCTGATAAGTCATGGCTGTCCCATCCCTGGAGAGGTTCAAGGCCAGGTTGGATGGGACTTGGAGCCCCTGAGCCAGTGGGAGGTGTCCACAGGGTGGAACTGGATGGGCTTGGAGGTCCTTTCCAACCCAAACCATTTTATGATTCTATGATTCCTTTAACACGCGAAAGGAAACTGTCCAGGCACAGACTTCTGACCCATCATCACTTAACAGAGCAGTTTACTTCTTGACAAGATTCATACATGAAAGCTACTTTGAGGATTAATTAATGCCTTTTTCTTTGAAACTCTTTGAAGATCAGACAGCAAACTAACACCTGTGTGGAGCGAAGATGAATCCTGCAATCAGATCAGACACATTTATTTCTGAAGCATGTATGCCATACCTTTGAGTTTCTCAATAAAATCTTTTTTTATACTTTATTTTAACGGAACACCATTAAAATCAGTCAGTGTCAAACTATGAGGAACAATTCCAGAAAGTACGTTCCAGGCAGATATTTATAAATTGACAAGAAAGTGGCATTTTTTGATACTCACTGCAAAGAATGAAAAAACCCACCCAGTTGCTGTGGTTACCCTCACGATGCTGTGCCCACCATGAAAATCCCTGGAGCTTTCACAGACTAACACACCGCATTTGGACGATATTTGTATTTTCACCTCCTCCTCTTTAAAATAGAGTAGAAAAAAATGACAAGAGGGAGAAATGAAAGACTTCCTTGCAGATCTCTTACCCTTAGCCTTCAGCTCCATCTGCATTCAACACAGGGAAAAAAAAAAGTGGTAATTTTTAGTGTGCGGCTTTGAAAAGCAGACCAAAATGAGAGCAAGTGTTAGCAAAAAGTGTGAATACGGCAGACAGGAAAAGAGGTCCCTTAAGAAGCACATATATAGTGGCATTTTCCATAAAGGGACAACCTTGTATGACACAAAAGTATTTATACTGCCATGGTATTTAAGAACCAGGGCTTTCAGCTCCATCACATAAATTGTAGAATCTTTGAATTGCTCGAGTGGAAAAGATCTTGGAGACCATTGAGTCCAACCATATCTGCCCACTACTAAACCAGATCCCTGAGCACTTCTTCTGCCCATCTTTTAAACACCTGCAGGGATGGAGACTCTACCACCTTCCTGGGCAGCCGTTCAAGAATCCAATTTAAACCTCTGCTGGTGCAGCTTGAGGCCGTTTCCTCTTGCTTTACCACTTGGGAGAAGAGACCAACACCCACCTCACCATAACCTCCTTTCAGGCAGTTGTAGACAGTGATGAGGTCTCCCTTTGGCCTTCTTTTCTCCAGGCTAAAAAACCCCAGTTCCCTCAGGGCTCCTCACAAGATGTATTCTCCAACCCTTTCCCCAGCTTCATCGCCCTTCTCTGGACATACTCGAGCTCCTCAAGGTCCTTCTTATAATGAGGGGCCCGTAGGTAGATCAGCTGAGGCCACAAGAAACTCTACAGCAAGATTTCCCAAACAAGAAAGTAATCTTTTCCCTCATAATCTGAGACTGGCATAAGCATAAAGAATGAAATCTTATATCTGTGCATATTTTTAAAAGATCACTTATAAAACTATTAGTTTTCTTGTTCAGTCCTCTTTAAAGCAAGGAATTCTCAATCTATGGACATCTCGTGAAAACGACTTCCACAGATCTCTTTCTCTCAGTCAAAAAAAGTGGTTTATTTCTGGGTTTTTTTTTTCTTTTAGTTTCCGATATTTTAATTTCACTATCTTCAAATTTTTAAATAACGAGACAGAAGAGAAGCTCCAAAGAACTCTTCCACAAATCAGTCATTACTGAGAGTACTTTAATCATGCTTCATCTTAGTCATCTCTTTTCTAAGATTAAACACTTCTAATCTCTCTCTTGCCCTGAAAAACACGAGGAAAGCAGCAACAATTAAATAGCAAATATGAATACAGAGACGTTTGCAAAAGGAGTACTGAGAGATTATACCTCACTGCTGGTGTGTGTGTACATGTGCGTGTGTGTGTACATGTGCGTGTCTGTGTCTTTATCACAGCATCCTGTGATAAAAGAAAAGGCATTGTCTAAGGGAACGGATTTCCAGAAACATGCATTTAATTCCAATACAATCACACAGAATGGATTTACTCGACATGCTCCATGACTCTGGGCCAATCATTTACTCCTCCCTCTGTATCTATTTCCCCTCTCACCATTTCATTCTTTCTCTTCACAGCAATTCACATGCAGGTCAGTGACTACAGACGTACCGCACCATACACAAAGAGGTCCTGGACCCAAATGGGCCCAGAGATGCCGCCAGACCATAAATAATAGGATCACAGAGTCATAGAATGATAGAAACACTAAGGTTGGAAAAGACGTCTAAGCTCATCCAGTCCAACCATCAGCCCAACCCCACCATGCTGTCTAAACCACGGCCCGAAGTGCCACTTTTACACATCCTCTGAACATCTCCAAAGATGGAGACTCCACCATAGTCACAAACCAGCATCAAATGACGAAAGGAGTTGATTACACAGAGCATAAAGATATCTTTCTATCATCATTACGGTTGAGACCAACTATAACCACAACATGGGAATATTTTGCAAACAAATTCACAACAGTAAGGGAAAAGAAGAAAAATTTGCTGGATAATTTATTCGCAATGAATAATTCCTCCAGCTCTAATAGTAATACATAATTACATACCATGACAGAGCATTACGTATTAGTTGGGGGTACTAATTTGTTAATGTTTGTACAGCTTCTTGAAAACATGATGTGATTAAGCATTACTATTAAGTGGAGTGTTCTGTTTTACATTATTTTTACCCTAACTCAGAGCACTATCACCTACACTCTTTCAAAGAGCAGTGATCAGCTGAACATGGTGTCTGCTCATCCTTCGTCATGAAGTAAAATTCACAGCACAAATCAGGCATTAGGAGGAAGTATTAACAGCTCCACTGCTGCTGAGTAGATTAAAGGTGAGATGATATATTGTCATTTTAAAGGATCCTTCTTGGAAACAGGAGTGACTTTAACCAACATCTGAGATCACACCAGCTAAAGCTTATCAGGTAGGATCAGATGGACACGATTTCACACAATACCATGGGTATAGAATCATGGAATCATTAAGATTGGAAAAGACCTCTAAGATCATCCAGTCTGACCATCAGACCAACACCATCATGCCTGCTAAACCATGTACCAAAGCACTACCTCTACAGGTTTTTTTAACCCATCCAGGGTTGGTGGCTCCACCACTGCCCATGGCAGCCGGTCCAGTGCTTTACCACTCTTTCAGGCAAGAAATTTTTCCTAATATTCAATCTGAACCTCCCCTGGTACAACTGGAGGCCATTTCCTTTCTTCCTATCACTTGTTGCTTGGGTGAAGAGACCACCGCCCTCTTCATTACAACCTCCTTTTAGGTGGGTGTAGAGAGCAGTGCGGTCGTATCAGAGCATTACAGTAGATGCTCGGTACCTGTGAGAACCAGACTACCAAAGCAGGGAAGACACACAGGTGCCTTATTGACACTACTTAGACTAGAAAAGTCAAAAGCCACTTGACATATTTGTACATTCCCAAACCTTACCAGCTTACTGCTCAGTTACTGCAGAAAGGGGAGAAAAAAACCATCAAAACCCTATTTCATATTAAAAGTTTTAATATCTTTTTCTGGGAATCAGAAAGGAAAAAGTCTGAAGTGCAGCGTTACCATTAAGAAGGGTTTTTAATTTAATGAAACCTCCGCTATATCCAAGACAAATGTAACTTAACCACAAATATCACAGGTTATTAATATGCTCCCAACAACCATGCCAGATAGTGCACTGCTTTTATTTCCCCCAACTACAGGGAAAAGAACTAGAGCTAGTGGAAATGTTCCATGTCAGAGTAGCTCATCTACCTCGCTTTCAAACCTTTCAATATTTGCAGTTTTTAATATTGCTACGCCCTAGGTCAATGATCCATGAAAAAGAATATAGTGCATGTCCATTTTATGCCAGACCCACAGAAAATGTTTGCTAGTTTTCATCTACCACTTCGGCTTTTCCCTCTGGAACATCTCCAGAAGTACCGAATCATGGAATGTTGGAAGGAACCTTAAAGCCCATCCAGTTCCAACCGCATGCCATGGGCAGGGACACCTCCCACTGGCTTAGGTTGATCCAAGACCCATCCAACCTGGCCTGGAACACTTCCATGAAAGGAGGCGGTTTTGCCTCTAGAACTTCTCCACCAGCATCCCACACTAAAAGCCTCTGGGACTGAGGAGTCAGGATCTCACAGGTGCTTTTGCCACAGGTGAGTAACTATTGATGCCTCATCAATAAAGGCAGTTGTTACACTGAGTTTGTATTTTAAAACTATCCAGCATAGTTTTATATAGGATTTTGGTCTCCATTTATGAAGTCAGAGAGGAGATTCATTACCCAACTTGCAATCACATTCAGTTCCTGACAGTCTATTTGTGTACATACATTACTCTTGACAGATGCTAAAATGAATGCCTCCTAAATCAAGTGCAGTGTGAAAATGAAAATCAAATATTTTATGTTTAGATGAGTCATTGCTATTAATCTTCTATATCTGGATTCCTCCAGGACTCTCAACTCCACAATCTTATCTCAGTGCATTCTTTAAAATGGTGTGTGAAACCACTATAACTGAGCAGCGGTTTGTGCTACTTCACATCTCCCTTCGCGAGTCCAAGTTTAGATACCAACATGCAAACTCGTGCAAGTTTGATCCAACCGACAGCTAATGGATGCATTAGTACTCTTCGCATGAAGCTGCTCGATGTAAACTATGCAAACAATGAGTAACAGCTAAGGAGCTCTCGCTTGAAAAAAAGCGATGAGTTGGCACATTTTCAAGGCCAAATTAAGAATTTAGAAAATTGCGCTTGCATATGTTTGCAGCAAATGCATTCATTTCGCCCCTAGATTTTCCATCAATGTTATTGCCATTGATGCTGGTTCTGTTAATTCAGCAGCACCACAGCCACTATGTGCTTAATTCAATGGAGTAGTGCCTGAGCTGAGCTAAAATTCACTGATAAGCATAAAAAACCTCCCATTTTAATGATCAATATTGCATCAGATTCTCACCAGGACTAACTCTACAGGCTATTCCATATCTAACTTTCTTCCTTCTCCACCTCCAGCCCCTCAGTCAAAAGATCAGAGACGAAGAAACAAAGTTGTCTTAAAATCACAGAATGGTTTGGGTTGGAATGGTCATTTTATTTGGTGGCACAAAACACTGTGTGCTACATCCCTCAAGAAAAACCCAGCCTTTCAAAGAAAGCCATCGCTACCATCCGACTCCGGGAGAGATGCAGCGAGTGTGCAGGCATTGCACAGAAATCGTTTGGGAGAGCAGAGACCTGAGCCAAGCAGACCCCACGAGTCCTACTAAACTATTTCGCTGAAAACTTTATCCTCCTCCTCTACATGCACAAAGCAAGGCTAAGATCGGGAATCTCTATCAGAGAGTATAACATAAAATTAATTACCTGGTTTATTACTTATAATTTTAGGAGAAAAATCACTACAGAATACTACACAGTTTTCATTCTGCAAGGAGTCCGATCAGACGAAGCCCACCAAGAGCAGAAGTTGACTGCTTCCTAAATGAAACATCAACAATCCAGAGTATCCATTCTTACATTGGCCTTGGGAAAATATCTCTGGACCTTCAAGCGCACCCATCTTCAGATACAAACAAGAGAATATCTCCCAGACTTCAACAGCGACTGAAGGTAATCCTAAAGTAAAAAGCAGATAATGCAACACAAGAGAATGAATAGAGAAAAAAGAGAGCACAGCTGGGAAAATCTCTGCTCTTCTAAAAGTGGTGATGGAGGCTGCATGATAATACTGTCAGCGCTGCGCTGAGCAATTCCTCCCTGCTGAAACGAGAGACTGTACCTCATTGCATCAACTTATACAATGTTTCTGGTCTTTATTTGGCATTTTTATTTGCAAACTTTGTTGAAATGTAGAAACATATTGATATATAAGCAATTCTATTAATAACATCCACACTCAGAGAAGCGTAAATAGATACCGTTTGAAAACCATGACAAAAAGCCATTGTTGTTTCTAAGTGAGAACTCCTTCCCTCTCCGTTACAGCGCCAACAAAAAGACAGGATCATTACTTCAAGATGAGCTGACAGGTTCTGAAATACAAACACCGGGAGAATGCAGTGCGCAAAAACCTCGGTGAGAGAAGAACAGTCATAGCATAAATGTAGGAACAGGTTCCAACTACAGAAGTCCAGAGAAACAATTCCTTCAGGAAGTCATGGTCACAGCTGTAAATTCCTAAGGAACTCCACACGGCAAAGCCAGAGGGTTTCTGTTATCTGGCCATTTTTACAGATTCTCCACCTTTTTTTCATGTTCTGAATGGTCTCACAACAAATTCAGCCTGCTCAAATTTAGTCTCTATTCCAATTTCCCTCCCCAGGGGAATTGTAACTCTTTGACTTCCAGTCCTACCAGAGCAGGAATTCAAATAATTCATTTGAAAAGTGAGATGCTTTAATCACTGCAGAAATACACTACCTTTGAGATTGCCCTCTACCACTTTTTTAGAGCTATAGGATGTCCTGGGTAGGAAAGGACCCATAAGGATTATCGATTCCAACTCCTGTCCCGGTACAGGACACCCCAACATCCACACTGAGGGGCTGAAGATGTTGGCCAAAAGCTTCGGGAATATTGTCAGGCTTGGCGCCGTGACTGCTCCCCTGGGGGGCTGTTCCAGGGCTCCACCACCCCTTTGCAGCGTCAGTCAAATGAGTTGAAAATTACATCCAAGTCATGCAAATAACTGGTTAAATATATGTATGCAGATGCTATTACAACAGTCAACACGATACTCTCTTGATGATTCAGCTGACGTAAATAACTTTAAAGACCTTGCGGGAGTCAGGCCTAATTCTAGCACAGAAAGGTCAATAAAACACACACATATGACTGTTTTTAAGCACACAGCCTTTCTTTCTCCAAGATATTTTTGATTAAAGCTTTTGTAGCCTAGTCATCCACATATAAAATAACTGATCTTTTTAAAAATCCTTGGTGAACAATTGATGCCCTCCAGCCAAGGATCGAGTGCAGCATGTCACTTCTGATGGTATCTATTAGTATTACAAATACTTTTGTGGTTTCCTAGTAGCACTTGTTGGCACTCCGCTAAATCAATAAGCAATTTCCCCATACATATGTAAAATATAGTAGCTTTGACTGGAACAAGATGGCTTCTTCTATCTGCAAGAGGGCTTAGCATGTTACAAAAATAATAAGAATAAATAGAATGAATTTTCTATACAGACAAAAATTACTCTTTGCTTAATTCCTCTCGTGCTACCGACCGCAGCAACCCTCTGTACTCGGCACTGGGGAGACCGCACCTTGAGTCCTGTGTTCAGTTCTGGGCCCCTCACCACAAGAAGGATGTTGAGGCTCTGGAGTGTGTCCAGAGAAGAGCAACGAAGCTGGTGAGGGGCTGGAGAATGTCTGACGAGGAGCGGCTGAGAGAGCTGGGGTTGTTTAGCCTGGAGAAGAGGAGGCTGAGGGGAGACCTTATTGCTCTCTACAACTGCCTGAAAGGAGGTTGTGGAGAGGAGGGAGCTGGGCTCTTCTCCCAGGGGACAGGGGACAGGACAAGGGGGAATGGCCTGAAGCTCCGCCAGGGGAGGGTCAGGTTGGATATCAGAAAAAAATTCTTCACGGAAAGAGTCATTGGGCACTGGCAGAGGCTGCCCAGGGAGGGGGTTGAGTCGCCTTCCCTGGAGGTGTTTAAGGAACGGGTGGATGAAGTGCTTAGGGACATGGTTTAGGGAGTGTTAGGAATGGTTGGACTCGATGATCCAATGGGTCCTTTCCAACCTTGTGATTCTGTGTGATTCTGTGAATAATAAACCCAATTGTAAGACCAGCAGGACACGGTGGTGGAGTGTCACTGGACCACATATGGCAAACAGAGAGGCACAAGACCCACAGACACGCAACGCCTGCTGGAAAAGCCAAACCCAGCATGCAAAACTCTCCCATGGGAAGACAACAAAGCCTTGGTACGGGCCAGCAGTAAGTGTGGGGGCTGTCTTAACTGCAGTGCGACTATAAGATCTAATTCTTTATGTCTTCAACGGATAAAGACCAACGCAAGATCATGCACAGCTGAAATCACAAATGTCCATATTTACATTTTCCCTCGCATAAAGAGCAGTTCACTTCAGCCTTCTGCCAACTGTCACCATCTCACTGTGTAGTAGGGAGAAATACCTTTATTTAGTACACAGAGTGAAACAAAACCCACACAGAACTCAGAAAACAACTATCAGATGGGCAGACCAAGTTTTTGGTCTCTCTTGCTCATATAGCACATCAAAAGTCCTTTAGGAACAATCTATTACACCAACTTAGGTTCCCAGTCCTGGAAGTTCCAACACTTCAAGCAAACCTCAAAGCATCCTGAAAAATAGATTCACCTTCCTACTAGATACGGATCGTAACTCCTCAACACTCAGGCGAACATTCATGTTAATTCTTGAAAATCCACATAAACACCTCTTTTATTTTTAGATTGTCTTTAAATCTTTTAATTAAGCATTAAAGGAAACCAGATCTGTTCAATTAAAAATATATTTGCCATTACCAAGAAGAAGGAAGGCCAAAGTTCATCATACAATTAAAAAGAAAGGAAAGCCACCTCAGGCCCATAAAAGTCATGGAATGACAGAAAAAGGAAGGGAATATTGATAAGGAAGTCTTTTTGAATGTGTCTCCTCTTTAATTTTCCTTTAAACATCTTTGATAGCCCCCTTGTTCAAGAGCTCGTTAGTTCAGTTTCCCTCGTGCCTCTTTCTAATCCCGTTCCGGCAGTCCCAGCATACAAAAGCACTAAATGATTCCTATTTCCTAGCGATGTGATTCTAGAAAGCATCCCATGAAACTGCAGTGAGCACTGGAGAGGTAAATGCTTGCAAATGACATTTTCGTAAGGTTATGTGCCACTTGCTTTGCCAAATGGCAGCAAAAAGCCGGACTAATATGAAAAGGGTAAATTTATTATTATTTTTATTGCAGTAGCCTTTAGAGTTCCCAGTGGAGACCCAGGCTCACAGACTTTGGAACAGGCAGTTTGTCCCTGCCCATGGCAGGGGGGTTGGAACTGGATGAGCTGTAAGGTCCCTTCCAACCCAAACTATTCTATGATTCTATGCACAGCCTGTCCCAAAGAGGTTTGCTGTCCAAACCGACCGATGGCCAAAGGGAAGAGTGAACTGCAAGGAAGGAAGCGATTCCTTTGGATGTGAAGCCCCACGGCTCCCGAGGTAGCGCTCTCCAAAGGAACAACACAACTACGCTGTGGGAGCCGAGTGCAGGCAAAGCGCAGGAACAACCACAAAGCCTCGGATAAAATGAAAAGAATAAATTTATTCCAGTTACTTTACAGGACAACTCTGAAACAGCACCCAGAGAGAGGGAACGCAACTGAGAGCGCAGGCACCGCGGAGCTCAGTCCTTGTTAGAAAGCGTGAGAGCAATCTACTGCTTTTTCCTCTATTTATCAGGGGAGAGCTGAGCCTTTTGACCTTTCTTCGGCCAGAGCTGGAATCACAATTAGTTACAATGCTTCCAGTTTTCAGGTTATTTAAATGTAAGAGCTCTGCTAGTTAAACACACAAGGCTAAACAACAATTACTATGATACATCACAGAACCGTTTCATTGGAAAAGATCTTTGAGATCACCAAGTCCAACTACACCTGTCCACTACTAAACCAGATCCCTCAAAGTCTTGTCTTTTAAACACCTGCAGGGATGGTGATTCCTCCACTTTCCTGGGAGTCATTCCAGTGCTTGAGAACTCTTTCAGTGAAGAAATTTTTCCTGAACCGCCCCTTGTGCAACTTGAGGCTGTTTCCTCTCGTCCTATTGCCTGTCATGTGGGAGAACCAACACCCACATGGCTACAACCTCCTTTCAGGTAATTGTAGGTAGTGATAAAGTCTCACCTCAGCCTCTTTTCCCCAGGCTAAACAACCCCAGCTCCCTCAGTCGCCTCTCACAAGGCTCGTGCTCTAAACACCACCAAAATGTGACTTGAACACATTCATAGTTCCTCCTCATCAACCTTCCATTACATTCCCACATACTCCAATTGTATATTTTTTGTCTTTAAGTACAAATGGAAAAACTGACAACTCCTGCTGCTGGACAGAATCCAGAAAGCTCTTCTTTTCTTTTAGGTTTGAAAGAAGAGGCGAGAACTCAGTGAGGGGAGTACAGACAGACTTTGGAACATGATTTTCTCTCAACTTTCTTGATGACATAAGGGGTATTTAAGAGAAAACAGCAATCATCTGTTTGTATACGTTGAAATAAATACCAACAGCTTGGGACAAGCTGTATTATTTTGTTTATTAATTTGCATGTAATTTAGTAGGGATTGAAATAAACTGCGTACACGGTTGGGATGTGCATTACTGGAGCAGATGGATTCTTTGTGTGGGGGAATTAAGTGTTCCAGATTGGAGCTCTAGAGACAGGAGTCCTCTCTGTAGCCACCAGACAGGTACAACAGCTGTGCTGTCCCTCGATGGAGCGTCCAGAGGTGGATGGAATAAGTGAGTCGCTAATTCCTGGTATGTCTGTCAAACCTTCTACAGTGCTGCTTCTGCACTGGACTGATTCTGCTGGTGTTATTCCTTTTCGTTGTAGTGACCCCTTGGATCAGGAACCCAGTGATCTGGGTGCAACTCAACCTCAAAAAAACTAGAAATCAATGATGAAAATACGCTGCAAGAGATCATCAACAATTAAAACGGATACCATTCCTCTCTGCCTGATGCCTTGTTCTTGTTAGGTTGTTTTTCTGTGCTGTGATGACTGTTTCATGAGTTTATCACACAATGCTCAGCACCGCACCAACAGCGTGGCCAAAATGGGTCAGCACACACTACTACACCCCTACCAGCATTAAAACCAGGTTCCCCAGGGCTCGGTACTGGTCCAGCCCTGCTCAATGTCTTTATCAATGACCTGGATGAAGGCATTGAGTGCACCCTCAGCAAGTTTGCAGATGACACTGAGCTGGGTGGAAGTGTGGATCTGCTGGAGGGTAGGGAGGCTCCAAAGGGATCGGAACAGGCTGGATCGATGGACTGAGGCCAATGGCATGAGGTTCAACAAGGCCAAATGCCGGGTCCTGCACTTGGGGCACAACAACCCTGTGCAGCTCCAGACTGCGGGAAGAGTGGCTGGAGAGCTGCACGGAAGAGAAGGACCTGGGGGTGTTGGTTGACAGTGACTGAACATGAGCCAGCAGTGTGCCCAGGGGGCCAAGAAGGCCAATGGCATCTTGGCTTGGATCAGAAACGGTGTGACCAGCAGGGCCAGGGAGGGGATTCTCCCTCTGTACTCGGCGCTGGGGAGACCACACCTTGAGTCCTGTGTTCAGTTCTGGGCCCCTCACCACAAGAAGGATGTTGAGGCTCTGGAGTGTGTCCAGAGAAGAGCAACGAAGCTGGTGAGGGGCTGGAGAACGTCTGACGAGGAGCGGCTGAGAGAGCTGGGGTTGTTTAGCCTGGAGAAGAGGAGGCTGAGGGGAGACCTTATTGCTCTCTACAACTGCCTGAAAGGAGGGTGTGGAGAGGAGGGAGCTGGGCTCTTCTCCCAAGTGACAGGGGACAGGACAAGGGGGAATGGCCTGAAGCTGCACCAGGGGAGGGTCAGACTGGACATCAGAAAAAAATTCTTCACAGAAAGAGTCATTGGGCACTGGCAGAGGCTGCGCAGGGAGGGGGTGGAGTCACCATCCCTGGAGGTGTTTAAGGAACGGGTGGATGAAGTGCTGAGGGACATGGTTTAGGGAGTGTTAGGAAGGGTTGGACTCCGTGATCCGGTGGGTCCTTTCCAACCTGGTGATTCTATGATTCTATGATTCAAGGTCTTTCTGTAATTCTGGGATGGAGGCATGGCACACCTCGATTTTCCTTTCTAGGCTTTGTTTCCATAAATACTTCTTGTGTCCCACTTTTGCTATTGCACATACAGATAAAGCTACAATTTTATGATAAGGCGGTTCCGAAGCAGTTCATCAAATGAAGGGACGAGCACAGCTCTCCTGAGCAGCTCATGCCTCAGTCCTTGGGAGTATGTAGATAATCCCCTAATTGGCATGTTTCACTCGCCACCACGGCGGGCTCATTAAGAGGATTCTGCTGCACATCCTGCTGTCTCGGTACCCGAAGGAACAGCTGGGCAGGACAGACCCGGCTTTACACCAAAGGCAGCGGTCAATGAAACCCCGGGAACATTCATTTGTGTTAATTAAAGGGAGCCAGGGATGGGCTGAAGCCTTCAGTCATCCCTGTGGTTAAAGGAATATCCAAAGAAGATGGGACAGACGCAATGGCATTTCACACCTACCCCAGATGCCGACTGGACTGTACACTCCAAACACTCCCAGATATTATCTCAACTGTCTGCTAAATGGATCCCTCACAACAAAGGCCGAAGCCGTACTGTTAGGATAATGAATACGAACGGCGTGCTAAACCGAGCCCGCAGTAAATTTGAATTTCTCAAATGCTTCTGAAAAAAGACAGCAATCCTTCTCAGCATGGCTCCGTGACTGCCCTGGAAGAGATTATATTCCAGAGAACAAAGTTATTTTCTGGTTAATTTTGTACAATATAGGCTCTAAAAATGCGAATCAGACTAGAGATACCGGGCATCCGGATGGCTTACAGAAAAAACTTAGTTTAAATTTCCGGTACTTACAGGGAGCCTACAGGAAAGGTGGGGAGGGGAGTGCAGGGATTAGGGGGGACAGTTTTAAGATGAAAGAAGTGAGGTTGAGATGAGATCTTAGGAAGAAATACTTTGCTGTGAGGCTGGGGAGGCCCTGACCCAGGTTTCCCAGGGAAGTCATGGCTGCCCCATCCCTGGAGGGGTTCAAGACAAGGTTGGATGGGGTTTTTGAGCAACCTGATCCAGTGGGAGGTGTCCCTGCCCATGGCAGGGGGTGGAACTGGATGGGCTTTAAGTCCCTTCCAACTCAAACCGTTCCATGATTCGATGAAATCTGGTAAGTCCTGATCCTGTTGTCTACATGGTTGATGCCATTACTCATTATTTTAGCTCCAAAAAGATTCTGTACATGAGAAAGGAGATTACAAAAATCAATTTATAGGTCAAAGGTCTGGCTACAGCAAGAGAGAGAAAAGTTGCAGAAAGACACAGCAACCTTATATCCTAGTTAGTAGTCTAAGAAATGAAAGTAGAGAGACATTGCAGACAGGGGAGCTGTTTGTCTGTGAGACAAATGTTACACCTCTTGCATGATTGGTTTCTGGTTGGGAAAAAAAGATAAACCCACCTATTACCAAAACAATGCTTTTCATGTGGTGGATAAGCTGAGACGGAACTTTAATAAAGGAAGGCAAAAATAGCAGTGAGATTGAGCAGTCCTTTTCCTTGTGCCCTGGTGATGCAGATACAAGGTCACACTAACATAGCAATATTTTTAACTCGCCTGGAACTGCCCTGTGTCATGCTAGCTTGGAGCACACAGGGTGAGCTCAGCTTTGTCTCCACTTCCCTGCATTAATCTGAACTTAATGAAATTGAGGGACAATTTGACTATAATTTGTAAATATTTCGAGGGGTTCTTTAGACAGCAAGTTCACTGCACCACAGTCAGTCTAAAAGTGCATGCGTTGTCCGCAATAGGGGACATCAAATTCAACAGAGCCTCTATGACGTTTCACTTTAAAAAAGTTATTGCTATGAAAAGCCAAAACAAAGGAAAATCGTGATCAAACTTCCCATGGATAAAGCAAATTTTCGCTAGAAAAGTTAAGATAGCCTTGTAAAACACACGGAGGGAAATATTGCTTCAAACTGCCTTTAGAAAAGATGAAAATGGACAGCGATAGAGCAGCAGAAGCCTTTTCTAAGGATCCTTACTGTAAAGAAATCTGGCAGTTCAGGGACCTTCCTTGAAGAAATCAGCTGAGGCTGAGAGGTAGGCACAAAAACCTGCCAAATAAAGAATGGGGGAGGGAAGAAAGAAATGCTCCAGATGATAAAACATCAAATAGATGAAGACGTTGAAATACAAAAAAGACAGAACTGACTCATTGGAAGGGAGACAGGTGGCAAGCAAAGCTTCTAACAGCTCTCTGTTTGATACTCATACTGCTGCCTGATTCAAAGATGATGATGAAATAGTCCCAAGAAAACGCTTTTAAAACGAAACAAAGCAAACCTTGCATCCACATAATTAGCAATCAACACAAGGAAAGAGGAAAAATATTTAAGTGCCTACCTGAATGAAAAAGAATATCGCAGCCTTCTGAAACAAAGCCACAGCCTGGTGCTCCGGGAAAACCAGCCATAAACACGGGCATTCAATGAGATCACAACATATAAATATTGATTCAGTAAACATAAGCAGAGAGAAAAGCTGATTTTTTCTTGTCGTGTTTTTGAAAGGTCTGTAAAGATGCTGGAATTCAACGAACAAATTGTGCGTGTTATCTGCAAGTACCATATCCATACATAACTGACACGTACAGCACCACGCACTTTCCTCTTCTATAAACACAGCAACTCGCAAGTGGGGTATTTTTGGCAATAACTGCTTCACTTGAATCGTTTCTGTCATGGAAGAAAACACCGCATAGTGTTTTTTCTATTCTGGAGAGGAATGATGGTCTTGCAGGTGCATTGGTTTTGTGGTTTCAAGTTCTAATGCTTCCAGACCTTTCCCGTAGATAGAATCATACAATAGTTTGGGTTGGAAAGGATCTCAAAGCCCATCCAGTTCCACCCCTGCCATGGGCAGGGACACCTCCCACTGGCTCAGGGGCTCCAAGCCCCATCCAACCTGGCCTTGAACACCTCCTGGGATGGGGCAGCCGCAACTTCCCTGGGCAACTTTGGCCAGGGCCTCACCACTCTCATGGTGAAGAAATTCCTCCTTTCGTCCACTCTAAATCTGCTCCTCTTCAGTTTATACCCATCACCCCTCACCCTATCACCACAAGTCATTGTAAAAAGTCCCTCCTCAGCTTTCCTGTAGCCCCTTCAGGTACTGGAAGGTCGCTATAAGGTCTCCTCAGAGCCTTCTCTTCTCCAGGCTGAACAACCCCAACTCTCTCAGCCTGTCCTCTTACAGGAGGTGTTCCAGCCCTCTGATCATTTTTGTAGCCTCCTCTGGACCTGTTCCAATGTCACAACTCATCGCAAGACTTGCATTCTTGCATCTTAGGGACATGGTTTATTGGTGGCCTTGGCAGTAATCGGTTTATAGTGGGACACAGGAGTTGGTGGGTGCTGATCTCTTCTCCCAGGTAACAAGAAATAGGATGAGAAAAAATGGTCTCAAGTTGTTCCAGAAGGTCAGACACGATATTAGGAAAATTCTCTTTCCTGAAAGAGTGGTGAAGCATTGGAGCAGGCTGCCCAGGGCAGTGGTGGAGTCTCCATCCCTGGAGGAGTTACAAAGGTAGGTAGCGCAGTAGTGGCAGTGGTGGTAGTAGTGTAGCTGTGGCACATGGGGACACAGTTGAGCTTAAAGGTCTTTTCCAACCTAAACGATTCTATGGCTCTATGATTTTCCACACAACTTGGTCTTGCTCTGATTTATGAATACAAAGCATGACATGAAACATGTAGGCAAATACGTTTAGAAGTCACCTAATTCTGCATGTTTTGCATTACCCATGAGGCTTTGGACAGCCCAACTTCTCCCTCTGGATAACGGAACCTCTGCTGCAAACAAAGTCTGACACGAAGGTGCCCCAAAGCAGTTTAACTTATTAATTGATAATAAGAACATAGATAATAAGAACAGACGTCTGTTCTGTGCAGACTTTTGCAACAAGGTATTTCAAACCACACAACTTCTGAGCTTAAAAACTCTTGATTGACGTAGAATATCCAAAATGAGAACTGTAGAATGGAGTCAACTTGTGAAAATACCATCACCCAAACTGGGAACTGGCAAATTGGTGGGTCTTTCCTTTTAATCTCAGCAACAAATAGCAGTCCAGAGGAGGGCTACAAAGATGATCCAAGGGCTGGAACACCACCCATATGAGGACAGGCTGCGAGAGAGTTGGGGTTGTTCAGCCTGGAGAAGAGAAGGCGGTGGAGAGACCTCAGAGCAGCTTCCACTATGGAAAGGGGTTGCAGAAGAGCTGGAGAAGGGCTCTTGAATGCAAGGATAGGACGAAGGGGAAGGGTTTGAAGCTGCAAGAGGGAAGATTGAGATGAGATCTTAGATACAAATGTTTTTCTGTGAGGGTGGGGAGGCCCTGGCCCAGGTTGCCCAGAGCAGTGGTGGCTGCCCCATCCCTGGAGGGGTTCAAGGCCAGGTTGGATGGGCCTTGGAGCCCCTGATCCAGCGGGAGGTGTCCCTGCCCGTGGCAGGGGGTTAGAACCGAATGATCTTTAAGGTCTCTTTCAATCCAAACTATTCTGTTATTCTATGATTTTAAGTTGTTTTGTTCCCTGAATGATTCAGCCTCGCTTCCTGGAACCACTGAACTGCTGTTTCTGTGAAGGGGCCATTAGTTTTCTGAGCTTTTTATTTGCTTTACAGCTCATGTGAGCACATTTAGATCTCCTATGCATTTGTAAACAGCTTATCAAGAATTAATAAATAATTAATAAACGCTGCAAGAAATTATCAGAAATCACATGCGACCTCTTATTTATGTGCTTACCCTGTTTTAAAATTTATCAAAGATTAACTAGTGCTTTTTAAACCTCTTACAAAATGCACAAATAGAGACTAATTAATTGCTACATTAAACTGAATTATGGCTAACTCGTACCCTGTCTTACCTGCCCACCCAGGGGAGAGCCAAAATAACAACCAACAGAGCAGAACTGCAAAAAAATATGTATATATTATAAAAATAACTAAAGGGAAAGGGTTTGGTGAAGTTTAGTGGTTTTTTTTTCCGCTTGAAACATATTTTCTTTTGGTTTTATTACTCTTTTTTTCTTGTTAAAGCCTTTGTTGGCAAAGAGGCCTTGATGTAACTAAATAAGAATTTAGCAGCCTAATTTCAAGTATGTCAGAGAAAGAGCATATTCATGTGCTAATTTAACTTCACATCCTTGATAATAAGCACAGAACTTCAACATTATTGCTATTACACTACTGAGAAACATTGTTTAGAGGCTGGAGAACCAGGCAGGAAACCTGCTGATTTCAGCTCTTCAGTGGAAATCACTTTAAGACTGATCTTATGTCACTTATTCCCTCTGTTCCTCAGCTCTCCACAACAGGGATAAACTATTTGTGCACATGGCATGAAAAGCTTTTTGAAAATATCACTGAAATTATTTCCTATCACAGCATTCCACAAGAGTGTTTGTTTTGGAAATAAAAGCCCATTACAAGATGAAAATAATTTGGAAAAGCAATGTTATATGTTCTGAATATGTTCCCAGGGAGGGGGTGGAGTCGCCTTCCCTGGAGGTGTTTAAGGAACGGGTGGATGAAGTGCTGAGGGACATGGTTTAGGGAGTGTTAGGAATGGTTGGACTCGATGATCCAGTGGGTCCTTTCCAACCTGGTGATTCTGTGATTCTGTGAATATAAACCACTGGCCTAGATGTTTGCTGCACCTGCACTTACACTCCCATAAGTACCTGTATGCAACTCGGTATGCTTCACACACCAGCAGGAGAAGAGCATCGTACAATCCTAGAATGTCCCAAGAGTTGGAAGGGACCCACAAGGATCATCCAGTCCAACTTCTCTCCCTGCACAGGACAACCCCAACATTCATACCGTGGGGCTGAGGGCGTTGGCCAAATGCTTCTGGAATATTGTCAGGTTTGGGGTTGTGACTGCTTCCCTGGGAGTTGTCCCAGTGCTCCACCACCCTCTGGGGGAAGAACCTTCTCATGTCCAACCCAACCCTCCCCTCGCACCTCTTCCTGCCATTCCCTCGAGTAGTACTAAGTTAACAAATGAAAAAATACCTGAAGAGATATATTTATATACATATATTTATAGATTTATTTTATATATTTACTAACTGGCCCACTACCCTGCTCACATCTCTGAAGGTTGCTGGCAGTCTCCCCGAGCCTCTCCAGTTACTGCTGCTTTATAATCTTCTCAACGATTTCAGTTCATTTTTTTGTATGGCTGTTGTAATCTTTAATACTCTGCCACAGAGACCCTGTGGCCATTCTGACCTTGTGGTCAGTACAGTCATCTTCTCCAACTACAGTCATCTTCTCAAAGTAGAGATTTTGCTTCCTTTGCTTACCCGGCTTTCTCACAAGTAATCATTTGTGCTGTATCTCACTGCCAGAGTCCCTGGGCATTATTACTTCTTGAATTAGAAGGTAATAGAGCTGTGTCTGTAACCCACTGGCACTCTACTCTCTGCTTCCTATGAACTCGTAGAAATATTTGTGAACATCAGTTTGGGTTTCTTCTCTCGTTCATCCACCTCTGAAGGCAGTTCTGCTGTGCCCGTCACCCCAATATTCAATTGCTGGATCATATTTGAAGGCCAGAATAACCCTTGTGAAGTCACTTGGATATCTCCATTCTTAAGAAGGTGCTTTACGTGCAAAATAATAAACCTCAACGCCAGATTTATCACCCTGACAAACCGCTTGGCTTAAAGGACTGCTTTAATAACATCTTGATCTTGACTTAGACATTCAGAGTAGTCATTTATTTAAGGCACACATCAGCTTTTGGTTAAGACGTCCACACACACGCAGAATATACATATATATATATATATATATATAAAAATATATATATACAGACGCACACACCTCCCAATGTTTGCACCCTGAGTGCTAATAATTATCAGTGATGCTGTTGAATCTTGGGTCTGCGCCTCTACTAATCAAGGCACCAGAAGCTCTGCCTGCTTGAGAAAGGTGCTTTGACATAGAAAGCAGCACTAGTTGATCAAACCTGCTTTTAATATCCATTTTCCCTCCTTTTCCCTTCCACCAGTGCTTTGCTCTCAGAGTCGTTGGAGTAGGGCTGTGCGACCGCTTGGCAGAGGGAAGAGAACCTGCACACAGCAGCACAGAACCACCAACCTGAGCCCCTCCCTGCTCCGGAAAGGTAGGAAAAGAAAACGGCACCTGGGTATCAAACCCCCAAGAGGATATTCCTTAAAAAGAAAAAAATAAAAGTTTTGGCAGGAAGCAGGGAGGATCAGAAAAGAAATCCGGAAAGAAAAAACTAATGGACCTGAAATAACCACCTGGTCGCTAACAGCAAAAGTAATGACATTAAATGAAAAGGGAATAGTGCACCTCTAGATTATAAATGAAGATATTGCTATCTCATACAGACATATATTCTGCATATTCTATATTATACATACATATCGATAGCATAGGGATATGTTAGTAGCTGCCCCATCCCTGGAGGGGTTCCAGGCCAGGTTGGATGGGGCTTGGAGCGCCTGATCCAGCGGGAGGTGTCCCTGCCCACGGCAGGGGGTGGAACTGGATGGGCCTTAAGATCCATCTCAACCCAAACCATTTTGTGATTTTTATGATGATATTATGATACAGGATGAATGAGTGAAAAGCCTCCTTTTCCTTTGAGCTGAATTCCATTTATCTTGCTAGTTTTGATTAATGTTTAATCAAAATGAACATGAAATAGTTAAATCATTCATAGGCATATATTATTTTTTTGAACTAGCAGGCAAGACTAAAACTGTTCTCTGGACCCACTGCTGATGGGAGGGAGTTAACGCTTGCTTGGAACCAAGAGAAATCATTTCCATTTTTTCACTTGACATGTTTTTCAAAGGGAATAATATTTTTTCCTTCCAGGTCCTGGTACTTCTGCTTAGTGATGATCTAATTTGCTGTTATATCTAAAAGTAAAAGAAAGATTGTAAGACCTTTCAGGTAAGGATTTATTTCATGGTAACCTTCTGGGTTCATACAACAAGTACGATCTTGACCATGAACAAGAATCCTGACTACTCCTACAATGAAAAGAGGCAGAAAGAAGTCAACATATTTAACTCCCACCTTCAGCAGCCCCGAGTGAAACTGTAACTTTTTTTTTTCTTTGAAGCAAAAGAAGTATTTTTTGTTCAGAAATATATAGGGAACGTGCATTCATGATAAAAATGAAAACCCTTGGCTTTGCGATATGGCTGGCTGGTTGTTTTGGGCTTTTTTTCCTAAAAGCAAATATCTTCAGTTTTGCAGGCTCAAGTTTTAATAAGGATATCAAAACCCTGAGATGGTTCTGGAATAAAATGTTCACAAAAATTGTCCTTTATATAGAATCATAGAATGGTTTGGGTTGGAGGGGCCCTCAAAGCCCATCCAGTTCCAACCCCCTGCCACGGGCAGGGACACCTCCCACTGGCTCAGGGGCTCCAAGCCCCATCCAACCTGGCCTGGAACCCCTCCAGGGATGGGGCAGCCACCACTGCTCTGGGCAACCTGGGCCAGGGCCTCCCCACCTTCACAGGAGAACATTTCTATCTAAGATCTCATCTCAGTCTCCCCCCTTCAGCTTAAAACCTTTCCTCCTCATCCCATTCCTGCACTCTCTGATCCAGAGCCCCTCTCCAGCTTTCTTGGGTCCCCTTTCAGTTTCTGGAAACTGTTCTAATGTCTCCTTGGAGCCTTCTCTTCTCCAGGCTGAACAACCCCAACTCTCTCAGCCTGGCCTTGTATGGGAGGTGCTCCATCCCTCGGATCATCTCCGTGGCCTCCTCTGGACTTGCTCTAACATATCCTTGTCCTTCCTATGCTGACAACTCCCGATTAATACCTAATCCTTGCAATTATTTCATTGCCCTGCAATATTTCCTCCAAGCTCCACCCTCTATGTAACGATCTGCATGTAAATTCATTATAGCAATTTAAGGGAATAAAATTTGAAATTCAATTGTCAACTTTTATACAGATCTGTAAGCACCCCGGAAGAGAACAGAAGCCTTATTCGTCTGATTTTAGAGATGGAGAAAGATAATCACAGGAGACCTGAGTCTGCATGCCTCAGATTAACCGGCAAAGACTTAAAAACCCTCTATGTGCAAATTCAAGATCGTACAAAGCAAAAGAAGACTACCATCTCTTCCCTTGCAATGCTTTGGTAGTGAAGGAGAGTGCAGGAAATCTTATGCTCAGTATTTAACCGCTGACCTCTGCTCCATCCCTTGGCCTTTGGCTGTTCGCAAGAGCTTGGCTCTACTTTCACAAGACTCAATTACTTGATTATGATTTATGTGGTCAGTAGACTCGCACTATGAGGATCCATTTTAATGTCAGGCTACCCAGTGAACACGTATGTGCTCAGAAAAATGTGCATTCTCTAAATAATCGACTTAAATGAGTGTGTGATCTACAGGAGAGAGACCCAACGTAGTGCTGCTACCATACGCTGGCTACAGGTACGCTCACTGGCGAAGGAAGATCATGAACCGTATCAATGGCATCTCCTTCCAGAAGATGGCAACTGCCACTTTCCCCTAAAACTGCTCATTTTTTAAATGATAAAACAATATCTACTTTAGGGGTAGCGCACAAGGAAAAAAAAAAGTGCATAAAAATTAGGCCACTAAGTATAATATATCCACTCAGATGTATAATGTCGTAAGGACATATAAGTAAATATCTGATACATCATGTAAACTCCTTATCTGCAGCTCCTCCAGGGTAGATGAGTGGTTAATAAGTAAATAAAGTAACAAGAAATCCTATGAAGATTATAGTAACTGTAAAGAATAAACCAGGTTAAAAGACATGCAAGCCAACTGGGTGCTAAATCTGACTTTCCAAATCAATATACAAAGGTACCACGGAGAAGAACACACGTAATTAGGTATAATTTAGGCAATGCTGAAAGCTCGGTGGAAAGATGAATGCTTTAAGGAGAGAACAACGTGATGAACGGAGACAGAGAGAAAGATGTGGACGCAGAAGCACCTCACTAGAAGTACTACAAGCTGGTTTGAAATGGAGCTTGATCCTGCATGGCATTATTCTTGACTGCTGAAGTAACCGAGACCCAAGCGAGCTCCAGCAAGTGTTTTGTAAATCACCACGCTCTGCTGACATCAACTTTGAATCCATCTTCAGCACTTTATCACACCAAATTAACAGGAGAAATAAACCTGGTCCGAGTCCCGGACTCATCAATGAATTTTAAATAATTACCTCTAACTGGAACATTTGTAAATTCTACAGAACAAGACAGACTTGGGATCTTTGACAAATGCCTTCATTCTCTTCCTTAGCTCAGTTACCAAAATCCCGTATTTACAGCTGTTCTTGACTATTCTAGAGTGACACCTATTCTTCGAGAGCCTGTTTCCTCATGTTTACACAACTATTGGGACAAATATGCAGTGCAGAGATACTACAAGGGGAAGCGTTTTAAGCTGCAAGAGGAAAGGTTTACATGAGATCTTCAGAAGAAATGTTTTGCTGTGAGGGTGGGGAGGCCCTGGCCCAGGTTGCCCCGAGCAGTGGTGGCTGCCCCATCCCTGGAGGGGTTCAAGACCAGGTTGGATGGGGCTTGGAGCCCCTCATCCAGTGGGAGGATGGGCAGAGGGTGGACCTGGATGGGCTTTGATGTCCCTTCCAATCCAAACCATCTCATGATTCTGTGTTTCTATAAATCATGAGTAATTATACCCCCATTTTAGCAGTTCATTAAAAAAAAAAAAAAAAACAACAAAAAAAACCCCAATACAATTCCATGGAGTTGAGGCCAACAAACTCACCACATTCAGGAGGTGGAAAAGCCTATTTTCAGGTTCTTTGAGCAAGCTCAAAAGGCCTTTTAGAGCTGGATACTATGATAAACTGCTGCTGGTTTTAATCCCATTGCCTTGAGATTTTTAGCATTGCTCCACTGGAATAAATGTGGGGCCGCTCAGAGACATCAGTCTGTATCAGAAGAAGTCTCCGTTCTTCTCCTCTAGTCCAGGAATGACCCCTGGAGAACTTCAACACAGAGCAAGGCAGGACCACCAGTCAGAGCCAGCAACTGGAGAGCTCGTCACAAGCAGAGTGAAGGGGAGATGTCCAGAAAACTGCTTGCTTCAGCAGTCCAGATAAATATATATTTCCTTATAATAATTGAATTAAAATGTAATTTTCTTGAAAGCACGGAGTGGGGCCATTTCAGGGACCGAGCCTCCATGTGATTTGTTGGCGTTAGTTTAGAGATGCTTTTTCCTGAGCTGGACAACATCCACAGACACAAATGGTTGGACTCGATGATCCAGTGGGTCCTTTCCAACCTGGTGATTCTATGATATTAAATATACGTTGTCCTCTTGGATTAAATAACACCACTGGGGAGAACGGACTGATTTTAACAGCTGGATGAACTATTTTTCAGTGGGAAGTTTATTAGCCTTTGAAACAAATTATCAGCAAAGAGAGTTTTCTACGTCCCCCAGTGACTCTCTGGAGGCACTTTTTAAGTCAAAATTTATTTTCACGAACAGTGTAACATTGTGAAGTTGTGTGGCCCTCGATACGCAAGAAGGCAGAGACGCCTAACTGCCTCTTCTCCACTTATAATATTGTATGTGTGAAATATCCCCCTCTAATTTTCATTAGACATGAGAGGTAGTGAAATACAAAACGTTACGCCTACCTGTTACGGAAAGGTAAAGAGAAAACCTATGTGAAAAACTCACTGAAGCAACGATAATTCGAGGCCCTTGTCTATCAGAGGAAAACAAAGAAGTCTCTTTTGTTTTCTCCTTGTTCTCTAAAGCTAATATAATAAATGTTTGGGATGTAATCATAAATTGAATAAGGTTAATCAGTTCCTCAGATTGTCGAAGCTTCGTGCACGCTGGGACTCTTAATATATTCAACAAAGAAAAGGCAGCAAGGAAAATACCCATCGATTTTGTTTTCAAATAAAAATTTCTAATAATTCAAACTTGCCAGTGGGTTGTTTCCTCTTTTGATTTGAACAATTTCTGTTCCAACTGCAAAAAAAACCCACACCAACGGCCTTCTTTTCCCCATTTCAATTTGCATGCGACATTGATGTGGCTTTTTAAGCTAGAAGCCTAAGGTATGATTTGGAGGCTCTGGGAAAGAAACGGCTCAGAAATTTACATTAAAATCAGGAAATTTCATTTCACTGTGTAGAAAACTACGGGGACAAGGGAGCACCTGAGTAGCTGTAAGTCAGTCTCTGTTGCATTTGAATGTAGTATAGACCTTTTAAAAGAACTAAATAGGCATGTGCTGATACCACCTCAAGACAAAGCGGACCACTTCAGACTGGCTTTTATGCTGGGAACAAAACATTCCCAGTAGGAGTCCCTTAAGGCTCCACACAATCCTTTTTACTTTCCTGCTAAAGCAGTAGCTGAAGCTCCAACCCCACTCTGTCAGCCACCATGGGGGGAGGGAAGGAAAGGCAATCCTCCCCTCTAACCTGGGTGTAAGGAGATGGGAGGACAAGGGCGACAGCTTAGGAGAAACTATCAAACGTTCAACATTCAAGGATTGGTTTCAAGGCTCAAATTCTAATGAAAGTCAATGTGACTTTGCTTTGCTTTTTTTTCTTTCTAAGTATGACAGTTTGCAATGAAACCCCCTCTCCCAGCTCATAAAACAAATTAACAGCAGGGTTTAGAACTGGACCTTAATCTTCTGGCCTCCAGCCATAGCTGGCTGGTGGATCACCTTGCTTTCCAAATTCACGAAGAGGAAGGATATCCTCCAGTACTGGAAAGAAAGATTAAACTTCCTGCACAGAAGCCCTCTTCTACATATTATCAAATCTTACTTAACTCTGAATTATGCCAATCAGCACGACACATCTCTGTCCTCAAGAGTTCAAGCAAGTGGTAGGGTTCCTTTTTATACGTTTTCTTCAGATAAAATAAGTAGAGTTAACAGTCTGCATCTACCAGAGCACTGGTGATCCATGGGTCATAATTTAAGCATTAAGGGACGTGAATTAGCAGATACTCATTTCTATTCCTGTGTATGATGCCCTCATACAGATTCTCCTCTTGAATCTCTCTATACAAACCTTTATGTGAACCTCATGAGGTTCAACAAGGCCAAGTGCAAGGTCCTACACCTGGGTCAGGGCAATCTCCAGTTTCAATACAGGATGGGGGATGACGTGATTGAGAGCAGCCCTGCAGAGGGGGACTTGAGGTGCTGGTTAATGAGAAGCCAACCACATCCTGGGCTACATCCAAAGCAGCGTGGCCAGCAGGGCGAGGGAAGGGATTCTGCCCCTCTATTCCTCACTTGTGAAACCTCATCTGCAGTATTGTGTCCAGTTCTGGAATTCTCAACATAAGAAGGAGATGGAGCTGTTGGGACAGATCCAGAGGAGGCTACAAGGATGATGCGAGGGCTGGAGCACCTCCTGCACGAGAATGGGCTGAGAGAGTTGGGGTTGTTCAGCCTGGAGAAGAGAAGGCTCTGAGGAGACCATATAGTGACCTCCCAGTACCTGAAGGGGCTACAAGAATGCTCGGGAGGGACTTTTTACAAAGGCTTGTGGTGACAGGACGAGGGGCAATGGGTATAAACTGAAGAGAGGCAGATTTCAACTAAGGCATAAGGAAGAATTTCTTCACCATGAGAGTGAAGAACAGGTTACCCACAGCAGTGGTGGCTGCCCCATCCCTGGAAGTGTTCAAGGCCAGGTTGGATGGGCCTTGGGCACCCTCATCCAGTGGGATGTCCCTGCCCATGGCAGGGGGTTGGAACTGGATGATCTTTAAGTTCCCTTCCACCTCAAACCATTATACGACTCTATACAATGCATATAGTTTGAACATCAATGCCTCCAGATTATTCATATATATAGAAATAGGTCATGACAATATTCCTGAAAAATCAACTGACTTGGTAGGAGTTTAGCGATATTAAACCTCGTGCTGGATTCCATGCATGTATGTTTCTCCTTTGACAACATATTAGAAGTCTGCTTGCTGGTAACCAAAAGGGATGTTTTCATAATTTGAAATGCAGCTGAATTGTTCCTGGTTTATAGGAAATATTGCTGCTAGGCACTTCTCTGTAACTGAAAAAATTAGGGCCAGATCTCTTTTTATCTTGTTTTGACTATTCATACAGGCTTTTACAAGCTTACTTCTTCAGTCAGGTTTGTGTCCATTGTTTTATTTTTATAGGAGAGCAATATCAGCCTCCAACTCATCCCTTAAAGATTCTCCATTTAGGAAATCCGCTTCTTTTTCTTGTTTGGATGGAAAACACACGAGGAAATGGCCTCAAGTTGTGCCAGCAGAGGTTTAGACTAGATATTGGGAAAAATTTCTTTACCAGAACAGTTGTCAAGGCTGCCCAGGGAAGCGGTGGAGACATTATCCCTAAAGACATTTAAAAGATGTGTGAATGTGGTGCTTATGGAACATGGTTTATTGGTGAACTCGGCAGTGTGAGGTTAAGGGTTGGTCTTGATGATCTTAAAGGTCTTTTCCATCTTAAACGTTTCTATGATTCTATAATTGGAAGAGTAAGAAATAACCAGAGTAACCGACCAAGATCTAGCCTTAGGTTCTTCCACAAATTAGAGCTGTAAACAGCGTGCAGACCTACATTAAAGGGGAGCAATGCATAATTATCTAATGGGATTATGCATAATGCAAGCCTGAGGATGTTCCCACTAATCTCTTTCCTACCTCATTCTCACACACATGGGATGGAGCTGCTCTGAAGCTGGGGACGATCAAAAGCCGAGTGAAGAGCTTTGTACAAATTTTTGTTCAACTTCAGTATTTGTAGCATTTTCCCTTCTCGATATTAAAGAATGAAAAGAATTGTGATCAGAGTCTGTTTCCAAACTAGGTGTAATCTTATTAAATGGTTCTGCCTTTTGCTGGTTACAAGACAGCAATTACAGCCCTTTTTAGGCGAAGGTCTACCACGTTGGAGCAAGAGAGGACAACAACGTTGAGAACATCGAGGCTTCTACCTTCACCAAATCATGGGTGAGACTTGACCTTAAAAATGGAAATAAAATTATTACTAATATCTATTAGTCTTATTATTTGTTCTGTGTGTACATGGACACCGAACATCTGCCCCGAACTTCACGACTCCCTAACACACATACTGTTAAATTAAATGGATAATGATGATCCAGAAAAATCATTTCGCTCATCTTCACATAATGCGAGAAGTGTGTGGTAATTAAGTAGCCTTTAAGACTGACAATGTCAATTATTTCAGGACAATCAAATAATAGGAGGGAAATGGAGTCTGAATGCAGGGACAGTGTCAGATGCACAGTTCAACAATAGTTGGTTTGCCTGTCATTCGTACCGAATTATTGCAGGGAGGGGGGAAGAAAAACTATTTATAACCTGTCAGTCTAAAGAAACCACAATTATGATGATTTAATTAACACATGGAGAGGCTTCAGGCAATCACACCGTGCTAAATTTAAGAAGTAGCACATTTCAGACCCAAGATGATTTAGAACATTAACAAACGCTAGTTGAACCAGGGCAAGAATTTGATGGCCTTGTTGGTTCCTTTTAAAGCATCCATCACAGCACAAAGATAATCCAAATGGATGTGTTGGTGAAAGATGAGAGCAGTGAAGAATCATCTGAGGCTTCAGAGGCCATCACACAGAAGCAGTTGATTCTTAATGAGAATTGAGTTTGAAAATGAGCGAACCCGCACAACTCAGGCCTATTCATCAAAGATACGCTATGCATTGGAAAAGTCTGGGGAGAAAATGAGTTAAGGGTGTGTAAGAATGCAAGGCACTGAGAGTGACCTTCCCATGGAGAACTTGAAGCTTGTGCTCAGTGCCATGTATGTCTTTCCTTGGCCTGACGCCCAGGAGTGAGTTTTAACCTGCGCACAGTACAATCACAGAACACGACACGGCCTTTTTACCACACAAGAGTCATTCAATCAATAGAATATTGCCAAAAGATTCTTAAAACCTGGATTGCAGTATGTATTGGTCAACTCATCTTGTGCAAGTCAATCACTCTTCATGTCTCCATTTCCTCTGTGTATGCCCAACTCGTTTAGATTATTGCTGTGTCTTATTCTCTCAGGCACAAAATGATTCCTCCAATACTTACATATGGTGATTAAACTGAGGAGTTGTCAGCTGCTGTGCAAACACAAACGGTCATAGTAATAACACTACCATTTCTCTTCTTTCCCTTTCTATTGCCTGCTTCTTAATTGGATTAAAATACCATTAACATACAGGAAACGCCGCCTTCTCCATAGAAGAAAAATAATCTTTACCAGAGTTCACATAGAGAAAAATATTATGAACTTTCTGCTTTAAATTTGGTTCTCTTGTCTGTCAAAAACTGGAGATGGAGATTGCTTTTTCTACAATGTATATTTATATCAGCGTGCAGTTAGAAGCGCTGCTCGAACACCCAATGCTGAACGTATAGAAAGATCTTTGCGCAATACCTAATTACTACGCTCTGATTGTTGCGATGAAGGACACGCCGCATTCCCACAATACATCTAATACAAAGTGAATATCAACCATCTAATTCTTCTCCACACGTAACACTTCTGCAGTGCAGTTGACACAATCGGACGGAAAATACCAAGTACATTTATATGACAAAAGGACTTCGAAAATTCAGTATCAAAATCAAGATTAAGTTGAGTCTTCCTCATTTAGGTCTTCCCATAACCAAAACGTAAACACAACATCAATGGTCCACCTTTCACCATAAACAACCCAAGCACGCTAGGTTTCCTCATAAGCAAAACACAGAAACATTATTTTTCTTTTTATTCTTGGGTATTTCAGAGGAAATTGAATAATACTGTGATGGTGAATCAACAGATTCTGAACAATAAGTCACTGAGGGATCTGTGATTATTTATCCTGGAGAAGAGGAGGCTGAGGGGAGACCTCATCGCTCTCTAAAACTACCTGAAAAGAAATTGTGGTGAGGTGGGTGTTGGTCTCTTCACCCAAGGACAAGAGGAAATGGCCTCAAGATGCACCAGGGAGAAGTTTAGACTGGATATTAGAAAAAAAATCCTTCACTGTAAGGGTTGTCAAGCACCAGACCAGGCTGCCCAGGGCAGCGGTGGAGTCTCCTTCCCTGGAGTGGTCCGAGGAACATGTAGAGGTAGCACTTCAGGACATGGTTTAAGACATGGTGGGGTTGGGCTGATGTTTGGACTGGATGACCTTAGAGATATTTTTCAACCTTAATGACTCCAGAGTTCTATGAACAGAAAAGAAAACAGAACCTTCACAGCAAAGAGCTGTTGCACATGACTGTGATCACTGTGATACTGGAAGGAAAAATTAGGATACCACTACTTTTCTGATGAGAATGTCAGACAAAGCATTATGCAAAGAAGTCCTTTTTATTTTTTTGGGCACAGAAAGGACAGGAAACAAAGAAGAGAAGTTCAAGCATCCTCACAAAGTCCTGTTGTTTTCTGTAAGGAGCTGCCCACCACTCTTTGGAATGCTCTTTGGAAAGACTCTCTGGCTTGCTAGCATCCATGAACTGCTCATATTCTAACCAAGTGTATTTAAATGTATCTACAGAACCACAAAAATAAATCTGTCCTGGAAATAAGAAACAAAGATGGAGATTTTGCTGTAGCTGGAATATACATCAGCTGAGGAGAGATTACAGATGATCAGCGATCAAAGGTCACTATCGATCACAATCATCGTTTTCTGGCCTTTCTTGTCTTCTCCATTCTTGTAGGTGGAATGATTTCCATTTGAGTGCCCATCACCACCGTATGACTGACGCGCCCACCAACAAGAGCTCTGTGTTTCCTTATGACTTAATACGGCAAAGACAAAACAAATTCCCCAGGCCAAGACGCCAATATTCCACAAGGCAGCACCCTCTCACACCATCCCTTTGCCACATACTCTGGCTTCCGATAAAGTTGGAATTTCACATCTAGGGACAAAGATCCAACTCCTTAGAAATCCCTCATAACTGAGCCCGTCGTTGTTTCGAGTAGATGGAGAGACCTACAAGCAAGCCAAGCTTATTTGGCTGCATAACGGGCAGATGTGATAAAAGCTGATTAGTGTCCAAAATATTTACTGCCGCAGCCCATCTGTGCTCAGTCCTAAAATACCTGGCTTGAAATGACCAAATACCAGGAATTTTTCATGTCTAAACATTTACAACATGGATAGCATGACAGAGCATCGCACATTCCCGTATGCCAAGCGCGTCCTGCTAGAAAAGCGTGTGCTCCTCGAGTGGAACAGGCAAACATCTCAATGGAAGTAACACACCTGGAGAGACAAGACCTGAGCTGTTGTCCCAAAACCTTTGAAACACATCGGTCTCTTCTACCACGGGCAGACTGTCTGCCAAAAGGAGTCTGCGAGCATCGCTGTAATGAAGCAGAGTGAAGCAGCACATACCCAGCTCTGGTTCTTCATGTGCCCAGACCAGCTCTGTGCTGTAACAGCCCCGGTCATCTACGTCCTAAAATCAAGAATAAGGTCAATGCTATTCTTCTAGAGGAGACTTAGAGAAACATTCCCAGCTGGTGGATACTTACTAATAAGATTGTTTGCCCTTTTTGGAGTGTGGGGCTTTTAGTTTTTGATGTGTGTTTGAAATTGAAAAAAAACCAAAACAAATGAACAGATTGAACAGGTTCCTTTGCTCTTTCTGTCAGCATTCTTCCTCCTGGCATGAGCTACATAATGGATTAAAATCAATTTTTTCCTCCTCCCTAAAATACTGGCAGCACATCACAGAGTTTGAGCAAAAGGAGAAGAAGGAGTGAGAGAAAGGAAAAGAGAGATGGAGGGGGCAAACGGCATCTGTCACAATTCCAGCAACACAGGAATCCTGCACAGGGCCTGAGCAACAAATATAATAGGAATACAAATATTCTCTCGTACAAAGCAGCATTCCCTCCATTGGAGCTCTCCTTACGTTGCATAACTCAATCCATGACGTTTCTATAAAGTGGAAATATTAGGAGAAGTAGAAAATGTGGTGATGAGAGGGTGATGAGAGGGCAGGGAAGATGATGGTCCATCAGTTACCCTCCCAGCTGGATGAGACTGTGAATCCTCAGCGCAATTCCAAAGTTCTGACAATTAACTGTCAGCCTCTGGATGAGACCTAGTGAAGCAAACAATGTCTGAAATACGGTTAGGAAAGTTCCAAGCCAAAATAAAAATCTGGTTGAAACTCTTCCTTTGCCACTGATTATAGAATCGTAGAATCCTAGAATGTTCTGAGTTGGAAGGGACCTACAGGGATTATTGAGTCCAGCTCCTGTCCCTGCACAGGACACCCCAACATTCACACTGTGGGGCTGAGGGCATTGGCCAAACGCTTCTGGAATATTGTCAGGCTTTGGGGCTGTGACTGCTTCCCTGGGGAGATGCTCCAGTGCTCCACCACCCTCTGGGGGAAGAACCTTTTCCTCATGACCAACCCAACCCTCCCCTTGCGCATCTTCCTGCCATTCCCTTGGGTCCTGTCAGTGGTCACCAGAGAGAAGGTCTCAGTGCCTGCTCCTCCTCCTCCCCTTGAGAGGAACCTGCGGACTCTATTACCTCAGAGCAAATCCCTTTTGAGGTCTCAGCGGCACCTGTACTGTCAGACCAAACTTCAGGCGTGCCGGTCTCTCACCCAGGCCCCTCAATAAAGCCCGAGTGAGAATTTCAGAAGCGTTCAGCATCCTTCCGCAGCTCCCTTTTCAAATTTACAACCAACGTCTCAATTGCTGCTGATGCACAGCTGGTTGAGTTCTGCCGGAAACACAGCCAGTCATTTCAGTAGCTTCTTTGGAAAATCTCACCCTTTACAAGTGCTGATCCCAGGAAAATTTGCCCCTGTGCATTATTGCTACATCACCAGTACTTCTATAGCAAAACTGCCCATATAGTGATTGCTATTGCAAAGTACACGACACTAACCGAGGCTCTGAATGGTAAACACAGACAAATTTGTACCTTTAGGCCAAATTCTGAAGACATTACTAAAATTTACCTTCTCCTCGCTGGCCCTGTGCATAAAAGACTGAGCTACTTCTGACGTATTTCTTCTATATATTGGAAAAGCACCACCAGCTGAGCCTTTGCTTACTCTCCCAATACAAACATAGAGCCTACGACAGAGTTTCGTTAGATTGATTCCCCCTTCAGTTTACAGCTCAAGCAAGAATTTGAGGTCCAACTATAATCACAGAGAAGTGGAAAGAGAGGCAGAGGAGGCACCATAGCACAGAAGGATATGAGAAAGCTAAATTAACAATGCCCATCCTACAGTGTTCCAAAACAGAGTCACTGGGAAGAAAATTGCACCGCTTTGGCCCTAAAAGTGACCACTGCGATAACAATTACTGCTTCCCATACTCCTCACTCATCACCTCCCCTATTCTTCTCTTTCTATTGCACTGCCAGTGGAATCATCTTGCTTCTGCATTTCTACGAGCTATAATGAACTCACACCTCTGCCAAGAAGAGATTGCTGAGTATTACTCATTAAAAACATAAGGCTGACGACCGAAGGAAACACAAACACTGTTCTTAAAAAAATGAGAAAAAAAGAATTCTACAGAACCACCAAGTGATTTCACTCATGAGGCTGCTTTGCCCCATGAGCTCTTTCTTGCCTCCCCTTGGGAAGCCCTTCCAAAGTTGAGATATTGAACCACGAACACCCTCGCAGAACTGGAACCTCGGACTAAAGAGTACGCAGGGTCTGGAGGTTATTTCGCTTTTTCCATTCAGCAAAAGGAAAAACAACAAAGTAATGGTATTTGTTTTGTTCAAAACAACACAGTAATGGTATTTGATAAATAAACAACAGTGGCATCTCAACATTTCCTTTTAAATTAGGCTCAAAAGGAGGAGGGCAAGAGCAGCCCACAGATCTTGCATTTGTCGCATTCCTTTATCAATGTATTTCATCCCACTGGCAAACAGCATTCAAAGTGAACGTGATTTTGTGTGGTTGATTTAGTACCTATGAACACAAGTGACGACTGCCCGGGTTTGCAAAGCACAGGAGCATCACGGCAGAGATGCACTTGAATGTGAACAGGTCGGGTTGCTTGTCGAGCGCTGGGGTGCGGTTAGACGTCGCGAACTGAAAGTGTAAAAAGTAACCTCCCAGGGTATGTGTCAATCGTCTCTCAGAGGGCTTCACATCAACCGTGCTCAGTTAACGCAGAAAAGATGTTCACTTGTTCGGTTGGTTGTTGTCTGTTTTGTAACTGCCAGCCTGAGAAACAGGAGGTGTAAAACCTTCCAGCAGAAAGGAGGAAACATTTCTGCTCCTTCTCCCTCTACACCTTCCTAGTGTGTTCTATATGGATACTTTGCAGGTGATATTCATGAGATACAGAATATTATAACTTGGCTTATGAAATTGCTTTTTATGGCTCCCAGATCTTCAGCAAATGTACAAATAAACTGGAACGAGAGAGGGAATAAGATGCACATACACAAAGCAAAGCAAATACCAAAACGAGATAAGCAGCAGTCTGCTAACTGGATGGTGAGAGCCAAAATCATAAGCAGGCAGTTATTTTAGAAGCCCTTGCCAACAGACTAAATAGAATACCATAGGCCAGGTGTCAGTGATTATAATCCCACTGATGCCAAGTGAGTTGCTCCCATTTCCTGGAAGCCTGACTTTGGCTCCCTCTTTGTAGTACAAGAAATAATTCATAAAGCACGGAGCTAAAAAAGCAGCCGCACAAACTGTTCCTGAACTCCCCTACTCACGGTATAAGGACTGAACACCAAGCAGCTCTCGTACGCCTGCGATGCTTTGTTACACGCTAGAAATCTCACTGAACTTAAAGCACCACCACACACCTCCCCAGCTCACGCGTGTAGCTGCTGCGAACCAAAGAACTTGCACTAACACCTAAGGATGTTATGTCATGGCCAGTGCCCACACGGAAAGCAAGTGGTTTATGGATGAGATGGGCTGGATACTTTCAGAAGCAGAATCATCCCTGTGAAGACAATAGGCGTGCTCACCTGACCTTGGGCCATGCACGGAAACTGCTCACTGCCACCAACTACCAGCAACAGCGCGTGCTCAGCCATCCTTCCTCAGTTAAAACAGAAAGAAGCCATTATTTCTATCCTGAAAGGGATAATTTTCAGCCACTGTAGCTGCTCAAAGCTGTGTGTGGGGACAGACACGTGAAAGCAGAACAATATTACTAAGAAAGTAAAGCCCATAAACTCATAAGCAATGAATTCTGAAAGCCCACCTGCCTTCATCTCGAGAACAAAACACCTTTTTCCCCTCGAAGTAGTCCTCTTTTGGGAGAAACCTTAGCCTGAGCACAGAATAGAGCAGTTCAGACCCGAAAGAGCATGGGACTGAGCTACATCTCACTTGTACACAATGACAGTTTTCCCTCAAGTACATACATCTGTGTAAATTTGTAAATAATGAGATGTTGCCTGTTCTTTTTTTTCCCCGACATAAAACCTTTCCACAGCTGAAGATGCTACAAGGATATTTTCCTTGCCATTTTTAAGTGCTGTACAGTGCATATCTATCCTTTTACAAGTGGAACCTTGTAGCTATGGAGACGAAGAATGTTAAATCCAAGCTGAAGATGGTATTTCAGTGGGGGCTTAGTACTGCCGCATGTCCCTTCAATGATTTGCTGCTTTCTGCCTCCTGAAGTCCTCTGCACTAATAGGCAACACATACTGTCCTAATCACCACACAGACACGGTGTACACATTCCATCAGTCACAGCCTGGGACAGCAGCAGCACGTGCGGTAGTCTTACTGATTTACACCATAGCCAAGGATCCCACAGACAACACGATAAACAGCTGAGCTCTATAGAACCGTGCACCGGCTTAACTTCACCTGCGCAGAGTAATGGAATAAAACTGTTCTGGTACTGCGAAAGCACCTGGAAACCAGGTGAACTGGGGTCCCCTTGTGTTTAATGCTGTGTGTAACAATCAACATAGACATTACACCACATGGACCATCTGTTACTACGCCTGATGGGACTCTTCAACTTGTTACTTATCTGCCATAATCCATACAACCCAAATTTCAGCCTCCCCAACAACATCACGTATTCCCTATCTTCTGTGCACTATGATCATGATCCAAATTCCATTACAGATTATGGTTTCATTACATGGACTTCCATTTATGTCTTCCATATCATCTTGGAAGATGACGATGTTCTATTTTAAAACAGCATTTTATTCAAGCTAATGAAACCTCAATGGTGTTAAACTCCAGAATGAAGGGGAGAGCACCTTTCAGATTAAATTAATGCTCCTTCCGACAGCCAGTGAAAATTCAAAATAACTTGTTAGCAAATCTTACTTTCCACTTGTGCTGCTAATAGGAAAAAAAAAAAAACCCACTCTTTTATTCATGTGATACCGGTAGAAATGAGAATGGTAGGACAGGTGAGCTTCTATTTTGAAGACAACACTGCTCCAGAGAAAACAACCCCAAAAAATACACTTTTTGTTCGTCTTTCCCTTAGCCCTATAGTCCAAAATCAGCTAAGGATTTCAAGTGCAAAACACGAAATATCTTGAAGACACCCTACTGTCAGAAAGTGAAAATATCCACCTTTAAAAATTCGGGATCCTTAATATTCACTTCTAAAAAATAAGGACCCTAAACTGCAGCCTGCTCAACACTGCTCATCTTTAACACACCTTTTATTGCACCTGTCTGCTAAAGACATGGGTCAAATCGAATCGTCAAACCCAATGGATATGAACAGACGTCAACGGGCACATTAAACACTCTCAGGTAGGATGTCCACAACCAATCAAGCAAAATCAGCCATGGTCCCCTAATAGCACATCACCCACGGGATTAAGTAACACATACTGAAAGGTAATGGCATTCACAAGTAAAAATGTTTCTTACAGGCACAGTAATAGACTCATTGACACAACAGCAATGGAAAAATACAATGTTTTCTCACCGAAGCTGAACAACAGACAACAGAAGCACTGAGAGGTTTTGCCATTTGTATTTCCCATCTTGCTGAGTCAAAGTCATAACACGGCCTTAAGTGCCAGAAACTATTAACTCCAATAGAGTTGTCTCTCGAGATAAACCTTCACTGATCACTAAATTGAAATAAAATAAACCCCAAGAACCCCCCTCTCATTTGCAAATGCAGTGTTTGCCCTGGGGCCTTCACATGGCTGACGTTCAGAAGAGCCAGCAAGGCTGGTATGTTCCTGCTTCCACAGGAAACCAGATGCACGTCTAACTCCAAGGTTGTGCTGCAGCCCTGTTGTGCCCTGGTTTACTCCTGAACCAGACAAAAATGAAAAAAATCTTTGACGTTATCTTTAAATAGGCCACAAACCCCTCAAGATTTGACATGGGGTCTTGAGTAAAGAGGTCACCGTATTTATTTTTAAAGCAGAAAAGGTCCTCAAACTCCTCTGTTTCTACCACTACATCAAAAATGGGACACTCTCGTAGCCACTGCTAATAAAACAGGTGCAAACAGGAAGGAAATGCCTTTATCATAGCTGTTTACTTCCATTTAATCTGTTTTTTTCTAAGTATGAATTATTCAAAGTAATCACCATCATTTTCCTGCCTGTTGTTAACGAGGTAACCTTTCATTCTGAGCAAACCCAAAAGCAAAAAAACCCAAAAAGCCTCATAAATCTTTCTAGTGTTTAGAGAGAGACACCTCAAGAGCTTCAAACATTTACCTCTCCTTCCCAGCAGCTGAAATGGTTTTAGGAGGATCATGGTTCATACCTCGCATTCCCTGGAGCCAGAGATGGTATACGTGCAGGGCCCAGATCCATTGACCGATACATCCATGGTCTCAGAGTTTGTTGGCTTGTAGTCCACGTAATACTCCTGTAAAGGGGAGTTCATTTGCCTTTCAGACTCTCGGGCCTTTTTCCTGCGCCTCTTCATGAGAGAGTGCTGCTGGAGCTGTTTCATGCTGGCTGGGTAGCGCTTCCACGACACGTAGATAACCAACAGAATCATGGCCACGGAAAGAAAGAGGGCCACACTCCCGGCGATTATTTTGTGAAAGGAAACATGCTCATATTCGGGTTCCACTCCGGGGGTTGGGAGCTCTGCAGAAGGGCTTGGCATAACAGACGACGGCTGATTGCTTTCAAGTTTGGCAATCGTAGGTTTAGGAATGAAGACAGGTCTCTGGGGGGTTTTAGGTGCCTGGTATGATCTTTCAGTGACCACCACCTGGATCTCAGCACAGATATTATATGTTTCCACAGCATCGCTCACTTTTTCACCCTGGATATGTTTAGGGCCTGCGCATATCATAGTGCTTTCTTTATTTCCCTTGAAATTCTTAAGCCAAGTAAACAGGGGGCAAATGCTTCGAGTACATTCCCACATATTTCCAGACAGAGTGATGGAGATGAGCGAGATCCATGTATTGATGGTCTCCTGAGAGATGTTGGTGAGTTTGTTGGAATCCAGGTTCAGCTTTTGCAGGTTGGGAAGGCACTGGAAGGTCCCAGGCTCTATCCCTGCAATGTCATTTCCTGATAAATCCAAGTTGTGCAAAGAACTCCAAGTCCACGTTAACCCTTGGCTAATAGACCGGATCCTATTCCACTGCAAATAAATTGAGCGAAGGTTGAAGAGGCGTGGAAAGTGGGCAAAATTGATCTTAGAAAACTGGTTATGCTCCAAGTGGAGCTCTGTCAACTTCAAAAGGCCAGCGAAAGCATTACGGGATAAGCTCCGCAGGCGGTTGTAGCCCAAATCCAGAAAGTCAAGGTTTCGGCAGTCCTGGAAAACTCGGATCGGCACGGTTTTCAGCGAGTTAGACCGCAAATGCAAGATCAAGAGTTTACGAAGGCCCTTGAACTGCTCCGACTGCAACACCTGCAACTTGTTGTAAGAGAGGTCCAGATTGCGGAGGTTGGGGACTGGGTGAAACGTTTTGTTGTGCAGATGGGTAATTTTGTTGGAGCTTAGAATTAATTCCTTCAGCCTGCGGATCCCCTGAAATGCATCCTCATCCACAGAGCTGATGTAATTATGGTCAAGATAAAGCCATATGAGCTGATTCAGGCCCGCAAACTGATTTGATTTAAGCTTCTGAATGCTGTTGTACCGTAACGATAAGCCTTGAGACCCTCCAGAAATATTCTGAGGGATGTCTCTGAATGCATGAGATTCGCAGTACACAATCTTGCCATCGCATCTGCAGTTCTTGGGGCAGGCTCGCTGAGCCCCCGCGAGCAGAACAAACAGCACCATAGGAAGCAGCACTATCACCACACTCATGCCTCTCAGCTGCTTAATTAAATGGAAACCTACAATATTAAAAAGAAAACAAATGGGCATTGTAAAGCTATTAAAATAAATCGCCGACAGATTACGAACATCACTGGGGTTTCTGATATAGCAGTAGTGAAGCAGTGGATTTGAAGACAACCTGTTTGCCTCCTGCCTTGCACTTTTTGTTGTGCAAATGCCTGTCCTTTGACTTTCTGCTCACCATCTCTCCCTCCTACCCTCACCCATCACCACTGCTACTCTTGTTATTCAATTACTTTCGTGTGATTTATGATCCCTGAGAAGGACCAAAAGCCTGTTCTCTGTTTGCTTTTCTCCTGTACATCATCTCTCAATGTAGTGGTATATCCTTATCGCTAGATGCTGAGGTTTTAACAATAAACATATTTGTCAAGTCACTGTGCTGAATGCTCCATAGTGCTGGAGAGGAAATGAGCCAAAGCTTCTGGGATTTACGTGCTGCTAAACGTGTTCTTTAACAAAAGCAATTCCAAGCCCATTTCCTTCAAAAAAATCACTGTAAAAAGTGAGAAATCTACTTATCATAAAGTTTGATCCATCTTCAAAATGTGTATTTATTGTAAAACCAAAGAGTAGGCAAAGGGTTTGCTTTTTGCACTGAGCAATTTGGGTTTAAGACTAGGTTTACGTGGGTCACCTCATCAATTTTATCTCTCTAAAATATATAGAGACGCACAGAGACAAGTTCTACCATACAGAGGAGGATGCCATATAACACTGATATGGGACCTCAGCACCAGGAGAAGGGTAGAAGACATAGTTCTTTAAATAGAATCATAATCGTAGCACAAATTAATTTAACAACATCTGGCTGCGAACACCTAAGCATTTATTATTTTGCATATGCATTATATAGTCTATGAATACCTACACACAAATATTACATATAAACACTGCCTTAGGAGCAGCGAAGTTTAAAAGGGTCTATTTCTATTCCAACTCCCCTCTCTCTTCCCCAGCAATACAGATTTTCAGAGCTTTGAGATGTCAAATTTATCACATAGTTGCAATGCTGTTCGGTGAGGACAGCCACATTTTCCATATTCTTTAAATCATTATGAAAGGGAGTGGAGGGGTTGGCAGAAAATCCAACGCACGCTTTCCTTAGCCTGGAATAATTTTAGGACTGGTGCCTCTGTCCAGAGTTGCAACCTTGCTAAGAATTAAAAAGCAGTCTTTTCAGCAGGGAATATTTTAAGAGACGGTATCTCCTGGGTAAATAACTACTTTCTTTATGTCACACACACAAAAGCAACCCTGTGCTGCAGTTATTTAATCAAATCTTAAACCGAGGCGCAATCTGCAGAATAATTCCTAATCTAAAATGCCCGTGACTGTCTCTCACTTTAATGGTTTGATTTTTAATTTAAATCCTCATCTTTTGCTGCTGCCTATGTGCCAGCTAGAAATATGTTCTAGACTTGGGGGCTGGGGGGAAAGGAGGGAGGGAAATAAACCTGTCACACTTGAAAAAATAAGACTGGCAAACGACTGCTGGAAAATCCAGCAGCAATATTAGGGCTATCTTTTCAGAGACCAAATGAGCCTTTTCAAAACCACCTCTACAAGAAAATCACCCCCTCCCTTTTGCTTCCCACGTACTGCAAAGTGTTCCCAGCCCTTTCTGACAGCCTGAATAATGCAACTACAGGCTGATGGCATAGGAATATAAACCCAGCAGAAACTGGGTGCGAGCGTGCCTCATGCATACATGTACTTATCTCTACATGTACTTATCTCTCCGTGTGCAGGTGTGTGGGTGGGTTGCACAGACGGCGAACGCACTCACTCCGGTCCTTCACCCAATGCATGCATTTACAGATTAATTACATATAAAACCACTGCAGGAGGAAAGGTGTGTGTGTGCGTGTCGGGGGGGGAATGCATGATCTAAAAATACAATAGCAAGTACAGTGAGTCACCTGGCAAAGGAATGCACTGCTGCTGCTTAAACCGTTTCCCCCTCTTGAACAGCTAATAATCCCACCGAAAAATATACCATACAGCTGCGGCTGTGCTACCAAACAAACAAGAAAAGTTCACTTACCCATCCTTTTGTCATCAAAAAACGTCCTCCTTCGCCTTTCTCCAGCTGTTTTCTTCGCTCTCTTCCCTCTTTTTGCTTTCCCTCTGCCTCTCTCGCTTTAAAACCGGTCTCTTTCTTTAAACCATCAGCATCTTCATGTCACAGCACGGTTGCCACTCACATCACCGCCAGCCAGCGTGCATGCCAGTAACCCCCACAAAGTTCCCTAGAGAGGACAAGCAAGAATTTTGGGGATGATAACAGGAAAGGGTAGGGAAGGGGTTGGGGGTGGGGAAGACAGGACGAAGGATGGGGGGGAGTGAGGGGGTAGGGAGGGACTCTAAGCTCTGAGAGCCATTGTGTAAGTCATCAGCATTAAGTGGCAATCAGCAAGTCAAAAACTATAGCAGATCACGAAGGTAAAAACCAACTTCTCTGGAAGAAATAGAAAACCTTGCCCGGTACCTAGCGTTTCTCATTCTGCTGCCTTTTGCCATTCCCAGACACAGCAATCCATCCTCAGCTTCCCAGGTCCCGAAGCCGGGGGGGCCTCCCGCGCTCTCTTAGACCCCAGTTGAAAGGCTATGCAGGCTCGGTTTATCCATTTAGCTGGTCAGGTTTGAAGTGTTTTGTAGCTGTGCTGAGAGGCAGCTCTTGTCTAATTCCGAAGGCTTTCCAGAGAGTGATGATGCTTCGGAGCTTGTTGGTGCTAACGTTGGAGTTTGTGATACACTGAGTGCCCTCCACTGGAGAAAACAGATCGCACATTAAAGGCACGAACAAGTGAGTCTGTCATTGCTACGCAGACTTTCTGCCTCCAGAAAAGAAAATTAAAGACGCAGGATTGCCTTGTCCACTGGCATCCCTCCCACGACCCCTTCGCCTTCCTTAGGTTACGAAATGTTTGTGCGGTGGATTTTCCGGCAGGCGTGCCGCACGCTCAACAAAACCCCTGTTCCCTGGGCGTTTGCCAAACCCATCTTTTTCTAATCCGCCTGACCTGTATATTATTATTTTTGAAGAGGAGGCTGAGGGGAGACCTTATTGCTCTCTACAACTGCCTGAAAGGAGGGTGTGGAGAGGAGGGAGCTGGGCTCTTCTCCCAAGGGACAGAGGAGAGGACAAGGGGGAATGGCCTCAAGCTCCACCAGGGGAGGGTCAGACTGGATATCAGGAAAAAAAAATTCACAGAAAGGGTCTTTGGGCACTGGAACAGCTGCCCAGGGAGGGGGTGGAGTCCCCATCCCTGGAGGGGTTTAAAAGATGGGTGGATGAGGTGCTCAGGGCCATGGTTTAGTGGCAGATAGGAATGGTTGGACTCGATGATCCAAGAGGTCTTTTCCAATCTAGTGATTCTATGATTCTGTTTTTTGTTGTTGTTGTTGTTGTTGTTGGGCAAATTTGGAATTGTTTTTATTTTCTCTGTATTCACAGGGTGAGAACAAGAAAAGGAATGTTTGCAGCTAAAAGCAGGAGGGAAGATACAAACAGATCAACTGCTCCAATTAATTGTACGCACCAGATCCACATGGAAACATGCTGAAAACAACTTGTTTCTGCTATTTTTAATCTAAGTGCCTCTTAGTCAGAAAAATACTGAGTTGGACAAACAATGCAGAACTTGAGCTGCAGAATTCCTGATACCTTTTTGCCTTCTCAACTCCTCCCCTCCCAGCTCTCCTCCACCCCCAAGCAGGGACTTCTCACAGCCAGATGCCAGGGTGGCTTTCAGCAGACTTCAGCCACAGACCTGGTGGTGGGATCTGACACTTTGATGGTGTTTGGCCTCCTCCTTGCCTGGCTGCCTTTATCAGGGCTTTGATTAATCCTCCCTCCGTTCAACAGGAAGATGTCAGAGGGATTTGGAGCGAGGGCAGCACCAAACGGTGCTCCTCTAGGCTAGTTCTGGTCAGCCCTGCTGACCAGCAGTGATTCAGTGGAGCCCCACACAAGCACACAAGTTCCATTTTGCATTTTTCAAACTCCTCGGAGGGCGGCACTTTTCTCTTCCCGAACAGTTTTAACCTGGGTTTCTGAAGCTTGTGTGTTTGTGATGTCTGCCCGGCTGCTCCCTCCTCTCCCTGGGCTACAGAGACATCCGCTATTCTGAATACAATTCCTTGCCTAAACCTTGAGCTTAGATGCCAAAACGGTAGAGGCACTTCATAATATATATAATATAATACATATGTATGCCATGAGTGAATTATCATGTGTTATTTATCTTTTAAGATACTTTAAGATTACTCCCCTTATGACTAAAGAACCCCTTACTCAGCATTTTACAGCCCATATTTCCTGAGGTTTCTGTACAACTCCTCATAATTCCACTACTCTCACAAAAATTAAAGTTGCATGAAACTCAAGGACAGATATTGAGCTTTTTTTTTGTTTAGTTCCTTATTCGTGGCTCAGATAAAAAGACAATCAGTTGCCCCCACTACTCATTCCAAATGAAGTCACTCCCTGTCCCGGTTCTCGGTCCCCTCCAGGATCCCCACTGGAGCAAAAATGTTGGGACACAGAGTGGGCAAAATAGTTCAAGTCTGGTTGAAGAACAAATAATTCCACAAATCTATCCATAGAAGGCAGCTTTTCACCCCCTGTATCTGCATCCAGACTGCAACATCCCGAAGCTTCTTCAATAAAATATCTGCTTTTGTCTGTCCTCTTATGAGAATTTGTTACTATAGATCAGAGATTGATTTGCGTAAGAAATATATCATAATTAATCGCTGTTGTTACTCTGAATTGGCCAGCAATGCACACACCTGCCTCAAACAAGATTCAGAACTTAATTATCACAAATGACGTTGAAAGTGCTTTTTTCCATATCTATTAACTACATCTGCATTAAGGTCGGTATCATTTTAGCCAACGTTCATATTTATTCATGATACGATTTCCTAATAAAGGTAAAAGCCAAAGTGTGCAGTTATAATACCTTGTATTGATAATTCTCCAGGAAGGCTTCATTTGAAACTCGGCCAGAACTGAGAGTGAACTGAGGAGAGCGCTGCCTAAAGAAGCTCTACCAATTTTCAGGGGATGTTTTTTCCTGGATCCTTTCATCCTACGAGAGCTGCAACAGCATTGTCATAAGCTGTCCTACTGCCATATGCTTATTGAGACTAAAAAAACCCCACATTCCTACAAAGAAAATGAAATAATTGTATTTTTATAAAAAATCTTGTGATACCATAAAGGAAAATTCCACAAATTCCAAGCCAGAAATCTTCAGGACCTGAGCTAAAACCAAGCTAGTTTTCATTCAGTAGCAAAAATGCCACTCCCAACCTTCAGGGGTTTTTTACATTTTTTGACAAATAATAAATAAATTTGAACATTTGCCAAAGAGGAAGAAATGGTAAAGTTTCAATCAGTCAAAATAAATGATTCTAAAAAGTTAAAACCTTAGAGAAGAAAAGACGATGAAAACACCCATTTGTGGTTTTGTTCCATTTCTTCAGAGTTGTAAAAGGTCTAAAATCTCCGCTCAGAGCTCAGAGAGAACTGAAATGTCCTGAGTCCTCAGCTGATCCTTGTCCAAATGGCAAATTTCCTGCCACCTGACCAAAAGTCACCCAGATAAATCATCCATACTAATCAGTTTGTTTGTCATGGGATCTATAGTTTCTCTTCCAACACAATGGATCCATACACGTCTCATTAAGTTTTTGATCAATACAAACAGTTGTGATTATTATATAGATATGTAATAATACGGAGTGTAGTGATAGGACGAGGGAGGGTGGTTTTCAGTGGAAAGAGGGGAGGTTGAGGTGAGATCTTGGGAAGGAATGTTTTGCTGTGAGGGTGAGGAGGCCCTGGCCCAGGTTGCCCAGAGCAGTGGTGGCTGCCCCATCCCTGGAGGGGTTCCAGGCCAGGTTGGATGGGGCTTGGAGACCCTGAGCCAGTAGGAGGTGTCCCTGCCCATGGCAAAGGGTTAGAATTGGATGATCTTTCTAACCCTAACTGGTCCTTTCTAACCAAATCAGTCCATGATCCTATTTTATATATATATATAAATATATATATAAATATATATATAAAAATATATATGAATATATATAATATATATATTTTATATATTTTTATATATATATATACACACACACAATTAACTGCACTCAGAATTTTAGCCTTGAGCCTTTCAGATGACCAATTTGTTTCTATGCACAAATACTTCAAAATTAACCACAACAATAACTAATATTTACGTGGTGCGCTCACTTTGCAAAACGTACCGACACCAACAGCCCTCACAACATGCCTGTAGGGAAGGGAAGAACTCATCTCCTCTTTCCTGCAGTGCCAGCTGTTCCATTACTGGAGATTTACAGCCTCGAATAACGTCTCCTGGTAGTGTCAGTGGTAGCTCTGCCGCTGGAAGGAAATGAGCTAATGCTCATTGGCCAATTTCTTATTGTCTTCCTACGGAGACCTCTAAGGTTTACACTGCTCCTGTGTCGTCTATTCAAAACACTCCTTAGTGAGAAAGATATGAAAAAATTAAGCAAATTTAGAGGTGGTGGGGCCTGTCCACTGTATTGCCAGATCCGAGTTAATAAAGTTCATCACTCAGCCATCAAATAGCTCTTTCTGTTTCCTCTTGATCTACTCAGGTATTAGGTTGTATTCCAGTTACATTTTCAAGGCTTTACAAAATCATTCAGACTTGGACAGGTTTAGAGGCACAAAAAGAACAATTCCAGTCTTCCAGACTGAATGGAAATCAAGAATCTTCCCATAAATATTAACAAAACAGACTTGTAATTTCTGCGATGACACCCATTTCATAATGATGAGTGACCTTTAGTTGGCACCTACAAAGGATGGAAAGATGGAAGAGCCACCCAATTCCTGTGCAGGTTGCTGCATTATGAAAGAATCCATATAACTATATACTAATCTATAGAACTATGTAACAATCCACACCACTGAAGTTTTAAGAGTCAGAGCTCTTTGTAAGAGTCTGTTCGGCACGAGCCCTGCATCCGTATCTGCACCAATCAACTTCAGTCCGACGTCACAAGTCACACACAAACCTTTGCTCCCAACATCTCCTTTTTTATCAGGTGTCGGCATAACGTGCCAATAAAACCTCTGATGTGCCACCAAAGACACGAACTTGTTACAGCCTTTAACTAAATAACTTCTGCTCTTTAGTCGATAGGGCTCCAAACGTAGAATCGGATCTCCTAAGCTGTGGTGATTCCAGCTTCAGTCTCTGATTTCGTAGTGGACAGGTACAGTTGGGCTTGATGATCTCAAAGGTCTTTTCCAACCTGGTGCTTCTATGATCTCATCCGAGATGACAGATAACACTCCAGAAAGGCTGGACTCTACCCTAGCCCAAACACTGGGTTTAGATGCTGTCAACTCTTTTTCAAACCATTATTCTCACGAGCATATAATCACCAAGATGCATTTCCTCTTCATTTAATTAAGGTTTTATTTCAATTTCTCTGAGACCTCTAATAACTATTTTTATTTATAAATTTATCTGCTTAGTGACAAATGTCTAATCACAGCTCTAATTGCTTTTAAAGCATCTAACAGCCTTAGCAAACCCAATCTAAAAATAAACAGCCAGCCCCACAATACACACATTGCATATTCTAAGATTAACAAGAATATAACTCCTCCTCAAACACCAGCCCTGTTTTTCTATCCAAATGCCAATTCCTCAGTTTGTACCTCTAACAAATAGTTTGTGGGATCGTATATCACAGGGCACTGGCAGCACGATGTAGCCAAAAGGTACTTAAGATGTTTACTGCTGTCAACATTTGGGAGACAGAAATGAAAGGATGATTGCAACCACAACAGTTCAACCACCTCCCTCACTGCCTGGGTATGTGGTACACTGGAAAAAGAGGAAAACAAAATGCTGACCGTGTTTTTCCAGAGGAGGTAGAAGCTTGTCCTTGGCAGCAGGAAACTGGAATACGAACCATTAGTAATTGTTCTGATTTCAGGAAAGCAAAGGAAATTAAATAGATGTAGATGCTCACATCTCTCCTTTACAGACAAATTATCAGAAAGACTTACATGCTGTCAAATTCTAGCTAGTTGAAGCATCCTCGCAGCGTGATTCTGGCACTGCAGTGCTGTATCTGTGCATCTTGGTGGCAAATGGTGTGGGATTTGACCCATAGACAAAGCCTCTACATAAATCTCATCTGAGATTACAAAAGCGAGCCTTCCTTCCTTCCTTCCTTCCTTCCTTCCTTCCTTCCTTCCTTCCTTCCTTCCTTCCTTCCTTCCTTCCTCCCTTCCTCCCTCCCTCCCTTCCTTCCTTCCTTCCTTCCTTCCTTCCTTCCTTCCTTCCTTCCTTCCTTCCTTCCTTCCTTCCTTCCTCCCTTCCTCCCTTCCTTCTTCCCTTCCCTCCTTCCTTCCTTCCTTCCTCCCTCCCTCCTTCCCTTTCTTCCTCCCTCCCTCCCTTCCTTCCTCCCTCTCTTCCTTTCTCTTCCTTTCTCTTTCTCCCTTCCTCTCTTTCTCCCTCTTTCTCCCTTCCTCTCTTTCTCCCGCTTTCTCCCTTCCTCTCTTTCTCTTTCTCGCTTTCCTTCTCCATTCCTCTTTCTTTCTCCCTTTCTTTCTCCATTCCTCTCTCTCTTTCTCTCTCTCTTTCTCTCTTTCTCCCTTTCTTTCTCCATTCCTCTCTTTCTTTCTCCCTTTCTTTCTCCATTCCTCTTTCTCTCTCTTTCTCCCTTTCTTTCTCCCTCCCTCTCTTTCTTTCTCTCTCTCTGTCTCCCCTTCTTTCTCTCTTTTTCCCTCTCTCTTTTATTTCACATCGCTGTTATTTGACCAATAACAACACATCATGGAACGGGTTGGGCACCGAGGAGGTCATCAGTGAGTACCACAATACCAACTCTCCTCGCAGCTGCCACCAAACAGAAGAGAAGCTTGCCTAGCAAGAAGAGAACACGTGCAGACACACACAGTAACCGAACCAATAAGCTCAAGATTAAACAACGTCTGCTGCTTTGTTGTCTTTGGCTGCAAAGGGGATGCTCCTGCCCGATGTGTAGCACAACGGATATTCCCCAACGTGTGCTACATCAAGCGGTTCATCCACTGACGGCACAACACACCAGCAAAAAGAAGAGCTCCAGAGGTTCTACGCAGCCACAAGGAGGATTTTTAAGACTGTTCAAACATTGGGAAATGCAAAAGAAGAACCAGCAGAAACAAAAAGGTAGGACTAGGAGGTTGAACTGACAGTTTTCAGCACAGGAAGAGGAGGGAGTTAAACAAGAATGTAGTACTTTAGGCTATAACCTTATAAAGCTAAGGCTGCTCTCAAGGTCAACAGAACTGTTTGTAGGATTCACCTGCTAAAATATTCAGCAGCTATAGAAAACAGAAGAAAATCAGCACAAAGGACGGACTTGTAGTTGCTCAGCTTTCATCTGCAAAAGACAACACTGAAGTATTGATCAACCACCTGGTGATACAGCGAAGCGCATTTGTTAGACCACCCTTGTCAAGCTGCTGGGTTTTGGCAGACGTTTTGGTGGACATTTAAGTCAGGTTTCATTCCAGCTTTTAAAAAGTGTTTCATTAAAACTGATAGGATTTAAATAAATGAATTCATCCCAAAGGACATCTGGACATCTGTTATGTACCGAAGTAAAATTCTATTTAGCTAAATCCTAAGGCTTTATCTATCAGATGGATAATCTTTGGCATTTATATTCCCTCACCGTTCTTCCCTTCCACCACTTGGCACCTGCCAATCTTCACTGTAAACTCTGAAAACAACGCTGCCGATCTACACAGAAGGGACTGGGAATGAATGAGGTGAGTGGCCTAAATCCTTCAAACTATCTTGCCTTCTAACACCCATAAAAGTCAGTGTTTTTTCATACTGAAAGGCGACCTGGACCACAGCTGGACCAGCTACACCAGAAGCCACCAACCCATCCCAGTCCAAGAGATTTGTCAGAGAAGCAGCACATATTATAGCTGAAAATAACAAAAATAGAAACAACTTTTGTTAGTGAAATACTTCTTTCCCACATTTAATTTCACTCGTTAAACACAGAGTGATGCTGAAGCACATAATAACACATTTCCCACATCTCACTTCTCCTTTCCACCCTCATTGTATTTAAGGTCATCATTTACATTGAAAATCATCCTTGCCTTAGTTAATTGAATAAAAGTAATTCAAATCTGGCAGTAGTTAATAAATTTGAAGTCCTACAATTTGGGTAATCCTTGAAAGCATCAAGAGGCTAAGAAGTCACTTGGCTTTATCTCTAATGTTATTAAGTTAAAAACATCTAAGCTTTGCATTATTAGGTTGCTGCATTCATGTTCAGTTTCAACACGAAGAATGGGAGCATTCGGGAACAGCAGCCGTGATGATTTTTAAATTGAGACAAGACTTAGTAAACACGTCCCGAACTTTCTAACAGAACCCATTTTATGCCAAAGAGGAAATATCTTCACATTCCTCCAGATGATTTATCAAAGAATGTTAATTACAGTCATTCTGACAATCACCTTCCAGTGGGTGTATGTGTTGAACCTTGTTTGGTTGGTTTGGTGGAAAGGATGCCAAGAGGATGGCTATGGCTTTGGAAATCATTGCTGTGCTGATATTCCTGTCTTCACAGCTTGGATAAACACAGACCATGGGATGACATGAAGGGTGTAGGGATAGGGAGAAAGGAACATTCAGACTGCGCGTTCAGAGCCTTTGCGCCACCTGCACATTCCCAACATGACTTCTTGGCAGTTAAATTATCAGCCTCCATTTAGTCGACTTCCACGCAGTCTTAATAAATCCATGGATTTTCCTACTAATGACCTACTATTTTTTCCTGTTCTTTATTTTTATCCAATTGAATGAAATTATCTGTCATATGTGGAAAAAAAATCTCACCAAAACTCATTATTGCAATAAACTTTCCTTTCTCCACCTAGTCTCATTTAACACTTTATTTCTAAGCTCAGTCCAAAAATGAGTATTGTGTGTATTGTGTGTAGAACAGTACTTTGGGAATCGCTTATAAAGGGTTACTATGAGTGTTAATACTCTCTTAATTGGCAGCTGCAGCTCTAACATATGATTTAGAACGACATCTTAACATCTACAAACTCTGCATGCATTTGTTAGCCCTGCATAAATGACACAGAACCAGAGTCTTAATATGAAATATGATCAGCTTTGCCCTAAATGTGTGTAAATTTTCATTCTACATTCTTTTATATCCAACCCACGGCAAGTGCTTAAGCACAGCAAAGCACTTTTGCGCAACAGGAAGGAAGCTTACAGCACTGTGACACTGAAGAAGTGGAAACTCAGAGGAAACTACTCATAGGTAAGATAAGAGATGGAGCGGGAAACTTCAGAATAAGGAAAGAAGCTTCTTGATAATCCCTTTGCAGTTTTCTTAATGGTGAGAAGAGACTATAAGGAAATAGCACACTTATACTTTTTGTATCTTCCTCTTAATAATAAAAAATGCCAAATTAACCAGTTTAAAAGAAAGAAAAAAAGACTTCTTCGTCCACCGAAGGTACCATTAGATAGCTGCAATATAAACTTTCATGTTATCCTACCAATATGCATCATTTCAGGAAATGAGAGCCGGGAAGACTCCTCTGTCTCCAATGCACAAACCAAACCTTCAGCTCAGCCAACGGTCAGGTCAATAAGACGGCTCAGCAGTGCCACTCATGATGAGGTGGGCGTAGCAAGTGACAGGATGCGAAGCAATGGCCTCCAGTTGTGCTAGGGGGGGTTAGATTGGATGTTAGGAAATATTATTTCACCAAAAAGGTTGTAAACCATTTGAACAGGCTGTCCAGGGAAGTGGTGGAGTTGGCGTTCCTCGAGGTATTTAGAAGACATGTGGATGTGGTGCTTGCAGACATGGTTTAGTGGTGGACTTGGCAGCACTGAGTTTACGGTTGGACTTGATGATCTTAAAGGCCTTTTCCAACCTAAATGATTATGTGGTTTTACAACACAAGCATTTGTGCAGTAGACCCTGAAGGAGGATGACCAACTAACTTCCATACCAAGCAGCAGACTGCCTCCCAGCCAACCCTGTTGGAATCAGAGCAGCCTGGACTCATACCACTGACCTTTGGTGTCACTGAAATCCTCAGGTGGTACCGAGGCAGAGAAATATTTAATTAAAATGACAAGAAGTAAGAGACTATTCCAGCTGGACAGTGATTCAACACAGCACTGACTGTGCGCTTCATGAAGAGATCATCAGAGGTACAGGTCACATCCACGTTATTGGGAACTGCACCTTTAAGTGAACTTCTTCCCTTCTCCAGGATTCAAGGGGAGGTGGTGCCCACTATCAGCCAGGGCCGTCACAACTGCCCACTCCAGGGAACCCCACTCCACGTGGTGAGTCTAAGGAGACTGCTGGATGAAGGAGCTGATCATGGCTGCACCACTGCTTCCAAACCTGCAAAGTATTCCACACACTAAAATGTTTATGTGTCCCAGCGCTGACGACCGAGGGAAGATCCACTCTGCTCCACACTGGTGTGGCCCCAACTTGAGCACTGGGGGCAGCTTAGGGCATGACAGGGTAAAAATGATCTAAAGCTACTGGAGAGTGTCCAGAGGAGGGCATGGAGTTGGTGAAGGATTTAGAGGGGAAGACCCATGAGGAGCAGCTGAAGTCACTTGGTCTGTTCAGCCTGGAGAAGAGGAGACTGAGGGGAGACCTCATTATGGTCTGCACCTTCCTCACAGGGGGAGAAGTAATAGCAGGAACTGATCTCCTCTCTCTGGACCCGAGGAAATGGCAGGAAGATGCTCCACGGGAGAGTTAGGTTGGATATGAGGAAAAGGTTCTTCCCCCAGAGGGTGGTGGAGCACTGGAACAGCTCCCAGGGAAGCAGTCACAACGCCAAGCCTGACAATATTCCAGAGGGACTTGGCCAACGCCCTCAGCCCCACGGTGTCAATGTTGTGATTGTCCTGTGCAGGGACAGGAGTTGGAGTCAATGATCCTTGTGGGTCCCTCCCAATTCAGGACATTCTCGGATTCTACAAAGATTTTGCTCATGCCCTCAGCATGGAACATCACTGCACTCAACCTGTCATGTGACATCCCACAGATACATCCAGGATCTCCTTGTTCTGCTAGAATGCCACACGCTTTGCCCTCTCTGGCCTCAGCTACACCACTCCATCAGCAGTTGTCACTCTTTCCAGCTACTTAGCATTATCCTTGATGGAAGTTATCGACACCTCCAATCAGCCTGGTTAGCTTTCAAGCAAAGATCTTCAAGCCCTTCCATCCAAAATGAGTTGGCAAATTCTAAAATGCATATAAATTCCCCGAGCTAATCTGACACATTTTGAATGAAACAGATGTGTCCACACTTGATGTGTACTAGAAAAGTACATACGGAGATAAACAAGAGTCTTAATGTATGTAAATGGGTGTGTATTTCACGAAGCAGCTTGCACATCAACTTTTGTTTAACGCGTACTTTGCACAGTGCCGCTGAAACGAGGAGGGCAGTAGACATCTGGATAAAGTTAACTGGCAAACTGTCAAAACGCAACGCCCTTCAATACAATTTACAGGCAAAACAATAATTAAAGGGGGCACAATTTTGTGATTTCTAAGGTATCTATATTGAATTTTGAAATGAATGAAACAAGAAGGAAATTGGACACTGTCCGCCTAAATTCACTGAATCATTGAGTGGTTGAGTTGGAAGGGGCCTTAAAGCTCACCCAATTCCAACCCTTCAGGAACACCTCCCGCAGAAGGTGAAATTATTTCAGGAGAAACCTGGAAAACAGCTCTGGGGTGGGCTCAGCAGCAGGAGGACAGGGACAGAGAGGGTGTGTGCAACTCCTTCATACTTGAGTTATAGCGTGAGTCAAATCCAAAATCTGCTTCTGCCGTTTCTGACCTACAGAGACTCCCAAACCATTGTTTTTTTTCTGCTGTGAAGGGCTGTCACAACCCTGCAAAGATGACACTTGGTCTCTGATGACAGAGCCATCCTCTTGAAGAGGCACAGCTAAACTGATTGAAAAAATTGTCCTTCTCCCATGTTTCGTAACTAGTAAAACTGCTCCAGAACACACCGGTTACTAAAGGCACACAAACGTGACCGTGTCTGCCTTCTCTGCTCACACAGCAGCTAGCATAGCAGGTCAGTCTTTCAGCATATCTTTATCCCATTAATACATTTTAACTCCTGACAAACCTATCTGCAAGGATAACAGTCTTCAGTGCATAGATCTGTAAACCAGCCAACAATTACAATTCAAATCACAGGATTAAATGCTACGAACTCCAGATGGGTTTTTTAGGGAAATGAGAACAAGTTTCACCATATCATCTTGAACACAATCGCCGCACTTCTGTTAGCATTGAGCTCCTGTGGAATGATGTGGCGATAAGTTCTACTTGGAGTCAATTTATTTGGGCTGTGTTCATGTGCTTCCTTTTAACCTGCGCTCATTCACCAGGGCTGAAATAGCTACACGAATCGGAAATGAAATCCTGCAATGAAAGCTAGCACGCATCTTTGCTTCAAGGGCTACTGAACTCAGACCTTGGGTTTTCCTTCCCTCCTGTCTCCCCACTCTTAGTCAACTCTGAATAAATTAGCAATTGGAGTGTAATGGCTGGAGCAACTTCATTAATACACTGTCAGCCCGTGCTGAGGTACAGCTTCTGACATTGAGGCTCCAATGTCCTGTGAATTACTGATGGTAACGTATACATCATCTTCAGCTCTCCATATGTTAAGTGTTTAATCATCAACCATTCCTGACCACTGCCGTTTGGCTGGTACGTTGAAACCAGCTTGAAATAAACCCTTTTCTGGATTCCTGAATGTGTTTCTACCATATTGCAAAGGGATCCGAACACGCTGGACTGCTGCGCTGAGGCAAATGGCATGAGGTTCAACAAGGCCAAATGCCGGGTCCTCCACTTGGGGCACAACAACCCTGTGCAGCTACAGACTGGGGGAAGAGTGGCTGGAGAGCTGCACGGAGGAGAAGGACCTGGGGGTGCTGGTTGACAGCGACTGACCATGAGCCAGCAGTGTGCCCAGGGGGCCAAGAAGGCCAATGGCATCTTGGCTTGGATCAGAAACGGTGTGACCAGCAGGGCCAGGGAGGGGATTCTCCCTCTGTACTCGGCACTGGGGAGACCACACCTTGAGTCCTGTGTTCAGTTCTGGGCCCCTCACCACGAGAAGGATGTTGAGGCTCTGGAGAGTGTCCAGAGAAGAGCAATGAAGCTGGTGAGGGGCTGGAGAACGTCTGACGAGGAGCGGCTGAGAGAGCTGGGGTTGTTTAGCCTGGAGAAGAGGAGGCTGAGGGGAGACCTTATTGCTCTCTACAACTGCCTGAAAGGAGGTTGTGGAGAGGAGGGAGCTGGGCTCTTCTCCCAAGGGACAGAGGACAGGACAAGAGGGAATGGCCTGAAGCTCCGCCAGGGGAGGTTCAGGTTGGATATCAGAAAAAAATTCTTCACAGTAAGAGTCATTGGGTACTGGAACAGCTGCCCGGGGAGGGGGTCGAGTCGTCTTCCCTGGAGGTGTTTAAGGAACGGGTGGATGAAGTGCTGAGGGACATGGTTTAAGGGAGTGTTAGGAACGGTTGGACTCAATGATCCAGTGGGTCCTTTCCAACCTGGTGATTCTATGATTCTATGATATTTAAACATTGTTGATTTTAATGCATCATATACAATCAGCAATACTGTCCCTCGACATGTACTTGTGGAGCCACAGATGGAATCATAGAATGGTTTGGGTGTAAGGGACCTCAAAGCCCATGCAGTTCCAACCCGCTGCCATAGGCAGGGACACCTCCCACTGCATCAAGTTGCTCAACCTGCCCTTGAACCCTTCCAGGGATGGAGTATCCACCATTTCCCCGGGCATCTGAACAAAGTGGGTAGAGTGAACACAACTGCCTCCCAGATGAAACATTGAAACTTCACATGATGGAAATGCCCAGTTTCACAAAATATCTGTACAAGGCTTTGAACTGAACCGGCACCTTTTCAGATTCCATCCATTATCCGTGACTACCTGTCCTGTAATCTAACCATGCTCTCAAATTGCAACCAAATAAAAAAAATCCCTGCAGGGCCTGGTCAAGTGTCGCTAATTCTAGACTGCATTAGATACTGTAGGTCAAACCCAACCATACTAACTGTGAGCTACAGAAACAGGAGGAGCTCAGTGAGAGAATAAAAGAAAATGAACCCAAGTAACAGCACAGAAAACGGAAACTAAATGGAAGAAAGGATGGTTTTGATCATGGGATGGTCACATACCAGAAAAGGTTACTCATAGAGGTCGTGGGGTCTCTACCCTCAAAAACAGTCAAAACTAGACATGAAGCAAAGTAATATGATGCAGTTTAACTGCTCTGAAAAGGAGGGACAACAAATGTCCAGAGGTCTCTTCCATTATCAATTACTCTATAAGAGGAAACTAAGCCTCAGGAACTTTAAGAGCGAATTGGATACATACCTCACTGCTTTTGTATAATGCTAGCAGGCACCAGTCAGCATGTTCAGCAAGTAAATGACTCTGTAAATCAGGCCTGAAGTTCCTCATATGATGTTCTCACATGAAAGGATAGGTTTTCAAACACGAAGTACCCACAAGTGGAACCTGAAATGGAAAAAGAAAATGCTCAGAACTCAGCAAGTCTCGTTCTTCCAAAAATCTGAAAGACCAGATGGATTAAAAAAATAACAAACTAATTCTTCAGATACTGATAACAGTTAATTCTGATTTAAGTGAATTATTCCAACTGATTTTAATTTGATGCTTAATTACATCTCTATGCAAGTGTATTCAAGACCAGAAGTGGCCTTGAAAATAGGAACTTTTTTTTTAACTCCGTGTTTATTCTATCTGTCACATACAACCTGGAATACCATAAACATTAATCTTTGCTATGGTTTTCACCTGTTCTGGAAGTCAGAAAGGCTTTCTTAAACTTTTCTCCTTGTCATCCTATTTCTTATGCTACTCAAACCCTGTTCATAGGGAGTTTCCAGTCTACTTAGCAAATGCATGACCCAGATCATCAAGAGGGTACACACCTCCTGTAAGGACTAGGCTTGACTATGAACTCCATAGATGTTACCACCAGGTTGTTTCCTCAGTAAGATGGACAGAAGTAGGAAAATACTGGTTTCTGTTTAGCTATATGTGGAACTTGTCTGTAAGAGTCAGTATAGTACATTCGCACTGTGCAGTTCGTGGAATTGCCCTTAAAAGGAAAGGAAGAAAGGCAGGCTTCTAAGGATGATTTGAAAAAGTAAGACTTATTCCTACAAGTTTACATCTGTTCAGCTCCTGTGTGGGTACAGGGACCCCATTCCGAGAACTGCAGAATCATTTATGTTGGAGAAGACCTTTAAGATCAATGAGTCCAACCCATAGAATCACTGAGGTTGGAAAAGAGCTCTGAGCTTATCCAGTCCAACTCTCAACCCAACCCCACTGTACCTACTAGACCATGTCCCAAAGTGCCATGGCCACATGTTCTTTCAGCACCTCCTGGGAAGGGGGCTTCTGTTAGCATTCTTCCACAACCGCAATTCCAAGCACCGGCTGTAGTATGAAATCTGTTTATTTTAAGCATTCAGAATCCATGCAAGGTAATTCCCTTTTTTATTCCTTGATTTCTGCAGGAAAGACTGAGAACACCAGCCTGTGGCTGTTCCTGTTTTGAAAATATTAGTATAAGCCACTGTGCCCCAGCTGCTGCCGCTGGTCATTTTTCCTGCATCATTAACTTCCCTTCTTTACAGTGGACTGGAATGACAGATGAAGGTTTTGTGGTTTGAAAACCTTCCGATCCTGCTCTCCCTGTACCAGGTATACCTGCTGATCAAAGTTAACAAGCGTGCAGCCTTAACACCACTAATTTTCATGCACTGACTCACAGCACTTGTAGGTGTCCTGCTAGAAGTCCTTCCGGCTACGGAAGAATGGTGCTATTCATGTTTCTTCCACAGGGTGCAGTGTCAACCAAAAGCAGAACCCCGTTGAAGGTACAAGAGCATATGAGACTCCATAATTCCTCTGTGTGATGCTATTTATATGATTGTTATTTAAGTAGAATATTATTCACTGCTTGCATTGCAATGGCATTTAGAAGTCACTATCATGGCCAAGGGTATCAATTGTTGTGCAGGTAAAAGTGTTTTTTGAGGTACTAATAATACAAATAAAATTTTAAAAGAAGCAAGAGGTGGATATCTATAAGTGGAAGAAATATTTTGCTGTGAGGGTGGGGAGGCCCTGGAACAGGTTGTCCAGAGCAGTGGTGGCTGCCCCATCCCTGGAGGTGTTCAAGGCCAGGTTGGATGGTTCTTGGAGCCCCTGAGCCAGTGGGAGGTGTCCCTGCCCATGGCAGGGGATGGAACTGGATGGGCTTTGAGGTCCCTTCCAACCAAAATGATTCTATGGAATACACAAGGTTAACCAAAGGACCTTATACGACATTCTGGTCTTAAAAGACAAAGCTTCTTCCAAGTGTCCTTATGAAAAACTTACTTGGGTTGAATGCTTACATCATTATGAACAGGGACATGAAAAAAAGCTCAGAAAGTTCTCACAGGAGGCATGGAATGTGAAAGAAATACCAAGTGCACTACAAGAAAAACTTTGCCTTGCCATTTCTCATTATTACAGCTATTTTCAGCGAGGTTAAAGCCTTGTCCAAAGTGTGCTCTCCAGAGCTGAGCATCCTTAAAATCAACTGACATCAAGGGCACTCAGCACCTCCCAAAATCAAGCCATACTTCTGCTGAGTAGTTACAAAGAAAGCCCCTTGTACAACATGGATTACACTTGAAAAAAACAACTGAACACCCTGCATAGGAGAGACACTTAATGGAGATTTTTCCACCTAAAAATAATCTAGAATGCAGCAGTCATAGACGGGGACTTAGCGCAACTACACATTTTCAGAATAAAAATGAAAATAAAACCTAAGACGGATTTACAGAATTTTGCTATCATGTATGAAATGAATCATAGAGTGCTTTGGGTTGGAAGGGACCTTGAAGATCCTCCAGTTCCATCCCTCTGCCAATTCACCAGCAGCAGCCTGGACACAGGACCCAGGGAAAACATCAACAGCTGCTGGCAGGCTTTCCCTGGGATTTATTTCCTTAAAAGGTCCACGCACAAGAACATCTTCACCATATCCTCTCAGATAGAACACCGAAGGACTCTCCCTAGGAGGCAGATCCAGCATCCCTCTCTATTTCATTTACCCTGTGCTTTATCATTATTTGTGATAAGACACCGGGAGTTCATCCCCCTCCAAGAACGAGCCTTGTATTTCCTGCAAGATCACCAGCTACAGATCAAACAATTTGGTTTCAGGCTCCTACGTTTCAAGAAATCTATATAAAATAGGCATGTATAGATATACACCGTAGGAAAGAAGAGTAAAGAAGTGCAAGGAATCAAAAGTAACTGCTTAACCACTAAATAGAAGAAATCCAAACCATATAAAAAGCTAAAGAATACAAAAGAATGGTGATAAAGCAATATAAAGAATCAACGCTCACCCCTGTGATCTACATGGTCGTCAGAGGAAATGCTCAGTTATTCAACAAGGGTGGGTAATTCTCTGTAGAGTTTCATCCTTCAGGACTTCGACTGTGCTAAACCACAATGCCTTGCTTGTAAAGAAATGTATGGTAGTTGAAAAATACTGTCCCCTTTAGTATTCTGCTGTGTATAATCCTTTTGAGTAAAAGCAAGCAATCACATAGTCTAAGAGCCTGTCACTGATGAACCCTGAAATAGCCACTTAGCAGAAAACACCAGCAAAAGCAAAATTAAAGGTAATTTATTTAATTTTCAGATTTACCTCGCTCTTTGTGTTGTTCTAAATAAGCTATAAGGGTGAAAATTAATTGCAGCGGGTGCGCATCCTGCCAATGAGGAACTCCCCTCCACCTTTTATTTGCCTGTAACCTCTCTTATTTTCATGATAACGTCTGCATTTTCTCCCTTTAAAACACAAACAAGTCAACGTAAGCATGGCTTGAAGGCTAAAATGATTACAGGATAATTTGTGCTTGCAAGAGCAAACAAAATAAACCGCAATTGTTTAGGAACCAAGCAGATTAAATGGTGGTGCAAAGATATTTGTTGGACTTTTATAACATGGCTGTTTTAAATCCCAGCAATGATAACGGATAGACTGATAAAACCCCTTAGGAACTGTTTTAGAGTTGTAGACACTATCCTGTTCATGGCGGTGATGGAGGGAGTTGTCTGTGTCTGCCGCAGATGGAACAAAAGTGCATTTGGACAATATTTAAAACCCAACCACAAACACCAAATCCCTCCTGAAAAAACAACAGAAGAGAGAGAAATTGATTGGTTCAGGAAGTCAATTGAATTCTCTGTTATAGCAGATTAAATACAGAATCACTCAATTAACTTCAGATTAATTATGCCTTTCAGGTAAACTTGACGACTGTCATCGTGGCTAACACGAGGCACTGAATCATCAGGAATCAAATCAGCTGCTTCTCAGCCTGACAACCAGACCTCGTTATCCATGTAAAAACACCAACTCATTCCCATTTTCAACTAAACCCACCGTCCTCCACTGGCTGGATGCACCCGAGTCACAATTCCTGCTCTGTTCATCCTTACGGAGGGGTTGGGATAACTCAACTACACCCTTGTTCGAGTTTTAGTTACATCCCACGTCAACTCTAATTTTCGGTCTCTGCTTGAAAGTAGAGATGTGAAATGAATCTCAGATCAAATCAGAAGCAGCTGTCAGCCGAGGCGAGGTGGAGAGCTGGGATGAGTTAGCCTCAGGAAAAGAAGGCTCCGGAGGTTCTTATCCATGTGTCTAAGTATCTGATAGGAAGGAGTAAAGATGACAGAGGCAGAGTCTTTGCGCTGCCCAGAGACAGGACAGGAGGCAGCGGGCGAAAACTGAAACATGGGAAATTGCACTTAAACATAAGGAAAAGCTTTTTACTGCATGCGTGCTCAGACATTGGAAGAAGTCATCCAAAAGGCTGTAGAGCCTTCAGTTCTGGAATTACTCAGAATTCCAGAGGATAAAGTCCTGGGCAACACGTTCTATAGCTGGTCCTGCCTTGAGCATGTGGATCGATCACCGTGGACTGGTCAATCTCCAGAGACCCCTTCCAGTCATAACCATTCTGTGGTTCTCTGAGAAGGACTAAAACAGCAGCTCAGTAAATTGGGAATCCACCCATAACGCAAATAATACAGATAATGAACGAATTTCAGAGTGCCTGAGGAAGGGGAGAAGAAATAATCCTTGAGTAATGTGTCTTAGTTTAATTATTTATGGTGATGCTTGATGGCCTCATTACCCGGTCATACATGACCTCTGGGTAGTGTCTTCATCCTTCCAGATTAATAAGTTATTGTGACACAAATAACTTTGGCAATTACTTCTTCTATAGTCCCACGGAAATGCGTATTTTTTTGCCAAGAAATAAGTTCATTTTAACACAAGTAAATGTCCTTTAGAAACAGACAGTAACATTATACTCCGGAGGCCAATTATTCATTCTTTATTCATTTTTTCTATCCTAGTTTCTGCTTTATAAGACTAGGGCGAGTTGTGAGGGGTTATCTTCACCGAGGTCCTTTAGATAGTCTGCACAAATGCCTAAGAGTATCTTAACATGTGAAAAATATGTCAGAATCTATGCAAAATATGTGCATTGTCAGGAAGGACCCATTTTTAAGGCACTGATTCTTATTGTAAGTTAACAAATGAATATATTTTCTTACGTCTCTGCAGAAGTCCAGAATAAAGAAGTATTCGCTCCTTAAGGATGGATAGGTTACAGAATATCCATTACCTGGAAATTACAGTCTTTTGGGGGAAAATAATACCCCATCACATTAAGAAAGTCAAAGAGTAATTCAGAACAAACTCTGCATTATTTCAGTACAGAAGCACTAAATTATGTTACATTCCTAGGTAAATACCATACGAATTAAATACTTCTCCAAATAACGCAATGTGGGTTTGTAGTTGAACCTGAAAGGTGAAAGTGGAGTGAAGAATTCAAAAGTCATCTCCTGAACTTAACAACAGTCTATTTTTTCTCCTGATGATAAGACTGTATTTTCAATTGAAATTTTTTTCCCACAACAATTTTCAACTGACACAACTGCTGCCCCTACCTCTGTAATGACAGAATAATGGAATGGTTTGGGTTGGAAGGGACCTCAAAGCCCATCCAGTTCCACCCCTGCCATGGGCAGGGACATCTCCCACTGGATCAGGGGCTCCAAGCCCCATCCAACCTGGCCTGGAACCCCTCCAGGGATGGGGCAGCCACCACTGCTCTGGGCCAGGGCCTCCCCACCCTCACACCACAACGTTTCTTCCTAAGATCCCATCTCAATCTTCCCTCTTTCAGCTTCAAGCCCTTCTCCCTTGTCCTACCCCTGCACTCCCCATTAATAGCCCCTCCCCATCTTTCCTGGAGCCCTTTTCAGTCCTGGAAGCTGCTCTAAGGTCTCCCCGGAGCCTTCTCCTCTCCAGGCTGAACAATCTCAAGCTACAGAAGCCCATCACTTAGGGCTAAATTCTCACATAGCATGAGAGTGATACAAGATTATGCTCAGCAACATATGCCTTAAGCGGAAAAAAATGCAAGAATCCACTATAGGAAATTATGTGATCCATAACTAATTGAGTCAACATTCAATCGTGACTATGAATGCCTTAAAAACCTTGACCTACACCAATCTGGGAAAAAAAAAACCCAAACCAGGAAATAATGTATTAGAACGCTGACAGCAAAGAACATCACTCAGCAGACATGGTGGGATGAACCTGAAAATTTGGTTCCTATTTTTAGTTGCATTTTGACAAGTCACCTCCCCTGTCTGCTCTCACCTTTCCACCTACTGGGACAACGCTCTTCTCTTGCCACTAGTTATGCATGATTTATGCTGGGCTGACGTCTAAGAGCATAAACCATGCGCTGGGTCTGGAGAACCTCAAGTGTCACAAGAGACCTATGATCTAGGATGGTCTCTGTTAATGCTGGCTTATCAATAAAGTCCTTCAATTTAAGCAAAGCAAACACAGCATCATGCTGAGACCTGATTATTGCAACTCTTCTCAACAGTGCTTGTTCATCAGGGAGCTGAGTCCTGAATCACACAAGAATCAAGGAAAGCTCTTCCACAGTGAACAAAAACTAATAAATAAATCACATTTTCTCACATTTCTAAAAATTCCTGTTTACCAAGGGTGAAATACTCCTGAAAAGGCTGCTTTGATTATTTAAATGTAGCACAGAATCTCCTGTGCTACAGGGAAGAGACCCACAAGGACCCTGGAGTCCCAACTCCTGTTCCTGTACAAGAGAACCCCAACGTTCACACCGCATGTCTGAGAGTGTTGGCCAAATGCTTTTGATAAAACCACACCTAAGTGCATCTCCCTCTCGTTGTCACTGGCACAAAACTCAGCCAAAAGGCGACGCTCTGCACAGGCAGCACTGAGTCACCGCACAGTGAAGCGAGTACCTTCCGATAATCCTATCCCGCTGTAATTTACTCCACACACCTCGTCTGGCTGCCTGCGTTCAAACCTGCAATAAAAGCCCACTTGAGTTCAGAGAAATCAGATGTTTGTCAAAAGGTTCGGCATATTGCTTTCACTTGGGGCTCCATTCAGCAAAGCATTTAAAATACACTTACCTTTAACATCTGGTTAAACCCCTCCGCAGCCATTCACAGGTGCTTAAGTGCTGTACTGGAGAGGACTGAAGTAAAGCAGGTTTGAGAAGCAAAAATACTCGGTAGGGATTGAACGGGTGTAGCTTCCTACGGTAACGCAGAGTCACTCAGTCTCCTGTTGTTATAACCACAGACAATTCCTTATTGCACTGTTACAGAGAGGAAATCTGATTTAAAGGAAAAAAAAAAAATACAATTATTTACTTTCCAGAGCACTGGGAAGCCTCTGTTGGTTGGTGAAATATAACTGCATTACAAAAGACAACACACAGCTGAGGGTCAATGTTTTCCTCCCATTCTGTGCAACTGCATAAGTTTTCTTAGGGCACGGTTGACCCGTGCACAAAAAAAAGACGGAGCAGACACTCTTGAGCCACCTCAGCCACAAACTAATTCCTGCCAGAACTCAAAGCGACAGAGCCGTGTCAGCACAACACTGTGTCTAGAGTAATTAGCTTTGCTGAGAGGCAAAGCTAATTAGCCCCTGCACTGCCCTACTACCGCTATAGTGCTTTTAGACAAATCATTCTACTCCAATGCACGTTACCCAATGTGGGCACAACGCAGAGCCGTGGCCCCTAGCAAAGATTGAAGCTAATGAGTTAAGAAAATTGGATTGGGGTGGGGGGAGCGTCATGTAGTGTCCTTTTTAGTGCTACAGGACAATAACTGTGACATTCCAATCCGTAGAGACATACAGGAAAAAAAAATGCCTTCGCATTTTTAATGAATGTATTAGACAATAACAGCATCGATGCGAGTAAAAAATATTAATTCAGGACATTTGAATTTCAGCCGTTTTTAGCACACTGTTCTCTCGCCCTCACCTCTGCCGTCTCCCTGCCTGTCTGTGCCGCTTAGCCTGGGCATTCTTTGCATGTCTCAGCGCTGCTTTGCTGGACAGATGAAAGGTTCATTTACATGCCTGTAGCAGCTGTAGTGGAATTAATATTGGTCTCATTATCTTAGCTTAGGATGTACAAGCCACTGGTTTTGCAGTGCATACTGATGCAATAAAGAGAGGGGAAGATGGGAAAGCAAGCTGGCTATTTTCATCCCAAATGATATAGCAAAGAGTGCAGGAAATCCTAGAGAGGAGAGAGTTAATCTGGAGTAATACCCTGAAAGCTAATAGCACCTAATGCAATTTATTAAAAGAAATCTGTTGGAGTATGCAGTCTGTGCCACAGTAGTTTTAATTAAAAGGTGGAAGAAAAGGGAAATCATTTATCCAAATCACCCTTCTAAAAGTTAGGGCTCAGTTTTGTAAGATCCATTTCCATACATCTACCGTATGGGCATTCCCAACTCCAAGATTTAAAAATTCAAGAGACACTTAAAACCAAGATTTATCGGTTGCCGCTGCTTAATGAGGTGGTACGATTCATTGAGCTCAGCTTTTTCAAAGTTTTGTCCTACAACTACATGGAAAAAAAATCACTGTCTTTAGGCAGGGGGATGTTCATAGAATCATGGAATGGTTTGGCTGTGAAGGGACCTCAAAGCCCATCCAGTTCTACACCCTGGCCATGGGCAGGGACACCTCCCACTGGCTCAGGGGCTCCAAGCCCCATCCAACCTGACCTGGAACCCCTCCAGGGATGGGGCAGCCACCACTGCTCTGGGCACCCTGGGCCAGGGCCTCCCCATGCTCGCACCACAACATTTCTTCCTAAGTTCTCTTCTGAATCTCCCCTCTTTCAGCTGAAAACTGTTCTCCCTCGTCCTATCCCTGCCCTTCCTGACCAAGAGCCCCTCCCCAGCTTTCCTGCAGCCCCTTCCCGTATGGGAAGAAGGCTCTAAGATCTCCCCAGAGCCTTCAGGCAGAAGAAACCCAACTCTCTCAGCCCGTCCTCATACGGGAGGTGCTTCAGCCCTCTGTGGCCTCCTGTGGACTCTCTCCAACAGCTCCATGTCCTTCTTATGTTGAGGACTCCAGAACTGAACGCAGGGCTCCAGATGAGGTCTCACCAGAGCAGAGCAGAGGGGCGGAATCCCCTCCCTCACAATGCTGATCCCACTGCTTTGGTTGCAGCTCAGGATACAGCTGCCTCTCTGTGCTGCGAGTGCACATTGCTGGCAACATCATAATTATGACGTTACCTTTTGAGATCATCTGGCGTAAAAACACAAGGCCTGATTAACAAGATAGTCTCCTCACTGATTTCAACGGATCCGAACTGATCCCATCAGTATGCTGTGAAATATCCAGCAAAGCAGGATTTAAAGCTGATGAAAAAACGTACCAATTATTTCATGATTGATGAGGGAAATGTCAGATAAATTATTTGTCAAAAGATACTAGTCCATCTGTTACAGAATTTTGCATGTAACGACAGAAAGAAATTAATTATATCCAGTTCATATATAGAAACATTCTAAATTGTGACTATCTCAGCTCTTTTAATAAACAAGTCCAGCATTATTATCTCCATTATCCACGTGCAAAAACTGAAGCATCAGTGGAACGGTAGTCACAAGCCCTTATTTCATAGACGTAAGGTCTATATTAGGAGGCAAATCTAACATAGCAGAGTCTCTGAAAGCAATGCTGGGCTACTCCAGAGGCAATTAAGAATTCACTCCTTTCACCAAGACTGTGAGTTACAGAGAAATCTTCCCATCTCCAGTTAAGGATGTCTGAAGGCCTTCTCAAGGCAATAAGCAAGACCAGCAAAATCCAGGTCTGTTGAGTCCCAGATTTTTGTCCCTCCACAGGGCTGAGACAGTGAATTTTCATACAACTTCGTTTGTCTCAATCCCAAATTCCACCGGTGTGTCAGATCGAAGCGTGTTTGAACTGAACACCATTCACATTTTAGTAACATTGGAATCGCATCACTTATTACTTTTTTCCTCAATATACTTTTTGTTTGTACGATAACTATTTGTTCACTCTCCAATCTGCTTTAAAAGAGTAAAACATCTTTTTCACGACACTCTCATTCAACTTTCTGCCAACATTTCACTCGTCATATACAACTTACAAGCTCTCCATCTATTTGGATTTCTCAAAGTGAGAAAATTCCTCACGACAAAGCAATGTATTCTTCAAGACACTAAATTTCAGGAGATTTAGAATTAAACACCTATCCCTATAGAATCTGTAGACTGTTCTACCATAATCATGCAACAATTGCTGCATCACAGTGGTTAAATGCTCAGTCAGTGCATGCACTGAAAGGAACTGAAAGGCATCGAAAGGCAAAATAAAAACATCTAACATTTTTACTCTGGGAATTACAATTTTATCCTGAGCAGCACTCTGCCCTGATTTGCTCCTAACTTCAGTTAAAGCAACATTTTGCCTCAAACACTTCCTACAGGCAGAGATCGCACAGCCTCTGTGCAGCACTAAGGTTTAGAGAACTTTAGATCCAGGGAGGTTTCTCCAGTCTGCCTCCAGCCAAGTATTCTTTGTTGTATTTCACAGCCATCCACATTTCTACCCAAACAAAAAGTCCAAACCAGTAACCTGTCCTATCGTCACCTAACTATGCTTGCTCCTCACTTTTAATTCCTCTTTCTCCTTTCATTCCAGAAGACAATCCTTCTTTACAGCCAATGAAAAATACACAAGATGTGTTGTAGAAAGGAGAGACTGGAAGCAACCCAGTAAGGAATGATTGGGCAAACCCAGGATTTAGTTTAGAATCAAGTTTTCAGTGTGTATGTCCATTTCTGCTAAGTCGGGGGAGAATAAATCACTCTAAAGAAAGGATTTCAAAGAGCAGATTTTCAGCTTGTGGCAGAGGTTTAGGGCAGCTTAAGTTCCATCTGAGGGAGAAACTTTACTGATAGGAATTGCCAAGATGGATGGATTGAAAGACCACATCACCTCTTTTGTGATATTCTCTCCAAGGCCTCTAGAAAAGAAACGCAACAGATACTCAAAAGTCTGTGTTGGAGACAAGACAGGTTCCAAAGAGGGGTAAGCAGATAGAACACCTGGTTTCTGTGAAATACCGTTTCTCCGTGAATGAACTCTACCAAAACCCCTTAAGTTAGGGAACAATTTCAAAGGACAAGCAAGAGTTCACAATGCCAAGTCAATCCCAATGGATTTAGGACAGTATTTCTGCACCACAAGGCAGCTCTCACAGCGGTTTGTAACATATATGTTAGTGGTCAGGAGATCCAACAGAGCACTCAACACGCTGCAAGCCAGCCGGGTTCTCCAAGACTGCTTATATGCTTAATATTAAGCATGACTAACTTATGCAACTAAAAAACATTAAGAACTATAAAATTGTTTCCAGTTATATAGGTATAGCCAGAAGGCTCAGAGTTTGTTTTGAATGCATAAATGACCAGAGGAGGCCACAAAGATTCTTTCCTCCTACACGAGGACAGGCTGAGAGAGTTGGGGTTGTTCAGTCTGGAGAAGAGAAGGCTCCAAGGAGACCTTAGAGCAGCTTCCAGTGCTGAGAGGGGCTCCAGGAAAGCTGGGGAGGAGCTCTTTTTCAGGGAATGCAGGGAGAGGACAACAGGAAATGTTTTTTAACTGGAAGAGAAGAGGTTGAGATGAGATCTTAGGAAGAAATGTTTTGGTGTGAGAGTGGGGAGGCCCTGGAACAGGTCGCCCAGAGCAGCGGTGGCTGCCCCATCCCTGGAGGGGTTCCAGGCCAGGTTGGATGGGGCTTGGAGCCCCTGAGCCAGTGGGAGGTGTCCCTGTCCACAGCAGCGGGTGGAACTGGATGGGCTTTGAGGTCCCTTCCAACCAAAATCACTCTGTGATTATCAGAAGAAATAAATGTCATCTGTTGAAGATAAAGAGTGGCTCAAGAATTTAAAGATTTGATCAAACTGCATAAATAGGTTCCTGCTGATGTCGTTTGCCACTGGACTAAACCACAAGCAAAGATGAACCCTTAAGTACTCAAACTAAATATTAGAAGTCCTTGAGTGTCTTCTGATGATGATAATAATGCAGTCCCCTGTCTGTCAGCATAGCTTTATAGTGCCCACACGCAAATATTAATGTACCATCAGTGCCACTAAAAGGGGAAAACCACACCCATTAAGATCCAGAACATGTCAGGAAATGTCTGTAGGCACCATCTGCCACAGAGCTCTTTTCATAAATCCATCTGCTGTTATTTTTTCCTTCCCCAGACCTGTCTGGCCAGATACATTGAGACTCCAAAGTCTGAAAAAGTCAAGTGATGGCATTTGCTCACTTTTGGTAAGATATTTCTCTCTTTGGGAAAGAAAGATCGCTAGCTTTAAACAATGTGGATCCCATGTGAAGCAGCACGGGTCAGACAAGCTGCATAAAGTGATAAAATATTTCTGTGGCCTTTATACACAGCTAAAATTAAGTCTCTGAAGAGAATAGGATCATACTGCCAGTGTTGCATTGGGAAGGATTTGGCTTCGGTTTCTCTGTCATTTCTTCTCTTGAGTGGATAAAACGATAGGGAAAGACATCAGGTGAAGAGAGGAAGAGCAGCGTGGGAGGAGGCAAGGGAGGAAAAGAAAATATATATGCACGTTGTCTGGTCCTGAAATATTGAGTCCAAGAGATGTAGCACCACCGACAAAATACTGCTTTTGTCAACCCAGTTCACATCATCTGAGGAACTCGTGTAGCAATGCCAGTGGAAAAAGTTTTGTTGGCATATGCTGTAGTTCTACAGGGAGAATCTGCCAACATAGTTTTGCAGAAATAATTATAAAAGCAAAGAAGTGTCTGCTACCTTTCAGCTTCTGAATCTAAGAGCTCACATGTATTATCGCTACTCCTCTCTCTATTAGCTCCAAACATAATCCTGGAACAAGGAAAGAGAACTATGGCAAATTAAAGGAAGTTTAGTGTTCTTATCTGATTACTGGCTCTTTATTCCTATGCATTTTAGATTTAGCAACACCACCCAGGAATTACATAGCAATAAAATAATCTCTTCATCGGGGACTGCAGGGATAGGACGTGGGGAAATGGTTTTTAGCTGAAAGAGAGGAGGTTTACATGAGATCTTAAGACGACATTTTTTACAGTTTGCCCAGAGCAGTGGTGGCTGCCCCATCCCTGGAGGGGTTCAAGGCCAGGTTGGGGTCCCTGATCCAGTTGGAGATGTCCCTGCCCATGGCAGGGGGTTGGAACTTGATGGGCTTTAAGGTCCTTTCCAACCTAAACCATTCTACAATTCTACAATCTCCCAATGTCCAGTAATAACTAAGCATCATCAGAGAAATTTCCAGGTGAGTCATTTGAAGCACAAGGCAACCGGGTTCCTTTCCAGCACAACTGTCCGCACGGTGAAGCGGCAGTATATGAAACAACAGTACCCTCATGTCGGAATGACATGACAGCCAATACATAATTAATAACGTCCTCTGTTATTGCTTGCTACCCAACCACCCAGAGTCTGCTTAAATAGATTCAAGCCAGAGACTGGAAGACAGGAATGGCAGTTGTGAAATGCTCCTGCACTGATGAACACGACGCAACGTACCCTTTTCATTAAAAAGTCTCCTTGTTTCAAGCCATCAGCAAAACTTCTGCACTCCCACATCCACCTCCATTGCCTCCTTCAAACCAGGCCACCATGCTGGAGGGACAGTGCAGCATCCCACCAAGGCAGGACAAACAGAGCACTGCTGTACCGCACCTCCTCGGAGTGTTCAAGCCTCCTTGTCCTCACAAAGAATCCCCACGGAAGCGTCTGAGTTCTGCACTGTGTGAACCTGCCAGTTACGGTGTTCTTCGGCAAAACCGACTGCAGAGGTTGGTTGTTTGCACAGGTAAAAGAGGGTTCTAAAAAACACGTAAGAGGATAATTTCAAGTTGAGGTAGCATGGCCTGATTTTAATTATGGGATTGAACTAATCATAAACAACTTACATATATTTTGAAATAAATTCTGGTACTATATTTAACAATGTGCAGCCCTCAAAACCTAACAAGAGAGGAAGATTCCTAATTCTTTTAAAAGGTTTCTTTTTTTAAGAAATCATAAATATTTACACATCATTACAATGAATTTCAGCTTTGGATGTGGTGCTAAGTCTGAGAGTAGAACGTGGAGGACCGTATGTAAGCCCTGTTCAATGTTCACAGTAGGGCATACAGAACAGACGGGTACAGCTCTTGAGTTTATGAACTAATCCTGTTGCTGATGATAGGATTAGCATCAAGAACAGATGCAGAGTAATTCATGGTGCATTTTTTTCTGGATACAAAGCTATGCAGAATGGTTATTCTGACAGTGACAGAGAAGGTAAGTTAATGCCTGTGGTTATCTTAAGCATGATGAAAAGATCATAGAACTGTAGAATCATAGAATGGTTTGGGTTGGAAGGGACCTCAAAGATCATCCAGTTCCAACCATGGGCAGGGACACCTCCCACTGGATCAGGGGCTCCAAGAACCATCCAACCTGGCCTTGAACCCCTCCAGGGATGGGGCAGCCACCACTGCTCTGGGCAACCTGGACCAGAACCTCACCACTCTCATGGTGAAGAAATTCTTCTTTATGTCTAGCCTAAATGCTGACATTCTACCTCAATCCCTCACAGAACAGTTGTGTCTATCGTGTGTTTGTTGCACAATCCAGGCATTCAGGTTTTAGCCCATCCACTGGAGACAGTGTATGGGCTAAACATGGGGACATGGGGACATGGGGACAAAGTAGATGCAGTCATTGTCACCCTGCAATGGCAGAAGACCAAAGTGTTCCATAAGAAATGCTTCTCTCTGAGAAAAGAAAGTACTTTTTTTAACTGGACAGCCATACTGGAGATAATAATACCTTTTCTAAGTGACTTTCTTCAGGCTGACTAAAATCCAGCACATCTTGACATTTCCACTGAGGTCTGTTTTGCTGTAATACCTACATCACACGTGGTCACAGTCTGCTCTCCAAAATTCTGCTGCCCAGTTCTCCCAGAATTGTCGACGACCAGAACTGACTCATGCATTTCCAAGAAACTAAAATCACAAAGGGCAGAAATCACAAGTTCCAGAGATTTTCGTTTTTGCCTAATATACCCTTCACACAAACGAAAGGAACTGATCAGCTTTCACATTACAAAACCTAAATTTCTCAAGTGACCGTGCTATTGATTTAATTGCCATTCCATTATTTTCACAGGATGAAGATGACTGCACTGTTTGACTGCAGAAAATTGGCATCATGTCAATTATAAAATAAGGCAGGACTAAAGCATGGACTGCTTTCGGACTGATTGCACAGGCGCAGAGAGCTTTTCCCTAGTTTTATAGCTGGTAGGTACCCAGCAATCTTGATGCTACTTCCATGGTACGCAGCCAACAGCAAGATGTCCTCCAGCCCAGATATACAGCGACACAAAGCTGTACGGGTATTTCACCAGGCAGGTCAGACTCCATTTCTCCTCTTCTGCATCGTAACAAGAATCCACAGGCCCAGCTTCCCATTCAATGAGTTTGGAATGGCTTCACTTCGTAAATCAGATTTACAGACTTCCACTAGTAGAGAAAATCTACCTCTAAAATATATTCTTAAGCTGCGTAGAGGTGATGCTATAATTACCTTTACATGTAGTAAATAAGAAAGTAAAGCTCAGCAGTGCCAGGCTTATGTTTGCTCTATTGAGTCCTAATGCATCCTGTCTGGTTTAGCTTCTGGAGTTCCAGGTGAAAAACTGCTATTATAAATTTAAGAGAAATAAAAGTTGATCTTAATGCGCCACATGTGTACTAAAAAAAACACAATAAAAGGAAGGACCATGGAGCTGGAAGAGGGATTTCTTATGGATAATCCACATTGTAATAGAAAATATCTTTCCAGTTTTGTTATGAACCAGGTACAGGGCACAGAAAGAAGCAATCAATTTGATTCTTTCTTTAATTTAATCTCCCATTTCACACCACAATGCCTTAGGAGAATCAGCCAGCCAGACACAGTGTCAATAAATGGAAATCGAGGTCAAGTTCTCTCTCAGGGAATTTTGAGTTCATATACAAATCCTGTAAATTGGAACCACATTCTCAAGCTACCACCCACATTTTCACTAAAGAATTAATAAAAATACTTAGTATTTCCAGCATATTCCTCACTGAATGAGCTCCATGATACATAGGTGAATTTGAATTAATTTAGCCTTCCATAGGCAGAGTAGTACACCTATTTTATGACTTAGAGCAGACTGGCTATTGATAATTACACTAATGAACCTCATAGAGGATCTATATGAAATCCAGGTCCGTGGTTCTAAGGACTGTAGATGGTAATAAATGAGAGATATCTAAAGAACCTGAAGTTTAAACGTAGAAGATGGACAGAGAGAGAACATAATACATTGACCGTATTTACAGGTGGAGAGCTGATATGCAGAGAGAGGGCAAGATCGTGACCAAAAAAAATAGATAATATTTTAATAGAATGAGTATAAATTCCAGTTTCTAACTTGGCACTAAGGATTGTTGTAACTAACTTAGATTTTCAAAAGCACTGAGCAAACCTCAAATTCAATAAACGCTGAGCACCCGCCAGCTCTGAAAAAAATAGGCCACGTATTTCAGGCTTCTATTTTCCCATCTCCTTCACCTGCGCGCCACGGCACGAGCAGGCAGCGTGCCTAGCACAGAGTTTTCATGACTGACAGATAATGACTTCTCAACATCCCCTTCAGAGATGAATGCCTCGTGGAGTCAACCCTTTCTCTAGTGTAAAACTATTCACGGGTAGCATCAGCGAGCAAGGGATGACCCATTTCAAATCTCCTTACCCCACAAAACGAGGAAAAGCACAACGCAAAATAGAGAGTTTTCATTTACACCACTACTGGCACAGCACCACCATTCATCTCCTATAGACTCCTCTTTAAAATTCTAATCATTTCGTTTAAAAGCACAAGCTTTGTGGGAAGTTGGCTTCTTATGCATTAAGATTCTTTGATTCAAAGATATATTTTATTCTCTGGAGGGATGCCACACATGTTCATTTTTCAGTTATTAATTTTTGCTAACAGTTCAATCTCTGCGAGATCAAAGGTAGTTTTTCTATTTAGGTCAGCCATATTTTTTCCCAAAATGAACCAAATGAAAGTTTATGCATAGTGCTATTTAAAAATAAAATTAAATTAAAAACAGACATTTGCATGCTCTTTAAGGAAAAAAAAAAAAAAAGGAGTCGAAAAAGAAAATATTATAAAGTTTGTTGCGGTAAGAACCATCTCAATAAAGAAGAACCCAAAAGCTAAACATACACAGGCTCACGGATTTTATTTGGACTGTGTTCTACTGATACAATCAAGGTGTCATTTTATTGAGAAGCAAATTGCCTTTGATAAACCTTGCCTGAGTGCTGCTTCACCCCTTTGCTCATCACACCTCGCGGATCCGCTCTCTGACAAGCTACCAGAATTGCACACAAGGACTCCTTTGCCTTCCTGCCTCGGCAGGTATTGCATCTCTATTCCATCCAAAGTATCAACATCATCCAAAAGAGCGCAAGAGGTTTCTAACACCATTTTGATGCTCAAAGAGCCATCGTGAGTTCCCATTTAAGCCAAGAAAGTCAGTCCTTTACAAGTGGATTATCCACAAATGCAGGGCTCAGTTCTGCCCTCAGTTTCAAGTGTTTCCAACACACAAAGCTGAGCGATGCAGCCCTTGCTCTTACTCAAGGACAGATCATCAGTGGTGTCGGGTCCCTCACGGCTGTGCAGGAACAAGTCTCACGCTTGTGGGATTTACAGACCGGGTCATTGCATAACAAAGCAATGTTCTCTACTCTCGTGGGACCTCATCTGGAGCCCTGGGTCCAGTTCTGGAGTCCTCAGCACAGGAAGGACGTGGAGCTATTGGAGTAAGTCCAGAAGAGGCCACTGACATCATCCGAGGGCTGGAGAACCTCCTGTACGAGGACAGGCTGAGTGAGTTGGGGTTGTTCAGCCTGGAGAAGAGAAGGCTCCAGGGAGATCTTACAGCTGCCTTCCAGTACTGAAAGGGGCTGCGGGAAAGCTGGGGAGGGGCTCTGGATCATGGACTGCAGGGACAGGACAATGGAGAACGGTTTGAAGCTGAAAGAATGGAGATTGAGATGAGGTCTTAGACAGAGATGTTTAGTAGTGAGGGTGGGGAGCCCCTGGCCCAGGTTGCCCAGAGCAGTGGTGGCTGCCCCATCCCTGGAGGGGTTCAAGGCCAGGTTAGATGGGACTTGGAGCCCCTGATCCCGTGGGAGGTGTTCCTGCCCATGGAGCGGGTCAAACTGAATGGGCTTTGAGGTCCCGATCAACCCAAAACCAGCCTATGATTCTACGAAACCCACCAACATCTCTCTACTTCCCTTGTGTACTGTCCACCCAGAGCACCCATCGACTCTTCTTTGTACACTATAGTATTGAGTCCTGAAAAAAACCAGAGGGTAGCAGACATCTGCTACAAGTATGTTTTCCAATCTTAAACGTAGTCCTTGTCAATATGCATTTAACTCACCTTTTAACCACTGTTTTTCTTTAATATTTTATGAGCACTAGATGTACTAATCATTCACATAAAAGTTACACGAGGTAGTCCTTCTGATGTTGTAACGCTGTCAATTTATTATGTTGTAAAATTAATTAAAGGCAGCTCAATGTTACAGATTTTTAGAGGAAAAAATGGGCATGAATTTTCCCAATAATTTTATATTCTGTAAATATAAATAATAAAAAACGCAGACGTTATTTGATCCTGTATTAGAATCTAGTAGAAAATACACTGGTCTCATTTTTGGGGTGCAGCTTCACCTAAAATTTGCTTGCCCTAATTTTTTCCTTTGGTGATACGAAACTTAAAAAGAGCAGCAGAAGTGAGAGTTGGCATAGCACAGAAAGCAATTTAGTAGATTATCATAGCGCTAAATTGTACCTCCAGAAAAAAGCATATGTGGACACTCCAAAAATAATCTGACAGTTTATCAAAAGTGGCAGGCATTGCCCTGGGTCATCAGCATAATGGCTGGGAAGATCTAAACCATAGATCACTGAGAGAAGTGGACGGCCCGACTGGAACGCAAAGGGGAAGGGAAGGGATGCGGAGGGAAGGAAGGGAAAAAGAGGGACGGTACTAATTAGCATGCCATGCTGACGATGACCGCCGTGATGTGGGCATAGAATACTAATGCACCTGAGAAGGATCAATTTGAAGTTTCATTCCCTTTAAAGCCTTAACAACAGTGAGAATGCTGTGAACGTGCTTGTTACCAAATATTTAATTATAGCACAATGTAAAACGATCAGGCTTTTTCTTCCCCTATTTATTCTCCTTCTCCCCAACCTTCTACTCTCTCCTGACTTTTTTTCCCTTTACTGAGCAAAACCACAGAAAATTTTTCACTGCTTTGCATTATTTTAATTAAATGCGATTCTCCCCATCGTCATTGCAGAAGGAAAAGCATAATGTGAGTTAAAAAAAAAAACAAAAGGAAAGGTTTTTTTATTATTATTATTATAAACATCAACAGCCAAGCGATTGTGCTTAGTAAACAGTAAAACAGAAAAGCTCTTAGGAGTGGAAAAGAATCCAAACGTAATGAAAATATTTAATCTCCAACTCCAGATGATAACATCGCAGTCATTACTTACACTAAGCTTAAGACAAGGCCAAGTGCTCTAAATATTGCAGGTTCATGTTCCGATACCGGCGAGTTTTTCCCTCTCCTTTTTGTCAAAGTTCTACCTCATTTCTACTTCTCCAGAGAAGAGAAGGCTCTGGGGAGACCTTAGAGCAGCCTTCGAGTATCTGAAGGGAGCTAGAAGAAGGTGAAGGACTTTTTTACAAGGGCATGAAGTGACAGGACACGGGGGAAGGGCTTTAAATTGGAAGGGGGAAGATTTAGATGAGACATTAGGAAGAAATTCTTCACAATGAGGGTGGGGAGGCGCTGTCCATGGCTGCGCAGGGTTAATTGGTGGTTGTCCCATCCCTGGAGGGGTTCAAGACCAGGTTGGTGGGGTTTGGAGCAACCTGATCCAGTGGGAGGTGTCCCAGCCCATGGCAGGGGGTTGGAACTGGGTGATCTTTAAGGTCCCTTCCAACCCAAACTATTCCATAAATCTATCATCCATTTGCTGGGCGACGAGGATTCCAGGAGGGATCATAAAATTTGTGCTTGGCCCGCTGCTCGCCAAGCAGTCATGAAAATCCGGAGCCAGTAACAGGCATTATGCAGGCTGTTTGTGTTTGTTATATATATATATATTAAAAAAAAGCATGAGCACCAATTGACTTGCCTAAGGCTACAAATTCTGTAGCAAAGCCAGAAATTGCTGCCAGCCCTCCTGTATGTTCTTCCATGGCCTCAAGGCTCCTCTCCCTGCAAAGCCAAATTCAGTCATTAAAGAAAGAGGACTGCAAGATGGATTACAATGCCGTTCTGTAGAAAGGACCTCTCATGGATGCTGGCAATCAGCTCGGCTTCCTATAAGGCGACAACAGTTCATTTCGGCATCTTAAAAAGTTGTAGTGGAAGGATGTAAGCCTAACTCTATTTACATTTCTTTTTGCATAGCAAAGAGTAATTCCTTTCAGTAGGAAGAGATGTTAACATTGATTTAGGCTCTCCTTCATGTGCCCGGTGAGACAGGCGCTGTGCAGAAGATATGACATGGAAAAACAGAGTAATTTGCTCAAGTGCTGGGCAGTCAGCGGCACTGGCAAGAACAGAATCCACCAGGCATGACTTATGCCTGTGCTGAGTGTGCTGGTGGAAGCTTCCAGAATGAGACAGAGAAAGAGAGCTCTAATACTGCATGATTTTTTTTTTTTAATAACTTCATTGACTTTCAAGCTGGAGCCTCTGGAGATTCTGAACTGAGTTTAAGCTCAACGTAGGCGCTGAACTGCAGCGCAGATAGTTTTTGAACAACTGACCATTCGTACTACCTTCTAACATACTTCTGCTCTGCAAAGTCAAACCTCCTTGTTGTAGATGTTTTCATTGTAGATGAGAAAGAACCAGAGAGATGGTGATTGGTAGAAGATGAAAGCACAGAACAAACCTTGTTTAGGTTGAATCAGCCCAGAGTCTTGACATTGAGGCTGGATTGCAGCTTTCTACCACCATCCGCTTGTTGCAACACTGTGGTCCAACCACTGCAATATGGTCTAATTCATTTCTAGGCGTACAAAGAGCGACTCTGATTAGACTCTCTTCCCTTTATTCTCCATAAGAGAATCGCTAACAGGTAAGAGTGCTAAGGGAGACAAATAGAAAGGGTGATGTTGAGAACTCCCTGGAGCCAGAGTGGTTCTAGCTCGCAGCTCACCCGTGGGTTGCTGCAGCTTTAAGATGTTTGGCGCAGAGACAGAGCCCGTCTGCTGCGCCAAATCTCACACAAGCTCCTTTTATTTAGTTTGCTGCTCACTGAGGGGGGAAGGAGAGCAACTGTGGCAGAAACAACGTGTGACATGAACACAAAACAAATGCCTGCATTTCAACTAAATTCCCTAAATTCACAGAACTTTATTGCAGAATATAGGAAGAGTGAAAGCGAAGGACAAGAAGGGTTTGTGTCCTCTGCAGACAGAATAAAAGAAACTAATAGATCAGCTCCAGTATTTTCAGCAGCAATTTCTGCAGTGAATCCAGTCCAGAGTTCAGTTCCATAAATGTGTATCCAGAGTAAATCTATTGACAGAACAATCGGGAGTGTCAAACCAGAAACAGACCCAAAGAAACAAACAGGCAACTGCATTCGTGAACTGCACATACACTGCAAAACAGGAACAAATAAGGCAAACCATTGTTTTACCCCCTAAAGATTATTTAATTCTCGGTGGAATATTGGCATTTACATGCCTAGTACATCTGAAAATTCCAACCAGTTTACTACGGAGCCCTTTGGCACACACTGTGGTTAAACACAACTTACAGATAATTATCATTACTAAAAAACTTTATAAATACTTTACAGTATCAAAGTGCTTCAGGGTGTGAATGGGTCAGAAAATAAGATGGGGTAGAGGGCACCAAAGTGATGCTTCACAATGTTTTGAGACAACTGATGAAAAACTTCCATCTTCAAGTTCGGATGTAGTGACGTGTATCCTATCCACCCCGCTACCAAGGAAAGGAAGCTTTGGTTTACACCAAGCCACTCACAAAACTGAAGATGAAAACAGAATCTAAGGAGCTTGGGTGACTCGAGTTTGGGAAGCTGCTTTAATTGAGACACTTCAATAGAGCATTTCCTCAGTAAAGTATGACAAAGCTGAAGGTCACTTACCTTCATAGAATCATAGAATCACCAGGTTGGAAAGGACCCACTGGATCATCGAGTCCAACCATTCCCAATACTCCCTTAAACCGTGTCCCTCAGCACTTCATCCACCCGTTCCTTAAACACCTGAGGGAAGGTGACTCAACCCCCTCCCTGGGCAGCCTCTGCCAGTGCCCCATGACTCTTTCCATGAAGAATTTTTTTCTGATATCCAGCCTGACCCTCCCCTGGCGGAGCTTCAGGCCATTCCCCCTTGTCCTGTCCTCTGTCCCTTGGGAGAAGAGCCCAGCTCCCTCCTCTCCACAACCTCCTTTCAGGCAGTTGTAGAGAGCAATAAGGTCTCCCCTCAGCCTCCTCTTCTCCAGGCTAAACAACCCCAGGTCCCTCAGCCGCTCCTCGTCAGACGTTCTCCAGCCCCTCACCAGCTTCGTTGCTCTCCTCTGGACACACTCCAGAGCCTCAACATCCTTCTTGTGGTGAGGGGCCCAGAACTGAACTCAGGATTCAAGGTGCGGTCTCCCCAGTGCCGAGTACAGAGGGAGAATCCCCTCCCTGGCCCTGCTGGTCACACCGTTTCTGATCCAAGCCAAGATGCCATTGGCCTTCTTGGCCCCCTGGGCACACTGCTGGCTCATATTCAGTCACTGTCAACCATCACCCCCAGGTCCTTCTCCTCCGTGCAGCTCTCCAGCCACTCTTCCCCCAGTCTGTAGCTGCACAGGGTTGTTGTGCCTCAAGTGCAGGACCCGGCATTTGGCCATGTTAAACCTCATGCCATTGGTCTCAGCCCATCTTTCCAGCCTGTTCGGATCCCTTTGGAGCCTCCCTGCCCTCCAGCAGATCCACGCTTCCACCCAGCTTAGTGTCATCCGCAAACTTGCTGAGGGTGCACTCTATGCCTTCATCCAGGTCATTGATAAAGACATTGAACAGAGTTGGACCCAGTACCGAGCCCTGAGGAACCCCACTTGTAACTGCCCTCCAGCTGGAGGTAACTCCATTGACACCACTCTCTGGGCCATCCAACCAGTTTTCAACCCAGGAGAGTGTGCGCCTGTCCAGGCCACCTTCAGCAGAAGATGAACTCTGCAGTCTCCTGACAGAGTTGGGTATCGCTGCATGAGAGAAAAGCTACCCAATCTGCACTAATTATCACATCCAACCACCCCAACAAGATTCACCTCAACTAGTTAACAGGCTTGCCAATATGTTTTATTTTGTATGCCAGCGAAAAAGGGCAGAGCTATTTCTGAGCAGCTAACAACTTTAATCATGGCTGTTCCTGTTCATAATAGGTTCTAATCAGCTATAAAACAGGGTTAGGCAACACCTGCTACTTCCCTAATGGAAGTAAGGTACAAGAGCAACCTTTCTTTGCAGAAGAAATGGAAATAGAAGGCAAGGGATGCCCTGAGGGTCACCTAGCAATCCAGGGGCAGAGCCAGGAATGACACAGTAGCTTTCAGTCTAAGCATGGTATCACACTGGTACAAATTTCTTAATAGTTAAAATACCTTAAACATGAGGTTATTCTCATTTCACAGGTTTTCTCGCATCAGTTCCTGTTTTCATCTCTTCATATCTAAAGCAAGCAAAATCCCGTAGAAGAGCCGACACACAAAACGTTGCTTCCTCTTTGTGCTGTTCTTAATGTCTGCGAGTACTCATTTTAAACAGCTCCTTTTTCGCACTCCTGTCGGTTAAGCCTAAGGGAAAAATGAGTGCCCAACGGGACCTGCTTCAACTCTGTGCAAAATAAAACATTCCTCGACTGTGCCACCCGTCTTGCAGTTGCATTTCTTCTAAAACACAGAACCACTTTTGTGCATCCCTGTTAATGAAAGAAGTTTCCGTACCAGTTTGAGCGGAGCGTTGGTTTTATTTCCCTTACGCGAGGTTCTTGCTATGTCTCTCTTATTCTTATGGTCCTGTGAACTCGCTGAAAGGTATGGCTGTTTCCCAGCACGCAAATCTGAATCCTGTGCTTTTCCCACAAAGTATAACATGACCTTAAACATAAAATATCTTAGATGATAATAAATATTGGCTTCTTTTTGCCTTAGTGAATTTCAAGGGATTGCATTCCCTTTAAAATAGGAATAGGAAAACTATCTTTAAAAGGCTAAATCTTGTATGATAACATGATGACGGCAGACAGCGGCTTAGGAACCCACACACAGACTTCATTTAAGCTGAGGTTTTGCTAAGAGGTTGTTCAAAACTGATCATTATATAGTAACTTTATTCTGCTGATGCCAGTGACAATATTCCGTTTCATTTCACTACAAAGAAAGAATCATGATAAAAGCTGTGTGTAAGGGTTTAGTTTTTACTGCAAGTTCAAGACCACTCTTAAATAATTTCAGTTTTATAGGTAGCACAGCAATAAAATGGCAGATGCTGATGAGGTTTATTCTGAATATAGAGATCATTAATACCCTTTTCCATGTGCATGACTTGAACCCCAATTTCAAAGAATCGTTAAGGTTGGAAAAGACCTCTAAGCTCATCCAGTTCAACCATCAGCCCAACCCCACCGTGCCTGCTAAGCCATGTCATGAAGTGCCACATCCACATATTTTTTTAGCCCATCCAGAGATGAAGACTCCATCACTGTCCTTAGGAAAATATTTCCTAACGCTTTCTGCCCATCGTTTGCTGCCGCGTGCCTCCCTTACACCAGGGCCGTGCAGGGCTGTGACTGTGGTGGCCAGGCCTGCCAGGACACCGCACTTTCTCCTTGCACCTCACACTTTCCCTCAGGCGTCAGCAATGGCAGCACGGGCGCGATGGGCAATCTAAACCCCCTCTGGCACAACGTGAGGCCATTTCCTCTCACCTCATCATTTCTTACTTGGGAGCAGAGCCCACAGAATCACAGAATCACCAGGTTGGAAAGGACCCATTGGATCATCGAGTCCAACCATTCCTAACACTCCCTAAACCATGTCCCTCAGCACTTCATCCACCCGTTCCTTAAACACCTCCAGGGAAGGCGACTCCACCCCCTCCCTGGGCAGCTGTTCCAGTGCCCCATGACTCTTTCCGTGAAGAATTTTTTTCTGATATCCAACCTGACCCTCCCCTGGCGGAGCTTCAGGCCATTCTCCCTTGTCCTCTCCTCTGTCCCTTGGGAGAAGAGCCCAGCTCCCTCCTCTCCACAACCTCCTTTCAGGCAGTTGTAGAGAGTAATAAGGTCTCCCCTCAGCCTCCTCTTCTCCAGGATAAACACCCCCAGCTCTCTCAGCCGCTCCTCGTCAGACGTTCTCCAGCCCCTCACCAGCTTTGTTGCTCTCCTCTGGACACACTCCAGAGCCTCAACATCCTTCTCGTGGTGAGGGGCCCAGAACTGAACACAGGACTCAGGGTGTGGTCTCCCCAGTGCTGAGTACAGAGGGAGCCCAGCACCCTCCTCCCCACAACCTCCTTTCCGGAAGCTGCAGAGCGATGAGGTCTCTTCTCAGCCTTCTTTTCTCCAGGCTAAACAACCCCAGGACCCTCATCCGCTCCTCACAAGGTTTGTTTTTCAGCTCCTTCTTCAGTTCTGCTCCCTTACTCCAGACACGCTCCAGCCCATCAATGTCCTTCCTGTAGTGAGAATCCCAAAACTGAACCAAGGATTCGAGGTGCAGCCTCAAGAGCACTGAGTACAGGGGCACAATCACTTCAAACCCTATGGATCAACTTCCTAGAAAGTCTTAAAAGCTGTATTTCTGTCTTCCCCAGTATTCGCCTCCTTCAACCTTCTCACCTTTGACTGGGAATTGATCAGTGCTACATCCTGACACGTTCAAACAAAGCAAGCACGGCGCGAGATATCATCTCCAGTCTCTCCTATTCCTCATTCATTAAAAATAAAAATAAAGAAAAAGAGCAGAAGAGAGGTTTTCCTGAAGTTGGAGCCGCTCCCTTTCAAGGGGCTGTAGATCACACTGGTTTGCCTCATGCACGTTCTGAGTGAGCCTGGGGTGTCACATTAATCTTGTGCACGACATTGGGTTTCGGCATCCTTGCTTGAAGCCATAGCCACGAACAGTGAAGCTTCGATATTTCAGTGTCTTATCAGCTTCAGGATTCACGCTCAGCAAATTAAAGGGATCACAGAATCACAGAATCACAAGGTTGGAAAGGACCCATTGGATCATCGAGTCCAACCGTTACTAACACTCCCTAAACCATGTCCCTAAGTACTTCATCCACCCGTTCCTTAAACACCTCCAGGGAAGGCGACTCGACCACCTCCCTGGGCAGCTGTTCCAGTGCCCAATGACTCTTTCTGTGAAGAAATGTAAGGATGTATGCCTTAAAAATAGTCTTTTAAAATTAAAAAGAGATTCCAGTGGCTCCATCTTTAAACCTCCTCTACAGCTTTGACATAGTTGTTTGAAGGACTAAATTGAAAGGACAAATCACGTATGGAAACAGAGTTGGGTAGAGGACAATGCTGCGACAAGACGTTGCAGCCCCTGCATGCACTCCCCAGCTCCCCCTTCAAGGTTTCAATTCTTCTGTTATATTAAGCATAAAAAAATTAAGAATGGCTTTTCAGAACTGGAAGCAAGTCCACCTCTGGCATCGGCCAAGGGAAAGCAGTAAGGCCAGAGTTTAACACCACTTCCAGCGGGCAGTGCTCAGCACTAATCTGAGCAATAGATTTCAGCCTGAACAACCTTTGACAGATTTTTCCTCTTACCTCCAGTGATTAATTGCTTTTTCAAGTTATAGAGAAGTTCAGTATTTACAATATCCCGTGGCAGAGAAATCCAGTGTTAAATTACATGAAGAAGATAAATACGCCCTCTCAGTTGTTCTGAACTTTCCCCATGCTGCTCCCATTTCAGGATCCCATTTCCTGTTGTGTTAGACAGGCTGAACTTCTGTTCTCTATTCAGTTTCTCCATGTTATTCATGATTTTACAGTTATTTGTCATGCCCTGCAAGTCATCTCTTTCCCAGATGAAGAGTCTTGGTCTGTTTAGCACTACCTGAATAGAAATCATTCGATCGCCTTCATGACCCCACTGCCTTTTCTCAGACTGTTTGCGGTTTACTTTCATGGTATGGATTTGGCTGTGACTGAGTCCCATCAGCTTCGCTGTGCCTCAGTTCTCGTTATAAAGATGTAATTTCGTCTTACCTTTCAAGAACACTGCAAACATTCTGGCAAGGTGCTGACACCCAAATAATCCATCTAAGCACCTAAACAGTAAATGACATTGCACACCGCCTGACAACTGAAAATCAAACACACAGACAAGGAAGGACCAGGCAAACTATCTCAAGTGGAGCACAAGGTCCTTCCCTGCCCTGCTTGGGCTTTATAGGACTATTTTATCCTCCCATTTTATCAATCACAAAACAACTTAGGGCAGAGATAGAGGTGGCACTGTTTCAACAGCAGATCTGGTTTCATCTTACTTATCTTTCTCAAAAACAGATTTGAAGAGAAAAACCATCAAGGTGTTTAAAAGAGTTGAAGAGAGATATTGACATCACGTCAGGGAAGTGAGAAGTACATTTCTTCACCCTCCAAAACCAGCGATCATTAAAAACTTGTCATCTTATTACAAAACCAAATCAATGATGATGGGGTTTTCGCTTTTACAGTATAATCTGCACTGAAGAAGAATTATATGGATTACTTTGCCAAAGCTTGAAAATCCTGATACAGAATCACTCGGGGCTCCTCGTGTACAGGAACTCTCCTCCATCCCCTCCAAAGTCTTTAAGAAATACAGATCTTTGAGTTGAATTCTGTGAGACCACAGTCCCTGACTGAAAACATCAAATAGCAACTCTAGAACAAAAGTGTCCTTTAGGAGCTTGATATAAAATAAATAGGAATCTATCTACTGATTTTGTTGCTCCGAGAAGGCTCGCTGCTCCTCCTCTGTGCTCTGCCTTTGTCAGAGGGTACAGCCATTCGAAGGGTAAAACATCTTTCTCTCTGTTTTGGACACCAGTATTAAAGATGCTGGAAGTGCAGTACAATTTCCTCAGTTTTAAGTACCTTACAGGTGCGGATTGGGAACTGGGGAGTCTGGAGTCCACGTTCAAAAACATCTGGCAATGGTACAAGGGTTTACAAAACCCATCCCAACTGAAAATCCCCAGGGAAGCAGTCACATCCTGAAGCCTGACAGTATCCCAACAGCATTTGGCCAACGTCCTCAGCCCCATGGTGTGAATGTTGGGGTACCCCATGCAGGGACAAGAGTTGGACTTGATGACCCTTGTGGGTGATTTCCAACTCAGGACATTCAAGGATTCTGTAATTTCTATGTATAATATGGAGTATTTAGCTCCTATACGCCCATTTCTATGATTTACACGAGTTGAGTAGAAAAATCTCTCAGATACTAAGCCTGAAAAATCATTTTGCCACTGTGAATGTCCTTCATTACAGATCTGTTTGGGTTCCACTTATTTCCAGCAAAAGACCTTTTTGAGACTTTAGGCTTTTGAAATAGAACACCAAAATGTAGCAGAGCTACCAATTACCAGCAAACCTCACAAAATTCAGAACTACAACCAAAGTCCTGATACCTCTCCAAACACATAGAACCTGAATTAAAAGTTACAGCTCCCCTCCTGCTTATCAGGAATCTCACTTGATAAAAAACTACGGGAAAAAAACAGTTGTAGAGATATCTTTTGGCCTAATAACAGAGAATAAATAACATAATGTAATTGCAAGGATGCACGAGTGCTGATTTAAAAGATTAGGTCTTCCCTCAGGTAATATTCCACCTCATCATCTTCATTTTAAACCTGTGAAGATCAATAGGGACAAACATGCTCTTCAGTTTATCTCAAGTGACAGAGGATCAATTCTCATGAGAAGCTGCGCAGGTTTGAATAAAAGACGACTTAATTTTAAATTTCTAATTGGAAAATGAAAAATATTTAACACAAAATCTCACCTTTTGGGGATCTACAGGTCAGAGCCTCCCCTTAAAAACCAAACAGATGGACCGCAAGGATGGCAAAGCTCTAGTTTGACATTCCGATGGGATGAAGAAGCACTGCTAACCTTCCACAATAGTTCACATCATCTCCAAATCCTTTTTTAGGTATATTGAGATCCCTGGTGTTGATATAAATACACCACTCAGAAAGTAGCACGATTATTGCTGCATTTTAATTATTTTAATAAGCTGTGAAAATGAGAGGTAGGTTAACGATTCCTATATATCTGACAGATTTCATTAAAACCACACAGCATCTTGATGCTCAAAGGTCTGATTCGACACATTTTATCTCCAGGTCAAAACACAGCACTTTGATCTTTTCCAAATAAAATTGTATTGCATTTACAGTATCTGTCTCTCCATAGCAAAGAAAGATTTGAAGAGGATAACACAGGGGAAAATACTATCTGACAAATTAGGTCTGAAAACGGTCATTATCCCTAGCATCGCTTAGGTTATTTGTTCCTCCCTCTGCTGATATCACTTTGTTATCAATTATTTGCGATGCACATGGCATCCACTGTGCTGAGTACTGTTTCACAGCAAGGAAAAAACCATCTTCCCGCAATGGAACTATTAGTTTCTTTAGTCTGTTGATGAAGGAGGAGGACAGTATGGAGTGATTAAAAGAAGATAAAATAAATTACCGAAGAACAACAAAGTCCTTTAAAAGAATTAAGGTAAAAAAGTACCGAATGTTTGGTTTTAATAAGAGATTAGGAATTCTGGCCTGAGATAAGAGCAGGAGGTTATGCACTAGCCTGGAAGTGTGTTCATGTTTGAGAGAGCAGAAGTGATGCAAAGGGTGACCTAACACACACACACACGACACTTGACTGGAGGACCAGGAATCCCTTCCAGGACACCAGCAGATCTCCGTTCTTCTCTATTCCATTATATCATTCTAGGTGCAAGAAATTTGCTGGTAAAGATGCTTGAGAATATTCCTTAAAGCAACAAAACTCAGCTTCAACATGGAAATATAAGACAAATTTCAGCAATGGAAACACAGCAGAAACTCAGAAGAAATGCTATTAACAGCAAAACGTTTTATTAGGAGGAATACCTTCGCACCATTCCAGGAATTTGTTTCCCTTCCAAGGACATTGACACAGATCAGGCAGGATATTTTTTTTTTTTCCTACCGTATACTCAAGAAATATTTCGAGCTACTCACTAACATTAGGATAGCAGAAGAATACCATAAGGGAAATTAGCAGCCAAATAAAGATAATGGCAAGAAATTAGTACCATGAAAGAGGATTAACTATATTGAGCTTAATAGGATCACGCATCACCTAAGCCAAAATGTAAGCAAACATGGGCAGCAAACAACGCTCTTCCTCCCTTCTCTCCCCAAGGCAGATGTTGTAGCTACATTCAGCCATACCCTTGGCATCTCTTTAGAATAAACATGGCCATTTGGGGCTTCTAGGAAATAACGACTTACGTTAATTACTCTAATGAGGATGCTACTTTGCGCTCCCTCGACTTCCCTCTTGCTAGATTTTCTTTCTCTTTAATATAAAAACACGATGTTGGAAGACCGAAGTCTAATGAGTTTCATGGTATCAGTCCAGTTTCTCTTGGAGCAATGTCCATAACCAACAAACCCAAACACTAATTAGGCCCCTTGTTGCTGCTGTCGGCAGTAAAGCCAAGGACAGAAGGGATATTAACCTACCTCCTTTATTAGTGTGATCTTCAAGTGATCCCTGGAGATTTAAACTGAATTACAGTTGCAAAGGGTTGGGGGAAAAAAAAATACAATTGGAATCCTCACCTCAGGTTGAGGACAAAATCAAATATTCTGAGGTTTGATGCATGCCTGACCAATGTAATTACAGCTTCAGTGAAGGTCATTTTATTGATTTGAAAGAGGTGAGAAGAGAGAAGACATCCCGCCCAGCCCCTGCATAAACAAGGCTGAAGGGGGACCAGGATAAAGCTCACAAGCAATGTAGGAGGCAACAATATTGGATTCAAACCAGGATTTTTCATCTGTGTTTTAAACTAGAGAAAAGAAAGTTTCTGTCGTGTCCAAGAATGCTCAGCGTGGGGAGATGGGGCAGATAAGGTGCGGGATAGATCAGCTCAGCAGAGGTTGTTGAAGACGTTCTCACTAGTCATTGGCTGCTTCCTCGTGCCGGCCCCAAGTCAGCAAAGCCCACGGAGCAAAGGGGACAGCACATTTATTGTTTCATTGATCTTTAGGGGGGGATCAGGAGTTGACCTACCTGGTTTCAGATACTCACAAGTAAATGCCAGGTATACAAAGACCTCGTCACTGTCTACAACCACCTAAAAGGAGGTTGCAGCAAGACGGATGTCAGTCTTTTCTCCAAAGTCACAAGAGGAAATGGCCTCAAGTTGCATTGGGGAGGTTCAGATGGGACATCAGGAAAAATTTCCTCACCAAAAGGGTTCTCAGGCATTGGCAGAGGCTGCCCAGTTCCATGTCCTTCCTGTGGTGAGGACTCCAGAACTGAACGCAGGGTTTCTAGTTGGGTCTCACCAGAGGAGAGGAGCAGAACTGCCCTGTTGGCCATACTGCTTTCGATGCAGCCCAGGTTCTGGCTGGCATTCTGGTCTTCTCAGCTACCCTACAGCTTCTTTACCCCAGGAACACACACTGGGTATGAGTTTAAGTGCAACACAATTCAGGCCAAAGGGCAGAAAATAGCAATTGATGTCTTCTCTGAGACAAAGCCCACTGAAATGAGTAAGGATTCTGGAACAAAACTGAAGGTAGAATAGAGCAGTAGATGCCAGGAGGAATATAGCAACAAGCATCCGATACAAGAGCAGCTGTAGACGTTAGTTAGTGTTAGTATCAAAAAGAAAGTAACCTGCTCAAAAGAGCTGCAGTTTCAATCTTCCCTTGCAGGGGCAGATTAAGCTCAGCATGTTTCTCTCTGTTCTGCAGTGGGTGGGGGGAAAGACTCGGAATGCAAACATCCACCTTGTTTTTTCTTCTCTCGCGGCTCTACGCTGCTTAAAATCTACCAGTTCATAACCTCCTTTCAGCAGATTTAGCTGGATTTATACGGCTGAGGGAAGAATAGGGTGCAGTGGGTACAGGAAGAGTCAGGAGGAAAGCAAAATCTTTAAATTGTCATCTATCAGCAGTGGTACTGAGAGCTGAGGCTGGTGACTTCGGGTCAGGATTTGTTTCCGATCTCTGCCGTGAGCTTCTGAGGATTGCCAATGAGAGCGACAGCCTCTTACCCTTTAGGAGACCAGTTCAAATCCAGGTCATTAGTGGCTTTAAGCAACAACAGGGACAGACTGGAAACAGATTTTCCCTTCTAATCTAAAGCAAAGTGGGCTGCTCCAACCAGCTGCACTGCAGAGCCCCCAGCTCCCCTCCGCGATCGCTGCTCCCAGAGCTCCCCCTCCTGCTCCACCGTCACCACGGGCTACAAAACCGCTGCCAGCAACTGGGGGCTGCGGGGATAAAAACCAGCCCAGGCTAACGCTGCCCGCCTCGCTGAAGTCATCATTTCCGCAGGTATTTCTACGTCTCCACACAGGTTCAATCGGAACACTTCTTCTTTTAAATATAAGCAACTACATAGATGCATTATCACTGTCGGCAGACGGGTGTCCCTTCTTAATGCTTCCAATTCTGTATTCAAATAGAAGCTCAAAAACCAAAACCTATGGACATTTGCAGGGGCGCAAAGAATATACACTCTAATGACTTAAAAAGAAAACCGGGATCCCAGAGCATGTGATAAACTGCTGCTTAATAATTTTTTTTCAGTAAGCCCACTGACAAAAAAATTCCAGTTGCTCTGGAATCTGCCACATAAGGCTGAAACAAGAACAAAATTAAAGCTTTTCATTCCAATGGATCAACTTTAGAACAAAACTAAAACTTTTCATTCCAATGGATCACCTTTTCTGTCACTCCAACGAATGCCTATGCAAGATTTTTAGTGCTACTGAAATTGTTTCAACACAATCATTTCATTTTTAATTCCCTCCTCCCCCGATTCTTTACAGAGGTTTCTGATTATTCACTATCATTTGGGGCAAGAAGTATTTCCAAATGCCAGTTTACAATGCAAGTGATATCCTAAGCTTCACTCCATAGTCAATTTAGAGGGGAGGCAGAGCTAAATGAAGAAGTAGAACCACAAAAGAAGAAAGAAAAACAGCTTAGGGACGTGTATCTTACCCATATTCCAATGCAAGGATTTACTGCCACAGCTTAGATTCCTTAAAACGCTTCTCTCAGTTGTGGAATAGCTCAGAAACTCTGCCACTCCCTAGACAGAGGTGATTTCTTTTTTCTTTAACAGTAACTTTTTCCATGGTTTCATCCTTCAGGTTAAGAAAGGTTTCCCTCAGTCCCCCACCTCCAGGGGAAATTATCCTTGTCCACAGTGAAAAAGACCCAAAACGTAAACCCACAGCAGTGAGCTCTGCAATCTCTAAACCTTTGTCCCTCTCGTACGACTTCTGTCAGAGCTATGCAAGACCATGCCTGCTGTACGAAGTTAGAAACAAGCTGTGTCCTCCGATTCCCGCACTCCCCTGGAGTTTGTTGCTGCAGAGTACGGAGCAGTCTGGCGTGCGTTCAGCTTTCCGCACACAACAAAAACTGTTCTCAAAGCAATGTACAATCCTAACATGATTTGATGAACAGGAGATTTCATCTGCAGCCTGTAGCCCCTCCCCAAATCAGGCATATTTAAAGTAAAAATGAGATGTCGTGTTAGCCTTTCCAAGGATCAAACAATTGCAGCTCGGTAAATCAAGACATCCCAAAGCTGACATTTACACAGGCTCTTTTATCAGTAGTAAGGCAAGAGCAGACTGTGCACGATGATCAAATTGGAGCTGAATTTCAAGGTTAACGCAATGAAAATTCATACACACAAGTTTTTTGGATTTTCCTTGCAAGTGGTCCTCAGCACCTGACGTTGATGCTCAGCAGGGATCCCTCTGTGCTGCGAACTGGAGGTACCAAACAAGACCCCAACTCGGGACAGTCCGATATGGCACACTGGTCACCCCCCGGTACGGACCAGTGTTTGCCACACACTGAGTCCAAAAGTGGCAAATTCACAATAACCACTCCTAAGCCAAACTGGACCACACTGATCCAAACAGGACTGCTCGCTCCCAGTCTGGTTTAGGAGCCTGCATTGTTATCTTCAACATAGCACAATATGCTCACAATATTGAAACAAAGGAGACCTTCTCCACAGCACCTGATTTCAGGAAATGAAATTATTTCCATAGGGTTGAGAACAACTGCAGAGCATTCCATCTTACACGCTAACTGCAATCTATAACAGCTTTACTGAAAGCTTTTTTTGGGGCAAACATCACACCTCACCACAATCAGAATTCAACCAGACAACAGCTTCTGCAGGGAGAAGAGAGTGATGGGGTCAAATATCATAGAATCAAAGAATGCTTTGGGTTGGAAGGGATCCTTACAGGTCGTTCAGTCCAACCCCCTGCAGGAGCAGGGACATCTTCAACCAGATGAAGTTGTTCCATCCAACCTGGCCTTGAATGTTCACAAGGATGGGGCCTCCACTGCTTCCCTGGGCAACTTGGGTTGTGTTTCACCGTGCTTATTGTAAAAAGAATTCTTCCTTTTATTCAGTCTAAATCTGCCCTCTCTTAGTTTAAAGCCATTACTCCTTATCCTGTCACAACAGGCCTTGCTAAAAAGTCCGTCCCTAGCACTCCTGTAGTCCCTTTCCATACTGGAAGCTGCTCTAAGGTTTCCCTGGAGCCTTCTCTTCTCCAGGCTGAACAAGCTCAACTCTCTCAGCCTGTCCTTGTACAGGAGTTGTTCCAGCCCTCGGATCATCTTCATGACCCTAATATAATAAAGATAATAATATAATAAAGAAACCATAAACAAGAGAACAGGGCGAAGCAATTCTCAGAGTCCAATCAGAAATATTTTAAAAGGAACATGACTTCTACGTAGATGCACAGAACTCCTCAAAGCTCAGCTCCACCAGATGCCATAACCTGGTCATCTGGCAATGGAAGGGTATGTTCTTTAATGACATGCCTGACAAGTCACAAATAACAAGCTTTTTTAGTATGATTTCGTTTCTAAAATATACTTTCTGCTAGTTGTTGCCAGAGAGAATAATAAAATGGAAATTGCTTTGTTTTGACAAATGTTGAGTAAAGCTTGCCATGCTTCAAAAACATTCAGGAGGATTTTACATAACATATAGGTTCACCAAAAACCAGAGAATCAAGAAAAGAGAAAACCCAAATATTCACAAAGAGAGAGAAATGCTTCCTCTGTTTTGTACATCGATTAAACACTACTTATCAGTACAATTTGACACAGTAATTACACAGCAATATTTCTACGCAAAAGCTGAAGGTAGAAAATGTTCCTTGCGTTTTTGCATTGAGGTACCATTCTTCAAATTTGGCTGCCTCCCTTTTCAGATGTCAGTCAGGTGCACCAGGAAAGAAATGATGAAAGCACAAAGGTTCCACTGAATGCTCTCCAAAGCCACGAAAATACAACCTGCAATAAATTGACCCAACAGCCCGCTTTCCCCATCAGCAGCTCCCGGCTGTATGGTCTCTGCAAGTCCTTTTTCTTAAACAAGTTGCATGCAACGTGCTCCGAAAAAAAAGATGGAAAATTGAATAAATCCTAACAGAGCAGGTGATAAATATGATAAATCTAATAGTAAAGAAATACCATGGGATTTTTCTTAATGAGGAACACAAATTACCTACACTGAGTGACTTATATGAGAGAGGTTGTGGGGTCTACAGAGTTCTTGAGCAAGTGCACATACTATTCATTTGAGAAATCCAATCAGCCTGACTGGCAGCTGCAGGAGGCTGCCTTAACAATGTTGGCTAGATGAGGTAATTCTTTTTTTAGGCATTTCTATGCTGGAAAAAATCCTTGCAGAAATGCAATTATACCAGGAAAATATGTTTTCACTGCTCCACTTGATGCTACCTCCCCTGATCTCTCTTGCTCGATTGTGTCCTGTCCTCAGCAGAAGGGTTTCCAACACAGTACTTTTTCTAGTGTACGTTACACATGATTAAAAAGGAGGCATTACTAAACATCCACTTGGAAACAGCCCCTAAAGAATAGTCTTTGCAGGTTCTCATTAGAGTTGGCCTAAACTTTGATTTCCATTTTAGTTGAGAATAATTTTGAAGTTTAAAACCACTTGTGCAAGATATCAAATAGATTTTCGAAAACATTCAGAGCGTTACATTTCTCAAGGCACGCACCTACACAAAGAGAAAGACAACCCACACAGTGCCAAGGGGGTAAGAGAGAGATGACAAACAAAGGAGGAACTACACAAGCAAGAATCAGGATTAACCAAGATCTAACCAAGCAAAAGCCCGGTGCCCAGAAGGTCAGATTTATTCAGAGCAAAATAGGATCTTCATCCGTTCAGCCAGAAGCAAACAGGACCACAGGTGGGAAACTAAGGCAAGTGATTGTTTAGAGCCAGAATAAAAAAAGCCATTTTTCTGCTGTACATTTTTAGACATACCAGCTGCACAGTAAGTATGGGGTGATTGTAGAAACTTTCTCAACTATAGGTATTTCTGTAACATCATCACAGCTGCTGACAGCTCTTGGGAGATATCAAACACAGAGCACTTTTATTCCATTTTCAGACACTGAGCACTTGTGGGAAAAGAAACCAGGAGCTGGAGACTGTTTAGGCCAACTTATGGATGTGTGGATAGATGAGGAATTCAGATCAGAGTTCTCCATAAGCAGAATAATGCAACAGTGTCCGATTACAAGAGTACCGGTTGCTACATTATCATAGAATGATTTGGGTTGGAAGGGATCTTAAAGCCCATTCAATTCCAAACCCCCTGCCATGGGCAGGGACACCTCCCATTGGATCAGGGGCTCCAAGCCCCATCCAACCTGGCCTTGAACCCCTCCAGGGATGGGGCAACCACCACTGTTCTGGGCAACCTGGGCCAGGGCCTCCCCACCCTCACACCAAAACATTTCTTCCCAAAATCTCATCTCATCTCAATCACTTTCTTTTTTCTGCGTACAGTTGTACTTCTACTCTATTGTTCATCTGGAGAGCAACACTGTAAGCAGAGGTGGAATATGTTTGACCACAACTGCTCATTCGGTTCCCACAAGGCAGATCAGTGAGGTAACACCCAGTCTGAACAACCTTGTTCCAATAGCAACATCTCCCCTTGACCCCGCTCACGTCAGTGGAGTACCGTGAACTTCCCCAAAGCACTGTTCAGAAGACTTTAAGTTATACCTTTGCCACGGACTGCCTGCCGGGAAGGCGCATGCAGAGACTCTTGACAGCAGAGGCAACATAAACAAATCAGTCTCCAGTATCTGATAACGGAAGACTTTCACAAGGAGAAAGTTGAGGACTGAATTCCTGGACATCCAAAGTTCTTGACCTGAGATGCCACAAAAAGACTACAGGCCACCTTCAGAATAATCCAGGACTGCCCCCTGAACTACGGAACCATTCTCGCCTGTAGCAAAATCTAAAGATTTCTGAAATACCAGCTACCTAAATTTCGTATTTCTTTTTTGGAGACCATGCATTAATTCCCATGCTATTTGCACTATTTCATATGACAGAGAGAATACCTAATGATAAGGCAAGTTTTGTTGAAGCCAGTAGCTAATTCAGATCTGGCTTTCCTTAACAAACCAAGAGTCTTCATCTGTCCTTTTAAGTTATCCTCAAAAGGTTTTATTTCAACACTGCAGATGAAGACACAGTCTTTTAAAGTAACTGTTTTATCCTCCTTGGGAAGCAATTAAAGAGTGCAAGAAATTACTACCTTCTGTTTCTATTCTTATTGTGGATGGAGAATTGGTTTGTTTTAAGAGAGGGAAAACTAGTCAGACATTGCCAACTTCAACATTTCAAACTACTTAAAGACTATCAGTGCAAAAGCAGTTCTGTCAAATTGAAGGACAACATTTCTAATAGGTCCCCTGAACTTACATGCGAGCAGATGTGCTCCGCAGCAACCGGTATCCGTCATAGGATCATTAAAGTTGGAAAAGAACTCTAAGCTCATCCCAACACCACCATGCCGACTAAACCAAGTCTCAAAGTGCCACGTCCACACACCTTTTGAAGGTGATCGGAACTCTCCCAAGCCTAGGCGGGAAGAAGGAAATTCTCTTGCATTTGCATTCCAAAAGGGTTCTGTTCCGCAGGCACTGTCAGCATCAATTAGAAGCACTACCTATGTTAGCTTTTTGTCAATACTGTAACTAGTTTAGAGATTGCTCTTCAACTACAGTCTGGTAATCAACTTTTGGAAAGACAAATCTATACAATCACTAAAATTGATCAAGAGTGGACAAGGGAATTACAGAAAGTTTCTGAATTGGAGGTATCCACAGTGCACACACCTAAACTTGAAGGCTTTGAAATTCAATTACAGAAACTAAAATAAATGACCATAATGTTTTCTATTATCAGATACATAGAAATCATTTCCCTTCCTTCCACTGCCCAGTAAAACAAATTTCAATTACTTTTTCCTAATCAAACTCGACCTCTATCAGAGTCCTTCAACAGCGTACAACTTTTAAAGTTAAATAAGATAACTCTAGAACAAAACAGCACAGGGTTTCCAGTTTCAAAGTACAGCATCCTAGTTTAAAAAGCAAATCATAAGTAATTACAGTGCATCTGGACTAATCAGGTAAAAAGCTGAATACGGCACCCTTGGCCATTGTATGAAACACCTTCAACGAATGTGCGCACAATTAATTCCTCATATTCGTTCAGTCTGCGTATGGGACACGCATCATCCGAGCTCTGTAAAACTTAGAGTATGTCCAGAAGAATGCTCAAACAAACTCCATCTTTGACAGTTGCGCATGTTAAGTTAAAAAATCATGGACATTATTTCCTCTCAGAATCTCATCTTACCCTGCAGCTGGCAAAGGGGCAAAAAGTGTTTTCATCAATTGTATCTTTATCCATAAAGAAATTGGGTGGCTAAAACCAAGGTCAAAACCATGGCCTTAATGGAAGTACTTGGAACAAGAATTTACAGTATAGGTGCTTGAGGTGGCACTTGGCTAGAGCACAGTATTATGGGCAGGGTGTACAACACATCTCCCTCACCTTAGATTAGCATAAAGAGTAAGGGCTGTGATCTGCAGTCAGTGTAGTTGTGTTACCAAATTGGGGCTACAGGAAACCTGGGGAGGGGCTCTTTCTCAGGGAGTGCAGGGATAGCACAAAAAGGCAGAGATTTCAGCTGAAAAAGGGAAGATTGATATGAGATCTTGGGGAGAAATACTTTACTATGAGGGTGAGAGGCCCTGGTCCACGTTGCCCAAAGCGGTGGTGGTGTTCAAGGTCAGGATGGATGTGGCTTGGCCTCCCTGATCCAGTGGGAGGTGTCCCCGCCCATGGGCTGGATGGGCTTTAAGGTCCCTTCCAACTCAAACTATTCTATGATTCCATGAAAAGTACTTAGGATATATATATAGATCTGCTAGCAAAAAGTAAATTATCTAACATGGAAACTGTTCAGAAGAAAACTTCATTTCTGAGGCAAACTTTGAGATTTAAAGTCTTTTGTGAAGAACAAAACTGACATCCAAACTTTTCACTTAAGGGATGCATTGGGAAGAATTTATATCCCAGCAAGGGCAGAACTGGCTTTACAGAATCACAGAATCACAGAATCACCAGGTTGGAAAGGACCCATTGGATCATCGAGTCCAACCATTCCTAACACTCCCTAAACCATGTCCCTAAGCACTTCAAGAAGAAGAAGAAGCTGAAGAGCCACCAAACTAATGGCCTTGGCCCCACCTCATCCACTGGTCACGTGTATTTCCAGATTGCTTTAAGTGGGAGGAACACTGATAGCCAAGGTCAATGTCCTAGTTGATCAGGCTTTTAGAATTTATTTCAAGAGCATTTCAGGTGGGATTAAAACATTTCCATGCAGCAAAATATATTGACTATAGACTACAGAATAACCCTGTTTAAAACATTGCAATCAAAACTCTCGGCTCCCTCTGAACTTCCCCTTACAGGTACATAAAATCTGCTTTAGAGAAGCCTTCTAAGCCTTTTCCACTCAATCCTCCCTCTTCCTCCTTTAATGTGATCTGGTTGGGGCTCTAGTTTTACATCCCTTCCCCCCCAAAAAAAACGCATTTTCAGTTTTCAGAAGAGCAGAGGAGAAAAGAGAAAACAAACATAGAGTTGCCACGGTTACTGACAATCCTTGCTGAAGAGATGAATGGAATTGATAGGGAGGAGACAGGTACAAAAGGATACTCAATTTTTTTTCAGTCCTCCCATTTAAGTTGTGACTCGTCCTAGACAGTCATTTTTTTTTTTCCTTCTGGGAAATTTAAATCTATTTGTATTCAACACAATTCTTCCTGTGCTGCCTTGCAAATGTAAGGCTCAAACAGCATACATGAAATCGCCCTAGCCTTTAACAGTGTTGATCTGCTAAAGCTCCGATAAATCACATTATAGTCAAATTAGAGAGGTACATTTAGACTGCCACAAAAATCTGAAGCCAGAAATAGTAAAGCTAAAAATAAGGCTTTTTCTTCTGCCACCAGGAAGAAGAATGAAGATGCCATTCATCCTAAGCACACTGAAATCAACCGGCTGTCGGGCCAGAACCTTCGGATGGTGATTTCTTCACTCTGTCTCATAAGCCCTCTATTGCAAACAAGTTATTTCCCCTTGTCTCAGAGACAGAGAACAGCTGCTTTAAAAACATGAAGACGAGCGTTTCCTTATCACGGAATTCTCAGTGTTTTCAGTCGAAAACTCCCTAAGAATATTCAGTCAAAATTGGAAGCAGCTTTCTGACACAGTGGTATATTTAATGACATTATCTTTCTAACAGCCAATCTGCCGCAGTACCGAAATTCCACATCGGATTCTATCTACATTCTAGTGAAGCAGATTATTAGGAGAGGGATCATAACAGCCAATTACAATAACAATCTAGAAATGAGGGAACTCAGCTGGGTTGTCTTTGCAGACGATGCAGTCTCTATCTTTACATCCTCGGAGGATGACAGTTCTATTAAGGCAGTATTCTCAATATGCTGCTGGATGATTAGCATGTTCATTTCTTTCTCTTCTTTTAGGGACAGGGATATTAAGGGTTAAATCCTCAGACCACATTTGTATGCTGTGGCACAGCAAGGAAGGAAAAAGATTGGATCTAACTACTGGTGTGAAAGGAGCTACGCAGCCCTTGAGCTCTGGGGTGGGATGAGAGACTGCACTGCACACAAGTGGAGTGGAGGGAGGGGAGAACTGAAGCTCCCTGTAAATCCACACCTGAACGGAGTAAGCTGAGCCAGAGCTCATCAATCCCAGCCCAGAGTGTTAATTATCCTTCGTCACAGAAGACTGATCAAGAGAGAAAAGGGAGGCAGGAATGGCTATCCGTGTATACGCTGGCATTGACTCAGCAACCGGAGGCTATCCAACCTGTCAGCGGACGGGAGAGAATTCTGAGCCATCATTCACAGTCAAGGACCTCTTTATTTGTCCATGACCATAATTCCATGGCCCACACAGTTATGAGAAGTCGTTGCCATATTTGGCACCTCAGAGAGTAGAGGACATGGACCTTCATCCATTACTGCTGAAGTTACTTCTTAACTTCAGGAACAATCTAACAATCACCTCTTAACAAATAAAGATTTGAAGATCAATCACTTCACTACCATACCCAGCACACTCTTTCCCCTCAGCCATACACAAATACTTTACATTTCCTGGATTTATACAGTATCTTCCCCCAGCAATCTAATTTAAGTGGAAAGGCCCACAGGAGGGTGGCCAAGGAATCACTTCAGGCCCACAGCCACTGACTGCACTGTGCCTATGATTTTACACCACCGATTTCCATCATGATGAGGACTTCTTGCTGTAAAATTACATTTGCTACTAATAAGCTTGGTTTTCTTTGTTACCTTTCACAGAGCTCTCCTATTCTAGTCTGAAAAACTAGATATTTGATTTAGATCATCTTAAAGGATGTGATTCAGGATCAAAGTCAGCATCCAAAATCATAATTTATAAATAAAAGAGAAACTGTTCAAGCATCAGTCCTACTTAAGGTACAATTAGCAGGGAGAATGTATGTTAATATTTTATTTTAGGGTGTTTTGAGCAGCATGGACAACAGCCTCTGTTTATAATGAGCGCGGTAGATATGAGAAATCCCATTTCAATAAAATTCTCTCAGATATTACAGAAAAAAAATCTTGTTAACTTTTACATAGGAGGAGAGAAAAATGTAATGACAAGTTTGAACGACCAAGCTTTGCTTAGCACTGGCCGACCAGCGAAGGCAGCGATCTTTAAATTCACACAGAGACAAAAAGAAGGTGGAAGTCATCATAGTGCAACATGAAAAGGATTATAAAATAAGCTTGCTGAGATTTATGGCACCACCAGCCCTTGAAACACACATGATTGGAACAGCCACATCAGTAAAGGATTTAATAATTTCTCCCCTGCATCCCTAACTCCTCTAATATTCTGTTTTAAGCAAAATTATACGTGGCAGATTTGGAACAGTTATTTGTGTTGTCTTTGACAAAGAAAAATCTCGTTATTTAGTCAATTTGTTAATTGTAAACACGATTTTATTGGATTAGAAATTCCATTCCATTGCAAAATCATTTCTCAAGTCAGAAGCACAGAACTGATGCAGCATAAATCTTAAAGAGGCTGTATTTATAATGAAAGACATAAGAACCTGTGATCAATCATTTGCATTATATATTGCCCAAGAACAAGCCTTGGTTTTATTTGTTCTGCAGGTACTGCAAGGGTAGGAACGTCATATTCAGGGTATCCCAACAGCCACCTTTGGGAAGTGTTTGTCTCTAACTGCAGAAAGCCCAAGAAAGATCAGATGAACAATAAAGAAATCTAGTTGAATTTACCATTGTAGAGCTTGAGCCGCTTTTACTACAGCCCCGTATAACAGGAATACATAAAATAATTAAATGTTCGTGTAAGACCAACATCAACTTTCTTGTCCCGTTACCCATCAACAGAGGTAGAAAGATGACTTCTGCATAATTAAGAATCAAAACTAACAAGGGTGCGCTTTGAACACAGTCACAGGTACCCAATCAACCTTTATGCCCACAAGCAGAAGGAAACACGTAAGGTGAAACTCCACCATCCAAACATAATGCGAGAGTTGAGTAGGATGAGCATGAACAGACTAACTACTCATTTCATTTCTCCATACACAGTGATGAAATGGAAAGTAGACACAGAGACACCCAAACTGTTTCAGGTGCAGAAAACATCTGCAGTTATGTCATCTTTCCAACAGCAGTTCATGTAGTGATAACTTTCAGTAACCAACTTACTCAATTTGCCCTGGTTTGGGTATTTTCTACATACTGCTCTGGGCAAAGCAGGCAAAACTTAACAGCAACACTATTTCATCTTAATAAAACTAAAACCTTTTCCTTGTCATTTCCATACACTTAATTACAATTATATACTCCTTTCAGATTGGGGTCTTAGCATATAAACATCACAGTAAGAAAATATGATAGCAATTTAAAATTCATTTCATAGAATCATAGAATGGTTTGGGTTGGAAGGGACCTCAAAGCCCATCCAGTTCCACCCCCTGCCATGGGCAGGGACACCTCCCGCTGGATCAGGGGCTCCAAGCCCCATCCAACCTGGCCTGGAACCCCTCCAGGGATGGGGCAGCCACCACTGCTCTGGGCAACCTGGGTCAAGGCCTCCTCACCCTCAGAGGAAGACATTTTTTTTCCTAAGAGCTCATCTCAATCTCCCCTCTTTCTGCTTCAAACCATTCCCCCTCGTCCTATCCCACACTCCCTGAAAAAGAGCTCATCCCTTGCTCCCTTCCCTTCAAAACCAAACACCAAATCTTGTGATCTTCATAGGAAAAACATCCAAGTCTAGAGCTGCAGAAAAATTTCTGTTGTCTCAACTGAACAGAGGAATCAGAACTCAGTATTGTGTTATTAATATACTGAAAGTCAAACTTTGACACATCCATATGCTACATGCTCTACTGGATACCCAGCAAACAGATTAAGCACGTGTTTCAGCCAGGGTGTAAAAATGCACTTGACTGAAGTAAAGGGAAGACATTGCGTGTCCATGTGTATGAATATGATAAATTAGACTTGACAGGCTTTAGGCAAAACCCTTCCTAAAGTTTTGTTCAAGTTACCAAGACCCAGTTACATAATGAAAGTGCTCTTGTGATATAGAATCAAAATATTTTCAGTTTTTCAGGCTGCTCAAGGTTTTCTTAAACAAAATCTTCTAATAAACATGAGGTATTTCATATCACATCGAATGCATAAATCTATTTTTCTTCTTTTACCTAATTTTTTTTCTTTTCAAAGATCACCTCAATGTCATTTTACTAAATGAAGCCCTTCTGTGTTGAAACTGGTAAGACAAGAAGAGCCACACAACTCTACCTCAGGTAACATTGCCTCACGCTATTCAAACTCATATTGCATGTGACCTTTTCCATCTTTCCAGTCTGATTCATTTTTGGACACTTTCAGATCATGTCATGATTTGCAGGCATCGGAGGGTGAAAGATCAGAATAAATGTTGATTACAGAGGAGGAAAAATCCGTACCCATAAAGAGAGCAAATATCAATTTCATAATGGAAACAAAGCTAAGGAGTCTGAAGAAGCTGAAAGCAAACCAAAAGCACCTACTCTCCATTTCACACATAATTTCTCCTACGCTCACTACAATGTGTTCTCAAGGTTTTTGACTGTTTGCTTTCTCGAGTATGAATATTTTAAAAAGTACTTTTAGTCCCCTTGATGCTAAAAAAAGGGGAAGCAAAACAAGGGTCTGTCTAACCGAGTCCTGCTGGTTTGATACACAATATTTCTTATTGGAGATTAATGACCGGCGGTCACTAACAGAGGCAAATCTCTTTCAAATAAGGGAATAAGGACAATTTAGTGCCTGGTAGAGAAAAGAAAAACTTGTCTCGCGACTCCATCTATCTGACATTTACCATCTTCAACACATGATTCAGCATTCAGCTTTCAGATTAATCTGACTCAGCTGCCTGGAAGCAGTAGCACTCGGAATTTTTATGCCAGTACTATGCCAAATATCACTGTGAGAGACTATTGTCCAACAGTCGCAGGCGGAATGATTAAGCATCAACATTCTTTCTTCCATTTTGAGCAAACTCTCCTGGTCACATCCCCGTAACACCTCTATTGGTGCAGTACTAAATGGCAAAGCGCAGCAAAGATCCGAATCTGTCAGATGAGCTTCAGGCAACTCTTTTTATATCTCTCCGCTAATGTGTGCTCATTTCTGGAAAAGCTGATTTTTTTTGCCTCTTTAACTTGCATATTAATCGCCATTGAACTATACAAAGTGATTTTCAATCTTCACTTGAAAAAAAGGGGAGCATGGTTTTGATTCACACTCTCCTTGATTTTCATCATCCTTTTCTGCTTAAATACTGTTTACTAAAAAAAAAAAAAATAAAAATGCCAGATGGCTCCTAAGATTTATTGCCACATCACTGAAACAGAAAATACTGTATCTCGGCTCCCACACAATTTGCTCATGAGATCAGCTTAACTAATCAAAAAGAATATATATATATATTTAAAGGCCAAACAAAAAAATCCCACCAAAACAAAATTCCCCATAATACTCCTGTAACTGAGGAATACCAAAGATTTGTCCCTCATGACTCAGGTGTTCAAAGAAAATGTAGACATGGCACCTTGGGACATGGTTTAATTGTTACAGTGGTGTTGGGTTTCCAGTTGGACTGGATGATCTTGGAGATCGTTTCCAATCTTAATGATTCTACGACTCTGTGTAGAGAACCACTGACACAGACATCTCGCTTGGTTTAAAATCAGACTTAAATTAAAATCAGAAACCAAGGAACCAGTATTGCAATGAGCTCTGGGTTTGGGAAGTACCGGTGGATAAAGGCAGACATCTTTTGCCACATTCCCTCTCTCACTACAAAGCTTAAGAACTAGGAAAGTCGTTCATTTGTCTAGGAAGATATTAAAGATGAATGGGAAAAATCTATGCATAGAATTAATTGAAGAATTCACTTGTAAAACCACGCAGAATTAAACAGTAATGATAAAGAACAACAGTGCAATTTTCAGTAGTGCCTTTAAGTCTTAAGATTTGCCAACAATACAAAGTGATAATGGCAAAGCCACAGCTGTGGCTGCTCTGCAGTGAAATAATTATCCAGATACAGTTCATCCCATACATAAAGGGAAAGAAAACTCATTTGCATAAAGTGCAAAGTGTAACACACTGCTGTGTTACGGACTGTGCTAAATTATATTTAGCATTAGTCTGCTCTAATGGCCTTCATATTGGCCTATGTGCATGCAATCTGATCCAATTCTGGTCCCCGTTATAACAAGGGCATACATATTGCTATAAAAATGTAAGATACTGCAAATCCAAGGCCTTTTCCAAAGCTCAGTGGAGTCCTTGAGCACATTCCTTCTCAGAGTCCATGGGGCTGAGTCATTACAAATCATTGGACATTGGAACCGGCAGTTTCGATGGTGTCCAGGGGATTTAGGCACTCAGATGCCATCGAATTTCAATTTAACTTAGCTACCAAAAAGACATGCTGAACACTCGAAAGTCCTAATATAAACAAGATCTGGAATAAGTTACAGCAGAAAACCTGAATACAAAATGAAGTCCCTTACATAGTGTTTCTTCTGCATATTTTAGGTGTGGGTTATCAAAATACATGGGAGAGTTGTGGTCTACTGAAGCACACCAAGAAGCAATCAGCATACTGGTGGAAGCCAGGATGGAGTTAACTTTCTACTGCCTAGTGGGGTTAAACCATGACACCCCAAATTATCCAAGAGTTGTTTTCTCCTCAGACTCCTACAAAGCATACATCCGTCAGCCGCCTATTCATGATAATAGAACAACTCGGATCATTTGCTTTCCTCTGGCTGCGTGGAAGATGTGTTGATGAGCCAAGAGAATGTGTCTACTCAGTACCAACGAGCCTACAGGGAAGGTTTCTTGAAAGGTCCCTTTGTTAATATTTTGCTTTAAGTTTACTACTGAGAATTTCAATTTTAAAAAGAAAGCCATAAAAAATTGACGGAAAATGTAAGGTTAAAAAAAAACAGAATGAAAAAAACCCCACAATACTGCTGCTACAAATGCTGTGTAACAACTAAATGCTGTTCCATATGCCACAAGATAGCTCACATGTCAAGATATTTTGCGTAGAGGTTATGGGTGGAACAGATCTATTGCTAAAGATAAACACGCCTTGAGACCCATTGATTTTCATATTAGAACCGTCTGTAGATTCAAAAGGACCATCAAGTACACACAGATGCATACACACACACAAATGCTCCTCCTGAGGACAACACTGATTGCCAAAAAGGATAATACAGGAGCAAAAATTCTGCCTCTCAGAGTGTTAGAACACAGAGAAAGAGCTAGCAAGATGTCTGAAATACATTGTGGAAGGAAGAATTCACGCACCATGTTCCACTCTTTAAGAATAGTGCAAATTAATTTTAATATTCAATAGATGCAAATAAAATCAGAAAAAAAAAATAGTATCTGCATTTATCATTCCGTGGACCTAATCTGAAACTCAGCCTTCGAACTGAGATCTGGCCTTTGGTGAAAGCTCTCCTGCTTGCACCCAAATGTTCTTCCAAGAAGGGAATGACAGGACAAGGGGGAATGGCCTGAAGCTCCAAAAGGGGAGGTTCAGGCTGTATATCAGAAAAAAATTCTTCACAGAAAGAGTCATGGGGCACTGGAACAGCTGCCCAGGGAGGGGGTCGAGTCACCTTCCCCGGAGGTGTTTAAGGAACGGGTGGATGAAGTGCTGAGAGACATGGTTTAAGGGAGTGTTAGGAATGGTTGGACTCGATGATCCAGTGGGTGCTTTCCAATCTGGTGATTCTGTGATTCTATCAACAGCTCAGCATCGTAGAATCATAGAATGGTTTGGGTTGGAAGGGACTTTAAGGTCCATCCAGTTCCACCCCTGCCATGGGCAGGGACACCTCCCACTGGATCAGGGGCTCCAAGCCCCATCCAACCTGTCCTTGAACATCTCCAGGGATGGGGCAGCCACCACTGCTCTGGACAACCTGTTCCAGGGCCTCCCCACCCTCACACCAAAACTTTTCATCACCACAATAGTTCATTATAGCTTTAGCCCTCCTGTTCTAATAAAGAGTGACAAAAGCATCAAATGTATCAAAAATCCTGATTTTGATGGAGGACAAGCGCTTCACACTGCAAAAGCTGCAGACCTGCACTGCCCTACAAGTACTCATTTTGTTACGGTAGGTCCTAAATGATTACCTTCAGCCAAGATCTGGGCCTCTGCATCAGGTACTGTGGTTTGTGTCTGTAGACCAAAAGCAGCTCAGGCTCTGAGTTATGAAACCTAAACAGAACAATTTAAACCAAACAGTCTTTTTGGGGGAGGAAGCCAGGCACAAACTGATTTGCCTGAGGTTACGCTGCTTCTCATAAGCTTCTTTCTCCCCCAAGAAAGCTGCAAACGTCGCTTTTATAGCTGGACTTATAGTGGAAACATTATAGTAAACGTGGAAAGCAATCCCTGACTCAGCATTCTGAATTGATTTTGTTCCATTAATCTGAATAAAATAGTGAAAATACAGGTACAGAAAGGTAATAAGTCATCAACGTTATTAGCTGTAATAACTGTAAAGATGTATTTTTATGTAAATAACTATTTCAGAGGATTGACCTCTCAGTAACTTTTTGTCCAGCTAACTCTTAAACAAGTTTTTGACAACTACTGAAAATGAGAATTATTAAACCTGGTAAGAGAAGAGCTCGTTCTAGCTGATTGTCTCCAAGAGTTTCTCCCATCCTGCCTCTAAAAGCAAGGAAAAAACAAGTAATTAGGAGAATATAAAAACAGGGCACACAGAAAATGTACTTTTTCTGCTACAGTCCAGTGATTTCAACTGCTGGCTGGTTTGGGAACCTCCTGATAGAATCATAGAATCACCATGTTGGAAGGGAACCACTGGGTCATCGAGTCCAACCATTCCTAACACTCCCTAAACGATGTCCCTGAGCACCTCGTCTACATGTCTTTTAAATACTGCCAGGGATGGGGACTCCACCCCCTCCCTGGGCAGCTGTTCCAGTGCCCCATGGCCCTTTCTGTGAAAAATTTTATCCCGATATCCAGCCTGACCCTCCCCTGGCGGAGCTTCAGGCCATTCCCCCTTGTCCTGTCCCCTGTCCCTTGGGAGAAGAGCCCAGCTCCCTCCTCTCCACAACCTCCTTTCAGGCAGTTGTAGAGAGCAATAAGGTCTCCCCTCAGCCTCCTCTTCTCCAGGCTAAACAACCCCAGGTCCCTCAGCCGCTCCTCGTCAGACGTTCTCCAGCCCCCTCACCAGCTTCGTTGCTCTTCTCTGGACACACTCCAGAGCCTCAACATCCTTCTCGTGGTGAGGGGTCCAGAACTGAACACAGTACTCAAGGTGCAGTGTCACCAGTGCAGAGTACAGAGGGACAATCACCTCCCTGGACCTACTGGTCCTGCAGCAGTACTCACCTCCAATCCATCTGGTCACCAGTGGTCTGCACGTTTGGGTCCGATTTGAACTGCCTTATGCTGCTGAACCAACTCACATCGAACACAGAACCGGCACAGCCTCAAGCCTTTAGGCATTTAAGAGGCAGACAAATGAATCATAGAATCATAGAATAGTTCGGGTTGGAAGGGACTTTAAAGATCATCCAGTTCCACCCCTCTGCCATGGGCAGGGACACCTCCCACTGGATCAGTGGCTCCAAGGCCCATCCAACCTGACCTTGAACCCCTCCAGGGATGGGGCAGCCACAGCTTCCCTGGACAACATGTTCCAGTGTCTCACCACTCTCATGGTGAAGAAATTCTTCCTAATATCCAGTCTAAATCTGCCCCTCTCCAGTTTATACCTATTCCCCTTCGTCCAATCACCACAAGCCTTTATGAACAGCCCCTCTCCAGCTTTCCTGTAGCCCCTTCAGGTACTGGAAGGTCACTAGAAGGTCTCCTTGGAGCCTTCTCTTCTCCAGGCTGAATAACCCCAACTCTCTCAGCCTGTCCTCGGATGGGAGGTGCTCCAGCCCTTGCATCATCTTTGTAGCCTCCTCTGGACCCATTCAAACAGCTCCATCTCCTTTTTATGTTGAGGATTCCAGAACTGGACACAACAGTCCAGATGAGGTCTCACAAGAGCAGAATAAAAGGGGAGAATCCCCTCCCTCCCTGCTGGCCTCGCTGCTTTGGATGCAGCCCAGGACACGGTTGGCCTTCTGGGCTGCGAGCGCACGTTGCCGGCTCATGTCAAGATTCTCACCAACCAGAACCCCAAGTCCTTCTCTGCAGGGCTGCTCTCAATCACTTCATCATCTTTCAATCACACATTACATGAAAAACACTGCAGACTCCAAGGTTCTTAAGATCATGTCAATTCTGACTTCTTTGACTACAATCTTTACATCAGAGCCCATTACTTTTTCCACCGGCACACAAAATCACTTCACTATTAATGCTGCGTATTCTTTACTGTCACAGAAGGCAAACTCACCTCCAATCCACCTGAGTACCACAAACATAACAGATTTCTCATCTTTGTTTTTTGGGATCCCTCGACCCAGATCTTAGGAAGAAATGTTTTGCTGTGAGGCCCTGGCCCAGGTTGTCCAAAGCAGTGGTGGCTGCCCCATCCCTGGAGGGGTTCCAGGCCAGGTTGGATGGGGCTTGGAGCCCCTGATCCAGTGGGAGGTGTCCCTGCCCATGGCAGGAGGTTGGATATAGATGGGCTTTGAGGTCCCTTCCAACCCAAACCATTCTATGATTCTTCCACACTACTCTACAGATGTTGATATACCTTTAACTACACAACACTGTCAAAACCAAGAAATACTGCTTCTCAATTCGTCATTAAAGAGCTTCTTGTTTCTCAGATTTATCTGTGGTATTAAAACTCTCTTTCTTTTAATTAGCCCTACTGAATGATTCATGAAATTTCATGACAATAATAGCCATTCCGGATTTTTTTTTTTCTGTTTAACAGTTCTTCAGATAATTTGTGTTAGCTGTGCCTGGCTTCTAAAGACCTGTATCAATCGAAAACATTAACCTCCACAGAAAATGCACTTCGCTTGAAGACTGCTTGCCACTAGTGATTAAGTCAAGCTGAGCATTCGTCACGACTATTAATTTGAGGGTCAGCTCACACGCCTCTCAAACCCTGCCTGAAAAGACATTTTGTATGTGTTTCATTCAGAGAACGACGTAGCTGATTTACCACAAGATTGTAACCCAGGGGATCAAAACGATCCCCTTCTGATTTTGTAATGTATGAATACACAGAACAACAGCTACCAAAGACATGCTTAAAATTAAATCACATCCATAGGACTCACAAGTCCCAAATGTTATTTTCTGCTTCAGTTCGAGCAGTCAGGAGTCCTCTGTTCAGCTCCTCAACCTGCCAGACCCTGGAATAAACAGGATGATCCCTACTCTACCTGAATTTATTGTATTATAAGCTTTTCAAGGAAGCAGTTGCATGGGGCCTTAGTATGTATTGCACCACAGCTGAGGGACACAGGCAAATACCAACAAGTAGGAATGAGAATGAGTCTCCTCTCACCTGCAGCTCAAGTCTGACATCAATACTTGAGTCCTCGACAAAAATTCCATCTCAAACATTTTCAAAGAGATTGAGCTAGTATTTTCTGCAGGGCTTGTCCATCCACAGATGTTTTTCTGTCATTCTTTCCACTGATGTGCAGGTTGCTGTGAGGCATCCAAGAGTCAGCCTGCGAGATCAGCGCACCAGTTAGAATACTTTGTCCCATTACTGCTGTATTTGTGTGGGGGAAAAAAAAAGGCAGAGCAAACTTGACTTCTTATTTGTGAGCTAAAAATACATGCAGTGAATGCAATATGAAACATCTGTGGGGAAGAGGGACAACCATACATTGCTTCTTTGTGACTGTGATAGTAAATTTAGTGATACCACTCTGTTTACGAGGTCTTTTTTCTGATGTTCCCTGCTAGTCCATCTGATGCGAGCACTGTACACACTTCACTTGCTATTCATGCTGCAAAGCTGCCATCCAAAACATGTTTCTCCCAGGAGATCCAAATGCTCCTGGTGCCTCACTGTTCCATTTTTACAGCATATTACCCTAGCTACCAGTCAACATTTTTCCCCAGCAAGGGATGAGCAGGAGCCAAGTGCCCTATCTGTATTCACCGTGCAGTGTCTCCCGTCTACGACGACCTCGCATACAACCAACCGCAACTTTTGAAGAGGAAGCACTTTTTCACAGGGAAGAAACACTTTCAGACTAGACATTTGTATCAGAAACAGTGTGACCAGCAGGGCCAGGGAGGGGATTCTCCCTCTGTACTCGGCACTGGGGAGACCGCACCTTGAGTCCTGTGTTCAGTTCTGGGCCCCTCACCACAAGAAGGATGTTGAGGCTCTGGAGGGTGTCCAGAGAAGAGCAACGAAGCTGGTGAGGGGCTGGAGAACGTCTGACGAGGAGCGGCTGAGAGAGCTGGGGTTGTTTAGCCTGGAGAAGAGGAGGCTGAGGGGAGACCTTATTGCTCTCTACAACTGCCTGAAAGGAGGTTGTGGAGAGGAGGGAGCTGGGCTCTTCTCCCAAGGGACAGAGGACAGGACAAGAGGGAATGGCCTGAAGCTCCACCAGGGGAGGGTCAGGCTGGATATCAGAAAAAAATTCTTCATGGAAAGAGCCATCGGGCACTGGCAGAGGCTGCCCAGGGAGGGGGTGGAGTCACCATCCCTGGAGGTGCTTAAGGAACGGGTGGATTAAGTGCTGAGGCACATGGTTTAAGGGTGTTAGGAATGGTTGGACTCGATGATCCAGTGGGTCCCTTCCAACCTGGTGATTCTGTGATTCTATAAGGAAGAATTTCTTCACCATGAGAGTGGTGAGACACTGGCACAGGTTGCCCAGGGAAGCTGTGGCTGCCCCATCCTTGGAGGTGTACAAGGCCAGGTTGGATGGGCCTTGGGCAGCCTGAGCCAGTGGGAGGTGTCCCTGCCCAAAGCAGGGGGGTTGGAACTGGATGACCTTTAAGGTTCCTTCCCAGCCAAAGTCTTCTATGATTCTATGGAACAACAATTCATTGCAATGAGAACATCTTGCTGAAATTCACTCAACTTCAGGGTAAAATTCCTAATTCAGAATCAAAGACAAAGCAGCTCCAATTCAATGGAACAGAGTCGGGGGCAGCATAAAGAAAATCCAGATTGAAATCCATTAGCAAAACAAGGCAGAGCAGTAACTTTCTAGCTTTGTGAGACCTGGAATATATGGAGTCAATCTACAGGGAAATTGTCCTTCCTCACCCCAGAGAGGCACATCAAATGCATCAGCCTCTTCAGATGTTTTCTTAAAAACAAATCTGCAGCTTTGTATCCTTCCTTCTCTACTTAGCCTTATGCACCCCAGAAAACAGTCACAAATTTGTACCTGTCCGGATCAGATTAGAGCTCTAAAAGACCATCTTGTTAAACGACATGAAACACAACATTCAGTCTTCAGCATATTTCAGTAAAGAGATGCAATAATTAAAGGAACGCAGAAAAGAACCGTGAATCTGCTTGGAGCCTTGACAACAATCACAATTACTGGTAGCTATTAATTTAGGATGAAAATAACTGAAGTGAGAGCTAATAAACACCTTTAAGTATGAAAAAATTCTGCCAGAAGAAAGAATCTATGCTCTGTATCCATGGTGGAATAGTGTAAGTAGTAATGGGATTATACAGAAATAAGGGAAATGCAAATTAGACGTTGGGAAAACTTTAATTGTTATGACAGTGGCAACCAAATAGTACCTGAATTAAATGCTAGGAAGATGACAAGTTTCCACCATTGGAGGTTTTCAGGAACACATACAACAGAACTGTTAGGAATAGCGCATCCCTCGGGGCAAGGAGGTGAGATGAATGATTTCACACATCCCACTAGTTCTATTTTCCGTGATTTTGCAATCACACAATCCACATGATTTCGCTCTTTGCAATTACACAAGCCGCGTAACTTCCCTCAAGATGAACATCAATGGTCAGTCCATATTGTGAATGGAGTTGGTAAGTAACCTATCATCTTTTCTTTGAAGCAACTGAGGCATGTGTCCAAGACAAGCAGGGCAAGTTGCACAAGCATGACCTATTCTACAGGTCAAATGAAGATTTTGTTGAGAGAAAACTTAAGTTCCTTCTACAGCCTGGCACTCTTTCTTAAGCTCCATTAATAATTTGAACTATGAAAACCAACCCTGAATTCTCCCTCATCATAGTATCTACTCCATTGACTATGTAATGATGCTACTACACGGTGATGCTAGTGACATACTTAAAAAATGACAAACAAAGGGCAACAGAAAATAGTTTGAGATGCCCTGTGACACTCTTCCCTTTCCTAAATGTGACACCATAATGGTTCATTAAAGCGCTGACATTTGCACTTGCTGTAACACAGGCAATTCCCATTACTTTGGGAAGTGCTAAAGACCTGCGCGTAGTATTTAAACGTCTTAGACAATAAAACCTACAGATACTTCAGAATTTATTCCAGCTTTCTGGGCACCACGGACAATATTTCACACGTCTTTCATTTGACTGTGAGGAACTTCTCCCAAGTAACCAGCGATAGGACAAGAGGAAATGGCCTGAAGTTGCAACAATGGACATTTAGATTGAGTTTTAGGAAAAATTTCTTTACTGAAAGAGTGGTGAAGCATCAGACCAGGCTTCCCAGGGAAGTGGTGGAGTCTCCATCCCTGGAGGGATTAAAAAAACGTGTAGATGTGACACTTTGGGACATGCTTTAGTAGGCATTGTGGTGTTGGGCTGATGGTTGCACTGGATGATCTTAGAGGTCCTTTCCAAACTTAACAACACTCTGACAACTTGCTTTCACAGAATCACAAGGTTGGAAAGGACCCACTGGATGTTCGAGTCCAACCATTCCTAACACTCCCTAAACCATGTCCCTTAGCACTTCATCCACCCGTTCCTTAAACACCTCCAGGGAAGGCGACTCAACCACCTCCCGGGGCAGCTGTTCCAGTGCCCGATGACTCTTACTGTGAAGAATTTTTTTCTGATATCCAACCTGACCCTCCCCTGGCGGAGCTTCAGGCCATTCCCCCTTGTCCTGTCCCCTGTCCCTTGGGAGAAGAGCCCAGCTCCCTCCTCTCCACAACCTCCTTTCAGGCAGTTGTAGAGAGCAATAAGGTCTCCCCTCAGCCTCCTCTTCTCCAGGCTAAACAACCCCAGCTCTCTCAGCCGCTCCTCCTAAGATTTGTTCTCCAGCCCCTCACCAGCTTTGTTCATCCCAGCAACTTTCATCCCAGTTTAGAATACAGCAGTAACATTATGTACATTCCTAATAAAGCTTGCCAAAAATTCGAGTTAAGCAATTCCACCAAAACAGATTGTTAACATGGCAATGTGTTCACATGATTGTAAATCGTAAACTCTATCATAAAAGAACACAACAGCACATCACATATTAATAGACAAATGTGACAGCAATATACACAGAAATACTAAATAACTTTCTTTTTGATGTTTTGTGTGGCATGAGGTGGTTTTTATACACAAGATGACCTCCTCTCTGCCTGAGCAAGAGTCAGAAGAAGATGACTTTTATTGGTTTAACTCTTCACCATGACCAGGGAGACTGAACATCAGCAATGACTGAAATTCATAACACCAGCTGAATCGCGTGCTGAAAAGATACAATATTTTCGGCATATACAGCTGTGTCTCTTTTCGTACAGGAAAACAAACACCCTGGAAGCACAGAAAACAAAGAAGAGGAACTAAAATATTGCTGCATTATGTAGGAGGTGGCATGGCCGGTATCTGCAGGAGCAGAAAATAGCATAAAATAACTAAACCTGTAATGTTCTTCCTCCAACCAAATTCCACCTTGACACAGTAAAATATGGCCCAGTATTCTCTGACAGTATTAAACGAACATCTGGGGGAGGAGTGTATGTGTCCGGATTTATAAGTCCGGAAAATATCGGGGTCTCCTGAGACAGTCATCCACAGAGCTAAGCCTCACAATCTATTTAGGACTTTCTTTTGAACCTTAGTGAGTTTTTAAGCCTTATCTGATGAGCATAATGACATTAAACTGTTTTTCATTACCCATAAAAAATGAACAAAAAGGATAAAGCTGCTAGCGTCTCAGGCTATTTGAAAGGAATCAATAGGCTGAATCCCTTAGTATTTCCTGCTCATAAAAGAAACATTTTCTTTAACCTAAAAGGAATCCTTTGGACATGAGAAACTGTTTTCACATAAAATAGCTATGAAAAAAAGAAATCCTACAAAGATAGAAGAAACAAATGCAAAACACACTCCTATACATAGTTCGATGTAGATATATGCGTTCACACATGTATGGAACACATGAAAAACTGCATTTACCAGCCTGGAGGAAGTTTCGAGTCAAGCTCTTGCCTAGGTCACATCTCAAGGAAATCTGATAGAGAGAAACCAGAGCAGAGCAGGACACAGCAAGCTTGAGGCATCACACAAAACACTTCTCTGGATACAAACACCTCACCAAAATATCCTTAACATTTAGAAGCTCCCTATTTGTTTTGCTGTGTTGTGCCAGGCAGGCACAATCCTACAAGGAAACACCTTCGTTAGCAACTAAGATCCAGAAGCAGAACTAATCACGCATTTTCCGGTGCCATTTTTGGCAAAACAAATATTGATTTGTTGAAGCTGTAATGTTTCACAGGAACGCATCCTTTTCCAGAAACAGTCGTCATGGAAATTTATTCATGCCTGACAATTCCTGGTCAAAATGTGAGAGAGGATGTTTGTAACACCAATAATCTACTTTCAGACACCGGCTACACGAAGAAAACGGGCTCAAAATTGTGCTCAACAAGTCTTTTTTATTATTTCCCTAATTCGAGGCTTTGCATTCCAGCTTAGTTTGATCCACAGAAGGGATCAGATATTCCAGGAACTTATTGGGCAAAGTAGCTTAGAAAGAGACCACAGAATCATAGATTGGTTTGGGTTGGAAGGAACAATTAAAGTAATCCAGTCCACTCCTCCCCTGCAGTGAGCAAAGATATATTCAACAACATCTGATTGCTCAGAGCCTGATCCAGCCTGACCTGAAACCTTTCCAGGGATGGGGCAGCCACAACCTCTCTGGGCAACTCGGGCCAGGGTCTCACAACCCTCAGCATAAACAATTTCTCATCTAAACCTCTCCTCTTTGAGTTTAAAACCTCTCCTCTTTTAGTTTTAGCCCTTGCCCTATTGCTACAGGCCCTGCTAAAAAGTTTTCTGCCGTCTTTCTTACAAGCCGTTAGCATCGTTGCTTTCTTGTTATGGCTGTGGAAGTAACTCTGGAACATCTGTACTTGTTTTAAAGGGTTTTAATCTTTATTGCTTTCATCTTTGGTTTATTCTAGTATATTGTCTCATAGGAAAGTAAAAAAGCACCAAGTCCTTCTGAGGTTGGCGTATTAAATTTTCATAGGCAGCTATTGGAGACAGATTTATAAACTAATTAAGTATAACAATCTCATAAGTACTGCTTATGTCTAAAGAGTCTCCTATCAACCAGCTGAGTTATTCCAATGGATAAAACCCACAAACTTAATCAATAGGAACGTCTGAAGAACTAGGCCAAAATTATTTTCTCCCTAACGTAAATCAACCTGTGTATAAACAACTTGTGCAAACATCTCCCCGCGTTATAAATTACTTGATTTTTTTTTTAAAAAGAAAACTCAGAATCGCTGATAAATTATTCTTCGTTTCCCTCCTCTATTCCTATATGCACCTACAAGATTTTCTGTGGTTTCTCATCCAACTAAGTTGCTCGAGACATCAAGAATATCTGTCTTTTCCCCTTCTACACCAAGTTTAATCTGCTGTTTCAATTCGGTCTTTGCATCAAAGGGCTATCTTTTTTTGGCAATACTTACATCCCACGCTACAAAATGTTTATCCAAGCACTCCAAATAACAGGTGAGTAATGAGCAGTATTTTGAAACCAGCTTGACTGGAACAAACCCACAAACAACAAATACAACTGTAGAAATGTAATATTCTGATGGATTGGTGACAACTTTTGTACAAAGAGCCACTAAAGCTATTTTTATTCCTGTCTATAGTTCTTTTTTTCATTGCAGGAAAACATTAGATTCAGGTTGTTACGTGTTTAGTCCCATGTCCAGCATATATTGTCCAGAGGAGGGCAATAAAGCTGGTGCAGAGGTTGGAGAACAAGTCTTATGAGCAGCAGCTGAAGGACCTGCAACTGCTTGGCCTGGAGAAGAGAAGGCTGAGCAGAGACCTTATTGCCCTCTACACTACCTGAAAGAAGGTTGTAGCAAGGTGGGTGCTGGTCTCTTCTCCCAAGTAACAAGTGACAGGATGAGAGGAAAGGGCCTCAAGTTGTGCCAGGAAGGTTTGGATTGGATATTAGGAAAATTTTCTTTACTTGAAAGAGCATTGAAGCACAGGACCAGGCTGCCCAGGGCAGTGGAGTCTCCATCCCTGCAGGGATTCAAAGAACGTTGACTGGTTTAGCAGGCACAGTGGTGCTGGGCTGACAGTTGGACTGGATGAGCTTAGAGGTCTTTCCCAACCTTAACAATTCTATGATTCTATTCTCCACACTCTCAGTCACTTCAATCTGTTTGTTTCTCACAAAAATTCCATAGCTGCCTATATTTAAGAACCTATTCTCCGATTTTATTATAAACAGGCATTGAAGCAAGTTTTAAACCACCATTAACTGATGAGCAAATAGCTCAAACATTAAGGTTTTTCGGTTCTTCTTCCATCATAACAGACTATCAAAGAACAGTCTTTTAGGATTAAAAACTTCATTCGATTACAATCAATTCTCAAAAGGAAGAAAATGCCTTTCCCTATAGAATTCAACTCTTGAATATTATTGCTACAGGTGTTCATATATCCAAGAGAATTCTACCTCCCTGACTGTAAGGGTTTTTTTCTCCTCCATGAAGCCCTCACAGCACTAAATATCGCCAGCTGCTGAGAGCACTGCAGCCTGACTATGGAATTCCCAACGACTGCGATAAGGTGAGTACATTCAGAATTTGTTCCAAAATTTCATTTTACTCAATGACTCCAGCCACATCATTAGTATTGATCAACCGCAAGCACAACGATGTTGTATCTTGTCCTTCAACATTACTGCAGCCTAATCAGAGAGCTGCCGGGTAAATATTTCTTTGGAATACCTGGATCTGAAAGGCGGAGATGGGCAAGAAACGAAATGGAAACCCACTACTCAACCACACGCAGCTCAAGGTCCTCTGCATGCAAGGTCTCCAGAAGAGAGCAAAGCACCTTAGCACATTCCCAAGGGGTTTTTTTGCCTGACGAATGACCAAGCTGTCTAATTCTGTCTGGTTCGGCCGCCAAATTTAGGCAGAACTTCACTCCAAACACTTTGGATGTACAACACTGGCAATGTCCTTAAACTTCATGGGATTTGATCAAAGTTTCTTTTCCTGCATACGACTCTTCTAAATGTACATACCCACGCATGAGTGCAAGAAACCCTGTGATGAATACAGGCTGCACTTGCAATTTCTCTTCAATCTGAACAGTTGGAAAGATTTTTCCACTGTAAAAATCTTCTAAAAATCAAACGGGGCTGTAACAATCCATTTACAGGATGTCTATCACAGAGTTTCACTATTAATAAACTCAAATTATGACCCCAGCATGCACTTGTGTATATCAACCTGGGAGAAGGAACCTGGTTACATGGATGAACCTTCGGTACACATGAATCAGTAAAATATGGATAAGTAGAATAAATCCACTTGGACCAACTCCTGCTGACAAAGGTAAAGGTAAAGCTAAACAACTACTTGACTCGGAGGTGCTTTTCTGGGTCTGCTTCATTTAACACACATCAAAAAAGAGAGAAAGTCTCAGAGCCTGCCCAGTGATTGATGGGCTTCTATTACTGTTACAGAGCCAGTAATACATAACCCCATTGTTAGGATAATAACTTATATGTTTTCTTACTTTACAAGACTGTTCAGTGTGGAGTTTGATATATGAAGTGTTTTCTGCACATCTACACAAAATACAAGTAATTCATTTTCATTAAGGGAAGAAACACATAAATAATTCCAGAACAGGTTCCCACATCTTTATTCCTTTTAATAAATAACTTGCTCCATAACTCCTCCCACTGTGGCGAGAGAGATGCTTGACGGTGTGAAAGGGGTTCTCTTCCACTCTTTTTTTCCCCTTCTCCTTTCTTTTATCCTTAATTATTTTGCATGGGATGTTGGAGGGGGCAGGTCTTTCTTGGGAGGCTCTGAACAACCACCTCACTCAGCCTACTGAATTTATTTACAAAGCTACCTTGAAACTGGTTATTTTTTGCCTTTGACTGTGTCATAACCTCTTTACACGTGCATATAGGGTCACCTCGAGCATTCTAGACTTTTCACCCAATTCAGATACTTAAACTGTTTACTGAACACCAAAGACGACAGTGGCTCCTACATTTAGCAAGGACTAGGAAATTACGCAGAAAAAGCCTTTTCTGGCACACATTAACTTTTACCAAGCCTACAACAACTACTAAACAAGATGTGTATTTTATATATCACATGTGCAATATTTTCTGTATACTACACGTGCATCTAAGTATATACTTAGATATATTAATTATGTACATGGTAATCATTTATATCATTCTCTATATGGACACGGAATTGCCGTGGAGGTTCTCAAGAGACTCTGAGATTTCTGAAAGACAAAAACTCTATGTCCTTGGGAACTGTAGGACATTGAATTCGAAGGGTTTGGGGTATACCGCTGGACACAGGAAGGGAGGAGCTTCGCTTAACACAGGTATTAATTAGCTCAGAACCTAAATAAGAGTGGCTATATTGGATAAAACAAATATACATCTACTTCTGTACATCTCCACTTAGTTCTCACAAACAATCCCCTACAGAAGCATATAACAGATCTAGAAATACAGTTTACATATATTTTACATGTCTGTATTTATAGAATAGATAAGAATACATATATTCATATATTCTGCAGTGATTTGCATTTCAGGGGCTTTCTGAACAGGTGTTTTAACTTCAATTTGAAGAGCATCTAATGGATTTTTCTTCTAAAAAACTATTTGCTTTCCTTTATTTTGTTATCCATAGCATCTTGTAACAACCTATTTGTTTGGAACCCTCCTATGGTAGCAGATCCTTTGGCAATCCATAGGTCACGAGCGACTGTGTAGAGTCACTGCCTGTTATGATTGCATACTCATCTACCAGGTGCCCCACAAAACATTCTCTTTTCAAGGCTGAACTTCAACTGCTTTATTTCCACAACCTTTGTAAATCAAGACAGGCACAGGTTATTTCACTAATTCAATTGCAATCAGATTTAAGACTGGCTTAAGTTCTAATCTACGTTGAACGCCTTCAATGTTCTGTGTAAAGTTCAGATTCGCATCAATATTTATCCACCACAGAGATCTGACTCCACCATTTCTGGGCACTCTGATCCAGTGGGAGATGTCCCTGCCCATGGTAGGGGGAGTGGAACTGGATGATCTTTAAGGTCCCTTCCAACCCAAACTATTCTATGATTCTGTGATTCTATGATTTTTATGATCAGTCGCTTCTCAACAGAGGCTGTGGGATGGCCGAGTTATTTCAGTTTATCTCAGTCACCTCAGCCTGTCTCTCATTTAGAAGATGTAGTGGGTGAGAAGCTGCCACCACCTACTCTATATTTTAGGGGAATAAGTATGCGTGCACGTGGCCTTGCTTACGGAGCCTGCATCACCGCGGCAATAATTGAAAGACAGAACAATTTCCTTCAAGGAAAAGGCCTTTTCAGGCCAATCGTTTACAACACAGACAGAACAAGGACAAAAGTGGCTCAAATTTTACTCTCCCATCAGATAAGAACAGACCAATTGACTCTGCTATATTTAGCGCTTTCCTATATTTATATTGATAGAGAAGAATTTGTCCCAAAGTATCTCAGATACAACCGAGATCAGAGCATCTGCCCTCTTTTCCAAACCCCTCACTTTTGTTATTTAAAGCCAGTATAGCAGAATAACGCGCAATCATAACCTTTAATTGCCAGGCACGTGCTCATCCTAAACCTCCTTTGATAACTATTTCCTATTCCTCTAGGTGACACATTCCTCCTAGCGGAGCTACGTTCAGATTCATTTGTAGGGTATAAAGTTCTGCTCTGTTGACCTCCCTCAAGGTCATCTTCCATTCCTGTACAGGATGGCAGAAATGTGGCCACAGATCAGACATTTTGCAAAATAAAAAAACTATTAATTTTTGGGATCAGGTTCGCTATAAACAGGTATTTGTGCTCTCTGTTCTCATTACTTTCAAGAAACGTGGGGATTTGCCAGCAGATGGGCAACCAAATAACTTCAAAAAGCCATTTTGAGCAAAGTTTAAGTATTTAAAGCAAAGCAATTTATGCATTTCCCAATCATCATTTCACTTCACCCATTGCTAAAGCATGGTAAAGTAAGCCATGTGTGTTTTAAATAATCTTAATAAGAAAGGGTCTTAAAGGCTTTGGGGTTTTTTTTTATTTTATTTTTTATTCTTTGGGGGGAAATGGGGAGGAATTTTCAGTTTAATTTTTTTCCTACACCTCTTTTTTCCTAATTAACATCAAAAATATATTATATTAGAAGACCTGGGAAATTGCTCACAGAGCACTTGCTTCTTACAGAAGGAGAAAAAAACCCCCTCAGTTCAAAAAAAAGTCTTTTAATATTTCTATTTTTCTGACAGCAGAGTGAATTCATTAAAAAAGACTGAGAACAGGGCTGAAAAATCCAGTATTTGTTCATCTTGGCTTTTTTCCTCCTGTTCGCCTACTGTCCATTTCTATTTCTAATTTAATCAACTTCTAACACATCTGCACTATTTATCATAAGCTCATCTGCTTTAAGCTAAAGACTCTAAAAAAGACATCAAATCATAGCATTACATTGATCAAAAATAAAGCTTATTTAAGCCAGAATACTTATGAATTGATTTAAATACTAATGAAGCTGACAGTTCCAGAGTGGCAGAATGAGAACAGCAGAATAGAACATATCGGTGGCCTCGTTGTATTGTGAGTTCTTTTAGTGGCCAGCAATTAGCTACGAAAACACATCTTTACCACTGTTTAACTCTCACTGTCCCTCGAAAATAGAAAATCAGAATTCTGCGTATACACACTTTCAGGATATTCTGAAAATCCTTTGCAAACAAAATCTCATTTCGAATATCAAATCAATGGGAAATATTGAAAAAATAATGGGGAGTACTGTTTTTCCTCTGGTATCGCTATTTCCATTTTGACTTCTAGAACACTCCCTCTTCATTTTACTCCATTTCCGTTGCACCGAGCGATGCTTGCATACGCCAGCCATCAAAAGCCCGTACGGCATCATTCACTTTTGTTTGAAACTCTTTAATGAGCACACCTGAAGGGGATGAATGTTCTCACTCCTCCAAAAGTCCATTTTAGGAAATAATTTATTTATCACAGAAATTAACTCAAACTACAGCTGAATGAACCTCAAAAGACAGAAAGTACAGAGATTTTATAGACCAAAATTTTCAAAGGCTTAAAAAGCGGATGTTTTCCAAATTCCAGCCATTTTTACAGCAGTGACTTCAGAATTTATGGTACAGAGACATTGCTTTGCTGTTCCAAACAGGCTCCGTCTCAGTGACCAACACACTCCAGGTACCAGCGGACCGGCAGTTATCACTACTGATAACCATTTGATCTGGTAAACAAGAACCACAGGGTCTGGAGGCTGTTCCTAACTTCAAAGAGAAAAGTCTACTATTGCTACTGTAAACCGGAAAAAGAGACACGACGATATCAATGCACACTAGATTTATTTCATGTACAACTCTAAGAAAAAGCTGAGTCTGAAGTTCATCAAAACCCCAGCTGCTGTGTGCAGCATGCAGTTTAATTACAAAACCCACAGCATTTGGGCTTCTGTGACCACAGCAGGCAGTGACTGCATTAGATACTTAAAATTAAAAATATATATATATATATATATATATATATATACTTTAAAGTAAGAGCTCCACTCCTTTCATCTTCTCCCTGACCTTCCATTTCAATTTTCCCAAGCATCTACCCTTTCGGTCACCTCTGAACTGTCCTTTTAACATGGCTATTAAATATTTATATTACAGTAGAGCCCACGACTTAAATCAAAAGCAAAGCTCTGTCATGGAAAGCACTGTGGATTCACATAAAAGTATAGCTCTTGCACAGAATAGCTTTAGTTGTAGAAGTAATGGTAATTTTGTAATACAGTATGACTAAAAGCATTGCTATTATAAGCAAAATATGTTTAACCCCAAACTACTTCATAGAATCACAGAACGGTTTGGGTTGGAAGGGACCTCAAAGCCCATCCAGTTCCAACCCCCAGCCTCACCATCCTTCTCAGCAAAACATTTCTTCCTAAAATCTCATCTCAATCTCCCCTGTTGCAGATTAAAACCATTCCCCCCTATCGTATCCCTGCACTCCTTGATGAAGAGCCCCTCCCCAGCTTCCCTGGAGCCCCTTCAGGTACTGGAAGCTGCTCTAAGGTCTTCCTGGAGCCTTCTCTTCTCCAAGCAGAACAACCACAACTCTCTCAGCCTGTCCTTGTACGCGAGGTGCTCCAACCCTTGGATCATCTTTGTGACCTCCTCTGGCGCTGTAACAGATCCACGTCCTTCCTGAGGACTCCAGAACTGAATGCAGGGTTCCGTTTGAGGTCTCATGAAAGCAGAGTAGAGAGGAGGAATCACCTCCCTTATCCTGCCGGTCACTCTCTTTTGAAGGACAAAGCTACAGAGATTCCAGATCTGTACCCCCAGAAGTCTCTACCTACCCCCGGTGCACCTGGAGCAGAGCTGCACGAAACTCTTCTCCATTGCAATTGTATAGCGTCAAACTGAAAATTCACAACTGGGCAGATTGCTTTTCATCGTAACTGACAATGCACCAAAACATCATTTCCAAAGAAATTCTTTTAGATTATCAAAATACGGGATTGATGGATTGTAATGTGTCAATGGGCATACGCAGTACCTGTGAGCAAAATATCCACGTTTAAACATATGCTGTTATTAGCTGTTTAGTAAAGGCACACGTTGTTATCAGGAAAAGGTATAATCTTATCTGAAAAATACACAGCTTCGGCAATGAAAAGTGAAAGCATCAAGAAAATAAAATTAAGCAGAATATTCTGCAAAACACATACAGACACAGCTACGAAAATTCACATTACTGCATTCAGAAAAGCGTTAGTTCAAAGATTTCACATGTGCCCTGTAGTCAAGATGACTTGGGTAATTAATCTCCAAGGCCAGAATAGAATAATCACTGCCTTAAAAATCTGAAACTTATTTAATCTTCTTCCTTGTGCATTTTATTTAATCTAATTTCCTCACTGTCCTGAGGAATTCGTAATCTTTCTCCTTAGTGCTTGTAAAGCTTAACAGGAGCAGAAATGGGCTACAGGGATTGTAATTTCAGTAAGATTTGCTCTTAGGTTAGGCACAGACTTCAGCTTTCAAACAAAAAGCAATGCTAGGCATTAAGATTCAATTGCTCCTTAAGGAGATACTGCTCTGCATTTAAATATTCCCATCTTCTAGCTCCCTTTTTTTCTGGCCTTCCCATTCACACCAACTATCTCATTAGACACATGAAATTCAAATGATCCAAAAAATCAATACAGCAAGTCCTCTGCTGCTTTCCATCTATTTTCATCCGCGCTGCCCCAATCCAACTTTTCTTAGTTGTCTTCCCCAGGTAAGATACCTTCATTTCTCTACCTCAGATTCAGTTGAATAACAAAAAATAACCTAAAGTCCAGATGCCACCTGAATGCATTTATGCACCAACAGCACTTGAGAATAGAAGCCAGTCACTACCTGCTTTAGTCTTTATTCTTCCCTGCGTGTTAATTCCCTACAGTTGATGAAAAACAACTTTGAACACTTAAGGGCAACAGTTTCCATTTCATGCTTTATTAATAGACTTCAAATTCACTAGAATTACACTGCTCGTGTGTACGGCCGTTAGGGATATTGATGAGATAATAGTTACCTTCATACAACCACACGTGTATGAGAACTCCACTACACCACAACTCTGAGTTAGAAGCTCCATGAACACACAGCCCGCGTGTTCCACTCAGACCGGTCGCACTGCCTCACCACTCTCCCATCTTCACTGCCTCCTCCAGACCTGCTTCAATATATCCATGTCCTTCCTGCGTTGAAGACTCTAGAAGTCAATGCAGGGCTCCAGCAGAGATGTCGGAGTAGAGTGGCCGGAGGTGATCATTAGAAGTTGCATTTGCTTTTAATAAGTAGTTTATTTTCTATACGACATTATAGTATTGAGATGTTAACATAAACTATCTGCTTAGCGTAATCAGATAAATCATCTTAAGTAACCAATTATCCCCTGTAAGAAGTGGCTAAACCTAATTGTTTGATTATGGATAAAACTTGAGAGGTGTATATAAGTCCTTCAGAGAATTTCGATTCTTATAGATAAAATGCGTAAGCTTGCCCTTAGTACCCATATTTAGGAAAAGAAAAGCCGAACACAACAGTGCTTATTAAAGGAATAACACTTCACTCAAGGGGTGGGTGACGCCTCTGGGTGTTCAGACCCCTCATTGAAGCACAATCAATCTTAGAAAAACAACAAAACAGTCTTAAACATTAAGAAATATTTTGCTGTGAGGGTGGGGAGGCCCTGGCCCAGGTTGCCCAGAGCAGCGGTGGCTGCCCCATCACTGGAGGAGTTCCAGGCCAGGTTGGATGGGGCTTGGAGCCCCTGATCCAGTGGGAGGTGTCCCTGCCCATGGCTGGAACCAGATGGGCTTTAATATCCCTTCCAACCCAAACCATCCCATGATTCTATGATCAGTGTTTTCAGGTATTTATACAGTATACAATATTATATTATTAAATGTCATGCTGGCAGAAGATATTTCTTTTTAAAAACATCTACTTCAGTATCTGGCGAGCGCTAAAACTAGATTTTGGGTGGCAAATACCCAGCAGCACTTGTTTCTCTGCAGAATGGCCACCTTACACCTGTAGGTTCCAACTCTCCTTCAGTGAAGTGCCAGCTGGAACGCCCGGGGGCTGCTCTAGGAAGAAGGAAGAGCTCACAGACCGAGCATCAGTTCTAGAAGCAACTGCCTCCTAACACCACACGCTGACGACTTCCAGCAAGAGAAAGGAAAAACTCTTGAACCCAAACAGTCCCTGAGTTCCTCTGGGATAAAGGACAGCTCATGTGTATAAGAATCTGTGCTGTCAGGAACTTCCCGATCAATGCAAGGACACCCGCTGGCTGCCAGCAGGAACATCGCGGGGGTACAGGAACAGCTGGATTTGGAGATTTGCTCTTACGCATCCTCCTAGCAATTAGAACCCAACATTTAATTGTCTGGAACAAAGCCCATGTGACTGTTTCTTAAAGCCTGACACCCAAATGTATTTTTTTTTCGTTTCAAGGTTATATTCTTTTTCTTTACTTCCGCAGCACAACACCATAATCATATGTTTTTATGATCGCATTGAATCTTCAGGTTATTTTTATGACAATGATCGGTTGTAACCGTTTTTTCTTCCCTTCTATTTACATCTTATTAATTCGAGGCTATTTTTTTTAGAAGTCAAATAAGAACGTAAGAGAAGAGCGCTATTTTCAAAGCAGCCACTCACAGGGAGCTTTGGAAAATAAACTCTTTTTTCTCCCTACAAAGCATTTTCCGACAGTTCTTTCAATGATAACCATGCTGTGAAGCAGAACCTCTGCTGGAGGAAGCCAACATTTCTAAACTAGCTTCACAGAAGGACAGCAGCAGGCGTAATGAAGCTACTATAATAGATACCAGCCAGTATAGAGCACACCAAGCAATCTCCTTTCCTCTCCAAAGAACATACTACAGTCTTCTAGATAGAATGTATAAACTTCAAAGAAGCGTCTTGGGTTTGGAGCAAGCCCCCAGGCTTTTGAGGGATCTGTATTTCCAGCTTAGAGAAACACTGTGGGTTCTGTGGAACAGAGTGGCAGAGGCACCACACACGGAATCTTCCACACCAAAGGGCACATTTAACCAGAAAGCTCAACTTGTGCTCCAGCACCAGCTGTGCCAGCCCCACAAAGCCCAACAACGGCAGGCGATCCACAAGTACCATAGCTTGCGCTCCAGAATGCCAAACAAGAAACTAGGAACCTGCTTTTCTAGCTAGCCAGAAGTACTCGGTTTTACCCAAAATAGCCTTTTACCTTTCACACACCCAAGTACGAAGTATCAGTCAGCAAAACCAAACCACTTTCTCTAAATCATGTCAATCTCTCCATTCATGGCTTTAAATTGGTGAAGGGAACATTTAGACTAGACGTTAGGAAGAAATTCTTCATGATGAGTGTGATGAGGCCCTGGCCCAGGTTGCCCAGAGCAGTGGTGGCTGCCCCATCCCTGGAGGGGTTCCAGGCCAGGTTGGATGGAGCTTGGAGCCCCTGATCCAGTGGGAGGTGTCCCTGTCCATGGCAGGGGGTGGAACTGGATGGGCTTTCAGGTTCCTTCCAACCCATTCTATGACTCACAGCACTCACCTTCTCAACATGTCCCGTTTTACCTACCTCAGTCAGGGTGATGCTAAAAAAATTACTCGTCTATTAATGGGGGCACTGAAAGTTCACTTCAGAATTTATGGCTCCTGTTTTAAAGCATTAGAGAAGATGTTCGCTCCTTCATCAACAAATGGGTTTGATGGAAAGTCTCCAGGAAGATTTTCCTTATGCTGCTGATAAACTAAAGAGCTCAAAATGCTATGCCACAAGTGAAAATAGTGATAGAGCCTGAAAATAGTCACACAGCCTGAGGAGGTTTGCGTGCAAAAAGCACAGAAATCATACAAATTAGGAGTCTCATGAAATTACAAAACTTTAAAGAATTAAATAATGAGTAAAAATTAACATTTTTTTTTCCATAGGCATTAACGGTACCGCAGAACGCCTTGAAGTCAAAAAAGAGCTGAACAACAAACAAGAATTGTTGCCTTATATATCTAGTGCTTCTACTGAGACAGGACAGGCAAGAAAACTAATGGCTTTATTCAGACAGTCCTTCATCCACAGAGAACATCAAAAAATTCTGCTTTAAATTACAGATACAGATAAGAAACCAGATTCAACTAGAACAGTAAAAGTGATGCTGGTTTGAAGGAATACTTCCAGCAAAGCTGCAGCTTTAAGAAAAATACTGTTCAATTTTCTTTTTTGTTGTCACAGGTTAAGTAAAAGTTTTTATTTGTTGTAAACTTTAGATTTTATATTTTTATATTATATTTGATGATCATGTCTTGGAAAAAAATGCAGAAAAAAGCCAAAATATAGTCTTTAGTTTGACAAGGTGTCTTCCGTCTTTCCTCAAAGTCCAGCAGCTGATACTGTCCATTTGCTCAACCAGTGTTTCATGCCAGGACTACGGTAAGCAATATTGACCCTAGTTTACTCCCTTCAGTGTCTTCTGAGAAGACGATCCAAGGGCTGGAGCACCTCCCATAAGAGGACAGGCTAAGAGAGTTGGGGTTGTTCAGCCTGGAGAAGAGAAGGCTCCAGGGAGACCTTGGAGCAGCTTCCAGTACTGAAAGGCGCTCCAGGAAAGCTGGGGAAGGGCTCTTGGTCAGGGAGGGCAGGGACAGGATGAGGGGAACGGTTTTGAGCTGCAAGAGTGGACATTGTGTTTAGACATTAGGAAGAAAGTCTTCACCATGAGGGTGGGGAGGCCCTGGCCCAGGTTGCCCAGAGCAGTGGTGGCTGCCCCATCCCTGGAGGGGTTCCAGGCCAGGTTGGATGGGGCTTGGAGCAACCTCATCCAATGGGAGGTGTCCCTGCCTATGGTTTTAAGGTCCCTTCAAACCCAAACCATTCTATGATTCCACATTCTGCTGAGGGCAAAAACCTTGGAATCTTAGCACACTTTGGGCAACCTCTATACAGAGAGCTGCTCCTCGATCTGTCTGAAAGGAGAAGGATGTGAACCACAGGGGCATCCAGGCAGCAGGAGCCATTGTAACTTTGGGGCTGGAGGGGTATTGAGGAGAAAGGTTTCCTCTGAACCACTCACATTCATGTGGATATTGTTGCTACTTACAAATAAACTATAAGTGCAGTCATGAAAACAAGAAAATGGTATTTATAAGTATTTGCAAAGGGATGGTCCATATTTAATCGAATGCTCTTTTCTGTTAACAGTTCTCACTGCAACATTGCTTTGAGAGCTGTGAGAAAACAGAGCTAAGACTTTCTAATAGCGTATAAAGCTTACGCCACTGAGATTGACAGAATCATTAGCTTTATGTCACGGAATACAAATGCCTTCTTTCTTCTGTGTGACGGTGGCTGCAACAGAAATCCCTTGAAATCTGGTGAAAAACATACGAGGATATTAAGATCCTACTAAGAAGAAGCTCAAGCAATGAACATTATCTTGGGGTTAATAATAATAATTATAATAATAATATTTTGTTGTTATTATTATTACTACTAAAACGGCAACACTGATTTACTCTATCACCACAAAGTGATTTACAGCACTACATTGTCTGCATCTCTCCACAGCATGGATTGTAATATCGGATATTGGTTTCCCATGGGGGAAATCTCCCTCAAGAGCAAAGCCTGCATCAACGGACACAATGACTGAACGCAAGTTGGAAACGATGGAAGCAAATGACAAGCTTAATAATGACAAGAATGATTATTGGAAAAAAACCCCACAATTATTATCCTTGTGAGCATGGTTTCTGGATTATGGAGAACACTGAAACCCAAACATCATCCAGAATGCAGTCAACAAGCGAGTGCCCTGAAGACATCTGTAACTGGCCTGCTAATAGGACCAAGAAGGGTCAGTCTAACACACTTTGAACACTTGGGTCTTACATCTAAGAGAACAAAACCTCCCATTTAATGATTATTTCCATTAACTATTGCATGATCACCTCCTTTTTGCTTCCAGTCACTCACATATATACACGTTTCACGTGCCTCAGAACTTTACTGGAACACATTCAAATGGTTCAGCGTTGGCCAGACTCAAGGCAGGTTCTTCCAGTGACCAAAGTGGTCCTTATATTTTTGAACAGAAGGAAAAAGATCCACACATCAGACAGAGGTAACGAACACACAATCTCAGGTATTCTTTGTAGAAAGCATGAAGTAGGATAGAGGAAAAAAGGCTCCATTAGTTCTGTTGATCCACGTTCTGATGAAAGCTTAAAATGTAAATGAAAAGAGAGAGAATAGGGATGAAGCATCTTTAAACTTGCAACAAATCATTTTATATTGATAGAGTCCTGGGCTTCAATCCAAGCAGAGCTATTGCCTTAACACAGACTGATTTCAGGAGACTTAAAAATAGCCAAGATACTGTGGTGATTGGCAGGCATTGTATAGATGGCTGCCAAAGTCAAATTGATTTTTTTTTTTCCCTTTTGAAGGACTCCAGATAATTTAAGCAAGGCTACAAATTAAAGTACGCACATACGACTTCTCCGTGATTTAAAAAACACAATCCCCCCAGGAGGGGAGCTATTCCTCCACCCTCACCTTTGAGAAGCACAGGGAAATCATGTGCAGAGCGACCCTGCGGCGCTGGAAAGGGGCCAAATGGGCGATTTGCTGCAATCTTGCACTGTACACGATCATACCCAATTCAGCTGCTGCGCTTAGAGTTCTGACAAGTATCAACTCAAGGGCTTCAAATGGTAATTCCTAGCATTACGCGCTATTAACAGATTGGACCATCTCAGGATTCCATAAGGCAGAAAACTCCTCATCTCCTTAAGGCAGAGGTACAACAAGAGGTCACGGGGGCTACACAAATAGTTACAGGTCTTGAGCAGTATTCACAGGAAACCTCCACGTGTTGCTAAGCTGGAGAAAGTCCAGAGGGCAGCAGAAGGCATGAATTTCTATATGGTGGGTTTTTTTCCCCTTTCTTCATGCTGAAACTTTCAATTTATACCAAAAATCAGGCAGGCCAAGGCAGAAAGGAACTGGGAAAGGTGGTGGTGATGTTTGAAGGATTTCCCAGTCCATTGAGAACACTGCCTGCTTACAGCATCCACGCATTTGCCTAAGGCTCTGGAGATATTCATAGAATCAGAGAACCATAGAAGGACCTTGAAGTTCCCCTAGTTCCAACCTCCCTGCCATGGACAAAGACAACTCCCACTGGAAGAGGTTGCTCAAAGCTCCATCCAACCTCACCTTGAACACCTCCAGGGATGGAGCTTCAGTGACTTCTCTGGGCCAGGGCCTTCCACCCTCTCACGAAAACATTTCTGCCTAAAATTTCATCTTAATCTCCTCTCTTTCATCTTCAAATCGTTCCACCTCATCCTACCCCTGCACTCCCTGGAGACTTCCTCATCTTTCCTGGAGCCCCTTTCAGGACTGGAAGCTGCTCTGAGGTCTCCCCGCAGCCTTCTCTTCTCCAGGCTGAACAACCCCAACTCACTCAGCCTGTCCTCATATGGAAGGTGCTCCAGCCCTCAGATCATGTTTGTGGCCTTCCTTTGCACGAACTCTGACAGCAGCATGAATGAATTCAAACGTGAATTACAGGTCTGGTTAATTTTCCCCTAATGACATATTGTAAATAAAATACACGTCAAGCAGTCTGTCACGTGGCACACAGAATCTCCCAGAGCTTGCTTTCCATAGGGGGAAAGATTGCTGATATTAGTAAAGCTCAAGCCTTCAAGTATTATTAGCTGTTAACATCCCAGAGAGGTTTTAAATGAATAATATTGGACATTGTTCATTGCTTCAGCAGTAAAGGTAACAAAAATGAACACCAACCCATTTACTTTACAGTTATTTATACGGCTGCAGTTTACAGAGTACTACCTAGTGCAGAGCTTTTACACCGAACATTTGTGATCCTCTTGACCTTCATTTTCATACTACAGTGATGTGACGACCCTCACAAGATCCATACGAAGCAGAATAGCCCCTGTAATCACCTTTCTGCACATAAAACGCACAGAAATACAAGTGGGTTTCACAAAGGCTAACGATTGCCCTGTTAAGGTCATTCCCCTTAGTTTCCTTTGCAATCTCAATGCAGTTAAGGACATTCCCCGCTGCCCATTAACGCAGCCTCGGGTCTCACGGTGACAAACACTGACCGTTAAAAACATCACTTCCAGGCTTAAAGCACCTTGCTGGAAATCACAAATGAAAGGACTGTCATGTATCCAACAGGACTTTAGGGTATTGCCATTACGTCACCGCACCATCCTCTTTCCACAGCCCGCTTCTGACCTTCAAAGACAGCTTAGATGCCCCTCACATAAAATCTGTACTTGCTGAATCCAGTAATACGGGGTGAACTCATTCACCCAACTGTTTACGCTTTGCTAATGGCAATGTTAGCATTTGCACACACATACATTCACACATTTTCTAAAGAACAGAATGCCTTACCCGTTAACCACTCCATAAAGCTCACTAGACTGAAGAAAACCATGAATCCAGAATTCTAGACCTAGAATCGTAGAATCACTATGGAAAAGATTTCTTAGACCATTCAGTCCAACCATTCCTATCTGCCACTAAACCACGTCCTTGAGCACCTTGGTCACAAGTTTTTTAAACACCTCCAGGGATGGGGACTCCACCCCCTCCCTGGACAGCCATTCCGGTGCCCGATGATCCTTTCTGTGAATTTTCTTTTCCTGATGTCCAGTCTGACCCTCCCCTGACGGAGCTTGAGGCCATTCCCCCTTGTCCTGTCCCCTGTCACTTGGGAGAAGAGCCCAGCTCCCTCCTCTCCACAACCTCCTTTCAGGCAGTTGTAGAGAGCAATAAGGTCTCCCCTCAGCCTCCTCTTCTCCAGGCTAAACAACCCCAGCTCTCTCAGCCGCTCCTCGTCAGACGTTCTCCAGCCCCTCACCAGCTTCGTTGCTCTTCTCTGGACACACTCCAGAGCCTCAACATCCTTCTTGGAGCGAGGGGCCAGAATTGAACACAGTATTCAAGGTGTGGTCCCACCAGTGCCGAGAACACAAAAGATCCAAAAATATTACGGTTGTGTTTTTTCACTAAAATTCATTATAACTTATGATGTATTTCTCTTGGAATGAACAAATATTCATAACTATGTGCTAAGCGTTGTCAACTTAAATATAGATACCAGCCCTGAAAATATTCCAGTGAAATAATGAACACAAGTAACTATCACACATGGCTTGTTGAAACGATAAGTTCCTACAGATAAGGATGAAGTAAGAAAGATTTGATATGGTGAGTCCCCCCAAATCTTTATTTGAAGTGGTCAGATGTCCTTCGATTTCACTGCGGGGTTTGGTTCAAATCTGATAGCCCTGGATTTCCCTAAATAGAATCATGGAATGGTTTGAATTGGAAGACACCTCAAAGCCCATTGGGTTCCAACCCCTCTGCCATGGGCAGGGACACCTCCCACTGGATCAGGGGCTCCAAGCCCCATCCAACCTGGCCTTAAACCCCTCCAGGGATGGAGCAGCCACCACTGCTCTGGGCAACCTGGGCCCCACTGTGCCAGCCACTCCGGCAAACCTCTCACACTACATATCTCAATCCTTCTTTTCATTACAAATCTTTATACAGGGGTGGGAAGAGTCACTGGTTTCCCATTGCAAATTTGCCTATGCTAAATATATCCTAAGTACAATCACTGAATATGATCTCTATTTAAAAATCACCTTTACTCAGTCCTCCAAGACCATTAAAGCATAAGTATCCATTACATGTTCTGCCCAGCCTATTAGGAAGGTCAAATGTTGCAAGACGGCTACCTTTCAGCTCCAAATATAATTACATTTCCTGAAAATCATCCTGCCTGCATTCTTTTCGAAACACATAATAGGATTTTCATACAGAGTAGCACTGTAGAAATGATAAACCCTTTATATCATACCAGGACTAGAAAATAAGATCTCTGCGCAGTGCAAATACAGGATAAGAATGACAAAGTCATAAAGTTCATTCTGAACATTTCAAGCCAGTATGGCTCATCGGGAGTGAGTTCCATGCAGCTTTAGAAAAATAATTATAATGAGAAAATATTTAACACACCTTCCTTTATCATATATAAGCCACAAAAAAATCAACTTAGGGGACAGTATACTCCATGTCTAAAACAATAACAGTTTTATCATTATCTATATCATCATGGTTACCTAAAATAGAGATGACCATAAAATCATAGGATCTGCTGAGTTGGAAGGAATCCACAAAGATCATCCAGTGCAACTTCTGTCCCTGCACGGAACAACCCCAACATTCACACCGTGGGGCTGAGGGCATTGGACAAATGCTTCTGGAATATTGTCAGGCTTGGAACAGTGACTGCTTCCCTGGGAGATGCTCCAGTGCTCCACCACCCTCTGGGGGAAGAACCTTTTCCTCATGTCCAACCCAATCCTCCCCTGTCATCCTCCTGCCATTCCCTCAGGTCCTGTAATTGGTCACCAGAAAGAAGAGCTCAACACCTGCTCCTCCTCCTCCCCTTGGGAGGAAGCTGCAGACCGCAAAGAGGTCTCCCCTCAGTGTCCTCTTCTCCAGGCTGAACAGACCAAGTGACTTCAGCTGCTCCTCATGCATCTTCCCCTCTAATCCCTTCACCAACTCCCTGCCCTCCTCCAAACACTCTCCAGCAGCTTTAGATCCTTTTAATCCTGTGGCACCCATATCTGCTCAAGATGGGGCCGCACCAGCGCAGAGGAGAGCGGGACAATCCCTTCCCTCGCCCGGCTGGTGATGCTGTGCTGGATCCACCCCAGGACACGGATAAGAAACTATTGAGACACACACACAATATTTAGTTCCCAAATACAAGACCCAAAGTGTCCAGACTCGCAACAAATTAACAAAAAAAAAGACAAACGGAAGGTGGGAGATGTAAAGTAAAAGTGAGAAAAAAGACAATAGCTTACTGAAAATCCTGCAACTAATGACGCAGTCAGAATTTGTTGTTTGAAATTAAATGAGATTAAAATGTTTTATCCATGCCAGAGTGTGTTACACAGCTCTACCTGATGCCAAAGAAAGAACTTAGGGTACTTGTGAGATGACATTTTCTTCCCCTTTCTTCACTGTCATGGAAAATAGCTCTTGGAGTTGGAATTCTGTCCTGCGAAAATGTGCACGTTTCTCAGAGACCACACTAACAACAAAGGTGGTTCACTTCTCTACAGCAGAGACATGAAAATCCTTGGAAGTTTAGACTAGCAATGAAAGCAGCTGGTTCGGGCGCTAGGCAGTCCTGAAGACTTCTCTTGTTTTATTCCCATGGCCAATACTTTCACAAATTTGCTCTGTAAATAAAAAATGTTGACTTACAGCTCTTGTCTGTAGAGACCGAAGAGTCACTGCTATCGCCAGATGAAGTTATCTCCCTCAAGAATAGTCAAAAGCCTGAACTACTTATCATATCCAATGAACAATCTTACATGGAACTGAAATCTGAAGGCTCCATAAAAAACATCCGTTAGAGAAAGAAACTGTCACGTATGTGCACGATATGAGATATTTATTTTAGTTTAATTTATTTTAATTTATGAAATACAAATGCTCTAGGAGTTCCTATATGAGGAAGAAGGGAAAAATATAAAATAAAATAAAATAAAATAAAATAAAATAAAATATAAAATGTAAAATAAAACATCTTGCTCTTCATTTTTTTCCCAAAAGCACATTATATAAACATCACACATGACAACTGTCCCTTCCCTCAAAGGTAAGCCAGCCAGACAACTTCTTGCGACTGCATTGTTACGGAGCCAACAGACTTAATGTTCTTCAAACTACCCCATCCATCTCTGTGCTGACAACTAAAAGCTTAGACTAACTTGTAACATGCGTGGAGATGCCTCACTAGATGAAAGCCAGCTTAATTAATTAACCACGCACCTGAATGAAAGGTCGCTGAAGCCAACAGGACAATTCTACGTTCTAACGGGCTTCCTATCAGTCTCTCTACGTGGTTCTAACTTCTCCGCTGAAAGAGCAGCTTCACCGATTTGAAATGCATTCACACTTCCCAATTCATCGCTTAAAGGTCAGACTTTCCAGCTGCCAGATAAAAGGGGGCTTTGTATATATGTTCCATATGGTGCTCTCAGATGGAATCCCATGCAGAAGTCACGCTCTCAAGGAGGCAGAAGCTGTGTCTCCTAATCAACAAGACTCAGCATACAAGAAACAGCCCTGGGTTTAATCCTAAAAGCGGTTTTGTATAACTTTCTCTCTTCAGCCCATCGTATGTGTTTGCAATATTTTCACTGCTGAAGCCAAGAATCCTTGTGTTGATGAAGAGTCCCAATTTATTTAAGTGGGAATTCTAAAGCCAGTGAGATATCCCTTGATATTGCCGATAGCTTGAGATGCTGTTTGAGTATTTCAAAAGCTCCGAGCAGGAGCTTTATCGCTATCAATTACAATGAGAATGGAATGACTTGGAGAAGCTTATCTATAAAAATTAGCTTTTAAAAACTTTTAATTAAACTAGCGATAACCCCAAAGAATTAAAGCTTGTCCCTCTGCAATAGAAACTTTCCCGCGCGAGAACAACCGGCGAACGCAGGTTGACATCAATTTGTCAATAGTGCATTAGGGAATCAGGAGGGTTAACATGCGTCAAGTGATATGATATTGGTGTAATAATTCAGAGACACAGAAAACCATCTGCATTCATACAGAGCTCTCCAAGAAAACTTCCACCAGCTAAGACTAGGATTTACTGGATTGAGCACTTCACCTGATGCAGGAGCGAAGGACGTTAAAAATGATTTTGAAATTCATTTCTACGGCTTAAGCATCAACATTATGTACTCAACATCATAACTTATTACTTTCAAAACACAGATTAAAAATGACTAATGGACAAAGAACTTCTCAGCAAGCAACAGCACAGTGCTAAGCACAGGAGTTTCTTTTTTTTTTTAATTGGAGGGTGGTGCTGCCTTCATTCAAAAAACAGCTGGATCATTGATCCAGGCACAGGAAAAGTCTCATTAATATGTACATTTTGAGAGCCTATTCACATTAGAATTAGGGAAAATGCAGTGATTGTTCATGCTAGCATGTATTCCTCAGAGTATTGAAAATTACTATTTTAGGATACGATAAAAGAAGAGGGGAATCTAGAACATACGTACTGGTCTTGTCCCCTGTCCTCTGCCACTGGTGGATTAATATTCTGACACAGAACCAAACGCTCTAGAACAACAGGAGTTTAGTTACAAGCTTGGATAAGACTTGACTTTTTGGTTACAATTCGTAGAATGGGTTGGGTTGGAAGGGACCTCAAAGCCCATCCAGAAGGGACACCTTCTACCGGCTCAGGGGCTCCAAACCCCATCCAACCTGGCCTTGAACCCCTCCAGGGATGGGGCAGCCACCACTGCTCTGGGCAACCTGGGCCAGGGTCTCCTCACACTCACAGGAGAACACTTCTTCCTAAGATATCATCTCAATCTCCCCTCTTTTGGCTAAAAACCGTTCCCCTCTTCTCATCCCTGCCCTCCCTGATCAAGTGCCCATCCTCAAATTCCAAACCCATATCTTAAATTGCAATATACTGCAATTTTATCATTGCAATCATCCATAGAAAAAGGCTTCTCTAGGATCATGCTGGAATTATGTGACAGAGCTAAAAATGATGCCCTGGTTGCCCAACCTTGTGCTGCCACCCTGACAAGCGGGATACATTTCTTCTGTCGGACTTGCACGTGTCCTTCTATGCAGGACAGCGTTCCAGTCTGGCTGAGGAAAGCAAACAAAATAATCCACAAATATTACATTGGAGCAGGGGAGGAAGGAATTTAACAGCTTTATGCCATACAAATTACAGTCCCACAAAATGGTGGTGATTTCCCCTGACTGTACTTTACATGATGGAAGGATTAAAGGTATGTATTTTTCTGCTAGTTAGAGTCCACTTTTCATTTGTGGCTTATTTAAGGTCTTGAGGAAGTGGCATTTTTAGTGTGAGGAAGGTCAGACTTATCAATTTAAAAATAATTAGTAGTGTACTATACAAATTGTCTGCTAATGCATAGAACCATTCCCTTTGAAGGGCTCTTAAAAAGCCTTTATATACATTTCTACAAACACACACATAGGGTTTTTTTTCTCCCGTCCTTCAGGAATGCATCATTTTTTTGATAGATTAAGCATATTAAAAGCTTTTTTTTCCCCATATAAGCAGGAAGAGTCCTTCCCAGATAAAATGCCCTTGGCTCTCTAATGACCACCTCAAAATTATTTGATGGACGATATGCCCAAGATTGACAGGAGTCAAAGTTCAAGGTGCACCAGTGGGGAGACCATTATCTTTCTTTTTAACGTATTGCTCTTAAAATACAGGATTTCATATTGAAACCCACCTCAGAACTATTCGAAGCACCCTAATGGCATTTGGCAGCTCTTCAGGATGGTGCTGGGAAAAAACAAGGAGCGACTGAAAAATTTGAAAACAAACAAAAAAAAAAGGCTTCATAAAAAACTTATTTGGTTCACATCTGCACAATTTCTCATCTCTATGGAGGTTCCATGCGATCCAAATATTCCCTGTTCATGAGTGTGAGCCAGGTTCTAACCAGCCGACCCCCCTGCACAAGTGCATTTCCCTTTACTCTTGCTCAGCATCATGATTATCGGAACACAACCGAGCACCAAGCTTTTCATCCAGAGAACTCACTGCCTCGTGGAGAAAGCAAACATCATCACCACCATTTTCTCTACAGGACTGTTTGTTTCGCGAGCTGTCGCACAGCAGGAAAACGGCTGAACCAGGAACTGAGGTGTCCTAAGACCTAATCAGATAGATACAAATGCCACTTGAATATTTAGGTACAAAACAATCAGCATCGTGCATCCCAATATTACAATGAAACCCACAAAAATACCAAAATATACCTTCAAAATCAGGAAAAGAAAAAAAAAATATTACTTTTTAATTTATAACGAAGCCTTTCAGAATGTTTCTGTATTTTTAGTTGTCTGCAGGGCACATTTTTTTCCTCTCTATATAGAAATGCAAGAATCACAGAGAAACAATAAAAGCTTTGCCAAGGTCACACAGCACCTGGAGCTGCAAAATTCTTAAACACAAAAAAATTCCTTTTTCTTGTAGAATACATGAGGACTTGTCCAAGGCCAGGCTGGATGGGGCTTTGAGCAACCTGATCCAGTGGGAGGTGTCCCTGCCCATGGCTGGAACTGGATCATCTTTAAGGTCCCTTCCTACCCAAACCATTCTATTATTCCATGATCTTCTACTATTAGAACGTCATTATTTTTTAATTAAAATAATTAGAACAAAAAATTCTGCTGCTACGGTAAACACTTTGTCTTGAAAAATCAAGGTTTTAGACTGGGTGGCAGGAGGGGAAGCCTTCGCCTACTTGGAAGTAATACCAAGATCTGAAAATACAACATGGAATTGCAGAAAAGTATTCCTCCAATATGCAACGTGTGCATCTGGGACCTGTCTGAACAGAAAATGCCGTGGAACTGTGATAATTATTTGCACACAGGAGGAATAAAGACCAGAAGCTGAGATTTCCAAATGTACTCCCCGATTTGCGAACACATCTTACTTGTTTTTTATTAAAGTCCTGAAAATTTCTTATTCATCTTCAGCGAACACTTCCTCTTCTCCTCCTCCCCCTTTTTTTGTAGGCTAAAAACATTCTTATTCAAGAATTCGCTGTAAGGGGTACTTTGCTGTCCCTTGTATTTAAATAAAAAACAAACAAGAAACAACACCCCTTCAAAAATTCAACATATTAATGTAGCATTTTACATTCCCCATGAATGTCATCTGCTCCCCTGAGGAGTTCTCCTTCATATATTGTTTCATCATAGGAGACGTTTCCAATGTGACCTTTTCACGCAGCTGAATTGCAGTATGAAGGTACCATGTGAAGATAGTTGGAAGTAATGGTCAAATATGATTTTCATTTACAGCCACGTCAAAATGTATTTTCATCCTAATCAGGACAAAATGTTGCAACTTGAAAAAATGCTGGACGAAAAAAATCAAGTAATTCAACTTGCATGCAAAAAAAAATCTGTGGAAACATCAGTTTCTCTATATTTACAGATCCCATTATATTAAAATATGATAGAATAGACCATATTTTATTTGAAATATAAGGGTTTGAATTTTTGGCCAATGTATTCAATATAGAAGCGTTCCTCTGTAAAACTCTTCCATCAAGAAAGAAAAGCAAAATACTGACCAGAATAAGAGCAGCCAACACATTTTCAACTGTTTTCTTACATTAAACAGGTAATTCTCCATTTTAGCTGCTTTTCCCTGACCTGTGCTGCTCTTGTCAAGTCTGAATTCCCATAGATGCTCCACTGATAGTCGCTGACTTTATTCCCCTTCGACACCTCCAGGCACGATGTTCTTCCCCAAGTCATCCCAGCTTCACAGTGTGCTGTGACCTCAATCACACCCCTTATAAGACTCTTTTTCTTCTTTCCACATAAAAGGCTTTTTCTTCCAGGACTATTTTAAAGACCCTTCCTGTTAAATCTGTCCCTTCACTCCCACTTCTTTTAAGGTGAATGGAAGAGCTTCAGTAATAGTTTTCCGGCGCTGGCTACCAAGTCCAGAAGAGATGCACACAATCACCCTGAGTACGAGACCTTCCATGTGCTGCTAAGCTATGAGCACCTGCGGGGATGGCAATGGTCTACAACCGTGGAGTGGTTCGAGTTGGAAGAGATCTCAAAGATCACCCAGTTCCACCCCGTGCCATGGTGTCACACCCCAACCCATGAGCCACACGCTCCGTCCAGGCCTGACTGCGGATCGGGGTGAGTTCAGTTATCCATGCAGCGATCTGGAGGCCAACAGGGACACTCCCAGGGTGAAAATCAAGAGCGATATTTATCCTGGCTCCAGCAAACGCAAACAGACCAAAATGCTGGAGGGCAACTTCCCCAAGTCACAGAAACGAATCCCAAGCTGCTCAGATGGCAGTATGATCCCTGAACACCACCCAGGTCGCTCGGATCCAATCCTACACACACAACGTAAAGGAACGGGAGGGAGACAGAGAGAAAGAGAGAGAGAGAAGGGGAAGGAAAGAAATCACCGTGTCGACGGCAGCAGGTTCTCAGGAACACATCATGGTCGCAACAGCGGCTCCTTCGCGGCCGCGTGGGCCAAGCGATGGTCAAGGGGGCGTGAGAGCATGGGAGTGAGAGCCCGCCTGGTTCCTTGCGAGTTCTTATAAGGCCCATCCGACCCCCATCAGCACGTGTTGGGGGGCTCCCGCCCCGTGTCTCTCTGGGCAGCGCCCCCGGGTCCCACCTCAGCCCTGCGGGGAGAATGGCGCCCCCGGCACTGCCCCTGCGTTGAACCCACCGAGCACACGGGCTGGAGCCACAAAGCGCACCGATGGGCGGGCGTCAGACAAAACGTTTAAGGCAAAGAAAGAAACAGAGTTGGGCTTTGCACATGGGCAGAGACACCTCCCACTGGATCAGGGCTCCGAGCCCCATCCAACCTGCCTCGAGCACCACCAGGGATGGAGCTTCTATACGCATTTTCAGTAGAACTTTCATTTCTCTCCTCCATCTAATCACACAACGGTCATCGACTCTGGCATGTTTAGTCTCTTATCGCCTCTCCAGAGTGGATAGGAGGGAAGGGAGAAGAACGCCTTTAACTGAATCCAAGGTCGGCATTTAATACTCTCTTTAATGCTCGGCTATCAACATTGGAGGCCTATTTAATTCCTTTTAAACTGTCAGTTAACAAGTATAATCCTTGTAAATAAACAAGCCCTTGTGTGAATAGGCTCTTTTGATACTTAAGAATAAGGCTAAACAAGCAGTGAGGAACATCTGAAGCCCGATGTATTAATCAAAGCGTGTCTTCTGTGCTGCATCTGAGCTGGCAGCGAACAGCAGCTCCAACGAGCATCCCAAATGGCTGTTATTCTGGAAAGCTTTATTAAAATACAGAATTTTATTTAAACTTGGGGGGGGGGATCAAGCTTTATTGTGCATATCTGAATTCTCTGTCTACCCCTCTTCACAAAGGAATACACTCACAACTTTCCTCTGAGTCTTGGAGCACTCCACCTGCTTTTCACTCAGATTAAATGTACTCGAACCCATCTACGCAGGTTTAACTATTAATTCATAGCTTATCATTAAAGCGAGGCTTTGCTCTCTAAAGGTGGGGATTTTGGCACCCTGATCTCGTAGGCTTCGGTACATGCTTACCATGCCCTACAAGACTTAATACCTGCTGCACATTATATTTTGGTGATGTGAATTTTCAGCAGCAGCTCTTTATTCTTGACATGCACCACAGCACATTTTCCTTAGAACAGAAAAGAAACTATTTAATTCCACTTGCATACAAACTTTCATAACTCTCCCCACCCAAAACTCACTCCACTCAATCACTGTGATTAAAGTTCACCATTTTCTATTGAAAAAATACTGTTCTAGAGTTCATTTCGATACACTTGACTCATTTCTGACAGTATTTTCTGGGTTTGGTAAATGTTGTCATTAGGTTATAGAATCACAGGATGGTTTAGGTCAGAAGGAACCTTAATGATCATCCAGTTCCAATTCCCTGCCATGGATAGGAATATCTTCTGCTGGATCAGGTTGCTCAAAGCCTCATCCAAGCTGGCCTTGAACACCTCCAGGGATGGGGCATTCATGACTTCTCTGGGCAACCACTGAAATCATATTAATCAACTACCTGTTAGGAGATCAAGACGGTAGCATTAAAGGTGTTTCAATGGCCAAGATAAGTACGATATCAACAGTACCAACATAAAATCACAGACTTTAAAGGTCTAAAGTCTTCTGCAGAAATATATGCACACTTCTTACCGAGACTAAACACGGCCACATGCTACTCTCCAGGGATAAGGCTGCTCTCATGCGCATAACATGTTAGTCAAGTGCTACAGCTGGAGGAAAAAGATAGCTGTTTAGAATCAAAGAAGACAAGGATGAGATCAAAATCTCCATTAAACTTGGATGCTCCACCCTGGAAGTGTTCAAGGCCAGGTTGGATGGGGCTTTGAGCAACCTGATCCCGTGGATGGTTTCCCTGCCCATGAACCTTAGCCTTAAGGGCCTTAGCCCTCAAATCCAGCCATTTGTCTTGTTAATGATCCTGAACCACAAAACATGCTAAGACAGCTTCTCATTCTGCTCACTCTGTCTATGTTTCAGTCATAGACGCTCAGCAGACTCCTGATTTTTTCGGCCTTTCATTAAGCCAAAGTCTGCACGGGCGCAAGAGCTGAAGGATAAGGATTTACAGTGGTTTATTCAGTGCTATCAGAGAAAGAAAATCCCCATCTCACTGTCAGCTGCATTACACTACTGATCTCACAATTGCATAAGATTACCACTGACGTTAAATCTCTGTTAATTCAACACAGAGATAGGAAAGAAGATTTAACCCAGAACCCTTTTCCAATGTCATTCAAAAGCCCTAATTAGAAAAGTGTTCTGGTTCTCCCCTTACATTCCATTATTATAGGTATTATTTAAGATGTATTATTCATATTCATTAGGCAGAATGAGAATAATGAGGGGACATTCACTGTATAGTCAAGGAACGCTGTTTAGACATACCTGGTCACCATGTTCTTTTCTTACAAAACCATTGAACGTAGGTTCTTGCTCAGCATTATTAATGGAAACAGCATAAAAGCATGTTCTGAAAGGAACACTATCTGCTACATATAGAATTTCAACCTACCGAAGAGCAAAATCTTTTTCTCCTTTGCTTTATACTCTTTCCTCCTAAACTTTCAGGAAATAAGAGCTTCCGCTGATGGAAAACTTTTCCTCGCTGTTACCCCAGTTGGCTGTGGAACTCACAGTGACTGGTTGGACTTGATGACGTTAGAGGTCTTTTCTAACCTTAATGATTCTATGATTTTATGACACCATCGGACCAAGACGAGGAGCCTCACAGGAACACATAAACACATGCAGTATGAGCTGTGCTGAGAGAGTAGCTCTGTCTTAACTCCACCACTAGAACTGCCATGGCATGTTTCACCTACAGGTCGGAAAGCCTTTGAAGAGAAGATAGTCTGTGGCATTCAACTAATTTTATAGAAGAAACAACGGAGGCTCAGAAGGATGAAATAAATTGCCCATAAGACGTCAAGAACAGTACCAGAACACATGACAGCCTGTGTTCCATGTCCTGTTCCTCAGACACCACGCAGAAGGGAGCAGCAAACACAACCATCGCTTTTAGACAAAAGGATATAGAATCATAGAATGCTTTGTGTTGGAAGGGAGTTTCATAGGTCATCCAGTCCAACACCTCTGCAGAAGCACGGACATCGTCAACCAGACCAGGTTGCTCAGAGCTCCATCCAACCTGACCTGGAATGTTTCTAGGGATGGGGCCACCACTGCCTCCTTGGACAACCTGTGAACTTGAATATTTTGGAGCTCAGAGTAACGCTGAATTAATGGTGATAAAAACAGACTTCTCCACTAGGGAGATTCTTCTACAATGATTGTGTCTAGAGAGGCCTGTTGTAGGCCTTTACATTTCCCTTTAACGTGCTTGGCACACGTTAAGACAGACTATCTGGCTCGACAGATCTCCACTCTGATCTAATATGGCAATTTCTGTGTTCTTAGGGGGGGAAATAAAAAGGAGTGTGCAATAACACACTCCAGGGAAAAATCTAGAAAAACCTAAAAATCAAAATAAAACCATAAAAATTGCAGTAAATTCATTTTTCCCCTCCTGTGTTGCAATATGATTTTATGTGCAACATTAAAATTACAACATGAGTTATCCTCAGAAGCCTTTCTTGCAAGTGACTCTGACTCGAGGAAGGCAACTGAAATACACCAACCCTGGTGGCTGAACTCAGTTTATATCCATTTCAATTACATTCATAATACACTCATTTGAACTACCGTAGGTATTATTTAGATGTATGCTATACATTCTGTCTAAAATAAATTGAAATAAAAATATAATGCATAGCTGAAAAATATACTCTGTACAAAGTACTGTATCTCTCTGACAAGTACTTAAAAAAAAGGCTTAAAAGTAATAAAAATTACTGCTAGAAAAATCGAAGTGTTCCATTCCTAGATTTTATGGGGGCAATAAAAAATGAAAATCAGCTCTAGTTAAGCTAGACTGATGAAGTGATGTACTGCCAGAAAGGCATTCAAGGTTGTGTTGAAACAGATTTAAAATGGATATATATCAAATACAATAATTTGGGTGCATATTAAATAGAGTCTAGATAGAACGTCAGCGCAGACTTTCACGAGATGATTGTAAATTAACTAAAAAAATGAAGTCTCAGCCGGACAAAATTTGCCAAGCCAAAGAGCTTGGGTGAAGCTGCTAGAAGTTTAACCCACTAATACGGTGCGTTTGAGCAACACACACAGTGTAAACGTTGGAGTTGTCCTATGCAGGGCCAGGACTTGGACTCGATGATCCTTGTGGGTGTCTTCCAACTCAGGACATTTTAGGATTCTATGATTTTATATATTTGCAGGAGTTTCAGGAATTATCTACGACTTCTGCCATTTAAACTCTTTAATTTCTTTAACTGCAACCAAAAAAAATGTTTCTAAATGATGTTGAGGAGCACACAGAAGAGGTTTCTCTTTTGTCCAACTAACTGGTGAAAGACAGTTGTGTGTTCCAAAGGATTTCTAAGGCTGCTTTCTACAGGCACAGCTCAGAAACAGATCCTTTCCAGGCAGCGGTGAGCTCAGACACCTCTCGGTGTCAAATAGAAATGGATGAGTTTATTCTCTTTATTCACACCTATGGCCCAGTGGCAGGTAGAGCAGTTGGCCAGTTAAAAAGGTCAGCACTTGGAGTGAGAATTGAGTGTTAGATTTCATTTATATCACAGAAGCTGAGAGCTAATAAGTACTTTGTGTTCACACAAAACCAGTGAAAAACAGCGCAGGATCATTAACATTCTGGCCACATTCTGGATGGGTTCAGGTTATGACACCTCATTTATTCTCTTAAGCAAGATGCTTTAAAAAAGTTCACTGGGAAGAATGAACTGATCTTTTCAACACTACCCAACATTCATCTTCCTCCTACTGGAACTGGATAAACTAAAGAACAGGCTTCAAAAAAATTCCCAATGCGGCTGTCCAAAATAATCATGAAAAAAGGTTGAATTTCAGAGGGTTCTGACACACACATTTGCTTTGCGGTTACTCGTTCTGAAATTCACCCTCAGCATAGGACCAGCACAACAGCTACACACTTCCCTGGTAATAAAGGAACTAGATTCGATAAAACGGAGTATTTGGAAGACACAATAGGCTTTGTACTCTTCCAGCACAAAAAGGAGGATAACCATGCCAGCATATTTTCATGAGGATTTAGGCAGTTACTATGGTCAGGATAATGAAGAGCTCTCATCACTTGCAGTAACAGAGGCTCCTGGAGCAAACACAGCAGTACTAACAACTCCCAACTTCTCCGTAGAGGAGTCTTGCCTGCAGGTGTACTACGTGGCACTTGGTGACATATTTTAGTAGGCACGGTGGTACTGAATTGACGGTTGGACTTTATGATCTTAGAGGTCTCTTCAAACCTTACTGATTCTATGAACATACTCAGCTTCATGCCTAGTTTGAAGGTTTGCGAATGACACTAAGCTGGGAGGAAGTGTGGATCTGCTGGAGGGTAGGGAGGCTCTGCAAAGGGATCGGAACAGGCTGGATCGATGGGCTGAGATCAATGGGATGAGGTTCAACAAGGCCAAATGCCGGGTCCTGCACTTGGGGCACAACAACCCTGTGCAGCTACAGACTGGGGGAAGAGTGGCTGGAGAGCTGCACAGAGGAGAAGGACCTGGGGGTGATGGTTGACAGCGACTGACCATGAGCCAGCAGTGTGCCCAGGGGGCCAAGAAGGCCAATGGCATCTTGGCTTGTATCAGAAATGGGGTCACCAGCAGGTCCAGGGAGGGGATTCTCCCTCTGGACTCGGCACTGGGGAGACCACACCTCGAATACTGTGTTCAGTTCTGGGCTCCTCACCACGAGAAGGATGTTGAGGCTCTGGAGTGTGTCCAGAGAAGAGCAACGAAGCTGGTGAGGGGCTGGAGAACGTCTGACGAGGAGCGGCTGAGAGAGCTGGGGTTGTTTAGCCTGGAGAAGAGGAGGCTGAGGGGAGACCTTATTGCTCTCTACAACTACCTAAAAGGAGGTTGTGGAGAGGAGGGAGCTGGGCTCTTCTCCCAAGGGACAGAGGACAGGACAAGAGGGAATGGCCTGAAGCTCCGTCAACTCTTGTTGATTAGGAGACACAGCTTCTGCCTCCTTGAGAGCGTGACTTCTGCATGGGATTCCATCTGAGAGCACCATATGGAACATATATACAAAGCCCCCTTTTATCTGGCAGCTGGAAAGTCTGACCTTTAAGCGATGAATTGGGAAGTGTGAATGCATTTCAAATCGGTGAAGCTGCTCTTTCAGCGGAGAAGTTAGAACCACGTAGAGAGACTGATAGGAAGCCCGTTAGAACATAGAATTGTCCTGTTGGCTTCAGCGATCTTTCATTCAGGTGCGTGGTTAATTAATTCAGCTGGCTTTCATCTAGTGAGGCATCTCCACGCATGTTACAAGTTAGTCTAAGCTTTTAGTTGTCAGCACAGAGATGGATGGGGTAGTTTGAAGAACATTAGGTCTGTTGGCTCCGTAACAATGCAGTCGCAAGAAGTTGTCTGGCTGGCTTACCTTTGAGGGAAGGGACAGTTGTCATGTGTGATGTTTATATAATGTGCTTTTGGGAAAAAAAATGAAGAGCAAGATGTTTTATTTTACATTTTATATTTTATTTTATTTTATTTTATTTTATTTTATTTTATTGTATTTTATTGTATTTTATTGTATTTTATTTTATTTCATTTCATTTTATTTTATTTTATTTTATTTTACTTTATATTTTTCCCTTCTACCTCATATAGGAACTCCAAGAGCATTTGTATTTCATAAATTAAAATTAATTAAACTAAACGAAATATGTCATATCGTGCACATACATGACAGTTTCTTTCTCTAACGGATGTTTTTTATGGAGCCTTCAGATTTCAGTTCCATGTAAGATTGTTCATTGGATATGATAAGTAGTTCAGGCTTTTGACTATTCTTGAGGGAGATAACTTCATCTGGCGATAGCAGTGACTCTTCGGTCTCTACAGACAAGAGCTGTAAGTCAACATTTTTTATTTACAGAGCAAATTTGTGAAAGTATTGGCCACGGGAATAAAACAAGAGAAGTCTTCAGGACTGCCTAGCGCCCGAATCAGCTGCTTTCATTGCTAGTCTAAACTTCCAAGGATTTTCATGTCTCTGCTGTAGAGAAGTGAACCACCTTTGTTGTTAGGATGGTCTCTGAGAAACGTGCACATGTTTGCAGGACAGAATTCCAACTCCAAGAGCTATTTTCCATGACAGTGAAGAAAGGGGAAGAAAATGTCATCTCACAAGTACCCTAAGTTCTTTCTTTGGCATCAGGTAGAGCTGCGTAACACACTCTGGCATGGATAAAACATTTTAATCTCATTTAATTTCAAATAACAAATTCTGACTGCATCATTTCAGGGCTCAGTACTGGGTCCAGCCCTGTTCAATGTCTTTATCAACGACCTGGATGAAGGCATAGAGTGCACCCTCAGCAAGTTTGCAGATGACACTGAGCTGGGAGGAAGTGTGGATCTGCTGGAGGGTAGGGAGGCTCCAAAGGGATCCGAACAGGCTGGATTGATGGGCTGAGGCCAATGGGATGAGGTTCAACAAGGCCAAATGCCGGGTCCTGCACTTGGGTCACAACAACCCTGTGCAGCTCCAGACTGGGGGAAGAGTGGCTGGAGAGCTGCACGGAGGAGAAGGACCTGGGGGTGATGGTTGACAGCGACTGACCATGAGCCAGCAGTGTGCCCAGGGGGCCAAGAAGGCCAATGGCATCTTGGCTTGTATCAGAAATGGGGTCACCAGCAGGTCCAGGGAGGGGATTCTCCCTCTGGACTCGGCACTGGGGAGACCACACCTCGAATACTGTGTTCAGTTCTGGGCTCCTCACCACGAGAAGGATGTTGAGGCTCTGGAGTGTGTCCAGAGAAGAGCAACGAAGCTGGTGAGGGGCTGGAGAACATCTGACGAGGAGCGGCTGAGAGAGCTGGGGTTGTTTAGCCTGGAGAAGAGGAGGCTGAGGGGAGACCTTATTGCTCTCTACAACTACCTAAAAGGAGGTTGTGGAGAGGAGGGAGCTGGGCTCTTCTCCCAAGGGACAGAGGACAGGACAAGAGGGAATGGCCTGAAGCTCCGTCAGGGGAGGGTCAGGGTGGATATCAGAAAAAAATTCTTCACAGAAAGAGTCATTGGGCGCTGGAACAGCTGCCCAGGGAGGGGGTGGAGTCACCTTCCCTGGAGGTGTTTAAGGAACGGGTGGATGAAGTGCTGAGGGACATGGTTTAAGGGAGTGTTAGGAATGGTTGGACTCGATGATACAATGGGTCCTTTCCATCCTGCTGATTCTATGATTCTACACACGGTATCTTGCCAGCACAGGGATTTTGATACCTGAATATCTTACATAGAGAAATGAGGATACACCACCACTGCTCCAGTGACTGAACAAGAAGGTGTTTCCTCAGGTAGTCACACCTGTTGATGCCCACACACAGGACACACAGCATGATGCAGTGGATAAGTGGTTGCCAACAGCTTCCCCACCTGTATCCCAGCCCGGTAAGATGAGGTAGCCTGAAAAAACACAGTATCAAAAGGCAGTAGAGAGAACATAATTCTATGCCTACAGACGTGCACAATCCATCCATATCGAGGAACACAACTGATTTGTTGACAGCAGAAACTGAAAAACACTGTCAAAGACAAAGCAGGCTGGTATCTGACGGTCGAGGCATACGATACCAATTATCCAAAGAAATTGTAACTACACTGTCAGCTTCTTACAGGGCACTTGTATACACCAACAAAGATAAAGCTGGAGCCTGCTTTTGGAATGCTCACTCCTATAAATGATCGCCAGTCTAAGACACTATGCTAAAACGAGTTGCTTTGTCAGTTCAAAATGGAAAGCATCCAGTCCTTGCGAACGCTAGAAAATGCTGAATTATTAGCTACAACATGTTATCAACTTGCCTGCTTATCTTCTCCACCTCTCCTTTATAGGCTACAGGTTGTTTTCCAGTGAAAATCATATGCACAAGGTGCATGTGCATAGCGTGGGTATGATCACAATATGCTCCAGCCAGTCTGGTCTTACAGACGCAGAGCTGCTTCCAACCTCTGTATCGCGCCTTCCCCGTCTTCGTTCAAACTCAGCCCCTCTGGTCTGGTTTCTTAAGGGCATGGCAGACAGACTATTCCCTCCCCGACTGCAGAAGCCTTTTCTTTTTTCGAAGACTCAAATAAGATACCCTCAATTCTCCACGCCAAGCCAGCCAGGCTCCTTTTCCTCCAATAAAATACTGTTTTACAGTACAAATATTTGCCATGGATACATAATAGAGAGCACAAGATTGAGCTGTCACAAGCAGAGGAGGCATTCTACTAGCTGGTTTCAGAATACGGTTGGCATTTTTGGTGCCGTGATTTACAATAGAATTATATAGGAATGCTATAAAGGTACTATTTTTCCTCTTCTTCTGTAGTTCCTGAATCTCTTGTGATACCGTTGCCATGTGTCTTAATTTATTATTAAAGCCCAAGCTCCAGAGCTCTTTCAATAGGAGGCAGAAAAGAGGACACTTTCAGTCCTCAGAACTGCACAGAAAGGATATGAATCGCAAACCTCCAAAGACCGTAAAGTAGATAATTTCCATTATTTTTTAATGCAGCCTTGCAAATATTTGAGCCATGCAGAGAAATTACCAAACAGCAATTTTAAAATAAATAGAAGACAGTATGGGATTTAAAAAGAGATTGGACAAATTCCTAAAGGACAGATTCGCTCACAGCATCAACTGTGAGATAATAAAAAGACAATTGTATAGATGCCACCTTCACCTCCTGAAGTTTCTGAACTGCTATTTCAAAGCAGCTAGGGAGAAGTTTCAGGAAAAGCATCACTCGTTGGTCTGTTTTTCCCTAGTCTCATACTATTTTTCCTTAGATTCAAGTATTAGTCACTGCCAGAAGTGGGACTGCTGACAAAGATAGACCTCATTTATGATCTCTTTTGATCAGTCATGGTTTTGAAGTTGTAGATGCAAGGGACACTTCAGCGTTAGACTTGTATTTTAGATCAAAAATTGTACAGAAACAATTCATTAGTTAGGGAGGAATGAAGTGGGATCATTGTTTCTCCAATATTGCTCTTCTTGCCCTGGAATCTTTTTTTTTTAAACCAAAAAGATACAAAGAAAACCTCACTCAGCTAAGGCCAAGTACTTACGGGGAAGATTCACATTCTTAGTGAAAATATTCTATGCATCAGTACCATACATACATTTTCCCATTAAAAAGAAAATTATTATTAAGATAATTTATCATACTTGCCAGGCAGTAATAAAGAAAACCAGATACAGAAAACTTAACCAGAGAAAAATATCATGTGCAAATGTATCTAAATCTCCCCTCTTTCAGATTAAAACGGTTCCCTCTCGTCCTGTCTCTGCACTCCCTGATCAAGAGCCCCTCCCCAGCTTTCCTGCAACCCCTTTTGGTACTGCAAAGCTGCTAGAAGTTTCCCCAGAACCTTCTCTTCTCCAGGCTGAATACGGATTACAAACAACAAGTTCATACTGACTACCTACAATGAAACATTAGCATGGCAACCGTCAGAAAAACCACTGGCAACATCATCATCAGCGCACGAATGTCCCTGATAGGATTCCGGCCCATACATTCATTGTTAGATTTATGACTTTCTTTAAGATCGTAGACGAAGGCGGTTTATCTCTAGGTATAAAATAAATATCACAATACGGGAGATCTAGATAGGAAATAAAAAGACTTGGGAATTGCAATGGAATAAAGCATTGTGTGGATAAGAAATCAGTCTTCTAAAGTAAACCGAGGGGATTAAATCAAACTCTGAAGGAAGACAAGTAAATGATAAATGACATAAGACTTCAACTAAACTAAATCTTCGGTGTCTAAATGAAATATAGCAAGCTGAGGAGATTATGCAAATTGAAATGAATCAGACTGAATCGAGACTTCCAGCTGACCTGAAGTGTGAGGGAACACGCTGCATTCTGAAGCCAGAGCAGTTAAAGAACCTGGGCTTGAATAGTTGACCAAAGGATAAAGGATGGAAATTGTAGTTGCCCTCTAGAACTCTCCAAGAACAATGGTGTAAAGAACAAGGGAGGGAAGTGTCCATCTCCATAGGTGCCATGCAGGATTTTGGGAAGAGGGCAGAAAAGAAGAAAAAACCTGTACAAAATGTTTATTATCGCTTCCTTACCTAAATACTCTCGTACTCTTAATTCTTAGCAAGTCAGTTGAAATCTCAAAGCCATACAAAGTCAATGTCTACTAAGATTCTTCACCTCCGGCACTTTTGAAGTGGCACTGCAGATGCTTTGCCCTGAAATTCACCTGTTTCCTTAGCAGAGAGTTGCATACTTTTATAGAAACAGTCCTAAGACAGATTGTTCTGCATCATTAGATCCAATCACTACATTTGGAATTCAGATTTCAGATTTCTGAAGAGAACTGTAGAAGACTTCACACCTCACCTTCTGGTTTATTTGTCCAGGGCGGTAGTAGTAGAATCACCATCCATGGAGGTGTTCAAAAGAAAGGTAGATGTGGTGCTTTGGGACATGGTGTTGTGTTGATAGTTGGACTCGATGATCTTTGAGCTCTTTTCCAACCTTTATGATTCTATGATTTTTCCTCTTTCAACCACTTGGATAGGTATGTGCTTATAGTCACACAATGAAATGGAATTAGTAACACAGAAGTTAAGCAATGAGTTAAATGATCCAAAATGATGCTGTATTTATTTTATTCACTATTAGTAGTAATTACAAATCATAATATGAGAGTCTTTTGACCTTTAGAATAACTGATGCAGTCTTTTGCAAGCTGAGCAAACCAGCCTCCCCAAGAACACAGGGAAGGGAAGGACGAAAGTCAAGTGCTGTAATTAGCTGCATAATTATTTTCCAAAATAAAATGTGCAATCTTCACCTCTTTGGCACTGAATGGTGTCATTGGGGCTGCTATCATTAAGCTGCCATCGCTGCACTATCATTATGGGGCTGATAAGGAAAGACAAACACTTTGAGATCCACTAGAGGATGCGTTCATTTCCCAACTTCCCTCAACTAATGTATTTATGTACTTATTTTTGTGGATGATGGGATTTTGAGGACAGGAAGGAATGTCACTGACATTGGAACCAGCAGGGATAAGAAGTGTTTTTCTCAACAGGAATCAAGTCTGATGCTCTAATAATCATTACATGTTAAATCCTATGTTTTTTAGCCAATGACAAAACTCTCATTGACTCAAAACAGAGTTAAGATTCTACTGCAGGCTTGCGGCCACTTGGAGACCACGAGAACCAAGTCAATACAAGAAGTAGAGCAGGAAGAAAGGGGAAGAAGGGAATCAAGTCTTAAAGAAACATTGCTTAGGAGAAACTCCTTCTTGAATCTACAGGAAACAAAACTGTATGTCAAAAGGGTCCAAGTTACACAATACGTCTGAAAAAGTAAACTGTTTGCATAATGAAACAAGAATAACTAAAGTCATTTAATTATTGCTGCCCCAGAAGCATGTCATTATGCAGTGTCTATCAAACTCCTGATCTAGGATAGCATCTAAACTAAGACTCAATAACACAGTTTTTGCTACGTAGTTGACATGCATTGAATTATATTTGCATGTGTGGGTTATTTGAATAACTTTCATTCATTCCCTGTTAGTTCATAGAATCACAGAATCATAGAATCATAGAATAGTAAGGGTTGGAAGGGACCTTAAAGATCATCGTGTTCCAACTCCCCTGCCATTTCCCGGGATCATGTTTACTGTCTATAAATAAGGCTTTCTTTTTGTCATTTTCTTTGTTTCAAGTCCAGAAAAACAGCAGTGGGCAGAAAGGACAAGATCTCACCAAAGCAGACTCTCTTGTAAAACAGAACACACCCTGAAGAGGTTTTTTCCCCAAACAACAACAACAAAAAAAAACCAACAAAAAAACAACAAAAAAAACCCCAAAAACCAAAAAAAAACCAAAAAACCCCAAAAAAAAAAAAAAAGAAAAAAGGAAACTCCCCACAACCAAACATTTGATGTAATTTCATACAGAGAATTCTAAATTCTACAGACACAGATTATCTGTGTTTATATAACACATAACAAAATGTTTAGCAGCCCACTGTGGTATAAACAGACAGGGACAAACGGAGTCAAATACTTTCAAGTCGTCACACGCACAGAAAAAAGAGGAGGTCCTTAATTACCTTTGAAAGGCTGATTTTGTGTTATGGCATCATGAGAGTAAGGTGCAAGTGGATTTTTTTTTCCAGCCTGAATCTCTCACAGCTACCAGACAGAGAATTGAGACCGGAGATTTATTTGCTGAGGAGTTGAGTCATTCAAGTTGAGCAATTTACACTCAAACCGAGGTTATTCTTTAGATTATAGCACTGACAGTTTTTTTCTCCTGTATTATACACAGCAAACAATTGGAGAACAAGCACCGCAATCCAATTTAGGAGCCTTCAGGCTTTCTCCGGTTGTGTTTGGAATCAGGGGGATCATGACACCACTCCCCTAAAAAAGGCCCTTACTATGTCATCCACAAAACCGACCATACAAAATTTTACCTCCTGGCCAGCCCAAGGTAAGCTAAGCTTCAGCGCAAGGTAAACCCTAACTGGATAAGTTATTGCAAATACAATTAAATCTTACATTTTATTTAGGTGTATGCAAGCCATTTGTTTTGCTATTTTATTTTTCAAACACCATTTCTCTGACAAAGCAAGAAAGGTCATTCAGTAGATGAAGGAAAGCAAATTTACAAACAGCAGCCAAAGGCGTAGCAAACCTGAATTCCACATCAGGCATTCAGCGTCGCTTCCACATTAACAGCTCCGGAACAGGATGGTCCTCCCCTGCTCTCAGCGTAGGGTTCGTGCGTGCAGGAGGCTGCAGTCTTTCTCAAGAACTATTGCTGCCCTTGCCAAAATCCTAGATGCTTCCCCAAGATTCCTCTCACCAGTGTTACCATGGCTCCCACTGCTGCTACATTTTCACTCGTTACAGACCACATCCCTGTTCTGCATTCTTTAAATTTCACGGCAATTCATGAAATAAGCAGTGTTTTGTAGTACTCTTCATCCAGCAATTATTTACAGAGCTGCCCCGTCAGGATAACCAAGAATTATTTCCCCCCTCCCTCAAAGCAGGGCCTTCTTTTGAAAGCTCCTCTTCAAGGAGAATCATAGAGGCTGAAAAAGACCTTTGAGCTCCTCAAGTCCAACCGTCAGCCCAACACCAGCATGCCTGTTAAACCACATCCCAAAGCACCAAATCTACACACGTTTTGAACCCCTCCAGGGATGGTGACTCCATCACTTCCCTGGGAAGCCTGGTCCAATGCTTCACCACTCTTTCAGTAAAGAAATATTTCCTAATATCCATCTAAACTTCTCCTGGGGCAACTGAAGACCATTTCTCATCCTATCCCTTGTTACTTAGGAGAAGAAACCCGTACCAAGCTGGCTACAACCTTCTTTCTGGGAGCTGCAGAGAGCAATGAGGTCTCTCCTCAGCTCCCTCTCCAGGCTAAACACCCCCAGGTCCCTCAGCTGCTCCTCATAAGACTTCTTCTCCAGACCTTTCACCAGATTTGTTGCCCTCCTCTGGACACGCTCCAGCAGCTTGTACCGACAGGCCCCGAACCGAACACCTTCTTCAATATTTCTTCTTACAAGGTCTAAAGTCTAACACTAAAGGAAGAGCACTCCTGCCTCGCTGGTTTGAAGTGTGAAACACCTACAGGAGAAGGACCACTGGGGGATATGAGTCCTTGGCAAGACCTGAAAAACTTCAGGAAAGTCATCAGTGAAATTTTTTTCTCGAGGCATAAGACAAAGAGAAACTCTGAGAACCGGCAGCCGCCAAGGGACAGAACACAGTAAGCACATTCAGAGGTTTCAAGGCGTTTGGGATGTTTTTATGAAGATAGGAAGATTTAATTATTCAAACCAAAAAAGAACTAAAGCAGCCTGTCAATTAAAGTGACTGATAAAAGTTTATGGCTGTTCTGAAATATTTAACAGAGAAAGCTGAATTTTTCATGTAAGAAATATTTGTGCTTGCTACAGAGCCTGATGTTAACAGACAGGAATTAATACAAACATCAAACTTTAGGCTTTCAAGCTCCCATTAAGGTTCTTAGGTCTGTCCTCCTCTACCGACATTTCAAAATTAACATTAAAGACTATAACCCATGTAACCAGACTTTCACGCCAACGTGTGTACCTGTGGTTGTTCCAACATCGAGTCCTGGCTGCTAATTAAAACCTGTTTCCAAAAGTGGATTCCTGGGCATTTCATACCTAGTCCTGACCACAATTACTTCACTCCTAAAGGCCAGAAAGAGAGACAGAGATTAAATCCAGGCTTCGGGTTCTGAGTTTTTAACTGAACTTGGGTTAACGGGCACTTTTAAAAATAATCTCTTGAATGATTATTGCGGAATTGCAATTTTTTTTTAAGCAAATACAAAGCAAACAAAAAGTTGACATGCACGTAAGTTTACACGTGGCTCCAAATAGCCAGCAACATTCTCCTGTATTGTTGTTTCGGTATTTTTCCACTTTTCCATGCCATAATTCCAGTCTCTAGTTCATGAGCCCTGTCAAGCTTAATCAACAAGAATATTAATGCCTTGAAATACTTGGGTAAATTTATACATCTATGGGAAAAGGGGGCTCCAGAACAGATGATTAGGGAATAAATGACTTAAGTAGCAAGGCAAATAGGGTAATTATTTTCATTTGGATGCTGCATTACTACCATTTCCCATCATTATCCATGTTTTTATCTCAGCCAGTAATTAGGCTTCCACCATCCACAGTTGACTTGTTCAAGCCAGGCTACGAGGTGCAAACTCCAAAAACACTTTCCAACACACCTGCAGCTTTAGTTTGCAGCCCAGAAGGACTCCCTTGCACAGTTCGTGAGATAGAAATCAGCATCAGCATTAGGTAAGGCTCTTCTTTTAAGACTCATACAGATTATTGCAGTACCGCTTTTTCTAGCAAAGCAATTAAAAAGGAAGCCAATTCCCAATGCTAGAAAAGAACAATAACAAAAGACAGTCTTTGGGGAAGATTTAACTTTTTTTCTTCCTTTTTTTGTACAAGACACAACTGGGTAAAATTAGTAAATGCCTTGGTTTGCACTTTATATTTCTTTTAATTCTAAGGAATATACAAAGCAGAATCATTCGCAGTCATTACAGTCAGTAGCATCTCAATTTTAGCCTCAATTTCCAGCCGTGCAATGATAAAATACATCTTTGTTAAGCTGAAGCAAGAAGTAAAAGATAGTACTGAAGGATTTGCCATTCTTAGCGATTTAGACAAAGTCTGAAAGCCAAATCTTGTGTACACCCATGAAAAGGAAGAGCCTTACTAGTAGACCATTCTCAAGCTTTAACTACTTCAGATACAGATCCATCCCTCAGACATCCCATAGTGCTTCTCTGGCTGAGGATATGCCCACAAGAATTTCAAAATAGCATTAACACACAAACATTATTTAAAGTGTACACAAATAAACCTCCTAAGCACAAAATATGATCTCTCATTCCTACATAAAATAGAATGAGCTCCCTTAATTAAAGCCAAATCAGTTATTTCTCTTTAAATATTGCAGACAACATCTATCTTCAAAAAGCAATAGGAAATGCCATCTAATAACTGTAGAAGGCATAAACTCATTTGGTTTCTGCTGCATGAAGGGAGTCTTACCTTATCCAGTAGCATCATCCCACATTCTCTCCAGCTCAGACACATTTCTCTTCTCCATATTGCAAAGATGAGCTGAAAAAAAGTTTCGTATCACTGAATTGTGATTTTTCATAGGATTTTTACCATTATCACCGCACATCCCCAGTATTAACTGGAACCATAACTTAAGAAACATGAATTACTCAGGTTGTCGAACCATCCTGTAAATTTGTCAAACCCCTTCCAATACCTGAAAGGGGCTACAAGAAAGCTGAGGAGGGACTGTTCACAAAGGCTTTTGGTGATGAGGGGCAATGAGTGTAACCTGGAGAGGGGCAGATTTAGACTGGACATAAGGAAGAATTTCTCCACTATGAGAGTGGTGAGACCCTGGAACAGGTTTCCCAGGAAAGTTGTGGCTGCCCCATCCCTGGAGGGGTTCAAGGCCAGGTTGGATGGGCCTTGGGCAGCCTGAGCCAGTGGGATGTCCCTGCCCATGGCATGGGATTGGAACTGGATGATCTTTAAGGTCCCTTCCAACCCAAACTATTCTATGATCCTATTATAATCTTCCTCACAATCACACAACTATAAAATCTTTAATATAAGAAACACATAAGTTCACGGCAAGAGTTAAAAGGATCTAATAACACTGACCAGGTTTTTCATAGTCACACAAACAGAAACAATTAAGAGAGGGACAAGAGAAGTACAAGGCAGACAATAAATACCAACAGGATAGAGAAGAGCTACTATTGTTTTGCTGCACAGGGACTGTATGAAAAATGGTCACTTTCATACCTTTCACAGGGCTGATATTTACTGTTTTCAGCTCAGCTCACGACTAAACGGGCTGCTTCTCAGCAAATGGCAATGTAATAATCATGATGCTTTGCCCAAACTGAGTTCTAGTTGAGCCCTTGGCTGGTATAAGGCTACTAGACTCCACCGGGAGGGATAAAATCAGGCAGTAAGGAAGCCTTCGGCCTTCCCTCCAAGCAGCCACCTTGTCCAGCACTTCCAAAACACAGATCTCCCCCACTGCATGCAGACATTTCCCACTCAAAACCTTTCCCAACCCCAACCTTCACGCTCAGCCTGGTGCTTTCCGCTCAAAGAAGGTTCTCCTCCCTCTTAGAACCGCATCTTTCGGTAATCTACAGAAGTTTTCCTTTCTCTCTAGGCTCACTACATCAGGAGGTGACACTTTCAGTAATCTACAGAAGTTTTCCTTTCTCTCAAGGCTCACTACATCAGGAGGTGACACCCTTCCCTGCGCACACGCTCCTACCCGTTGCCTCCTCTTTAGGACAGAGGCTGTGAGCGCCTTCTCCAAGCTCTGAGCAGCTCTCTCCTCTTCCAGAAACACTCCTGCATGAACGTGACCCCCAACCCCTCCTCCTCAGCTTTATTTTCTTCCTGCAAGTGCAAGGAAGTGGTGTAAAGTCCGTTCTTCAGCCCACGCGTGCAGCTTAGCGTGGTGAAAGGGGGAGGACTCTGTGCACTCACCCGGATCCCTGTCCTGGCAGGACCTGGAATTAGAAAATCCCCTTACATCCTCCGGCAGGTGAAGTAAATCAGAACAGACTGTGCTGGCCTGAAAATTTACAGTCAGCTCCAGAAAGAAAAATGGGAACTCACTTTCTGGATTACAACACCTTTTCGATTCCAGGCAAGTCTTGGAGTCTTTGTTTAAATGCTCTTACAACAGAGCAATCGTTTTAATAAAATTTAAGCTCGAGGAGACTGAATATCATTCAAATACAGACTGATCATTTTGCAGGATCAAACACAAGACATCTTGCTAATCAAACCTCAGCAGCTTGTGAGCTATATAAACTCCTGGACAAACTTAAATACCGTAACTTATTAGGAGGAAATGAATATCAGTATGCAGATAAAGGTGAAGCTATTGCTGTCATTAGCGAAAAGCAAGTTACTATACGTGCCGTTCTCTCTCGCTCTCCCTAGAGAACTTGTCATTTCTACAGGGCACGAGTCTAACAACAGCATTTACATAAATATACTTAACTGGAAATGGAAAATAAATATCTTCTTTTTTTTTTTATAAACAGAACCCTTACCCCAAGGCGGGGGACTCACTACACTTGACAATATGATTAGGCAAACACAGTTCTTCCAGCTCGGAAAGAGAGATTTTGGACATCCTTTCACACCCAACACATCTCAAGGGGCAAAAAGCAATCTCTAAGTTCTGGAATAAGAATATGATGTTCCTAGTGAAGAGCTATACATCTTGTTATATAAGATGAAGATATTTTGAAGTGGACTACTATGTCACCATGTTTGAGAAACACAATCAAGTAGATGAAGATCTGGAAGAGCAGTGCCTAAATATGGATTTGATTTCTCTTTGAGCCCGTTAGCTTTGTGTTCCTGGGCAAGATCAGCAGGAAACTGACTGGGTTTTGTCTGAAATACAGCTGAAATACAGTCTTTGTGAGGTGCTTTCAACAGACAGTGCTCCTGGTAGCTTTCTTGAGCACTGCACGCAAGTGAAAAATACCTTCTTGAATCAGGACAGATATATATCTGTTAGAGTGACTCCAGAGGATGCCACAAAGATGATCTGAGGGCTGGAGCAACTCCTGCACGAGGACAGGCTGAGAGAGTTGGGCTCAGGGGACACCTTAGAGCAGCTTCCAGTAGTGAAAGGGGCTACAGGAAAGTTGGGGAGGGGCTCTTAATCAGAGACTGCACGGAGAGGGGAGGGTGAATGATTTTAAGCTGAAAGAATGGAGATTGAGATGAGATTTTAGGAAGAAATGTTTTGCTGCGAGGGTGGGGAGGCCCTGGAACAGGTTGCCCCAAGAAGTGGTGGCTGCCCCATCCCTGGAGGAGTTGAAGGCCAGGTTGGATGGGGCTTGGAGCAACCGGATCCAGTGGGAGGTGTCCCTGCCAAGGGCTTGGAACTGGATGGGCTTTGAGATCCCTTCCAACCTAAACCATTCTATGATGCAGCACTGGCTGAAGTGATGTTCTGTACTGAGTACTACAGCTCAAGCATCACAATTGTGTGTGAGGTACTTGAAGGAATAGCATGAGGAAAAGCATCCATGACAAACAAACCAGGTGTGATGTCTCAGTGTAAGAGCTGCAGTCACGCAGACTGCACCTACAGCGACAGTCTGTTCCCGCACTGGCGTCGCCTCCTTGCTGCAGTCGTTCTGTGTCAAGACCAGTCTTTTCCGTACTGCTATTCCGCTAACACTGCTGGATGCGCTGCCTTGGTTTGGTTTGTACAATATTATTAGGGAGACCTGGTGAAGGGAAAAAAAAATAGGAGCAATCTGACAGCACATGGATGACAGCAGACAAAGAGCAGCTATCTGACAAATATTGTAGAGAGGATGCGGATTACATCCTGTTATTCTGAAAGGATACAGGGGGGTTTCTGCAGATGTCAGCTGGGCTGTTGAAATGATGAGTGCTGTTGGGGCACTGAGTTATATAAATGATGCTGTGGCATCAAGAGATTGTCTGCATCAAACAATGCCTTCATAAGGGAACAGAACCAACCAGGGCTAATTAGCTCAAGTGAACTATTAACGGCCATGCTCTTTCTGGCAGTCAAGCTGGCGCCCCCGCGTACACAGAACTCTGCTGTGAAGCCATACAAGCTCATTCATCACTATCTCAGGTATCTCTGGAGCCTTGAACAAAGGTCTTATTATTAAAATTCCAGTGCTTGATCTTGACTGAAAGGCCACGCACACAATTAAAGTATTTACTGTTGCAATCCTCTGTCAAAGTGAAACAAAGGTGATAATCACAGGGTGCTAAATCAGATCCCAGGCTTTCTCTTGTATTAAATTTTACCTTAAATTAACAAATGTAATTCTGTCTCCCAATCCTCTCATTTGCTATGGAAATGTTATATCTCTGCATTCAGTGCCCTGTCCTTCGTTAACCTCTTCCCTCTACTCTTTCTCCCCTCCCTTACCCATTTAAATTAAAAATCTTGGGAATCAATATTCAGCATTAGCAGTATTTTAACACAACTTCATTCTGTGCTCAAAATCCACTAAAGCCCTTCCACTAGAGGAATAGTTCCTCTATTCCAAGTAATATTTCTCCTTACCTGTGTATTTGTCTTTAAAGGTACGTCATTTAAAAACAAGATAGAGTTGTTTTCTTTTGCATTTTTAAAGCATTTATTCAACAATCCTGCTCACCTCAGTAAGATAAAAATGCGTAATTGCCAGCCTTAAAGCCATAATTTGCATTAATATTGGGAAGTAAACCTCTTATGCATGCAGTGCCATACCGGTAGCCTCAGCACTTGTGTCTCCTTCCAGGTGGGCAGGAAAAAGTATTGCTGAGCACATGCATCATTGCTGACCATCCCCGAACAGAACTTCTCTGATTAGATTTGGGAACTGGCAAGGAATTGACTTTATCTATGAACTCCATTTCCTGGATAATGTTATTAATTTATTCATTAAAATGTTATCAAATTATTGAAAAGAAATCTCCATCCTGAGCATTAGATAACAGCAGCTCTGCTTCCCATCTCAATGGTATATTCGCTTTAACAGGACTTTTAACTACCAATATTGTTTAGTGGTTTTATTATTACCATTATTCAATTCAGCCAAGCCTTTTTTTTTTTCCCCCTGTTCTTTGCAGTCTGTTTACACTTTTTAATGAGGTTTTAATCTTCCCTGACGTATTTATTCAGGTTATTTGTTTTACAAAAGGAAAGAGCCTTAAGTATAACTGAGGAAATCAGTGTTTTTTTTCAACCTGGGTCCAAATCTCTTCCTAATTTTCCTTTTCAAATATCCCTCAGTCAGGGCAGAGGGTGAGGGGAAACACACACACAAGGTCTTTGGAGAATGGTGATATGATGGTGATATGAAGGTGGTACCACAAGACAAGAGGAAATGGCCCCAAGTTGCATCATGGGAGGTTTAGATTGGATATTAGGAAAAGATTCTTCACTGAAACAGTGGTGAAGCATCAGACCAGGCTGCCCAGGGCAGCGGTGGAGTCTCCATCCCTGGAGGGGTTAAAAAAATGCATAAATGTGGCACTACAGATGTGGGCACAGTGATGTTGGGCTGATGGTTGGACTGGATGATCTTAGAGGTCTTTTCCAACCTTAACGATTCCATGAATCTTAGGTTGGAGGGTTTTAGACTAATTCAAGCAAGACTGGAATTCTTATAGAAGAGCTGAGAATTCTACAAATCCCCATAAGGATAACTGAGTGCACAATTAACTTGAGCCTCCAGAGATTCACAGATAAACTTACAAAGCATTTTCAAATAAAAATGCATTAAGTAGCATGGCAAACCTTCAGCTGGCATTGGTCAGAGCAAGTCAGCATGCCTTTAAAATCAAGCAATGCCTTCTCTTCTCCATTATGTTCCTACAGCCTTTGCATATCTCGTTTGGGTTTGATTTTAGAGGGATTGGCGTGTTGGCTATGTCTTGGATGGAAAAGACTGAGAGAGGCTGCAGGGAAGCTGAGGAGGGGCTCTTGATCAGGGACTGGATGGGAGGAGAGGGAACAGTTTTAAGCTGAAAGAAGGGAGATTGAGATGAGATCTTAGGAAGAAATGTTTTGCTGTGAGGGTGGGGAGGCCCTGGCCCAGGTTGCCCAGAGCAGAGGTGGCTGCCCCATCCCTGGAGGGGTTCAAGGCCAGGTTGGATGGGGCTTGGAGCCCCTGAGCCAGTGGGAGGTGTCCCTGCCCATGGATGGGCTTTGAGGTCCCTTCCATCCCAAACCATTCCATGACTCTATGAAAAGATTCAGTGCATCTACCAAGTTACACCCTTACTCCAGTCCTAATATAGCACCTTTGAAAGAGCAGGAAGCTGAAAGTTAAGAATATAAGAACCTTACTGACACCAACATCTATGAAGGACTTCTGTCCTCTAATAGTCGTCACGGTGAATATACACATTACTGCCTTATATGTAAGAGAGCTAATAAGATGTTTCCCATTTAATTTTCTGAGCAGCAGAAGTACTTAAGGAACATTAATGTAGTCAGACCTAATTTACTCTCTTTTTTTTTTTCCCATGACTTGCAATCATTTTTTACCATCCTCATGCTAGTTAGCTATTATTTTGTAAATGAATGACTTCATTTAATTTAGTTCCACATTTAATTGTTCCTTATTGGAAATGTCAGCTTTCACAGTTCATTAATAAGGGCGCTGGTGGAAAGAAAGCAAGGAAAGAAGTGGGAATGGGGAGAAATAAACTTATCTTGCAGGCAATGAAGAGCTTTAGTTAATGTTATGCCCACGTACTTGTTTTAAGTCCCTCTTGAACCTTGGTCTCTGGGTTGACGTTACTGGGGATATTTGCTGGAATTCAGCAGCCTGGCTTCTCTGACAGATGCTGCTTGCTGACAAGGATATACAATATAATCTTTGAACTGTTCGGGCTCTCCTCCTGAGATAGCTGGCAGAAAAATATTGAGATGGCAATCAGCCATCTTCCCGCGATGGTGGTTTCAAGAGCCAGATGTGAAAACGGTTCTTCCAGAGAGGGCCTAACGCTGTTCTGAAAACCTGTCCAGGTATACAAAGCTGGGATTCCTGGGTGGAATGCGTGTTGGAAGACCTTTGGACTTTGGATCTGTGGGATATTTGTCATTCTGGTCAAGGAACAGAATCCCCCTGCAGTAGACAATCCAAGGGTGTCTACTGGAGAGTCGAGTCCAGTGGACGGTGGCTCCATGCTGCTGAGTGGGAACAACCTCTTTTCATTCATAGAATCATAAAATCATAGAATCACAGAATCTTAAAATCATAGAATCACAGAATCATAGAATAGTTACGGGTGGAAGGGACCTTAAAGATCATCCAGTTCATCCCCCCTGCCATGGGTAATTCATAAATACTACACGTAATCACTACTATGCTTCAGTCACTCTCATAAAAACATGAAAAAGAACAGTCCCTGATTTTCCAGATGTAGCACTAACAACCTATTCACGTAACCCAAGCCATTAAATACCACTGCGCTGAACGAAGGCCTCTAGGTAGGCAACATTATCATTTCGGTGTTTATTTAAACTCAATGTTTATGTGAAAATAAATAATGACAACTTATTTATTTCTTTGCAAGTGGAATGTGACTGAAATGATTAATTGCTTTAACAGTTTTGTCTTTCGTAGTGATATTACAGTGTTTTACTAAGTTTTGCAGAGCCAAAGTACCGGAACACTTGTTATAATGATGAACAAAGACATAATAATGTCATATCCATCCACTAATTGGATTACATTAGAGTTGAAGCTTGATCAAAATTTGTCCCTCTCAACCACCAGTCAATAAAGGAGATTACTGGCAGAACAAAAAAATCCCCAATAACAATCTATGAAATCTTTATGACATAATCAAGACAAGTAGTTAAAACTGGTACATAAATCCAGCAAAGAAACGCTGCAGTAATATATTACTTGGGGAATGAATCTTCCAATCCATCCTGTATTTTGGACACTTTCTCTGTAAAATGTTTTCTAAGCTCATTTAGATTAATTAGCGTTTCTGAAAGACTTTCTGTGAGATGGCTTTGACTTTGTGTTCTTGGTCTGCCTTACGCAGCTTGCACATGTTTAAATGAAATGTTCCTCAAAGCTTTTTCAGAAAGGGGAAAAAAAATAATTTCATTTTATAAACATGTAAATAGTACAGATAGAATTGCTTAAGTAAAAAAGAAGAAATTAGAAATAGACTTTTGTATATTTATGCAGAGCCTCCAAAAAGACAATAGAATCATTAAGGTTGGAAAAGACCTCTTAAGATCATCCAGTCCAGCTATCAGACCACCACCAACACCTATTTCTATGTAGTTGTAGATAAGATATGAGGTGTCCCCTCAGCCTCCTCTACTCCAGGCTAAACAACCCCAGTTCCCTCTGTTGCTCCTCATGAAAATGGTTTTCCAGGCCCTTGAATAACAGTATTCAAAATTAGGGACCACTTTTGACCATCTCTAAATTTGCTTTAAGAATTACTGTCCACAAAAAAAGAGGTTCTAGGACTGATTTCTCAATGATAAACACAGTTTATTATCACAGTGGCCGTATGAGTAGTCGTCAATCTAGAAAACTTATCGGATGTGATTATAACCCATCGTTCTAAGCGATGTCTCCACTGACTCAATCCTTAATTAGAGCAATCAATTGACATTAATACGGTCATTCTGTGACCTAATTTGCAAAGGGTGCAGACAAAATGATTGAATGATCTCTTCTAGTCTTCAAACCTATAAATAATGATTTATTAAGGTAGCTAAGAAGTATGTATTAGCTAGATTGAGCACAGATGGCAAGCAACCTGAATCAAGTTTGAAGAAGGACTTGAAGTCCAGTCTTCCACTGCCAGAGAAGCTCCTGGATCAATGTGCTGTTCAGGGATGGAAACAACTCAAGCCTCTGTGGGTTCGTCTCTGCCTTCCCATATCCTCCATCTTTACAAGAGGTTTGAAAATCACGTGCAAACTTTCAGCAATCTGAAAAAAAAACATTCCTAGGATGGAAAATTGATACCTTTTCACTTTTGTATTAATCCTTTGAAACCTACTTATAGATTAAATCAAGCTTCAAATTTTATTATGAAGATTTGCAAAAGTCCTTTTGGTATTTAGAACGTATCATGTTTACCAACTTAATTCACTCACAAAATGCTGTTTAGCGAGGGACTTTTCCACTCTTCACCCAGTCATTTCTCTCTTTAGGTGGTTTATATTCCATCAGTCAGGCCCTGTAATGCTTTCATGTATAGTAGCGGGTGGTGCAAACCTTGCCTAAGAAATATTCCCTTGTTTACTGTTTAAGGAGGATTCTATCTCTGCTCACTCATGTTTTCTTAACTGCTCTAACTTGATTGCTTTGCATGCTGAAAACAATAAAAAGTTAATTAAAAGTAAACAAAGAAAAGCAAGAGGAGTTCGACTCCTGTACCATCAACACACAATTATAAACTGAAAGTTTCAGTGTAACAGAAGCAGCTAAAGATGGCCAAGATGCTATTTTAATGCTATACAAACATCTCTTATAAACAAAAGGTGCAATGTACTTAACTCAAGTGCCTAAATATTATGGTTGACTAAAGGAGCTGCAAAGAGGAGAAGATATGAAACTATTCAAAAGATAATGATCATTATTTCCAGTGTTTGTCCTGAGAAGTGTTTGTAGTTGTGGTAATTGCAGAAGATAATGTGCTAGACTGGCAACAGTCATCACATTGACTCCAGCCTACTGTCCTACTTGCAACAAAGCTATTGCTACCTGAGGACTTTCTATTTCTACCATGATGCAGCTGGAACACACCTTCACACACATTCATCTGAATATGTGCAAGTTTTCATAAAATCACAGAGCAGTTTGGACTGGAAGGGATTTAATGAAAACATACAGTTCCACCCCCTGCCATGGGCAGGGACACCTCCCACTGGATCAGGGGCTCCAAGCCCCATCCAACCTGGCCTGGAACCCCTCCAGGGATGGAGCAGCCACCACTGCTCTGGGCAACCTGGGCCAGGGCCTCCCCACCCTCACAGCAAAACATTTCTTCCTAAGATCTCATCTCAATCTCCCCTCTTTCAGCTTTAAACCATTCCTCCTTGCCCTATCCCTGCCCTCCCTGATCAAGAGCCCCTCCTCATCTTTTCTACAGCCCCTTTCCTTACTGGAAGCTGCTCTAAGGTCTCCCCAGAGCCTTCTCTTCTCCAGGCTGAACAAATCCAACTCTCTCAGCCTGTCCTCGTATGGCAGGTGCTCCAGCCCTTGGATCATCTTCATGCCTCCTTTGGATTTGCTCCAACAGCTCCACGTCCTTCCTGTGCTGAGCACTCCAGAACTGGATGCAGTTTTCTGCCCTATCATTTCACCAGGGAGGCTTGTTAAGGTTTCATCATTTAGCATCGGGCACAGCAGAAGTCATTCCACTCTGTCCAGCTCCAGTGCATAGGATCAGAGAATCATAGAATCACCAGGTTGGAAAGGACCCACTGGATCATGGAGTCCAACCATTCCTAACACTCCCTAAACCATGTCCTTCATCCACCCATTCCTTAAACACCTCCAAGGAAGGTGACTCAACTTGAGATCAGAATATGCCAAGTTCACCTCACATCCACTGCATCCATACCCTGTTTTCCACAATGTTTCCTAAGCCTGGGAGGAAGCTCGTGCTGGATAATCCTCCTGAGCCTTGGGAGCTGAAAGGTTTGGACTCTACATGCTGGAGAGAGCCTCGCGGAAGAGCGAGGACGCCGGTGTCAGCGAGGGGTTCATGGGCGCATGAAGAGCTGCACATTAAAGTGGGTTTCAAACTCCTCACCCACCCCAACATAACAATAAACCCAAGTGTAGGTAGGAAGCACGCTTGGAGCCTACCCGCTTACCACACCCGACTTTGTCCCCGGCCACACAACTTTGTGGCATCTATTAGTGCAGCAGTGGCTTTTCTGCTGTTTAAATAAAAAAATCCTGACTCAATATTCCTGTATTTTGGATGCTCGGTAAGAGAATATCCCTTGGCATCTGAAAAATGGCAGGCAGAACTAATACGAAAGCCAAGTAGAGGAATAGGACAGGTGAAAGTCATTCCGTAAAGTCTAAAATGTGTTTTCCAATGATTAGGAAAAAAAAAAAAAGAAAAATTGATTGCTCGCCTGCAGATGTTCCTGAGCAATTCAGAAATAGGAAGAGCAAGTCTTTTGTGGGTACTGTTGGAGCTGTGGGATCTGGCATTCAGCAAGTTAGGTGCTTCCATCCACAATCACAGTTATTTTGTGTTCTAAATTTTGACCAGATGGTCAGTTTGTGCGTTTGTGTGAGGGACTAATTATTGAGAATGTGAGAAACTCCACCGCTACCACCGCACTAAAATGACTGGAGGAACATCAAATTTAGATTCTCTGCACATATATTCCATATGCATACAACATCATAACTGCCTGGAAGGAAAAGGCAGTTATTTTCTTTTTCTAAATCCTTTTTCCTTATCGCCTATAAAATGTTACAATAAAAAAACTAATAATCTCAGAGGTGAACCGAAGTCCCAGAAGGTGCTTGTCAAGGAGAAAAATAATTGTTAGCCAGAGCTGATTAAACAGCAATATTTTCACAGCGACTGAAATGATGGCTAAGAAATCATCCAGGAGATGTTAGCCTCCGAATTCTTAACTTGTCATGAATGGCTAATTTGCTCAGAAATATATTCAAAAGAAGTTGATGCCACATCTTCCCCCCCCAGTCATACTAATTGTTTATTAGCATACAAAAGAACCAGTGACCTTTCAAATTGCACGCTTATTGTCCCTCCTAGGCAGAAGAAATGAGCCTTGGCACAGCAAACATTGCTCCCTTCCTGTTTTATTTTTAGGAAAGTAACCTTTTAAAGCAAAGAATTCATCAATAGCATTTCACAGCCTGTATTTAATAATCATGGAATGAAGCAGAAATGTATTATTTTGCTATCTCATCTAGGGATGAGGGCTATGAGGACACGCTGAGAGAGCCGGGGTTGTTCAGCCTGGAGAAGAGAAGGCTCCGTGGAGACGGTCGAGCACAGAAAGGGGCTCCAGGAGAGCCAGCGAAGGACTTTTTACAAGGGCGTGGAGTGATAGGATGAGGGGGAATCACTTTGAATTGGAAGGGGGAAGACTTAGATTAGATGTCAGGAAAGATATTTTCCTGCGAGGGTTTGAGTCCCTGGCCCAGGTTGCCCAGAGCAGTGGTGGCTGCTCCATCCCTGGAGGGGTTCCAGGCCAGGTTGGATGGGGCTTGGAGCCCCTGATCCAGTGGGAGGTGTCCCGGCCCATGGCAGGGGTGGAACTGGATGGGCTTTAAAGGTCCCTTCCAACGCAAACCATTCTATGATTCTGTGATTCAAAATTAAAGGTAATAAAGACTATTTTAAGTGTCAGGTCATACAAATCGACGCACTTCAGGGATTTAAAAACACAATACAAATTTCTGCAATATTTCATATGAAGCACCAGTATCATATATTCACGTGTGAGCGTTTTGAAGGATGCATAGAACTCGAATACTCTTTTTCAGTGTATTCCTCCACTCAGCATTGTAGCTCATTGGGGAGCTCGAATCTCATTTTCAAAAGCAATTTAACAGTCTAGAACACTCATCTTCATTGCCCTTCAATATGGATTATGTTCTTAAATCTCAGAAGCAGAGAATAGGGTTTGCAAGTGACCTCTGGAAATCATCCAGTCCAAATCCCTGCTCAACGCAGGATGAGTTAGAGCAGGCTGCCCAGGACCATGTCTCGTGAGATTTTGAATATCTCCAGGGATGGAAACTTCATAACCTCTCTGGGAAATATGTTCCAGTCTTAGGCCACTCACAATAAAACAATTGTTTTATGTTTTAACAGAATTTCCTGTACTTCAATTTTTACCCGATTCCTCTTTGTCCTGTGAGTGGATACCACTCAGAAGAGTCTGGCTCCATCACTTTTACTCCCTCCCATCAGATAACAAGCTGATAAGATTCCCCCCAAGCTTTCTCTTCTCATGACTAAAGAGTCCCAGATAGCTTCAGAGAGCCAGTCCTAGTCACTACTGCCCAAAGCAGAAGACATCAAATTCCAAAACCAGGTCTTTGATAGAAGTTTAGCTGATCACAAGCCTCAATTTTTGTTCCTTTTTTTTTTCTCTTGGAGTGAACCAACGTCACATAGGATATAATTTTCATACTAGTTTGAAAATCTGAACCCCACTGCTACCAAAACATTCCATTTGTTCCCCCAAATGAAGCTCAACTAAAATAGTAAACCAGCACATCTAAAATACGTGGAAATGTTGTTTGCCCAACTTTAAGTTGCCTCTTCACCGCACCAGCAGAGCTGCTACAGCATCAGCCAGGAGGGCCCACCTACATATACATCTGCATACATCCACGTTCCTTTCCTCCTGTCTGTTTTAATTAAGACTTTACAATTTATTATATTAAGGCTAAAAGCTCCTTCTCACTAAGTCTTGAGTAGTCTTCAGGCCAATATTGCTGTGCATTCATCACCACTCTTGCGAAAACAGTAGTAGCAAATTCCGATCACTGGATAGAAGGATAAATAGCACACACTGCCCCCACTAATGAATATTAATGCCGTGGTCTGAAATATACAGCAGCCTTGGGCCAAGGAACATGAAAACAGCATTTCAATTCATATACCTGGCAGTGAAATCTAAAAGAACCAACTTGTAAGGCCAGAATGGTCCAGGAAATTTTGCTAGAGTTTCAGATGAGATGCTGTGTCTTTAATAAATAAGTAAATATTTAGCATACTTGGATTATCAAATATATATATATATGTATTTATATTATCAAATATAAAGCTGTCCAAAAGTACAACCTCTGAAAGACTCCGTATCGCTTGCCCAGGCCACCACAGGAACAAACTTTATACAGAAACTATTTAAAGCATCTCTTAGCTAAGTGACCATAACGAAAATGATGATGTGACTTTATTTCATTTATTTCATAACAAGGGTATATTGAAGCTTGGTTAAAGGTATCCACAAGAGAGACAATTTTCAAGACCTACTAGAGGCCAAGCAATCTGTTAGATGCGAAAGTCTTTGTCCATTAAGTTGCTGAGCCAATTCATGATAATGTTCTTTAGTGTAAATTTCCATTTGGATGAATAGTAAAGAGCTTGATCTATAACATTTGTAATTGAATTAGCAACCTCTTTGTTTCCCTATTCTCTTTATGGTCAGGCCATGTATGCATTTCGCGAGTATTCTGAATTGCAGCAGTCAAGCCATTAGTTGGTAAAAGTGCTACCTAATGCCCTTTTGCAAGTGGATCTTTATTCTATTTCACTTTTTTTCCTTCCTGGAGAAGTGATGTTTTGCCATTCACTGCTGTTATCCAGCAGCCTCTATTTAAATCTGCTTTGTTTCCCCTAAATTTGATTAGATTCCATAGATCTGCTTTGCATAGCTGATGTAGTTTGACCCTTAGAAGCCCGAAGGCAGGGTTTCAGGATTCATTTGTTTTCCCATTATTTTTCTGAACAGAAATAGCAATGGTAGATTGGGAAAGAAAAATATAAGAGCCTAATTTAACAAGGGATTTAAACACCTGCTTAATTACATCTCTGCTGAGGGCAGCACTGATTCAAGTGCCTAATTGGGTGTTGTTATTTGAAAATATGGAAGAACTGCATGAAAAAGGGTTTGTAAAAGTACCTGAATGTATAATAAAATTCACCGTTTGTTATAATGCTCAGCACTAAAACAGACCTACATTTTGAATCTGTCTGGTGGATCCTCAGGCTGGGCTGTGGCTCACCGGAGAAAATGGATGGCCATACAGGATCAGGGATTTTCTGCTTTTGACTGCAGGTAGATGTCTGTCTGGAACCAGCCTGGAGAAGAGGGGGCTGAGGGGAGACCTCATCGCACTCTGCAGCTTCCTCCCAAAGGGAGGAGGAGGAGCAGGTGCTGAGCTCTTCACTCTGGACCTGAGGGAACAGCAGGAAGATGTGCTGAGGAGGGTTAGAGCGGACATGAGGAAAAGGTTCTACACCCAAAGAGTGGTGGAGCACTGGAGCATCTCCCAGGGAAGCAGTCATGGCCCCAAGGCTGACAATATTCCAGAAGCATTTGGCCAATGCCCTCAGCCCCACGGTGTGAATATTGGGGTGTCCTGCGCAGGGACAGGAGCTGGACTCCATGATCCTTGTGGGTCTTCCAACTCATGACATTCTATAATTCTATCTTCTATCACAACTTGAGCAGTATGAAAATTGAATTCTCCTGAGGTTCCAGGACCGTGATCCATTTGTATCGAGTTCCACCAGGATTCGCATCCATGGAGCAGGGCAGGGACACATTTCCCAATGTTTTACAAATGAGGCAACTGAGCTCCAGGATAAGCAGAGTGGAAGTACAAGATCAAAACATACCATTAGGAAGAATTCCTTCACCGTGAGAGTGATGAGACACTGGAACAGGTTGCCAAGGGAAGTTGTGGCTGCCCCATCCCTGGAGGTGTTCAAGGCCAGGTTGGATGAGCCTTGGGCAGCCTGAGCCAGTGGGAGGTGTCCCTGCCCATGGCAGGGTTGGAACTGGGTGGGCTTTAAGGTCCCTTCCAACCTAAACTATTCTATGATTCTAGGAGTCTATGATTATAAAACCTAAATCACTTAAGCTCAAAGTAGTCAAGTATTGTACGTGCCCCTAAAAGCAATGAGTTGTTTCTTCAGTTGGTCACTACTACTGTGACTATCCAGCTCTGCCCTCCTGAGCATCAACCTCACTGTCATAAATTAGACCTATGCTCCTAAATTAGTAAGTACTTGTGAAAGTTTTCCCTCTAGTCCTGCTAAATTTGAATCAGCACCACCTTCGTAAACCCCTCAAAACCCCAACCAACCAAATGCATACAGCTTACACGGACACTTTACAACACACACAGACAAGCCGAGCCGAACAGCTTGTCTAAAAGGTTTAAAGGCTAATAAGAGTGACATGCAGCCCATGCTGGATACGGCAAACGATAAAAATCTGTCAGTGAACTTACCTTCCTAAGAGTAAACCAGAATTTACTCAAATGATTGGAGGTTTTTTTCCCTTGTGGGTATCTCCAGTGAATGGGGCTCTGGATCACATGAACATTACCCCTCAACTCAGGGCACCCTTTTCCCCATCTCCTTTGAGGTGTTGGTCCTTAAGGCTCCTGCCAAAAAGTGTTGCTGTGAGGCTGCTATAAGAAATAGAGCCAACATACACATACTACAGCCGAGAGAACAACTGAGCAGCCAATTCCTTCAGGGCCCAATTATTTGCCACAAAATTGAAGGACAGGGATAGGTTTCTGACTGCAGACGCTTCCAACCCACTCTATTTTTTCTACTCCAGTTCAAATAGTAAGAAATGAAGAAAAGAACCCAACGGTTTACCAATGAGGCAATGGAAGATCCTTTGCTGAATTTGAGGCTACTTAATATTCAAGTAGAAAACACTGGATATCCACACGATCATCCTGATTATCTTGAACATGATGTTGCCAAAAGCTCAAGAGTGTTGGCCAGAATTGTTTAAAATAATAATAAAGGCTTTTCAACCCACAATTATTGTTTTTTAAACTTGTAAACATGTGGTTGTCTGAAGCAAGGATGGCTGTCAGAAGGTGATTTAAAAGCCTGAGTTTGGGTTTATTTAGGCAGTGGTTTGACTTCGGAATTGTTTCAAATAGCAAAGATGGCTCGGTGTGATCTTCAGAAAATGCTGACCTCGAGGACAACCTTTTTAATAAACTCCCCATCTGGAACCTCAATGAATACACATAAAGTAGACTGATATCTACTTACACATCAGTGGACAATAAACATCTTCAGATACCTCAGGTGCTGTAGTTTCTTTATATGCTGGCTCATAAATGCTGTGACTTCCAACATTTGTTCTAGCAAGCGTTAAGTTCATTTAGTGCTTCATATTAAAATGAGAAATGCAGAAACCCCGGTACCAGGTCTGTAAGCAATTCAGGAAGAATATTGGTATTTACTTGGAAACATCGAATACAGACTTTCCCTGTTCCCTTTTCCTATCACACACTCTTACAAATCCAACATGAGAACAATTTGGTGTTCATATTCATTTATATTTCTCAACTTAGTAAATAAAATGGTGTTTTCTCCTGAAATTTCAGCATTTTCCATGGAGTGAATCTCTCTGCTTATTAACAACGGCAATTATAGTAGTACCAATTGCAGGATCTATGCAAAATAAGCATCTTAGCAACAGACCCTTTTCCAAAAACCTTCCATAAATCATTAATACACTTTCCTTAACAGTCCAATGCTTTGTTCAATAATCCAAGAAAATATACATTTCTTACGGTACTTTTTCTGATAGAAATTGCCCTAAGGCTTCTTCATTTATTTTTCCTATGTAACAGATTTTTATGATGATATACTAAGGTTATGGCAGCTTTTCAGTTTATAATTTATATGTAAAAATTTATATTGTCTCATTGCATTTTGATGATAGAAGAGAGGACTCAAAGAAAAATAAGATCATGCAAGTACAAAGCAGCTGTTTTCTACTAACTTATATGAAAAAGACACTGCGGATTTCACTCTCAGTTACGCTTTTATACTCCTGTGCAGGGAAAGGAGGTCCTAACCACCAAAATACCACAGCTATAGTACCTAGAACACGCAACATGGAGGTGCTCAAGGCCAGGTTGGATGGGGCTTGGAGCTCCTGAGCCAGTGGGAGGTGTCCCAGGGGTGGGACTGGATGGGCTTTAATGTTCCTTCCAACCCAAACCATTCCATAATTCTATGATTCTATAATTTCTCTTGTCCACTTTGCTTGTTGACACTTCTGTAGGCGAAGCAACCCCACCCCTCCGAGTACACGCACCCGGGAACGGTGCTGAAAGCATTGCAGAAGGAATGAGTCTCTCTTGGCGTATGTGGGCCAATGTGAGTATGGGAATGGCGCCCAGTTTGCCACAACTTACCTAAGTCCCAGAAAAGTACCCCAAAAATTTAAAGTATCAGCTTATGTCATGTCTGAATGTGATCTGTAGATGACGATTAAAACACAAAAAAAAGCCTCAACTGAATAACCCAAGTTAAAGCCACAGGGGACTCTTGGCTAAAACGCTGCTGTTATGAGGACAAGGGGAGACGGTTTAATTTCCAATGGAAATGACTGAGGAGAATAGCAGCGGATTCATCTGTCACATCTATCGGACCACCAGCTGCACGCATTGCCCCAGGCTACGACGGCACTACTGGTTTGATTTGTTGTTGTTGATTGCTTGCTTCATGTTAATTCATTCTACTGTACTAGAATGTTTCAGGGGCTCATCTGTTATTATTAATAATCCAAAGCACTTTCATACAAAGAACTCAAGGCACTTTACAAACATTCATTAAGCTTCACAACACCCCCAGGGTAGGTAAACTTTTGAGATCTCTTGAAAAGGTCAGAGAAGGCTCGGTTTAAAGCAGCAGCCTTGGTTAAATTCAAAGGGCTAAGGAGAAGAAGACATGAGTTCAGGTGCCAACTGCACCACAGATGCTCTTCTCAGAGAAGCTCCTCAAGGACCTCTGTGCTTCAGTCTTTGAACAGAAAAGGACAGATTGTAGGCAAGGTTTAGCTTTATGGGATCTGTGGAAAGGATGAGCTGATAAATTATCAGAAGAAACATGCAGATACCGGAAACATTGGGCTCACGATTAAAAACATAGAGAGGAGTCTCCAAAGCAGCACCTGGTACTTCTCTTTCAAACTGTGTGCTTGAAGCGCTCCATAAATTCCATAGCTGCCTACTGTTCCTCAGATATAAAAGAACATGAGCCAAAGACAGACATCTTTAAAACCTCAATCAAAGCCTTCACACAGATACTCCCGGTGTGACTATTGCTTCCAGTTACCCAGACAATGGCTATTTTCTGCTGCAGTCAGAGCACCTTCTAGAAGCTTGGCTTCCTACAGAAAAGTAAACGATAAGAAAGTTGTCTTAGCAAGAGAGAGGAACTTCTGTGGGCCCTGCGCAGCTCCAACAGCAATTCACAGAGAGATCACCTGAATTTGCCTGGAAAAAATCATACCAACTATGTCACACCACCAAATGGAAGCACAGACTCGCCCTTTAAAAACCTGTGACACCAGAAAATGAATGCGTGAGAAAGCCCCGATCTCTTTCAGATCTAAAATAAAGCCCCATCTTGGTTTGTCAGCACTAATTCTCCTCAATGCAACAGCCTTCTCTTCATTATGCTTTGCCTTTTTGGATTTCTTTTTATTGCTCCTCTAAAGCAAACAACCTGTCCGTTCTCATCAGCAGCATTTCAGGGAAAGAGATTTTACTTTTGATGGGAAGAACTCAGATCATAAGACGATGGGCAGCGAGATAAAAACTGAGGTAAGTGCATACTAAGTGCCACAGAATCCATTAGGGGAGGAAACACTGAATGACTGCAAATAATTTTTTAGTAGTTCGTTATTCCAGGAAAAATCTCTGCTGTCTAGAATGTGAGAGATCACACGAGCCAGTTAATTAAAAGACAAATCTGGGAAAGTCGCAGCAGTGAACCACAGCTTTCTGAAAGCGACATCAGCGGGAAAAATAAAAACTGCAAATGAAACTATTTTTCAACAATCCAGCAGGAACTTGCCTCAGAAAATAGGGCTTCACTGCCTTCAGTGCAATTCCTGATGAAGGTACAAGAGAATCTGCTTTCCGAGCCCCTGTAATTTTTATATTCCAGGGAATGTTTTCCACACAGCTTAAGGGCTGGGAGTTTGCTGCCATACAATTAAGGACTCCTGAAGGACTTTATGAGCTTGTAGAATTTTTTTCCTACTCAGAGAATCATGGAATCATCAAGGTTGGAAAAGACCTCTAAGATCATCCAGTCCAGCTATTGGCCCAACACCCCCGTGCCTGCTAAATCATGTCCTAAAGCGCCTCGTCTACACATTCTTTGAACCCCTCCAGGGATGGAGACTCCACCACTGCCCTGGGTGGCCGTTACCAGTGTTTCACCACTCTTTGAGTAAAGAAATTATTCAAACTATCCAATCTCAGCTTCGCCTGGCACAACTTGAGGCCATCTCCTCTCATGCTATCACCTGGGAGAAGAGCCCAGCACCCACTTCACCACAACCTCCTTTCAGGAAGCTGTAGAGGGCAACGAGGTCTCCCTTCCTCCAGACTATAAAACCAGAGTTCCCTCAGCCATTTCCATAACCCTTGTACTTGAGACCCTTCCCCATCTCTGTTCCACTTCTCCAGACGTGCTGCAGCCCCTCAATGTCTTTCCTGTAGTGAGGAGCCCAAAACTGAATCCAACATTCAAGGTGTGGCCTCACCAGTGCCGAGTTCAGGTGGAGAGTCACCTTCCTGCTCCTGCTGGAGATACCGTGGCTGATACAAGCCAGGTTGCTGTTGGCCTTCTTGGTCAATGTTTAAGAAGAAAAATGTCTCGTAACACTCATATGGATAACACAATAATGTTCTTACAGAGATGAGTAAACCAGAATACCCAGTTCAAGTACTTAAAATGTTCTGCAAGCACTCAAGATGGGAAAATAACACTTTTTGTATTATCATAAGTATATTGTTACAATATGGTTTTTTTGAAAAATACATTTCTTTAAATATATTGGAAAATTGGTAAAGGAAGAGTGGTTATTTGTTCCTCAGATAGTGACTTATTCTGGTTTTGAACCTAGTACTTATCTTTAATACGAGCACAGTAACACTCCAGCTATTCACTAAAAAAAAAAAAACCACAACCCAAACCAATACACACTCCTGAATTAACATGCAAGCTCTCTGCTGCAGTCTGAGCCTTGTCTTGGAAGCTCATCGAAACCAGGAACAGCCCCATAAATCACAGCCTCTTACTGGATCAAACATCTATAGCGAGATTCAAGGAGAGTATTTCCGCTGATTTCAAATGGGAGACCGGAGTTCAGCCTTTAAACAACTAATTAGCAGTGAGACAGGTAGACACTGCTAAGACAAAGGCTTCACAGTGGAAGTGCAGAGATTGGCCAACTGCTTAATAGCTGTAATTACCCTCTTCTCAAGTGTTTCACATTTTTTTCACTGCACAACCCCTCTGCCTCCAGCTCCAACATAAACACCAACATAATGAAAACCAAAAAAAAACCCCAAACCACTTCCCACTCCCTATGACTGCATTAACATGACAATTTTTTAGTCTATTTTTGCATCCAAACTGCTAAACAATTTGATAGGCAATAGTCAATGTGTACTTCCACGGCTCTAAGATTTTTCAGTGCTATATCAATTCAAAATTCAAAGAAAATCCAAAATAACCAGACTCCGAAACATCAATTTGCTGAACAACTGAGCTCCTCCTAATGTACAGAATCATAAAATGGTTTGGGTTGGAAAGGACCTTAAAGATCACCCAATTCCAACCCCCAGCCATGGGTGGGGGCATCTTCTACTGGATCGGGTTGCTCCAAGCCCCATCCAACCTGGCCTTGAACACCTCCAGGGATGGAGTGTAAACTTCATTTATTAAAAATCCTCTAAAAAGACTAAATGTCCCCATGTTCATGTTATTGTCATCGGGATTGGTTAAGAAATATAGACCCATTCCGTCATTAGCTACTCTACTGTTGAACATAAATTGATGATTCCTTCTCACTTAGCAAAAAAATATCAATGCTACGCAAGAAACACCTGTAGATCTCATTAGAATTCCTCCTCCGAGTGCTCGGGCGCACTGGGAGCGCTCTCAGCTCCGGGCCCAGAATTGTGCATTGCTGCTTGTTACTTTTGTGATACGGAAAAATAGAAGTAAATCACGCTGTACTTTTATGTTGAAGAAGTGTGTACAGTAGAAGGCTCCAAAAGAGAAAATAGCTTTCAGAATATACACGGCTCATGCAGGGGAGGTCACCTTTAATCTAATTGCGTCCTGAGAAAGAGCACATCTTCAACGTGTATCTATTAAAGACCAAGTCTTATCCCTTCTCTGTTAATATACTACGTTCCTTCTTTCTGTATGACCTTTAATTGCTCTTGGTAATTCATCTAACTTTAAACATAGAAGCAGAAGCAAGTTGTTTGCATTTTTTTTCTTGCCAAAACAATTATTTATTCTGTGTCAGAACAGTGTCCTTTCTCCCATTCACTAGGAGCTCGAAGTGAATTGTCACTGCCAACTAGTGACAAGGATTAACAGTACGTGGAGAATTATTCTGACTGATTTTGTCAGCTATTCCTGAGCAAGATTGAAAGATAAAATGACCAGGCATCACAAGTGAAAAATGTTATGAAATCCAGCTACGTTGCTACTATTCGATGGATGCTTCAATGTTATTACACAACCTTTAACATCTCAAGGCAGAACCAATCTGAGACTCACATAGAAATAAAAATAACAAATTTAGCTGATATTTAGGACGAGGGATACCCATTACACTCGCACCAACAGAGATGCCGTGACTGTTCTATAATTTGCCAGGACTGACGCTCTCTACGTGATCCCTGATGCTCTCTACATTTTCCCAGATGGGGACCAAACGAGACTCATCTTCAGCATTCCTTAATTATTAATCACATATCCACCAGAAATCAATCAATCTGACCACTTGTAACTAATGCGGACCTGGACTGCTACAAATGGATGCATCCTTGATCTCTACATATTCCAAAACCTAGAATAATGGAAGTGATGGTCAAAAACATCCAAGAGGTCTCGGAACATGTGGCTGATCTGGCAGACAAGGAACAGAAATGGGTGTAAAATACAGGTTAAGTGAGTTCCCAACCACTCCTGTCACACAGGTTGAATTTTGAGGAGCTGTAAGCATCCATTGCTCACCCTCCTCTGCTTTTTCTCCCCTCCCCTTTTAGCTTATCATCCATTTTTCCAGCTGTTAACATCTAAAGGTGAGGTAGGGCAGGGCTCTGAGCAGCGTTTCTAGGACCAATGTATATATTTTTCTCACTTCAAAAGACACTCCAGGAAATGAAGACAAAATTTAAGTCATTTTCGTAGCCTCGTGGCTCCTAGAAGGCACAAATAAAAGTCCTGTATTTTTGTCATCAAGATGATAGCAGCAATCTTCAGACCCATATGAGTCCACAAACATTTACCTGGAAGAATCCTTATAAGTCACAATAAAATGATAAGCCCAGAGCACATTCCATTTCCCTGGTAGTGTTTCTGTTCAGAGCTATTTCAGAGAAAACATAAACAGGAGTTGACTATTTAAACCTCTCTGTATAAGCAGAAAATTCTGGCTCTTTGGTGCGTTCTTCTTGGAAGCAATAGTCAAGGAGTAAGCACAGCCAAGGTTATAGAAGCTTTCCTTTGCCAACGCTTCTCTGAAGGCTGAATTTCTTCTCCAAAGACATGAGGTGAACTTTTGAGTCTTCAGCAAGAATGTGCATGTTTTAAGGTGAAGGAATATACCTTCTAGGTGGCTGCTTTGCACTTCTACACTACACATCAGGCAATCATTTCACCTGCACAAGACAACTTGGGATCTTACCTCTGTTGTCCATTTCCAGTTCATGTCCAGGCAAGCCATGAGACAGTTGAGGTTGTTCAGCCTGGAGAAGGCTCCAGGGAGACCTTAGAGGAACTTCCAGTACTGGAAGGGGCTGCAGGACAGCTGTGGAGAGGCTCTTGATCACAGAGTGCAGGGACAGGACAAGGGGAAGGGTTTTCAGTGCAAGAGGGAAGATTGAGATGAGATCTTAGGAAGAAATGTTTTGGTACGAGGGTGTGGAGGCCCTGGAACAGGTTGCTCAGGGAAGTTGTGGCTGCCCCATCCCTGGAGGGGTTCCAGGCCAGGTTGGATGGGGCTTGGAGCCCCTGAGCCAGTGGGAGGTGTCCCTGCCCATGGCAGGGGTGGAACTGGATGGGCTTTGAGGTCCCTTCTGACTCAAATAATTGTATGATTCTATGATTACTGCTTTGTGTCACAGTTTTACACCTCTGAAAAATGAGAGATGAGACCATATTCCCCAAGTGGTTTGTCAGTGACTAAAGCCTACTAAGAGGCATCGCTCATGACCAGTGAAGGAGTCTAGATAAGCACCTAGAAAAAAGCTGGGAAAAGTCTTTACATTCTGCAGCTCCTCTTAAGGCCAGGCAGGATATGTCAGCTTCATGTGGTTTCAAGGATGCACAATCTGTGCATTTCAATTGTGTTCCTCATCCATTTTGCATTCGGCCTCTTCTCATCACTGTGAAAGGACAGCTCATTTTAAAAGGCTCCAATAAAAAGCTCTTTGCGTGGTACAGATATGTTCAGCAAACATATAAACTATTGAAATCCGTGACAGACAGCGATCTTAACAAAGAGTTAATACTGAAACAAAGCAAACACCATCAGCCCATCCTAAGATCTAAATACGAATTGCAATAAGTATTGCCTCTTATGTCTAAAACTGCTTTCGCTATATCTGCATCTTGTAAAGTAATGTAATTCCATTTTCATTCTCATTTCCTTCTCCGAACAGCTTTCTTCTTTCCTCCCTTTGAGCTCTACATTATTTACTAGTTGCAGAGAATACTGATTGTTGCATTACCCCTTATTCATAACTAAGAAGCAAAAGGTTTCTCAATAAAGAAGTGTTGGAAAAGAAAACAGCCCCAACCAACCAATCTTAAGAGCTGACTGCCTGGACAAAATTTAGTTTGAAAAACCATTCATAGCCTGTAGATGGTGCCTACCTGCTGCACCAAAAGGTGTTTCTATAAACACAGAATATTCAACATTGACTTCACGAGAGAAAGTTGCCTGGGACAAGCAGCAACCAAGGAGATGATGAGGCAGCAAACGTAGCTGGGGAGCAGCACTCCTCCTTCGTGTCACAGTGTTTAATACAGAAAGGACAAGGTACCCTGAACCATTTCCCAACTCTAACAAGTGATTTCGAGAGCTCTTATAAATGGAAAGCGAGCACCACGCGAAGATTTGAGACACCTGCGTGATGAATAAAACATGCGGCACATTTGAGAAAGGAGAGAGGATCCTCTGGTTACAGAAAGGAGACACAAGAAGCAAAAGTTCATCTCAAAGGTTTTGCCGCCTTGAAAAAGCCAATGTCTCCATGTCCCACTCTGTCACCTGTTGAAAACAAGGAGTGCCATTTTGAGATCTTCCTTCCTTTTCCCATCCTTTAAAGTAGAATCTGGAGAACGCAAATAATGTGAGGTTAAATGATTCGCCCAAAGAGCCTCACAAACTGCCTGGCAGAGAGAGCACATGTCTGCAGCACTCTGAAACCTCAGCCTTATTGGCAGGAGCAGATTCCTCTCCAAACCACGTACAAAGTTCTCCCCCAATGCTTTTGAGCAGCAAGAAGCAATTTCAGATATCTAAATAAGGAAATCCAGGCAAAAATCATAAGCAAAGTAGTCTATGAGGAGCTAATCTATTGTTTGATTTTAGAACACCCTAATTGAGGGAATTTATCATCATAACATCCACAACAACAATAAGCTTTTAGAACAACGCAGTGCTACTAAACGAGTAATAAAACACGTAGGGGAAAAGCTGTTGTTGCTAACAGTAACTGCAAATGTAATAAATGACTCCTGAGGGTCAACAAGGCCAAGTACAAGGTCCCGTGCCTGGGCCAGGGTAGCGATACATGCTGGGGGATGAAGGAATTGAGGCAGCCCTGAAGAGAAGGACTTGAAGTGCTGATGGACCAAAAACTGAACATGAGCTGGTGATGTGTTCTTGCAATGAAGAAAGCCAACCGTGTCCTGGGCTGCACCCAAAGTAGGGCGAGGGGAGGGACTCCTTCCAGTGGGAGGTATCCCTGCCCAGGCTTTAAGATCCCTTCTGACCCAAACCATTCAATGATTCCATAAAATATAATCTGCAGCAACCCACAGCACTGCGTTATAGTGTCAGTTCAGGCAGTTTATTCCTTAAACAGAATTTCTGAATACGCTGCAAGATAGTAATTTTTTAAAAGCTATCTTGGTTCTTGTCTTTTTTTCTGTTTCTCATCGGAGGAACTTTCAAACATGTTTGAGTTGCCTGTGTGTTCACCTCAAGTCTCTTAAACCCTTTATAAACACAGAGGACTAACTTTACAAGGGAAAAAAAAAACACAACTCCTTTTCTGGGTGGTGTAAGCCTATTCTTATAGGACTTTTATGGGACAATTAGATCAATTATGAGACAATTGGATTAATTAAAAATCTAATTGCCTTCACATAGGCCGGGTCGTCCACATCACCGCACAGATATTCATCTCATCTCTTCACTGGAGCACCCACTGGAGTCTAACAACAGACCATTGCCTTGCATTTAATAAATAGGAACTGAAATCAGAAAGAAGGTTAATTAGAGCTAACACTAATAGAAGAAGAATGATTAATGAAAACCATTTTCAAATCCCAGAGGCACAGATATCAAGATGGATAAGTAGCACAAGAGAGGCAACTGTTATGTTGGTGCACAAGACCCAAACTTATCAGGAAACCAAATACATTCAGAGGTGATGGCAGAATTTGGTCAATGGGAAACTGTTTGTGTTTCAAGGAGAAGACAAATGTGTTACTCTCTGTGGGACTTCTGACATGAAGCCTGCTGGCAGCTCTAGTCAAGGGATTTCTGTCTTTATTGTCTTCTACACAGTCCACAGTCCCAGGGTGAGCTATAAACCCACACGGCATTCAATCTCACCTCTCCCATCGTGGGGAAGAAGGCTGCGCCATCAGAGGTAGAAGCCTGACCCACCCTGGGGATGTAGGTGGGCTACCAGGGTCCCCAAACAGAAACACTGCAGGCTCTGAAATGTTCTTTACTTTTTTCGCCAGTATAAGGTGCAGGGAAAGGACTTGACTTGGAAAGAAAAAACATTTTTGCAAAAACAAAATGAAACATGGCAAAGAAAGATAGTGAGACTGTGCCAAGACATCATTTACCAAAAAAACCTCATTCCAAACAGAATTTTTGACCAGTGCTACTGCTCATAACAAGCCATCACATCCAACATCCTTACAAACAGAAATACAAACATAGTCTATGGCAGTCCTCTGAAACTACAGAGAAGTACAAGTCAACAAAAAAAGAAGTGCTTTTTTTCCCACCTTTTCTTTTCTCTTTCTTTTTTTTTTTTTTCCCAGATCTGTTATATAACGGAATTAGGACCAAATCTTCTTGGGATCCTCCTTCCAGATGTAAAAAAGAAAGCAATAGTACAGATAGTAGTCCAGAACGCTACCTCAGTTCTACGAAAAGAAATGGTTGTGAATGGAAAGAGATTTCAGTGTTCACCTCTTTTTGATCCACTTCCTGAAATACAAAGTAAGGACACTCTGCTTTCAATGCTGCAGTTGCTGTTAATAAATGAATTCAGTCCTTACGGAAAGAACGCAATCTAGCGCAATATAGAAGTCACAAACTGTAAGTGTAGAGACAACGATTAATTTAGGATAGAATCCTAGAATGCCCTGAGTTGGAAGGGACCCACAGGGATCATTGAGTCCAACTCCTGTCCCTGCACAGGACACCCCAACATTCACACTGTGGGGCTGAGGGCGTTGGCCAAATGCTTCTGGAATATTGTCAGCCTTGGGGCCGTGACTGCTTCCCTGGGAGATGCTCCAGTGCTCCACCACCCTCTGGGGGAAGAACCTTTTCCTCATGTCCAACCCAACCCTCCCCTGGCGCATCTTCCTGCCATTCCCTCAGGTTCAGAGAGAAGAGCTCAGCACCTCCCCCCTTGGGAGGAAGCTGCAGAGTGCGAAGAGGTCTCCCCTCAGTCTCTTCTTCTCCAGGCTGAACAAACCAAGTGACTTCAGCTGCTTCTCATGTGTCTTCCCCTCTAAACCCTTCTCTGACTCTGTGCCCTCCTCTGGACACTCTCCTATAGCTTTAGATCCTTTTACCCTGTGGTGCCCCAAACCGCCCCCAGTGCTCGAGGTGGGGCCACACCAGTGTGGAGCAGAGGATATTAAACAGCAAATACTATAACCGCTGGAAAACACCAAAGGGAAAAATACTGACGGGATGAAAAATGCAGCAGAAGAGATGGAGAGATGCATGTCTGTGTGTTGCAATTTGAGAACCTGTACTCAGAGCAGCGCCTTCTGTCTCCAGACTTCGTGGTCGTGCAGGAAATAACGTTTGCAGGTGAAGTGATGCTGCAGAAGAGCAGCCTCTGCCCTCCAACGCGTAAAACCACAACACAGACCTGCAGGCTCCCAGGTTTACACGGCAGCAACACTGGCTGGGGGTGCATAGAACAGGGATACAATCCACGGACAATTTTGGGTATATATTATTCCATGCTACACAGACATAGAAAAGCGTATAGAACAGCAACTGCTGCTTGAAGGAACTGTAACAGCAATTGAGTCTTGTAAACCTACTGCAAGTCACTGCAGATTCAAGGTGGAAAAACGGATTGTTAAAATGTAGTGGATAACCTCTGCCCAGGATAAGAAATGCTAATGGGTATAACATGAAATGGGTTTTTTTAAGCTACTTTTAATTACCCAGAGCAGATTCTCACCATACAGTCCTTCAGGGATAGTGTTCTATATGCATGACCCACAAACTCTCCCTACACGCGATTTGTTTTCCTCTATTACAGTTCCAGGTTACTAAAACTAGTGAGAAGAAAGAAGGAAAGGATTAAAAACTGCAATCAATATAATCTCTTAGCATACTTCTGCTCTCACAGATAAAAACAACCAAGTTTAAGTTATATTCATATTTAGGCTCGCTTTGGGGGCGAGAGGGAGTGAAAAGAACGAAGCCGAAGGGAAGTACAACTGTGGTTTTATTATGATTAATGTAACTGTCACATGTTCTGCATTTTGTCATTTTTCTGACAAAGTCTTGATGCTATTACAGCGCAACCCACAACAGGATCTACTTCGTGTGACAATCCTGAACTGCATTCCTTTCTCGTTCTCTTCTTGGAAAGAAACAATAAATAAGTCGGATGATCAATTTTGCAATTTGCAGTTGCCAAGGAGCTTTGAAGCAATTTAGTGATTTGTAAACTTATTTCCTCTCTGTACTGATGGCAGGAGATGATATAAGGATATTGAGTCTTAATAATCTATTCATTCCCCTGATCAAACTGAGGGAACAAGAATCAAAAGTATCTTTTCAATGCTAATTTCGTTTTTACAAGAGCCGGGTTTTCTGTTGCGCATTGTCTTTGCTTTCATTTAAGAAAGCTTTGGAAGACAATGGCTCAATTTTAGGAAGCACCCAGACACCCCTCTACCCCTATGGCATACTCGACATCAAGGAAATATAAAAGATATTAATTAACATGGTCATAAAAAGATCATAGAATGATTAAGGTTGGAAAAATCCTCTGAGATAATCCAGTCCAACCATCAGTCCAACGCCACCATGCCTGGTAAACCATGTCCCAAAGTGTCACACCTACACGTGTTTTGAACTCCTCCAGGGATGGTGTCTGCACCACTGCGCTGCTCAGTCTGGTCCAATGCTTCACCACCTTTTCATTAAAGAAATCTTTCTTAATACCCAATCTAAACCTCCCTTGGTGTTATGTTAATGAACATGAAAGAAATGCGAGCATTGTCATTCAGAAGCAAAGTATCTTTTGTTCACTGCAGTTTAATCCTCCTTCGCGGATTAATGTCAACAACACAAGTTAAATTCAATAAACACCTTATCGGACTGGCATTTGCCCAACTATTAGTATTTACCATAACACCAGAAGCCTATATCTAACTCTTCATCCACACACCTCAAGTTCTTTTGTAAAAGAGGTTTGCACATCATTCCCCTCAAGACATGATGCCAAGGAAGGGTCCAGGAGTGTACTTGAGAAGGAACCTGCTTACAGTCTCTTCAAAAGATAAGAGACTGGAGGCTGCTCTTTCACAGCATTCTATTTATCATAGAACGGTTTGGGTTGGAAAGGACCTCAAAGCCCATCCAGTTCCACCCCCTGCCATGGGCAGGGACACCTCCCACTGGATCAGGGGCTCCAAGCCCCATCCAACCTGGCCTGGAACCCCTCTAGGGATGGGGCAACCACGACCTCCCCGTGCCACCTGTTCCAGGGACTCCCCACCTCCACAGGAAAACATTTCTCCCTAAGATCTCATTTCAATCTCCCATCTTTCAGCTTCAAACCAACCCCCTCATCCTATCCCTGCCCTCTCTGATCACGAGCCCCTTTCCAGCCTGTTATGTCTCTCTCTTCAGGTTTTCCATCCTAGAAGACAGAGGCGATAAGCTTTAAGAAGGTCACCTAATGCTGCTTTTATTAGTAATTCACCTCTAGACACCAATCCTTTGTTTTACAGTCACAATAAATACTTGTTAACTTGTTATTTGGTGCCATTTCTTGTTTTATCACTGCTAGCTCCATTATATATAAATAAAATCCAAAGCAATGCCGCTGCCAAAGGCCGATCGCTCCTTGCTGTAGGTAACACAGCGCTTGGGCTGAGCTACTTATGAGTTCGAGGAAAAGGGATTCCATGTTTTCTCTTTAGAGTCTATTACACAGCTTAACAAATCTCTAAAACACTTTTATTTCTGACAACAGTGAATATTTAGACTGGAGGTTGTTTTTTGTTGTTTGTGGGGTTTTTTTTCTTTTTTTCTATTTTAAAGGTGATTTCTAAGCACTGGAAAGTAGAAAATTTTCAGGGAAGCATCAACGAGACATTAACCACTATGGTATTACATATACCACTGGCTATGGTATTGACAAATAACGTAAAATCTGATATAATGATGTCTTTCCTGAAGTATGCACATGCGGAGAGTGAAGTGGCGAGGAAGAAAGCACCCAGAGTAACTATTTGTTTCGAGAAGTAATGGACCTCAAAGGAAACAGGATCTCAGTAAGGATTATCACTATTTTAAACCATAATGTTGTTAATATTGATTAATTTCTGCAGAGATGAAAGAAACTCTGTAAGCCAGAGGTCTGTAACACTGCAGCAGTACTGAGCAATAACAAGTTAGGTAGCTTCGACACACAAAAAAGATGTAATTTTGCTATTTTATTTGTTCTTCGCGTTTGCTCTAGGCTTTTTTTGATTTTCTGTTATTATTAATTCTTTATTAATAGTATTATGATAGAAGCATAGAGAGGCCTTGGGCGATACTGAACTCAGCATCCCAGATAAACGCTTATCTCTAAGGCCGTACAAACACACCGAGAGATCTACACATCCAAGCTGTGACCTACACCCGGCGTAAGTGGGGTTTCAACCCTTAGAGAGATTAAGGAGAGCCGGACAAGACCTGGACTCTGCAGGGCACAGAATGAAAGAGGTTTAGATAAGACTCTGAGCAACTTAGAAACTTGTTAGCAATACTTTTTATTTAGATGAGATCTTAGGAAGAAAGTTTTCCTTTGAGGGTGGGGAGGCCCTGGCCCAGGTTGCCCAGAGCAACATCCCTGGAGGGGTTCAAGGCCAGGTCGGATGGGGTCTTGAGCACCCTGATCCGGTGGGAGATAACGGAGAATCTGATTTCTGGTTGTCCCACTACAAAGAAACTCCTGATAGGAGAAAAACAAGGGCAGTTTTTTTGGCACATTCACAGGGTGGAGCCTATTTCAGAATGATCCACAGCGCCCATTGCTTTGAGGACTTAAAACCACAGAAGATTTGATGCAGCGTAAGTTTTTCTATAAGACAGAGAATTTCTAGTTTCAAATCTGTCCAGAGTCAAGGACAGGTACCCTATACTTACTTCAGAAAATATGGACAACTTTGGAACATATGGACTGAGGACAGGACAAGGGGGAATGGCCTGAAGCTCCACCAGGGGAGGGTCAGGTTGGATATCAGAAAAATATTCTTCACAGAAAGAGTCATCGGCACTGGCAGAGGCTGCCCAGGGAGGGGGTGGAGTCGCCTTCCCTGGAGGTGTTTAAGGAACGGGTGGATGAAGTGCTGAGGGACATGGTTTAGGGAGTGTTAGGAATGGTTGGACTCCATGATCCCGTGGGTCCTTTCCAACCTGGTGATTCTGTGATTCTGTGAATGGTTTTGTCTCAGTCGGTGTCTCACTATGCCATCAGACGTGTACAGAGCACCAAATTCTGTAAAGGAATGTTTCCAGCTGAAGAATTTCCATCCACAGAAATAGGAATCTTAAGCCAAAATAACAAAAGAAACTTCAGGTATCTAAAGAAAATTGCCATCGGTTACCTGAAGCAATCTCATTTTGAACAGGATTAAACACTTTTGAGGTCTTGAGAGAACCATGATCTCAGTCTCCAGAAAGAGGCAGCACAGCAGCCAGGCATCACCAGAACCGCTTGGATCCTTGCTTACCTCTGGAAGACTCAAACTAAAACAACACTCTTCAAATGAAAAGAACACAACAATAAAAGAGATTACAGACTGAATTACATTAGATTTCTTCTTGGAATACTGAGTTGTCCTTAAAAAACCAAATACTTCTGAAGGAAACAATTTCCAGTGTTTCACTGAAAGGCTCATTTTGCCTCCTTTCTTAAAAGCTGCATTTCTGTTTTATATTTTGACAAAATGTTTGATGTTTTCTTAATTATAATTTTCCTGACCATTTAGTTCCTAATATGGGTTGCCGTCATTTCAATCGCAGTAGAAAAAAATAGGAAACAATCTTTTACTTCCCCTCCTCCCGCTTTTAATGCTACATACATAGATTTTCTCATTCAAAAAAACAATCTTACACGAACTGATGGATCGTGTGGCAAAGTGGTGGTCACTACACGTCATCCCAATCTGATGAGACAAGATTGTTTTCAGTGATATCTCCAGTTCTGTCCTGACCACTCACTCACGCTCTCACAACATCCTTTCCAATGAGACAGCATGAGCGTGTGTTTGTTTCCATGGTGAATTGGTTCGGGTAATGAATCCGGCTTAAAAGCACCTAAATAAAGTTTAATAAATAGGCTGCTGGATCAGTTCCATAAATTGCCTCACTGTTATGTGACCAGCGATGCCAGCATTATCTTTATTTTTGAGGTTATCTGTAGCATTTCAGTGAACTCAACTGAAGGACCATCAAGTGGGAACCCTATGTCCATGGCAGGGACAACATTTCCTCTTCCAGGGTGGCATTCAGGGACTTTAATCAGACAGCAATACCTTCCCTGTGCACCACTGTAGGGAAATGGAAATGAAAATGATGTAAAATGTAAATGAAAATGATGTAAAATGTAAATGAAAACGACGTCAAATGAAAATGATGCAATGTTGGGTTGTAAACAAGAGATAATCGTAGGCCAGCAGAGTTGAACTTAATTGCTGCGGGTGTTGGATCCTGAGAAGTGGCCAATCACTGGGACAGCTGCTAACGAGGTAATAAGGGTGTATAAAGCCTGGCCTGGCAGAGCAGCTAGGGAGACCACTCAGAAGAAGACCACTCCAAGGAAGAGCACTCAAAGGAGGAGCTCGGAGTAAGCGAGAGCACTCCAAGAGAGAGCAGCGAGAGAAGACGAGAAAGTTAGAGCACTCCAAGGAGAAGCTCCGAGTTAGAGCAGCATCCAAACAGAGGCCGGGTCATCAGCACGAACCCAGGAGGTGACAGGGAACAGAGACCAGGAAGAGAGGTCCAGCTATCAGCAGCACACCATCCCCTTCTAATTTATCCAACAAATAAGGAAGAAACCCTACAGCCCACAGCTTTGGCATTTGTATTTCATATATAACAACAGAAGGCAAAATAGCTGCAGGGTGCTTGAGGCTGAAGCTCAATTACATGGCATGGCAGATGATGTAAAAGTATGATCCCATGTTTTAAGAGATGCCCAACAGGTTTTTTTCATGATTTAAAAATAAAACTCTCCCCTTTGCTTTTCTGTACAGCAAAACCCTCTCAAATAGTAAATCAATTTCTTTCCTAAAGTTTCTTTGTATTCTCCTCTTTGTGCTTCTACCACTTTGTTGCTGCATGGATGGCCGGGAGTTCTGAGCACTGAGCAATCCTATTTTTGAAAGCAGGATAGCAGCTAAGAACATATTTCAGAAGTCAAAAGCAACAGCGATATTCTTCAAAAAGAAATGGTGAGCCTTGCACAGCCCCGAAGAGGTGATGTTCTACAGAGGTGCTGCACCCAAAAAACATCCTATTGGTTGAAACCTTTGTTCTACCCAAGAATTTGCAAGCATCTTTCAATTCTGGCACATATAATCTATAGCACACCCTTTGTAGCTATTTTTCTATGTTCTGTTCTACAGGAGCGTCAGGAGATGGCAATACCTTCATAGCTACGTAAGTACACGTGTATGTTGGGGCAGAGCTCTCAGCAGACATTCAAAAGGACTCAGCAGCTATCAGATGTCCTTGTTCTCAGTCTGCAACTTTTCGTCCCTTCCTAACAAAGACACAACATTGTGAGCAGGAGCTTCTGAACACAGCACACGTTTCAAAGCCCTTCCATAATTCAGCAAGCCCATACTCCTTGGTCTCCTATGGGCTGATCCGAATCTCACTGGAGGTCAGGGAGAGATTACATCACTTCTACAAAACTAGAATCAAACTTCTGCTAGGGCTACAACTTAAGTGACAGATTTGCTTCTATGATTCTGGAAACCATAAGGAGCACCAAATCCAACATTTATTTAATTGCATGAAGAATATGCTACAGAAAGACTCACTGTCAACCATCGCTAAGTCCTCTTTTCAAGACGCTCTTCAAGGTCTTTCAGTCTGCTAACAGCAAGCAGACTCCACCGCCGCTGACACCTGCCTCCCCTCCAGCATCCTAAAGCCCTTGTGTTGTTGAAAGCCACCAGAAGATGCAATGCTGACAGAACTAATGGCTGGACGAACAGATGGCAAAGAAAAGTTAATTGATCTACTGGGGCAGAATGAGCTGGCCTTGTTGAGGAGAATATGCAAAGATCCATAATGAACTTTCATTAGCGATGGAGAAAGTTCTGTCACACATACAGATTCTATTATGTGCCTTTCATGATGCACATCCAAATTCCAGCTTAATGACTTCTTGCATCCAGTTCAGAAAACTCAGCTCCTTAAAAGTGCTATGAAAAAAAGATTATAAAGCCTTTTCTTTAGTTTTTCCCCGAGTGAAATTTCTTCTTTTTCTGCCAAGCTTCCCTCGGCAATAAACCATAATTCGTACTGGAGAAAAAAACTATTTCCTTCAAACCCTTATTGTTATTTTTGTTTGTTTAAAGCCTATGTTAAAAGGAAAAGCATTTCTACATTTTGTTGCAGTGGGCGGGAGAAAAGAGGGATGCTCAAAAAATGAGAAAATGGAGCATTGACAACAACACTCAGTGTTACTTCAATAAACAAACTACAAGCAGATCCACCTGGAAAATTACAGTACGTGATTAAGTCCCCAATACAGTTTATATTAAAAATACAATTGTTAGGAACCATTAAGGAAAAGGATGGTCAGGTATTTCATGTAATATTCAACTCTAGGGTTGGGTATTTTTTTCTTTTACTGAAAAAATACGTACAAAATCAAAGGAAAACTCTGGGAACGTGACGCAACAGGAAAAAATACATCTACATTCATATCAACACTGTTATTCTTCCAGCCTTTAAGGAATTAAACTTACAATTTGCCGTCCCGCATATCAAGGAGACTAGTAAACATGATTCTATGACTCTATGCTGCAAACCATCCAGAATCTTTAAGAGGGTCCCTGGACAAGAGCTTGGCTCCACCAGAGCCCCAATTCGCTCCATCAGAGCCGGACCGCAGAACGCTCCCCTCCCTCCTACTCAAAATAAGATCAAATACAGGCCTTGAGGCACAGGGAAGCCATTCAAAAGTCCCCACAAGTAAGGAAAGTCTGGTTATTTCCCTTTTTTTTTTTGGGAACACGATGATGATTGCTATAATTATACTGGCGGACAGCAGAGTAGATGTATTAGCTGAGGTGCTAAAAATATCAGAAGGATATTCTTATCGCTGGAGAGCTGTGCAATGCAGTCTATTCTAGTAGATGCTGTGAACCCTGCCTTAAAAACATATATTTAAATATATCACGTATCATGTACATATATATTTAAAGATAAATAAAATTCCCTGAGTTTGGGAGATTTAAACTTGCCTCCAACAATTAATAGGTCTCTATAAAGCAAGAGGGTACCCCCCAAAAAAGGAAATAAAAGCTCTATCAGACTGACAGGAAGATTTTGAAAATATAAAATTCAACAATGTTCTGTACGAAATTCATTCTACAGAAACGAGTTTTTAAACAGCTACACATGGATTATTAAAATAAAAGCCTTTCCAATAGCATAACATAGAGACTAAGACTTTCGTCGATCCATTAGACTTTTCCATAGCAGGGATTTCTAAGAGAGCCCCAATGGGATGGAAGCATCCGAGTTCCCACTGTTTTTCCTCTTTTGGATTACAGGAGCAGGTCTGCAGAAGGTTGTCGTTGGCTGGAGAAACCAAACACTTCATTTCAACAGCTGTCGGTGTTCTTCTAACCCTCCTATTTGCCTACAGAAAAGCTGGGGGGAGGCTCTTGATCAGGGAGTGCAGGGGTAGGATGAGAGGGGATGGTTTTGAGCTGAAAGAGGAGAGATTGAGATGAGATCTTATGAAGTAATGTTTTCCTGTGAGGATGTGGAGGCCCTGGAGCAGGTTGCCCAGAGAAATGGTGGCTGCGTGCCGTAGGTGGCCAATGACAGTAGAACCATAGAATCATAGAACTCAATACTCATAGTACTAAAGGGAATGGCAGGAAGATGTGCCAGGGGAGGGTTGGGTTGGACACGAGGACAAGGTTCCTCCCTCTGAGGGTGGTGGAGCACTGGAACAACTCCCAGGGAAGCAGTCACAGCCCCAAAGCCTGACAATATTCCAGAAGCATTTGGCCAACGCCCTCAGCCTGAATAGTGTGGATGTTGGGGTGTCCTGTGCAGGGCCAGGAGTTGGACTCAATGATCCCTGTGGGTCCCTTCCAACTCAGGGCATTCTGCGATTCTCATGTAAGGCAGTTCATTCTTCCACGTCCTCACAAATCTGTTACGTGGAAGCAACGAGTCCTTCATCAGCCACTGATGAAAACTAAGAGGCATGTTCAGATTACTGCAGAAAGGGAAACTATAGAGTATGTCTGGGATCAGCCACTCATCTGTAGCCAACCCCTGGCACCACTACGTTCCCTCAACTCACACCTCTATCAAGTAGGCATTCATGTACTTTTTAAGACCAGTAATTAACATTATAACCATCTTCTGGCCTCCTACATAATGCAAACGACACAAATTCATCTAATTATTTCTGCAGCGAACTCAACAATTATTTTTTAATAGCACCATATATATTTTATCCAAACTGTCATTCAGGCCCTCGGAGCTGGGAAAACAAAGACAAACATTACAGAGAAGTTCACGATTGTTTTACTCAGAGGATTTCCACTTTGCACTCATCGGTTTTGGCAGACTTACTGTTGGGAGTTCTTCTTCTTCTCCGCGGTTATAAATATTCCATGCAGACTTTTAATTAGAGCAGCATGTTTGTTGGCTGAGACAAAAGAGATTGGATACCCCCTTCCCATTTGGGTTTCGTTCATCTGGATGGCCTTACACTAACAAGGAAGCATCAAATCTCTGCACAAGTGGAGCGGAGTCTATTTTATTGAATTAAACATTTAATTCCTCTATCCAACAGGTGTAAATTAGAATTTGAAAGTATAAACAAATATTTGGTGTGGTCCTCCCTTTAATTAGCAACAGATAAATTAGAAACTGAAATAAAACATGCACTTTTTAGCCCATTCTTGTCTGGGATTAAGCTGATCTTGAAAAGTAAGTCATTCAACAAGGAGTTGCCTAAATTAGTTCCAGAAAGCACTGGCGTCTCACTGAATCCTACTTCTACGAGCAGAGTAAAAGTAACTCCACAGGGCAAAACCAAGCGGAAAAAGACACAGAAGGCGAATAGAAACAAAGCACACACAGCATATTAACTACAAAATATAATATGAGATAGTATTAAAGCAAAAGGCTTCATCTTTTTAAGGGCACCTAAAAGAAAAAAAGTTAAATGGAAGTTCAGACTTCACGTTCCAGATTCATATGCTTATTAATGGGACAAAATCTGCTTCCCAAACTACATCACAACTGACCAAATGCAATGTGGAAACTCACCATCCACAGGAAATCAGTTAATGGATTATTTCATCATGACCTGTCTGCATATTGGCACTTCAGCCATATAAACTACCTCATTTCCATAGAACTCTCCCAAAACGTCAGCTCAGATTTCCAGTTATTGCTACCATGTCCCAAATTAGTTGTGTTTTCCACCGACAGAGCTGACATCTCAGGATTTGCCACTGGTTCCTACATATTAGCAACTGTATGTCTTCATCTAGAGGAAGAAAAGAACAAAAGCCAACAAAACCCCAAGTTGTCTTTGTTGCCAATTCAGCTTTTTATCTTTGGATTTAGTTAACCGATTTACAAATTACGACAATCAAATGCATTGATTCTATCAAACTATTTAACACCCTGCCCTGCTCAGAAGACTTCAAGCCCTGGATTACATCCAGTCAGAAAAATAACAGCAATAAATCACTCTCAGTTTCGCATATAAATAAAGTAAAAATTAAAATGACAAAAAAAAACCAAGAGAATTTCTACAGTACGAGTGTAGGAAGTCTTAGCTGTGACTGTACTGTCTTGAATTTCAGAATCAGGCACAGACTCAGCTTTCATAAGTGGATCTACCAACGTGCTGTGAGCAAAACGATCCAGTTTTCATCCACTATTCCAGCTCACTGTTCTGGGTTTGACCTTTCCCATTTATGCCGACCTAAAAAACTCACTTTTGCTGCATATCTAAAATCTCTGTGCTGTACCAACAATCTTAACTCCATTCTCATGTAAAAATACACATACTGGGGTACGAGCACTTAGCCATACCCATCATTTGGTTGCTACAACCTTCTCTCTTGTAAGTTCTTGCCACCTAACTATAGTGCCACCTTGTTTATACCACGGTTGCCCAATAAGCCTATTTTTTCTTTTCCTTAATGTTTCTTACATTTATCCCAATGTTTCCTATATTTTTCTAATGGATCATTATATATTATCCACACCTGATATTTGGAGCCCTGAATTTACTTCTTAAAAAACGTACAGCCTTGTGCAACTCTGTATTATAACTGCGTCACTCAAGAAGATAGTTAATGCAAGGTAGATGTGATCCACGCCAGGTCCCACAGGTCATAGAAGTCATTTCCCTGTTGCCCAGATCCAAAAGAGAAATTCAGACCCTTTCCAGGTCACAGATTTGGGTGCTCCCAACAAAAAGAAGAGGAGCATTGGGCACCAGAGCTGACAGGGAGCTGTGGCAATACCCAGGGCAACTTCTGCGGCATCACGGTGTGGCATGTAAGCACTGAACACCCAAGCATTCAGAGTTCAGGAGGATGAGCACATGCATATGTCCTGGTGGGATCTATTTTTATCCTAGACTTTCTTTTAGATTTCTTTTCTTAGTTTTTTCCGCTTTTTTTTTTCCAGTTTCTCAGACTCCCATACTTTTCGTAACTATTTCCTACCATTACAAACAGATTGTTTTGCTGTTGTTATTTTCCCCTCTTTCTTTCATCAAAGATACTTATGCCCTCAAGAAACAACAATAAGAGTAATTTGGAAAAGACAGATTTGAAAAGCATTCTTTGTATAATACAGACAATCACAATGTACATATTTATCGTTAAGCCCTCTTTATTCTACACTGGGACTCCAATTCACGAGACGTGCTCAGTTTTCAGTGTGATGATCTTCCAGCAGTTTAGACCCCAACTGTTTCCATTACAACGGGAATGCTATAAACCACTGCCGATGCTCGGATGGACGGTTCCAAAGGGCAGCGGTGTGCTGGATGCTTAAATTTACAACAAGTCTGAGCAAAAGAAGAACAATTTCCATAGGCCACCACCTGAGCCACATTCAAATAAGTTATGTGGCCCACAGAGATCGAAGAGCACCGCTTGGTGGTTCATTATTCTCCTGTGCATTGGTCCAGGACACACAACTGTGATTTGGATTCAGTATTTCATATGCAAATGCGCGGCGACTTTCCGCATCACTGGCAGAAAGAAGGGAAGAAAAGCAGCTGTCGAGGAGACAGCATGTCAGATTATTTATTCATGAGCAACTAGATGGAAAAATAAATGGGCCTTATGCTGTAAACAGTAAGATAAATATAAGGCTAAGGAATTATATACTGCACTCAAAAAAACTTAGTATTGCGTCCTCTAAGTCAGTCTTGCAGGAGCCACATAGGAACCTCAACTTGGATTTGTGCTGCCAAACATTTACAAACAAAACTTACGGACTGCTAATAGTCACCAAAAAAATGCCACCAATAATTCCACATCCGATAAGATGAAATTACTGGTTTTCATTTTAAAATTAGTTTATTCTACGCTTGGAAACAAAACACGGAAGTCAATGGCCCAAAACATCTTGACAGCCTTATAAACTTGAGTACTTTCTTTGACCCAAATGAAAATTTACTACTATAGGAATCACTTTGGTCTGCTCAAAATTCCCTGGAGATGATTTCCAGTTACACAGTGCCATTTTACACCACTGTGACAGCGTCAGAAGATACAAACAGCACCCTGAGCCACCCTTCTGCGTAGCATCTGATCTGGAGCTGTTTGAACCTCTTCTGTTTGGTGATGTCTCCATACTCAATGTAAAAGCCTTTAAATTTAACTGTTTGCATTCTGGTGAATCCAAAACTTCAGAATACGTTTAATTTTGCAACTGTTCTATTTCTAACCTAAAATCTGACCGGACTGCCACAGCATCTCGTTTCACACTCTTTTTCAACCTATGCCATGTAAAGCAGTCACAGGAGCATTGAGTCAGTAAATCTCCTGTGTATGGGGTATCTCAGTTACCATTGTTTTCTAAAAGTATCCAAGCAGCGAGGAAAACCGGCACCAATTCGGAATGCCAAACTTTCTTATTTCCTCATGCACAAAGATGACTGACTGGAGTAGGTCAACTCAAGTAATTAAGGACTAAATCAAGATCAGGGCATTTATTAATTCAACTTAGTGATGTATAACAAATATCTTCTGATCCATTATTAACGAACACATATGGATAAATTTGCAAAAGGTGCAAATTTAAAAAAAAGAAAAAATTTTGCAAGGTTATAATTTGTGCCGATACTCCTTTGTATCACTTTAGCAATGCAAAACAGAGTTAAAGGACGCCTAAATGTACACTCATTTACAAAATCTCATTATAAACTCAAGCATATGCATAGAAATTGCCACATATACGCAATGATGGCCCTAGTGGGCATTATAATACCGCACTTAATTTTCAAGAATTATGGATCTATATTTTGAATTTACAGTGTATTTTCATTTTTCTTGTTAACAAGTTCAATTCCCAGGAAAGGCACAAAAGTGATGACCCTTAAAGCTAATTCAGCTCCGGTTTAGTTAAGTGAAGCAGAAGAGACACCCGAGTGAAAGGCTGTTTTAAGAGAACAAGGCTTGGAGCTGGCTGAACCGATGTGCTCTTTTCTCACAGGGCACTGAAAGAGCCATTCAATTGCAGCAAGTTTTGATCACGACCACTGTGAGCCCGATTTGACCCTGTGACCCCCAGACAGAAACTCTGATTCCATTATCCGGCCCCTGCGCCGCTGAGGATGAGTCGAGATTGTGGAATGTAAAAGACGATCTCTATTTCATTTGTACAGCAGGGAAAAGAGGTCAAGGAAAACAGGGGCAACAACACTGACCATCAACCTTTCTTCCCTTGTACAAGAAGGGAAAGTGTTCTATTCCTGGAAATCCACAGGGGTAGCAGTGAGAGAGAGGACACTGTGAGCTGACCCTGGTCAGCAGCAGAGCAAAACCAGAAATGGAAGTCAATGCCATGTTGTGAAAAGAGCAAAAAGCGATGACGGTCATGAAAGAGAAAATATTGTCATCTACTCACCATCCTCCTAGAATTAAAAAAAGCTAAACAGATTTAAATCTCCATCAGAAATCGAATTAGGACTTAGCTAATGTCTGCTGTTCCCGTTATCATATTGCCTAAAGATCACAGACAGGATAAGGAGGACGCTCGGCCGGTGAAAGAATTACAATCCCTGATTTTCATAGTCGGCAGACAAATAAAATGGAGTAAAAGAAAATAGAAAAGGATACTGGCAGAGAACTGTTGGACAAATAACCCACCAGATCAACACCAGGGGTCTGACTAGGACTCGTGTGTCCCGTCTGCCAACCCAGTGCTCCCCCACTGGATGTGCTGGAGGGTGTCCAGAGAAGAGCAACGAAGCTGGTGAGGGGCTGGAGAACGTCTGACGAGGAGCGGCTGAGAGAGCTGGGGTTGTTTAGCCTGGAGAAGAGGAGGCTGAGGGGAGACCTTATTGCTCTCTACAACTGCCTGAAAGGAGGTTGTGGAGAGGAGGGAGCTGGGCTCTTCTCCCAAGGGACAGGGGACAGGACAAGGGGGAATGGCCTCAAGCTCCACCAGGGGAGGGTCAGGTTGGATATCAGAAAAAAATTCTTCACAGACAGAGTCCTGGGGCACTGGAACAGCTGCCCAGGGAGGGGGTGGAGTTGCCTTCCCTGGAGGTGTTTAAGGAACGGGTGGATGAAGTGCTGAGGGACATGGTTTAGGGAGTGTTAGGAATGGTTGGACTCAATGACCCAGTGGGTCCCTTCCAATCTACTCATTCTATGATTCTGTAATTCTATGATTCTATGACTGAGGTGTAGATCCTCACTCTGAGCACCTGCTTATATTATCACTATTATTGTATTATTATTCCAAATTTTGTGTTTGCTCAGCAGATCTGCGCTTACAGTCTAATCTCTCCTCTTCCGTTTAATTCTCAACACAGACCTAAAAATCATTATACAGAAAAAAAATCGCATTGGAAACTATAAGAATTTGCGTCCTTGTTCTCATAATTTCCTCTCAGTGTTTCTCCCCAGGCAAAGAAAATAATTTAGCTTTACAACAATTTCTGCTGAGAGTGAAGTGTTATTAAGGGCTGCTTCTTCATATTGTTTATCACAGAAATCTAACTTGATGTCTTCCTGAGCACTCCAATGAATGTTTATTTATTGAGAGGTACAAGTGTTACTACAGCCCTATAAGCATCACAGCTCTCTTTTTGCACAGTTAACAAATAAATACTATGAGACCAAAGAAGAACTAGAGACAGCACCTTGTTTGATCAAAGATCACGGCTTCTAGGCTATGAAATTAGGGATGCAACCTTAATGGCGTGGCACAAAATAAAGCTAAAACCACAGTGCCTGAGGAGCTAAAGAGCAGCGAGTTATTTTTAAGATACTGTTAGTAGGTATTGTTCTCCAGTGCCTTGCCCTTACACAGTTGTTTTTACCATGCAAAAATCAGTATACACTGCCGTTGAAGCTACGGAGCAGCGTTCCACAGCTGCAACTTGCTGGGTTTTGAAATCTTGCTATGAAACCCCTCCTTATGCAAACAGAAACCCCACATAAGGAAAAAGACAGCCCACCTGAATCCCCGAGGAACTCTGTCGCCTTGGCAAACCACAACAGCACCACACCAACAGAGTCGTAGAATTATGGAATCAATCATAAAATCATGGAATCATAGAATAGCTTGGGTCGGAAGGGACCTTAAAGATCTTCCAGTTCTAACCCCCTGCCATGGGCAGGGACATCCCACTGGATCAGGCTGATCAAGGACCATCCAACCTCGCCTTGGGTCTTTATTATTTCATGTTATTTTTTCGATCTGTGTTATTTCTTTCTAACATCTGGTTTCAAAGCACTTAAACTTAAACCAGTACCCTTAACCCCATTTAATTTCTGGTGATAAATGCAATGAAGGGAGGTACAAAGACTATTCGGAAAGGAATGGCAAACCTGGGACCTGCTGGTTTCAGTCTAGTGCTGTAGCCTAGAGACTATAAATAAAGATGTGAGTAGCCTCAACAATAACACATTTGGGGCCGTTAAATAAGGAGCATTCTTAAATAGCCACAATAGCATTTCCTTCTTCTGAACATAGATATCAGGCTCACCTTAAGTCGTGCTATTCAAACACATTCCCACACAGGCTCCTCCTGAAAGGCCCAAAAGGCTGTGGTACTAACGTGGTGCGGTGTCGGTTACCTTTGCTCGCACGATTCATTCCATTTCATCCTTTCCTGATGAGCTTGTAATGTATTAAAGAAACAATTCCAACTCTCCATAAAAAAGGAGAGCGAGTTTCTCATAAAGTAAAAGCCCATTATTTCACCAGCCAAAAAAGAGAGATACAATTTAATCTCCAAAAATTAGCATAACTTTCCTATTATTCTAGAGGCTGCTTGATTAAATTAGCCTATATCACTTTAAAAAGAATGAGATATGAATTCTAAAGAAAAAGAGCTTAAAATTGAAATTCAAAGACGAAAACCCTAACAGGGATGCATAAATGTGAGAAAACACAATATTGCCCATAACAACAAACATGTGATCCCATAACACAAGGCGATGTGTACACTCATCGGGGGAAACCGAGACTTCAGGCTTGCGCTCCAAATGAGATCACATTCTGCCTGTGGTCCTCGGAGCTTCCCTTCATTCCCCAGTGTCCTGACACATTGCAGATGGAGTAGAATATGCCCGCTAGTTTTTTTTGCCAGGTTGCCTCATGATGATTCAGAAGATTGGTCACTCCAATCCCATCTCTTGTGGGCAGGTGAAATATAGGGAGGCCACCTGGACTTTTTGCATTGTGAAGGAAGAGTAGGAGTAACCAGACTGGTGGGTCGCGCTCATACTTTCAACAAGGCTTTTCTCTAGCTGATGCTTCAAAATGACCTGACAACAAAGTTACAATGTAAGGCTGGCCAAGAAAGAGCTTTCGTTAGTACTTTTGTGTAAAAGATGTTTTATTTTGAGTACCACGCTGCTATGATTTCCTTACATAGGATAAAGTACAATAGTAATACTCTAATTGTCATACTTTTACACAAAGAGGAATCTACGTGCAAATGCACTGAAGCATCTAGAATCCTAGAATGTCCTGAGTTAGGAGGGACCCACAGGGATCATCGAGTCCAACTCCTGTCCCTGCACAGGACACCCCAACATTTACACTGTTGGGGCTGAGGGCGTTGGCCAAATGCTTCTGGAATATTGTCAGCCTTGGGGCCGCGACTGCTTCCCTGGGAGATGCTCCAGTGCTCCACCACCCTCTGGGGGAAGAACCTTGCCCTCATGCCCACTCTAACCCTCACTTGGCGCATCTTCCTGCCATTCCTTCAGGTCCGGTCCTTGGTCATCAACGAGAAGAGATCAGCAAATGTGTTTAAGACATTAATAGAAGGTTTGTCTAACTGGTATAGCATTGCTTACTACAAGGGAGCACAGTTTACGTCGTGAAGAGATTATTTTTCTGACCAGAGCCCACGTACTACACCAGGGTAACACCACGCCAAAAACTCCCTTTGAAAGAAGGAGCACAGCAGCTCAAGCTTGGCTCTATCACAGTAAGTCCACACTATATGATGCAAATATAACCTGAGAAAGACTGATCTTGAGGGGAATAGGTTATAAGCAGCAATATTTAACTTGCTTTAAACTATAGTAACATTTTCACTGCTTTGCAGTAACCCTGATTGCCTTTCTCAACCCTAACAAAATCCACAACCAACTGGTCAAAACTCTGATCCCTCTGATCCGTCATGTTAGTTTGGTAATGGAGAGCAAAGATTTCATTGAAACCATATTCCAATTAGGAATTGTGGTTGTCAGAACATAAAAGATCCAGTAATTTTTGCTGATGCGATCATTATTGCAGAGACTTAATTGGGCAGAACTGTCAATGGCGATTAAATGCTTACAGTCGGAGCTCTTGCAGGCTCAGTGACTTACTATGTGTTTTTCAAAGCGTCACGTTTGTTCAGTCACACTCGATGACTGCAATAGCGCCTGTAAACCCAAATTTTATTCCACGGTAACAGTTAAAATGCCAGCAAATCCTGTATAATTGGTTGCCTTATAGTTTTCAATCAATTGTCTTATCCTTGCATAGAGAAATTGTGCTTTCCGTGTTTTTTTTTTAGTTCACACTATAGGAGGTTATTCTGTTGGGAGACTGTAATTAGAACCACAGTGAACCGTTTGAGATTTGAAAGGTTGAAAACATTATCCTTCCGGGATGCTTCGCTTTGAGAGCTTTTTGGCTGGTGGCCAAGCCTAAGCTTCCTCGAGTTCAACTGAGTGCGTTAACCTCAAAACTTCTACAGAAAGGAACTACCAACTTAAAACACATGGCAAGTCAAGACATGACTCGATAAATAGCTCAGAAGGCTGATGTAAAGAGTTGTCGCGAGTGTTTTCTAGCCTTGTGAGGTCAACATTAGTTTAAGAAACAAAACACGACAGGTATCGCTTCTATAATATTTAGTATCTCTACGATAACGTCATGACCAAACACAGGTCAGGCTCCTGCAGGAGTTGTTCTCCAAACACAGGGAGGCACAACACACGTGAAGGTTTAAGCAGCAGAACAGACGCAGCAGGCACGATGACAAAGCTCGTTCGGAAGCACATGGCAGAAGCCTCCTTCCCTGTGATACATCAAGGACAACAGCACAGAAAGGAACCCACTGAACAAATAAAGGTCTATGAGATGCAGCCCCTCGTTCCAGTCCTCGTACCATTGACCTTCATGTGACTTTCAGCACCCTCAAATATCTGCCTTCACTCACAGGTTTTGATTTCATCTAGATTAAAAATCCCTTCTTCATCCAAATTGGTGCCCGTCCAAATCCAGGATAGCAAATCTGCGTCTGGGGACAACGAAAGGTAAAGGCTGTTGTTGGATTCCCTGTTCCAGCAATTTTGCCCTCATTTTGCCTTCATTCAGAGAGACAGCAGAATACCAAACAATGATTCTTCCAGTTTAACCAATTATTTTCCATGACATTATAAAGTGGGTAGATTTAGGGTTGTGAATCCAGAAAGACATTTTTCCCCGTGTAGGGCACACATTTTTCCATGGATTATTACTTGTGAACAGTAGTGATCCTTAAGCAATGTGCATGCTTCCACCGTACATTCAAAGACAGAGTCTCCTTACAGACCTGGGAAAAAAATATTCTACAGAAACAGGATTCAGTTTTGACATTGTGTTCTAAATCAAGGGCTTGTCTATCACAGGAGGCCTCCCTTAAAATTTATGTTATGGAGTTGAATACTTTACTACTGGATAAGAACCAAATCCCCACAACTCCGTGCACGCTGCATCATTTTATTTATACCCTTACTTTTTAACAATATTTTGTTTTATCATAAGCCACTGTACAAGAAAATATATCATTAAGTAAGAATTGGCTTCCCGCTAAATGAGAAAAAAATAAAAGCATCCAAAGATCTGTTAAAGAAAATAAAACCACTATATGAATCACAACAAAAGTGGGTACCTTTGTTGTAGTCTGGAAGAAAGCTGCACTTCATAAAATCTGACAGTGTCACCTAGAGTCTACAAAAGGGAGATAGAAAAAAAGATTTCGGATGCTAAATTTGCCCTCTATTTTGAGTCTGAAAATTATAACATCATAAATTTGGAATAAATCAGTCAACTTCAGCCCCTTAGACTACAGGCGTCCTGTATTATAGATTGTGCGTTAGATACTTAGACTTTGGATGCTAAATTTGTCCTTCATTTAGAGACTGAAGATTAGAACTTCATAAATTTGGAATGAATCAGACAACTTTGGTCCCTCACACTAGAGGCATTCTGTATTATAGATGGTACGTTAGATACTGAACATTAATATTAAGATGCATTCCTCGAGGAGCAGCCTTTTTGTGTGGTCTTCATTATTTTGCACAGTTAGACCAAGAGCTTGGAAAAGGCAGCACGACCAGGTTTTTCACTGATACGTCTGCCGCCAGCCAGAAAAACAACACGGAAGGGGAAAAAATGAAGCAGCCTGACCCTCAGGTGCAGAGCACTTCAGCTGGAAAAATATTTTTAGCAAATCCTTTGAAAAGTGCAGCGCAGAAAGCACGAGAAGGAGGAAAAGATGAATACAAAACTTTTTTTTTCAAACATGACTGAAAGCAAGGACAAATATTCAGGGGGGGAAATTCAACCATTTGCATAACTAAAGGGATTTCAGTTTGCGTTAGAGGTAGTTTTTCTGTCTCTCTGAGGATGGGGGTTTTCTGAGAGTTTTTCGTTGGGTTTTTGTTCTTTGTTTGGTTTGGGGTTTCTTTGTTGCTGTTTGGATTCTTTTTTTTTTTCTAAAACAATGGAATATGAAGTTAAATATCGGAAGCAGAATGCCAAAACAAGAAATTCACTTTTTGCACTTTGCATTTCAGCCACTGATCCACAGAAACCATTACTGACCCCCAGTTGCTCCTATAGCTTCATTAATTTCAAATGAATTAAAGATGCATTAACTTATTGAGTCATAGAATCACAGAATCGTTTGGTTGGAAAAGACCTTTGAGATAATCCAATCCAACTGTACCAGTCTGCTACTAAACCATCCCTGAGCACCTCATCTGCCTGTCCTTTATATAACTCCAAGGGATGGTGACTCCACCACCTCTCTGGGCAGCCCTTCCAGTGCCTGAGAATCCTTTCAGTGAAGACATTTTCCTTAATATCCAACCTAAACCTCTCCCGGCACAACTTGAGGTCATTTCCTCTCATCCTATCACTTGTTACTTGGGAGAAGAGACGAACACCCACCAGAATCTGGTCATAAAAATATATATGTGCTCAGTTTTGTAATCGAAAACCAGAAAATATATTGGTTACCAAATCTCAGACCTTCTTTATATAACAACCAAACCTCTGTCTGCAGGGCTGGAGGTCAACAAGGGGATGACAAGAAGCATCTTGGCATTGTGTCCTCTGATACAACGGGCCACAGTTGAGCTACAGTTTTATAAATCAATGGAATGTCTTCAGGCAGAGGTAGGCATGTCACGAAAGCCTCCCCCAAGAGCTCCTGTGCTCAAAACTCCTGCAGGGAGCCTGGATTCAAACCCAAGGCTTCTGCCTTGGAGCTAACAAGTCCCTTACCTACTGGGTAAACAGAATAAAATTCTCCCCCTGTTTGCTGCAAAGAGAAACACGCACACTAATAAACGTGACCTGAATCTGCAAGTGGTTTCTCTGTGATACGTTTTGAATTTTTTCAGGAAATATGTTGTACAAGCACAAAAAACTCTCCCTAAGTGTACCTGGCACATGGATCCCAGACCCCACGGCTCCATAAGCGTGGCTAACGCCTTTCCACGCACAGCTCGGTCTGTTGCCCAGGCCACCACTCGAAGAAGAGAGTGAACAAAAGAGTCTTCAAGGTGTTGAGGAATAATTGTAAAGTCATATGATTCTGCTTTAATTAAAAACAAATTGTATTCATTGCAAGTTAAGTCCTGTTTCCATAGAAGGAAACAAGAGAGACGATAAACAACACACTTCATGGTTCTTAAGAGAACAAAGCCTAAAAGGACAGGGTTCAATTGGCACACAGAGCAGGGATGGGCTCTCCTGGACCGCTGCCAGGCAGGATGGGTCTCACACCCTGTGCTGCAGCAGCAGCTGTGCCTGTGCTGTACAATTTTGCAGAAGGTAAAAGAAAAGCAGCTCAAAAGGCGAAATCTGGTGTGTAGGAGGAGATGATCTTGGAAGTCGTTCTAATATAACTTAAATATTACATTACAGAACATACATACAGAACATTCTTTCAGTACAAGAAAGATGTTGAGCTGCTGGAGTGCGTCCACAGAAGGGCGATGCAGCTGGTGAAGGCTCTGGAGCACGAAGGTTATGTGGAGCAGCGGAATCTGGGGCTGTTTAGTCTGGAGAAAAGGAGGTTGAGGAGAGACCTCATCACCCTCTGCAGCTCCTGGAAAGGAGGTTGTAGCAAAGTGGGTGCTTGGCTCTTCAACCAAGTAACAAGGGAGTAGGTTGAGAGGAAACAGCCTTAAGTTGCACCAGGGGAGTTTTAGCTTGGATATTGGGGAAAAAAATCCGTATTGAAAAAGTGGTGAAACACGGGACCAGGCTGCCCAGGGCAGTCGTGGAATATCCATCCCTTGGAGGTGTTCAAAGAACACGTAGATGTGGCACCTCAGATCATGGTTTAGTAGGCACGGTGGGGTTGGGCTGAAGGTTGGACTGGATAAGTTAAGAGATCTTTTCCAGCCTTTATGATTCTATTATTATATTTGGTCATGTTGCCCAAATAATACAACAGTATATTCAGATACCAACTACATAAATTCTTCATCCTCTTGAAAATCCTGCTTAAAATGAAGACAAAGGTACCACGCTAAGATCAAAACGTTATGGCACTGCACAGCGCTGTAAAAAAAAACCCCGTTAACTGTGTGGAAAAGCTTGTAACAGAAAACTATAAGACAAATATTAGAGGACAGCCAGTTGTGCAGTTTAAGTCATCCGGAAGAGACTTCACACAAACAATCCCCTGCCTAAAAATCCCCTGCACTAAAAGCTAGATGCATTAAACCTACATTTTCAGGCACCAATCTGGCAGTGCACGTTTGCTCCTCAAATAAGAAAAACTTCTTGAAGATCAGATGTTAAAAAGCAGAAAGTGGAACACATTCACATTTCCTCACAAACTATTTTTGCCCAAATGCTTCATTTTTCTACTATGACAGCAGATAATAGTGGTGAAATGCTCCCTAAATTTGTAAACCAGGTGACTATAATATGGCATAAACACGTTCATTATGCAAATCTGATTGCTTAAATTTTCAGATGTAGCTCATTTATTTGTATGAGACAGAAGATCCACAGTTCTTTGCCTTTCCTTGGCTAATTCACTAACAGATCTTTCGAGATAATTGTTCATATTCTACCAAAAGCCTTTCACATTCCAGGGAAAAGAAAGCACCTCAGCCTGCAAAACAGTTCAGATAAGAGAAGAAAAAGTTACCTGAGGTTTGTGCTTGAATTTTGCTTCCTAAATCAGTGGGATGAGTCGCAGTGCTGGGAAAAACAGAAATGCCTCACCTTTGAAATATTCAGATGCCTTTTAATTTAATCCTTTGAATATCATTGATGTTGTATAGAAAGGAACTCAACTGCTCTTGGAAATTGAGGGGTAGATACTAAATAACTGCAGGTTGTAACGATGAGAAAACAGGAGGACTGAGAAGGGTTTGCTTGGAAAACACCTCTTTAGGTGCAAACAGAAGGTGAACGCTCAGTCCATCACAATGATATTCCATGACAAAACTATTCATCCTCTTGTATTTGTAGAGGAACTGGCTTCCCTTCGCTAAAACGAACACCCTTCATAGAATTGTTTAGGTTGGAAGGGACCTTGAAGCTCATCCAGTTCCAAATTCCCCCGCCATGAGCAGGGACACCTCCCACTGGACCACTGTGCTCAAAGCCTCAAAATCATAGTGTCCCCACCGAAGCCACTAATGCCATTTCCAGGCAAATCTGCAAAAGGCAACACATGTCCTGAACCAAACTCAGGATACTTCTGTAAACACTTCCGTCATCTGTAGGCACTCACAGGGCCTCTCCTCTCTACAGTTTGTCTCTTTCAAGTCAATGTGATCCCGTTCTTGGTATTCTGCTGTGTAGTGGAAATGGAAGTACTTGTAATGCATCTCCTATAGGCCATAAATACATCGTTGTTCTTCCCTCTGTGCTAAGCATAGGTGCTGACTCTGTGAAATCATTGTACCCAGCTGTGAATGAAGCATGAAATGAAAACCCCTTGTCCATTCCACAGAGAGAATACAGACAGCGCAATATCATTTATTACACTGATAAAGACCGTGCGCTACACAAACAAAGCAGACGCGAGTACTTTGAAATTCTCTCCTGCTTTCCATTTTCACTCACTACATTATCCCTTTTCTTTCTTACACAGTTCAAAGAATCGGTTATGAAAGACAGATCCACTTCCAGCAACTGACACGTAAATACAGTCATAGAATGGTTTGGGTTGGAAGGGACCTCAAAGCCCATCCAGTTCCACTCCTGCCATGGGCAGGGACACCTCCCACTGGATCAGGGAGCTCCAAAGCCCCATCCAACCTGGCCTTGAACCCCTCCAGGGATGGAGCAGCCACCACTGCTCTGGGCAACCTGTTCCAGGGCCTCTCCATCCTCACAGTAAAATGCTCCTTCTTGAGATGTCATCTCAATCTTCCCTCTTTCTACCCTCTTTTTCTAAATCTACCTTCTTTTTACGATGAGGCCTGATTCACGTACATCCATTTTAACTGACTCACTTAAAATTAGAAGTGCAGAAATAAACTCTATCAGAAAAAAAAATGCTGGTATAGAATATTTAGAGCATGCACAGAAACAGAGCCTTTGTTTAAAACACGTTGAAGCGTTATTTGAAGCTTTTCTTCAGCTATTTTTTTCCTACACCATCTCCTAAAGTGATGTTTCACCCCACCTGTGTGGGAACAGCGGAACTTCGGGCAGGTCTCTCCGATTTGCTGCCTACGGACAGATCGCTCCACGTGAAAGTGTTCTCAAAGGGTGAAAAGAGGAGGAGCGGGGACTGCTTCCCACCGAATACGAAAGGAATCCAAGACATACCTGAAAAGCACATGGTAAAATATTCAGAGTTCACAAGAAATATCATGTCCTGTTGTTAACTAAAGACACACTGGAGACCAACGATTGGCTTTGAGCCGAGTGGCACGAGCAAGGTCACAGCTCCGCTCCTCGCAGCCAGGCTGCCCTACAGCAGATCCATCTTGCAGAGCACTAATCGAACAAAGCCAGCGCTTGCGTTTGCTCCTGCAAACACACCAACAGGGACAAAAGCCTCAGCACAGTCTAAGAAACCTGACTTTCTCAGCCTGAGACTCCGAGTCCTTTTTGAAGCTGCTGATATGAAATTGAGCTTGTTTAACAACAAGAAAATGTGCTGCATCCATCGCTGAAGAATACGCAGCTTTTTGTATAAGCCTTAAAAGGTTACGATCTATATTAGATGCTATTCAGACTGAAGAGAACATATGAGAACAGAAGGAAAGAAGAGCAGCATCAATAATCATAAGCAAACAAATGAAAAATGGATTTGTGCTGACAGTTGTGCTGCAGTCGGAAACACCAAGCGGTCTCCTTGAGCCGTACATCAGAAAGTCTTCATAGAGTGAAGCCTCCGGACAGTTTTGATCAGAGAGAAACTCAAATTAAAAAGCAAAGCTCGGTAGAATTGAGCTTTTCCTTCTCCTCCTCATATAAATGAACTGAGATATGCAGAACGCTAAATCCTATCCCAGCATTTATGGCTTCTTAAACATAACACGGCATTTCAACGGCTTTTTGTTATGCCACTGCGTCTGAAAATGGCCTTGCCAGGAACCAGAAATTCCAGTACATTAGAACTAAAATTACAAATACAAAAGCACAGAAGGGACTGCAAGAACATTAGTTGGAAAGAGAATCCAGTGATGGCAGCAGTGGTGAAAGCTGGGATTATTGTCCGTCGCCTGAGGGGGACTGCTGCTGACCTGTGCTCTGCGGTGCAGAAGGTCCTCCACTGAAAGAGGAGGTTTTGGAGAAGCATTTTCAGTCGGCAAACACTGAATTACACAGGAGGTGCACTAAACAGAGATGGAGGGATGCTTGAAAACAAAAAGAAGTTACAAGTTCAAAGAATACTTTTTTTTAAGCCCCGAGTTTCTTACCAGAAATCTGAAGGTTTCTGAAGGTTAACATTTAAGGGATTGTTTTTGACGTTGTTTTGTTGTGAGAGCTCGCCTGATTTTGGGCTTGATGAACTTAGAGAACTTTGCAACCGTAATGACTCTATGATTCCTTTCCATCTTGAGGTGGCAAAAGAAGCTGAAAAACCCAAAAACCCCAAAGCCAAGAAGAACCCTTAAGATGTAAATTTGGGGTATCTGATATATCATCACAACATATCTAAATATACCCACTTCAAAATCTGCATCTCAGCTCCTACCCCAGCTCCCTCTGAACATGTTCTTCTTTTGTCAGCGTGCTGCATCAGGGACAGAACAGCAGGAAGAGGATGTGTACTTAGCAGAGGAATACAAGAACAGGATGTCAGGCTGTATTAAAATCCAGGTTGTAAAACAGGGCAGCATTATGGGGTTTGTGATGAAATAATCATATCTGGAGTTTTGGTCTGTGTGAGGAGGCGTGTGTTAGATGGTGTCTTCTCAGTGTTGATCACCCAGAAGCCTGACAGCACAGCGGTCCCATGAAGAGGTGCTGCTCAAGGGCTGTGTGTGCACAGACTGTTAAAATAGGAAGGGAAGCACAGCTTGGTTTTTCTTTCCACCAGAAAGCTCAGGAAACCAAATCCTCACTAAAAATTTGCCCTTCCACTTATTTATCTACTTTAGTTGTAGATTATTACTACTCTACAAACTTTATGACTGTGTGTATAATTAAGCGAAAGCTGTGAACGAAGTTAAGGCAATGACAGCATCACAGCCACGTCACAAGTTTGCCAACACTTGATCTTTCTGTTTACCAAAGGCCTGAGAAGAACGCCAAACCCCGCACCAAACTCTGTGCTGTAGAGGTAGATCATTCAATGAACACAGCCTACCCACATTTTCAGCTTTTCTAGGATCTACCTGATTTTACCTTTCTCTAAGTAGTGTTTTATTCAGCAGCAGCATCTTTATTCATCAGACAGGTGGCCTGGAGGTGTTCAAGTCCTGGCTGGATAGGGCTTGGAACAACGTGACCCAGTGGGAGGTGTCCCTGCCCATGGCAGGGTGTCGGAACTAAATGAGCTTTGAAGTGCCTTCCAACCTAAACCATTCTATGATTGTATTCCATGACCTCAGGATGTCTTCCAAAACCAAAGGAGGCTACATGGTCCTGCACCCGGCTGTTCAGAAGAAACGCCCCGTCCTAAAAAAGGCTCACAATCCACAGATCAAATAAGGGCAAAGAGACTAAAACAGGATGGAGTGTGGGTCAGAAGGAAGAGCAGCTGCGGGAATACCACTGCTGGAATGTCACTGCTTCTCAGTTCTTCCTCTCTGCTATTCCTCACCTATTTAGCTTATGAATTTATACCGGGAATAACAGCTTCCTCTCAAGTCTCACTCTGTACGAGAGGACTCAGGAATTCATCAGCTCCTTTAGGAGTCACCATTTGGCACAGGTGTTTATGTATTTATATGAACGCATACACGCTTCTGTATTTATTTGAATCCCAGTCTTCACTCCATCCCTTTTCCCAGGTGTTTTTGCCCCGTAGCCAAGGATCTATGGAATCCACCCATGAATTCAATCTATACTCAATCCTCCCTTGTCTCCTCAACTTGCTGATACTTGAGTACTTTACATTCAAAGGAAGATCCTGATCCTGCCACCCCCAAACAAGCAAAAATCTCCAGGGAGAGACTGCAGGATCAAAACCATAATGCGATACATGCCCCTTGGTCTTTATTTATTATTAACTTCTCAACAGAGTGGTTGGAATTCGGGCTGACAATAACAAGCCAAACTCTCCTTTCATCCAAGAATTTATTACCTTATGTTTCAAAAGGCTTGCTATTATTAGAATATGCAGTACTGCATCCATGCAGAAACGATAGAGAATTGTGCTTCATCGGGTTAGAATTATGCACAGCCTGCACTCGGTGATAAAAATTAAGCTAACTCATATACATAAAAGAGTTTTAAAGAAAAAAAACTACTGCATCCTGGAGAATTCCCTGGGAGGTTATGATTTTTCATCCAAGTAACTACTGTATCTCTGTGATAAAACAAAGATTGCGTGACATTTTAAAGCAGAGCTAAAATACATATTGAGGGCAGAGGGTCGCAAGAAAGCCCACGCTTGGCTGTTAGAAATTTATTATCTAGGTGCAAGTGAACGGAACAAAACCAAGGACTTAATGGTCATATTTAGAAATGTTATTATTGCTGTCACTGAAGGCATCGTTAACTTGAGAATATTTGCATAACTAAGCTGAAAAAAATTTAAATCTAGCAAAAAAATTAGTATCTACTTTTTATTTTTATCTTTGCTCTCCAATTACTGTTTGTGGGCTTCTCTAGACACAAAGCCCCTCGAGACTCCACCAGCATATATGGAGATTATTTGATAACCTAGCTTCATGGTATTTAATTCCCAGAAGACAAAATGATTCACCAGCAATGTTAATATAATGAGAAAGTTTTTAATGCTGTTTTCATTTGCACAAATCATCACCTTGCTTTTTGTTCATTATGTAAGAAACCCAATGAACATTCTTACGGGATGGATGGCAAAAGACAGTGCGTGTGAGAGTCTGTCTACTGTTCTCTTCCATATCCCTATCTTTTTAAGGTGAATTTATATAGTAATGAAAAACTGATTTGTGGACCCTGAAAGTTTAAAAGGCAAAGTATAAATAGCTGCTGAGTCGAGAGATAATTAAGAACTGGAGAAGCCCAGTCTGCTCCAACACAAACTTCCTGCACCACAGAACCATAGAATGGTTCGGATTGGAAGGGACCTTTACAGGTCATCTGGTCCAACACTCCAGTGGAAGCAGGGACAACTTTGACCCGATCAGGAGGCTCAGAGTCCCATCCAACTTGACCTTGAATGTTTCCAGGGATGGGGAGAGAAGAAAAGTTTCTCAGTTTCTTAGCAGTAAGAAGGAGACAGTACTTGCACCCATATGATAGAATCATAGAATACTTTGGGTTGGAAGGGACCTTTAAGATCATCCAGTTCCACCCCCTGCCATGGGCAGGGACACCTCCCACTGGATCAGGGGCTCCAAGCCCCATCCAACCTGGCCTGGAACCCCTCCAGGGATGGGGCAGCCACCACTGCTCTGGGCAACCTGGGCCAGGGCCTCCCCACCCTCATTGTGAAGCAATTCTTCCTTACGTCTAGTCTGTCAGGGCGCAAGGAGAGAACAGTGTTTACACCTTTAAATTGCTCGATTCTGTGGCAACAGAGCATGGAATAAGCAGGTGAATCATCTGCTCTGAGTGACCACATCAGCTGCGTAGAGTTCCACTGACCTCAGTAGAAAAACATGACTCTGTGCCAAGGGAAGAGAGCAGAGACGGTGAGCCTTTAGAAAGTTTCTGATTACTTCTTCCAGAACAGACCTCTCTTCATCCCAGCAGGTTTGTCGGTCCTGCATTTCACATAAACAACGACCTCTGGCCGTGATTTTATGCTTGTCAGGTTCTGTATTCTGTATAGAGATGTCAAGCAGTGCTTTAACTCAAGACAAAAGCAACTTCAAATGCCTATTTGTAAGCAAGAGTTGAGCTAGAAAAGCCTTTAGAACAAACCAAAATAAGAAGACAGATAGGGAGCTCCGTTCAAGAAGATCCTGCTGTTATGGCTATTAATATTTCTTATCCAAGTTAAGAAAATGAGCAAAGGGAAACCTCATCTATATTTAGTGTTTAAGTTTAATAGTGCAAAATAGTGCTTACAGAACCTACATTTCCACTGCCTCTACCAGCCATCTACCTCCACGATCAAATCCTCCGGAACATTGCTCTCCTGGCTCTATCAATTTGCCTCTGTAACTCTTAAAAAGAGTGAGTGATTATGCAAGTGTTGACATGAAATAAAGTCATTTTGTAAAGCCACTTCCTATCCCAGTTACAATTAGAAAACTCCGAGAGATGTGGACAGTGCTATTTATGAATTTGGAAAACTTTTCCGTGCACATTTGTAATGGGTAATAAGTTGTTCTCAAACTATAATTTTGTTGACAATTACAATAATTATGATACTTGGAGTACGCAGTGGGTAAAAAAAAAAAACCACAGAAAATCATCACCTGCTGTTGCTACGTGCAATTTTCAAATCCTAAGCTTCATTTTCAATGTGGAAAAAAACAGGAGCAAATATCTCTTTGCTTTTTATAACATCTTGGAAATCTTGATTATATTTCTCCTTTTCTGTATTGCCCTGGAGAGCAAATATCTGAACCGAGTTTGTATTTTGAGATCTTTGGAAAAGCCTCATCAGAGGAAGGAAACCAAATGTATCTTCACATAGTGGTGTGTGTTTAAAAAGCATTAATAGACTTAAGATGGTGAAATGAGTTGGGAAAGAATATTGACGTGCTGTATATTTTATTTTCTAGAAAAATATTAAATGAGAAGGATACCTCACTTTGGACAATAAACTGCATGCTCTGAAAAGTTGAGCTATAGAATCATAGAATGGTTTGGGTTGAGAGGGACTCTAAAGATCATCTCGTTGCAACCTCCCTGCCACAGTCAACGGACACCTCCCACTGGCTCAGGCTGCCCAAGGCCCATCCAACCTGGCCTTGAACACCTCCAGGGATGGGGCAGCCACAGCTTCCCTGGGCAACCTGGGCCAGTGTCTCACCACTCTCATGGTGAAGAAATTCCTCCTTATATCAAGCCTAAATCTGCCCCTCTCCAGTTTATCCCCATTGCCCATCATCCTATCCCCACAAGCCTTTGTGAACAGCCCCTCTCCAGCTTTCTTGGAGCCCCTTTCAGTACTGGAAGGTCACTATAAGGTCTCCTCGGAGCCTTCTCTTCTCCAGGCTGATCAACCCCAACTCTCTCAGCCTGTCCTCACAGGGAAGGGGCTCCAGCCCTCGGATCATCTTTGTAGCCCTACTCTGGACCCATTCCAATAGTTCCATATCCTTCTTATATTGAGGATTCCAGAACTGGACATGACACTCCAGATGAGGTCTCCCAAGAGAGGAGCAGAGGGGCAGAACCCCCTCCCTCCCTGCTGGCCACGCTGCTTTGGATGCAGCCCAGGACACGGTTGGTTTCTGGGCTGTGAGCACACATTGCCGGCTCATGTCGAGCTTCTCATTGACCACCACCCCAAGTCCTTCTCTGCAGAAGTTACAGATCCATAATGAGCAAGAACAGCTAAAATAAACAGGAAAAAAGGGCCTGTGATTTAAAGCATTTAGCTTTAATTGCAATTGTGTTGTCCCAGCCATTAGAGTTTAACTGCTGATCATGTCTGTGAACAAATAACATACCCACCTCGTTCCGCCATCCCCAGCTTCTCCCTCGGCATCCAAAAATCCCTGCACTGTTTGGTCTCATTAATTCCAGAACTTTTACACAAAACCTGATCTGCTTACTCTACAACTCATGAGATTCATAAAGTCCAATGGCAGATTTACGGGAGCAGGCAGCTGTCTGCATGCGGAGTTACAGTCTGTGGAAGAAATATGCAGATGTCAAACGCAACCATGCAGTTGGCAAATGGACTTTGGGTATTTACATATAATAATTACCAATGTGGGGAATTTGAGCATAATCCTATTCAGAGGGCATGTAATGCATATGGAGCAGCCCAAATACAGACTTTTAACTCTGCCTGGCAACGAGGATATATTTCTCCCCCAAATTTGGTGTTATTTGCCGTATTTTAGTTACAGGATAGCAGGAATCTTTTACAGGATAGAACTGTTTACCTCTTCTAGAGATATTTTGGGTCCAAGAATGTAGAATATAAATGAACTCCTTTGCTGCTGCAAGAAGCAACTTACAGTACCCAATGCCATCTACAGAATTATGTTCTCAATAGGCAAAGAGAGAAGAAAATAGGAAGAGCTGTAGGTGCATCTATAGCTGTAGTATTCAGTTTACAGCAGAGGCTGTAGCTCAGATATTAAATAGCAAGTACTGAACTTTCAAAAGCTAAAAAGTGCCTCCCCAGCTTTCCTGGAGCCCTTTTCCATACTGGAAGCCGCTCTAAGGTCTCCCCAGAACCTTCGCTTCTCCAGGCTGAACAACCCCAACTCCCTCAGAGTGTTACCTTTCCACAAGGTAAACCCATAAATACTATAAATCCATTAAATACAGAAACTTGGAACTGTTTCAGAAATCAAAGTCAATAACTACTTCATTTTTCCTTGCAAAATGTAACCGATTATTTCAAACCATAATTTATTGTTTAATTTTAAAGAGAAAATCGGAAAATTGGAAAATAGGAAAATATTTTAACAAAATGCCTTCAATGTTTCTGATCTCTTTTTTCTTAGATTTTGCTAAGAAATATTTTTCCACAAATTCTGGATGGAAGTTTCAGCTTTGCTTTAGACTGAGATGGTTCCTTTATTGCACATCTTTCAAAAAATGCAAGAACATTCCATGTGCTTTATAGATTTTAATGGAAAACTTGGAGGCACGGGGAAACGAAAGCAAAAGAGATCGTGACACGGAATGCCTCTGCACTTGTGTTGAAGCAGTTCTTGCAAGGATTGCACAGAGAACAGCTGTGTTACTCAGAGATGCTGAACAACAGGATTATGGCAGAAAATAAAACGAATCAAGGACTCCTACTGATCAAACGAGTCATTGAAATGGAAAGCGTCAGAAGATTACTTTCAGTTTCTGAAAATTACTGACTATAAACAAATATCTTAAACAGTGATCTCAGAAGCCATCACAAAGGAGTCTAAACTTTTTTATGCATCAAAGCAAGAGAGGGAGAGAAATAATAAATAATAATAAAAAAAAAGAATAAAAAAAAGAGGTGAAATATTACACCGTAGCCCTTGAAGAAATTTCAACCCCCAGGACACTCTTGCTGCCATGAATAAAGGAAACAAGGTCTCAGACAAGGTTTCAAAACCAGGAGGAAGAGAAAGTGGAAAAGAAGAGATTTATAAGTTTCATCCCAATAGAAGTAGGATTCTCTCTGCCAAGGTTAGCTGACACAAGCACAAAAATGTAATCGCTATAAATTTGTCTCCAACAAGATCTATTGTCACTTGGAGATGATGGAACCCATTTTATCATCTGACTTGTAAAATATACACACAGAGCAAGACATGCTGCTAACCTATAAAATAATACTGGTTTTGAAATTTTAAGAGGATACACATGGCCGGTGTGTATTACTTTAAGTGGAAATAAAATGTCTGTGTGGTTAACTGCTTCCTCAAAGCAACTCTACACTCCAGAAAGTGTGCTTGAGAGCCTTGAGGCCATCGTATTAATGCAAATAATCTTACATAAATCAACATGCAAAAAAAGAAAAGATAAATGCCTTCACAGAACACTAGTTCTACTGAAAACACAAAGCTAAAGCTGTTATTGGAACAGAGACCTTCCTACCAATATCTCCTCCTTTAGGGCAAAACAGTGAGTAAAAAAGGATGGCAGACAAACTTACACCAATTTAAATAATCATCAGAATTTTGCAAGTAAATAGATGTAAGCAATTGGTGTCTTTAAAAAGCTGTAAACTCTTTGTAGAGGTCTGTTCAAGCTGCATCAGTCGATGAGTTTTAGTCTTGCAGTCATTAATGCAATGTAAGTGACATTACTTGTTTCTAAACTCACCAGAGTGGGAAGGAATAATCCTTGCTCCATCCCATCGCTGTGCAACACCCTCCTACACAGCGTAAGCAAGTCAGACCACACAGCTGCACACCCATTTAGACCAGCTCTGCTGCATCTGTTCCTGCTGATCCTTCTTTTTCTCCTAGTAATATTCTATAGAGAAAAGGAGATACGAGAAAAGTCCACTACTGAGAGCAGCAACGATGTGATGTCACTTGAAAAGCCCTCTAGTTCTGGGCTACAAGTGCGTATGAGAACTGCACAACTGAGACCAGTCAGTACATTTCTAGCAAATATCACACAAGACATTGAAATGAAAAAGGTAAAGATTTTTCTATTAAAAGTTGGACAGAAGAATTGTAGAGAATTCCCAACGCGTTTTAGAAATCAGATTATCCTCAAGAGACCAGGTCCTCTGTGCATGATCACTTTTATTTATTTGACGTTTTAGAATCACAGAAGAGTTTGGGTTGGAAGGGACATTAAAGATCATCCAGTTCCAACCCCCCTGCCATGGGCAGGGACACCTCCCACTGGCTCAGGCTGCCCAAGGCCCATCCAACCTGGCCTTGAACACCTCCAGCGATGGGGCAGCCACAACCTCCCTGGGCAACCTGTTCCAGGGCCTCACAACTCACATGGTGAAGAAATTCTTCCTTATATCAAGCCTAAATCTGCACCTCTCCAGTTTATACCTGTTTCCCCTTGTCCTGTCCCCACAAGCCTTTGTAAAAAGTCTCTCTCCAGCTTTCCTATCGCCCCTTCAGGTACTGGAAGGTCACTCTAAGGTCTCCTCGGAGCCTTCTCTTCTCCAGGCTGAACAAGACCAACTCTCTCAGCCTGTCCTCATATGGGAGGTGCTCCAGCCCTCGGATCATCTTTGTAGCCTCCTCTGGACTTGTTCCAACAGTTCCATCTCCTTCTTATGTTGAGGATTCCAGAACTGGACACAATAACTCAGATGAGGCCCAAAACTGAACCCAGGATTCGAGGTGCGGCTTCAGTAATGCTGAGTCCAGGGGAAGGATGACTCCCCTGGTCCTGCTGACCACACCATTTCTAATACAAGCCAGGATGCTGTTGGCCTTTTTGGCCACTTGTGCACACTGCTGGCTCATATTCTCCTGGATGCTCTGAAATATTACCTGTCAACTCGGTTTTAAAGGGCAGTTGTGCAAGGAACCATAATAACTTCTTTCTTTCTTTGTTCAAAGAAAGGCGAGTGCGTCACAGCCAGGAAGAAGCGCACTGGATCAGAAAGGTTCATTTTCCAAATTATCCCTCCTCTAAACAGTAGCTGAGTAAAGGAAGCAAACGTATATCCCAGTTGGAGAATTTGAGCCAAAATGTATGCGGAGCCCTTGAGTTGATGCAAAATAAGCAAACACTCACAGGTGTCATTACCCAAATCCATCCCTGGTGCAAACACTGTTGACTTTAGTGTGCGAACTGGTGAAAAGCACTGCACCCACTGGGATGTGAACTGTCACCAAAGCCATGACAGGAATTGATTTCCTGCTATATTTCTCCTAACGTATATGTCTCAGGACAAATCTTTCTATGCCATTGAATCTCTGCTCTCTCTGCTTCAGCTGCAAACAACTTCCTATGGATTGCTCTCCACAGGATCTGTGCTGAGAACACAGATGCACCTCACATTAGCCACCCATGAGAGGAGGCCACGGAGATGATCCAAGGGCTGGAGCACCTCCCCATACAAGGACAGGCTGAGAGAGTTGGGGTTGTTCAGCCTGGAGAAGACTCTGAGGACATTTTAGAGCAGCTTCCAGCACCTGTAGGGGTTACAAGAAAGCTCAGGAGGGGCTGTTTACAAAGGCTTGTAGTGATAGGACTAGGGGAAACGGGGATAAACTGCAGAGGGGCAGACTTAGACTGGACATAAGGAAGAATTTCTTCATGATGAGGGTGGGGAGGCCCTGGCCCAGGTTGTCCAGAGCAGTGGTGGCTGCCCCATCTCTGGAGGGGTTCCAGACCAGGTTGGATGGGGCTTGGAGCCCCTGATCCAGTGGGAGGTGTCCCTTCCCATGGCAGAGGGTGGGACTGGATGGGCTTGGAGGTCCCTTTCAGCCCAAACCAGTCTATGATTCTATGAGCCATGGCAAACTAACAGGAATTTCAGGAAGCCACCAGTTCTAAAAAAGCAGACAATTGCCAGGAGCACTGGATGCCTCCAATCCCGTAAGATCTTTCTCCTCTCCACCTCCTGCTCTCTGCATTCAGTTTTATATATAGACGATAATGAATTATTAAAGACATATGCTGGAGGCATGGTTGAGCAGTCAAGCAGATAAAATGGAAGACAGCAACAGAGACCCACAACAGGTACGAGCAGAGGTCAGGGGTATTCAGACAAGGATAGGAAGACTTTCCCAAGGGGCAGCTTCCCTGAAAACGGCATTGGTTTGTTACTAACACACCTAATAAATACACTAATACAGAAACACAGAACTAAATAAGTCATGTGGGAACAAGAAACCATAATGGAGATTTTCTATTCTTAGGGACAATATGAAGCATTTTCATCAGCCAGATCCTCAAGAGCAGTACTTTGCATGAGCTCAGAAAGCTGTCTTTACGCTCTATTCCCAAGACAGATCCACAGCCTGTTTAACTGAGGGATTCAGGTATGGGAAAAGCAGCTGGATTTTCAGAACTGCTTTAATGTAGGCAATTTTACACAGACTATGTAGCTCGTTAGTAGAGGAAACGGCATGCATACCCAAGTAAAGAGAGAGACCGGGGCTTTGAATTAAATCCTGATTAACAAGGAGCATGAATTTGAGCTCACAGAAAGTTTACTTGGGACGCTGCCGACACTCTTCCTTCTCACATTTTCCGTAACACTCCTGCTCACCACGGACCATCGAGGAAACCACAGCTCTTTCTCTGCTTTATTCCACAGAAAGGAAGGTTTACTCCCAGCTCCTTGGCATGTAACAGTTGGTTCTTCCTCACATTAGCCGGCCCACACACAGGACTATGGCTCTCTCGATAAATACCTTCGCTTGCTTGCAGATCAGCAAGAGGTATCTTTTAATATTCCTCTAAACAATATTTAGGGAAGATTTAAACTTCATTTTGAACGCTGATTCACTGCAGTCTAGGACAAGTTGCTTCAGTTCTCTGCCTCAATCTCCTGCCAGTGAAGTGATGATGATGTCAATATTTAACCATTGCTTAAAGCCTCGTCCCACATAATTTTGTCACTATAAATCTACAGCACTTGGGGAATTAAATGTGCTTAGCGCTAGACAGAAACAAACCACGGGTGGTTTTGTCATCCTACAAAACATTCAACAGGAAATATTCCCTCTGTCAAATCAGGATAAAAACACAAATCTCAATTTTCCTCTGACTTCAGTTGTATGAAGCATGGAATTTCATCCAGGTTCTTTATTCTTTGGGCTATACCATTTCAAAGGCAGAGGGGAAGAGAGCAAGGAAGGAGGCACTTCACAGGCCAATTCATCCCACTCTAATACAGGACAGATAAATTGCTTTTCTATAATACCACAGCATAAAAGGAGTCTTAAGAACACTCAAAGAATAGGCTCTTAAACTTGACTACTCAGTTCCTATTAACAGAGTTTAATTTCATTCTAACTGAAAAAAAAACAGACCAGCTTTAGTTTTGGATGAACCTTGGATTGTTGATTTTTTTTTTCCAATGCAGTTCCTTTCATTTTAAGATATTGATATTCCCACAGAACAATTCCTAACCAGCTCTAACAATTGAGCATAAACTGCAGACTCCTTTTCTTTTTGGTCATGTCTTTGCCATAACTTATTTGATTAAAGAGTCTTCCAATAAAAAGACCGATTCTGTTGGAGGTGGCATCCCAAAACCACAGCGTGCCTCAAGCTTTTGCGAAAAGCAAACAACAAACCGACCACAAAAATGCCTACAACCTCACCATTTCCGCTGTTCATTCTGTTCTACGATGTAACACGGGCAGCTGGCAGAGCACGTTACCCTAATGAATAATTTGGATCATTTAGAAGACCATGCCACAATAAATTCAGCGGCACTCTGTGGTCCTCTACTTTCTGTTGGTTGTCCACATAAAGGTGTAGTCGGTGTCCAGAGGACCTGGATACTCTCCAAAGCTCAGAGCTGGCAGAGGCATTGGTTTAGGATTACATTTTAGTGAAAAATTAACGATTATGGAAACACAAACAAAATTTGGGTATGTGCTTATAACTCAGAACTGCAAAGAACCTCTTTCTGACAACACCACTTCAAATTAATAATCAAAGGAATTGCTTGAAAGGATTTGTTATAGAGCAAACAATGGACTTGCGTAACCATCACAGTCATGGAAATTATCATTGAATCAAAAGCTTCTGCTATGTTTTTATTGTTCATAGGTCTTGGGAAAGTTGCTTTTTCTTCCATTAATAACACTTGCTGATTGGAGTTCAACCCTGCCTGCATTTCCATTCTGCTCTTGGGGGCAAAGGGAAGTGCGAGTCTCTGAGATAAAATCCTCTTGAGATTTGCCCTCTAACTTCCAGGGACTTTTTATCCTCTTCATGTTTCAGACTCGTTTCTAACACGAGCCAAGTAAATGACTCCCGATGGCAAAGGTCACCCAGTATGGCTACTGCTTGAGTGGATAATAGGAAGGAAAGCCCATTACACTAGTTATTTTTCCATTAGATGCCACTGAACAAATAGTGCTCTCTTAAGTGGAGTCTTGGCTCGATTCTCCTTTGTAATTAGAGTCGTTCTCCAGTTCACAGTCCTATAAAACCCGTCCATTTACTTGAACCCATTTTACCCAGCCCAGGAAGGCTGAAAAGAGTTGAAATATCAGCCTTGATAATTCAGATCAGAACCCTTACGACTGGGAAGGACACGACCTGGTATCACAGCTGCCTGCGTCACGGATAGCAGAGGCAGCAAATGGAAAAAAAGATTGTTCATTGTTTCTCACAGCATTAACAATTAAAGGGATCTGATAAAACTATAGAGGTAGGAAAGAGGGAGCATTCAAACCACATTTCAACATGCAGAATAATTAGACTCATTGCCATGGGATACAATGGAGGCAAACATCAGAAGCAGCTGTCATTCAGGTTAGATCAATTAATACTCTTTTTTTTTTGCTAAATATGTAAAAACATACTCCCCAACTATCAACTCAATCTCTATTTTTTCAGTACTATACAAATATTTGGGGAGGGGGATGTTAAACCAAATCGTTCGGGGTTTGGTTTTTTTTCCAATTTCTCTTCTTTTTTCCAAAGAAAAGAAATTACAGGTATTTTGGCAGTTTCCAACATGCAACAGCAGTAGAAGCACTATATTGTCAAGATATTAACTTGATCAATTTTAGTTTCTCTGAAACATTTTGAATTTCATTTAAAGGTATTTCAACAAAATTAAGAAGTTGTTTTGCTGATCTGGTAAACAGCCCTTTCTGTGAATAAACAATTTAATGAAAGTGCGTTATGCAATATAGAACATTGTTAATTAAGTATTTATCACAGTGACAAGCCTACACCCCTGCCTAAATTCAAATGGGCAAATTCATCTTGAGTGGACCTGCTGATTCCTTCAAACTGCGGTGTAATAAGGATGATTTAGACTTCCACACAAGGATACACTGTTAGTGGATGATGATGGGAACCTGAAATATAGAACTGGGGAGCTTTTTCACTAACCCATTCAGCCCCGCTAACCGATTTCTCCTTTAGAAAATCTTTCCATGATTATTCTTCAAGCAGTTTGAGATTCTTAGACTTGAAGGACACTTTTACAACCATCATTTGGGCAGCAAGTCATAGACTTGTCATATTATGCAACAGCAGTTCCGAATAAAAGAATGAACACAAAACAAAACCTGTTTCATAAAGTCCGCAGTGACTTGGGATGATCCCACTAAAACTTTGCTCCCTGTGATTTAATAAGATCCTGAACTTCAAACAAGGCCATAACGAAACTGGGATGGCCTTTTATGTCTCCTTAGGCACCATCACCTAGTTGTGAAGAAGAGCTTATTAAATATTGAAATCCCCAAGTCTTGCCTGGAGCACAGAATTCTATCTTGTAAGGCAGGAATGTTAGGTTGTACATATTAATTGCCACTGAAGTACTTTTCCAGCTATCCCCTTCTGCGCCTGCCCTCCCTTTCAGGGAAAAGAGCTGAAACACACTGCAGTGAACAAAACCTTCAGCTCCAATGAAGTTCCCAAGCACTGAGTAAGACTGGATTTCACGGACAGGTGGCTCTTGCACGTCTAAAACCAAGAGAAGATGCCTCAGTGCTGACCAGCTCCCCTTACTTAACAGATACCGTTGGGCGAAAGGACATTGGTCTTTAAGACCTACCCAAGCATGGAACACATGGAATATGCAGATCAGCAGGTCTTGACATTTTATTTTTTAGTCTCAGAAATATAATTTACACTGAACTTGCAGCCTAAGCTGAGAACGCGCCCAGCCCAGGCCTCCTTTTCTCCAGACATGATGAGATGGATGCCATGGGCATTCTGGAGATACCAAACTACTACTGGCTACACCGGGTCTGGCACTCGGCACCTCAACTCATACTGGCACACACTACAAACATCAAGACACGTTACAGAAAATGTTTGATTTCCCTCTGTACACTGTCGCTTCTTCAGTATCCAGAAAACTTCTCACTACAAGAAAAAGATATACAAAACCAATAATAAAATCATGCCCCAATGCTATCGAGCTTTGGAAACCCCAGCTTAGCAAAGCAAATGAGGCTTTCTGCCCAGGAGAGGTAGAATCGTAGAATCAGAGAATCATCAAGGCTGGAAAAGACCTCCAAGCTCATCCAGTCCAAACATCAGCCCAACACCACTGTGCCTGCTAAACCACGTGCCAAATTGCCAAATCTATGTGCTTTTCAAGTACCTCTGGGGATGTTGACTCCACTACTGCCCTGGGCAGCCTCTTCCAGTGCTTCACTGTTCTTTCAGTAAAGCAATTTTTTCTAATGTTCAAATAAGGTAAATAATCTCTAATAAACCAACATACAAATAAGGCAGAGAAGAATCATAAAATCATAGAATAGTTTGGGTTGGAAGGGACCTTAAAGATCATCCAGTTCCAACTTCCCTGCCATGGGCAGGGACACCTCCCACTAGCTCAGGCTGCCCAAGGCCCATCCAACCTGGCTGTGAACCCCTCCAGGGATGGGGCAGCCACAACTTCCCTTGGTAACCTGTTCCAGTGTCTCACCACTCTCATGGTGAAGAAATCCTTCCTAATGTCCAGTCTAAATCTGCTCCTCTCCAGTTTATCCCCGTTCCCCCTAATCCTATCACCACAAGCCTTATTGACAGCCCCTCTCCAACATTCCTGTAGCCCCTTCAGGTACTGGAAGGTTGCTAGAAGATCTCCTCTGAGCCTTCTCTTCTCAACCAACCCTTGTAAAAGACGACATGAAAATCCTACAAGAACCCACAGACAGAAATAAAAGCCCTAAAGTCAACTGTGTCATACAGAGATGCTTTTGATGTGCATGAAAATCAACCACATGATAAGTGAGCTCTGAATTCATAGAGCACATAATTTCACGCTAACACCATATAAACACCTCTAATACGTTTTAAATGCCACACGGGTGCTAAAGATTTTGTTCTAATACAGTAAGAGTTACCAGCATCTTTAAAAGACACCAAAAGACCTCCAGACATAGAAACACAAATCGTAGTCATCTCACGCTGCCGGTCCACGCGCTGGAGAAGAGAATGGAGGAATAAACTGAGAGAGGCCGAGCGCACAGCGGGAGGTCAGCAGATGAAATATGAAGGTTAAGCCCCACAATAGCTGCGTGTCGAGCCCGTCATGGTGATAGTCAATCTGTGGGTCTGAGACCGGTTGCTGGCATAAAGTGATTTATTTTAACTGAACAACGTGTCTTGCCCCCTGTGGTCCAAACATAAATACAGCCAAGCTTCTTTCAGGCCAAATCCCAGGAGAAGGCATATAAATTGTGTCTCGTTTTAGAAAGGTATTTTCAAGGGGGAAAACAAATAAAATAAATACATTAAGGCTTCTCTCAACTTCAGGTACATTTCCATGTTTTACTTCCACGATAAAATGCTGCCAGGCTCATGCCCATACCCTACACAAAGAAAACCTCTTCATTAATTCCATGTAGGCAATTCAACTCACAAAACAGAATTACTTTCTTCCCTGCCCCAGAAAAGCTTCTCAAACAGGAAAAAAAAGAACAATTTTCATCTTTTGTTAAGGATGTTTAAAGAAACATAAACTCATAGAATGGTTTGGTACGTAAATCTTTTTTTTTTTTTAAAGAAATAAGTAAGCAAATAAGATAAAGAAGGCCAAACCATTTCCCGGTGTTAACTGATGTCGCTTCAATGTCTTCAGAGTTTTAGCATTTTAAACCCGCAAAGAGCAAGTTCATGGTGTATATACTTTACACATGGAGTTTATGTATCTCGAAATCATCGACTTCAACATTATACACAGAGCTATTTTATATTACAGCTTTTCTAATTCCTTTTCTTCAGAAGAATGATAGTTAATAAGCAGACACCCCAATGGAAATCAATCTGAAAGTCTGTCTGTTTTGGTATTTTTGGTTCCCTTTACTTTAAGTGAGAGCCAAAGACCTCACATTTAGCAAACGAATGTATTTTTAGAGGTTGATTCTCCCAGCCATTCACATCAACATCGTCCACTATTAAATCCAGCAAATCCAAGGCAATTTTCCATAGCTAAATTGCAGGCTTGTGGAAAGCACAATAAACACCTTATCCTTCATCGAAACAGCTAAACTAACATTATTCTAGGTACGTGTTTTAACATAATTACCCAACTTTTTATGTAAAAATAGAGCTAAGAAAAAGCTGGATAATGTCCAGATGCATACCTATGGAAAGCAGAAAGCTGCTTCTTACATCAGCATTCAGCTTATCTCTGTTCAAGGTGAGAGCAAGCAGGCTTCAGCACCTCCTTGCATCCCCCCGGGACATGGGGGCTACGGGTGTGAGCAGCTAACGGGTAGGAAACTGCCCCTCTGCTGCTGCTCAGAGTCACATCTCCTATTAAGCTTTATTTACAGCATTTTAGCAGGAAAGATCAGTTGAATTCACACCACCGCCCAGCGCAGGTGGGTTCCCGTCACTGCGTGCTGCGGGAGGGCTCCGCAAGGCTGGATGAAACTCCCCAAGTCATTCCCCATCCTGGTCTGCAGTTGTGTTCCCTAACAGACTCCAAGCAAACTGGTCAGGCTCACCGGGTATCCTGAAGCAGTCACAGCGCAGTGTCAAAGGCAGCAAACTGTGTAATCACACCACGCCACTTCAAGGTAGATACACAAAGCCCAGGCCAGGGAATATTTCATGTTCTCTTGGCATGTGATTTTACACACTGTGTTGTCCACACCTTTTTTTCTTAAAAAGAGGAAAATCCTCCTTGTTCTGGAAAGAAGTCATCACTTACAGCTCCCATTTATTGGTCTAAAGTGTAAGACACTGAGAGATGGACCAGCGTGGTTTCCCCACTCCCCAGCAGCGTGCTTCCTCCAGGCACTCTCCTGTATCCACAGCTTGTAAACCACAACTTACAGCGCAGTATCTCACCAGGAGCCATACAGGAGAATCTTAACACTGCTCTCACTCTAAGATGTAGACAAATAGTCAATAGCACAGCCTAATCTCTCACATTTTGCTGAATTATTCCTCTTCAGTTTTGCTTTGGGCTGTTTTATCCCCTACTGGAAGTTATATTTCCTTAGAGCCCCCTAAACCACCCTTTCCCTGTGGGTGCACGTACCTTTCAGCTGCTCCAAGATAACTTTTATAGTCCCATTTTAAATATTGTTTAGTTGAGACATTCATACTTTATCACTTAAATCTTGCTTTACAAGATCAAACCCTCCATCATCATCATCACTTTTACTGTCCCTCCATGGCACTCTATTCCTTCTTAGTTCCTGTTCTCTTTGGCAAGCTGATAAAAGGAGATATCAAACATTTGCGTGTCCTACATTTTACAAGCTGTAGTAGTAGCTTTGTTGTATAATTCTGACCTGTTATGTTGTTTACTCTGCATTATTTGCTTACAATCTCGCTAACCTTTCAGTAGGAAAAGGATAACCACATAATCAAAATACTGAATACTAAAAAGGTCAACATAATACTGTACAATACCTGAGCTTCTACAGTCTATAAGGTATTAGAATTATTATATCTCACACTTCTGAGAAAAGAGCAAGAAGGAAAAAGAGGAAAGAATGCAGCATTAATCCATTTGAGTGTCAAAATCTGCAATGAGAGGAAAGAAAGACGTGTCTTGAACTACATATTATTTTGCTTTGATTTGTTTTCTTTTCCTAAGGAAATAGATTTCTCCTTATCTGCTCTGAGTGAAATGCTTAGAATAAAGCAGTATGTCAAAAAGCTCCTAAATAGGGAAGAAAGTCTGGCCCAGAATAGAATGTGTTGGAAGACTCGATTAGATAAAGTATTTATTCCCACCACTGCATCCTTAAGAACTTGTTAACACCAGTGTTGTTTACATGATGACAGTACATGTACCAAATTCAGACATGGGAAGAATTAGCCTTTCTCACAGATGTTTTCAGTTGCTATCAATGATAGAGGATGCTTTGTTAGTCGTGATCAGGAATAAGGACTATGAAGTTGCTGAAATTCCCGAAGAGAGCTTTTACAGCATGAACATCATAGTTCCATTTGCCATAATAATGGCTGAATTAAAAAAAATCAGCAATTCTTGAAATCAGTCAGCACTGGGATATTATTATAGAATGGCTTAGGTCAGAAGACACCTCCAAGCCCATCCAGTCCCACCCCTGCCATGGGCAGGGACACCTCCCACTGGATCAGGGGCTCCAAACCCCATCCAACCTGGCCTGGAACCCCTCCAGGGATGGGGCGTTCACAACCTCTCTGGGCAGCCCAGGCCAGGGCCTCACCACCCTCGCAAGAAAACATTTCTTCCTGTTATCTCACCTAAGCCTCTCTTCTTTCAGCTCAAAGCCATTACCCCTCATCTTATCAATGCATTCTCCGACAAACAAATCCATCCCCAGCTTTCCTGTAGGCAAATATTGCTTAATACTTGATCATATTAGAACATGTTTTCATCTATCACTGCAGCAAAACTGAAGTTCTTCATGAAAAGTGTATTTAATGTTGCTTTTTCTAGTTTCTCTATAAGGAAGAGAAGTTATAGCGCACAATAAAAAAGAAATCCGTTTTGCCCCTTGACGCTGTTATAAATGTGTTCAAAAGTATAAACATCTATAGAGGAAACCTCAAACCATTTCAAAGTTCTACGATTACAGCTTTTTGTTCTGTCATATTTTTGTCCGAAAAAAAAAGAATAAATTTTTGAACTGTTGATACACATTACAAAAACTCAATTTTTCAGATGTTTACAGACCAGAATTTATCCGCAGTTTGTTGGATGGCAATTTCTAAGCACAGAAAAGTTAATGATTCATTGAACGGAACAGATTCTGGTTTATCCATCCTGCTGCAGAGGGGGTATAACAACATGTGTTACGTATATGTTCTGTTTTACAGCCCTGCTCTTTGTTTACATTGTCTGCAAGGTCGAAAATTATATAAACACCAAGTTTTAACTACAATTATGTGGGCTGGCAAGGTAAGCGACAGCTATCAGGCTGTAGGGAACTGCTGAATGAGGATGAATTTAGTCTTTTGGCGACACATCTGTTACAGACCGAAAGCTTTGAACTGGAAGATGGAAAGGAAGTGGCAGCAAAGCAGGACTTCATTCATCAATTAAATTCATTTTTCATAGTAGCGTAATGAATATCCAAGGGAGTGTTTAATAGCAAGCATAGGAAACAAATAAAGCAGAAGAAACTTACAGTTGAGAATGCGGTTCTGAAGACGCCTCCTGCAAGCTGGAGGGATCGCCGTTTTCTTGACCATCCATGCTTCACACGAGAATGCAGCTATTTCTGTAGGAAAAAAGAGGTCACTATATTACAACGTGAAGAAAGAACAAACTTGTCTGAAGTTTGGCTCTAGCATTTTGACTAGAATTTTCTCTCTTCTTTTCAAGCATGTCAAGAAAGGCTAACACCATTGCTCAAAACATGGGTTAGGAAATGAAAGAAGGAGCACTCTATACTTAGAACTGACTTGCCCCATTCCCTTAAGCTACTGGAAGACAGGTATTAGCTTTTATTTCACATAAATACCAAATAGCAAAACACAACTTGGATTTATCAGCGTAGGTTTGCACTGTTGTACAACCCTGTTTACACGGGTTAGTCCTGATATAATAATTCCTGCCCTTCGCGTACCTGCTCTGAAACAGCACCGCAGGAGCGAGACTGTAATATTTATGGACCCAACTTAGTTGTTATTTGATGAGTTTGTTTGACTTCTTATCAGGAGTTCGGCATCCAGTTCTGAGGTTCATAGCACAGGAAAGACGTAGAGCTGTTGGAGAGAGTGCAGAGGAGGCCACAGAGTCGATCCGAGGGTGGGAGCACCTCCCATACAAAGACAGGCTGAGAGAGTTGGCGTTGTCCAGCCTGGAGAAGAGAAGGATCTGGAGAGACCTTAGATCAGCCTTAGCGTATGGAAAGGAGGCTACAGAGAATCTGGGGAGGTACTCTAGATCAAGGAGTGCAGGACTAGAATGAGAGGGAATGCCTTTAAAGCTGAAAGAGCGGAGACTGAGATGAGATCTTAGGAAGAAATGTTTTTGTCTGAGGATGGGGAGGCCCTGGCACAAAGGATGCCCCATCCCTGGAGCCCTGAAAGCCTCTGCATAAGGTCATACATCCCTTGAGAGCCTCCTGAAGAGCGCTATTGCAGAGTAGAAGCGCGATTCTTTCTTTCTTTCTTTCTTTCTTTCTTTCTTTCTTTCTTTCTTTCTTTTTCTCTCTTTCTCTCTTTCTCTCTTTCTGTCTTTCTCTTTCTCTTTCTTTCTCTCTTTCTTTCTTTCTCTCTTTCTTTCTTTCTCTCTTTCTTTCTTTCTCTCTCTCTTTCTTTCTTTCTAGAGCTCTGTCCCAAAACTAGTTCCTCTCTAATTTTTTGCTTCATTAGAACATTCAAAAGAGACAAAACCCCAACATTATCGTAATTTCTGTTTGCCTTTGACGCTTTCTTTTATTTAAATCACTTTCCCCTTCACTTCTCAGATAATAGCTCATTAATAATTGCTTTCTGGAAATCATGGTTAAATAAGAGTGGAAACAGACATAATAAATTTCTAGATAAGTAACTTGAAAAGAGATAATCAATAAAATCCTGTGTGGCAATAATGTTACCATATTAAATTTATGGCATCTGTTTAAACAATACTTTCCTTCCTCCACTGGTCTAAATGTTGCTTCAGGAGGTCTTTTTATAGACTATGTTTTTTCTTTTATGGTGGGACTGTAAACAGGCAGTTAAACTAATATTTTGGTACGTTCAGCATGCTGGGCTCCATTTTATGGAGTCTTTCAATAAAATCTCATTGTGGCTACAAATGAACAAGTCTGACGAGGAGCGGCTGAGGGACCTGGGGTTGTTCAGCCTGGAGAAGAGGAGGCTGAGGGAAGACCTTATTGCTCTCTACAACTGCCTGAAAGGAGGTTGTGGAGAGGAGGGAGTTGGGCTCTTCTCCCAAGGGACAGAGGACAGGACAAGGGGGAATGGCCTCGAGCTGTGCCAGGGGAGGGTCAGGTTGGATATCAGAAAAATTTTCACAGAAAGGGTCATGGGGCACTGGAACAGCTGCCCAGGGAGGGGGTAGAGTCGCCATCCCTGGAGGTATTTAAAAGACAGGTGGATGAAGTGCTCAGGGACCTCAGTGGCACACAGGAATGGTTGGTCTTGATGATCTTAGAGGTCTTTTCCAACCTGGTGATTCTATGATTCTATGATCACTGCTTCATACTAAAGCCAGCTCTGTAAGCCATTGCACTCACAGACGCTTCCTGCCACTGTCACAGTTTTCAGGCAAGTACAACAATCCAGGCTTAAACTGCCTCCTAAAAACGAAGAGCCATGTATTTATGTTCCAAGCACCCAGGCTAGCTGCAATCGGAAAAAAAAATAAAAGGAAATGGAGGATATTAACTCTTTCTTATTTTTATTGTCTTTATTGATCGGGGGAATCGGTGTTGGGAAGGGAACTCTTCTGTAAAAGCTCTCTGGGTTTCTCTGTGTGCAGGTGTCATGGTCTGTGTTCTGCTCCAGGTGGATGAGTACTACAGGATCTACAGCTTCCTCACAAGGAGAGGAAGAGGAGGAGGCGCCGAGCTCTTCTCTCTGGACCCAAGGGAATGGCAGGAAGATGTGTCAGGAGAGGGTTGGGTTGGATATGAGGAAAAGGTTCTTCCCCAGAGGGTGGTGGAGCACTGGAACATCTCCCAGGGAAGCAGCCATGGCCCCAAGGCTGACAATATTCCAGAATAATTCGGCCAACGCCCTCAGCCCCACGGTGTGAATGCAGGGGTTGTCCTGTGCAGGGACAGGAGTCAGACTCTACTGTGGGTTCCTTCCAGCTCAGGATGTTATAGGATTCTATGTTTCCATAGATATTTTCAACAGCACTCTTTATGTTGCCTTCAATCAACTGTGAATTAAAATTTGAAAGAACCTAGACTGCTCCCTTTGGAAAGGGACTCCTCCCCATAATAGACAAGTTGATTCAAATATTACAGATATTCGGCAGTTTTGAACAAAAAAGCATCTTTTCTCAATTTTTAAACCACAGAAGTAAGCAGATGCATGATTAGAACAGAATATTTTTTCCTTGAAACCCTACAATTTCAGTGCTCCTTGGACACCCTACTTCACACAATTAGTTTGAGAGTCAAGAGATGATGTAACGAGAAAGAAAGGAGGAAAAAAAAAAACAACTAATGGGCTATTCATAATTTTGTAATTTGTTGTGGTTGTTGCAAATCTGAAACAAAAAAATCAATTCTCTTATTGACATTCTTCTCTCTCCAAACCGTATATATTCTGCTTTATTGCCAGTGTCTTGTCTGTTGTGGGCTCTTCCATTGATTTTTTCAGTAAGGATAAAACCCATTAATTTTAGCAGAACAGCATGAAATATTGCATAAAGCAGATAACACAAACCCAGGTCACTTTCTGAGGCCAAGGTTGAATATCTGCAATATTTTTAAGTAGAACAAGTCACACAACTATTTAAGAGTATCTGAAGATCAAACGGGATCATTTATACCGGCAGGACAGCTCTAATGAAGTTGATAATAAGGGTCTGGGGAATTTGCATTGCCACATTTACATCGTAATGGTTACACTGACATTGTGTTGGGTGTGAAGGACCCGGGAAAATGATTGATGACAGATGTAACAAACCTGAGAGCTATCCCGTGTTTCTGTCAAACTCGCTTTCTGCTAGGTAATAGTAACTCTGGACTAACGCCGTTACGCACAGACCCGTGTGTTCATCCCAGAGATTAAACCCAGCTGATTTCCAATGCTATTCTAGATTAAAAAATACAGTTTTGTGCTTAAAGCCGACGTAGTGATTTGAAATTAAGATGAAAGTTCAGTTCCCCTCGGCATATTTTAGCCTTGTGCAAGTTGCCAAGGGGTTTGGTTAAGCAGCGAGCTGCCTGCACCAGCCAGGCCAGTTTAAGAAGATCCCATTCTCTCTCCCTCTCACCCAGCCTTTCCTGCCAGCCTTCGTGGAGCACTCGTACGCTCCTACATCCCACACATACACAGAACTCTCGTAAAACCTCAACTCATGCTCAAAAGGGCTTGAAAAGCACAAGAATTTTGTTTTCATTATTTCCTATAGCTCTAGAATGCTTTTCCTTTCCGCAATAGTCATCTTTCTTAAAAGAAGTTACAAATAGCCAATGTGCAGATACCTAAATCCCATGTAGTGGATTTGCCCCTGAAGTACCACAAGGCACAAAAGTATCTATATTCCTCTCTTGTGAGACCTCATCTGGAGTACTGTGTCCAGTTCTGGAATCCTCAATCCAATAAGAAAGATACAGAACTGCTGGAACGGGTCCAGAGGAGGCTACAAAGATGATCCAAGGGCTGGAGAACCTCCCGTATGAGGAGAGGCTGAGAGAGTTGGGGTTGTTCAGCCTGGAGAAGAGAATGCTCTGAGGAGCTCTTATAGCGACCTTCCAGAACCCGTAAGCAGCCTGCAGGAAAGCTGAAAGGGAGTGTTCATAAAGGCTTGTGGTGACAGGACGAGGGGGAACGGGTATAAACTGGAGGGGGGTAGGTTTAGATTAGACAGTAGGAAGAATTTTGTCACATGAGAGTGGTGAGACACTGGCACAGGTTGCCCAGGAAAGTTGTGGATGCCCCATCCCTGGAGGTATTCAAGGCCAGGTTGGAAGGGATCTTAAAGATCATCCATTTCCACTCCCTGTGCCATGTGCAGGGACACCTCCCACTGGCTCAGGCTGCCCAAGGCCCATCCAACCTGGTCTTGAACACCTCCAGGGATGGGGCAGCCACAGCTTCCCTGGGCAACCTGGGCCAGGGCCTCCCCACCCTCATCGTGAAGAAATTCTTCCTTATATCAAGCCTAAATCATAATATCATGATATTTAAAAAGTAGATAAGCATTTATTTTGCTTTAAACCTTAAAACTATACTGAACATTGAAGCCCAAATATTGGTCCATCATCACATTAATGGCTGTCGTGACCAAAGATTATACAGAACACTGACACACAATTCTGCCTACCCACCAAGCTCCAACTAAATACATAACACTGTATGACGCTATGAATAATGGAAAACATATGACAGGGAACTAGACAGACCTGACACCCCAAACCCAATTGCTGTATTAATTTCCATTGTAATTCTGTCCCTCACTTGAATTTGGCAGCTCAGCTTTTACTACAGAAGCATATAAATAATAAACATAGGCTGCTTGATCTTCCTTTGCAATCATCCTTCTTCCCTCAAAAAAAAAAACCCAAAAAAGAAAGTAGACCCAAAAAAGAGCCATTTAGCAACAGAATGGCACTGGATTTTGTCAGCTGGTGTGACCCCAGCAACCTCCCCTCATCTGTCGGCATCGCAGGGCCGGGAGAGATGCACATCAGCCATCCAGGTCTGTATGCTACAGCTCCCAGAAAGATGACAGCCACACGTGATTAGCGCAGATCAATATTACTTTATAACGACGGCCACCGCCAGGTCCCCTCCAGCCAAGTGGAACTGAGGAGTGTGCATTTTCACAGAGAAGCAAGAACGGAAGCCCTGCTCGGAAAAGCTTTAGAGCTCACGCTCCGCAGCCAGACTCGATCGCCTGCTTCAACGCACTCGGATGCTGCGTCACGCTGAGGTGGTGTTTTCACAGTTCAGTTTTGTGTCTGCTGACACTTGCAAGCACACAGATGTGCTCCTGTTTTCAAATTGAGCCTCCCATCATATCTATAAACAGATGCTCAAGGTGGTGGAATGAGTGTTCTAGAATAGGGCGACACTCCTACCCCGGCCAGTGGGGTCAGAACACAAAAGCCTCCACAACAATTCATCTCTCAGATTAAACTGAAACAGCTTTTGAGGAAAGAAGAGTTCCACAGTGAGGATCTAAATGGGTACCAACAAAAAAAATCAATCAAACTTTGCTGTTGGCATAAACGAATCCAGAATAATGTTCTCAGGCTCCTGGTCTTGCAATAAAAAAAGAGACTTGAACCAGAAAAACAGCTTGGCATAGATTTAGGGATGTATCGTCAAGATAAGCATTTGCATCTGCTTTGTTGAGTTGAATTAGTGTGTTCTTTGCAGTCTTGAGCCCGAATTGTTACGATGGGGTATGCAAAACCAAAGCTACAACCATGATGCCATGTGAAGCCGGGCAGAAATGGAAGAGCAGAGACACAGAAGTCAGCTAAGGACCTGCGCAATGCCCAAATCCTTCTCAAGCATGGCTGGGAAGAAGTACTAGTAAAAGGCAAAAAGGACCTAATTCCGTGGTTTCCAAACAAGACACCGATGGTGCAGAAACAGTTGCTACCTATTCCACAATGACTGATCCAAACCATTGGGGAAACCTACACAGAATACCTCTGTACAGTTCCCAGGTAGAAATCAAAGCATCGCACCAACAGCACAGAGCCAGGCAGGGCTCCTGAACAGATTGACATCAAACTTCCTTTGATGGGAAGAGAGATCAGTCAGCTGCATAATCTTGGAAACAGAAGGCATAAACAAGAAAGAAAGAAAAATAAGGCAAATAATTGTACATCAAAGTTTAAAACTATCTATATTTCTCTATATTCAGGAAAAAAAAAAAAGGATGTTTGTAAGACCTGGACAGCTCAAGGGGTCTTTTATCTGCAGATTACAGGTTCAAAGCCAATTTCTGTTAATAGCCACTTAAAGTTCATTTCCATTCAAAAGCCATTAGGTACCACATACATGTACAAGCTTTGACACAAAATTAGTGCCAGAGATGAAAATTGTCTTGGAAATAACTACAAGAAAAAGACTGACACTCCATTGTTCATCAGGAGGTAATTCAGGCTCTGACCCAACTTTATCATCTTCTGGATAGAGACTGCTGTACAACTAAATCTTCTAATGCTGTGCGGATGGAAATAAATCAGAACTACTAAGGACTGTTTTATTAAACACCATTATACAATATTTTACGTATAAGAAAAAACTATTATTATTATTATTATTATTATTATTATTATTATTATTATTATTATTATTATATGTTACTAGATATTTAAAAATTACATGCACACAAGGAATTTCTCGATCATACTGTATTATTGGAGGGGATCATTATTGTCCTTGCCTCTTCCGGACAATCGATGGGTTGGGAAATTGAATAGCAAGTGTATTCTTATCCTAATGGGAAACTTCTGGGATGGTAACATATAACCTACATTAGAGAAGAAAGCATGCCCGATGTGGTCCGAGAGGCGCGCTGACTTCTCTCGGTCTTAAGAAATGCAAAATCAGAAGCTCTGTCTACTCTGCCATTTGAGCGGTAACCTATGAGAAACCTATTTGCCATACGTTGATTTATTTTTAGTAATACAAAACTCATTATGAAAATGAGCATGGCAGAAATCTTCTGCTGCAAGGAACGGGAGTCGCATCGGAGGCAGGACTAAACCACACACACCGTGTTTAGGTCCATTAGACTTCAGTACGATGGCAGAGTAATTAAGCACTGGCAGAAGGATCCCGAAGTTATTTGCTCGATGTGATATATACTCCTCCCATAAACTCGTAATGCAAATGATTGTGAGTGTGGTGTAAGGCAAAGAAAGGCAGATTTCTGAGCTGGGGATTATAGTCCTGGTGGTTTTACTTATCTGTGGGCAATAACATCGTCCTGTTTCGTGACGTGCTTTGGAACTAGGTTAAAGGGGAAAGAAAAAAGAAACTAAAAAAAGAAAAAGAAAAGGGTGTAAAGCCAGCTACATAAAAACCATGAGTTCCTTTGAACGGCCATGGGTTTTGTCCTTTCTGTGTTTAACCTGCTGGTTACAGCCAGCCCACCTCCCGCCTCCCACTGTACTCACAAAAGCCTTTCGCTCTCTGCAGTGATGCTTTATACATCTATATGTATAAAACAATTTATGACTTAAGGAAGCAGCGCCTACTCACATTGAGTTATCAAAATGTCGCAGCAAATTCCTTTATTCCCTTCCAGGAACAGGATGATTCGGAAGATGATGCTTGTTTGAGGCGCTGGGCATGGAAAAGAGCACTTTCATGGGGTTAAAGGACTGAGCAAGGAGAGGGGCCTCTGTTCATTTGTATGTACACAGGGGACACTTACAAACTAGTCAAGAAGAAGCTGTAAGTATGTTCTCCTGCCACAATAAACAGGGTTAAGTATGATCTAGCAGTCTCAAACATTAATCATCGAATCATAGAATGATTTGGGTTGGAAGAGACTCTAAAGACCATCCAGTTCCAACATCCCTGCCGTGGGCGGGGATGCCTCCCTCCGGACCACATCGCTCAAAGCCCATCCAAGGTGGCCTTCAACACCTCCAGGAATGAGGACATTTTATAAGCATGTTAACATCAAATGACTTTGATAACGCGTTTCCAATGTTAAAGAGGTGGCCCAGAATCCTATTAAATACATAATGGTAGTTTTTAACATATCCTGTGAAATCAAAGAAGTCCAGAGAAAGTAAAGAAACACCTTTGTCATAGTGGCTTTAAAAGGTTTTAAGCTGGAAGGACCCTATCAGTCTGGGCAATAGCTGCTGGAATAGCTAATAAGGCATTTGATTAAAAAAAGTAATATTCTAAATGTCAATCATATCCAGTTACAGACTATACATCTCATCAATCAATTTGCTTGTTTAACAGAATTATACGAACGGGTGACAAAAGCAAAATGTTGATATAATCAACACAGTCAGCATCAATAAATTTGGCACAGCACGACCACTTCATGAATTAGAATAATTTTAAATTGGAAAGACACACATTAAATAGACTTATTTTTTTTATATGAAGCGGCTTCACACTGTAACAGAGATGTGTAAATATCAACTTCTTGTCAAATGTTTGTACCTCCGGCAGAATATGGTGATTTGCTCAGTGCCCTACGCTAGTTAACATCTTTATTAATGGCTTAGAATAGACATTAAGTGACCGTCACACTGACAAAGATAAAATGAGTTGGAGAAGTGGTTCCTGACAGAGAACAGGAGATGAGTAAGAAATTAAGGCAAACAATGCAATACATCAGAGGAAATGTGATTTTAGTTTCCTGCTTTTGCCTTGAGGGCACATTTCACATTTACGGAAGTATTTTCACAACAACGGGATCAAGATCTGGATTTTCCCAAAGCTCAAAACCATTCTTCCAACAGCGCTCTCAGAAACAAACAGGTGAGTGACCTCGATGTAAAGAATTTATACGGGGAGAATACTTTTATGGCTCTCCAGCACAGACGGGTCAGGCAGCGCTCGCCAGCCTTCTGTATCTCTAAATGATTAATATCGCTTGTGCTGCTGGTTTTCTATAACCAAGAGAGGCCCAAGCTAAGTAAGGCTCGTTAGCTCCATTTCACTAGCAACGCTGAAAAATGCTAATTATTATTTTAAGTTTGTCTCTGAATAAACTTTATTAATAGTTGCTTCCTCTGCATGCAAATTGCAACAGCTCTTACATTGTAATTAAATTAGCATTGTTTATGCTTTAGAGTATTTAAAGTCTGAAATTACAGGCAATAACTATAAAATAGAGTGATAATTAATGATAGTAACTCATTCCTGCAGAAACTGGGCTGAGGCTTAGCAGTTACGACACTTTTTATTCCCAACAGCTACTTTATGGTACTTGAAATTACTTAGTAATTCTCCTAAGCTAATTTTTATTACCACGCAAAACTTTCAACAGCACAGGGGCAGGTTATTTGTGTTCACATTTAGATTGCTCCAATTTTAGATCATTTCCAACCACTTGCTTCGACTATAAGCAGGCGCCTTGTCCGGATGCCAAAGACCTTGGACTGAGAAGTTATGTTGTGTGTTGTTCCTGGCTCAGCAGCTACGTAAGCGATGCTGGAGAAGACCCTCTGTGGTTTGCGTAGACCCTTTGTCCTGCGATAGCTCTCAGTGTTTTCAAGCAAACCAAGAAAACTTCTCACCCAACTCTGGCCAACGACAACAAAAATCTATGCGAAGTACGAGCCTAAATTCTCCTTGTTGTAAAAGTTGGTGCAGCATCTAAATCTTCAGAAGTTTTTTTGTGGTTTAGCATGGAACAAAGCTTTAAATCACTGAGACTACGGTAAAATTGCTTTTGCTGTTTAAAAAATGGGGTCTCATACACCACAAAGTCGAGGGCAAGAGATCAGCATGGCAGCAGCTGAGGGATGACTAGAGACGCTTGAGATGAAAACTATTAACTCTCCAAAGTCCAGATTCCTAAAAATCACAGGACTGAAAAGATTTTGAATTATCCGTCTCTTTTGGTAGAGCGTACATTTTAAGCTTCTATATATACTAATAGTAAAGCAGTTATACATTGAAAAGACAAGAAATATTAACCACGTCTGTGCTTTCCAGCTTTAGGTTTATGAAGTCAGTATAGAACTGCAGACTCTCAGATGCAGCTATATCCTTAGAAATAAACAAATCCTTCACTCATTTTGAGTGCCAAATGCCTGGAAAGGTGGAATTAGTTTATCCAAGACCTAGATCAGAACTTTTACCCAGCGAATTCTCTCCCATATTTCAAGTGTCAAAGCTGCGGTTGAAGTGAGACCCTTTATATGAGATGGGACCCTCAGCTGATGTAATTCCATGGAACTTCAAAAATGAGTGAGTTTGAAAGAGCTTCAACAATCTCCTTGGCCATACTACACCAATACATACAAACCCACCAAATAAAGTCTGGTACTACTTTCTATTTCCATCTGTTGACACAAGAACTACTCTCCATAGGATCTCCACGTGCATGTTTTGCAGTACATGTTCACATGGCCACACAGGCTTTGTACGTGCATCAATTAGGCATGAAGAGCCACCCAACAACCCAACAACCATAGGCTGAAGCATCCTGAAGAAGAGCCGGACAACCACCTGCATTTGTGAAAGGAAACAAAGTGTGAAGAGAAGTTCCTGCCATCGCAAGGATCAGTTCTGACACGTCAGTGTGATTTGTATGATGTGAGGAGAGATAGGTCCACCCTGTCTTGTAAACGCCAAATAAAAGACAGGCACTGAAGAATTTATAGTCCAAACAGACAAGATCAATATAGCGTGAGACCGTCCTCTTGAAAAGTGGGGACAATTAATTGCTGATATTACAGCTCAGAGCCAGAACAGAAAAGCCTCAGCCACTGCACCCAGCTACTCAGTTAGCCAGGAATCTGTGCTATTTTTCCTATACAAGAAGGATTTAAATCCAATTAGACTCCTCATTTTGTTGGCAACGTCTGCCTACGTATTTACATCACACTCCTCACTGGGGTATCTCAGCATCTGTTCCAGGAAATCTGTCTGAGCACAGTGAGGTCACTCTGTGTCCATCCAGTCAATTATTTTAGGAGTGGTTAGAGATTTCCACTTTTGCAGAAGTAGTTTCTTGGCAACTAATAGAGCTCCGAGGAGACATCCCTCTTGATTAGAGCATAGATCTTTACTCTGACACCCCTGAACTTTGTATGGTTGGTTGGAAGTTCTGCAGGCAAAGCAGAGAAAAAAATTCCAACTTTTATCTGCTGACAGATGAACACTTGGCTGCTGCTGCCACCTTGCTTCTCGGTTGGACACAAAAAATGTGTTGGTCAACCAGACACCATTTGTGCCTCTGACTTTCTTGGAGTGGAAACATCTATGCAAAGAGTACGAAACAGCCACAAGCCCTTCACACCTATTTTGCCCTAGCAGGAGGGATGGGTTAACAGACCCCCTCAGCGTCCTTTGGCATCAGAACAAGCAATTGAGCTTCACCTTGTAGGAAACATCTAGGATGCTGCAGAGCATCCGCTCTGAGACCCGAGCATTCGCTCTCTCCCAAAAGCACAGCTTGACTCAAACAGTGGCTCAGTGGTCGATCCCTGCTTCCTCCACTTCTACTTATTACTTCCCATTTACCAAATCTGACTTTGATTTGCTATATTTATCTAACGAACAAAGCCTTTTTCTGTCAAGTATTTGGAGTAACAAACCTGTTATTTAAACCTCTTTCAGCTAATTCAACTCATTTAGACTGGAAAGGGTTTAAAGAAAGAGTAGTTAAACAACAGGCACTTGACCGAACATCTCAGGTAGGAAAACAGTAAGAGCTTCTGGAGGTGCAAAAGGGCTCTTAACCTCTTCAGCCAACAGGGCTATAGTTAGGGAAAGCAGTGTGAATCAAGCTAACGTGTACTCTCACTCATTCCTGCTTTCTTCTAATAGAAATTTGCATTAATCCATGAGCACCGAACCCTCTCACAAACAACATTTTAACTGTGCCACTTCGTACAGCAAAGAGGAACTCGTGACTGGGTCAGTCCCCACATATACCCACCAGAAAGGCAGCATCCTCTCTCCAAACAATGCTGAAAAGCCTAGTTTTGCTCAAAACACAGGGCTGGAACCAAAACTTCTGGCTTTTATTGCAGGACTAAGATGACTATAAAATGCAGATAATTTCCAAGTTGTTTTCTGCGTGCAGCTGCTGAAGGTGCTGAGCTGACACAGTGGGAAATAGATGTGTTGTTTATTTGCAAAGCAGGTACAGTATGAGCATCACTGGTCCCAGCTTCCTCACGCTGCCCCTGCCAACGTAGCGTACCTCATCTACGCCTGGGCTAAATTCCAGCTAGGAATGGGAGAATGGATGGGGCTGCATCCTATTATCAGTCCTTGGAGCCGTACAATTCCTCTCCGTTTATGAGCTGTAAAATATCTACTTCTGCCTAGTGGCTTAGTAGGGTGAGCATCTTCGGCACTGAAATCAGCGGAGCTTTGCCAAAGTACACTGCTGAGCGCAGAGGATGCCGTAGAGGAGCTGCAGGGCCAAGAAAAAGGGACACAAACACCACAGACGACTCCTTTATAAACAGGGCTAAATGGGAAATGGATTTCCTGGCATTATTTCTGTTCATCAGATGGGAACGATAAGTTGATGGGGGTTTTTTTCCCAACTAAAAATTTGACGCAGGACAATGGTAGACATGATTATTTATACCTTGCCTAGTTCTGAATGTTCAAAAGACTTCCAGGCCTCTAAAAAATACATAAACATTGTTATCAAATCTACAGTACCTCTACGACACTGAATTTATACCTTCTTAGCACTCTCCTTTTCAAACTTTAGAAAATGTTATACCATTCTCACATATATATTACAGTTGACTTTAAAGAAATCTACTCTGGATCAGAAGAAAGAAAACCATTTGTCTGCAATTTCTTTAGGGCAGAGAAGAGCCTTCTGTTTCCTTTTCAGAGATGGGAGGGGAAGCGACATTGTAAAACTAATTTTTCTGCCTCCTTACCCCACAATAACCAAAACAAGAGAAATATGGCAGAGCCCGACTTCCCCAAACCAATGGTTTTTGACTTTCTCAGTCTTCAAACACGTGTTGGGCCAAAGCACGAGCTGGCATAACCTGATGTTATTCCAAAGACTTCACAACCAGTTTCTCTTAGTTGAGCACCTGGAAAACTTGGGAGTTCCCCAGACTCTCCTTATCTAAGGAAAAGAGGCACTTTGAATCACTAAAGAATTTGTCTTATAGCATCTAAGCACTCATTTTGTGTTTTCCAGCAGGAGCAACAAGAGCATTGTCAGGAATTGTTGTCCAACAGTGGCTGGAGGTCCCGTGAAGAACCTGAGCCGTTCAGTAAAGACTCCACTTGCTGACATGAACAGCCGTTACTGAGCTAACGTATACATTGACATTTTAACAAGCAGCGTAGAGAAACACAGATGAATTAACATGCCATGGGGACATAAAGAGAAGCTGATGGAAGCAGGGACGTATCCAAGACTCCCAACTGCCAATCCAACAGCCCAGGCAGTGAAGCACCCACCTCCCTGGTTTGGGAGTCCAGCCAATCAGCCAAACACACAATGAGCACAGCAAACACAATGGGTTCAAGGCGATAACCATGAAACTCATTTCCGTGCTTCCCAATCAGCATTCTAAGTTAAAACAGTCTAACACTTAAGCTCCTCCTTCCTTCTATACTAAATGGTATCGAGAAGGCTTCATAAATAAAAGATTCTCTATCTTTATAGTTTCTATGTGCAAAGCATGTTAGAAACACTCATTTTCAAGGATGCTGCCTCCCACAAGTAAGTATTAATTCCCCTTTTTAAAATGAAGGGCTTCCATATTTCCTTTAAAAAGAAACAAAAAATAAATCAAGCAAACAAAAAAAGACAAAGATTACAGCTCAGCAATGGATTACCTGCAGCACAGCTGCACTTACTGTGCTCCTAGAAAAGGTTTACCAAGCTGACTATTAATTCCAAGAAATTGCAAGGCAACTTGCAAGTATATTTCTTTGAATGGGAAACCTATACTCAGGCACAGCAAGCAGAAAATTGGCTGACACAGCAGCAGCCGTTGAGTGTAACGGGTTACCCATATGGGCTCCTTAATCTCAAAACCAAAGCTAAAATTGCTTCAGCCAGTTTCTGCTGCATTTTCTTTTCATTCTAGGAAACATCAAGCCCACTCCATTTCTTTGCCTGACCTTTCCCCACATCTTTTTTAAGGGGACTTGCTTTGTTTGAGGAGATTTTTTTCAACCCTTTCTTAGCATATAACGCTGTTAAATACGCTTTATATTTAAATAAGGCAGAGTGAATGCTGAAATTAAACTTAACAGCAGTTCTCCTCTATATAAAAGAGAAAATAATCATTATTTATCTATGAGATCACTATATTCAGAGATTACATTGGTTATGACCAGCAATTCTTCTTTAGAATCATAGAATGCTTTGGGTTGGAAGGGACCTCACAGCACATCCAGTTCTGACTCCCCTGCCATGGGCAGGGACACCTCCCACTGGATCAGGGGCTCCAAGCCCCATCCAACCTGGCCTGGAACCCCTCCAGGGATGGGGCAGCCACCACTGCTCTGGGCAACCTGGGCCAGGGCCTCCCCACCCTCACAGCAAAACTTTTCTTCCTAAGATCTCATCTCAATCTCCCCTCTTCCAGCTGAAAACCATTCCCCTCACCCTATCCCTGCACTCCCTGCTCCAGAGCCCCTCCCCAGCTTTCCTGAAGCCTCCTTTAGTGTTGGAACCTGCTCTAAGATCTCCTCGGAGCCTTCTCTTCTCCAGGCTGAACAACGCCAACTCTCTCAGCCCGTCCTTGTACGGGAGGTTCTCCAGCCCTCGGATCACCTTTGTGGCCTCCTGTGGTCTCACTCCAAGAGCTCCATGTCCTTCCTGTGCTGAGCGCTCCAGAACTGATCATAAACTGAATGCAAACTTTCTCATTCATGGCTACAATTGGTTTAACTTGAAGGTCTTTCCAACTTAAATGATTCTGTGATCAGTGCAAGGGAATCCCTATGTGGAGAGGAAAATAAACATCCCCTGGTTGCTTTGCATGGGTCACCCCTCCCGCGAAGCTGCAGACCGGTTTCTGCTCCACTGTCTCAATACAACTCACAGCTCCTCTGCGCAGCAAAGAGCGCTTCACCAGGGTTGGGTTAGTAATCAATTCCAGTTGGTTTACAGAATCCCATGGGAACTAAGACCAGCAATAACCTCAGAAGGAAAAGATGCGCTTTTCGGACTTCACTTTTTTGTAAAAATGAGAAAGAAAAAATACCCAAAGCAAAGCAATAACATAAAGACATGAACAGAAAACATTCTGCTGTGTACATCACTGCTTTTAGGGAGAAGCAACCGCACGAAAGAGCTGTCAGTGATCCTAATTAATATACCATCGAAACGCACTCTGCTGCTGCAATGAGGAGCACAATAAAAGCTGCATAGAAATATTCGGCTCTCTTATAGCACCCGCTCTGGGTACAGATTAAAGAAAAATACCACTCTGCCAGGATGATTGATTACAATTTCATTTGGTAATGAAAATTCTTCTAATAATTATGTTTTACGAAGAAGTGTGTAATTACCCCTTCTGAAAGCCTGGTGTCTGTACAGAATACAGAGGAAGCAGAAGAGAGGAGGCTAACATCTGTTTAATTTATAACACTGCTGCCTCTAATAGCCTTATAACCATTCATAATTCAACTAAGTTTCCTTCGTGAAATGACAACAATTTTGGTTTAGCACGCTATTTATTTGCTAACAGGACATCAGTGCCCGGTTTATTTACCTACCGTGGTCCCTCCCTTCACCACTACACGCCAATAAGACAATCACCGCAGCACTGAAGGAGACACCAAAGTTATAGAACAACTGTTTCTGCTTGTACTCTACATGAGATGAATTCAACTGACTCCACTTATATTGCTTAAGTCACTACTCACATTCCACAGATAAAAGTTTATGATTAATTAAAGCTTTAATGTTGTCATTAGATCACCAGGGCTGGATATGACCTACCAGCATCTCTGCAGCGACCAAGCTTGCAGGACAATGTTAGCATCACACTTCCCCCTTGGAAAAGAATACAATTTATATGCACTGTGCAAATATCTACATGAAACGCAGAAGAATGCAGACTGAAATTTTCCTTGTTGGAAAAATCACAGCATTTATATGAGTGGAATTCAACATGTGTGGAGCCAACTTTGAGCCTAATGATGCTCCAGAGCTGGGCTGTTCCTCTGCTGTTGTCAGGAGAACTCAGTGCTGTGTGTGTGACTAATCCTGGGATCCGTCCTCACGCCCTGAGCTGCTGCTCACCCAGCACTGCCGTGTCCTCACAGCTCTTGCTGTTTATCACGATTTCAAACTCGCTGAGGAGTGATGCGTCTCTCGCTCTGTGCTCAGGCAAAGAGTATGAATGTTCCACTCATTAATAGCTCAACTGAAATGAACTTCAGTTTACAGAAAAAGAGCAGCAAAAAAAAAATATATCCCAATATCAACCTTTAATAAGTTAAGCTGAAAAGACTTGGCTTCATTACCTGTGTTCTCTTCCCTAGCAAAAGACCAGGATGATTGATAGAATCATACAATCATTTGGTTGGAAAAGACCTTTGAGGTCATCGAGTCCAACCATACCCATCCACTACCCTGAAAAGGACGGCGAGACCGATCCACAAAACTTTTCACCTGAGATATTAGCAGCCACAGAAAGATTTCTGAGGAATCCTATTTCTCCTCAAACAAGACATCTTATCCTGCAGTAACCTTTAAGGCATTAGGGAGCATTTCTGAGAGGTAGTGGCGATGCACCAACTCCAGGAGGAGGACAGTCCGCGGAGATTTAATGCTGTGCAGGCACTGAAAACATGGAAAGGCAATTATAGCTCCTGCAAATTACACTGAGAACATCAATAGATCAAGGCAGTGTTCCAGCAAAGCACTTAAGCACATGCTTAACTTTAAGAGATCACTTCTCCTGGGCCTGATTCTGCACCATTTGAGACGAACAGCAAAAATTCCACCATAGAAAACTTCTTTGCTCCGTACATACAAGCGACAAGGCTGATCTACAGTACAGACAGACTGTCAGAACAGTCTCAAAGTTGGTTTACAGTTCAGCCTGCAAACACCTCATCCTGAAAAAGAATCAATAGAAAACTACTGACCATGACAGCCCATCAAATGACTACAATAAAAGCTGAAAAAAATTGCTTCTAAGTGGCATCAGGCACTTGCTACAGCAGTTAAATAACTCTTCAACAAGAGAGACGTGCAATATTAAAACAACGCTCTGGGTTTGCATCCCTATGCTTTCTGCTGAATACAAAGCACTACAGGTTATGTGAAACTTCATAATTCATTTAGCAAACTCTGGTCCAACGTCCAACGTCCCTCTGTGTCTGTTGCAATGAGTGATTGATGGTTTCTGAGAATTTTGAAGCGTAACTCCTTGTAGCCGAGAGTTTATTCCTGGGATCAGTGCTAAAAGCAGACACAAAGCACAAATAGCACAAACGTAAGCAATGTGATCTTCTTAAAGGAAAAGGATGGCAAGGGAAAAGGTATTGATCTCTTCTTGAATTTCAGCAGAATTTAAAGACCAGTTTAGGCATCCTCAGAAATTCCAGCCTAATTTTACTAATTCCAACTTTTATTAATAAATTACCCATTGGAATATTTCACTTTTAAGCATTTTCTGCAATTTAAGATTGCTCAACATGATCTATTACATATTTCTCTAATTACCAATTGCTCATAATTATTTGTTGCCATCGTTACTTTGAGCAGTGGCAATGTGCAATTTGTTGCCTTCATTTTGATCTTGAAGCCAAATCGGGGAACAGAAGAAAATACATCAGACAGAATTTTGGTCAATTTTGGTGATGCTCTATTTAATGCACGAGGAATTATTTTTCTGGCGTGACACCCTGCCATCACCTCTACATTCTCAAAATCGCAAGACAAGGTCTAAGAGCAGATGCTATAAGATAAAAGACCCAATACAGTTTATTTCCAACAGCAGAGGTGCACACTAGGTTAAAGCAGGACAAACATTATAAACGTGCTGAGACATTCTCATCAAAACAGTGCCAACAGCCAAGACTCCTTCCTCCTGCCATCCATCCCAATTCCAACTCTTTCAAACAACTGCTTCAGTAAACTGTGAGATGAGAGTACTGAACAGTTTTTTAAAGAATAAAATTAAGTTCAGTCTATATCTACAACATCAAAGTAGAAAAAAAAACAGAATTAGACTCCCCTTTGGTAAAAGACACAGATAGAAGAGATGCAATGTTAGGCTGAAAGCAGAAAGCTGACCACTTAGTTGCAGATGTAGTACATCCACACGCGGCGGCGAGTGGGCTATAACATTTTGCTGGCACGAGCCAACTCATAATTGCTACTGGGCTCTTAATCAATGTTATCTGCTGCCACTGGCATAAGATAATTTCATCCATGTCCTTGTCAAACAGCAGAACATCCAAGATATAAAATACAGACGTACATATAGACTTTATTTTCTCCTTGGAGAATTTATGTACCATTACATTTCATTATATTTTTTTCAGCTGAACATTTAAATGACGTTGGATCAGTGATCACTAAGCCAAGCCCTTTCTTATTCAGCAAGGTTAGGATCTTTGACCCTGACCCCCAGTTGCCTTTATCTATAAGACAAATCCTTTTATAATACTGGTAAATTATTACTTTTCTGCCTTGACTTTTAATTAAATGTTTGGAGTTCAGCAGCTGTTGAATCATAACTCCCACACGAGTTATTTTTACGTTCTGTACGTGACATTATATCTTTTAAACGCGAGAAGCCCATGTCCCGGCTCTGGCACGGGAAGTGTTAATTACCTGCCTTGGGCAGGGAAAGGGTTTATTTTCACACAAAGTTGGGAAGGGATACAGCTGGGGCAGCTGATCAAACCGGCCAACGAGACATTCCATGCCACCAAGGTCGTAGCAAATGTGCAGAGGATGAAAGGGGCAGTGAGGCAGCTGGGGTGGTCTGGAGCGGGGCTGGGCTCACCGTTCAGCAGCGCGCTGGGATCACGGCTTGGGAACATCCACAGGTATTAAGTTTTCATCTGGACAGGGAATGGTTGTTTACTTGCTTTGTATCTTCTGTCGTTGTTATTTTCCTCCTCCTTTGCTGTTCTACTTGACTGCCTTTATCCCAACCCATGAGTATTACCTTTTCTTGTTTATTCCTTTCCCATTCCCCATCCCACTGGAGAGGGGAGGGTTGCAAGCAGCCACCATGGTTCTTTGTTTCCCAGCTAAGACTAAGCTGCCAGAGCTGAACATCCCAAAAATGAAACACCTTCACTGTTAGGCCCATTTGTGACTGAAGAAATGGCTTGGGGTTCTTTTGATTTCATTTTCTGTCCAGAAGGCGATGATCAATGGAACGCGTCAATCCATGACAACGCTGTAACACATCTTTGAAACTATGCTGATATTCCGAAACAAACACTTCAATTTGTGAGTTTTCTGCAAAATACTTTCCTTCAGCTATCCATTAATCAAAGTAATTCATAACAGAAGTTTGCAGGGCTGCCACTTTGAACAGTTTCACACATTCTCTTTTTTTTTCCTAGGCAAAGAAACAATACCTAGAACGACAGCAGACACTGGAGCATCAGCAGGACATCATAGAGAGTCTAACAGGCTCCTACGGCAAAGCTACTGCTCTCATCTAAGTCCCACAGGGATTGTTGGACATCCCTGAGAGAGCCTCCACTTCACACAGCAGTAAAACTGTGCTCATTGAGAGCAACCTCTTGCCATGAATTCCAGTTTGTGTTGCAGCTTTGAGAAGAGCCCTGAGGAGAAGGACTTGGGGTTCTGGTTGATGAGAAGCTCGACGTGAGCCGACAACGTGCGCTCACAGCCCAGAAACCAACCGTGTCCTGGGCTGCATCCAAAGCAGCGCGGCCAGCAGGGAGGGAGGGGATTCTGCCCCTCTGTCCCTCTCTTGGGAGACCTCATCTGGAGGACTGTGTCCAGTTCTGGAATCCTCACCACAAGAAGGAGATGGAGCTGTTAGAACGGGTCCACAGGAGGCTACAAAGATGATCCGAGGGCTGGAGCACCTTCCATACAAAGACACGCTGAGAGAGTTGGGGTTGTTCCGCCTGGAGAAGAAACGGCTCCAAGGAGGTCTTCTAGAGACCTTCCAGTACCTGAAGGGGCTACAGGAAAGCTGGGGAGAGGCTGTTCACAAAGGCTTGTGATGATAGGACGAGGGGCAATGGGTATAAACTGGAGAGGGGCAGAGTTAGACTGGACAAAAGGAGGAATTTCTTCACCATGAGAGTGGTGAGGCCCTGGCCCAGGTTGCCCAGGGGAGTTGTGGCTGCCCCATCCCTGGAAGTGTTCAAGGCCAGGTTGGATGGGCCTTGGGCAGCCTGAGCCAGTGTGAGGTGTCCCTGCCCATGGCAGGGGGGTTGGAGCTCGATTATCTTTAAGGTCCCTTCCAACCCAAACTATTCTATGGTTCTATGACTCACGAGATTTCAGGAATCTATGGGAGAAGGCATGCTCTCTCTAGGAGAAGGTGACCAGCTGCTTCTTATCCTTATTTACAGGATTCAGGTAGTGAGGAGCCTTTGCACGTTTCTCCTCTTTTTAGCACTGCGAGCACTACACAATCAGCTTTCTGAACACAGGATCTACAGTCATTTCTACATCAGGGCTATCAGCCTGCACCAAAAGGCCAACACACAGAGGGTTTAACGTGTTAAAACTTCAATGTGTCATAGAATCATAGAATCACCGCGTTGGAAAGGACCCACTGGATCATCAAGTCCAACCATTCCTATCAATCCCTAAACCATTCCCCTCAGCACCTCATCCACTCGTTCCTTAAACACCTCCAGGGATGGGGACTTCACCCCCTCCCTGGGCAGCCTATTCCAGTGCCCAATGACCTTTTCCGTGAAAAATTTTTTCCTGATGTCCAGCCTGAACCTCCCCTGGTGGAACTTGAGGCCATTCCCTCCCTCTCTGGTGCCAATTTCCTTGGGTGCGGGTTATAACCAACCAAAGAGGTATTATCCTTGTCAAGGCCTACAACACAGACTTTCAAGCGACAGTAATTTCTTGTTAGACACGTGGCATGGCCCAAGACTGTTTGCTCAAGCCCTTAGGACATCCTCTCTTAGGCACAAACAGCAAGTACACCGCTAACTCCCATTAACTTCCCAGGGAATAAAGGTACAGAGATTTAATTTGAGCTGCTAAAAGCCAGTCTAACGTTCCAACATAAAGAAGAAGCACAAAAATGGTGTTAGATCTAAAGGAATTTTAGTGCATAGATACAGAAAATAGAGTTTCTTCTTTCAACACTGTCTCACTCCGGACCCACGAGCCATATGCTCAGTCCAGGCCTGACTGGGGAGGAGGGTGAGTTCGTTTATCCGTGCAGATCCAGAGGCCAACAAGGACGCTCCCAGGGTGAAAATCAAAAGCAATATTTATCCTGGCTCAAACAAACACAAACAGACCAAAATGCTGGGGGGCACAGCTGGGACATGGGGGTGCAACTTCCCCAAGTTATAGAAATGAATCCCAACCTGCTCAGATGGCAATATGATCCCTGAATGCCACGCAGGTCGCTCGGATGCGACCCGACACGCACATCGTAAGGGAACAAGAGGGAGACAGAGAGGAAGAGAGAGAAGGGGAAGGAAAGAAATCACCACGTCCATGGCAGCAGAATAACTATAATTTAATTAAAATCCTAAAATTGACCTGCAACTCAAGCAAGACAAAATCCCACACAATGGATAAGCAGCGCCAAATATCTGAGCACATCACTGCCTTTTCTGCTTTGCCGCACATGCAGAGGATGAGATCGTTTTCACAGGACAATTTCCTCTTCCACCCTCTGCTCCTGGGCTCTTTATTGTAGAGCAATATGATTGGGGATTAATGGTTTTGGATGGTGACCACTCATGCCAGAGTTTTATCTCCGGACGTGTACGGTTGTAAACCACCAGCATTATAGACACCGCAACAGCGCAACAGCTTAGTTGCAAAAAGATGAGTGGATGAGGTGCTCAGAGATCTGGTTTAGTAGTGGACAGGTATGGTTGGACTCCACCATCTCAAAGATCTTTTCCAACAAAATGGCTCTGTGACTCTAAAATAAAAGAGATAACCCACCTAGTGAGAAAGGTCAACTAGCAAGGTCCAGGATCAAACTAAGATATCCTCTTAGCTGGTCGGAATATGTTAATGGCATTGTTCTTTGCACATTAGTGATAATAAAGGCGTTAACTCCATTTACTTGTGACTGACAGCACTAAAAATTAAATCCCTTCAAAACACTTTAAAGAAGTACTTTAGAGAGTTAAACAAAGGACATAACAGTACACTTCGCCTCCTAAATGAGTCAGCGTACTATGCAAGCGCAGAACAATCTATTAATCTTAATTCCGAGTAAGAATAAAAACAGTTTGCTCGTTTGATCAAACTCTAGAGCTACAGAGAAAATGCTTCTCATTCCGCTCCACTGCAGGTTCTTTACAACTCAGCAGGTAAGTTGTAATTGTAGGACACACATCTGACAATCGTCATCCATTGTTTTACACCAAAGTGCTCACAGCACCTTAAACACTTAAATATTATTGAAGTCAGCCAGATGCTTTGCATGCAGAGCATCCCCAAGACCCCCAGAATAAGACCAGAACCAAGACGGAACAAATAACCTATTGGATGGGAAGAAGAAGTCTTATAAACCAACTTGCCATGGATTTTCAAGCACTGTTTTGCTCAGTGGGGCACAGATTTGCAGATTAAAATCTCTGTTTTCCAAAACAATTAAACAGGTTGCCCAGAGCAGTGGTGGCTGCCCCATCCCTGGAGGGGTTCCAGGCCAGGTTGGATGGGGCTTGGAGCCCCTGATCCAGTGGGAGGTGTCCCTCCCCATGGCAGGGGTGGAACTGGATGGGCTTTGAGGTCTCTTCCAACCCAAATCATTCTATGATTCTGTGATAAAGGACTAAATGTGTTGGGACCTGAACAACCCCTTTTAGCATCCTTTAACTAGAGAAATTCTAAAACACAGTTACTATTGGACTCTTGTAGTTCAGCATCTTCAAGTTAACGCTCTTATGTCTTCAAAACAGCTCCTGCCTTTCCTAGGGAGGTTTAAAGTGTCCATCAGAAACCAGCCATTTGTCATTTATTGATATAACAGATAGAAAACTGGAGTGAAGAGGGAGGACTGTCCTCACTCAGGTGCCCGAGGGAGGCATGGGTAGAGGAGATGACCTCTATGAATAAACAGACAGCGTCAGACAGACAGCTGTATGACTCCAACGCAGTCGTAGAGTTGCTTAACGTTGCAGATGGGGCTCCTCTAATTCTCATTAGGGATTAGGGATTCATGGCAGTGAGTAAGAATTGCAGTGGAAGGAGCCAAGTAGCTGAAAAGGAGAATGTTCTAATCAGTTACGATAAATGGATCTTCTTTTCTGGGAAAGACCTGAGAAAGGGCAAAAGTAGATTAAGGAAAAAAAAAAAAAAAAAGCAGAAACATCCCCAGTTCGCTTTTCACCAGAGAAAAGGTTTCAACTCAAACACAGCTATTTGCTCAGATAAAATTAAATACAAGCTTTAATAAAGTTGGACAGAAAGCATATATCCCACTACCAGCCTCCTGCACCACAGACCGTTTACACTTAACAACACCCTGAATTGTAAGGAAATAGTTATAATCCCTTTCTGTGTAAAAAACAGTGCTACTAAGGCATAATTTGCCTTGTCTGACGTTAGAAAAAGCAAACAGGGAAAGAGTGGGGAGAGGATCTGTATTTCTCTCAGGTGAGCTGATGTGAAAGCAGTTTTGGTTTTATTTTTGGCTCTGAAAATTCCCAGGTTTTAACAATCAGGCTTTTGGTTTTCTGAGGGTTTCTAGCCAGGAGAAAGCATTGGTTCCACAATGTCCTTTATTAACAACTAATCCTCCTTTCCAAACGGATTCAAGGGGAAATGATCAATAAGCGCTAAAACTGAGCCCTGGTCAGACAGGACAAGGGCGAACGGTTATGAGCTGCAAGAAGGGAGATGGAGATGAGATCTTAAGAAGAAATATTTTCCTGTGAGGGTAGAGAAGCACTGGCCCAGGCTGCCCCATCCCTGGAGGGGTTCCAGGCCAGGCTGGATGGGGCTTGGAGCCCCTGATCCAGTGGGAGGTGTCCCTGCCCATGGCAGGGGTGGGACTGGATGGGCTTTGAGGTCCCTTCCAACCCAAACCATCCCACGATTCTGTGATATCAAAGCTACAAGGCTGGTTTTCCTTATTTTTCCCTTTGATTCCTGTATGCCTGAACGCTTTCACTTGGCTTTTACTCCAGCTAATAGAAAGCATAACTTATAACAACCAGCAGGTAGATCAAGATGTGACAAAGACTTTCTACGAAGACATCAGTGCATTTCAATTCAAACTTCAATTTTGCTTTACTAACCGTTCCTATTATGTTAATTCCTTAATTGCTGCCATTTCCTTACATAAACCTGCTACTCCTAACAAAAAAAAGAAGAGAGGGCGATCAGTAGAAAGCTGGAGCATGCCATAAGAAGTTCTAAAGGCAGGGAACAGAAGGTACAGTTAATTTGTCAGCAGAGTACTACAGAATAATGCAACTCATTAATTCTTCATTAAGTTTAGGAAGCCAATCTCTTAAATCATGATTAGGCAATACTCCCCCCTCCCCGAGGAAAAAAGGTCTGTCAAGAATGTGCCTTCGGAACAGACAGAATATCTGCAATAGAATAGCTAATGGATTAATAATTGTGTAGTTTGCTTAAAAGGATAGCGCTTATTAATAATAGAATTGCTAACAGTACAAGGTTTGGGGAAAAAAAAGTCTAATTAATGATCCCTTACTTTTATAGACGTGATAAACGGGAGGAGGAGGCACACCGCACAATCCTGATGAGAGCAGGTCTCTTCTTTTTGTCCTTTTTCCACTCTTTTCTCCTAGTCTCCTCTCCTAGCACTTGCGCACTCCAAAATTGGACAGTAATTCCGGACAGCATTTCACCTGGAATGAGCCATTCTGAAGTCTGAGATGCTACTAACTAATATTAAAGAAAATAACCCTCTTCATTTCACAGAATGCTGGAGAAGCTGGGACAGAGGGGCCATGTTTTACACCAACGCAGAGTAGGCTAGCATTACAAACTCCTGTCAGCGATGCTGCTTAGCTGTGGCGTCTACATTATGCTCTCGGGCTGCTTAATGCTCTGGTGTCGAGCTAATATGTAGTTGTAGTGAATATTAAACTTCTTGTTACATATGGTCACACTTGAGAGACATTTCCCAGTGGCATTTCTAATCAGCAAACTGTCTCAGCCAGCAGCGTTTGGTGGTTTAGTTGAAGAGATTCTTTACCAGTAGACAGGCATCTATGTCTTACACGTTTGTAGAAATATAGAAGGGTTTAGGACAGAAGGGATTTCAAAGCCCATCCAGTTCCAACCACACGGGCCATGGGCAGAGACACCTTCCTCTGGCTCAGGGGCTCCAAGCCCCATCCAACCTGGCCTGGAACCCCTCCAGGGATGGGGCAGCCACCACTGCTCTGGGCAACCTGGGCCAGGGCCTCCCCACTTACACAGGAAATCATTTCTTCCTAAGATCTCATTTAAGCCTCCCCTGTTTCAGCTTAAAACCATTCCTCCTCATCCTCTCTCTGCCTTCCCTGATCAAGAACCCCTTCTCCAGCTTTCCTGGAGCCCCTTTCAGCACTGGAAGCTGCTCTAAGGTCTCCCCGGAGCCTTCTCTTCTCCAGACTGAACAACCCCAACTCTCTCAGCCTGTCCTCATATGGGAGGTGCTCCAGCCCTCGGATCATCTCCATGGCCTCCTCTGGACTCGCTCCAACAGATCCCTGTCCTCCCTGTGCTGAGGACCCCAGAACTGGATGCAGGGCTCCTGGCTGAGGTCTCACAAGAGTGACATAGAGGGGGAGAACCACCTCCTTCTGCAGCAAGCAGGTTTAGATTTCCCCCTCAAATACTCCACAGGAGGGAGAAAGGTAAAAAAACAAAACAGAGAGGGACAAATGTCACTGCTTGAGTAGATTTAAATGGGACCCGAATTCAGCATGGGGCCCAAGGTGGGTTCCCTGGGAAGGAATAGCACTTGGTAGCTCAATGAATGCAGAAGCAATACTATTGATATATGTCTCAAAGATGTTTCATTTACGACAACAGAAACTTCCTATTAACTTCATAAGGTCTCTCCTGCCCTTGGAATTTAGCTAAAACACGGCAGGTACAGGTAGTAAAATCAAAGACTATAAAAGCCTTGAGTAAACCGGGGCACATCTAAACAGACAGAAAATGTTCCTCCTTGCATCATCTTCCTGGCTCTGTTGCTAATAAAACTTAGCTCAAATGACCTGTAAACTGTGTAAATAATGAGTGACCTACTATTAAGGAAGGCTAAATGAATTAGCATTACTGCAGATCCCTCTGCAAGAACGCTGATACTGAGTGTCTGATTGCGGTCTGTTCTGAGGTTGATTTACCTCATCCTGGCAGTGCAAAGGGGAATTAAGTGAACATAAATGTGATCTATGTCCACTTTAAGAATCCCTTCCTGCCTCTGCGTTGAATAAAGGGAGCTTGCTGTAAATAAGGCTGAGAAAAATGACATTGTTTGCTATTTTGGCAAGAGAATAAAGTCAAGTAATCCTCAGAGTAAGAGGTCTGAAACAGTAATTTAAGCACATGATCTAGGAAAGCAGAAAGAATCCTCGTAAGGTATTGGGACAATAAACCCAACTCTCCCTTTAGTCAGGGAGACTTCAAACGCACCTTCTGATGCCTTTCCTGCTTAGAGAAATGAACGCTGAGAATTGTAAGGAACATCACCATCAGAAAGGACTCTGCCAGCACCGAACTTAACTTATAGAAAAGACAGAAGCTATAGGTGGCAGATAACTGTCAAAAATTAGCCAAACACAGCATATTCAAAGATACTTTTAAACTCGTGAAGGCCTTTTGTGGCAGTGGACACACACTCCCAATACCCACCACGGCACAAGCTGTAGCTGTTTCGATAGAACAGTTGGGCAATACAGAGCTTGCAGCTACTACACGAGCGCGGTTTCATCAAGGCAACTACTTTTCATTCCCAGCTGCACTAAATATTTTTTCTCCAAGAAGCAAAGAGAGCAAAAGAGAGCAGGTCACATATTTACCAAATGACAGTAATTCCCTGAAGAGGATAAAAAGCAGCTTGTCTATCAGCAGCCTCCTTTTGTGTTTGACTTTGAGCCACATCATCTTTGCAGAAAATAAAACGCAAGTAATGAAAGAGAGAAAAACAGACCCTGTAAACAACAAAAAGCAAATCTCACAGGCTGACAAACTTAACTAAAGTGTAAGAAACGGTTGAGCGCCTGTGAGTTTTGTATTCTACCATGAGGTTCAGGGCTTCTTCCAATGTAGCACTCACACGCCTCCACTGTAAGGTACCGGAGAGGCAGATAGCACGCGATGCTAGAACAAGCAACTCACTATACTTGTCCTAAAATGTTCTTGAATGTCTCCTCTCCCCCTCTCCATTTCCTTCCTTCCTTCCTTCCTTCCTTCCTTCCTTCCTTCCTTCCTTCCTTCCTTCCTTCCTTCCTTCCTTCCTTCCTTCCTTCCTTCCTTCCTTCCTTTCTTCCTTTCTTCCTTCCTTCCCTCCTTCCTTCCCTCCTTCCTTCCCTCCTTCCCTCCTTCCTTCCTTCCTTCCTTCCTTCCTTCCTTCCTTCCTTCCTTCCTTCCTTCCTTCCTTCCCTCCCAACACAGATGTCCCAGCTGCAACGATTCACAGTTTCGTAAGCTCGACAACACTCTTTTGTAGCCTTTTGTTTAATGCCTTCACTTTTCTCTTCACAACATCATTCTTCCCCATATGCAACTCCTACACTTAAAGTTCAGCTTGAGCTGAACATGCTTTGTGTTAAGGCAAAAACCTCTGCGTTTGCCTCTGATTTGGACCCAAGGACAGTAGATGAGTGTCTTTTCTCAAAAGGTGTGTTGTGTTTCTAGGGGGTGGTGGGCAGTAACACCGTTATTTAGGTTGTAGTCAACAAGAGGCACCTTTCTATCCTGTCGGCACAACACCTAAAGGAGGGGATCATGGCCTGTTACGTCGCATTGCATGTGTCATCAAAGGAAATAACACTAATAACCTTAGCAACTACATCGTTAAGCCATCCCTCCTCAGTTTGAGAGCATCACCGGCACATATCACCAACCACGTCCATCAGATGGTTAGTTTAGCTACAACATCTCACGCAACAACACTCTTGAGCACCGAGTCCCAGCGTGAGACTTCACAAAGGAACTCTTGCGGCGGATGCGATCACAGCAAATTCACCTATTGGGGTCACTCAACCCGATTACACACGTGATGAGGTCCTCGCCGGGTGCACAGAAATGATTTTATACACTAGAACAAGAAGAATGATGAAGCAGTAATTTATAAAGTATGTTTCCACAATATTAAGGAATCAATGCTTCAGAGAGAGGATTATTAAATACAGAGCTGTAGTTAAAAAGTGGAGATTTTAATCAAGATATCGAGGTGTCTCATTTCCAGGAGAAGGAAAGCCACTTGAAGGAGGATGAACAGATGGATATTAGGCAGCGTCAGAAGACAGTAATGAATAGCCTCAATATTAAAAGCACAAGAAAGAAGAAAAATCTTTTCATTTGTATCGATTGTGATTGACCACACGACAGTGAAATAGCCCTGTGGTATGTGAGCAGCAGTCAAATACAAGCCCAGCAAGACTGGAAGCGTATGGCTATAGACAGCTATATTCCTTCGGTGCACTTTCATTTTGGGAGCTATGTAACAACACTAGGACAGTACGCCTTTCATACGGTACGTTTTCCTCATTATTCTCAGCTTCTCATGGTACATCTCACAATTAGGCAGCACGTAACACAACCAGACATTTACTCTGCCAAACTGGAAACGCACACAGAACTAAACACTGCTGAAAAGGCAGGCATAAAAAAACAAAAGCCTGAGTGCAGCCCTGACCCGGCAAAACTGAGATCATCAGCATGAGGTCAAATTTGAGAAGCTGTTGCTCAAGTGGCGTTACTTCTTTCCAAAGAAGCGTATGTCCAACGCTGCAAAACAGCGGTGCCCTCCAACGCTGCGCAGCCCCGGGTCTCCGTTGCTGTTATTCTGTGTATGCATAAGCTACAGAGCACTATGGAGAGAGGACTTGTGCATCTGCAAATGAATTTTGGATTCCATCCGCACTGATAACATGAACAAGAGATAAATTTCAGACGCAGAAATGGAATTCCATTTCAGCATTCTGTTATACCATCTCTGTTAAGATACGGTCTTACTTCAGGCTACAGATGGCGTTATATTAGAACTGAGCCTCAGGTATGGCAGATGGGCACTTTACATTAACCTGAAGACAAATGCCACTCCTTCACTGAAACAAGATTAGAGCTACCACGGACCTGCCCTCTCAGCTACCTGTTATTATGTGTCCAGGGCACCACTGCCATCATTAGAATCATGGAATCACAGAATAGTTCGGATTGGAAGGGACCTTAAAGATCATCCAGTTCCAACCCTGCTGCCATGGGCAGGGACACCTCCCACTGGATCGGGGGCTCCAAACCCCATCCAACCCGGCCATGAACACCTCCAGGGATGGGGCAGCCGCAACTTCCCTGGGCAACTCGTTCCAATGTCTCACCGGTCTCGTTGTGAAGAAATTCTTCCTAATGTCCAGTCTAAATCTGCCCCTCTCCAGTTTGCCCCCATTTCCCCTCGTCCCATCCCCACAAGCCTTTATGAACAGCCCCTCTCCAGCTTTCTTGGAGCCCCTTCAGGTACTTGAAGGTCGCTAGAAGGTCTCCTCAGAGCCTTCTCTTCTCCAACTCTCAACTCTTCTTCTCTTCTCAACCCCAACTCTCTCAGCCTGTCCTCCTACGGGAGGTGCTCCAGCCCTCTGATCATTAGTTATAAATACATACAGTAATTAAGATTCAGTTTGCATCACCTTCAGCAACCTCTGGTCTCCCCCTTTCCACCCTTTAACAGCTTGAAATATAGCTTGTATAATTCGAGAAACCATCCTGCCACTCACTGGGCAACATCGCGCGCGTTATGCAAATTCCCATGTGACAACAGATCAGAATCCTGCAATGATTGAGACTAATTTTATATTTAACAGTATGTTATTTTACATTTAATACTTGAAAGCAAACACCACCAATAAAGACTAAGAAAGTCCGAATCAGATAGTCATCCCCTCAAGAGCCTTCTCTCTTAACTGCAAATAATAAATCACTTCTTGCAAGTAGTTTTAAGCCATAAAACTGCAAATAAGGCATTTTGTGCTGAAAATTGATTTCTGTTGAGAACTATACCTCCATGCAACTTAATTTGTAACTGCCATGGATTGCCAACAGGGCTTGCAGTATTAAAAAAAATGACAGTAACTAATCTAACTGCATATTAGCAGCCTTGCATCTTCAATATAAATTAAACTTCAGGGTGCTTTTTTTTTCCCCCACAAATGCAAAGCACCTAAAATAGAATGCCATTTGTACAGAACTGAAGTGAAAGTGCTGTTGCAATACATCTCTGGAGTTCAACTATGGTATAGTTTAATTTTTCTTTTCCATTTGTTTTTAACATTTATTACAGCAGGGTACGATGGGGCATTAGGAAAGCAAGATTTAGTGTTTCGCAAGAGTCAGAGCAGACCCGAACAAAGAGCACTCGTACGGTGATAATGCCAAATAATAGCCTCGCCCAATTCTAAGATACACTAAAAATAAAAGCTCTGCATTCATGCACTACATCAGTCATGAAAAGCAGCCCCGGAGAATGTCTTATTTCTGCAGTGTGGATTATGAAGCTGCCAGGGAAGAACTACTGCAAACTATTTTTATGATGCTTGTTACTGGTAACTGATGAAATTTATGTTGCCACATAGGAAACACGGATTATTAATACTTCTATAGAACAGCAGTTGTCATAATGAAATCAGCCTGCCTGTAAGCCAAAATAAAATAAAAATGAAAGTGAGATTGTGCTTTACCCAATTTCTGAGCTTCAGCTTAGATACAAGGTATTATGATAGACCTGAGCTTTTCACCGTCTCATCACCGAATGAATTGGGTTAACATTTAGTTCTTTGCTTCCTCATTCGTTTTCTTCTTCTCTTTAGAGAAACTACTGGTTCGGTATTACCAGAAATGAGAACCGATTTGATACATTCCTATTCTACATCCTCAGGGAGTGAACGCAAGTAATAAAACAATACTTGGAGTCATTGAATCAAATAAGCTATACTACTCACACAAATGAATTTAATTACCTGGCCGAAATACTTTCCTGGATTGGAATTACACTGCTCAGTCTTTCGCAAGAAAAAATGCTACGTGGGTTATTCCCAAAGGCAGGTTAAGATCCTGCAGGTACTGAACTTTTGTCTCAGAGCCAGAACGATGTCTGAAGTCTTGGCCCCACCAAAACCAAGAGAACTGTACCACCACCTTCACTGGGGATCTGATGGCTTCTAAGAATGATGGAGACAAACTCTTTAGCAGCATCTGTTGAGACAGGACAAGGGGTAATAGTTTTATGCTAAATGAAGGGAGACTGAGAATAAATATAAAGAATATTTGGTTTTTTACAACGCAGGTGGTGAAACACTGGCACAGATTGCCCAGATCGGTGGTAGAAGCCTCAACCCTGGAAACACTCCATGTCTGGTTGGACAGGGCTCTGAGCAACCTGATCTGGTTGAAGATGCCCCAGCTCCCTGGGGGTTGGACCAGATCACCTTTAAAGGTCCCTTCCAACCCCAATCATTCCGTGATTCTATGATTTCCTAAAAATATCCTGTTTATAATGATCAGCATGCCAAAACACCCTTGATGTAGAGACTTCTTTTTGTTTTCCCCAAAGGGATTTTAAGTACAAAAAGGACGCGCAGGCTAGAAACGCCTCCTCATCGTTCTGCTGGCCTTTTTGCCGATGTGAGAGCATTACGTGAACATTAATACTTCCACGTACCCTGTAAAGTTTATAAAGCCATCACAGAATATAATTAAAGGTGTATTTTCTTCCAACTGATTTTTTTTAAGTGGGTCATCATGTTGATTTAAGTAACTGAAATTGTGCCTGTGAATGTTTAATGAAAATAATGGCAAGTTAGTCACAGGTAAGCCGAGACAATTTATTGTCTCATTCCCATTTCATTGGAGTTTCTTACTCTCGGTTACAAAGACAGTTTCTAAAGTTGTAATAAGATCATTGCCTCTCCTCTTCCCTTCCCTCTACCCTTTTATTCTCTGAAGATTAAAAAGAATAAAAAGACTTGGTGGTAAAACCCGAAGGATACAAGACTCACAGTTAAATGCCTCTAATCCCTATTCCGCCTGCAGAGCGTATATCAAATGGGCTCTTTCTTGCATTGACAACACGCTCAAGTAGGTCACCATTTTTTAAAACATGAGCCCATCAGCAGCCCCAGAGACACTTCAGATCTCTCACAAAAACACTGGAGCGAGCGACGTACGAGAGAGGGAACGTAGTGGTCCTGACCCACATTGATGTGCTCTGCTTCTGGATGGAGTTCTAAGGCCATTCCTACGACGCCTGTCCCGCCGCCTGCCCCTGAGCTAACACGCACGTTTCTGCCTTGTATTGCACATATAAACCCAACCTCATATCACAAAAATAAGAGCAGATGAAACAGAGAAGAAGTCCAGACTTCAGCAGTCATTTCTTAAGCTTTTACTGTAGCCTTACGGGGCTGCGGATGTCACATGGAGTGAGGCTTATTTAAAGTACGTTTATTTTACACCACGGCGCTGAAGAAAGGACTTAAAGCTGAGGTAAATAATAAGCTCTCCTCTGAGGTGTGAGAGCAGAGGAGTTACAGCAAATAAGAATTAAGTCTTATGTGTGTAACCATTGAATGGTTTGGGTTGGAAGGGAGCTCAAAGCCCATCCAGTTCCAACCATGGGATCACCTCCCACGGGATCAGCGGCTCCAAGCCCCATCCAACCTGGCCTGGAACCCCTCCAGGGATGGGGCAATCACCACTCTGGGCAACCTGGGCCAGTTAATGTGCGTTAACAAAGTAGCTTCACACTTCTCACAGAACTCTGGAATTGCATCTCATGCACTACATATATCCGATATGGCACTTCCCTCCAATAATGAGTGGGCCGTGTGTTCATTTCAATTAAAATCAGTCAATTCACAAGCTTAAAACCAAGTTTGGTCATTTTTATAATACATTTAATTCCACGTCCTGCCAAAAAGAGCATTTTATTTCCCTTTTCCCAATTATTTTATAGGAACCCCATGCAATCCACCGAAAGAGCAGATCACCGTGTCTAAAAAAAAAAAAAAAGGGAAAAATTCATGGCAATTTGTTCGAAGTATTAAAAGACAGATGAACTACATAAACAGGGTACCCTACCCTTGTCGAATTCTAAGATTTATTTGCAGTTTGTGAGAAGAGCTAACTGTGCACAAATAAAGTTCGGATGCTTCTAGTCACATCAAGAATTTATTCCTCTGTCAGGAATACAGCAGAGGAAGCACATTGAGAGAGCACATCTCTACAGCTTCCTTAACATGCAAATCAGAACACTGCCTCTGTTCCAGCTGCCAAACCCTTTAACAGACCTTTATGTGATCTTCACCTAAAATCACCACTGTTCTGTATGTCAACAAGAACATCGCCAGGTCTAAACAGGGAAGATTAGTGTTGAATCAACTGTCCTGAGGACTTTTTTTCCACCAAGGACACCACTTTCAGATTTGCATGATTCATGTCAGTTAAAAAAAGATGTTTGCTTTCCGCAAGGGAACCCAGCGATTATTTTTCTCTTTGCTTTTCCATTAAAAGCAAAATTTAACAGACTCTGCTTATCTCAAAACCTGAAATAACAGCGTACAAAATAAAATTTGGTATCTCTATTATTTTTTTTTCTTCGTTTCAACTAAATTTTTACTTTACAATTGCATTTTAAGAGAGAAAATTGAAGTCTTATTTCCCATTGCAGCACCAATAGAACTGTAACTGAATTTATAGAAACATTTGATTACTCCAAAAAATATTTTTGAAGTTACAAAAAAACCAGTTGCCCACTTACACTATTTCACAAAATTCCTCTTGCGCTCTCTCTGCACTTTTAAATTTCTATTGGGTCTGAATAATCAGTGGCATTGGTTCAGCCCCAAGGAGATCCCATTTTCTTTATGCGTGGTGCAATATCCCCAAGCGCCGAAAATGCCCAGAAAAGGTATTCCAAAACTGTTATTTCTTAAAAGGCTTTCAGAGTTTGAGTGATTCACCTTGTAGAACTCAAACTCAAAGCTCTGTTTACAGCAGCGTGTCCTCCAGGCTCTGAAAAACCAGATGCTGCTACTTTGTCGGTGGCAACAAAGCCCCGAAAGAAACTTCATTACCAATACAAGTTTGGTTTATGAGCCTTGATTCATGTTTTGATTGTTATAGTGATTTTATGTACATCATCGGCATGAGTAACAAACCTGGAATTTGGATTGAAATTACACCCATAAAAAGCAGGTATTTACCCTTCTCTCTCCGCACCCGGCACCTCATAAACTCGGCTATCGCTACCTGTGTGGATTTAATATTTAAAGGTTACAATTCAGAGAGAGGCTCATGTAATAAAAGCTACAGACCAATTCCCAGCCTGGCAAACACCATCCACAGAAGTTCAGACTTGCTGCCCTTTAAAAAGACTTTGCCTTCATTAACAAAGGAACCCAAAGTAAGAAAGGTCATCTCGATATTCTCCCTTGAGTCATTACTCTCGCGGTTCCTTTTCCCAGCCTTGCCCGACACCTACTCCTTCTTCAGATTGACTTCTTAATGAATTAGCCATTTATTTACCCTTTATCCTAAAGGAATCATCTGTCAGGCAGCGCGGGATGCTTCAAACGCACGCGGGCAGTCCATCATCTCAAAAAGCTTTCACGCAGCTTTTCTTCAAACCCATTAATTCAGAGTTTAGGAAAAGTGAAAGTTAACGTTTAGATCACCTCTCAGAGCATCATTTTAATTCCACTTCTGGAAATGAGACCCCCGTGTTGTTTGCTGGATAAAGCACTGAACTGAGGCTCTATTCCAAATTCTGCCATTTCCAATCTTTATCTCCGGCAAGGAGCTCAAGTGACAGGAACTCTTCTCCCAGGCTGCAAAGTTATTTATTGGGTGGCCTCGGGGAAGGTCACTTTCTCCTCCTTTTCTCACAGTTTTCTCCGTTTACTCTATGCATGCTATACATAAAACAATATTAGCTTCCTTCGAAAAGTTTGTTGAGGTCTATAAATGAAAAAAAGGTGGAATTAGTATTCTTAAGTAGTTGTTCACCTGATCCTGTCAGACAATTCTCTGCCTTTAAGGGGAATTCGAGGAAAAATAAACACGCTATCCACATGATTGGTATTTACCTTGAGAACATGCATCACCGTGGATGGTTATAAAAATACATAGAACCGTTTCGATTGTGTCTCACAGCGTTGAAGAAAATCCCCCGCAGTGAGGGATTCTGCTTGAACGGGAGCGAAGCTACAGAAGTCATTTCTTTAATGAGTTAAACCAACAAACCAAGTACTGATTCCTCGAACGTAGATTAAAACTAAACCTGATAGGATGTTGATAGACAAAAAGAAGCAGCGCACACATGCTATTTCTTTCAGAGAGAGGGCCCTGGAGTATTAAAATAAGAATAAGAGGATATTTGTCATTAAATTGAGGGAAGATTTAGACTAGATATTAGGAAGAAATTCTTCACAATAAGGGTGGGGAGGCCCTGGCCCAGGTTGCCCAGAGCAGTGGTGGTTGCCCCATCCCTGGAGGGGTTCCAGGCCAGGTTGGATGGGGCTTGGAACCCCTGATCCAGTGGGAGGTGTCCCTGCCCATGGCAGGGGGGTCAGAACTGGATGGGCTTGGAGGTCCCTTCCAACCCAAAGCATTCTGTGATTTGCAGCCCGTGCTGCTCAGTGTGTTACTGGAACGTGTCTGCTGTGTTTCATCAGTGCTGGGAACTGATCGGCACAGCCCTGGGAGCACTTGTGACCAAAGAGGACAGCAGACATCATTAGTTCTTGCTGCCTTCATTCAAGCAAACAGAATGTTCTGTGGAGGTGGTTGAGCAGAGGCAGCCACCAGCCTATCTGGGTACAGAAAATTTGGCATAGTTTCCCTTTCTCACGGCAGATGCGGTGCCAGATCTAAAGACTTGACCTGGGTAATAATGCTTGGCATAACAATTCAAGGTTAACAGGAACAGAGAAGAAAGAGACACCTAACACAGCACAGCAACGCAGGAAAACACGCACAGATTGGTGTGGTTACCAACTGCCTGCAGTCAAACACAGTGCAAAGACTCTGCAGTTAACCGGACCCAAGAGAACTGCTCATAGAATCATAGAATCACCAGGTTCGAAGGGACCCACTGGGTCATGAAGTCCAACCATTCCTAACACTCCCTAAACCATACCTCTCAGCACCTCATCGACCCGTCCCTTAAACACCTCCAGGTATGGTGACTTCACCCCCTCCCTGCGCAGCCTCTGCCAGTGCCCCATGACCTTTTCCATGAAAAATTTCTTGTGATATCCAGCCTGACCCTCCCCTGGCGCAGCTTCAGGGCATTCCCTTGTCCTGTCCTCTGTCCCTTGGGAGAAGAGCCCAGCTCCCTCCTCTCCACAACCTCCTTTCAGGCAGTTGTAGAGAGCAATAAGGTCTCCCCTCAGCCTCCTCTTCTCCAGGCTGAACAACCCCAGGTCCCTCAGCCGCTCCTCATAAGACTCTTTCTCATGTAGTTGTTCTCTTCTCTGTACTGTTGAACCAGGACAGAACCGTGCATGACCTGACACTGCTCTACACTCACGCTAAGAAGTCTCTTGGAAGGTCCTTCACATCAACAAATCCAATTTAAATATCCAGGCACTTCCAGACTATTTAAATAACAGAGTGCTGAGGTCAATTGCCCGATGTGCCACACAGTACGTCTGGCACAGCGCTCTCCTCCCCACGCCGCTATTTCACCTTTTACCTTTTCTCTAGGCTTGTGCGCAAACATCTGAAGTCCAGGTGCAAAGTCATACTAAAAGAGGACAAAAGCTGAACAACAACCTCATAGCCTTCCAACACTTAAAGGGGGCTCCAGGAAAGCTGGGGAGGGGCTCTGGATCAGGGAGGGCAGGAGTAGCATCGGGGGGGGGTGGTTTTCAGTGGAAAGAGGGGAGATTGAGATGAGGTCTTGGGAAGGAATGTTTTGCTGTGAGGGTGGGGAGGCCCTGGCCCAGGTTGCCCAGAGCAGTGGTGGCTGCCCCATCCCTGGAGGGGTTCCAGGCCAGGTTGGATGGGGCTTGGAGCCCCTGATCCAGTGGGAGGTGTCCCTGCCCATGGCAGGGGGTGGGACCTGGATGGGCTCTACAACCCAAACCATCCCATGATTCTAACCTATTCCTGTCACTACAGTGCACACTACTCTCCTAATATGTTCCTTCCTCCAAAGTTGGCTGAATAATTTATTTTCACACTGAAGGTTAGTCGAGGTAACACAGTTTTTTCTTACCGTCACTGAACAATAAGACAAAATATGTTTTCCGAAACATGTGGTGGGAACTTAGTACCTAATCTACATCAGTTAAGCTACAGAAAGCACTTGAGGACGTGCCCAAATTAACCTTGCAAACAAATTATGCAGATGACCTATGAGATGTGTCTACTACCTCTTCTAGGACTGTATTTTCTATTTCACTAAGTGCATAAAATTACGCAAAAAGCCATTTTCAACAAGACAGACTTTAGTCAATTATTCTAACGAGTACCTGACACACTGATGCTAATTAATTGGTGACTGATTATACGCCTTTTAGGTGTCAAGACGATGACTTAATGCTGAGTCTAACGAACAAAGCTGGAGTAGAGTTGCACAGACACCATTCATGTCGTGCTAAATTAGCTGTGTGTTAATTGGATTAAATTACTTAAAATAAGTTACAAAACATTTGACCAATGCTGTTGCACAGCACCAAACCAAGAGGTGACATTCTCCGATCTGTCAGAGTATTAAGGGATAAGAAGACTGGACATAAGGAGGAATTTATTCATGATGAGGGTGGGGAGGCCCTGGCCCAGGTTGCCCAGAGCAGTGGTGGCTGCCCCATCCCTGGAGGGGTTCCAGGCCAGGTTGGATGGGGCTTGGAGCCCCTGATCCAGTGGGAGGTGTCCCTGCCCATGGCAGGGGGGTTGGAACTGGATGAGCCAACCTTTCCAACCCAAACCATTGATCCTATGATTCATTCTTTTCTTAAATATTACGTTATTCTCAGAGGGGAAAAGGTGTTTCTTGTGTTGTAACCACTCTAAAATTTGATTGGAGCCAGCAACTAACTGTAAAGTCTAACAGCTAAGGAAACAACTGATTTGTCCTATAATTACAGCACAATAGTAGCAAACTAGGAACAAAAGTGTAATTATTTTTTTTCCATCTGGTAGACCCTAAGAAATTCCAACAAAAGCAAATGTCTTAAAAAAGATTATTTCCTCCTCCTCTTTTCTAAAACAAAGTGAATACCTTTTAATTCATCGTAAATTCACACCACTCCATCAGATCTGAAATGCACAGCAAGACATCCGCTGGAGAATCAAGCATGCAGGTAAGCTTGATTCGGGCATACAACAAATAAACTACACCATTTCTGTGAACGAGGCTTCTGAAGCATTATGTTTGCGGAACAGGATGTAACACAGACTGCCCTCAGGTAACACCATTTCCCCCTCCAGGGGTGTGAAGCTATTAATGCCTTTATTCTACTATAATTGAATCTTTAGAACTGTAGTGGCAAGGACTTGTACATTTAGATTCACGAGTCTCAGCTTCAATTGCAGCAAAGAATTTCTCCAGGCCTGTTGACAGTGAGATGAACGCATTTTGAGTATGCACTTCTCACAATAGGGGAATGAAAATCTATCAATTTATGTCTTAAACAGAAGAAGAGAGGAAATGGAAAGACAAGCGTTTCTATTCCATAAGACAAATGTGTTCAGAGTGCTGAACTAAGCTTGGCTTTAAGAGTATTAACACTTCGCCAGTAACATACCACAGAGCACAATGCTCAAAAAAAGGTGTTGGTTTAAACAGCTGAAAGGTAGTGTCATAATAAATTAATGTGTGTTGTGTCCCGATGCCTCTAGAACCTGGCCGTGGTGTGTGATCACTGTCCAAGACGGACAGAAAGATGCTAAATATTGAGTCCCATGTCAAACCAAGCTGAGCCACAGCATGGTCCCAGGACCAGATGATGTCACGGGAACCAGCAGTATTGAATACGTCCAAAAAAACCCAACTCTTCTTAGCTCTTCTTTCCCACAACCTGCATGGATATTTCACATGCCAGACTCGGGAACCAAACCCGCTTCTTGTCAAACTCAACACTGTGTCTTCTCTTCAGTTTCATGAATAAAAGCGTATTTCAAGAGGTTCTCAACTTTTTGGTTTTAGACTGCAGAAGACAAAGCAATCACGATTTGTGGGTGCGTACTTGCATCTTGTCTCCCTTCAAGAGTGGGAGCAATTATTAACCAATTGCCATCAAATTTCACAAAGGGAAAGAGATTGCAGAGGAGCAGAGTCTCTGCTAATGCCTTTTCCCCATTCCACCCAGAAATTCAGCATATCTCTAAGCTTAGAAGACACAGAACGATCCATACACAGCAGGCATTATCAATGCTAGCCAAATCATAGAACCATACAATGGTTCAGGTTGGAAGGGACCTTAAAGATTATCCAGTTCCACCCCTTGCCATGGACAGAGACATCTCCCACTGGATCAGGGGCTCCAAGGCCCATCCAACCTGGCCTTGAACACCTCCAGGGATGGGGCAGCCACCACTGCTCTGGACAATCTGGGCCAGGGCCTCCCCACCCTCACAGCAAAACATTTAGTAGATTATGACATTTTAGATACCAAACACATCAACTCTCACTTACGTGATTTTTTGTTTGTTGACTAAGGTGCAAACACCAAGAAGCTTTTTACACTTCTTCCCTGTGTAGACTCTCCTATACTTAAAAAGGAAGAACCTCAAAATACAGCCTTCACATAAGACATATTAAATTATGATAGAAAAGCTAGGTTAGAAGACAGAGCCTCTGGAAAGCAGCAGCATCGGCTCTCAGGCATGGAGCTCCTTTTTACTCACATAAAAGCAAAATGACAAAAAACATGACGAGTTGTGAGGAACCGGGTGACTGTTCCTAAGAGGGAATAACTGTAAAGGCTGACAGCTTTCTACTTAGAAAGAACGAAGGAAAAAGGAAAACACTGGTTGTTATTTACTCTTTTATGGCCACTAAATAGGCCTGATCTGCAAATTAAACTGTTCTTCCCATGAGCTGCGTTGGAAGCCCTTTTAACCCTGCAGAACAGAGAGCAACTAAATGCCACCAACTTTTTACACATCCTAAACGACGTCAAAATTCACATGGAAACGTTGGTTCTCTCTTCTTTCCCCACATCCTCTTCTAAAGGCCACACTTTTAGTTAAAAAGCATTGTACGCTGAGTTACCTTTCAGATTCCCAAAAGTAACGAATTTCTCAAGGGCAACCAGATTTCCCCTCCGAGTGTCCCATTTCTTCCCTGGGATTCTGTGAATGCCACTGCCTTCTTTCAAAACATTACCTTTTCCCTCAGAACTAAAGGATTGTTTAATCTTATTTCAATATTTGAATATAGACGTCTAAAAATACATTACAGGTTTAAAAGTCTGTCCCTGGCAGAAGCAATCCCTGACACACAGGGATTATTTTGCTTTCCCTTGTCTGTCTGAGGAGATCTTTGTAAACAACAACATTACTCTTACTTTCCAACCTGCATCTTCTTGTATAGAATATTTTTAGTGCATCTGATTCAAAGTTTTCCCTTCTGTTGTGGGGCTGCGTCTCATGAGCACTTTAACGGAGCCAAAGGAGGTTGTTTAAAGCAAAGCTGAGTGCTCTCCCAGGACACATCTGGCCTGATTCTCCACTCACTCAGAATAATACAATTCTGGAACAAGTCGAATTTCTTTGTTCAAACTTTCTTATTATTCCCAAGTATTCTCCTCTCCACTAGAAAAAAAGAAAAAAAATGGGTGTTTTCCTAAAGGCATCAATATCCACATAACATGGTTTCAACATTTCACTGTGCAAGCTCGGGATTCCACCGGGTGTAAGAGAATGAACAGACACATTTAGGCATTTCCAAGCTGTCTTCTGAGAACCAGAACACAAGAAAGAGAAACACGTCTATCTGAAGTAACTTAAGACATGAAAATAAACAAAGAATGACCATTGTGCTATGAATTATTGCACGTATTTCTAACAGACCCTGAGGTTTCAGGCTCCAGTTTACTAGCACGTATAATTTCAGCCACAAAGGCCACTTTCTAGTACCAGGAACGCAAAGCTCTGCGCAAAAGTACGTGCACATATACACAAATGAAAGGAAATAGCCTCAAGTTGCACCAGGGGAAGTTTAGATCGGATATTAGGAAAAATGGCTTTACTGAAAGAGTAGTGAAGTATTGGCCCGGAATGCCCATCCCTGAAGGGGTTCTAAAAGCACGTAGACATGGCCCTTCAGACATGGTTTAACACAGTGGTGTTGAGCTGAAAGTTGGACTTGATGATCTTAGGGCTCTCTTTCAACTTTAACAGTTCTATACAGCTCCTCCCGAGAACAAACCCAGCATTTTCCCAATACATAATGCATAAAGACACAGTAACTACACTAAAATTACATTGTCTTTACTTCAGAATTCATGGAAATGGGGTAGAGCTGCAGTCAACTCTCAGAAGAATGCAGGAACATAAGGTCATTTTATTCTGTGTCTGATTCAATACGCGAGACATTCTGAGAAACAGCGTTGTTACCCTCTAAATGGGAAATGACAAACTTTAGATCAGGCAATATTCAATAACGACAGAAAACCCTTCAAAACTACTCATATTTACTCATCAGGAGCAATTCTGCATTCCAAGTTACGATGAAAGCACAATTTGGATGATCTTCATTCCCTCACCGAAACCCCCATCCTCCAAAAAAGAAAAGTCAACTGAGCATTCAGAGGAAAACAAACACATCCACTAATGTGGGCTGAAGACTGGGAATTGTTGCTCAAACAAGCCTGAATAATCAAGATTGTCCTTGATGAGCACTGCTCATAAGCAGACATACTTCATGTTCTCCATCCTGACGTTTATTAGAATGAAACATTATAATCCTTGCCATGATTTTATCAACATGGTCAGAGGCAGGAGGCAGGCAGCAAACATTGGACGGCAGGAATTCATCAGGAAGCCCTGATATCTGTCTAAAATAGGTTGCTCCGATCGCTATGCGGCTCATTCAGTGAGGATGAAATATTCAAAGCAAGAGGGGATCTGACATAAGTTTGGAAACTTCATTCTAAGCTTTGATTAAATGATGATCAATTACAATGGGAAATATGTATGGAAGATGGATTCTCCTACCAGTTAGAAGCATTGCCAGGGAGTTTAATCAAATTAATGTAAAGTATTATTTCAGATATCAGATCTAACATTTACGTGCATGTTACACACAGGGAGTTTTGGCAGTTTTGGGATGTTTATGTTGAATTATTGAAATAAGAAGAGGAATCACTTGAGTTGTTTAGGAGACTCAGGCACCCAGTTCATGGGATCTTTGGAAAACCCCAAAATAAACATACCATCTTTGGAAGACTTTCTCAGTGAAGGAAATCCCATCAAGGCTGCAATGGGGAGCTGAGAAAGGCACAGGATTTCAACCAAAGCAAACTGCTCCTTTTCCAGTGGACCTCAGCCTTGGTCCTCTAAAGACCACAAACTGGTCAGAAAAGAATTTCTTGTGATGCTATGAATGTCACACGAGGAAAGATGAGGTAACACCTTCTGGTGCAGAACTCTGGTAGAAAAATCTGTGGGGGTGTAAAGCAGTAGAGTTATTTAGGGAAGGGGCGGCTTCTGAGCAAAGAGTTCACTGAACTGAAGAAAACAAATAATTTAGGGATAAATGTGTTTCCTATTCTGGCTATTGCTTAAATAGAATCTGGTGGCCACCATTAAAGAAAAGAAGGCACCACTAAAGGACTCAAATTACTCCCAAGGCACTGTCAAACCCTGACTGTAGAATCATGGAATGGTTTGAGTTGGAAGGGACCTCCAAGACCATTCAGTCCCACCCCCTGCCATGGGCAGGGACACCTCCCACTGGATCAGGGGCTCCAAGCCCCATCCAACCTGGCCTGGAACCCCTCCAGGGATGGGGCAGCCACCACTGCTCTGGGCAACCTGGGCCAGGGCCTCCCCACCCTAACAGCAAAACATTTCTTCCTAAGATCCCATCCAAGCCTACCCTCTTGCAGCTAAAAATCATTTACAACCCGAGCTTTTTTATTATAAATATAAATTGGAAGGCATTCTTATGTAACAATTTTTCTGCATGACTTCTAAACAGCACAAGTCTGCTGGTTCTAGAAAATTCTATGTTTTTACAAGATGGTTAAAAGGCATGACTGCTTAGGCTAAAAATCCAGAGGTTTTGACTATGCATTGCCATAAAGCTTCATTTTTTTTCTTTTCTCTAAGGTGCAAATGTTCCGCGGTCTTTTTCAGGGCAGGTTAACAGCACCGCTATGACACACCGCTTCTAACAACCTGCAGAAATCTCATCAAAACAGCTCAACTTGCACAGCAGTAGAGAAGGTGAGAGGGAGCGAACATCAGAGCACCCATACGAGTCAAATCCACCATCCCCTTTTAAGTCGCTGTTTTAAACTAAGGGAGGGCAGATTTAGGCTGGATAGAAAGAAGAAATTTTTTACACCGAGGGTGGTGAAACAGTGGCCCAGGTTGCCCACGGAGGCAGTGGTGGCCCCAAACCTGGAAACGTTCAAGATTAGGTTGGATGGGGCACTGAGTAACCCAATCTGGTTAAAGATGTCCCTTCTCTTCTTCTTCTTTAGCCTGGAGAAGAGGAGGCTGAGGGGAGACCTTATTGCTCTCTACAACTGCCTGAAAGGAGGTTGTGGAGAGGAGGAAGCTGGGCTCTTCTCCCAAGTGACAGGGGACAGGACAAGGGGGAATGGCCTGAAGCTCCGCCAGGGGAGGGTCAGGCTGGATATTAGAAAAAAATTCTTCACAGAAAGAGTCATTGGGCACTGGAACAGCTGCCCAGGGAGGGGGTTGAGTCGCCTTCCCTGGAGGTGTTTAAGGAACGGGTGGATGAAGTGCTGAGGGACATGGTTTAGGGAGTGTTAGGAATGGTTGGACTCGATGATCCAATGGGTCCTTTCCAACCTGGTGATTCTGTGATTCTGTGATTCTCCTGCAGGGGGGTTGGACTGGATGACCTGCAAAGGTCCCTTCCAACCTAAACCATCCCATGCTTCTATTTTATGAAATCTACAATTACCTTTTTCTTTCCCCTCTCTGCAGAAAGCAGCCTGTTTTCCATGTAGCTTTGTAAACAGCCATTTGCAAACACACAGTCTACATTTAAACACCTACGCGAGAGAACAAAATGGTCTGGTAAGTGCCTTTGCTTTATCGGCAAGTTACCCTTCGGGGAGGTAAAATAATTAAAAATAAACAAGCAAATAAAACAGCAAAGTCTGTTCCGGCAACACACTACAAATCTGAACGGCAGGTTTGGGTTATAAACTGAGGATTTAGGCTTCTTTTTATACAAAATGAAAACTCAGGCACAGCCTTAGTCCATATGATTGGCACCGTTTTGTCCTCTTGGCAGGAAGAGGCACCTACCAGCACGTAACACCATCCTATTCCCCAATGGGAAAAGGCAGCCAATTATCCAGAACAAATTGTGACTGTAACAGTGAAGATCATTTTATTATTGCCTGGAGGGTTTTGAAGCTCTCCCAATGAAATTGTCTCGTAAATAATTCAATGAAAGTGATTTACTTTGGTGCGGAACTTACAAGGGAAAGCCTTTCAAAAGAGTATTCTGTCAAAAGTTATTTAAATTAATTTAATCTTAAATTCCAAACAAATTGACTTAGATCACATTTCAATACCAATTAACAAAGGCTGGTAATTTCTTTGTGTGTTAACTTACATGGCTAAAAAGGAGCTAACCCCACGGTTATGTTCACTCTATTCCTGTCCATGAATACCGCAACGTGCTCCTAAGAAGCAGCAGCCTCTGATCACAAGCCATGAAGAACTCGCAAGGACTTTAATCTGGCTTCTTTAAAGCTCTGCAGCATCTCTCATGAACTAACCTAAGCTGAAAAACCAGCAGCACAGCACGGCTCTGCTCTTCGGCAGAGCTCTTGACTGTATTTGGAGCTTCTCTAACGTTCGCAGCAGCGCCCTTCCGAGATAAGAGAGCAAAACCTTGTTGATGTAACATAAGTTGAGCCCTATGACAAGTCGAATAAGCTTATCGCTTAAGCAACCTCCCACTGCCTGGGCACAACACATTGCTCCTGCGCACCTTAAAAAGGCATCAATTAAAACAAGGATTTTTAATAACCCAAATAGTTCCGGCATAACCGTCTGCAGTGGGCAAAGAAAACCAGCCAAAGTCCACGTTACTCCGTTTAATTAAGAAACTATCAGAGCAAAAGACAGGGTGCCAGTCCTAAGCGTCATAATTTCTTGCCACTTCTAGGGAATAGAACAGTAGAATTGCAGAATTGCAGTAGAGTAACAGGAAGGACATGAAGCCATTGGGGCGAATCCAGAGGAGGCCACGGAAATGATCCGAGGGCTGGAGCACATCCCATACGAGGAAAGGCTGAGAGAGTTGGCGTTCTTCAGCCTGGAGAAGAGAAGGCTCCAGGGAGACCTTAGAGCAGCTTCCAGTACTGAAAGGGCCTCCAGGAAAGCTGGGGAGGGGCTCTGGATCAGGGAGTGCAGGGACAGGATGAGGGAAATGGTTTTAAGCTGAAAGAGGGGAGAGTGAGATGAGATTTAGGCAGAAATGTTTCCCTGTGAGGGTGGGGAGGCCCTGGCCCAGTTTGCCCAGAGCAGTGGTGGCTGCCCCATCCCTGGAGGGGTTCAAGGCCAGGTTGGATGGAGCTTGGAGCCCCTGATCCAGTGGGAGGTGTCCCTTCCCATGGCAGGGGGTGGAACTGGATGGGCTTTGAGGTGCCTTCACCCCATTCAACCCAAACCATTCTCCACGATTCTATGCTCAGTACAGCGAGGGCAGTGTCAAGGCCTCCAGATTCAAGTCAACTATAGAGAAGCACATTCCCAGTTACCACAACCTATCTTTCACCAACCACCAATCTACCCTTAACAGCTGGGGGCCCGAGAGCCTGTCAGAGTGGTTATTACAGGACCCTACTGAGAGAATGGAATTTTCAGAAGTGCAGCTTTTAAGAAGCAGCATTAATTTACATGGAATAGGACTCCTCTTGTAATTCACATGGAGCAAAATGCTTTTTCTCCAAATCTCTCATAGGGATTGACAGAAGAAAAGAGTGGTAAAGGAATAGCACTGCTGTGTCAACTCCCTTTTGGAGTTATTGTTCCTTGGCGTTTAACGCAGCTGGTGGGAGGTTGTATCAATTCAATTTGCAAACGGAGCTTTCCTTTTCCTCCCCCTCCTTTTTGTTTCATACCAGGTTTTATCGGAAAACCCAGTATGCTTAAATCACGGTAGCTATGATTAAATGCACAATAATGAGGTTTAATATGTATCCAGGATGAATACAAAGGAAGAATGCAAACTATATTAGTTTAACATAGTGCTGATAGATCATGTTAAGGTGGACGGTTGCGCCACTTGAAAAGGGAGGAGAGCAAACAACTATGTGCAACTTGATTCACTGGGATATTCGTTCTCCAAATCCTCCTCCCACTACTGATGATAATTCATTTTATCCACATTTCTCAAACAGAGGTTATGAGTGACCTACCCTGTTTCTGCATCAGGGAGTCGTGCAGGAGAGGGTGTCCACAACTATTTACAACATTGTCATATTCTACCTCCACCACAGACACAAAAGAGGGAGAAGGTGCTCCTCCTGAAGAAACATTGGACAGATACATGTTGGTTAACAATTCAGAAAAGAACTCAGAGGGGGCATAAAAGCCCATCCAGTCCCACCCCCTGCCATGGGCAGGGACACCTCCCACTGGATCAGGGGCTCCAAGGCCCATCCAACCTGGCCTGGAACCCCTCCAGGGATGGGGCAGCCACCACTGCTCTGGGCAACCTGGGCCAGGGCCTCCCCACCCTCACAGCAAAACATTTCTTCCTAAGATCTCATCTCGATCTCCCGTCTTTCAACTGAAAATTGTTCCCCCTCATGACATCCCCACGCTGCCTGATCAAGAGCTCCTCCCCAGCTTTCCTGGAGCCCCTTTCCATGCTGGAAGCTGTTCTAAGATCTCCCTGGAGCCTTCTCTTCTCCAGGCTGAACAACCCCAACTATCTCAGCCTGTCCTCATACAGGAGGTTCTCCAGCCCTCGGATCATCTCTGTGGCCTCCTCTGGACTCGCTCCAACAGCCCCATGTTCTTCCTGTGCTGAGGACTCCAGAACTGGACGCAGGGCTCCAGGTGGGGTCTCATGAGAGCGGAGCAGAGAGGCAGAATCCCCTCCCTCACCCTGCTGGTCCTGCTGGTTTGTATGCAGCCCAGGATAGAACACAACTATTAATCTAATTTTTCTATGCCCCAAGCAATAACCTTTACTCCTTTAGAGCACCGAGAATTACTCTTCCACCTCTCTCATAGCAACTCAACTATAAGCACTTTTCTTTGAAACCTTTTTGCTGCATCCTTGTAAAATAGTCCTGTTTCAGACAGGGAAAAATGGCAATTAACTTAAATATTCCTGGCTATGTTTAGTTACTAACCAAGCTAAGGTATAACACAACTGTGATTCTGGTCTCGTTTAGATCTCTTGTTGTACCTTTTTATCGACTGTTAATTTTCTATGTATATATTTTATTGATGGAATTGGAGCAATCCTTTCTAAAGCTACGGACAACAGGAAAACAAATGTAAGGTAACCTGCATTTCACAGGGATTTGAACTGTGTCTCTAAACCAGTTTTTAATAACGGTGAAACTTGGACACGGCAGGTTAGGAAATAAAGCTGTTCTGCTAATCCTAATCACCAGATGAGATTATACGACAAACATTACATATTTTAATACTGCAGCAATCACAAAAGTGAAACTTCTTATAGAAATATTTTAAAGCTCTTATCAAATATATACATTCTATTATTTTTTTACCCAAAGTTCCCAATCCACTTTTTATGCAACTTCCAACTACTCTTCTAACATAGTTCTTATTAATTTAAAAGCAGCAATACTTATCAACTTTGACTCGACCAGATGGCCGGTGGCTTTGTCATCTTTGTAGTAACAGATTAACTCTTTCCAAGCTTCCCAGCGCTCCGAACGGCTTTCCACATTTCCTAACCGCACTAGACACTGCAGAACTAGTTTTTTCACATACTCGTGAGGGAAAAATGTAGTATAAAATGCTTGGGTCATTTAGAATGAACACAGAAATGAGGCGGCTGCAGAGATTCTGATGCAAACCTCTTAGTTTAGAAGTGTTTTATTGTAACTTGGAGAAGAAAAGGAAGAGGTTAAGCACATGGAACAACAGACAGTGTTAAATTCTACCAATAAACAAACAACATGGAAAAAACCCAGAGAGACAACATTCATATTGTAAGATAAAGGCTGATCAGCTCACAGGTTTGGAGTTCAAAGTGATGTTTATTTCTTATATATTCCCCGTCAACTCTTGAACAAATTTTTCAGTAGAACCAGGAGGAAATTTCTGTCTTTTCTTCTATAATTCACAGCAAAAAATGACAGAATCACAGAATCACCAGGTTGGAAAGGACCCATTGGATCATGGAGTCCAACCATTCCTAACACTCCCTAAACCATGTCCCTCAGCACTTCATCCACCCGTTCCTTAAACACCTCCAGGGAAGACGACTCCACCCCCTCCCTGGGCAGAGGTGGTCATGACAGTCAGATTTCAGCCTAAACCTCGTAACCACGAGGATAGGAATGGTTGGATTCAATCCAACAGGTGTTTTCCAACCTGGTGATTCTATGAAAGAACTACCAGAAAGGAAAGAATCCTATGAGTTTTTCTTCTTCAGTAGTGAAAAGTAACAATTCAGCCCAAGAAAAATCTAATTTATCAGCAGGAATTATCTTTACTATTAGGCTGTGAAGACAAATGTGGCCAGCAGTGCAAGAACTTCTGCAGCCCTGTATTCATATAAAGAAAAACAAAAAAAAGCTGAAAAAATACCCTTACTGCATTGGAGGAAAGGGATTTTAAGAAGTAATTGTCAAGTAAGGCAGGAATTGCAAACTAGGAAATACAGGTTCTTTTCCCTGCTGTGGGGGGCACTTGATTTAACCTTCAAAAAAGATTTCCAGGTAACTATCTATTCCGAACAGGATGGAAATCAAAATACGGAAACAATTAGTTGTTACAGTTATAGAATCACAAAATCGTAGAATTGTTAAGCTTGGAAAAGACCTCTAAGATCATCGAGTCCATCCATCAACACAAGCTCTGTGCCTACTAAACCATGTCCTCTAGAGCCACACTCACATGTTGTTTTTTGAACACCTTCAGGGATGGAGAGTCCCCACTGCCCTGGGCAGCCTGGTCCAATATTTCCCCACTCTTCCAGTAAAGAAGATTTTCCTAATATCCAATCTAAACCTGATCAAATTGGCCTCATTGATCCAACCTTAAAGGCTGAATGGAAACCGCCAAAATGGAGGAAAAATCCCATCCCACTTATAAAATTAGTATTTTAAACCTGAGCCCCACAAGACACAAATCTACAGCGCTTATGAAAATTCCACGCTCTGAAAAATTAGGGCATTTTTCTTCTTTCAAAGGCCGCCCACAACGCTCTCAAGTTTTCTCTTCTTTCCCTCTCAAATGCAAAAAAAAATTAAATACTAGCACAGTTTTGATAAACAAAGATTTACACACGAAAATCCTCTTAGGGAGGCAGATTACATGGTTAGTAATAGCTTGAGCTCCCGGAAAAATGAAGTAGTCATGTATTTTAGCTGTGTTAAAATGATGCCAGAATTCACTGCTTCAGAACTTGCTGTGTTTCTGAAGGGTTTTCTACCATCCAAAACTATTCTGGAACACAAAGCAAGAGGAGATCCCTCAAAGATTTAAGCAGCCACTTCCAATTCGGTTATTATTAGTTTGAGACCACAAAGTTCCCGAAAAGGACTTCTACAAATCATAGAATCATACAATAGTTTGGGTTGGAAGGGACCTTAAAGATCATCCAATTACCAAGGACATACAAAGTTCACCTTCCCATGAAAACAGAAATAAATTAATTAATAATCTGTCACCTTGTGGACAGTTACCTGGGTCTGAAAAATGACATATTTTCATATATAACCACGGCATAAACTTGAATGGACCTGAAATCAAGTTAAAAAGCCTCATTTTCATAATGAAATGAAATGCAAATGAAATGAAAATAAGGAAATAAAAATAAGTACTTTAAATGAAAATAAGTACTTTAAATGAAAATAAGTAATTTAAATGAAAATAAGTACTTTAAATTAAAATAAGTACTTTCAATGAAAATAAATACTTCAATAACTAGGGATGTCAGCATCTAGAAGTGATTTTCTTTACAAAATTCAAAGGTTGCTCTTCATCCAGAGAAGAGAGAATTCGCGAAAAGAAAATACATGCTATTCTACAAATGTTTAGGTTTTCAGTAAATTAACTCGCTCACTTCAATCTCTGTTCCCGTAAAGGAGAAGCAGAGAACAGGAAAGCTAAGAAAGATTTATTCTGTGCTTTCCACTAACGATGACTCGAAAGTAGTTTGTCGGAGAAATAACGAAATGCCAAGTTAAAATTGCTGTAAGTTGTATCAGCCACTCACTTCTTGTAGTATTTTGTTGAATGTAAATAAATTGAAAGAAGATTACGGGCTTACCAGTCCACTTCGGGCTCGTGAGAAATGTATACAAGAAAGCTGGGGAGGGGCTTTGGATCAGGAAATACGGGGATAAAACAAGGGGGAATGGGTTTTAGCTGAAAAGGGGGGATTGAAATGAGATCTTGGGAAGAAATGTTTTCTTTTGAGGGTGAGGAGGTCCTGGAATAGGGAGGTCCACCAGAGCAGTGGTGGCTGCCCCATCCCTGGAGGGGTTCCAGGCCAGGTTGGATGGGGCTTGGAGCTCCTGAGCCAGTGGGAGGTGTCCCTGCCCATGGCAGGGGTGGAACTGGATGGGTTTGAGGTCTCTTCCAACACAACCGTTCAATGATTCTCTGATTTCTTAACATTGTTTTTCCAAACAGCCTCTGACAGAAGGAGAAGGCTTAAAAATTGTGTCCTTCAAAAAACATTAGGTTGACTAAGGTGGTACAGAATCCTAATTTAAAGCATTATCAAAATCTTATTTGCATTATTATTTGTTCCTTTCAAGACTAAAATTACAAGCCCATGCGTCTTCCTATGTTAACAACAGATGCTTTGGTCTAAAGGTTAACCTTTAGAAAGAACATAAGTAATGGGAAGGGAAAAAAAAAGCTTAAAAGTTTGCCCAAGAGAAAATGACTATATTTTACTAAATGTGAGAGGAGAAAAATTATCTTATTTTAGGTGAATGATAGCTCTGGTAAACTTAAAGCTACTTTATTGCAGAAATTTTCAGTGCTTCAGAGGCTTAGGGAACAATTCCATTGCTCTATCCCTTAACTCAAGGATTATGATGTTACCGAAGTAAAAACACAGTCCCAGTTACTGCTTTAGGCTTTATATTGTATAAATAAATAAGCTACAAACATCGCTGCAGACACTCTTATAGTAAATACCGACTTCAAGAGGGAGGAGGGAGGATAACGAGTACGTGGAAAAGTCCTGCTGCAGTATTTCATCTTCCACCGCAGCTTCTACAACTGCGTATGAAAATACACAGTGTGGAAACCAAGAAAAGCTCTTAGCCAGTGAAACAATAAAGTTCCGTACAATTTTCATAGCAAAAAAGGACTTCAAAAATCCAGTCTCTACTTTTCTATCCCCTGAAGAAACAGATGAACTCATGCAAGCCAAAATATTTAGATCAATCGGAGAATTTAAAGCATCTTGCTTAGGTTTAAAGGCAAGATTAATGTCTCATTTTCCTGGGCTGCTGGGAAAATGATCCCCCAAAGAGGATCTTAATCTCTTCCATATTAAGAGAAATAAGGAAGAAATGAATGGAAAGAGTGGAAGTCCTTCCACATACTGAAAAAATAAACCATCTGCCCCACATATCCTGCCCTGACTGCTAAAAAGTAAATAAATCACTTTGATTTTAAGCTGTGGTTTATCTGCCAGAGAAGAAATAAAAGTTGCTTCCGAGTGTGCAGAGAATGCTAATTTAATTTGGTGAAAAAAATAAAAATAGATATAAATGAGCCTGTAAATTAAAAGAAAATCCTGTCTGAAAGGCTTATTAAGACTAATTTGTTATGTTTTCCTTCTAATTACTGGAATTAATAGTAATAATATATCCTACGCGCCCAAGATTAATGGGATGTTTCTGTTCTTGGTGTATACATTTTCAGCAGGAAACAGTTCCTCAAAGCCCCATTTTAAGAATGCCTTTCATTACAAAAACTTCAAATAGGTATGAAATGAATCAAGTGTTAAATGTTCTTGTATGACATGATGGATGTAGTTATACAGAAATAATTTCTCTCCTTTTTGGTTAAATACATGAATACAATTAGAGTAGCGTAGAAGGACTTGGGGGTGGTGATTGATGAGAGGCTTGATAGGATGAGATGTCATCCAGAGGGACCTGGACAGGCTGGGGAAGTGGGGCTGTGTGAGCCTCATGAGGTTCAACAAGGCCAAGGGCAAGGTTCTACACCTGGGTTGGGGCAATCCCCAGTTTCAGTAGAGGATGGGGGATGATGTGATCAAGAGCAGCCCTGAGGAGAAGGACTTGGGGTGCTGTGGGATGAGAAGCTCGACATGAGCCAGCAATGTACACTCACAACCAAGAAAGGAACAGTATATTGGGCTGCATCAAAGAAGAGTGGGCAGCAGGGCGGGAGGGGATTGAGACCTCATCTGGAGTGTTGTGTCCAGTTCTGGAATCGTCAAGAACATGGAGCTGTTGGAACAGGTGCAGATGAGGTGACAAGGATGATCCGAGGGCTGGAAGACCTCCAATCCGAGGACAGGCTGAGAGAGTTGGGGTTGTTCAGCCTGGAGAAGATCTTATTCCAGTACCTGAAGGGCCTCCAAGAAAGCTGGAGAGGGGCTGTTCATGAAGGCTTGTGGTGACAGGACAGGGGGCAATGGGTATAAACTGGAGAGGGGGAGACTTAGACTGGATATTGGGAAGAATTTCTTCACCATGAGAGTGGGGAGGCCCTGGCCCAGGTTGCCCAGGGAAACTGTGGCTGCCCCATCCCTGGAGGGGTTCAAGGCCAGGTTGGATGGGGCTTGGAGCCCCTGATCCAGTGGGAGGTGTCCCTGCCCATGGCAGGGGTGGAACTGGATGGGCTTTAAGGTCCCTTCCAAGACAAACTATTCTGTGATTTCATGAAAGACAAATTTCTTGTGTATTTGAAATATCCAAAGGTGCTGATGCCTTGAACTGGAGGAAACTCAACCCTCCAGCCCCGTCCTGAAGTCTCAACCCCTAAGGAGGTACCTGCAGCCTGTGGAGAGAACTGCAGCATCTTGAAACAAATGCCTTTTCCCGTGTCTGCCAAATTTCCAATCCGCGTCCTTTGGAACAGCATTTAACCACATACATACAACAATATTGCTCTTAATTTTCCACCTTCTGGCGGGCAACTACAGCAGGAAAAATCCCCAACTCTTTCACAAACTCTTTCTCAAATTTGCTGCAGGTTGGATGGGGCTTGGAGCCCCTGATCCAGTGGGAGGTGTCCCTGCCCATGGCAAGGTGTGGAACTGGATGGGCTTTGAGGTCCCTTCTAACCCAAACTATTCTATGATTCTATGGACATCAATATTCGTTGAGAAACATTATTTGACTTCAAAGCCAGAAATAAAAATTTGCAGATATTAATTTTAAAATAATCTAGTTTAAAAAATAAATAAAACATCCATTAGCTATGTCATGTCCTTAAAATAAATGTTACAGCAACGGTAATTGTGTAATTAAATTAGCAGGCTCTTCCATCTCCTTGATTCATTAATCTAAAAACTTGTTGCAGAAAATATGGAATTAATAAGTAACTGGCTTATAAAACAGATTTTTGTAATTTATTTGCCAGTTCATTAAATCGAAACAATAAAACAGAAATAAGAAAAGTAGCACAGGGAACAGTGGGTTTTTTTACTGTTTATATGGGCAATTTTACCAAAAGTGATGGATTACTTTTTATTTGTTGGCTTCTTTGCTATTAATACTGAGAATATAGATTAGAAAGAAAATTGACATTTGCATTGCTGTGGGGGCCAGCCGTGAATGTTACATTAGCTCTCTACCCACTCTCACAGCAGTTCCAACGCAGAAAAGAAGGAAAAAGCCATCTCTGCTAAAACAGAGTGCTCCGAGTGCTGCACACCGAGCTGTTTCTCCATAAGAGTTTTGTTTTTCCTCTCCAGTGGCCCTGAAAACCCTTAGGGCTGGGTTTGTTTTCACCTCCACTACTTTTCCAAGTAGAAATAATAGCCAAATTTAAACCTTTTGTGACAATAGCCTAAGGTTTTGGGTTTCTGTGAAACAGGTTCTTCAATGAGGGTCTGAATTCAGATTGACAAAATCAGAGGATGGTTTGGAAGGGATTTCAAAGCCCATCCAGTTCTGTCCATCCTCCCACTGGATCAGGGGCTCCAAGCCCCATCCAACCTGGCCTTGAACCCCTCCAGGGATGGGGCAGCCACAACTCCTCTGGGCAACCCCTGTCAGAACAGAGAACAGGAAAGCTGACAGCCTTAGGATTTCGTGCCCTCAGAAACCATTTCCAGAATTCCACAGCCCTCCTTCAACCCAACATTTCCCTGTGAATTCCTGTCCCCACTGTTATGCCTCTAACGAGAATAACTCATCAGCTTTGCCACTCAGCTCCATGGGTCTGATGACAACCCAGGATAACGAACCACGAATTCCAACTGAGGGCACTCAATGTTTCCTTTCCATTAATTGTGTAAATAATAAAAAATAGCCCTCTGCTGTACACCAGGAATCTGTCTGTGTTATCAAGCAACCTCCAAACGCTTTCCTCTGATAATCATAGAATCACCAGGTTGGAAAGGACCCACTGGATCATGGAGTCCAACCATTCCTAACACCCCGTAAACCATGTCCCTCAGCACTTCATCCACCCGTTCCTTAAACACCTCCAGGGAAGGTGATTTGACCACCTCTCTGGACAGTCTCTGACAGTGCCCAATGACTTTTTCCGTGAAAAATTTTTTCCTGATATCCAGCCTGGACCTCCCCTGGCGGAGCTTCAGGCCATTCCCCCTTGTCCTGTCCTCTGTCACTTGGGAGAAGAGGATAAGATGTGCATCACGATGCACCGCGAGGCAAGGAGGCACCAGGGTGCTCACTCCCTCTTCAAAATCAGAGGTCTACTTTCCATGCACTGTGGAACTGAGCGATAATTCGACTGGTGGGGCGATTACCCTTGTTAAATCAAATGGATGAGAAACACTGATGTTTAAGGAGACCAGGGAACTGCCTTGTTTCTATTTGCAGCCAGCCTTCCCTGATTTTGCTCATTTGGGCAATCCTGGGGTTCACAATGTGCTCTCCTTTCATCAAATTAGAAAGCGAGAATTAAATCCTTCTGAGCTGCTGCCTGAGCCCTCGTGTGCCCGAGCAGCATAAACAGCACAACTAACGCACCGCGTCTATTCAACTCCCAAGTACTGTTTAAAGTAGCACAGAAAATCAGCAAGGTAGCCAGAAACACCGAGTCTGCAAGAGAGAGGAATCGGGAAGATGGGGATTCAAGAGTGTCTTGGCATTGGGTTTTTGGCATTGGTCAGTGCTGGGTCAAAAGCAATTTGATAAAGCTCGGCCAAATCCTCACTCTGCCAGCTGAAAGAAACTTCAAAAGCAATTTGAGGGCCTCAAGGAGTCTTGACAAGAGCTGCCCCAAAGCTTGCAAGGGCTACTAAAGGGGGCAGTGCTGACTCTTGGCAAGGACCAGGAGTGTTTGGGATTCACTAACACAGCACTGCTTGGATCAGCAGTCTTCAGACCCAGGGCTCAGATTATAAATGCTGCAAATCTCAAAACCCTACCTCCCCAAAGACCGCTTCAGCTTTTGGAGTTCATTCAAGCAAAGACACATCCCATCACAACTCATCCCTCAGCTTTTTCACCTATGGTTCACTAAAGGGGAAGAGGGGAGTTCAAACAAAGTCATCTTCTAGGACTGCCCACCAGTCACTGAAGTTTCTGCCCCACCACCTCCCTGATGCGACCACACATCCTTTTAGAAGGAATCATCTCTCTTACTGTCCCCTAAACATAAAATTTCTCACTTTACCCCAGCAAAAATCACTTCGAGATTACCCCAAGTCCTCAAATCAGTCCACGAGGCTGCAAACTATATTCCTCACGGGCAGAACTGTCGTATTGAATCATTTCAATACGAGTCAGAAGATGTGGTTTCTATTCCTGCCTCCACCCCATCCTTATCCGCTGCAAGGCAGCAGGCAAGTACGACCTCTCTCCTCCCTTCCGCTGGGGTTAAGCTGGATTCACACAGGACAGAGTCTTTTAGTACATGCACTTTAGCAGTCACCACGCACGATGCTCAACTGCAGCTTGAGCTCATAGTAATCCATATCTAGCTCGGGAGTCAGTTTTCCACAGTTTAACAGACAGATTTTAGAGCTTTTGGAAACAGTGCATCCTAAGAAACTGAGACTTAGCTGGCAGAATTGATGACACCGAGCTGAGCGGTGTAGTTGCCACATCGGAAGGGCAATGTAATCCAGAGGAGCCTGGACAAGCTGGAGAAGTGGGGCTGTGAGAACCTCATGAGGTCCAACAAGACCAAGTACATGGTCCTACACGTGGGTCGGGGCAATCCCTAGTTTCAATACAGGATGGGGGGTGATGTGACTTAGAGCAGCCCTGAGGAGAAGGACTTGGAGTGTTGGTCAATGAGAAGCTCAACATGAGCCGGCAATGTGCTCTCGCAGCCCAGAAACCAACCGTGTCCTGGGCTGCGTCCAAAGCAGCGTGGCCAGCAGGGAGGGAGGGGATTCTGCCCCTCTGTTCGTCTCCTGGGAGACCTCATGTGAAAGATTGTGTCCAGTTCTGGAATCCTCAACATAAAAAGGAGATGGAGCTGTTTGAATGGGTCCAGAGGAGGCTACAAGGATGATAAGAGGGCTGGAGAACCTCCCGTACAAGGACAGGCTGAGAGAGTTGGGGTTGTTCAGCCTGGAGAAGAGAAGGCTCCGAGAAGACCTTCTAGCGACCTTTCAGTACCTGAAGGGGCTACAAGAAAGCTGGAGAGGGGCTGTTCATAAAGGCTTGTGGTGATAGCACAAGGGGCAAACTGGAGAGGGGCAGAGTTAGACTAGATGTAAGGAGGAATTTCTTCACCATGAGAGTGGAGAGGCCCTGGCCCAGGTTGCCCAGAGATGCCGTGGTTGCCCCATCGCTGGAGGTGTTCAAGGCCAGGTTGGAAGGGCCTTGGGCAACCTGATCCAGTGGGATGTGTCCCTGCCCATGGTAGGGGGGTTGGAACTGGATGGGCTTTAAGGTCCCTTCAAACCCAAAATATTCTATGAGTCTATGAATTACAAGGTCAGATTGAATTCCTCCATGCATGTGCTCTTAACAGGTAATTTCGCTGCATCCGATACAGATATCTAGAGTCAAATTGGCATAAATGGAAGTCACCCTTTCTTTTTACAGCCTAGATACTTTAAAGGATTAAGAAAATAAAGCCTGACAATATTCCAGAAGCATTCAGCCAATGCCCTCAGCCCCACGGTGTGAATGTTGGGGTGTCCTGTGCAGGGACAGGAGCTGGACTCGATGATCCCTGTGGGTTCTTTCCAACTCAAGACATTCTAGGATTCTATGAAATTCATCCCTGTAAGAGATTAAAAGCATAACTCAAAATATGTACTTTAGGTAACCACCTGCTTATGAATGTATGCAAGTAGGAATATTCTCCAACAAAAGCAAATTCTGAGCTGTCACAACAATCTTATTGGATTATCTTCAAGAATTCTGGTAGAGATTATATAAACAGGGCATTTCATGACCAGAAGAATTTGGACCTGAAGGATCTTACAGTAGCAGAGTTAGAACCAACTCCTCCAGAGCCACAGAAGTCACAAGAGGCAAATTAAAACCCAAGCCCCAGAACAAATTTAATATCCAAGTTCAGAATCGTTTGACACTGACAACTCCTACAGAAATCAAAAAATACTATCCTTTTGGTAAAGCTGATTGAAAGGGTAATAACGGCCTTCTTGAGGCCCACCTCACCACATAATTTATCAAGTGACTCATCTAGTTACGTGTACAAACCACTAAACATCCTTTCCGCGCTTCTAGAAGCCAGAGTCAAAGTAAAGACTTTGCCAAGTTAAACAGCTACTGAGTCAGACCTTAAGGTAGCTGTCACTGGGCTTCAAACACACTTAATGTTATCATTCCCCCTTTTCCACAGAAGCATTAGAAAAGGAGGCAATTTTACAACTTTTGGAGAATTTATTCTTGTTAAAGAACTCCCTGCCCCTCTAGAAATGGAAATGGTCCGCAGGAGAGGAATGGTTTAACAGTGGAAAACCCATGAAAAGTAGTAGGCGCTGTTCACACGTGGTGTCTTCTTTTGTCATGTTTCTGTCCTATCAGCAGCTGTGTTCTGTTCTTCCGAGGGCTCCAGTTTCACAGAATCACAGAATCACCAGGTTGGAAAGGACCCATTGGATCATGGAGTCCAACCATTCCTAACACTCCCTAAACCATGTCCCTCAGCACTTCATCCACCCGTTCCTTAAACACCTCCAGGGAAGGCGACTCAACCCCCTCCCTGGGCAGCTGTTCCAGTGCCCAATGACTCTTTCTGTGAAGAATTTTTTTCTGATATCCAACCTGAACCTCCCCTGACGGAGCTTCAGGCCATTCCCCCTTGTCCTGTCCCCTGTCACTTGGGAGAAGAGCCCAGCTCCCTCCTCTCCACAACCTCCTTTCAGGCAGTTGTAGAGAGCAATAAGGTCTCCCCTCAGCCTCCTCTTCTCCAGGCTAAACAACCCCAGCTCTCTCAGCCGCTCCTCGTCAGACGTTCTCCAGCCCCTCACCAGCTTCGTTGCTCTTCTCTGGACACTCTCCAGAGCCTCAACATCCTTCTCGTGGTGAGGGGTCCAGAACTGAACACAGTATTCAAGGTGTGGTCTCACCAGTGCTGAGTACAGAGGGAGAATAACCTCCCTGGTTTCATACCCCTACTCACCCATCCAAGCTTAAAGAGGAACACGCATGATACCCAAGCACGGGAAAGGCATTAATGTGACTCTTGGCAAGGGCCAAGATCGTTTAGGATGAAGAAACACAAGCAGAGGCTAAGAAGCTGTGATTCTTTAGTCTCTAGGTGGTGAGTGAAATGGAAATACCATTGGTGTGAATAAATGTCTGAAGGAAAGGACTATGGAAGACCCAGCCAGGCTCTTCTCTGGGCAGCGACAGGTCAAGATGCAAGAAATGCAAACCGAAACACAGGAAATTCTGCTTAAACATAAGAGAAAACTTTTTTTTACTGTGAAGATGTCACACATATGACAATGTTGCCCAGAGAGGAGATGGAATCTCCATCCTTGGAGATACTCCAAATGACACACAGCTCAGAGTTAGCATCTCCAGTCAACCCTGCTTTGAACAGGAGGATCAGAACCAGATGGTCTTCCAGCCTCAACCGCTCTGCGCTCTACAGCTGTTCTTAATGGTAGCTGGAGTAGAACATATACACAAAACCCTAATTCACCTGACTTAATGCTATGCATTTCTGTTCCAGAGAAAATATCAGCATTTTCCCTCACTGACTTGAAAGAACAAGAAAAGCATTAATTTTTCCCAGGAAAATACTGAAAATTATTTCATGTCAGCTGGAACAGCGCATTTGGTGGAACAGCAAAACCTCTAACAGGGTAGAGTGACGGACTAAATACAGCGATTTCTTTGGCTACACAACATTTTGCTTTTCGGAAATTTGTTTTCCCTTTTTTTAAAATTGAAATAAATTAATTCCCGTGGAAAACGTGCGCGCAAAAACACTTCAACAAAACATTTGAAGCCACTTCTTCAGAAGATGGCAAGTTCTCACATCTCCATTAAACACTGACCAAGGCGGCAAAAAAACCCCCAAACTATAAAGAAAATATCAGCATCTGTTTTGAGGTAAGGAAGAGCCGAGAGATCTCACACTGGACAGGCTGTTGGGGCAACGTCACCAAAACCTGCTCTGTAAATCTAAATTAAAGCAGGCAGATATGAGAGTCCACCACAACGAAGCTCTAACAAAGATACTTCCATTTGGAAGAGATTTACAGTAATACAGCTGTAAAACAACAGAGTTAGACTCTGGTATCACACCCAAGAACAGTCAGCATCATCTCAAGAAATAGAAACAAAATCAGTATAACGCCGGAGGAAGGGCGTCGGGATTTTCCATTAATGAAAACATTGCTCTTTCCACGTAAAAGTTTTAAAAATAAACTGTTTATAGCCGCATATTGAAAAGAGAAGGCAAATTTTACCAAGAAAACCTTGTTTCTTGGATCCCTGCCACTGTGCAGGCAGTATTAGGAAATAATTTGAAATATTAATACAGTAGATTATCCCAGACATTTGTGCAGACACCGAGTTCACGCCGTCTTCCTGGCTGTTGGAGCCAAGTTCTGCTCTGCACTGGCTCCCTGGAGACTCTTTGCTAGGCAGAGAAGGGAGGAGCGGGGGACCAAAACAAACACCACAAAGAAAAAATGCTGCTTTGAAGGAAAGAGGAAGAGACAAAGGGTGGGAGAAAACGGATCCAAAGGACCTTTTTTTCCTACCAGCTATTTTCAGAGCTGAAGAGGTCAAGGCTTCTAACAAAGCCTCTGGTCTTTCAAGCCAGCGAGGGGTGGCATCTTCTCAGCCTTACCCACCCCTTCCACCGCGTGGAGGGGGAAGAAGATTCTCCTCAACAATTCTGCACCCTAATCCTGTCCAGGGAAAAGCAAAGCTCCATCCTTGAACTCTATTTCTGGATTGGCTTTCAAGTTGACCAACACACCGAAAGCTGCAACGTCCAAGGGCTAAACGGCGCTTCCCAACACTGCCATTTCCATCTCTATATCCAGGCTAACCAGGTTCAAAGATGATCGTCGGTCACAGACTATCTATTTTCTCCTCAGGATATCTAGAAAGCAGGTTCTGTAAATGCTGCTATTACCCTCTTTGCTGCTGCGGGGCTTTGTCTTATTACACGAGCTTGGCTTCCTCCTGCGAGGACGACGGTCAAGCGTCACTAGTGGGATTTTTTCCCACTTTTTATCAGCTCCCTCTGTCAAACCCACGTAGTTTCAACACACCACTGAGAAGCTGGTGGTGGTAGTCAGCAACACGTTAAATACATGAACCAATCTAAATCAATGGGCTTTAAGGTCTCTTCCAATCCATTCCATGATTCTATGATCTCCTACGATCCAGAGGCACAAGTAATGGGGAAAAGGAAAAAATGAGGGAGAACGGGGCAACCTGCATTGTCAGCATAAAATACACAGTAAGAGCACAGCGGTCCATAATAGTATGGAAAACTTGAAAGCAATGCAATACTTCACTAAACACGACGAATTCAATGTAATTATTAATGTGAAGAACGAACATTATTACTGTAATGCATCTCAAGATGTGTCTGAATAGGGCCCCCTGAGGGAAACAACGTATATTTACAAACCAAGCGTACTAGGGAAACAAAAGGACACTCACACTGAAGAGATATATTTATCTCTGCAATGATAAGGATAAAGGGTGACTTCCAGGTAAGTCATCATCTTTCCAGGTATGCATTCTTTGCCCTCGAGATCAGATTAAGCAGCCTCAATCTATGTTGAGGTTTCACCTATAAGGGTACATAGACTAATAATTAATAGATGTTACGGATGAAAACAGTGCCTTAAAAGCACATCAACAATTCTTTTAGGCAGTTACAATCACTTGCAGCTCCACAGTGTACTCAATCATTTGCTGAAGTATTTCTCAGCATTTGAACGTTTTGATATTCTTATTAGTGGGGTCAAGTTAACAAACTGAGAAAGTCCCAAACAGAGAATGATGGGGCAGAAATAATGGGCTTCCAGTTAGGAGACAAAGCTCAGCTCTTGCTGCAGATGTCCTACCACCGTTACAGATCTGCTTCTGCTGTTTCACAGAATCAAAGAATCTTTTCATTTGGTTGGAAAAGACCTTTGAGATCATCGAGTCCAACCATACCTGTCCACTACTAAACCAGGTCTCTGAGCACCCCGTCTGCCTGTCTTTTAAACCCCTCCAGGAATAGTGACTCCACCACCTCCCTGGGCAGCTGTTCCAGTGTCTGAGAACCCCTTCAGTGAGGAGTGTTTTCCTAATATCTAATCTGAACCCACCCTGGTGCCACTTGTGGCCATTTCCTCTCATCACTTGTTACTTGGGAGAAGAGACCAGCACTTACCTCGCTACAACCTCCTTTTGGTTTGTTTTAAGACAGTGCTAAGGTCTTTCCCCAGCCTCCTTTTTTCTAGACTAAATAATCCCATTTCTCTCAGCCACTCTTCATAAGATATGTTCTCCAGCCCCTTCCTCGGCTCTGTTCCTCTTCTGTGGACGTTCTCCAGCCCCACGATATCCTTCTTGTAGTGAAGGTCCCAGAACTGAATCCAGGATTTGAGGTGCAGCCTCACCAACGCTGAGTACAGAGGAAGGATGACTTCCCTGCTCCTGCCGGCCATCCCATGGCTGATCCAAACCAGGATGTTCTTTGCCTTCTTGGCCACCTGTGCACACTGCTGGCTCATGTTCAGCCGACTGTCAACCAAAACCCCCTGGATGGAGGGTCCTCCTCTTGTGTCACACCTTGAAAACTGCTTCTAGACCACAAGTTTTAACAAAACCAAATTGAACTTCCATCTACACTCTGTTCAGGCCACAACGGTTGCATTCCAGCAGTGTCAAAACACGCCAGTGTACTATCATACACCTGAAAAATTGTCATAAAAACCTTAGTGAAATGAATTTGCCTTCGTGAAAACCAAGCTAGAAAGTTGAAGTGATGTGTTTTGACAAATTCCTACACCTAAAACTTATATCTAAGCCCACACCTTCCCGGGAAATGTTTCGATTCTGACAAAAACATGTTTTCCAAAGAAAAACTGTCCAAAAAACGTTTGTTCTGCTTCCGTAGCACATGAAATTGGATTGAGTTCTCGGTAAGCCCTTGAAGATGCTCCTGTCACTGATATATCTGCTGCGAACCCCGTAGGCCAAGAAGGCGAGGATCCTGGCTTGGATCACGAGCGGTGTGCCCAGCAGGAGCAGGGAAGTGATTGTGTCCCTATATGCGGCACTGGCAAGGACGGACCTTGAATATTGTGTTCATTTTTGGGTCCCTCAGTACAAAAAAGACATTGAGCTGCTGGATCATGTCCAGAGGAGGGCAAAAGGCTGGTGAAGGATCTGAAGCACACATCTTATGAAGAGAGGCTCAGGGAATTGGGATCGTTTAGCCTGGAGAAGAGGAGGCTGAGAGGCAAACCTCATTGCTCTCTACAACGGCCTGAGAGGAGGTTGTAGCGAGGTGGGTGTTGGTCTCTTCTCTCAAGTAACAAGGGATAGGACAAGAGGAAGTGGCCTCAAGTTGCACCCGGGAAGGTTTAGATCGAATATTAGGAACAATATCTTCACTGAAAGAGCAGTGAAGCATCAGACCAGGCTGCCCCGTGCAGTAGGGGAGTCTCCATCCCCGCAGCGGTTCAAAAAGCATGTAGATGTGTCGCTTTGAGACATGGTTTTGCAAGTATGTTGTTATTGTGTTGATGGTTGGACTTGATCTTAGAGGCCTTTTCGAACCTTAACATTCTATAATTCTAGCCCGGCAGCAAACAACGACTGGAAGGTCTTTGTTCAGCAATTGCTGTCCGTAGCCTACTTGTTCCATTCCTTCAATACTCCAGTGCCTCTCTTCCCCGATCTCCAGCACGTTAATGCTTTTGTCTCCTGGAAAGTGGTAACTCACTGCTACCTTAGCATGAGGAAATATGCATTTGGATGATTTACTCTTTGGAGAGTTTTTGGCAACAAACTCCCCGTTGGCCCACTTTGTAGAAAGCCCTTGGTCAGAAAACGGTGAATACAATGCATGGATCCAAATTAACAAGCTGTCATGTAGCTATACATCAGGCTGCCCAGATCAAATGGTTTTCTTTACAGCAAGGTGAGGGCTCCGTTAGTTTTTTAACGCTATTAATAAAATTCATTAGTTATAAAGATTCATTTAAGAGGGTAAGGGGAATGGCCATAAGCGGTCTCAAGACTGAAAGAAGCCTATAGGCACCCTGAGCGTTAAAACACATTAAACAGTGCGAACCCAGGAGCCCTCTGGAGTTTTCTTTGAGTGTATTACTTTTAAATTAGAGATGGGAAATGTTCCCTGTTGAAGCTGGACAGCAAACAGCTGTGCTCATTAAAAGAGAAGGAACTGCTAAGTAGTTATATAATCAACACTATGTAATTAACAGAGAATTATAATAGTAGATCTAACGCAGAGCTGAAGTTGTGTGCCGTGCAGAATGCTAACAGCTTTGCAGTCGGCTGCCCTTTATGTCGCTCCCCTTGTTCAACTGCGTTGCCCAGACTGCAGATCCAGATGTTGCTGCGTTCCTCGGGCTCGCTTAGCAACTGAGATAAGGCTTGGTACGGAAATCTTGCTCAGAAGGGTCAGCCAGGCCAGTGGTTTTTTACAGCCAACGTGAAAATGCCTACGCTGTCGTGTAACAAGAGTACCAGGCAGTCCAGAAAAGCTTTCATGGAGCAGGAGGTGGCGGAGAAGAATTCTAGAACGCAGGAAGCCTTCCCCCCTGAAAATTCCCATGTGGTCTTGGCTATTGTAAAAGCATGCTGAGCAATAGCAGAGCAGCACTGACGCAGGTCTGTATTCAGAGCTGCAAAGACTTTATCCACATGAAAAATCTCATACGCAGCACCCGAAGACTAAATATGAAGACGTCCCTAGCTCACACCATTATTATAACGGTCCCATCGCACCTTGAATTTTGTGTTTGGTTTTGGGCCCCCCACTACAAAAAAAAAAAGACATTGAGATCCTGGAGCTCGTCCGGAGAAGGGGAACAGAGGTGGTGAAGGTGCTGGAGAACAAGTCCAGAGAAGCACCTGAGGGAACTGGTGTTGTTTAGTCTGGGGAAAAGGAGGTTGTCACTGTCTGTAGACCTTATCGCTGTCTACAACTGCCTGAAAGGAGACTGTAGTGAGGTGGGTGTTGGTCTCTTCTCCCAAGTGACAGGTGATAGGACAAGAGGAAATGGCCTCAAGTTGCGCCAATGGAGCTTCAGACTGGATATTGGGAAAAATTTCTGATCTGAATGTAAAAAGAGTTCTGAATGTAAGGCCAGAACTCTAAGTGAACGCTACAGAAGCAAACAGCACTAGCACACAACATGAGAAATGAGGACTCAGCTTCTTGTGCCATCAGGGAGCTTGAACAAACCTCTGTCAGATACTCCTCTTGCATAACTTCCACTGAATTTAACGAGACACATACACAAATACTTCAGAACTTCCCTGTCTTACTCCTTCAATACCTGTTTCTACTTTACCGATAGGAAATTAATCACTCTTTCCATACAGGTTTCATCCTGAAATCAACTCTGAATGCAAAAACACGGGGACAAACAACCCTCTGCCGTTTTGGTTTAAGGCTGCCGCGCTGGAGGGCACCTCATGCAAACCGTTCCTTGGTGCCAACAGCAGGCAGGCTCCATTATGCCACAACTGTTCACTGGAAACCTTCAAAATGCAGAGAGAAGAGTTGTTAACCATCTAAACTGATGCCCTCGTGCTGCCATCGTCAGCTTCCAACTGGCCTATGGGTCAGGATACTCCAAGCTGGGTGAGCCTGTGCTACAACACCTGGTATCCAACACGCCGTAGGGATCAACAGTGACGAAAAGGCTGCACACGTGTCCTGCTAGAGCTGAAAACCTTCTCAGGAAAGGTTCTTGTGGAAAGGTAAAATCCATTATTATTTCTCTTCCCCCAACTGCAACACGTTCAAGCTTTCTGGGATTCAGCTCTACCACTGTATCCTTCATCCCAGCTCGTTTGCTGCCAAGAAGAGCAGGAGATGATACTGATTATGGTTGATAGAAACAAAAGGTACAGCTGGGAGTCCTCCACAGACTACTGACATTGGGAGTGATCATTAGCAATGAACAAAACTACCACTGAACCACCATAAACTGCTGCTAAGCTGCCTACTGGTGAAGATATAGATATGGAAGAGCTCCCTCTCTCCTCCATTATCCACGAGCACACTGACAAGCACATTCCTTTCCCCGTGCCTGGATTTGGCACGCTGTGGGATTGAAACCTGCCAAATTCTAAAGCGTTCTGGTTGCATTTAAATACTAGAGGCAGCCTCCCTGGGTTTCCTGAAACAGGGACGAATTTGCTTCAGATTGAGTTCTGCTGGTGGCCCACACACCTTCCACATCTAACCTTTTGCTTCTTCAAAACTGAGAAGTCAATTGGGCCAAGAGCTGCCTTATCTGTCCACCTCTTCCTCTCATCTCCCAAAAAAAACTGGATATTGAGATTTTTCAAGTACCTTCACCAATCAGCAAGTAGGTAGGACATTTTAAAACATAACCTAGGAGTCCCAGTTTCCCGGTCCGTTTTTTTAACCACTAGATGACACTACTTCCTTATATACCAGCCCACTTTTCCAAGGTTTCTGAGCACTTTCACCTCTTGTTGCCTTCAGCTGGAATTCTGGATGCTCAGGAGTTCTGGCTATTAGTTCCTAATTTCAACGTAGAAATAAAATTATTAACAGATTACAAGAGAAACAGCTCAGCTGTGTGGCAAAGGTTCTCTTTCATACTCTGTGCTTGATTCTTCCAAGCCAAATCCAGCTGTTCCATTTAGGTGTTTCGTGCATTTTCAGTGTTCTTGCAGTCTACCAAACTTTCCATTGTTATCAAGGCATACCAAAGCAGAAAAATAAGTTAGGTCTAAAATTAACTGAGCTTTCCAATCAGCTTTTTAAGAATAACCTTGCATCCAGGAGTTTTTATGAGTCAAGACACATCTGTTCAAGAGGGATTCACTTACGTCAGAGAGTTCAAGGTCCTTATTCTGCCAGAGCATGTGTTGAATCATAGCAAGTCTCGGAGGTCTTAATCCGGATTCAGTGACTGGGATGCCAAACCCATGACTTCAAACTACTGCTGCTTCCCCTTTGCCCATTTTCAGAGATCACTCAACAGCACAACTCAATGCTGCAGTACTGCAAGTGCCACACGATGCATTAAAAAGTCCTTTATCAACTACTTTTCTATGTGTTTAATGATGAGGACTGGACAGACTATTTTAGCTTCTCACATTAAAAGCGAATTGTATATTTTATTCTACGTTTCAAATCCTCCTTTTCTTCTTTCTCTCAAGGGTTCTTCTATTTTAATTGCTTCTGGAATGGCACACTGTCATTTAACCCTCTTGTTCAGTCTCATTTTCCACCTTCTCTATTTTCACACACAATTGAACTGACTTAGAGCAAAATAGAATTTATTAAGCTGAAAACAATGTGGGCAATCAACGTAACGCACCGTCTCCTAATCCCTGGTTACTCCATTCCTTCTTTACGGTTTATTCGAGTTTTGATCTACGTTCTTTAGAGCAGAGAATATGAATTTCCTTCACTGAGAAGCCATTCAATTGCAAAACACACGCGATACGTCGTATGTTGTATGCACAAAGCACCAGCAAAGCAGTTGATAAAAGGAGCATCAATCAAACCGCTGCAAGGAGCTTTAATTCTCAAGGCTCTGAAAATGCCTCTTTTAATGGCCTGTACAAAAGCAGCAGCAGGATGAGGTGCTGCATAAATGTACCCAGCAAAAGCATGGCCAGAAGGTTGTGATTATTCATTTCAAGAAGCACACGCGCGGGTCCCAGCTGAGCTCTGGCTGGCTTTGCATACGGATTTGTACACGCACATCGGTGGAGTTCACCGGGGCTGCCAAGGGCTTGCTAGTCAAGATCTCAATCCCACAAAGACTCCAAAAAATGTGATTTACCATGCAGACTTTGATTGACGCCATCCACCTTTCCCACAACTTCGTTATCACAAACACACCGGTAGCAGAACGTTCTGGGACGCATGAGACCATTATTGCAAGCCACTGTGTGAAGGAGAGATGAGTATTCACAACTATTCAACCCAGTACTATTATTTTAGTATATTTATGCTGCATTAATAATCAGTTTTCCCATCTCTTTGAAATGGACACTGCGGCAAATAAAAATGATAACCATTAGCAAGGAAGACAACTTTCTAAGGAGAGGTGGTGGTAGAACCCTATTAAAAACAACCAAAAAAATGAAACAAAATCACACAGTGCTATAAGAAAGGGTAAATATTCAGCGTCCGAGATGGTTTGCTTCACACACAAGCAAAAATCACCATCGGAATAGCAAAATCTATCCTACTATGCAGTGTTACCCTCCCAGGAATGCACAAGTATGGCAAAACACGAACCACCAAACAAAACACAAACCGCCCGCCCCACTTCCCCACATCAAGGCATCCGCTCTCCCTTGAACAGGCAAACATCTAACCTGAATTATTGCTGATCTGTAGACACCCAGATATCAAATTGCAAACACCAGATTCAGTCAACCAAATAATAGACAGAAAATTAAAAACAGCTCTTTCACACACATTTGACTGCAGCTTCCGACAGAGCGTTCCGTAACACAGGGTGGTCAGGGGGAGGAACACGATATTATTTCCACCAGCAGAGCAATAAGCTAAACTGAAACATTTCACTGTATGTATCCTCATGTAGATATTTAGCTCTTTTTTTTTTAATTAAAATAAATGGTATTACTACTTGTGTTTAATTTCACTTTGCTTCATTTCTAGCTGAAATGCCATCATGCCTCAATTTGCTCCCTGTTGCAGAGCACTTGTTTCAGGGAAGCATAGTATCATAGATTCATATAACAGTTTGGGTTGGAAGGGACCTTTAAGATCACCCAGTTCCACCCCTGCCATGGGCAGGGACACCTCCCACTGGCTCAGGGGCTCCAAGCCCCATCCAACCTGGCCTGGAACCCCTCCAGGGATGGGGCAGCCATAACTTCCCTGGGCAACCTGGGCCAGTGTCTCACCGCTCTCATTGTGAAGAAATTCTTCCTTATGTCCAGTCTAAATCTGCCCTTCTCCAGTTTATACCCATTGTCCTTTGTCCCATAACTCCAAACCTTTGTAAACAGTTCCCCCACAGCTTTCTTGGAGCCCCTTCAGGCACTGGAAGGTCACTCTAAGGTCTCCGTGGAGCCTTCTCTTCTCAGGCTGAACAACCCCAACTCTCTCAGCCTGTCCTCACATGGAAGGTGCTCCAGCCCTCCGATCATCTTTGTAGCCTCCTCTGGACCCGTTCCAACAGCTCCATCTCCTTTTTATGTTGAGGATTCCAGAACTGGGCACAACACTCTAGATGAGGTCTCTCAAGAGAGGAACAGAGGAGCAGAATCAGCTCCCTCTCTCTATTGGCCACACTGAAGTCCAATCCAGAGTATCCTAAGTAGCGTGAGAAGATAAACCACGGAATACAGGCTAAGGGAAAAAAAGCAGTTAGACTGGATGATCTTAGAGGTCTTTTCCAACCTTAATTCTATTAGCATCCACTCCCAGCTCGCACTTAGAAGCTAATGGAGAGCGTTTCCATGCTAGAGTCCTCATTTTAGTCTGGGAAATCCAAAAGTGCATTATCAGAGTTAATAACGTTTCAATGCAAGTTGATCACCTAACTATATATATTACTTTCTACATCACAACTAGCCGCTAATTTCCTCCCATCTCATCTACAAATCCATCACATGGAAGTAATGATTTTTCCACCTCGTAGGAATCTTCAGTATTTGCAATGCACTTTACTCGTGCAATCTTGAGGGAAACAGAAATGCTTCTATAAATCACTCTGTTGAATTCCCATAGTTATACTGTCTTCTAAACTCGGTTCATGAGTTATTCCTGTGGGTCTTCTAAACCAAAAATGGTAAAAGACTACCAAGACCTTGATAAAAGACGAAAATTGCTTTGGAAAATTTGGGTTCTCCCTGATGAAATAGAAGGAATAATTTTTAATTTTATTTTTTTTAATTCATATTTTTTGTAATAAGTTCCCCAGGCTCTTCTGGTCTAAGCAACACCACAGTCTTCTCTTCCTGCCCATCTATGCTGCAACAGCAGTGACCTTGGGAGCTCCATGACCAGTTTGGGGATTCCATGTGTCCTTTGTAAACTCTATAACTCTTTTAGGCTATTAAGAGATTTACAAAACCAGGAAAAATACACATTTGGTGCAGAATCCCCAGCAAAGCCAGGAGGGGTTGGGCATTCAGAACCCACTTGGAAGTTTCTGGAATTAGACACCCATGGCTACTGCTGGCCGTCAGAAAGCCTGGGTCGTTTCTAGAAGCTGAATAAAATGCCAAAAGTTATCTCGATGTTTTCCCATAATCATCACGACAGATAAAAAGGCACAAAACCAAGATGTTTTGCAAATTAAATATTAGCTACGTAGCTGTGAAGAAAACAAACAACTTAGGGAATTCTCCTCAGGTTCAGCTCTCTATCAGCTAAATTGGATCTTGTCTGCGAGAGAGATAGAAATCAACAATTCCCTATCTTTAATCCCCAATTTAATAAACCTGTTTTTCTCAAAGGGATGCACACTCTTAATTGCATACCGTAGTTTGTCAGGTGAGGAGGGGGTTCATAGGGAGCATGAGGGTCTTATTTAAATTCATAGCATCTTCCACTCTACCTTGAGCCAACGGGTAATGACCTTGCCACCGACTGAAATATAACTACACACGGTCTGCATGCTGTTTGTCAAACATTTTTCTGTGTTCTGACTTATCCAACAAAGGTTTTAATGCAAAAAGCGGGTTTTTTTTTCATTTACCGATACCATAAGACAATTTAAGTTTCCTGTGAAACAAACAACTGAATTTCCACGCTTTAATCTAGTGGAAAAAATATGAAGGTCACCCTGTAGGGCAGAATTTATCCTGGCTTGGCTCTGCGTGCCACCAGTTTAAGTCTGAATAAAGCTATTAGATGCGTTTGGCTGGCTCCGTACACAGGTTGGCATTCACCCGTTAAGGTCAAAGAGACCATTTGGGACACTTCGACCAATGTTTCCTTCTTGCATATCTCAAGTTCCCATATAATGCCTTCAGATTTTCTATTCCAGTTCATAAAAAGGAGTGAAACGTTCATTTCAATTGCTGTTGCATAGCTGTCATTTATGACATCTGTAATTCAGTTACACGCATTCAGCAAATGTTCCTCACCACGTAATTACTGTTTTTCTCAGCAGAGGAAAAAAAATCCATATACATACACATGATTTCCTGTAAGAATACATTGTCTTTCCTATTATTGTGGTGATAGGAAGATATAGAAGAAATGATTTAAGGTTTAGGCAAACACAGGCACACATATCAAACCGTGTTCGTTGGCTTTTACACATACTTTTCAGTTTAAAAATGCTTATTTATTAAGATAATTAAGCCCACTTTCATTTTTCTTAGGGAAGGCAATGCTATAAAACCGGCATAATTCATTCCTTTGCCATTATGAAGATTTAGGCAGAAGTTAACTGGTACAAACATCTCAGTCTTGGCTTGGGTATGATTATGCTACAAGTAATGCCACAATCTAGTTTATTCCTACATTGAATTTTAAAGTGAAAGAAGACTTCCAATCCTCATCTCCGGCAGAAAACACTTTAAAATTCTGACGGCTCTCATCTGTTACAAGTTTTCATCATCTTCTCCTCTCGTTGCACCATTCCTATCCCGAATCTCCTCAGCAGATTTAATTGCCTACGTTAAAACTCTTCCCTTCCCTGAAGAACCCACACCATCCTCGGGGAACCCCAGCACCACTGCAGGAACTTGAGAGAGAAAAAGCCTCTGAGATCTGAGTATCCTGAGTGCCTTCAGGATAAGCAGCAAAACCGCATCTCGAGTCACCCTTATGCCTGAGGAGTGAGTCTTTCCTTCCATTTCATCCCTCTATTTCTAGCAATTTATTAACTGCCTTTGGAATCCTGATAAACACCAATTTTAACCAGTATGTTCTCAGGATATGAAATCCTTATTCGATTAATTCCCACTCTGTGATCCTTGAAGCAAGCCTTTATCCACTCAACAAGTTTATTTTCTATATTGCCGTCTCTCCTAGAGAGTCTCCTACAGCTCCACCAGTCTGGATTTCTTGGGAAAACTGTCATTTTTGACAAATACAATCCCTCTGCATTGCTGTGTAATCCTACTACAGGGCCAGCAACCAAAAAACTAATAGGCCCCTTAGAGATTATATCTGAACTGGAATTACTTCTTTATAGCCTGAGAACATTCTTCCTACTGAAGCAGAGATGCCCTTAAAAAAAAAAAATTGCGGAAAGAATCCTGTTTTCACAGAAAGATTTGGATTGGAAGGGAGCTCAAAGCCCATCCAGTTCCACCCCCTGCCATGGGCAGGGACACCTCCCACTGGATCAGGGGCTCCAAGCCCCATCCAACCTGGCCTGGAACCCCTCCAGGGATGGAGCAGCCACCACTGCTCTGGGCAACCTGGGCCAGGGCATCAAACCCTCATTTCTTCTGAAGACATCATCTCAATCTCCCTTCTTTCAGCTTAAAACTATTCCCCCTTGTCCTACCCCGAACTTCCTGATCCAGAACACCACCTCAGCTTTCCTGAAGCCCATTTCTGTACTGGAAGATGCTCTAAGGTCTCCTCAGGCTGAACAACCCCAACTCTCTCAGCCTGTCCTCATACAGGAGGTTCTCCAGCTCTCAGATCATCTCCGTGGACTCCTCTGGACTCGCTCCAACAGCTCCAGGTCCTTCCTGTGCTGAGGACCCCAGAACTGGATGCAGGGCTCCAGGTGAGTACAGTTATTTTAACTTCAAGTACGATAGTGTTTATCCACACACACCTTTAACAATGCAGAGTGAGCAACAGAGCATAATTAATAAGTTCTATTTCACTGACAAAACAAAGCCCAGGTTCACACCTGAAGCTAACGACCTGCCAGGCTGATGAATAGTTTTCTAGCACTTCTCTTACTGAAAATTATAATTTATGAGTTTATGGTTATGCATGTGAATTACAACAAAAGCTGAAGTACCCTCGAGACAAGGGCAGGATGAATGGAAAGGTAGATATGAGGAATTGGATGGGTTAGTCGAATCGTAAAGGGTACAGACAGCTCTTCCAAACCTTGATTTTTCTCCCAATAGTTGCAGATATGCAGTTGAAAAAATGTCTATTTTATGATATAAAAGGCACAGTGCCTCACATGATTGGCTCTTCTACAATTTCAACCTGTTACCCAAAAGCTGAAGTATTTTGTTTCTATGCCTACACTTAATGAAAACATGTCTACTGTATTATCAAAGCAAAAAACCTCACACGGTCATGCTATCTATCTATTTCAAGTCATTACGCTCCTCTTACTATTTGGGAAGGGCAATTTACCTCTCTAGTGTCATCTCAAGGTAAGCCTTAAATAGAGATCAAATAAGGAGCTCTCTGTTGGTCAATTCTAAACGAAGATGAACTTCTCCCATAAGAACTCCTGATAGGACTATAATTTCATAAATACCTGTATGGCAAGATTGCATGGATTCAAAGTTTTACTTGAGCAGTGAAGAATTTTGGCCCCTTTTCAGGATGAAAGATCTTGAAGATTTCTCTAAACAGCCTTGATGAAACGAGTTCATTCCTTAGTTCAAGCTCAGACTCTTTGCAACTGTTACGCAACATTTAACTCCTTGTTGAACAGGTTTAGGTCACCCGGTATTTCTGTGGAAGAACTGGAAACCAAATCCAATTCCTACGCTACTATCCTACTAAGCTATGAGACCGTGCAATCTCATGTTTCTTTATCAGTAGAGCATAGTGATAGGACGAGGGAGGATGGTTATAAGCTGAAAGAGGAAAGATCTGGGGAAGAAATGTTTTGCTGTGAGGTTGTCCAGAGCAGTGGTGGCTGCCCCATCCCTGGAGGGGTTCAAGCCCAGGTTGCGTGGGGCTTAGAGCCCCTGAGCCAGTAGGAGGTGTCCCTCATAGTGGCAGGGAGGTGGAACTGGATGGGCTTTGAGGTCTCTTCCAACCCAAACCATTCTACAATTCTATGATTTAAGACATAGCCACTACCAATATTCATCATAAAGCACTAAATTTGCCCATCTCCCAATGCAATTAATAATTTGCTTCACTGCTCCATCCCTCGTGGCGTGTATTGCAGCTCTTGAAACCATTTTGCCATTTATAACCATTTATTTTGAAAGTGAAAAGTTCAAGTTGATTTTTAGCAGCACACATGAACACACAATCACATCAGTAATCAGCTATATTTTCATTCCTTGTAACCCAAGAGGATGCACATTCAAAACCACACAGACAAAGTAATTTCAATTATTTGTTGGGTATTTTCTTTTAATTGTACCAACTCTGTAAATCAATAGCATTCCATTTCTTCAAAAATGCTGGGTTTGTCATTTTGATATTAGAAACAGAGTCATTATTGATCCAAGTTACATACGCATCCATGGCTTTAACACTCACATAGACCATCACGTTTAGAGGTCTAAAAAAACAATTCATTTTTTCTTCTTTTTTTTTTTTTACAAACTAAAATTCAACACCTGCAAAAATCCACCAACTAATTTATGAGCTATAGTGAATACATATTTCAACATTCTAACATTACACAGAGGGGATCTTTTATTATTGTCAAGGTCATAAAGGATGAGCGGAGTCGATATTTTATAGTGCCAACTATTACTTAACATGAAGAGGATCCTGAATCATGATGCTGAGAATCGTATGTCTTCCACCCAAACACACCACTCACCTCAGTTAAACATCCGTATCCTCACCCTGCGTGAAAGTATCTCCAAGAGACCTTCCAGCACAGCCAAAGTTTAAGCAAATCACACAAATTCATGAAGAATTAAACCTTTGTCCTTTGAATTTCTTGCCAGCACCCCATGTCCCATATTTTTCATTTGCAATACAAACCCCTGGCAGGGGAACAAGAGGCTTATGAACTCCTTAAAGCTATTTCAAGAGCTAAATTTAGAACGCAAAGACATTCACAGATCATTGTCTACCATGACAAATTCCTATTTATCCAACGATCCTTCACAATGCTCCACATGCATAGAATCATAGAATAGTTTGGGATGGAAGGGACCTTAAAGATCATCCAGGTCCAACCTCCTGCCACGGGCCGGGACACCTCCCACTGGATCAGGGGCTCCAAGTCCCATCCAACCTGGCCTTGAACATTCAGAGATGGGGCAGCCACCACTGCTCTGGGCAATCTCTCTCATCCTGAAGAAATTCCTCCATGTGTCCAGTCTAAATCTGTCCCTCTCCAGTTTATACTCATTGTCCCTCATCCCATCCCCACAAGCCTTTATGAACAGCCCCTCTCCAGCTTTCCTGTAGCCCCTTCAAATACTGGAAGGTCGCTATAAGATCTCCTCAGAGCCTTCTCTTCTCCAGACTGAACAACCCCAACTCTCTCAGCCTGTCCTCGGATGGGAGGTCCTCCAGCCCTCGGATCACCCTTGTAGCCTCCTCTGGACCCATTCCAATATCTCCATGTCCTCCTTATGGTAAGGATTCCAGAACTGGACACAATAGTCCAGATGAGGTCTCCCAGGAGAGGAACAGAGGGGCAGAATCCCCTCCCTCGCCCTGCCAGCCATGCTCTTTTGATGCAGCCCACACCTTGGTGGGCGACACCTTATCATTTCAATGCACTTAAGCTCTGTCCAGTGATCTTTCTTACAGTGAAAGTGTCCGTGCAGGAAGTCATAAAATCAACAAACCTATGGATTTCTCATTCCTGGTAGATCACGGCTTTGCCAGAACGGAAAATTTCAGCCTGAACATCATAGTTTCACCTCAACAGGTTTATACACTGAGGTACTCAGAAAATGAGACAGGAATCTATAATCCATTAGAGAACTTTCTCACTTACAGTAGAGGAGAACATTCAGACATACACAGTGGGTTTAATCATCTTGAAGTCCAGTAATCCTAAACTGAAGGCAAGGAAGGAAGACTGGGTTTAAGAACAGCTAACAACACCAGGGCCCAAAGATTTTGGAAGGAAATGTGTTTTTCTGAAAGCTCAAGACAGAAACTCACAGGACCAGGGAGTCCTCTGCTGACTCTGTCAGTCCAGTGTGCAGCCAATGTCAATTGGTTTCACCTGAAACTGGGATGGGCTGGAAAAAATAGTACCTTCAATAGCCAAGACATGGAAATATTACTATAACTACACAAACCGGGCACAGAGATTTAGGAAGTGTTTCAGCGAACAGTGGTTTCCCACGTGTCTAGAAAATTCCTAGGACAATGATATACTTACTTAGTCAGTAAAGATCAGGTGTTTAATTAATATAAAGTAAGAATTAAATAAAGGATGAAGCAATTAACGGACAGGGATAGAAAAAAAGCTCGAAGTATACAGTTTAGTGTCTGAAAATCTGAACAATTTTTTTTCCAGCTGGGCTGTTTACTGCAATTATTTCAACATACAATTATTATTCCTGATAATTAACAACACTGTACTATGATTTCTGAGCTCTTATTGTAATCAAATTCTGATTAACTGAAGACTTTTACTAATGTGAATGTTTTTTTCCTCTTTTTTTTTAAGTCTAATCGCACTCAGGCAAGCAACTAAACAGAAAGAAAAAAAGACAACTTGGAGCAGTACAGCTTTGCAGAGTTCTGCATTAATTTACGGTCTCAATCTTACTTCCCTAGGTGTCAAACAGCACCTACTCCCACCTGAAAATAATCATCATTCCTTGCCACTAACGTGGTTGCGCTGATTAGCATATACAGCACCCTTTCTGGCTAAGATTCACAAAGCAGCACAGATGTTGCCTTCAGAGGGAATACATTTCACACATCTCTTCAGCTCCAGAGAAGGGATTTCCTGTGGCTAAAAAAGGCAGTTGTAAATGGCTCCTGCCAGAATGAGGAGAGAAGGGGAAAACTGATGAACTCCCAGAGTTTAGCAGCTTTACTATATTTCCATCGTTAGTATAACTTCACCAAATATGCCTCCAAGCTTGTTACCATACAACTTCAAATTCAGGTGCTGCATACACCTCCTCAGCACAGGAAGGACATGGAGCTGTTGGAGAGAATCCACAGGAGGCCACGGAGATGATCCGAGGGCTGGAGCACCTCCTGCACGAGGCCAGGCTGAGAGAGCTGGGGATGTTCAACCTGGAGAAGAGAAGGCTCTGAGGAGACCTTAGAGCAGCTTCCAGGACTGAAACGGGCTGCAGGAAAGCCGGGGACAGATTAGCAAGGGCTGTTGTGACGGGACAAAGAGTAATGGTTTTAAGCTAAGGGAGAGGAGATTTAGGTTGGATATAAGAAGAAATTTTTCAAAATGCAGATGGTGAAACGCTGGCCCAGGTTGCCCAGGGAGGCAGCGGAAGCCCAGTCCCTGGAAACATTCCAGGTCAGGTTGGATGGGGCTCTGAGCAACCTGATCTGGTTGAAGAAGTCCCCGCTCCCGCTGGGAGGTTGGACCAGAAGAGCTGTAAATGTCCCTTCCAACCCAAAGCATTCAATGATTCTATACAGAAGCTTGGGCAAAACTATTAGTTTTATTCATTTCTTAGTATTATTAATTCTGTTCATTACTCTCTACATGATATTCTTGGAAGGCTTCATTCCACTGAAAGCATTTCAAAGAGCAGTAACTGCCATGCCCGTATGTTACGGGGTTTGATACAGCGGCTCCCACGCATCTCAAACTGCTCCCAAACTCTTTTCTCCACATTGAGGCTTTGCAGCTCTTGTTAAATTGAAGACTGACCCAGTGAACACAAATACAGTCACAACCGATCCAAAATAGGTGCATTTCCTCAATGAAAGACCCTGTGATGGTGGCTCAGTCTGTGGCTGTTTTCCCTCCCCTCTTGTTTTAGGGACAACATTTTATTATGAGACTTTGGCCACAGCAGTATTAAAGACCGAAACCCTCAAGATGTTCTATTTTCCCCGTGGGAGGTAACCGTTCCACAGACCATGAATACCCTAGAAATAAATGCCTGTAGAAAACCCAGGGTGAAGTACCAACCACGCTGCTTGCTTAGTCATTACGTTACACAGCTCTGCTTGAGCTCATCATCAATACAGCGAGAAGCACTACAGAGCTTCAAATAGGAGGGATGCACTTAGCGCATTCTTTCTTCTGCCGCCCCAAACCAGCTCTTCCCATTTACTGTTCAATACCCAAGGCTTTAATTGTAGCCTTTCACGCACACTACAGTCTTGTTTCTGTTAAAATCTGTATTTTTAATGGAACTGAAAAGTGCCAAAGTGATCTGCACTACTGAGCAGTAGAATAAGCCTTAGGAATGTAAAATAAATCCTCATAAAAATCACCTTTTGCTGTTAAACTGTAGTCCTTAACCGTGCTGCTCAGCTTCCATTTAAGTTCGCTTTATCCTTGCGTAGGACACCAGCAGGTTTAAAATCAATATAGTCCTCAAACTTCTGACTATGGCTTAATGTAAACGTAATTACTACTATTTCATTTGGAGGGACCATATTTTGATTTTATTTGTTCATTAAAAGTACAGGGGAAAAAAACCCAGTGTCCATAGACACATAAAAACAAGATATTAGAAAGAACAAAGCTCTTGGAAGCTCCTAAAGTGCCTAAAGTTTCACAGATTAAGGGCTTCTTTAAAGTTTTTCCATGTTGGAAGATCCTGACCACTAAAGACACAGCACTCTTCTCCAGCACGAGGAAGAATTTGGTTACAGAGCTGCATTTGTCTTGAACAAATACAAACCAATAATGGATTCGCATCTACTGAAGTCCAGAGGAAAGAAGCAAAGACAAAAACACAACCAGAGCAAAAAAAGCAAACTGGTTTGGTTTAACTTGGGCTGCACAGGACAAGGCTGGGTTTCAGAATCAGGTCTTAATACAGCAGTATTAAAGATGCTGTCTGGAACCCTCAAGATGTTCTATTTTCAAAAAATAAAAAAAATCTACTTTCAAGGGCTGCAAATTATATAGAAAGGAAATGGATGAGAGTGAAGACAATCCTCTTATCTCCACTGACAAAGAGTAACGGACATCTCTAGCCTTTTTTTCCCTTTTCTCAGGCACCAGCAGCTTGGCTTCCCCTCCCTCCCCAGATTAAATCGACCTAAAATTCAAGGGAAGCCACACAGACTAAGACAAATCTTTCAGTTCCGGCATCTCTCGACGACTGCCAACCAGGACATTACATTACCTGCTGGGCTTACAGGTACGCATCCCCAAAATAGTCTCACCAGCAAAAACCAGTTAAGCCACTTCATGCTGTTTGAGTGACCTGCAAGAGACCTTTTCCACAACATCTACTCTCTGCAAAAATAATGAAGTTTTGTGCACGAAAAAAGCAGATTTCTTGAGGAAGATAAGGCATTCAGTTATGACAGAAAATACATAGCAATCCGATGCTTGGTCTTCTCTGAATCCCATAACAATCAGTGTAATTTATTATTATAGAATCATAGAATGGTTTGGGTTGGAAGGGACCTTAAAGATCATCCAGTTCCACCCCCTGCCATGGGCAGGGACACCTCCCACTGGATCAGGGGCTCCAAACCCCATCCAACCTGGCCTGGAACCCCTCCAGGGATGGGGCAACCACAACCTCCCTGAGCAACCAGTTCAAGGGCCTCCCCACTCTCATGGTGAAGGAATTCCTCCTTATGTCCAGTCTAAATCTGCCCCTCTGCAGTTTATCCCTGTTCCCCCTTGTCCTATCCCCACAAACCTTTACAAACAGCCCCTTCTCAGCTTTGTTGTGCCCCTTCAGGTGCTGGAAGCTGCTCTAAGGCCTCCCCGGAGCCTTCTCTTCTCCAGGCTGAACAACCCCAACTCTCTCAGCCTGTCCTTGTACGGGAGGTGCTACAGCTCTTGGATCACTCTATCTTCCAACAGTTCCATCTCCCACTTACTTTGAGGATTCCAGAACTGGACACAATCCTCCAGATGAGGCCTCACAAGAGAGGAACAGAGGGGCCGAATCTCCTCCCTCATCCTGTTGGCCACGCTGCTTTGGATGCAGCCCAGGGTAGGGTTGGCCTTCTGGGCTGTGAGATTATGTAGTACCTGCACGTGTGATTATTACTGAATAATATTAGAGGTAATATATAAATAGCCAATGGATACAACAATCATTAGCAAAGCTGAAAGTAATTGAAGAAATCATTTTCTTATTTTCCACTGTGTAAATATGAAACTATACCCAAGTTATTTAACTCGATCAACATCTTGAAGCAGGGCCCTACCATGGATGCGGTTGAAATCCAAGTTCTGGAGTCTCAGTCAGTCCCACGCTCACTGTACACACGTAAGATGACACAAAATGGTACTGGAGGGAGAATGTCTGTATTGCGTAAATACGGAATTTGTCTTCTTATCAAAGAACATCAAAACATGTTTATAAGAAGTCATTTCCTTTGGGAAGTCACATTTGATGAAAACCTGTTTGGTTGTTTATTTTTGGAAAAAAAAGGACATGCTGATAAAATATTTTCCATCAACATGAATACACCTACAAATATGTACAACGTGCCCTCCACATCAGCCTTCAGAAGCACTGCCCGTCCAAGTAATCAGGCTGGTTTTTCTTTCCCCAATTCTATAACCTTCTCCTTTCAGAAAGAGCTTTAGGTCCCCATAGTTGAATCCCCTAAAGACTCAGTGTATGTATTCTGCTCCTTTCACACCTCATAATTCATTTCTGGAGACATAATTGAGAATATCTATCAAAACCTACAAGCATTTGCTGACCTGGGGGAAAAAAAAAAGTCTTCCTGTGACTCTGAAGCAATGTGGAGCACTACGACTTTGCAAAAAGGATTAATTCATAACACGTATATTTAAAAAAAAAAATAATTCACTTTTAGTGAATTACCCAAAACCTCCTTTACTCATAGACACTGCTAATATATTTTTTTTAAAGAATTTAGACGTTGCATCAACTAATACTGCATCACAAAAACAATCTGAGGGCTGAAGCACCTCCCGTACAAGGACAGGCTGAGAGAGTTGGTGTTGTTCAAACTGGAGAAGGCTGTAGGGAGACTTCAGAGTGGCTTCCAGTACAGAAAGGGGCTCCAGGAAAGCTCAGAAGGGGCTCTTGATAAGGGAATGCAGGGATAGGATGAGGAGGAACAATGTCAAGCTGAAAGAGGGGGGATTGAGATGAGAAGAGATCTTGGGAAGAAATGTTTTGTTGTGAGGGTGGGGAGGTCCTGGAACAGGTTGCCCAGAGCAGCGGTGGTTGCCCCATCCCTGGAGGGGTTGAAGGCCAGGTTGGATGGGATTTGGAGCAATCGGATCCAGTGGGAGGTGTCCCTGCCAACAGAAGGCAGGTTGGAACTGGATGGGCTTTGAGGTCCTTTCTAACCCGAAGCATCGGGCACTGGAACAGCTGCCCAGGGAGGGGGTGGAGTCGCCTTCCCTGGAGGTGTTTAAGGAATGGGTGGATGAAGTGCTGAGGGACATGGTTTAAGGGAGTGTTAGGAATGGTTGGACTCAATGATCCAGTGGGTCCTTTCCAACCTGGGGATTCTATGATTCTAGGAAATAAAATCAGAAGACATTTAGATAACGTTGTTCTCCCTCAAATCAAGGCAAGGAGCCTAAAAAGGAAATTTCAGTCTGAGCCTCTTTGTTCCTTAATTCTTCCCTTCTGAAAAGGGCGACAGAACTTTCCTAACTCATAGAGCCGTGTTCAGGGTAAAGACCTGAGGTTGCCCAGGTAGCACAGTGATGGAGGATAATACCTAAGATAGTTTCATTTATTCAACACCCTACAAAATGTGCACAGCTTCAGAAATCTTGCATGCTGAAGTATTCTTAAATCATTGTAAATATATATTACCAAGAAAGAAGGGGTTTGCGGCCGAGTGTAAACCAGCTTTGTTCTTAAGAGGAGAAAATGGCACTTTTATCATCCCTCCTTTTATTTTCCCTACTCTTATCCCTGTGTTCATTTCCACTCTACATTGCAGGAGAAGCCAACAGTGTAACTCAAGGCTTTGTGAATATATGTTTGCTCAGTAAACAAGTTAAATGTGTTTGCATAACTCTTATTTTAGTAAGACTCAGCCTTTCCTGAATTGCCCATTCAGTCTATGTGTACCCGCAGCCCATTTCTCCCTGCAGATACACATCAAAAATAGTGAGGGCAAAATAAACATACAGACCGTAAAAGAAAAAAGTTTCCAACTATGAATCTTAGCACAAAGAGGCAAGTGAGCCAAGTTGTGCCAGGGAATGCGAGGAGAATGGAACAGCAAAGAATCACTCAGAAGGTCCGATACGTTTTCATGACAGCTCTGGGCTTATTAAATACAAGGACAAAGAGAATTATGATGTCAGCATTTCAAGACCAAGAAATATATTAGAGAAAAAAAACTTAAACAGCCGTACTTCACTCCTGATTTAAATGGCACTGGCTATGAAATGAGATAGGGAATAAGGTCGGTAAAATTAGCTGAGGAGTCTTACATAAAATCATATGCAAAAATGCCGGGCGGTAGCCTAATTCTGTTCCCATTGAAAAAGTTAATCAAAGAACGCTACGTTGTTTTCACTTTCTTAGCAGATGAGCTGCTGGATCTGCTGGAGGGTAGGGAGGCTCTGCAAAGGGATCCGAACAGGCTGGACCGCTGGGCTGAGACCAATGGGATGAGGTTCAACACGGCCAAATGCCGGGTCCTGCACTTGGGGCACAACAACCCTGTGCAGCTCCAGACTGGGGGAAGAGTGGCTGGAGAGCTGCACGGAGGAGAAGGACCTGGGGGTGATGGTTGACAGCGACTGAACATGAGCCAGCAGTGTGCCCAGGGGGCCAAGAAGGCCAATGGCATCTTGGCTTGGATCAGAAACGGTGTGACCAGCAGGGCCAGGGAGGGGATTCTCCCTCTGTACTCAGCACTGGGGAGACCTCACCTTGAGTCCTGTGTTCAGTTCTGGGCCCCTCACCACAAGAAGGATGTTGAGGCTCTGGAGTGTGTCCAGAGAAGAGCAACGAAGCTGGTGAGGGGCTGGAGAACGTCTGACGAGGAGCGGCTGAGGGCCCTGGGGTTGTTTATCCTGGAGAAGAGGAGGCTGAGGGGAGACCTTATTGCTCTCTACAACTGCCTGAAAGGAGGTTGTGGATAGGAGGGAGCTGGGCTCTTCTCCCAAGGGACAAGGGACAGGACAAGGGGGAATGGCCTCAAGCTGTGCCAGGGGAGGGTCAGACTGGATATCAGAAGAAAATTCTTCACAGAAAGAGTCATCGGGCACTGGAACAGCTGCCCAGGGAGGGGGTGGAGTCGCCTTCCCTGGAGGTGTTTAAGGAATGGGCGGATGAAGTGCTGAGGGACATGGTTCAGGGAGTGTTAGGAATGGTTGGACTCGATGATCCAATGGGTCCTTTCCAACCTGGTGATTCTGTGATTCTATGAGATTTTGATAGCTTTTGCTTTGCACGAGCATTTGCAAAATTTCAGAACATCTGCCTAAACCCAACACCTTCCAGCACATTCAATCGGGCACTCAATGACTCCAACAATTCACCTCCACCCCTTGCCAGCACCCCGTCTCCCCCAGAACAACCCCATAGTTTTGAAGCCACGAGGAAAGCTGATTAGCAGAGGGTATTTTAAACATATTTCACCCGGTTCTTGCCAAATCATATTGGCAAGATACACTATGCTATAAAACTCCCGGAACAGACTGGCCCACCCACGACACTCTCAATGCATAATGGTCCAGGCACGCGCAATTGGAAACAAACACCCCAATCACACTGAATGAACCCTAAGATTTTATTTTCAAGGACTCTAAAGGCACCGATATCACACATAGGCTGAGGCTGAACACAGAATAGTCTGAGCTATCCTTACACTCCTGAGCTGACCCACTGCTGCCCTACTCTCAGCTACTAAAGTCCTCCTAAGTGCTCTCCTTCGGTGACAAAGAATGACATCTATCCCAGCTCTCAGTTTGTCAGCCTTTCCGTTATTTAAAGGCGTTTCTAAATTCAGAATGAGAAACATCTAGGAACGAACCACCTCAGTTTACCTGCGCTTCTCTAAACCCTTTCAAAATAACCTCTGTGGTCGGTGCCATGACGCGCGTATCTAGCGAGCGAAGCAAACATACCTACAGAACTGCAGAATCGGAAACGACTGCGCACACATTCGCACTTTTACTACATAAATCATAGAATCATAGAACAGTTTGAATTGGAAGGGACCTTAAAGATCATCCAGTTCCACCCTCTGCCATGGGTAGGGACATCCCACTAGATCAGGCTGCCCAAGACCCATCCAACCTGGCCTTGAAGTCATGCCTGACATCAGTGCCATCCCAACCCTCTAACTGCCAAAACTCAAAGCAAAGTTTCAGGGCTGGCTATTACTCAGGCTTTGACTTAGAGACGTGGCTCAAGTGAAGATTGATCCTGTCTTAGCAAGGGAAGGAGAGTTCCGACAGCTTTTGTATAAATACTCCCAGCTTCAAGGCAGCTCTTTGAAGTTCATAATCTCTCTTTCGTACGGTTTTTCAAGACAACACGTGTGTAAATGCTTTATCACAGCGACTGTGTCTTGGCATTATCTTTCATACTGTCTTGGTAGGTGTTGTAAAGATAATAATGATTCTCGCTACTGGGAAACTGAACAAGTCCCCACATGAGTTTCTTACTTCTCCGCTGTTTATACCATCAGCTTTTCTCAATGTGTTTACAGGGAGCATTATTAGCAGCACAGCTTCTGTTAACTCTGCAGGAAGGGGTATTTCTTCCCCAGCATTCCCATGGAGAACTGCTTTGAGTCCAACAGTAAAGTAGCAGTGCTCTTCCTTTACTTTTCCACCCTTATTTAAATAAATAATGCATTTTATTGTGCAACTGGGCTTAAAGATCTTAAGATGGGTGTACTTGTAGTGTAGGGCACAAGTCCAGAAGAGTAATAACTCCACCTCTCACGTTCCAGCTGCCATGACTGTGTCAGAAGGCTGGGATGCTTGTACGAGGGAAGTCAAGCTTATCCTTAGTCTCATTTACTGCATTTGCTCTGTACTAAATAGAATTATAGACATAATTATATACTACGTCAAAAATAACTGTAGCTAAGCAGAACTGCCTCTGCTCCCACTCCTTTTTCCCTTGCGTTAGGGATAAGCACAAAAAAAAATCTGCAAGAATGCAAATGAAAAGCTTATTTACTCAAAATGATCAATTATAGTAATAATTAATAACTGAGCAATTTTAATAATAATTAACTATGATTATTGCTGCTCAGAAAACAGCATTCCAAGTACATCTGGGGAAAAACATTGCACATCAGCATACGGTACACTTGTCACAACCTATTAAAAAGTCATGTCACAAGAATTCCTGCTTGGATCACAAGCCGAAACCACATTCCTTTCCAAGGAGTTCACTGATTCCAAGATCTCACAAAGACTCAAAGTGTTTCTGCCTACAGCTGATGGCCTTAAGCAGCAACAAGAGCATGACATGAAGTTACCTCCACTCAGCTTCCAAAGCAGAGCCTTAAAAAATTCAGGCTTCCATTTGTTTTCTTCCCTTATGAAGAAGAACTATCACTGGCTCTACCCTTGGAATTACTGCATGGAGTGTGGTGTTTAAATATATAAGTTTTGTTGATAGATTGCTGCTTCAATTAGTTGACTGGATGATTTTCCGTAATTACAATAGTTTGTCACTAGGTTATTTTCTCTAATTTGTCACCTCAATTATATAAATTAAACTGATTTACGGGAGCTTGTTTATATAAGTTACCTTCAATGAAGAAGCTGCAAATAGAGCTCTCAGTAGGCTCTGCAGCTCTTTGATGGCACCATCCATTTTCCACGGAAAAGCGTTCCCTCTCAGTCTGCAGGAGATGGACAGGACACCATGGAGGATGACCTAAGGCAAGTACTGCTTAGGCAAAGCTCTTCTTTCTTCAAGGCCTGGCGTTTTGCCTAGCCTCTAGTTTGGAACGCATGGCCTCTCCTATAAAAAAAAGAAAGGAAAGGAAGAGCAATTACCAGCTTTGTCTACGGCTACGGGAAGGCGTGGAGGTGAATTTATCTTTTTATTTTCACTTCTGCCACCAACTTGTCATGAGCCCCCGAGGGACTCATTTAGCCTTTTGGCTTCTCAGTTAACACAAGTGCAACATAATTAATTCAAATATCTAATTACGCATTCACTTTCATCAGGGGACCACAAAGCGTCTCCCAAATGATTATTATTATCAATAGATCCAAATACCAGAGGTCACAGTAATGCTTTTAATACTCTGCTTGCGGCCATCATTTTAAAATGCATCACTATATACATAAATCTAAAACTCAGCTGTTAGAATGCAAAAGCCACCCAGAGCCCAGTCCCCTCCTGCGCGGCACCTTCTGTCAACATCAACTGCAGGACAAAATGAGCAGGAATTCTTAGTCCAGCCACAGCAGAGCATCCTGCACCAACTCCACTCAAATAAAAATGAGTAGACTAGAGACAAGTCCGGAGAATCAAGACCTGGAGCATCTACATGTGATAACTGTTAACTTATAATCTAAACCAAAGGCATTTCTGTTAGTTCCAATCCCTTACAATATCATAGAATCATAGAATCATCAGGTTGGAAAAGACCTCCTGGATCATTGAGTCCAACCATTCCTATCTGCCATTAAACCATGTCTCTGAGCATCTCATCTACCCGTCTTCTAAATACCTCCAGGGATGGGGACTCAACCACCTCCCTGGGCAAATATAACCCCAGAAGTATAAGAGTACACCTTAGGATTGTCCCAATTTTCCCAAATAATGCTCGATTTCCATAATTTCATATCACACAAGAGAATCATGTCGTATTATTATTAGAATAACAGAAACTTTAAGACTTTCAATAATTCTTTAGGTTCATAGAAAACTGCATTCTGTTCCTCACAATTAAGGCTTGTCAGAAGAGAGCCAAGTGCTTAGGAATCCTAAGCAAACAAACAAGAAACCCAACTTCTTTCAAGCTTAACCTGTATTCTTATACAAAGAATAAAAGTAATTTAGAATTGAGAATGGCATTCTGTCAAACAGAAGGGTCAATCCTAGAACCAGTAGCTTTAATAACTTCGCATTGGCTTTTTTCCCTGCAAAAAATAAACTATGCTGAAAAAAAAAAGGATTTGCGTAGCACTTCTTTCTTAGAAAATGATGCCGTCCTCATCCACAGTGGTATAACTTGGGAGGCTTTTGCTTCAGTGACACTGAACTCGGGCTGTTAGGAGGGCAAAAGTAAGATGAAACGTAAAAGAACTGCATACCTTAACACCTCAACCTTTAGCTCAACGTGTTCTCCCTTTTGTCTCATCAGGTTACTTAATAGTTTTGATGACAGTAGAAAGAGATTTAAGTGATTTGATTGATACCTTAAAACTGAAATACTACCTCAGGAACAGAGTCATCAGAAAGACCCACATAACCTCCAAGACATGGATTCGATAGTATCGTGCTCAGCACGTATTGCCTGCCTGGAACAGGTCGCTAATTGTCACGGTGCCCATTCCTGTGTCATTTGGACGCCTGCCCCAGGGCACTGGTGCTGAGCAGGAAGATTTTCAGCTTATAGCACACACTGATTTGGGCTCATTAGCAATCAGTCACATCTCCACAACACCAGAGCCTGTGTGTCATTGCCACACACTGCTTTAGATTTTGGTGCATCTTCTTACCTTGCCGATGAGAAAGACTCCACCAAGTGTTTTCATTACTCTCTCATTTTGCTTTTTAAGCTCCAAGTACCTGCACAAACTGGGCTATGAAACTCTGCCCCACCAATCTTCCTTCCCAGACCTCTTTCCCACCGATTACCATACTTGCAAGCATCTCAATAACTTCCTACAAGAGAAGGTTTTCCATAACCAAGCAGCAGCTCAAAATGCCTTCAAAGAATTCATCAGTTCCAGTGTTCCAGATTTCATGCTACCAAATTAAAGTTGCTTCTTATTGGGGAAAAAAGTGTAGAATCTAATGGTTCTTATTTCAATTAATGAATTTTTTTCTAGCTGAGATTGAGCGTTTTCGAGTTGATGATTAAAAACGGCAATTTTTCTAGCACCAACCCAATATAAATGGGACGGGCAAGCAAAGCAAGAGCAGCCCCGGCCACTACCCCTCACCACAGGGAAGAACTCCGGGGGCAAGGCTGCAACTTCATAGAATCGTAGAATACTTTGGGTTGGAAGGGACTTTCAAAGCCCATCCAGTTCTCCCCCTTGCCATGGGCAGGGACACCTCCCACTGGATCAGGGGCTCCGAGCCCCATCCAACGTGGCCTGGAACCCCTCCAGGGATGGGGCAGCCACCACTGCTCTGGGCAACCTGGGCCAGGGCCTCCCCACCCTCACAGTGAAGAACTTCTTCCTAATGTCTAATCTAAATCTTCCCCGCTCCAACTTAAAGCCATTCCCCCTCATCCTATTACTACAGGCCCTTGGAAAATGTCCTGGAGCCCCTTTCAGTACTGGAAGCTGCTCTAAGGTCTCCTCAGAGCCTCCTCTTCTCCAGGCTGAACAACCCCAACTCTCTCAGCCTGTCCTCACATGAGAGCTGCTCCAGCCCTCCGATCATCTTTGTAGCCTCCTATGGAACCGTTCCAACAGCTCCATCTCATTCTTATGGTGAGGATTCCAGAACTGGACATGACACTCCAGATGAGGTCTCCCAAGAGAAGAACAGAGGGGCAGAATCCCCTCCCTCCCTGCTGGCCGCACTGCTTTGGATGCAGTCCAGGACACGGTTGGTTTCTGGGCTGTGAGCGCACATTGTTGGCTCATGTTGAGCTTCTCCTCCCCCAGCACCCCAAGTCCTTCTCCTCAGGGCTGCTCTCAATCCCATCATCTCTCTTCCTTAACCCTTTATCCATTCTTCCGGGGAATCAGGCTCATTCACACACTCACCCACACGCTCTCAGGCATTACACGTAGCAGTGGATGCAAAAATCTCCCTGCAGGTGATCCGGCACTCAAAGCAAAAGGTACACAACCGAGGTGTTCTCACCGTGTATTTGTATATCATATACAAAACATACGTAACATTATTTCTTCTCCCTTTCCTAGCTCATAAATACCTTAGAAAACTGTCAAGGGTTCCTTAATGAGGGATTTGGTTTGAGACAGGGCTGTTTCCGAACACTGCACGCTGCCTTGAAGCATCGGAATTATGGAAGCAAACACGTTGCATGTCAGCTTCAGCTGGAGAGAACAGCTTTATTACCAAAGCCTATGTTGTGTACTCACACTGACAGCTGGGGAAACCCATTTTGTTCATATTACCAGGAAAAAATGCTACAAAAAAACAAGACTAAGGTGTTCACCAGCCAACTGCTGGCTCTTTGAGGTGAGGGCGACCGGCAGGCACTGGGCTTTGGAAGACAACAGCATGGAAAGGGTGATTCCTGCACAGTCAGCAGGAGGGGAAAAACAACCAAAAATAATCTCTATGAGCACGCTTCCGAAAAAAAGAGCAGCGTCCTGTGCGTAAAGGGTCCTCCGGGCCGGTGCTGTGGCAGCAGAAGGAAGACAGAGCACCTAATGCAGGAGGAAAACACGAACATCACCTGGGGGATTAGCAGAGATGGAGGTTTTGGTTAAAAGCAAAACGTTTGGTGTCCTTCCTTTAAAAAACAAAGAATCCTTGAAGCCAGGGCCAGAAATTCATAGTTTTGCCATAACGCTGGTTTAATGCGTGCCAGCTGCAAGAGAGATGGGCTCCTCTTTGATCATGGCCAGTGGGCAGAGCAGCTCGTGCTCCTGTGAGCCCAGGGCTGTCTCGTTTATATTTGGTTGAGCTAAAGGCCCTTGCTGTAAGCAAACCCAACTTCATTAGTTGAAATAAGTGGCTGGGCTCCCCCAATATCCTCTTCTCTCAGTGAAACGAGCTCTGGCATTAGGATTTTACAATAGGTACCGGCTGAGGTGCTTGAAGCATCCCTCAGAGAGCACAGTCCTCTGTCAACTACTGAGAGAACCCCAGGAAGACGGCTTCCTGCCTCAAGTGGATAAGTTCAGTATGAAACTCAGCCAAAGTATCAGAAATGGGGTCACCAGCAGGTCCAGGGAGGGGATTCTCCCTCTGTACTCGGCACTGGGGAGACCGCACCTTGAGTCCTGTGTTCAGTTCTGGGCCCCTCACCACAAGAAGGATGTTGAGGCTCTGGAGTGTGTCCAGAGGAGAGCAACGAAGCTGGTGAGGGGCTGGAGAACGTCTGACGAGGAGCGGCTGAGAGAGCTGGGGGTGTTTAGCCTGGAGAAGAGGAGGCTGAGGGGAGACCTTATTGCTCTCTACAACTCCCTGAAAGGAGGTTGTGGAGAGGAGGGAGCTGGGCTCTTCTCCCAAGGGACAGAGGACAGGACAAGAGGGAATGGCCTGAAGCTGTGTCAGGGGAGGTTCAGGTTGGATATCAGAAGAAAATTCTTCATGGAAAGAGTCATTGGGCACTGGAACAGCTGCCCAGGGAGGGGGTGGAGTTGCCTTCCCTGGAGGTGTTTAAGGAACGGGTGGATGAAGTGCTGAGGGACATGGTTTAGGGAGTGTTAGGAATGGTTGGACTCGATGATCCAGTGGGTCCTTTCCAACCTGGTGGTGATTCTGTGATAAGGTACGTCTTTCAAGTTTAAAGGACAGTGGAAGAGACGATGGTAACACCAGTTTGGCTACAGCAGGGGTGTGAGCTGCACTGCGATCGCAGCTCAAGTGGATCCACTTCATTCCACTTAACCTGGCACAAAACTAACCCAACCAACAAGAAGTTATGAGCTTTCTGCTGAGCCGACTGACCTCCGACAGGTCCACACAGGGTCAGCGAAGCACCGGAGCCGGTGAAAACAAGGGCAGGGAGCGCAGCGCCCAGCGATTAGAGCAGAACAACATCAAAGGAGAGGCAGATCACTACAGGCAGCTGCAAGCTTGAAATAATGATGAAAGTTTATGATGCCATACCCACCCTGGAAGAACTCCAGGATTCCCTCTCAGGGACTATAGATTCTTTATAATGAAGCTCTTCAGGGCAGGGATCACGATTGTCTGCGAGGAGGAGGCAGCACTACAGTGCAAGAAAGGATGAAATACTGCATAGAGACAGAAACGATCCAGACCCGAGTCCGTTTCCAGCTGTGATAATTCACACAATCCTATTCACGTAATTAGACTGAAAAGGTAAAATTCCTTCTCCTGCCCTCTGTTAACTGAGGTCCTGAAGTTGCTCAGGACAAGAAAGGTTTTAGAGTGCCTGCCTCAGCTGGACCCCGCGTTGGCTCTGCTAAAAACACAGTGGCACAACATTAAGGATTTGTAATGAAAACAGAATACTGGAAAACAGCTCAGGAAAAGAAGTGGCTGAATACAGCTTTGTATAGCAAAAGAAATCCAATTTGGAGCTTAAAGCAGAGGAGAAAATGATAAAGGTAATATACTTGACAAAGTTTCACGGAAAGATACACTGGAGAAATCCATCCAGACCATTTATTCCTCTGTGAACAACCGGATAGACTCATTACTGATTCTGCCTTTGTTGCTCTATAGAAATGAAAATGCTAATTGGTTTACTTGAAGTTTAATTGAAAATTAATAGAATTTCACTAGAGATTTGCAGAATAGGACTAGAGTTAAAATGACATTTGATTAAAGTCCCACTAAAAATGTACTCAAGGACATTCTGAAGACAGCAGCAATAGAATTTCTTTTTAAAGTGGAAATAAATATTTATCATTAGAGCAACTAGTAACAAAATCCACTATTTTTTACGGAATATAGTAACACGCAGTGACACTTCAGCAAGCCTGTCCTTCTGAACACCTGTGCAACTCAAAGTGAATGAAGAACTTGTAAGTCTCCCCAGTTACCAGTACCTCTTTATCATAGAATGGGTTGGGTTGGAAGGGACGTTAAAGCACAGTTCCAACCCCGAGCCATGGGCAGGGACACCTCCCACTGGATCAGAGGCTCCAAGCCCCATCCAACCTGGCCTTGAACCCCTCCAGGGATGGGGCAGCCACCACTGCTCTGGGCAACCTGGGCCAGGGCCTCCCCACCCTCACAGCAAAACATTTCCTTCCAAGATCTAACCTAAATCTCCCTTCTTTCTGCTTAAAACCCCTCCATACAGCATGAGCCAGCTAGACAATTCACAAGGAGGATGGGTATGCAAGCTTAAGAATTGAAACCTATGCAAGATAATACAAGAAACTTCCAGGAAATTCCTGAACAAATCTATTAGAATTTGTCCATTTGTCCGTACATGACAGTATTCACCAACATTAGAAAACAAGAGACACTCAGCTGCAAACTGAGTCCTCTGCTGTTGCTTTCTTACGGAGAAATAAGGTCAGGCTATAACTCTTCCCCAAGCACATTCTTACAGATTTCTCTTCCCACTGACTTGGATATCTATCTTCATAAAGACAGAGAAAACTAATAAATATTGAACACTGTCTTAAAGTAGCAAGTGCAGTTGGCCAATGTTCAACAATGGTTATTTTCACCCCCCAAAAAATGCTTTAAAAAAGAAGAAAAAGAAAAGTGTTGGCCAACGGTAGAATATCTGTTCTTGAATATCTTCAAATATGGGTATGAAATGAGTCTACAATATCTTGTGGAAATTACCTGGATCAACTAAATATTCAATTTCATTAACTGAAATTAAATTTCTTCTATCATCGCTATGGTAACTGTTTGGATGGCATTTGATATTTACTTGAAACATGTTACTATTTCAATACGACCATGAAAAGTGGGTCATCTCACTGCTGTCTTTATGAATACATCTATGCGCACTTACAAATCCTCCACGTCCGGCTTAATTGCTTTCCTTTCCAGTCAAAGCTAAATCAGCACTAAAAGAAAATATCTATTGATCTGAACCACAGGGCCATCCATTCGGAATCTCATCAGTAGGCTCCACAGAAAATACAGGCTTTCCCTTAAATTATCAGCTGCCACAATATTACTATAGAACCCCCAATCCAGTTTTCCTAGGAGGTTAAAAGGAGGTAAGAGACTAAAAGATTTCTCAGGATTTTAAAAGCATGTTCTAATTATACTGTTTCTGTTAATAATAAAACCAGAATTTTCTGGATATTCAGGGTTGGTTTTTTTTCTATTCAAGGACCTACATTATCAAAAGAACTGGCACCAAGACAATATATCCAAGATGCAACGATTCTGTAACCAACAATAGAGGAGCCCTCCAGGCCAATAAACACAGAATCATAGAATAGTTTGGGTTGGAAGGGACCTTAAAGATCATCCAGTTCCAACCACCCCGCCATGGGCAGAGACATCTCCCACTGGCTCAGGCTGCCCAAGGCCCATCCAACCTGGCCTTGAACACCTCCAGGGATGGTGAAGAAACACCGTTCTTGAACATCTCACTCTCATGGTGAAGAAATTCTTCCTAATGTCTAACTCTGCTCCTCTCCAGTTCCCCCTCATCCTATCCCCACAAGCCTTTAGGAATAGTCCCTCTCCAGGTTTCTTGTAGCCCCTTTCAGGACTGGAAGGTCGCTATAAAGTCTCCTCGGAGCCTTCTCTTCTCCACACTGAACAACCCCAACTCTCTCAGCCTGTCTTCATATGGGAGGTGCTCCAGCCCTCTGATCACCCTTGTAGACTCCCCTGGACCAGTTCCAACAGCTTCATCTCCTTCTTAGTTTAAGGACACCAGAACTGGACACAATACTCCAGATGTGGAGTAACAGAGCAGCTCTCCAGGCCAATAATGACATGGTCATGGACTAGAATTTCAACCACAGCAAGGAAATCTCCTATTTGTAACCTTAACTTCAATATTTGGGAATCATTAGCTTTTACTGCACACAAGTTGCCGATACTTAGAAAGACAAAGGATTCATTTCTATGCATAAAAAAGCCATCATAAGATTGTTGCATCCCATGCATTCACAAGGAGTATTACCCGAGGGAATGGCAGGAAGATGCGCCAGGGGAGGGTTAGGTTGGATATGAGGAAAAGGTTCTTCCCCAGAGGGTGGTGGAGCCCTGGAACAGCTCCAGGGAAGCAGTCATGGTGCTAAACCTGACAATATTCCTGAAGCATTTGGCCAACATCCTCAGCCCCACGGTGTGAATGTTGGGGTGTCCTGTGCAGGGACAGGAGCTGGACTCAATGATCCTTGTGGGTCCCTTCCAATTCAGGACATTCCAGGATTCTATAAAGTGGTATATAGACGTGTCTAAAATCCATGTTTCCTGCATTCCACTCAACTATTCCTTGTGTATAACCTTTATTGCTAATCTTGCTAATCTAAGGCACTCTAAAGATTATCTGTACCTTCATTGCAAAGTGTAGCACACACATACTCTGCCAAAGCTTTCGCATTCACTTCTACCGAGTCCCCTTTACTCCATTTCAGCATTACAAAGAGTCAGTAAGATTCCCTATCGGAACAACAGCCTTGAGATAAATGGGAATCAAGTCTATGCAATCTCTTTTTCCCACAACTAAATTAAACAACGATGAAACCAATGAGCTTCACAACTCTGGGGTCAAACAGAAGTAATTACATTATAGAAAGTCTATTTCTTCTTTGAGTACTTTCTCCATCAGGAAGACTTCAATGCACAATAGGGCCCTGCATATTTCATATTTTTCAGTCCGACTACAAACGGAAGAGCTGTGGCATCTTCCCCTTTAGCAAATTCTTCTCTGGACATCCAGCCCAGAAAACAAATTTCAGCAATAAAATTCCCGTCTTGTGTCTAAACCACCGAGTAGTCTTTCGGCGCACGAACACTGCTCGTCTGTCACGTTCTAATCTAGGACATAACAGATGCAAACCTGACTGGAAAATTTAAACTTGCCGTTCGCTGAAGTTCTACAGCACATGAGAAAACTTAATTAATACACAATAAAGATACCGCATTCTTGTTATGTTTTACAGCACTGGGGCCATTGTTCCCTAGAGGATTAGGAGATACTAGAATCCGAAATTGGTCTATCAGTGAGAATTACAGCTAAAGCACTATCTACATCAGGAAACAAATGCTACTGTTTCTTTCCTCACTAACACCTCCCTCCTCCCAACGTGTCTCTGCCCAGCAATTTGGCCTTCTAGAAAAGACTTCCACGAGAAAAATGAATCAAAGAGGTGCGATAGCGCTAAAACAATTCTCAAGGGTTCCCAGATGAAAAACGTCTGAACATAAATCACTGAGAAACTCTGCAACTGTTTCTCTTCACACAAGAAGAAAAGTTCAAAATTGGAGAGACTACGACGGCTGGAAGGACCCTTCCGCTGCGGCTCTGCCCTGTGAACAGGCACTGGAGTTGGGATGAGTGGCGGCTTCAATGCACGATGGGGGAATGATGGGATTGAGAGCAGCCCTGAGGAGAAGGACTTGGGGTGATGGTCGATGAGAAGCTCAACGTGAGCCACAATGTGTGCTCACAGCCCAGAAACCAACCGTGTCCTGGGCTGCGTCCAAAGCAGCGTGGCCAGCAGGGAGGGAGGGGATTCTGCCCCTCTGCTCCTCTCATTGTGTCCAGTTCTGGAATCTTCACCACAAGAAGGACGTGGAGCTGTTGGAATGGGTCCAAAGGATGATGCGAGGGCTGGAGCACCTCCCATATGAGGACAGGCTGAGAGAGTTGGGGTTGTTCAGCCTGGAGAAGAGAAGGCTCTGAGGAGACCTTATAGTGACCTTCCAGTGCCTGAAGGGGCTCCAAGAAAGCTGGAGAGGGACTGTTCATAAAGGCTTGTGGGGATGGGACGAGGGGGAACGGGGATAAACTGGAGAGGGGCAGATTTAGACTGGACATAAGGAGGAATTTCTTCACCATGAGAGTGGGGAGGCCCTGGAACAGGGTGCCCAGAGCAGTGGTGGCTGCTCCATCCCTGGAGGGGTTCCAGGCCAGGTTGGATGGGGCTTGGAGCCCCTGAGCCAGCGGGAGGTGTCCCTGCCCATGGCAAGGGGGAGAACTGGATGATCTTTATGGTCCCTTCCAACCCAAATTATTTTGATTCTATGATTCTATAGCAGATCTTGACCAGGTTAAATTCCATGGAGTCCCTCATCATGTATTAAATTGGTGATAACTGTCCCAGCATTATCTCCATAAACAAGCAAAAATCTTAGCCATCCCCTAGCAGTGCCACCAGTGAGCGGCATACCCTGAGCAGAAGACACAAAGCTCCAAAGAAAGCTCCTTTTACATTACCAGAAGGAAAAGGAAGTAAAACATTTATAGTTTTAGTTAGAAATAAAATCCTTGAGCTGTCATGGGAACCTCTAAATATTCAGCAATAAACAAGAGGAGCAAAATAATTTCTGAAACGTTCTTCACTAATTCCCCTTAATTTCCTTTATTATTTTTATTGTATATTCCTACTACTTTTTCATGCCTATCTTTCAACCAGTGAAGAAAACAAAAGCAATAAGTCAACAGCACGGAATCAATTCTATTTCATGACGTTCAAGCTACCACTTTAATCTTTACAGCCCTCGCTGAACTTCAGAACCTCACTTCTCCAAACAGCTTTAGTGGTTTTTTTTTCCTCAGCCACGGAATCATTTTGTTTAGCTTCATTCTACTTCTTTCCCGTAGCTTTTCTTGCAAAACAAACTAATCCTTTCATTTTGAACTCATGTCATTATTAAAGCCTCTTATTTTGTTGTTGTGCTGCATCTGTTCCAGCGCCGGATTCCAGCCTTCTGCTCAAGTTTGACATCTCACAGTTTAACCTATCAGATAACAAAATTCATCTTTGCTTTTCAGTCACGGATAGGTTCATAGCATCCTTGTCTCCAAACGAGAGGGCAAAGGGACTACTAAGCAAAGTAGCCCTGGTTTAATTTTGGAGGCTAAGATAAAGGTCAGACTGCAGAGGATCCGTATAGGACATTTCACACCGCGATGACCTCCATCATCAGAGTTCACAACTGAGGAGCATTTGTACTAATTAAAGCCGTCACACGGCTTGTACCACAAATCCCTCCTTTCGATATTCAAGGCATACGAGTGGAAGGAAAAGCCGAGTCCAGCTCGAGTGAGCAACCATGAGCTTCCACTCCAGTAATCACAGAATCACCAGGTTGGAAAGGACCCACTGGATCATCGAGTCCAACCATTCCTAACACTCCCTAAACCATGTCCCTCAGCACTTCATCCACCCGTTCCTTAAACACCACCAGGGAAGGCGACTCCACCCCCTCCCTGGGCAGCTGTTCCAGTGCCCCATGACTCTTTCTGTGAAGAATTTTCTTCTGATATCCAACCTGAACCTCCCCTGGCACAGCTTGAGGCCATTCCCCCTTGTCCTGTCCTCTGTCACTTGGGAGAAGAGCCCAGCTCCCTCCTCTCCACAACCTCCTTTCAGGCAGTTGTAGAGAGCAATAAGGTCTCCCCTCAGCCTCCTCTTCTCCAGGCTAAACAACCCCAGGTCCCTCAGCTGCTCCTCGTCAGACGTTCTCCAGCCCCTCACCAGCTTCGTTGCTCTTCTCTGGACACGCTCCAGAGCCTCAACATCCTTCTCGTGGTGAGGGGCCCAGAACTGAACACAGTATTCCAGGTGTGGTCTCCCCAGTGCTGAGTACAGAGGGAGAATCCCCTCCCTGGACCTGCTGGTGACCCCATTTCTGATCCAAGCCAAGATGCCGTTGGCCTTCTTGGCCCCCTGGGCACACTGCTGGCTCATGTTCAGTCGCTGTCAACCATCACCCCCAGGTCCTTCTCCTCCGTGCAGCTCTCCAGCCACTCTTCCCCCAGTCTGGAGCTGCACAGGGTTGTTGTGCCCCAAGTGCAGGACCGGGCATTTGGCCTTGTTGAACCTCATCCCATTGGTCTCAGCCCATCGATCCAGCCTGTTCAGATCCCTTTGGAGCCTCCCTACCCTCCAGCAGATCCACACTTCCACCCAGCTCAGTGTCATCTGCTAATGTAATGTTTAATCCAAGGACCTAGGGTTGTCCTCAAGAACCAAAACACCAACAAGAGATGCAGAGACGTTGGACAGCAAAGAATTCAGTCTACATGAAGACATTCATTGCCTTTGATAATCATTCTTCCAACTCAGAGCACAGCAGCTCGCTACTGCTGGCATCCACCCGACCTACAACATTTTGCTCTTTAAATGTTTCATGACTCCGTCGTTGGGAAGTTATCAACACGCTACCGGTATGCATGACATGTCTGCGTTCATTTGTCCCAGAAGGCAGTTGCTGATCACTACACTGCTAAGTAGAATCACCCGAATTGTACACGGATCTTTGATCAAACACGAACAGCCCGTGTTAAACAGCTGTAAAGGGAGGGGAGAAGGAAACAGATAACAGTACATCAGTCTCTGCTAGTTAAGACTACTGGGCTTCATTTTCACTAAAGCCCTGGCAAAAAAGAAGATCATTTGGAACTAGTAATTAGACAATAACTAATAACAAAAACCTGTGGATTTATTCTATTTATTCTTATTTATTTATTATTTATTATTTATATTATTATTATTTATTATATTATTATTTGTAATTTATTCTTATTTATTCTATTTATTCTATTCAATAATCATTTTTTCCCTTTTCAATTGACCAAAACCCGCACCTTTACGTCACCCTCTGATAAGCACACGAATCACGCACGTGTATTTCCATGGACAATCAAAACTAGAGGTGGGAAAGCAGTCACCATGAGCAGGTTGACCACTTCAGAGTTTCATCTCACACCTGTGAATGCCTTCGTAGGTGTCCCTGCAGGGGGGACACTGCTACACGGTCAGCTGCCCCAAAGAAATACACATTTCTTTCTCTGAGGAATGGGGTGTTGTGCCAGTTTTGGCTGAGACGGAGTTAATTATGTTTATATTACATACTATGGGGCTATGGTTTGGATTTGTGCTGGAAACAGTGTTAATAACACCGGTATGTTTTAGCTGCTGCTGCGCAGTGCTTACACGGAGTCCAGGAGCTGGGATTGGACACAGCCAGGACAGCTGATCCAAGGGATAGCCCACACCATAGGATGTGATGTTCCCCTTCCCCAAAGAGAAGGGGCGGAGGAAGGCTTGAGGCGATGGTGCTTCTCTTCCCAAGTAACCACTGCACACGGTGAAATCCTGATTTCCTGGAAATGGCGGAACACCTGCCTGCAATGGGAAGGAGTAAACAAATTCCCAGCTTTGCCTTGTTTGCATGCACAGCTATTTGTTTTAGCTATTAAACTATCTTTATCTCAACCCATGAGCTTTCTACGTTTTACCTTTCCGACTGTCTCCCCCATTCCACTCGGGGTGGGAGGAGTGAACGAGCAGCTTTTCGTTGCCTGCTGGGCTTAAACCACAATAAGCATGAGAGAACACGAACAGAGGTCTGAGGGAAAAAACGAAGTAGCAATATGGCACAGGCAGCAAAACATTTCTCAACAGTGAAAGAGGCTTAGAAATTCCATTCCCAAAGCCCCTTCGTTTCACCTCTCTATGTGCTGCACAGATATGTGTACACCACACACTGAATCATTTGGTTGGAAAAGACCTCCAAGAGCATTGAAGCCAACCGTACCTGTCCTCTACTAACCCAGATCGCTGAGCACCTCATCTACTCATCTTCTACAAACCTCCAGGTACGGTGACCCAACCGCTTCCCTGGGCAGCCTGGTCCAGTGCCTGAGAGCTGCTCCTAAGCCAGCTGAAGATCTGCTACCATTTGGTAGTGGAAACAAATTTTACTGCTAATGGAAGGAACTCGCCATCCTAAATCACAAGCTGACTATTCCCAGCTCCACCACTGACCAACCGCGGAGTCTCAGACACGTCACTACTCATATTCACCCCTTTGACCTATTGTTTCTTTTGTCCGTGAAGTTGATGGAAGCGTCTTGCCTCCACAGACCTTGTGGAGACACCCATCCGGCACGCAGTGCGTTGGGACCCACTTGTTTCGTGCTTCTGGGAATGAACATCACACAAATCATTAAATAGCAATTAAAAGGGACAAGAGCAGTAATTATAGCAGCTAATGGCTGATCGGAGCTGGGCAGTCCGTATACATTATTACAGTCATTTGGTTCAGAACATCTTAACAACAACATCCTCTTATGACAATGTCTACGCAAGGTCAAGCAGAAATAGTAGCATGGTGAGAAGGAAATTTTTAAGATGAGCACTAAGGGAACCATGAGTAATATGGGCAACATCAAGCGCTCCGTGGAGAACACAGAGTCCCCAACCGAGTAGTCAGCTATAAAGTGGTCAACCAGGAGCATTTGAAACCAATTACTACTTTCCTAAGCAATTGTAATGGAATGATTATGCTGGCGGACGGAAAGGAGAGAATTAAATGCATTGGAGGAAGCGTGGGAGGACAGCAGCTCACTCAGTGATAAGATGTACCCTGTGCTTTTAATAAATAGCAACAAATTGCACGTCTCCAGTTCAAGTCAAGCAGCGAGGCAAGGACTTTACTTTCCTGAACAGGGTCCAAAAAAACTGTTCTCATCCTTGTTGGCTTCAAAAAAAAAAACCCCAATTTCATAGAGCACGAAGGTGCCAGGATATTTCTCGTTATCTGACAAATCTCAGAAAGGGAGCTTGTCATCAGCTCCCCAAATGGAGTCATCAGTACTGAAATGATGAGCTTAAAATACTTCTTTTTCTATCAGGCACTGCATGCATATATGCGATTCTGAGTTAGGTTTTAATGCATAGTACAAAAGAATTTCTTTTTCTAACCAATGCAGCAGTGAAGCACAAAGTTCTCCGGAGAGATCAATAGACCAGGACTCCTCCTGATGCCGAATTTAGCGTTGTTTTAGGTCTTGTTTTTATTATTATTATACATAACCTTTTCACTCAATCTGACATGAAACAATTCTGACAGGTTTATTAAAACCTTTTGTTATTACACTTGACATTTATGAAGGGTAGATGATAAATAAGCAGAGGAATGACGTGTTTGCCAGAAATCCAGACTGTGGCGAGAGAGTCTTCTCCCTAGCCTCCTTTTTAAATGAACTCTACCCTCCTCAGTCATTTACATCTCTCTAGGGAAAAAGAGACAGTTCTTCTGTATTTGAACTACTAGTTTGATCTTGGTTTGGAATTCCAAATATCACGACTTCTCTCCCTGTTTCCAAACTGCTGAGGTCTTGCACGAGTAAAGATTATCCGGTTTAATTAAGCAACAAGACAAAGGGCGGCAGCAAGTTTTAGTGTAGTAAAATCACACTGAAATTTAATGTAGGTTTGACACCGGCTGTACCAATTTGAATTGCATATTGCCCGAGCAGCTCTTCACCAGCCAATAAAATACAGCCACTGCTAGGGAGCAATACTGAAAGCATAATGCTATACATAACAGAAAGCACGCAATTCATTAGATTATTGTATTATTCCATAGGCACATATTAGAAAGTTATATATAGTAAGTCTACTCATAGTACTCCATGCCCTAAATTTAGGACAGAAATAGTAAAAAATAATTAAAATAAGAGCAGCTATTATTAAGCACACCAGATATTGTTATGATAAGCCATGCAGACTCATGCATTGGTTCAGGAGGAATCACTGCATCAATGTTTAAACTGCCTCAGATGAGCATCACAGCGAGTTCCGCAGATTTAACCCTGCACTGAACGTGGCTTCAGCCCTACTGCAAACACAGGTTCATTCTGCACTGAGTCAAAGGCGAACAGGAGATGGGGTGGACTTTGGGTCTTATGTGAGCCCAAATCACAAAGTGATCATGAAGGATATCCACATTGCAGAGCTCCAGAGTGTTCCCAGGTCCCCAGATTTGGCAAGTCCTAGCAGAAGGAAGCATTTTACATCAAAGGATCAAGTTGAATACTTTTTGGTCTATGTTTTAATGAAAGGAGCCTATTTTCCACATACTGCCAAGTAGATGCTTTGTTTGTTTCTGCCTTTTATTGTGTTTCACCAGTGAATACCTCCTCGGTCTCAATTCTCTGATATTTCTACAACTGTAGATTTTGGTGCTTTGAGAGGGCAGCGGAAAAAAGATAAAGGAATCTCAGCTGGCAAGAGATACAGCACAGTGAGCACCGTCCTTTGGGTTTTGCTGCTGACCAGCAGAGTGAGCAGGAGAAGCTGCTCTCTTTTCTCCTCCTGTGCTTTATCTCTCTGGTTAGATAAGCCCAGCACAACAGGAGCTGTTATTCCAGTGTGTGTTTGTACAGCATCTATCTCTGATCTTGGTCAGAATCAGGAGGCACTACAGTAATAAACAAACAATAGGGGATATTCGCTTTGGAATTCATGAATCGCTCTAAAGGTCCATCTCCTACGTGGTCATTTAGCTGCTAAGCTCAGCGGGAGGAACCTCTTTCCTCTTGTCCTTGTGTACAAAGCACAGGCAAGAACCAATCCGTGCAATTTCTTCAGTCACAGCTCTTTGAACTGTAGACCGTGCACATAAATCCACCACTTTCTCGGGAGGGGCTGACAGAGGTTAATCAAAGGGATGAAACGCAGACGAGGTGGGACACCGCTCTGGTGCAGCATTAGCAAATCCTGCTCATTATTCCAAAAACAACTGCAAGGGATTTGCAGAATGCTTGGATGGAATCAGCCTGCCATAGGGCAATCTGTCGCAACTCCACTGTAAAGTAGAGCTTCGGGAAAGATCTACACGGGAACAACCACTGCAGCATTGTCTCCCCATAATTCAGTAAGAATTAAGAGCTGATACACGAGTGCCACAGCTGCCCAGACCCCAAAAGATTCCCTGGAGGTATTTAAAAGACAGGTAGATGAGGTGCCAATGATGATGATGAAGGCCAACGGCATCTTGGCTTGGATCAGAAATGGTGTGACCAGCAGGGCCAGGGAGGGGATTCTCCCTCTGTACTCGGCACTGGGGAGACCGCACCTCGAATACTGTGTTCGGTTCTGGACCCCTCACCACAAGAAGGATGTTGAGGCTCTGGAGTGTGTCCAGAGAAGAGCAACGAAGCTGGTGAGGGGCTGGAGAACGTCTGACGAGGAGCGGCTGAGAGAGCTGGGGTTGTTTAGCCTGGAGAAGAGGAGGCTGAGGGGAGACCTTATTGCTCTCTACAACTGCCTGAAAGGAGGTTGTGGAGAGGAGGGAGCTGGGCTCTTCTCCCAGGGGACAGAGGACAGGACAAGGGGGAATGGCCTGAAGCTCCGCCAGGGGAGGGTCAGACTGGATATCAGAAAAAAATTTCTCACCAACAGGGTCATTGGGCGCTGGCAGAGGCTGCCCAGGGAGGGGGTGGAGTCGCCTTCTCTGGAGGTGTTTTAAAGACGGGTGGATGAGGTGCTCAGGGCCATGGTTTAGTGGTTGATAGGAATGGTTGGACTCGATGATCTAAGAGGACTTTTCCAACCTGGTGATTCTATGGTTCATGAGGTTGGGCTCCAGATGCTCAGGTTGGAGGTTGCTTTAGCAAAGCTGGCTCAACCGCCAACAAAAGCAGTCACCTTGCAGAACTCAGCTTAAATCACCAGTGATGTTAACACTCCTGCAGCCGCCGATCACAAAGGTGATACGAACAAACAGCCCTACACAGCCCTGGACTCACCGTGGTGCCATTTCTGTCTCAGCACATTTCAGCTTTAGCAAAAAGAACTGCAGAAAGGAACTAAAAATGGGGAACGTGAAGGAATGTGACATCCATAAATGTCACAACGAATATGGAACAACTATAGAGTCATACATTCATCACCAGTTTCTCGCACAGACTGCATTCTTTTGCAATTAGAGCTGGGCTTTAAGGACAGGATTGCTGAGTTATTTCCTTGGCATTATTGCATTATCTAAAGAATGATAGAACATCGCAAATGAAAGTGATCTATGCCTGAAAATGGGCAAATTAAAAAGCTCCGCATTGATCAGTTTTGGGAAGAGTGGCTGTGGCTGTTTCTACTGGGGAAAAAAAACCTCCACCACATTTCATTTTCAATCCCTTTTATCAAAGCACAACCCTTAACTCTTCTCAGTAAAAGTGCTTTAAAGGACCTAAGATCATAAAAACTTGAATAAAACTCAACTTTTTGCTTTCAAGCACAAGGATTTTCCTTAGGATAGAAATTCCAGTTTTGATAATATTGTGAGAAGACCCCAAAAGGACAAATCTAAATAACAGAGCAACGATACCGCTGAGCAAACAGGATGAGGGTTCCACCAACTGTATTGGGTGGGAGTGACGCTGAACCAATGCACGATTGCAAAACAGATTAGGCACAGAAGTGTAAAGATTAATTTGTTGAAAACACAAGAAAGAGATGTTTCCTGTCCTTACATGAATCTCAAAAATCTGTCACAAAGCAGCGATGTCAAAAGATTCGTTTTCTCCGCCACGACTTGAACCTCATTCGCATAAAAATCTAAGTATTAGTGAGAGTCTTTAACCTTGTGCAGGAGTCAAAACACCACGAGAACACCGAGTAATCCCATGTGCAGCTGCAGTAAAGCACAAAACCCTGCACAGATCCTGCACTTTGCGTTAGGGGAGGATCCAAGCAGGATGTAAGCCCGCACAGCACAATAAGGCGGTTTTCTTTCACATTCTGCTTAAAACTGACAACCATCGAGGCAATTTCAAAGACATGTTAAGGAACATCAGAATTTGGTTTTATATGGTTTAACCATTTGGTTACTAATCATTAAGAACTTATTTTGTAATATCTACACCTTATAACGTTGCTTGAACAAACTGAGAAACCTCCGTCTCAAGTAAGTCTGCGTGGAAAGCAATGAGCTTCGATGTCCGCAACATTAAGATACTAAATACAAATACAAAGTAAGATTAGAAATACTATTGCCTACTGTACTAGAAATAATTATTTTGGCTGTTATAAATTAAACAGAAAACAATATTTAATATCCACCTGTGGGAAATCTGCGGCTTTCCTAACAGGAATTTCCTAGGGACTAAATTCTGTAACTCTAAATAACCTCATGTATAACACTACTTGTTAAACTGTCCTTACATATGGTCATAAAAGTTGATTCAGAAGACAAATTTCATATCATTTTTAATCACACAGCACATCCTGAGGTCATATTATCCTTTGCCGCAGAGACATTTGTCTGCATTTCATATGCAGATGCCAATAACAGAGACTGAAATCATATTAAATACTGAGAGACTGTCATAAAAGCAAATCCAGCAAATAAAGAAAACCTTTACAAGCAGTGTCATAGACAAAATCTATAATAGGGAATAATCTGATTTACAGTGCACCTTCCACGCTGAAAGATACGCATGCAGGTACCTTCAAAATGATGGCCTTTGACAGCCTTTTTTTGTAGGTTTTTGTTGTTGTTGTTTGTTTTAAAGAAAGTCGTGAATGTACGAGAGAAATCAAAGCCCTGAGTATTTAATTTGTGCATTCCTTTGAATATAAAATCTTTCAGACGGTTCACAGTAATTTTGAACTCACAAGTTGAACCGATGATACATATTGGAAGCCCAAATCCTGTGGCCGACGAGTTACTGGACTTAAGAGCCAAAAAGCTCTTAGAATGGAGTCACAGAATCATAAAGGTTGGAAAAGACCTCCAAGATCATCAACTCCAACCATCAGCCCAGTCCCACCGTGCCTGCTAAACCATGTCCCCATGTGCCACATCTACATGGGGTTTTTTAACCTCTCCAGGGATGGAGACTCCACTGCTCTGGGCAGCCTGGTCCAACGCTTCACCGCTCTTTAAGTAAAGACATTTTTCCAATAATCTAAACCTCTCCTGGTAAAACTTGAGGCCGTTCCTCTTGTCCTACCACTTGTTCTTTGGGAGAAGAGACCAGCACCCAGCATTGTTCATTCAGAGCAAAGGAATTTTCCCTTTTGCTTAACAGTTATTGATTGGTCTACCATTAGATAGGTCAATATGACCAGAGAGGACTCAAGGACTAAGAGCAATGAAGCAATAATGAAACAATATTCCAAATTTGCTGAATGATTTCAAGAAAAAAAACTGAAGACAAGATAAATTCACTTGGCAGATTAAGAAGTCAGAAACAATCAGTACCGGAACAGTGATGCACCAAATGAACATAGCTGAGTTGTCATGGAGCTGAAGGCCATGACCACCTAGAGGTGTGAACATTTGCAGATCTGGCATCCCATATACAGATCATACTCAGATTAACTGCCTATTGTTTTTTACAGATGGCAAATTGTTATTTTTAATAAAGTAGAGAAGTTAGAGTTCTGTGCTAAAAAAAACAAAAAAAACCCCAAAAGACTAAGTTGTACTTCTATACAAATTTTAGGAGGAGCAGCTGAGGGACCTGGCGTTGCTTAGCCTGGAGAAGAGGAGGCTGAGGGACAACCTTCTTGCTCTCTACAGCTCCCTAAAAAGAGGTGGTAATGAGGTGGGTGCTGGGCTCTTCTCCCAAGTAATGACAGGACAAGAGGAAACAGCCTCAAGTTGTTCCAGGGGAGGTTTAGACTCAATATTAGGAAAAATTTCTTTACTGAAAGATTGGTGAAGCACTGGACCAGGCTGCCCAGCGCAGTGGTGGAGTGTCTTTCCCTGGAGGGGTTCAAAAAATGTGTAGATATGGCACTTCAAGACATGGCTTAGTAGTCATGTTGGTATGGTCTTGATGGCTGAACTTGATCTTAGAGGTCTTCTCCAACCTTAATGATTCTATGATGCCATGTATTTCTTCTAAGTTTTAGTCATGGCACCTAATGTTTCACTATATGTATGGGGTTTAGAACTTCCACTTTACGGCCAGAAATGGCTCTAATGGCTATAAACTGGAGAGAGACAGATTTAGACTGGACAGAAGGAGGAATTGCTTCACCATGAGAGTGGTGAGACACTGGAACAGGTTGCCCAGGGAAGCTGTGGCTGCCCCATCCCTGGAGGTGTTCAAGGCCAGGTTGGATGGACCTCGGGCAGCCTGAGCCAGTGGGAGGTTGGGAATGGCAGAGGGGTTGGAATTAGATGACCTTTAAGGACCCTTCCAACCCAAATCATTTTGATTCTATGATTATTTCTTCTAAAGAGGCGCATTTCTCTCCTACTCCCAAAAAAAAACCCAGGACTCAACTTTGAAGTTTTTGGCTCCAACCAGAATGATTCAGCATTTGCATCATAATGAGAAGGAAGGTTACAGGGGAGAACGACTGATGGTAAACAGCCTCCAAAGAGAGATGATGTATATTATTGAACGAGTGGCTTTTCTCTTTATTCAATACTTTCCCTACTCTTCCGCCAGCCTGGGAGATGACTCATTAATCCGGTATTTTGTGTTACGTTCTAAGTAGCCCTGCTGTATTCCTTCTGTGTTTTTAAACTGTCAGTTCCATGTACAAAGCCATTCAGAAAGCTCTGAGGACAGCTGCTAATTATCCCTGAGAACAAACAATAGTCTTCAGCTGGAGCGGCTAAATGGGAAAGCCTTTGTTATTTTTAGTACAAAGTCTCTACTGCTTTTCAAAAATGTTTTAAAATATTGCTTTGTTCTGAATATTGAATTGTTGGAGCCTGTAATAAAATGCACTCAGCTGAGAGTCAGGACCGCCTTTCTTGGTGCTGCCATTCACCTGCCACATTTCATGGCCAGCTGCGAGACCACGCATAAATAAATCCATTGAGATGCATAAGTTTCCAAGATCAGAGTCCTTAATGGTGGAGAGGAAGCTCTTAAACTCAATTAAAACTAATAAGTAAAGAACGAGTACAGTCGCTGGTGCTTTAAGCCTCGGACTTTTCCAAACCTAAGGAGCTGACAAACCAATCCTGCTACTCCTTTTAAGAATATCATCATGCCACGGGGTTAAGCTAGACGACAAATGAAGTGCTAATTAGAAAATAAATTAATAAAAACAGCTCCAAAAAAAAAAAGAAGTTCATGTCAAGCCAGTCAAATGCACGCCACGAAGGAAAACCCAATGCAAAGCAAATTAATAGCTACAGAATCATAGAATCATTTAGTTGGAAAAGACCTTTGAGATAATCGAGTCTGCCTGTACCTGTCCACGATTAAACCATCCCTGAGAGCCTCATCTGTCTGTCTTTTAAACCCCTCCAGGGATGGAGACTCCACCACTGCCCCGGGGAAGCCCTTCCAGTGCTTGAGAACCCTTTTAGTGAAGATATTTTTTTCTAATATCCAATCTGAACCTGCCCTGGTGAAACTTGAGGCCACTCCCTCTCATCCTATCACCTGTCACTTGGACGAAGAGCCCAGCACCCACCTCATCACAACCTCCCTTCAGAGATGCAGAGAGTGATGAGGTCTCCCTTCAGCCTCCTTTTCTCCTGAACAAGTCCAGGTCCCTCAGCTGCTCCTCGTACCATTTGTGCTCCAGTCATAATAAGCCAAAGGCATGCAATTGTTAGGTATAATTTAGAGAGCCCAGATTACATCCTAGTTGAATAGAACTTCAAGAAATTCAGATCTCTTCACCTCACATTAAGCAGAATTTATTTTTCCATTACCTCATGCAACATCCAGCAGAAAAAAAATTACAGTGATGAGCAGCAACAGCCTTTGACAAAGCAGGTAAGCATTTCTTACCCTTAGAAATGTCTTTATTCGGATACAAACCCTTCTAATCGGGTAGGAATCGACACAGGTGATGAGCCCACAGAGTTGACTGTAGCATCTCTAACAAGGGCCAAAGCAAAGTTTCCTCAGTCAAATTTATGACCACTTTCTGGAAGAATTCACAATACAAAAGGTTAAGACTGACACAAACCACACGAGGAGAACAACGTTCAGCTGCAACAGGAAAGCTTGAAACCTATTGGATTGGAAATGCCTTTAAAAGGAAAATTAAGAGTTCAAAGTCGTTATGTTAGCAAGGAGAGGGCCTGTGTGGTTTGCACCGTTCAAAGCTCCTCTCTTAGGGACCACACAGCTTTTGGGATCACAGACACCTCCCACCAAAGCTGGAGAAGCACTATCACTATCACTCTGCCTTCAATCTGAGGTATTATTCTGTTCATTACTGAGCCCACAGCCCGCTTTCCAGTCTTTCCATGTACACGTGAATACCTCCTCACAAGCAACACACAGTTTAGAAACCTGGAGCCTGACAAATAATGCACTCTGACATTTACCATAACGAATCACAGAACAGTTTGGACTGCAGAGCACCCCAAAGCCCATCCGGTTCCACCCCCTGCCATGGGCAGGGACACCTCCCATTGGATCAGGGTCTCCAAGCCCCATCCAACCTGGCCTGGAACCCCTCCAGGGATGGGGGTTCCTTAAACACCTCCAGGGAAGGCGACTCCACCCCCTCCCTGGGCAGCTGTTCCAGTGCCGATGACTCTTACTGTGAAGAATTTTCTTCTGATATCCAACCTGACCCTCCCCTGGCACAGCTTGAGGCCATTCCCTCTTGTCCTGTCCTCTGTCCCTTGGGAGAAGAGCCCAGCTCCCTCCTCTCCACAACCTCCTTTCAGGCAGTTGGAGAGAGCAATAAGGTCTCCCCTCAGCCTCCTCTTCTCCAGGCTGAACAACCCCAGCTCTCTCAGCCGCTCCTCGTCAGACGTTCTCCAGCCCCTCACCAGCTTCGTTGCTCTTCTCTGGACACACTCCAGAGCCTCAACATCCTTCTTGTGGTGAGGGGCCCAGAACTGAACACAGGACTCAAGGTGTGGTCTCACCAGTGCTGAGTACAGAGGGAGAATCCCCTCCCTGGACCTGCTGGTGACCCCATTTCTGATCCAAGCCAAGATGCCATTGGCCTTCTTGGCCCCCTGGGCACACTGCTGGCTCATGTTCAGTCGCTGTCAACCATCACCCCCAGGTCCTTCTCCTCCGTGCAGCTCTCCAGCCACTCTTCCCCCAGTCTGTAGCTGCACAGGGTTGTTGAGCCCCAAGTGCAGGACCCGGCATTTGGCCTTGTTGAACCTCATTCCATCGGACTCAGCCCATCAATCCAGCCTGTTCTGATCCCTTTGCAGAGCCTCCCTACCCTCCAGCAGATCCACACTTCCTCCCAGCTTAGTGTCATCTGCAAACTTGCTGAGGGTGCACTCGATGCCTTCATCCAGGTCATTGATAAAGACATTGAACAGAGTTGGACCCAGTACTGAGCCCTGAGGAACCCCACTTGTGACTGCCCTCCAGATGGAGGTAACGCCATTGACCACCACTCTCTGGGCTCGGCCAGCCAACCCAGGAGAGTGTGTATTCTTACACAAAACCCTTGCCAGGAGACTGTAATATTGTAACTCTTTATCTCTATCTCAAACAAGGCGTATTCACAGATAAGCATAAAGACAAAGTCAGAGCCCTATCAAACATCGGCATTCCGAGGCTGAATGTGAACTCTGTGTCCTACCCTCGGGCAGTAGAACATCAGGCAGCGCACCTGTCAAACAGCGGAGTGAGAAACCACACACAGCTCCAATTAATAACACCTGCACAACAAATCCTCTGCACTCCTTCACTATCTCTGTCCCGTGGGCTCAAGCAGATGCTCTGCCCAATCTATTTTTGACAGACAACATAAAAAATGGAGTTCCTCCTCCTTCTTGCACACATTCAATTGCTTCATACCCTTCCCGAGTTCCCCATGAGTTTAATCTCCATCTGCATCATACTTACATTTTGTTATCTGGTGCCTACTTGGAATAGCGAGACGTAAACAAAAGATCACAGAATCATAGAATGGTTTGGGTTGAAAGGGACCTCAAAGCCCATTTGGTTGCAACCCCTCTGCCATGGGTAGGGACACGTCCCACTGGATCAGGCTGCTCAAAGCCTCATCCAACCTGCCCTGAACAAAGACTATTAGATATGCAAATTTCAGCAACACAAAAATTGTTCTTTATGTTTGACATTTTCTCCTGTAGCCATCCCGATTCACTCACTTGGAAGTTATTCAATGAAGGAAGACCTCATGCAGAAAGAGCATGCCCAGTGGCTCAGACACTGCAGAGGATACCCCTTCCTTCCCTGACTGGAAATATTTGGGCTTTCCTTCCCCTCTTTCCTGCATACATGAGTGAAGCAGCTTCTTGTCCACATTTATTGACAAAATATTGCCCCCTCCTACCACCGAGTTCTCCACTGTCTCTCCCCTCCCCAGCAGTTCAGAATTGTCCAAAGATACATTAAATGAAAACGTTGAAACTACACACCCTCCTAAACGTCTGCGAGGGATTTTTGGGGCTCTGAGCATTAGGAGATGGGATACACTGGAACAAAAACCAGATATGCCATTAGCATATCTGCAGAATTCCACTTGAGAGTTCTAGTAATAAGATAGAAATCAAGTGCCCATAACAATTACCTGAACAGAAGATTGCAACCCAGATCCTCGAAGGAAGAAAAACGTCAGTAAGAGCTGAATATGTAAATATCTTTGTGGATATAGATTCTAATCTGTTATTCAGTTAATTGATTTGGCTCTTAGATAAGGATTTATAAAGGTGCGACGACCCACATGGGGATTTCTTGTGGCTCATGTGGATAGAAGCTCTGATGCCCATGTTCCCGTGACAGCTACCTGGACAGTCAGCACATACTGATGGAGGTGTGCTGGTTCCAGTTAGGAAAGACCTATTTTTCTTCCTAGTAAGGTGGAAGAAACTGGGAGACGACACAGCTGGGACAGCAGCCCCAAACTGGCCATAGGGACATTTTCAAGCTATAAGACATCACGCTTAGTATTCAACGGAGAGAGGAATCGCTGCTTGGGACCAGGATGGGCTTTAGTTTTCCAGGCAGTAAGAGGCTGCACTGTACATCGTTCACTTTCTATATTTTTATTGTTGTTATTGTTCTCTTCCAGTACTGTTCTACTAAACTGTTTTTATCCCAACGCATGAGTTTTACCCCTTCTTTTTGATTCTCCTCCTCATCCTACCAGGGGAGGAGTGGGTCAGCAGCTGCGTGGTGCTTTTGTTGATGGCCGGAGCTAAACATCAACACCAGAGCAAGTTTTCCAGGAGACGGTGGTTTACTTGAGCTGACTACCACCCCTTACTCCCAACTCAACTGCTCCCTTTCAGCCATGAGGAAGAGGACAATCAAGAGCCCTTATTCCAGTCTGAATAAAGACCCAGTGTTTGAGATCAGTGGGGAAGGAGGCTGAGGCTCCACTCCCTCAGTCCGATATTCCTCTTGTACTACAGTTGCATAAACTATTCTGTATTTCTCCTACTGAACTACTCTGCCCCATCCCATTCCTCTTCTTGCCCATGAGATGAGGACATTTCATTATCAGGTGAAATAATCCCCATTTGCAGAATTAATCAAGTTCTTTGCAGTCTCCAGAAGAAAGCAAATCTATTAAACATGTATTATTAACAATAATAAATGCTTCAGCCCTCCGGGTACCGCTCAACATCCACAGTAGAAATCATTATCATAAAAAACACATTCTTAAATTCTAAAGGAACAAAGCTTGGAGTCAGTTTGGTTAAGATGGTTCAGGCAGGGATATCCATCAGGAAAACCCATTATGATGAAGGGAAGCACTTATAGCACAGAAAGGCTTTGACAAAAAGCAGTCAAAATGTTTTCATCAAAAATAATGTATGTGCACTGTAAATCCCAGCTCACAAACACTACCCCCGCCCCCCTAAAACAAAGGGTTTCCGTTTTATTTGCATTTTGTTCAAGTGGTTACCAGAATGCTGAGGGGTTATTTTTCTCCTTTTGGTCCCTTTAAACGTTATTTCACAGAGTCAACTCAAAGCCTTTGCTTCCCAAGTCACAACTCCGCAGGGCTCTTTGTCCCTGTTCAATCAGCTACAGCAAGGCTAAACAATCAAAATGATTCTTTTAGTTAATTCTGCTTTTCTTTGCCTGCCTTTCTGCTTCTTGTTCTACATCTTGGCACGCACAGAGCCCATTGCACGGCTTCGAGACGGTGGGGGCAGATGGAGTGCTGTGAGGGCGAGACGTATCCTCCTCTCCTTACACTATTTTTGAGTAATCAGTGAGTTAGGGAGCAAATCAAATCTCTTCAGAGGCAGCTTCTTATCTGATCAGTGGGTTATAGTGTGCCCTTAACACACAAATCTGATCAAGCAGCGTTCTGCAGAGTTGGGAACCACAGGTCTTGTTGGTCTGGTCATACTCAACTTTGACAGAGACACAACAAAGCAGCAAATCTACACAGAAACCCAACTGAACTTCTCAAGATGCCAAAGGGAAGAGGCAGGCTCAGGCACTCTGGTTAGAGATCAACATTAACCACTTCGGCTGTATCGCTACTGCGCTTCTATAGGAGCACCATAAGTGAGGACTTCATAGTCTTTAAACTCTTTCACCTCTCTGCAGTCCCCCTCATTGCAACACTCGGGTCTAAAGCGCTGAGTTAAGAAATATTTTTGGCATCTCATGCCATATAGATGAGTGAAGATCCATCATCTGCCGCTTGCCTTTGCAGCAAGAAGTCACATGGAAAAGCAGAATATCACCCATAGCAGAGAAGCTGCCTCTCACAACAAGCTAAGGCATCTTGGTGTCATCATTAGATTGGTATGATGATTAGTATCATCATACCTAGATTGGTATCATCATTAATGTTGGAAAACACCTCTAAGATCATCAAGTCCAACCATCAGCCCAACACTACCATGCTTACTAAAGCATATCCTGAACAGAGGGTCCTGGACAGGCTGGAGAAGTGGGGCTGGAGAACCTCATGAGGTTCAACAAGGCCAAGTGTAAGGTCCTGGGTCGGGGCAATTCCCGTTTTCAGTACACGATGGGAGATGAAGTGATTGAGAACAGCTCTGCAGAGAAGGACTTGGGGTTCTGGTTGATGAGAAGCTCGACATGAGCCGGCAACGTGTGCTCACAGCCCGGACACCAACCGTGTCCTGGGCTGCATCCAAAGCAGCGTGGCCAGCAGGGAGGGAGGGGATTCTGCCCCTCTGTTCCTCTCTTGGGAGACCTCATCTGGAACACTGTGTCCAGTTCTGGAATCCTCAACTTAAGAAGGATATGGAGCTGTTGGAACAGGTCCAGAGGAGGCTACAAAGATGATCTGAGGGCTGCAGCACCTTCCATATGAGGACAGGCTGAGAGAGTTGGGCTTATTTAGCCTGGAGAAGAGAAGGCTCTGAGGAGATCTTATAGTGACCTTCCAGTGCCTGAAGGGGCTACAGAAAAGCTGGAGAGGGAGTGTTCATAAAGGCTTGTGGGGACAGGATGAGGGGCGATGGGTATAAACTGGAGAGGGGTAGATTTAGACTGGACACTAGGAAGAATTTCTTCACCATGAGAGTGGTGAGACACTGGCCCAGGTTGCCCAGAGCAGTGGTGGCTGCCCCATCCCTGGAGGGGTTCCAGGCCAGGTTGGATGGGGTTTGGAGCCCCTGATCCAGTGGGAGGTGTCCCTGCCCATGGCAGAGGGTGGAACTGGATAGGCTTTGAGGTCCCTTCCAACCCAAACCATTCTATATTTCTATGATAAAAACCATGACGCCGAAAGCATAGTTTAGTTTATATATTGGCAATGCAAGTTCCTATCCTTCAAAACTCATGGAGTCTTTCTAATCGCATGAACAGGTATGGTGCAAAGCGACAGAACCTGTCACCTGCGGGGTGTACTTCAGTCAGAGAGAAGAGCAGTGCTTGGGGAAAACTGAAGAAATAGCTTCTTACAATAGTTGGTAACTGATTTATTTTTATAGTCTTATTTCGCCCTTTTCCTCCCTTAAAAAGACTAAGGAAAAAAAAAACAGGAAAAGAAGAGCAAAATGAGACTATCAACCTTGTGAGTTCCACAATGTAGAAAATTAAACCAGGCTGAAAAAAAAACACAAGAAGTCAGTGGCTGGGGAACCATCCCTGGACAGGCGCTGTGCACTTTATGACAACTGTTTCACGCACTGAGGGTCACTCTACATCTGTGGAAGCAGATGGAGAAATTTAGAGACAGAAAAAAACAAGTCCCTCGAAGCTTTTTTTTTTGCATCACTTAAAAAAAAAGCCCTCGGTGCTCATAAGAGAATGAATTCAGAAGATAAAATGAACCTGTTGACTGCAAACCCCAAAGAAAATTGCAGAGGCTTTTGAACTTGCCTTCAGCATAAGCACATCAATGAGCACCTTCAAACGGTTTCTGAAGATGTGGCACTATGGTAGACATGGCAATATGACATCAGAAGCCACATCGGCAGAGAGGATCGGATTATCAGCAGGCAGCTGTGTGCACTAGAAGCCAAGTGGGGCCACCGTGTCTTGGGGTGTGTCCAGCACGGCATCACCAGCCGGGCAAGCGAGGGGATTCTCCAACTCTGCTTGACACTGGTGCAGCCCCACCTCGAGCACTGGGGGCAGATCTGGGCACCAGAGGATGAAAAGGATCTAAAGCTGCTGGAGAGCATTCAGAGGAGGGCACAGGGTGAAGGGTTTAGAGGGGAAGCCGTGTGAGGAGCGGCTGAAGTCACTCGGTCTGTTCACTCTGGAGAAGAGGAGAGTGAGGGGAGACCTCATCGTGGTCTGCAGCTTCCTCCCAGGGGGAGGAGGAGGAGCAGGGGCTGAGATCTTCTCTCTGGTGACCAACAATAGGACCAAGGGAATGGCAGGAGGATGCACGAGGGAAAGGTTGGGTTGGACATAAGAAAAAGGTTCTTCACGCAGAGGTGGTGGAGCACTGGAGCAGCTCCAGAGAAGCAGTCACAGCCCCAAAGCCTGACAATACTCCAGCAGCATTCGGCCACCACAATCAGCCCCACGGTGTGAATGTTGGGGTGTCCTGTGCAGGGACAGGGGTTGGACTCCATGATCCTTGTGGGTCCCTTCCAACTCAGGACATTCTATGATTTATGACCTCAGGACAGACCTTAGGGTCCCTCCAAACCCTTGCCAGCTGCTGTAACCACGGCAGCCATCAGTGCCAGGTGGGTACCAACCCAGAATCTAGATAGATCCCCAGTGCTTCAACGCTTACATTCCAGATCCATCATGCTAATAAAACCTCTAAAAACCCACGAGGTTCCTCGTGTTCGGCAGGACAGGTCCTACTGTTTAAGCTTCGCGCGAAGCTAAACACACACAGTTTTGAAAGAACTGAGGCAAGAGACCTTTGGAGTGTACATTTATCACAGCATGTATCTTGTTCAATAAATCTCACGCATACTCACATATGGCTGTATATTTTTAAAGGGTTTATGCATTTAATTTCTTTCTTGTTTTAGCTGCCTTTTATAGTTCTTCTGCCTCCTAGACAAATCCAAAGTGTGTTTTTCATTAATAAGAACGAAATTTCAAAAGGAAACATTCCTCTCAATTTGTAAGAGAAGCCACTACTTTAACCTCTCCTGAGACAAACTATGGGTTAGAGAAAAGTGAGAAGGAAGAAAACAAGTACAGATTTGGGCTTCAAAGGTCTTGTTTCCATATGACAGAGCCTGGAATAAAAAGATATCAAACAAAACCGCATTTCAGGGCTCAGCATCAAAGAAGTAGAGAGAAAAGTTTTCTTCAGCCCAGTCTATTTTTCTCAGCACAGACCTTCAGAAAGGATTCTTAAACTCTGGCTTTGTTTTGCATCCTTACACCATTTATTACCTGTATTTTCAATATTCCGAGAGACACTTTAATCACCACACTGTGCTTTAATTGTTATTAGCATTTAGATTATATGGTAATCTTGCAGCCAGAAGTCAATATTAAATTATTGTCCTTGCCTGCTCAAGAGCAATACATACAGAACAGAGTTGAAATGTATTTTCAAGTTTCAGTTCAATTTTATGCCCTAATTACTCCAGAATGTTATGAAAGGACTGGAACATCCTACCATATATTCTTGTCATCCCATAGGCAGCTTTATAGTAACATTACAAAAGTATATTGAACTCATTATGGGGGAGAATAATTGAAATGATACAAAGAAACTGCTAGCTGTTAATAAAGCCATGGTTTTTTGTACCTTATCTATCCATTTTCTCTGTTTTTTTCAGCATTAAGGTGGACTTTCAGACACGTGATAGAAGTGAAGGCATTTCTGACTCTTCATCCATTGACGGCGAGCCAGATCCTTAACTCAAATCAGCGCAGGATGAGAGGAAATGGCCTCAAGTTGCACCAGGGGAGGTTTAGATTGGAAATTAGGAAAAATTTCTTTACCAAAAGAGTGATGAAGCGCTGCACCAGGCTGCCCAGGGCAGTGGGGGAGTCCCACTCCCTGGAGGGAGTCACAAAATGTGTAGATCCGGCACTTCAGGACATGGTTTAGTAGGGTTGGAGTGACAGAGGACTGGAGCACCTGTACGAGGACAGGCAGAGAGAGTTGGGGTTGTTCAGCCTGGAGAAGAGAACGAGACCTTAGAGCAGCTTCCAGGATGGAAAGGGGCTCCAGGAAAGCTGGGGAAGGACTTTTTACAAAGACTTGGGGTGATAGAATGACGGGTAATGGGTATAAACTGGAGAGGGGCAGATTTAGACTGGACATAAGGAAGATTTTCTTCACCATGAGAGTGGTGAGACACTGGCCCAGGTTGCCCAGGGAAGTGGTGGCTGCCCCATCCCTGGAGGTGTTGAAGACCAGGTTGGATGGGCCTTGGGCAGCCTGAGCCGGTGGGAGGTGTCCCTGCCCATCTGGATGATCTGTAAGGTCTCTTCCAACCCAAACTATTCTATGATTCTATTAGTCGATCTTGGAGGTCTTCTCCAACCTTAATGATTCTATATCAGTTGAGAACTTGATGCAAAGCATGGATTTTACCCTGATTTTCACTGAGAGGGAAGGATCCAACCCAACTGCTGTCCCATTCAACCAAAGCCAAGTGAACCACTTGCCCAAGCGGTGAGGTTCAGCTCTTCCTTTGGGGAGGGGGTTGTTTTCTATTCCGCTACCTCAGTGCTTCTGCACACTGTGCCAACACCATTTGCATTGGGAAGTTTGAGAAATTCAGGGGATTTTAGCGTTTGCTGAATGGATCACAAACAGAGCTTTTTCGGTGCTATTTCTCCAGTCCTTTTTCATGGCAGGACAACATAAAGCTCTGTGTGTATCGTAAAGCAGCAAAATATACAAACACCGAATATTTCACTGAATGAAAATGTAATATCTAGTTTTACTTGCAGCACGACTACTCAAGTAATGAGAAAAGGATGCTCGTCACCCTGTCTTCTGAGCAGTGGTACCTAAACCTCTCCAGCCAAGCTTTAGATGAGAACATGTCCTGAAGAGGATTCTTTTCTATCAACAACTACATGGAAATTTCCTCTCATTTCAATCATTTTGACAGATTTTAGTCACATATTCAGCTCTACTTGCCATGTCCTATCATAAAAATATTGCTCAGGAGATTGAATTGAAAGCTTTTTGCCCAGTCTAATTTCAAATCAATCCAATGATGGGAATTTTATCACTTTTAGTTATTCAGACAAGCACCGATACACACTAAACACTATACTACAGCTTCAATAAAGAAGAAGCCTGCTTTTACCACCAAATCCTCCTATTTCTTCGTATCTTGTTACTCTATTTTCTTCCCCTCCAGTGATGTATGGCTGTGTTATTGTGTCACGCCACAGCTATACATTTCCTTTCTACATTCATTTCATAGAACAGACACACATTACAGAAGGGTTCCTAGAAATACCACTACATTTATTTCACCAAGTGTTTTTTCTCCATTAGTATCTCTGCTTCAAACAGATTTTCAATCCTATACTCAGAAAAAACGGCCCTTTAAGCAACAGCTTTTTGGTCCGAGTGCGTATTCATTACTCAGTATTCATAACTCAAGAAGCATTTGACCAACGCCTTCAGCCCCACGGTATGAATGTTGGGGGGGTCCTGTGCAGGGACGAGAGTTGGACCCAATGATCCTTGTGGGTCCCTTCCAATTCAGGGCATTCTACGATTCTATGTGTTTAAGTTTCAAACCTGCTTAAATCTCAAAACGTGTTATTTTTGATCCCGTGCCTCGATTAGGACTTGAATCTAACTTAACACTGATCAATAAGAACCAAATCTTCATCATTTCGCATTTTGCCTTCTGAAAACTTTTCCTGCCAACAACAACAGATGAGCTGCAAAACTATTATTAATAAAGCAGTTTCTCACTACTCTCCAAAACATCAGCATTTCTTTTAAAGGCAATTAGAAATTGGCCTCAGATTAGGGATTTTACATCTCCTTGGAGAGCCACTGATGGCGATAAATTGAGGCAAAGCTACCTGCACAGATTTTTGGCAGAATCAGGACCATTTACACAGCACAGACTCGGGCCAGACACTGCTCCTTCAGCTCACTTCTACATCTCCCACGGCACCTTAGCCATGCGTGTGAAAGGCTTTTTCACCATATTAGCTCCAACTCAGCACATTTTTAATTGCTTTAAAGACATTCACTTGAAGAGCTCCCCTGCATCAATGTGCACAGCCTTCAATAAGACAGAGAATCTATTCTGTCGTTCCAAGAGCCATCTTTCCGCATACCTAAAGCAGATGCAATTCTGTTATAAATGCTTCATGATCCCAAATATGAGTGAAATATATATAGGCAGCATAATTCTGACTCTAAGGGTAATTTATTCACCCATACTACTCATGTAACATTCAAATTTTAATCCAAAGAATCTGGTGTAATTGCCATTGCTATAAACCCGAATGATCATTGACAGGTTTATAGTCATCTACTGCAGGAAGAAGATAAAACCCATTATTAGCACACGATGATCTAGACCTAACTATGGAAGGAAGAGATTATTTTATGGATACCTTGCTAATGGCAGAGGGGGGAAAAGGCACTTTAGTTACACCAAGGCACATCCTGACCCGAGTCGGACAGTTTTTCACACACAAAAACTGACTTGGTGAACAATTTGCCCCAGGATGCAGGGAATCTGCCATTGGTTTCAGACTTTGAAGAAGGATTGGATATATTGATAAGAGACACCACAAGAAAAACATAAACAACAAAAGTTGCAGGCTTGCTACATCGATTGCTGGGCAGGTTCCGTGGGCTGTGTGTACCTCTGAGTGACCATAACCGCTTCTTCCTACCTTGAAACCTGTGAATATCTCCAATCTCATCCTCCCTGGGGTTACAAATATCCAAAAAGTGATGGTGAAATAGTTCCTTGCTGCATGCACACATCCGAGGGTGGGTGCTGAGATGATGTCTTATAGAATCATGGAATGGTTTGGGTTGGAAGGGACCTCAAAGCCCATCAGGTTCCAACCCGCTGCCATGGGCAGGGACACCTCCCACTGTATCAGGTGGCCCCAAACCCCATCCAACCTGGCTTTTAACACCACCAGGGATGGGGCAGCCACCACGTCCCTGGGCAACCTCAGCCAGCGCCTCCCCACTCTCACAGCAAAACATTTCTTCCTAAGATCTTACATATATATTCCTAATTTCTAATACTATGCATTGATTTCTTGATCAGATCCATTAAGCTATTTTGAATAATCTATGCTTAGCTACATCCTAACCATAACACGCGCCAGTGCTAAACTCCTGTTTTTCTGTCTGAATGGTACCCACAGAAGTTCAGAAATTCATAGTTTGGATGCCAAGAGATTTAAAACCATCACAATAACTGCGTGTTACATTCACATTACTGGAGGCAACCACGGGAGTCATTTGTTTTCTCAGAGCACCTTTCAACGTTATTTAAAGTTCTGGATATCTTTAGGTATGCATGGCTTAGAAGCAATATAATATTCTAACACTAATATCCACGTAATCATGTTATTTACGGAGAGGTTTTGCTCTCATTTGTATCAACTTCACACCAGAATAATTATGGCATGTTTTCCTTGACACTCCTTTGAGGGCAAGACTCCTATCAATTTAAGGTTTCTGGATGACAATAACGCTGTGAAAGTGTCACTGAGCCAAAAGCAATTTTGAAAGCCAGCTAAAATGTCAATACTATTCTTACTGTCTCCCCAGAAGAACGGTGAACAGGACAGACAAGCTGACAACACAGAAAAACACGCAGAAAACGTCCCTAAAGCAAAATGAGCCCTGCAATTAAGGAGTTGTCGTTTGCTTATTCCAGGAGCAGCTCAGGAATTAGCAGGAGAAGCCAGAAAGGAATTCTATGAGAAAGGGAAGTCCGGCTGACAGGAGCACTGGAGAAGGACAGAAGATCAGCTCTTCAGTCTCACAGCACACAAATAGTTGTTGCTTTTAAATTTCATGGAGAAATATTCCTAGAATTATTTGGGTTGGAAAGGACCTTAAAGCCCATCCAGTTCCACCTCCTGCCGTAGGCAGGGATATCTCCTACTAGATCAGGTTGCTCCAAGCCCCATCCAACGTGGCCTTCAGCACCTCCAGGGATGGGGCATCGCTACATCTCCTTGGTCTTTTCCAATCAAAGCCATACGGGTCATAATGCCCAACTGGGTATTAATTTAGGAGTACAAAGCAATCGCTTTTCCCCAGCCCTCTGCAGGTCAACAACCACAAGACAACGTGCTACCGGTCACTTGCATCACTGCCAACAAACACGTTAACTTTCAAGAGAGAGGAGAGGAAGGAATGAAAAAGCTAGTCCTCTCAAACATTTTCCTACAGGATTCCAGCTCACCAACCTCACAAAGCATATCAGAAAACGGCAAATAAGACAGAGGGAAAAAAATAAAACCAAGCAATTTCCTTCCAAAAGCCACATCAGATCAAGTTTAAAGCTCTGCTATAGATAAATCTCAATTAAAAGAACAGATGATCAAGTCCTTATTTCCATGTAGGGCAGGGTGCACACCCGGACTTCAAAAGATTGTTCTATATCTCAGTTGTAACGAATAACCTCTTGAAAATGAACCTATAGCCATTTCCCTAATTCAGGATATCATTGACCACGTTATTAAGGCCAAACCTATACAATAAAATATTACCGGGTTTTTTTAAGCTCCTATCCCAGCATTTAGAGCCGATAGTCGAAAACGATCTCGAGTCCAGAATAAGTATTAGTGATGGTGTGCTTAATACACAATGATGTGAGAAATAAAATCGGTAGAAGAAAATTGCTTCAGACATTACATTATTGCTATTGAATTGAGATTTCTCCCAGCGAGAACTGATAGAATGAGAGAATCATCTGAGAAGAACACCTACAAAATTAGACATTAGACAAAACCAGTTTAACATCTAGTATTTAAGTTGTAACGGAAAGAGGAACGCAGAGCTCTAACAAGACCCTTGCGGATTTGATCACTTCTCAAAGCCTTCAGTCTTGGGTGTCATCCGAAGGATGATAATGCGGTTACTTCCGCGCTGGAAGGCACTGAGTCAGAGAAAAGCACTCGCTGGTGACTCACTAATGCCAATTCCTTTTCTTACAGATTTCTCATCCAGGTATTGACCCAATCTCACTTTGTTACTTTATGAGAACTGACAAGGCAAGAGACCAAGGAAAAACAGTTACAAGTAATACAGATTCCCTGGATTTAATTATTTTGAGGCTACAGAGCTCCAGAGTCTTACAAAAAAAAAACCAAAAATCAAGGTTTCCAGGTTAACTCTCTAGCACAGGGCACAGCATCCAGCTTAATATTTTAATATACTGTAAGGGAAAGAAAAAAGAAAGGCATCTAGAGGAGAAAGTGGGGCTTGAATGCCATAACCACCTTTTGCCTTCACAATTAACCCGTCTCAAGTACACACAGGCATATATCCAAATTAATCTTTCACTGATAAAAAAAGACTGTCAAAAACTGTAAGGCGCTAAACAAGGTTTTTACTAGCTTTTAATTAAGCGCAATTACTAAAAGCCGAAGAATAATGTTAGATGTTAAGCACTTAAAGACGAGCAAATGTAGCATTTCGATTAAGTTTTGAAGTAATGGAGAAAGGAGAAGCAGGACGGTTAACAGCATCCCGCGTGCAGGCGGCTTTCACAAATGGGCGACCACCTCCTTTGAAGCAGCTCTGCTAATGGCAAAGGACATCCCTGAAGTTTCCAAGAGAAAGTCCTCCTGTGTCTTGATTGATAGGCAGAAAACTGCAAGGGTGATGTGGATAGTAATTATTAATCCTGCCAATTCTACCATCGGAAGGTTTCCAAGTGTTTTGCAAACACAAGTAGATTCAGTTTCATAATTCTTTTTAGTATGTAATTAAATCCTATCACCTTTCTACAGACGGAGAAGATGAAGAATACTAATTTTGCTAAAGGTTACCTCGGCTGCCTGGAAACGAAACCTCTGGGAATGCCTTTCCGAATCACAGCAGCCGTAGTCAGTGGCCGCTTTGCAGTGCCAGCTCTGGGACCCACCGCATTTTGGAGTCATCGCATCAGGGCTCCTTTCAGAGAGAGAATATCGAGAACAGCTACTTTTAGAGCACAGCCTCCTCCTTCAGCAGGAAGACAAAACGACCCAAAAAAACCCAAAAGATGCCTTTATGCTTTCTTTTCACCAGCAGCAGCGATGCTGCCTGGAAGATTGCCTCTTACTGCTCCAGCCCACAGCTCATTATTGCCTCCAGCCCACGGTTTTAGTAACCTTGTGCTGCCTCACCTGCTCTCTTCCTGCACCATCCTGCACGCTGCCAGCAGGTCCATGACCCTGAGCGACTGTTTTTCCTCTCTGTATTTTCCCCGATGGGAACTGTATGCTGAACGCAACTCCTCAGGGTCCTCTGGACTTCTGAAATAACCTCTCTTTCCTGAAACACAAATCACAAGAAATTCAAGTATGTAGAGTTACAAATCCTGTACCCTCAATATAGGCAAAGAGAGTTGGGGTTGTTCAGCCTGGAGAAGAGAAGGCTCCAAGGAGACCTTAGAGCAGCTTCCAGTACTGAAAGGGGCTGCAGGAAAGCTGGGGAGGGGTTCTTGATCAGAGACTGCAGGGAGAGGATGAGGGGGAACAGCTTTAAGCTGAAAAGGGGGAGATTTGAGATAAGATCTTAGGGAGAAATGTTTTGCTGTGAGGGTCTGGAACAGGTTGCCCAGAGAAGCGCCATCCCTGGAGGTGTTCCAGGCCAGGTTGGATGGTTCTTGGAGCCCCTGATCCAGTGGGAGGTGTCCCTGCCCATGGCAGCGGGTTGGAACCTGATGGGCTTTGAGGCCCCTTCCAACCCAAACCGCTCTACGATTCTATGATATACAACATAAGCAGCATTTGTGCCAGGTATAACCTTCTTCTGCCCTTTGCTGTTGGGAAGAATCTTCTCCAATAGTCCTACACATCTGTTTGAAGTAGAGAGTACCAAAAAAATAAACCCATATTAGAACAAACATTAATAGTTTGGCTGGAAGGCAACGAAATCTAAAGTTAAGTCTGTAACTCCATCCTGTGGCATGTAGGTATTACAACACATTTTTTTAGATCTAGGGACACAAACATTTTTCAGTTACTCTCCGACACTCGGGTGAATCAGGGTGCCTTGATAGACTCGAATGGTTGGACTCCATCATCCAAGAGGTCTTTTCCAACCTGGGGATTCTATGATTGATTCTACACTTCCTTTAGACTATCCTTCCTCACACACATGACCGAGCAAAGACGAACTTTGCCAAATTATGTTTGTTTAGAGCATTCTTTTGCACCTTCATTGAGAAGGCTGAAGGAGAACAGCTTTTGTCTGACCTGGTACAATGCCACCAGGTTCAAGCAGACAGATGTTCTTTCAGTAGACCTCCAGTTTGATGGTAAATATATAGAATGTTTTCCTGCTTATGTGGAAGAGCTTAAGAGATGGAATTATTTCCAACAACTTCAACATCCCGCTGGAAGAAATTCAATCTGCTTTTGAAGGAGATGCACTTGAAGAAAATGCAATCCATGCCAGAAGTGTCAGTTCAATCTAAAGAAGAGCGAGAGAAACTTAGATCCTAGGAGCTCAACACAGGGACCTGGGAAGCCAAAGGGTTTTAGAAATTTTAGGAATTTTAGAAAGGGTTCCACAATCTTTGTATTTTTCTGACATCATTCTTCTTCCCTTACACCTCCCTTCAGGGTTTTTAGAGCCTTGTACGGGAAGAGCAGTGAATACACACACATACCTGTCGCACAAACGCTGTCGGCTACTGCGCACGGAAGGAGGAATAAAGCTGAGCCCAAAGTATTTTGAAGTTCTTCAGAGCTCCCCACCCTCACAGGAAAATAATTCTTCCAACTCTCATTCTAAATCTCCCATCTTTCAGCTCAAAACTGTTCTCCCTTGTCCTATCCCTGCCCCTCCCCAGCTTTCTCCCTTTAAAGTATTGGAAGGATTCATATCCATTTCTATGATTTATATTATTTTCTAACTTGGAATTCCGCCAGGCTCCTAAAAGACGTCGTTCCCATGATAAATTGAACAGTGCATTTTGCTTGACCACTCCTGTATGGTTTTGAGTATTTTTACCATATTGAGGCATCTTAAAGAAGCAAATAGACGTTGGAATGGGATAATCTTTAAGGTCCCTTCCAACCCAAACCATAATGAAATGGACATAAGTAATTCTTTTTTTTTTTTTATCTTTTAACAAGATATTTGCTCTCATTTCTCTATGCGAGGGTATTTTTTTAACACCACCACATCAGTTTGATTTCTAGGCTAAAGGAGTGTGATAATGACTCATATTGTATCAATAGCCCATATTTAATAAACTGATATATTAATGGTTTGATACCTTTCCGGTCTTACATTCTTAGTGGATATTGTTTGATTCTTGCAGGATTTGCCCCTTGCTTTACCTTAACTACTATTGGGGAGGCAATTTTTGCTTTTCCCGGTGCCTCCGATGCCCATATCCCCGGGTATACCTGATTTCGGACTTCTTCAGGTATCTCAGTTTTGATGGCACTATTGATGAGAGCTAAGCTTAAAACTTCAATCAATTGTTGGTCTCTTACCTAAAATTCTATTTTTTTCTTTTTCAAATTTAAACTCCCGCTTCCGATTGTTCCAACAAATCCCTCCCTAACAAAGGTTTTGGTGAATTTGGCATACACAAAAACTTATGTACCCCCCAGCGTTTTCCCAGTTCAAAATCAAGGGGTTTCAAAAAGTGTGCCTTTTCCTTCTGGGCCATGAGCTCCTCTTACTGTTACAAAATCATCATTAATAGGTGTTAATGCTTGGTTGAAAACTGAAAATGTTGCTCCTGTAACAACCAAAAACTCTAATTTTTGTTGTTGCTTCCCTAGCTTTAATAATCACAGAATTACCAGGTTGGAAAGGACCCACTGGATCGTCGAGTCCAACCATTCCTAACACTCCCTAAACCATGTCCCTCAGCACTTCATCTACAACCAGTGGATCCACTAGGGTAGATTCCCCAGGTCGCCGTCAGTCCTCCTTGATGTGAGCCTGTATCCCATTTCCTTTCTCTTTTAATAAAGCCTCATAGGTTGCTTCTAAGGGTGATCGCTGTAACAGATCCACGTCCCTCCTGAGCTGAGGGATAGAACTGGAAGCAGAAACCCAGGCGAGGTCTCACCGGAGCAAAGGGACAGGATCACATCCCTTGACCCAGCAGCTGAAATGGGAGAACGTTGCATTTTTAAAGAGTCCAGTTGCAGATCCTGATCCAGTGGGAGGTGTTCCTGCCCATCACAGGGTTTGGAACTGGATGATCTCTGAGGTCCCTTCCAACCCAAACTATTCTATGACTCTAAAATAGTAGCATGAACAAGAGGACCAGGAATGAAGAGACATGAAAGCCCCCGATTTTCAGGGTAATCTTGACACATGCTTTATTGTGGCAAAGGTTGAAGGCGCGCTTTTGTTCATGCCAGCACTGAAAACCATCGTGAATAATAACTGCTTTCTAAATCAGCCTTTCCACCGCTCTAAATGCTTCTGTTGTTAAGGCAATGGGAAGCCATTTGTTCTTGGATGGCCAGGTTGGGTAAACACAGGTTGGTTGCCTTGTGCAGAGTAAACCCTGAGCAGGAGTTTACCTTCTTCAAAGAACTACAGGTAGGACAGCTTATGTTTCTTAATCTGCCTTAAGCAAAGCCAGTCAAGTTAGCTTAATAGCTGAGAGCGGTTCTGCAAGCAAAGCTGGCTTCCTTCAAAGCCGATTAAAGCCATTTAACTCCGGGACGAGGCTCTGAGGGTGTGAAGGGATAAGTATCCAAGGGCAGGATGTCCATTTGCACAATCTGGTCCAGCAGAAACCAGATGACTATTTCCAGTCAACGTGCATCTCTTTAGACATTAAGTAGCACTACACGGAATACACCGCTATTGAAAAGAGGGGGAAAAAAAACTACTGATGAAAAGTAGCTGATTTTCCCCTTCCTCTCTTTTCCTTTAGCCTTATTTTGTCCAGATGAACCACTTTGATTTGCAGCATGTAGCAATCAGGTAAACAAAGCTCAGCGTAAGGAAAAATAGCAAAAGGAAAAAAAATCCCACTCGTTGCAACCTATTACCATCATATTTCATCTTCAGGCAACTTCTCAGCATCATGATTTTAAAAGTCTAAACAAGCCTCTAACGAAGAAGGCTCTGACTGACACTGGAAGGGAGGGAGTTTAATGACAGATGCGTATACCCACTGGAATCTGTGTTTTAAAGACAGACAGGCAAAGGGAAAAGCAATAGTTACATACCAAAACAAAGCAGTACCTCTTGAAAGGAAACATCATAACAAATAGCATAGATTTTTCACTCATACAAACATTAAAAAGAAAGCTTTTTTTCTTAGCTGAAAGAGAGACAATCTTATGTCTTGATTCATCAAGTACAAGAAGTATATATTGCAAGAGCGGCTGTCAATTTAGTTGGAGACAAGAAGTGTCCTTTTATAGCAGTTTTTAACATGTATTCATGAATTCTATATGAACACAAATGTCCTTGTTAGCCTAACGAGTTCACATTTACATCCCTCGTAAAGTAGAAACTCAAACACATCAGCATTTCCACTGTCAACCTGGCACTGAAGGGAAGAGGACCCGCTCAGAGGGGCAGGATGACACACAGGCGCTAAGAGGTCCATTTAGAAACCTGACAGTAGAAATGACCCAAAGCACTAAAAATCTCAACGTAAAGCTATTTAATTTCAGTTCTAGACCTCAATGAAGTACAGAGCTGTAGAAACAAAGCAGCTTTCCAGAAAAACATCCACCCTCAGCCACACAGTGTGTGTTGGGGTTGTCCTCAATGACCCTTGTGGGTTCCTTCCAACTCAGGACGTTCTGTGATTCTATGAAAACTGAGGAAGGAGATGAAGCGCGCATACTGGGGAGAGAGGTAGACTAGCTGAGACATTTTGACCCTACTGCCTTCCTTAACTTGCAGTTAGTTGCTCCTGCAAATACTAAACGCAGTGCAAGCTTGATACCCAGGCTGCCCAGGGAGGGGGTCGAGTTGCCTTCCCTGGAGGTGTTTAAGGAAAGGGTGGATGAAGTGCTGAGGGACATGGTTTAGGGAGTGTTAGGAATGGTTGGACTCGATGATCCAGTGGGTCCTTTCCAACCTGGTGACTCTGTGATTCCTGTCCTTCCACTCATCCAGTCTGGATTTCTTTAATGCTGCCGCCCTCTATCATCTCGGAAGGCTTAGCTGCAAGGTTTGGCTAATCAACTTAATTCCTCCTTAAATACACACCTACTTAGATCAACTCACTGCAAAAAGAACAATACATCCAACCTGAAAATTGCACATAAAACCTCCCGGTGCCTGATTTAAAGCTTGGCTTTGTGTGAGCTCACTGCTGAAGAACTTGACAGCGTTACGTGCAGATTCGACCACAGAGCATCAAGCGTTACCTTCCGAGTGACCAACTCTGCTAACGGACATTGTGATCTCATCATCGGCTCCAGGAAGGGCAAACAACAAAACAAATAAAGAATAAATTCCCTTTCTATGGGTCTGTCCCTGCAGAACTGAATAAAACATTGAGATTAGAGAGATACAGGACACTCCAAAAGCCTAACAAGCCATCACAGGGCTCTTTCCCAAGAGGAAGGATGCTTCCCACTCCTGCCGTGCCACTTCCCCACAACCGATCCCTCTTTCTCCTTAAGCCTGGAAAACCTTTTGCCCAGACTTTGTTCTTCCAGCGCAGGTTACAAAACAAAGAGTTTCGAATAAGAAGTATTTGGAGGCTGCTATTCCCAAACTGTGGATAAAGGGAACCATCAGCATTACAAGCAGCTTTTATTTTGCTTTGTTTGAAAGCAACTCCTTTTCATTTACAAGTAAGCAGCTTTTAAAGCATATCTCCGGGGGTTAAAGCGAAGAAAGTTAGAAAAACGGAGAAAAATATGTTTCCCCTTCACACTCAGCAGTAGAAATAACTTTATGATAGATACCTTTCTATAAGATAAAAACCTTGAGGCTATTTAACCCCCGAGTCCTGCGTACCTGAGGAGGAAAATATCCTGCTTGGGCTCAACACCATGCAGATCGTCTTCCCCGTGTCAGTAGTATAGAACATCGCGATTGCCCTGCCAGAGGCAACTGTGGAAGCTGTAACTGCACTTAGATGTTGAGGTATTATCCCAATTAGTACCCTACCAGCACTATTTACTATGGGAACACATACTAATAAGCCTCAAGCTTGATTTTTTCTTTCTTTGCAGACAACTATGAACTATTCGGAAGAATGTTTTGCTCATCCTACGCACACAGATCCGCTACGCGTCAGTGAACAGATATTATTTAATGGGAATGTCATATTTGGGGGCCCCAAGCTGTCATTTATTCCATTTACTATTGTTTTACCATCCATTTCCCTTAATTTCTTTGTATTAGAGCCACTACTGTGATGCTGGAAATAGCTCTCAATTCACAATTAAATAATCCAAAGTTCTACAATCATTGAACGCTTTGGGTTGGAAGGGACCGTTGGTCATCCAGTCCAAGCCCCGCGCAGGAGCAGGGACACCTTCAACCACAGCAGGTCGCTCAGAGCCCCATCCAACCTGACCTGGAATGCTTCCAAGGATGGAGCCACCACTGCTTCCCTGGGCAACCTGGGTCGGTGCTTCACTACCTTCAGTGAAAAAAAAATGCTTCTTTATAAGAAATAATACACACGTTAAATAATACTTCTTCCTTATACGACATTCTGATATTGGAAAGTGTGAAAACATCAGCTAGGCTGGAGATGTCTAATCCCTAATTTGTAATACCAAGAAACACAGAAATTCTTAGGAATAATTCTGCCCCCTTGCTCCCTATTTTTTTCAACTCATCGGCTTCATCTGCCGGTAAATGAGAGCACAGCGCTACCTAAAAAAGAATTGGATTCAATAATTAAGATGCAAAGTCGCAGAAGGATTAAAGGTGGTTTATGAGAGTGGGATGGAGTGGACAGAATAGACCCAGCTTAAAATAGCACATATTTGTGCTGGAAAGCCCTTTGCTTCATCCTGGAAAGAAAAATAACATAAAGAGAAGGGAAGCACACAAGCATGTGCAGACTTAAGACCAACGTACATCCTAAACTGGAAACCTAAGAACAATAAGAAATTCAGGCGTATTCTCCGTGCCTTTTTTATTGTACAGGTCAGTTAAAAATCAGTGAAGAGCTTTGTGACCTCCGCAGGGGATGAGGCAGGGTACTGGGATCCGAAGGGATGCAGAACAGCATTGCAGCTGAATCTCACCAGGACTCCCATCGCTCCAACTCCGAGTAGGCCTGGGACTTCTATTTTTTTTCTTTCGTGCTCCCTATAATAGCATTAATTTATTAAGATTCCTTTAATCATGGCACACGGATGAGTAACCATCCCTGGAGGTATTTAAAAGACAAGTAGACGAAGCGCTAAGGGATATGATTTAGTAGTAGACAGGTACGGTTGGACTCTATGATCTCAAAGGTCTTTTCCATGAGCAAGTCCATGATTCTACATAAAATAATTAAAGTAGAATAGATTGTATTTCACAGGAGTGATTTTTTTTTTTTCTCTGCCCCATCTTCTATGAAGTGTTACAGAGTGTAATAAAATCTGTCAGCCTTCTTCCCTCCTCCCTTACTTTTTTAAAACTCTTTAAAGCCCTAAGTTTTTAGAGGAAAATTTACTCAACTGCATAGAATCACATAATGATTTGAGTCCGAAGGGACTTCAAAGCCCATCCCGTTCCACCCCTGCCACGGGCAGGGACAACTCCCGCTGGATCAGGGGCTCCAAGCCCCATCCAACCTGGCCTGGAACCCCTCCAGGGATGGGGCAGCCACCACTGCTCTGGACAACCTGTTCCAGGGCCTCTCCACCTTCATACATTTCTTCCTAAGATCCAACTGGTTTCTCTCTGCTTATCTAAGTGAGAGTTATCATTTCTCTCGGATGAAACAGCAAGCCCTCTTCCCTCTCTCTCCCCCTCTTCCCTGCACACCGACCTCAATTACTCCCACAAATCAGATTAGCCTTGTTGACTTCCAGCACTTCCATAATTAAGATACAGAAGGATGAAACAAATGCCTTCTAAGCAATTGTCCTCAGAGCTCCAATAACAGCCCATTCTAATAAATTCTGGCAGCAGAGCGAGTTTTCTCTGCACGAACTCTAAGGCTCCTGAAGATGTATTGAATCTGGCACCGTCTCAAGAAACCCTTTAGGAAGTCTTAAGTGGATGCTCACCTTGGATTTCTTTTTTTTCCTTTCCACGGTTCAATGGGACAGAGAGCGCGATGATTACACAGAACTACCAGGTATTTGTCACTGCTCTAAATTCCCTCGCTGAGTGCCCAAAGCAGAAGCCTGGAGTTTGCATCCTAAAACCGCAGGATTTGCCATCAGCTGGGACACTAGGGAATACCACCAAGTTTAACTCTCCCTGCCTCCTCCTTTCCACTTGCACAGGAGCACCTCTCTTCCCATGATGATGCGGCAGATAAAACTGATTAATGTACGCTTGAAAATTCAGGATCAGATTCCCAGATGGTATAAACTGTTTTAATGTCAGAGCCTTAGAAAAGACTAAAGCAATTTGCTCATTAATTAAAATGGAGAACATAGTGATAAGAATCCTAATAATATTGCTTTTGTTGCTCGAATACTGGGCTTTTTTTTTTTTTTAATTTTGAATTCATTTTAATAGACCACCATCCTCAAAACAAGTGGATTTTTACCTGCACCCTTCCTGCTACAAAGCCGCTTGAAACAAATACTGAGCCTGCAACGTGTGCTCACAGCCCAGAAACCAACCGTGCCCTGGGCTGCGTCCAAAGCAGCGCGGCCAGCAGGGAGGGAGGGGATTCTGCCCCTCTGCTCCTCTCCTGGGAGACCTCATCTGGAGGATTGTGTCCAGTTCTGGAATCGTCAATGTAAGGAGACGGAGGTGTTGGAACGGGTTCAGAGGAGGCTACAAAGATGATCGGAGGGCTGGAGCACCTTCCATCCAAGGACAGACTGAGAGAGTTTGGGTTGTTCAGCCTGGAGAAGAGAAGGCTCCGAGAAGAGCTTAGAGGGACCTTCCAGTACCTGAAGGGGCTCCAAGAAAGCTGGGGAGGGGCTGTTCACAAAGGCTTGTGGGGATAGGACGAGGGGCAATGGGGATAAACTGGAGAGGGGCAGATTTAGACTGGACATTAGGAAGAATTTCTTCACTATGAGAGTGGTGAGACCCTGGCCCAGGTTGCCCAGAGCAGTGGTGGCTGCCCCATCCCTGGAGGGGTTCCAGGCCAGGTTGGATGGGGCTTGGAGCCCCTGATCCAGTGGGAGGTGTCCCTGCCCATCGCAGGAGGTTGGAACTGGATGATCTTTAAGGTCTCTTCCAATCCAAACTATGCTATGATTCTATGATTATTCTAACAAGACAGAAACTTCTCAGATCCAGATTTGGTCACTTACGCTCACTTCAACCACAGTCTTAATTTTTGCAGATTCCTGCTCTTCCCTTGCTATACGCACACGATGCTTTATCAGAGGTCTCTCTGATAAGCTAATGAAGCATGAGTATTTCTAATCTCCTCTTGTTGATCGTTTCCTCCATCATCCTCAAACCTCTGCTCTGCATCTGTTTCAGTTGATCTTCTCTGAATGAGAGTGTCTGGAACCGTAAACACTTTCCTATTGAAGGTTTTACCAGAATCACGTACAGCAGTATTAGTTCTTCCCGATTTCAATTTTATCAAGATAAAAATTCAGTGACACCAACTGCTTTACTCTTGATTTACAGAAGAATATATATTCTTCCCCTTTCTACTCCAGTGTCAGAAACAAAAACTAGGTTCTTCGTGGGTTTTTTTTCATACGTACGTGCTTGATACAATTCAAATTCTATTATCTCTTGCACAGCTGCAGTGCTGATGTAAGAAACCACCAGTTCCTGCTTGCACTGAATTTGTATAAATAAAAAGATAAGAATAAATAAAAGATATACAAGTATAAATAAAAGATAAGAAACCACAGACAATTGGGACCCAACTGCTCACAGTAGGCGTAAGGTACGTAAAACCCACGAGTGGCCACCTCCTCATCCTGCCTCCTTGTGCGAGGTTCCTGCGAGCAGAGTGAAGAGAACAATCAGCCCAATATAGAAGTCACCTGCTGCGATTTCTGCTCTCAGGAGATATATCACACCTATCCAGCACAACCGTGCTCTGAGCAGAGGTGCACATACTCAACGTCGTTCACTCCAAGAGCAGGAGCCACACGCCTTGTGTCCACGTCAGGACTCAACCACCGCTCCCAAGCCTTGCTGAGCCTGCCAAGCGCTTGTGGGCAGTGCTTGGCTAGAGCACACGGGATGGTTTAGGTTGGAAGGGACCTTAAAGATCATCCACAGCTCCCACCGCCCTGCCGTGGGCAGGGACACCTGGATGCGTTAAGTCCAGCAGCTCTTCATCACGCTCCACAGGGTAACGCCAGCTCAGACGTGCAAACATGGACAGACAACAAAATGGGAATTTGGATCCTGGCCACCTGCTTATTGCTTCTGCTCCCTGGAACGGTTTTATCCCCCATCTGTAAAATAAGGGATTGGACTCGATCGCCGACAAGTCCTGATAAAATGATGCGCAACACTCAGTGCCTATGTGATACCTCTTGTGCCAAATGACTCCACGTAAGTAACCAAACCCTGGGAGACAACAGGAAAGATGTCCTTAACGTTAAGGTTTTATTGTTCCGAACTCAAGAAACAAAAAATCTCAAGTGCGGAAGGAAGAGCAAAGCACATCACGACTTCAAATCCCTCTTTTACAGCAACATAAAGTGGTCATCTAATGCAGCGCTATCATAAAATTAAATCATACTCACTAGTCATTTTGTATGGTCTATGCTGACAGATTAAAAACTACACAGCAAAATGTAATTTTCCAAACTGAAGGCATAAGAGGAGTTTGAAATATCTTCCTCTGCAGTGTCTGCTCAGTCCTGCATCCTCCTGGTAATAAAGCAACAGTCACAGTCAGATAGAATTTAGCGCTGCTGTCTGCCTTCAGGGTACAAGCAACACTTGTCCCGCCGGTGCCAAGGGAAGCAGCGAGTGACAATTACAGTAGCACGCCAAGGTTATCTTTTTTTTCCTTTAGAGAAATCCTGGCAAAGGGAGAGCTTTTCAAGTTTAAAATTCTATAGATGTACAGTTGAGAGAAGTGAAAATGGATTTTTCCCTCTCCATCCTGCTTTCAAGCACAGAGTTCAATTCCTATTGTAGCTCCCCAAGACAAAGAGGTGGAGTGAGGGCTATGCCCATCACCTCCGCGGCACAGCAAGACGCCCAACGTAGGCAGTAGTGTCTCTCCACAGCAGAAACCGCTTCAGCCAGGCTAACCTTTGCTTCCACAAGAGTCCTTCCCATATGGAGCGAGCAAGAAAACCAAATGCCAGGATGACCTCCTGGAAGAGGGGCTGTGCACCCCCAGAGGGAGATGGCAAGCAGCCTGACGTACTCTGCTCCGTGGCTTCCATGGAAAGAGCCAATTTGGGCTCTCATCTACAGCACAAAACCCTGTAGGTATAGACCAGCTCATCCAGCTACGCTGGAGGCGCTTCCAAAGTACCTGGAGGTGGTAAATCTGTTCTAACGTGTAAGCAGCAGCAGGAGCAAGTTGATTGCCAAAGACATCAGGGCTGTAGATACAGAAAAACTCTGTTAAGCCCAGCCCAAAGCTTACTGAATCGAGTTAAAAAGCACCATCGCTGGCCTTTATCCCCTGCCCATGAGCGATATTCAGCCCAGCACTTGGGAAGGTCAACAGAATGAGTCCCAGTGGCACATGAAAAAGTGAGGCACAGAGCACAAGTATGTCCACATAACTATAAAATTAGCACAACAACCACTCAGAAGGGCTCTTTCTCTTTTATAATATTTCTTCTAGAGCGCGGCAGCTGAAAAAGTTCTAAATCACAAAGAAAATCCCAATAATTTAAGCTCAGAGTCAGCTTAAATCCCTTCCATAAAGCAACAATACCGTATCTTAGAGACATACTTATCTTAAACAAATATGTGCAGGAATTCTGTAACTTTACCGAAAGTCATATATATTGCAGCTGGCGATGGGCTCTGGCACAAACTCTAAGCTATATTGATTAAAAGGTCTGTTAAGATTTATCAGGCTTGAGAATGCACTCTAGCTGATTAGGATTTCCAACTCCAAAGCCAGAGTCGATACAAATTTTCATAGGTGATATGGAGTGGTTGGATTTCCTCTGTTCCCATCTGAAATTTTGTATTAATTGTCTTTTCCCAGCGTTGGAAAAGTGGGAGCCCAATACATCAAAAAAATCAAAGAAATCCACTTTCTGAGCAGAACTCATCCCTGTCCGGGCTATCGGGAAATGTCTTGGCAAAAGTGAGAATTGGAATCTCTACATAAATAGGCAATAAATGGGAAATTCAAGCAGTAAATGGGAAAATCAGGCAATAAATGGGAAATTCAAGCAGTAAATGGGAAAATCAGGCCATAAATGGCAAATTCAGGCTACAAACGGCAAATTCAGGCCATAAATGGCAAATTCAGGCCACAAATGGCAAATTCAGGCCACAAACGGCAAATTCAGGCCACAAATGGCAAATTCAGGCCATAAACGGCAAATTCAGGCCACAAATGGGAAATTCAGGCCATAAACGGCAAATTCAGGCCATAAACGGCAAATTCAGGCCACAAATGGGAAATTCAGGCCACAAATGGGAAATTCAGGCTACAAATGGGAAATTCAGGCTACAAACGGCAAATTCAGGCCACAAACGGCAAATTCAGGCCACAAATGGCAAATTCAGGCCACAAACGGCAAATTCAGGCCACAAACGGCAAATTCAGGCCACAAACGGCAAATTCAGGCCACAAACGGCAAATCCAGGCCTATAGCACAATGATATCTTGAATGCGCTCTGCAGAGGATAAGCTTCATACTAATATTCTACATTCTCATAGATTGGGGCCGGAACTGGATGGGTTTTAAGGTCTCTTCCAACTCAAACCACTCTACGATTCAATGAACTGTTATGGGACACAGTATTAAGGCAGTCACACAGCTGTGAGGTACCCTCCAAGGCTCAGCAGCGTAAGTCATCCTAAAAGTACAGAGTAAACCAAGCTGTTATCTTAATTTTTGTTGTTTACATTTGTTGGCAACTTAAAAAATCTGAAGTGGTATTTAATAGCGCTCAGAGCATCTCACTGATTCATTCCTCAAAATCTGGACCTCGGCATTCTCTTTGAGTCATCCCACTTCTATTTAGAAAATGCCTTGTGATTCTCCTAGAAATAAATATGAAGAGGCTTTAATAGAAGCTAAGCAGAAGGAACTATAACCGTCCCACATTTGTTCTCTTTGAAAATGCACTTAATATTAATTTTCATCTAACAGACATCTCCAAAAATGCCCCTATCAGAGATTTTTAGCAACAAAATGCTGGAAAAAGCTAATCTGACCTTCTCGGCAGTTTGCTGCTGCAGGGATGGGAACTGAGACCAAGAGGAGACCTCTTAGCGGTCTACAGCTTCCTTACAACAGAAGGAGAAGCAAGTGCTGAGCTCTTCTCAGGACTCAAGGGAACGGCAGGAAGATGCGCCAGGAGAAGGTTAGGTTGGATGTGAGGAAAAGGTTCTTCCCCCAGAGGGTGGTGGAGCACTGGAACATCTCCCAGGGAAGCAGTCCCGGCCCCAAGGCTGACAATATTCCAGCAGCGTTTGGCCAACACCCTCAGCCCCACAGTGTGAATGTTGGGGTGTCCTGTGCAGGGACAGGAGCTGGACTCAATGATCCCTGTGGATCCCTTCCAACTCCGGATATCCTATGATTCTCTGAACAAGCACCGTTAGGCTCTGCTGACACACTGAGCAGACAGCACTAACCAAGACTGTCAAAAGCCCCAGTGCCCACTTGCAAGCTGCCAGGCATGAGCAGCAGTAGACATGGTAAGAGGCAGATCACCTGGATTAATTCCAGCCCTGCCAACTCTCCCTGCTCCTTTCCCATCCCTATTTCCCAGTTAAGATCATCAGAAGCTTATCAAAACTAGTCAAGCCACTTGCCAGCATAAGGATCCCATTTCCATCCAAAATTAAGCCAGAAAGTGAATCACAGGTTTTGCCCGGTCTAGACTTGGGGCACCTCCACCAGTCCCATCAAAAACCCAACTACTCATTATCGCTGTCATCCAAAGCTCACAGATTCCTCCATTTAAAGGAGTCACTCCGAATTTCACTAAAGTTTAATAAAAATTCTAACAGGGCCATTACATACATTGAAACATAGGAAAGCAACTTTTATGCAAATCAATTCAAATACTGTTCTCATTAATACCAGCCTGGGCTCTTTACATGCACAACACAGAGCTGTGTGTCACCTCCGTGTGGACATCCCCAGCAACGCCACCATCCATGCTCACCTCTGCCCAGTAATCAACCTCTACTGGAGAGCTGCTTACGCAGTTTTAGAACTCAAAGTAAAAGCTTCCTTGGTTGCTATCAGCACATATTAGGATGCCTATAGTGGAGAAGAACATTTGCGGTGCACACTTTGCTCACTGATGTCTGTTTTCATCACCCTAAGACACGGCCACGCTGGTACCAGGCACCAAAAACACAGTGATTCATTCCAAGAATAAAATGTACGGGCAGCTCACACCAACATAAGGAACCAAACACAGATTCTTCTCATCTCCATCCATGTCTTCAATCTCATGATCACCCTCTGTAATGCGTGTCCTTTCCATATGTTCACCGACTTCTCCCTCCATCCTGCCACTGCGTCTTGGCAGCGCCGTTTGAATGTTGGCATTCTGGATGTTCCTCTATACGGGAGCCCTTTTGGCAATTTGTTATGACTTCCAGCTTAGTTCACAGAATCACAAGGTTGGAAAGGACCCATTGGATCATCGAGTCCAACCATTCCTAACACTCCCTAAACCATGTCCCTCAGCACTTCATCCACCCGTTCCTTAAACACCTCCAGGGAAGGCGACTCCACCCCCTCCCTGGGCAGCTGTTCCAGTGCCCAATGACTCTCACTGTGAAGAATTTTTTTCTGATATCCAACCTGACCCTCCCCTGACGGAGCTTCAGGCCATTCCCTCTTGTCCTGTCCTCTGTCCCTTGGGAGAAGAGCCCAGCTCCCTCCTCTCCACAACCTCCTTTCAGGCAGTTGTAGAGAGCAATAAGGTCTCCCCTCAGCCTCCTCTTCTCCAGGCTAAACAACCCCAGCTCTCTCAGCCGCTCCTCGTCAGACGTTCTCCAGCCCCTTCACCAGCTTCGTTGCTCTTCTCTGGACACACTCCAGAGCCTCAACATCCTTCTTGTGGTGAGGGGCCCAGAACTGAACACAGTATTCCAGGTGTGGTCTCCCCAGTGCCGAGTGCAGAGGGAGAATCCCCTCCCTGGACCTGCTGGTGACCCCATTTCTGATCCAAGCCAAGAGGCCATTGGCCTTCTTGGCCCCCTGGGCACACTGCTGGCTCATGTTCAGTCGCTGTCAACCATCACCCCCAGGTCCTTCTCCTCCGTGCAGCTCTCCAGCCACTCTTCCCCCAGTCTGTAGCACTGCACAGGGTTGTTGTGCCCCAAGTGCAGGACCCGGCATTTGGCCTTGTTGAACCTCATACCATTGGCCTCAGCCCATCGATTCAGCCTGTTCAGATCCCTTTGGAGCCTCCCTACCCTCCAGCAGATCCACACTTCCTCCCAGCTTAGTGTCATCTGCAAACTTGCTGAGGGTGCACTCAATGCCTTCATCCAGGTCATTGATAAAGACATTGAACAGGGCTGGACCCAGTACCGAGCCCTGAGGAACCCCACTTGTGACTGCCCTCCAGCTGGAGTGAACTCCATTGACCATCACACGCTCCATAAAATTATGGGGAGTCAAGGAATTTTTTGGTTTGGGATTTTTTTTTTTTTATTGTTGTTTTTAGACAGCGTAAATCCGGTGCAAACTACATAAGAATCGATCACCTCCATTTATCTGCAGATAAGCATAAGGCTGATAGGACATTCCTTTTTCCGCTGCATCAGCCTGTCTCTACCAGTTATTATCCACACCAAGTGTGCAGTGTGTGCCGTTCCTTTCAGGGGGAACCTCATCTGGATAAAACCCACGGCAGCGAGATGGCCCTTGTCAATGTTTGTGTGGAGAGATTGCCGTTTTAGAGAAAACCTCCGGGGACAATCCCTGTGGCGAGAGCCACAGCGGCAGCAGATGTCCTCCCAGCTGCAGCAACCCAATCCAACAGTCAGTACAGTGGCTTTTGGCAACGCGCAAGCAACGCAGGGGGTTAGATTGGCTCTTTCTTGTGTTTATATTTGCCTTCTCCTCATCTAATAACGCAGGGAGACAGATGCCCTTTCCTAACAAACACAAGCGAAGCTATCGATACTGTCCAAGTAGTAAGGAATTCATTTTTAATCATCATATTCTCTTCTTGGACTTAAAAACGCTGCCTATAGCTTCAGCTGTGGAACTGCCAAAAAGATAGTTACAAAGCAGTAAAGTTTTCGCTAGCTAGTTATTCCTGATACTTAAAGCAAAACAGAAACGCCCTCTTTTAAATTTCACATATTCAAATTAATTAGATTTACAGTCCTGAATGGATGACCATCCGGCAGTAAAAGAGAGATTCCTGTACAAATAATGAATTAGCTCCGTCATCCAATATATCAAAGCATCAAAACAGTCTCTCTGGCTCTCTTAGGAGCTTAATTGCCATCCGTGCCCCAAATTAATGGCCTTAAACAGGTATCCAGGAGGCTGTCAGGGAAGCTGTTTCAGATCTGCCAGGGTGAATAGGATTTAAGGAAAAAAATAAACCACCAAACATTGGGTGAAGTGCAATATGAGCCACCTGGAAGCCACGCGTTAGTGATAACGGGCGCTTACTTGCACGCTCCCAGAGGCTGTGGCTTTCCTGAGGCACCAGGAGGAGATGCCAAGCGTTTAGGGCACTCCTTGGCAGCACAAGAGTTGCAGCTCTCCAGTCTCAACTGCTGATGATGCTTTATATATAAAACCGAAGCACGATTGCACCTCTTGACAAAACGGCACAGACCGGTGTTTAAGGGGAAACGAGGAGTGTTTGTGTCCGCCCGTTAACACCGAAACGTGCTTGAGAAATATTTCACGATCTGTCCCAAACCTTCCTCCTCCGAAAGCATCAACACTCGCACCATCACCACCGTGAGCTCCAACGCAGAACACCCTGACGCCACAGAGGTTTTAAGAAGATTCTTCTAGAAAAATCGACCCGTATGCTGACATTTTCACAATTACCATCATATAAACTGTCTAAGGAACCTTCTTATTAGTTTTTAATTCATCTTTAGGAGGTTAATCCTCAACTTAAGAAGGAGCTGTTGGAACTGGTCCAGAGGAGGCTACAAGGATGATCCAAGGGTTGGAGCACCTCCATATGAGGGCAGGCTGAGAGAGTTGGGGTTGTTCAGCCTGGAGAAGAGAAGGCTCCGAGGAGACCTTAGAGTGACCTGAAGGGGCTACAAGAAATCTGTGGAGGGGATGTTTACAAAGGCTTGGAGTGATAGGACAAGGGGGAATGGGTATTAACTGGAGAGGGGCAGATTAAGACTGGATATAAGGAAGAATTTCTTCACTTGGAGAGTGGTGAGACACTGGCACAGATTGCCCAGGGAAGCTGTGGCTGCCCCATCCTTGGAGGGGTTCCAGGCCAGGTTGGATGGGGCTTGGAGCCCCTGATCCAGTGGGAGGTGTCCCTGCCCATGGCAGGGGGGTTGGAACTGGATGATCTTTAAGGTCCTTTCCAACCCAAACTATTCTATGATTCCATGATCTTGGACTGCCTTTATCCAAGAGGGCCCGAGGCTGTGCGGCTCGGTTCTCTGCATTCCCAGGATGCAAATAAACTGTCATCATGATTTCTAATGCAAGTACTTGGCATAACACTGCCACTGAATTTGGTCCTACGTGTTCATTAAAAGGAAAAACAGCAGTTGGCTATTGTCCAGTTACACACCTATCCAGCTCTTAACCTTCATCGCATCGCAGCTCCCTTCCCTTTTTGGCAAATGCCGTCACTTGGCACAAACAAAACCCACTATTGATCTGGAATCATAGAATCACCAGGTTGGAAAGGACCCACTGGATCATCGAGTCCAACCATAAAGTTGTGCAAACATCACTTTCCATCGCTTGGGTGAAGCCAGGGGAAAGCTCCGGTCACAGTTCCCCAATGCTGAACATCACCTGCCACAAAAGCCGCTTTTACACAGAACGAAAAATAGGAGAATATTACATATCATCATGGGTAATAAAACCAGCAATGTTTGGTCAATCGTGGGATGTAAACCCATCTCAGGGCTACAGATCAGTGTTGCATTACATAAATGATTCCTTACAGTATCATTTAAGGATGCGCTTTAATCCCAAAGCGCTACTCAGGCTATTACTTTCTTACGAGTGACTTCATAAACGGTGATTACCGCTAACCTGCTACAGTAAATAGGGAAAAAAAAGACAGGTTTTATTTTCCCATAGCAGAACTGTAGGGAAACACATGGCTGTTTTATGCTTACTTAAGCAGTAATGATGCATTCCGAGATGTCTCGCTGCCCTGACCCTCAGGCAGGCTTCACTCATTGCTGGAGCAAGATAATTACGGAATCCTTCAGTTGGAAAAGACCTTTGAGATTATCAAGTCCAACTGTCCACTACTAAACCATCCCTGAGCTCCTCGTCTGCCCCTCTTAAACCCCTCCAGGGATGGAGACTCCATCACTCTCCTGGGTAAACTCAAAAAGGTAGAGCTGGAGTTTAAGGGGAGGTACTTTCTTGCAGTTAAGTGACTTCAACTGAATGTGAACAACATCTTCCACACCCTATTGCCCTTTCTGGACCCCAGGATCTATTTTTCATTACAACACATCCACTCTCATTTTGGCCATCACAGAAGCTGCGGTACAAGAGAGGGGAAAAGATTCCTCAAAAAGGCCACCTGGCAAAAGAACAGCTGTGGAGCAGTACAGAATCTATATATTATCTATAGTTTATATATATATATAATATTATCTATAGTTTATATATATATAATATATTATATTATAATAGTATATAATATATTATTATTATTATATATTATAATATAATCTATATTATTATTATAATTATATAGATTATATATATGTGGAGCAGTACAGAATCTATATATTATCTATAATCTATATATTATCTATATATTTTTAGCAAATAACGTCAGTTTTTCTTAAAGAAAGAGGTCACTGTCATGAAAGGATATTTTTAATATTGATAACTCCTTCACGGCCAAACTCCTCTATCAGTTGTGTTACTACAATCAATAATTTCAACCTGAAATGAGTACCCTGATAAAGAGCAAGCTGTCATAAATCACAGTACGAGTAAACCTGCTTAAGAAAACCCTATTTGAACAGGAAAAATAAAGGCACCCGCAGGACCAAGAGCATCGCTGTTTCAGAATTGCTTTGAACTGGTGCAGATGCACCCCAAGAGACATCATAAAACCACCATCTGGGTGGAAAAAAAAACCCAATCACTTTTAATACCTTAATTTTCTGTAAAGCTGCTTGGCAACTTCTTTGAGGTTTAAAAGAAAAATTTTGTTTTCTTTTAAATGCACTGGTAGAGAAGTGTAAATCATCTTTTATGGGTAGTAGGGTCAGGCTTCTTTCTGTTCACTGTAAAAGGATTCCTAACCTACAATTCCTAAAGCACCTGGAAGGGTCAGGCACATTGCACTCAGGCTCACTGCAGTGGACACTTTCACCTGGTCTGGAGTCACTCCGAATTTAAGCTGTTCACACACTTTCTGAACAAGTCAGGCTACACTCAACCAGTTCCTAAAGGAAGAAAAAAAAAACCTTATGAAGCTCTGAGTAAGAGATGTTTGGAGGGTGAGAGCTGCAGGAGGCATCAGCCATCACCTTTCCTGGCTAAATGAAATCCTCATCCATAGTATGATCTCAAATATTGGCTAAACACAAGCAAACACCAAATTACAGTTGGTTTAAGACACATTTTTTTTCATACCCAAAATAAATCACATGGACTGATTTTTCTCCAACTGCTGTGAACGCATAATACAACCAAAGGGGTCATTTTTCTCCATAATCTGCACCGCAAGAGAAATGAAAGTCACTTTTATGGGTTGGAAAGTCTATGTTTTAGCAGCCTAAGTGTCCCAGTTGAGCATCCCCCGCCAGACCAGCAGCCAAACTGGGCAGCTTTTATCCCAGTCCCTCCCTGGAAAGGGAAAAGAGAAACAAAAGACACTCGCAGGGTGGAAACTTAACACTAAAACAGCTTTAAGGCAACAATAAAAATAAAAGAACGATAATAATAAGGGAATAATAAAATATAGATGAGTCTACAAACCCAATTGCAGGTTCCTGAGGACCAAAGCTGAGCAGAGATGCTGCAGGACAGGCGTGGGGAGGATGGAGAGTTGGATGCAGCAGCAAGTGGGTGGTCCAGGGGCAGCCAGACAAAACAAAGTCCTCCCTGAAGAGTTCATGACCCCAACCTTTTATAGTGAGCATGAGCTGTACGGCATGGAATATTCCTTTTGGGTCTGTCCTGTTCCCCTCTGGCAGTGTGAGCCCCTCCCATCCTCTCTGGGATGCCCTTCATTTCCATAGCAATAGGGGTGAGCAGTGGCCTCTCTGCACATCAATGGCCCATCACCTCGGTGATAATTACCCGGTTTATCCCTTCCAGAAGAAGCCACTGTCTCAACAACCTCAGCAGATGAAGTTTGGAAAAAAGACCTCCTTAAGAAGTCAGAGAGCTGCTGCTGCTTTTGTCCAAATCAAAATTGTTATTAATAATAATTATAATTAATTATAATATATAAATAATAATAATAATAATAATAATAATAATAATAATAATAATAATAATAATAATAATAATTTTGCCCCATCCCTGGAGGGGTTCAAGGTCAGGTTGGATGTTGTGAGCAACCTGATCCAGTGTCCCTGCCCATGGCAGGGGGTGGAACTAGATGGGCTTTAAGGTCCCTTCCAACCTAAGCCATTCCAGGATTCAAGGATTAAAGATAACTTATAAACATCTTGCCAGGCTGGGCAGTCATTGACACACCCCAGCACCTCCAAAATGCCAGTTTTGCCTAATGGCTTTGACATTTCCAATCACGAAAGTGCATTGTATGGAGCAACATGAATCCCTTTATAGAGGAATCGGATACAAGAGGTGCTTTTGTGCGGGTAAAAATGCTGCCCCGCTCTTTATGAAATACAAGTGATGAGAAAAGAACAGCTCCCATATTTTGGTTTCTCCAGCTAAACGCAACTACTCAGTAGAATCATGGAATGGTTTGGGTTGGAAGGGACCTCAAAGCCCATAGTCTCACCAGCAAAAAACCAGTTAAGCCACTTCATGCCGTTGGAATGACCTGCAAGAGACCTCCACGACATCTCATCTCTGCAAAAATAATGAAGTTTTGTGCATGAAAAAGGAGGTCTCTTAAGGAAGATAAAACATTCAGTTATGACAGAAAACACATAGCAATCAGATGCTTGGTCTTCTGTGAACCCCTTCAAAAAAGACTCAACCATAACAAATCAGTGTGATTTATTATCATAGAATCATAGAGTAGTTTGGGTTGGAAGGGACCTCAAAGATCATCCAGTTCCAACCCCCTGTCACGGACAGGGACACCTCCCACTGGATCAGGGGCTCCAAGATCCATCCAACCTGGCCTGGAACCCCTCCAGGGATGGGGCAGCCACCACTGCTCTGAACAACCTGTTCCAGGGCCTCCCCATCCTCAGAGTGAAGAAATTCCTCCTTATGTCAAGTCTAAATCTGCTCCTCTCTCACAGCAAAACGTTTCTTCCCAAGATCTCCCCTCTTTCGCTTCCCCACGGCGCTAAACAGCAAAGGGGTTTGAAGGAACCATCGGTCCCGGCTGCCGAAGGCTTTATTTCCCTACCCACACATTGTGCCCAGAAATGCATTAAACCCAGTAACAATACAACAGAAGCTGAGACATCGCAACACGGATGGAGTAAAAACATCCCCCATACAATGGAGTGGACAATAGATCCCAACATGTTGCCTCCATTTAACACATACGCTGGATTTGAAAGGAATTTAAGCACTTCAATGCTTTTAGAAACCTGACCCTTACCCATAAAAATATCTGAAATTGAACTACCTCAGCTGGACAATGCACAACCTAAGTGCTAAACACGCCAGACAACGAGACGCGGAATCATAAACTCAGTGGAGAGGCACAGATTACCACTATTTTAGATCTGCAGCATAAAATATTTGCTTTTGGAAATATCTTAACCATAGCAGAAACAGGAAAATAAAAATCAAAACCAAACCTCTCATCCCTTTGGAGTTCCAGGTGAACAACACGCAGAAAATGCTGAAGTTTTGAAAACTTCAAATGAAATACCCAACAAAGGACAAAAGTCAAACCAATCAATGCATGCACAAAGAGAAGAATCCCAGAATGTTTGAATTGGAAGGGACCCACAAGGATGATCAAATCCAAAGGGATCATCTCCTGTCCCTGCACAGGACACCCCAACATTCTCACTGTGGGGCTGAGGGCATTGGCCAAACGCTTCTGGAATATTGTCAGGTTTGGGGCCGTGACTGCTTCCCTGGGAGATGCTCCAGTGCTCCACCACCCTCTGGGGTAGAACCTTTTCCTCATGTCCAACCCAACCCTCCCCTGGCCCATCTTCCTGCCATTCCTTTGGGTCCAGAGAAAAAAGGTCAGTTCCTCCTCCTCTCCTTGTGTGGAAGCTGCAGAGCATGATGGGGTCTCCCCTCAGTCTCCTCTTCTCCAGGTGGAACACACCAAGTGACTTCAGCTGCTCCTCATACGGCTTCACCTCTAAACCCCTCACCAACTCCCTCCTCTGGACTCTCTCCATGAGCTTTAGATCCTTTTTGTACATTCATTTTTTCAGATGTGCTTTTTCTTGCTAATACCACCTTAAGATGTAATGATTTAAAGTGCTGTGAGATTCCTGAAGCTCAAATATTTGTCAGGTAAGGAGAAGAGGATGGAAAAAAAAGAGAGCTGAACAGACCAAGTGACTTTAGCGCTCCTCACACGGCTTCTCCTCCAAACCCTCCACCAACTCTGTGCCCTTCTCCAGATGCTCCGCAGTACCTTTAGATCCTTTTTATCCTCTGGCACCCGGATCTGCCCCCACTGCTCACGGTGGGGCTGCACCAGTGTGGAGCAAAGCAGAACAACCCCCTCCGTCTCCCGGCTGGCGATGCCGTGCTGGATGCACCCCAGGACACGGTGGCCCCTCTTGGCTGCCCTGGCACTGCTGGCTCGCATTCAAAGACTCCACGGGCACTAATTCTTCTAGGTCACATCCTCTCAGGCTCTCAAAGGGCAGATGAATTAGATGGATTCGGTTTTTATGGTGTTATAACTGAAGTAAAGGTGGCCCATAATTGCTATTATCTTTTATTTTTAACAGCTTGCTAATCTGAGCAGCTCTGCTGCCACCACAGCCCTATCCGTGTGAGCGCTTTCCTTTCCAGTGATCGCACACAGAGCAAAACATGCAACAAGGCAGCACAACATCAATGACATTTCAGCTAATTATGAGGCTACGAGCAACTAATCACACAGCACGTCAGTCACTTGAAGAAGTCACCCTGAATGCCAAGGGTCTAAATTAGCAATCGAAATATTTACGCTTTTTGAAGATGCACCTTTGCCTTAAAGGGTAAACAGAGAGAACTGCTGAGAGTTTCTCCCCATACCTCTCTCACGGAAGAAGAGCCAGCAGAAACCGAAGTGGCTCAGAACCTATAGAAGCTGTTTCAGTGCATCACAGCAACGGGCACGAGGCAAATCCCGTTCCAAATGCAAGTGCAGAGACCCCACGCCGGCAGAAGAGCACCAATTAACATGACCAGCATCCTAGGGCAGCTTACAAAACCTCTCAGCAACTCACCATTTAAACTCTGTCATTTTAATACCAGGATATGATCCTCTCCCGTGTCACTCCAGAAAGCTCCTTTGTCTTGCACAAAGCCATCCCAGCAGCTGAGAACCGATGCCGAAACATTTCTTTTCCTTTGAAAAGGTTCCATTTCCTAATAAAAAGATTTTTTTTCCAACTAATTCTGTTATCTCTCTGTATATTTAAAGGGAACATTAATTATACTTTAAATAGTTTCCAACAAATCCTCCACACTCTCCCACATTCCAGTATTATCACGTAAATTAATCCTCAGTCACTTATCTGGCTTAAGGTTAATTGATATATGACTCAATCTCATTTCTTCCCAAAGAAATAAAGCAACACACGTTCTGTATTGATAGGTAGCTAACTCCTATTCACAGGTTTCTATAGACAATTACCTGCTCTCATTCACAACTTCTCCTCCCTTCAATGTTCTATTAACCATCTCCATGTATTTAAGAACCACCCGATTTCACCTACAAATTCCTTCAAACTTCATGTGGCAAATCATTATTCAAGAATATTTGGAGGTAGATGAAGGACTGGGCAGAAACAGAGGTGTGTGTGGAAATGGCCATACCCAGGTACTTAACGGTCCTCCACCAACCATGTCCTGGGCAGCATCCAAAGAACTGGGACCAGCAGGGACAGGGGATCCTCTCCCTCTGCTCTGCTCTCCCAAGCCCTCACCTGGAGCTCTCTGTTCAGTTTTGGAGTCCTCAGCACAAGAAGGACATGGAGCTGTTGGAGCAAGTCCAGAGGAGGCCATGGAGAAGATCCAAGGGTTGGAGCACTTCTGCAATGAGGACAAACAGAGAGTTGGGGTTGTTCAAACTGGAGAAGAGAAGGAAGTCCTTAGAGCAGCTTCCAGTGTGGAAAGGGGCTCCAGGAAAGCTGGGGAGGGGCTCTAGACCAGGGAGTGCAGGGACAGGTTGAGGGGGAATGGTTTGAAGCCAGAAGAGGGGAGATTGAGATGAGATCTTAGGGAGAAATGTTTTGCTGTGAGGGTAGCGAGCCCCTGGCCCAGGTTGCCCAGAGCAGTGGTGGCTGCCCCATCCCTGGAGGAGTTCAAGGCCAGGTTGGATGGGGCTTGGAGCAACTGGGTCCAGTGGGAGGTGTCTCTGCCCACAGCAGGGAGTCAACTGGATGGGCTTTGAGGTCCCTTCCAGCCCAAACCATTCAACAGTAATGCAAAGCTCAGCATCACGTGCAAACCACAAACACATGTCAAGACCTTCTGTCACAACCGGAGACGGACAGCATTGCCAAGTCTATAAACATGAATGCTGAGCCCAAGGCATTCTTAAAAACATGATAAAATATCAGGAAAGAAGGGCTAACGGATTAAGGACACGTGATGATGATGATGAATAGCTGCAAGACTGTGGATGACAGAGGAACCTGACACGATCGGCTCTTTAGCCTGTCAAGGCAAGAAATTCTTTTTCCATCCATAAGGTAAGTCAACCCCTTTGTAGGAAAAACTGCCTTTACAGAAGAGAAAAAGACTTTCCAGCTGCCCTTTGCTGATCACCTTGACATACGATTTCTCTGTCAGCATGCGTGGGCACATCTACTATTGGCCATAAATACATGGAGAATTTATAACCTAGGAGAGGCTCAAGCAATTTTTCTGGCACCGGATACGTATCTCGCTTGTGCGTGCATGTGTATAACCACAACCTAGAGCTCCTCTGAATTATTTATAGACAAACAAGTAATTAAAATTTTTATTCTGCCCATTTCAAAGGGTGAAAGAAAAGAAATAATCTACTACTTTCTTCTTTCATCAACAAAGCTGCTGCCCAACCTCATAACTCTGTCTACAGGTTGTAAAGAAATTTGTAAGTGGCTCCTCATCAAATGTACTTTGCATTTTATGTGGTGTAGTGAAAAAGTAAATGGCTTAGTGACTTCTTTCAATGTCAGGAAACAAGACACACAAAACAGAACCTTCCACATGTCATAAACCACGCATTTTCCCTAACACTCAGCTTTCCAGAAGCAAAGATGCAGGCGTCGGGAGAGGTTTGCCCAGTAATGGGTAAAAGGAATCTGGCACTCTTCCCTCAAGAAACCCATGTTTTGCTCTTGACGTTCAAATATTCTAAGTCTTGCTTGATCTTCATGTACAATTGTGCTCTGTTCAACCGAACACCTTTGCAAAGGAAGCCTGGAAAGGTGACAGTGGAAGGCAGGATATTTATGAGCACGAGATGGCTCTCTGCTCCTATTTCCAGCTCATTACTTTTCTCACGGTGACCCTGAAAATAACCATAGAATGGTTTGGGTCAGAAGGGACCTTGAAGATCACCCAGTTCCTCCACCCCCTGCCATGGGCAGGGACACCTCCCACTGGATCAGGGGCTCCAAGCTCCATCCAACCTGGGCTTCAACACCTCCAGGGACGGGGCAGCCACCACTGCTCTGGGCAACCTGTTCCAGGGCCTCCCCACCCTCACAGCAAAACATTTCTTCCTAAGGTCTCATCTCAATATCCAGCAGCAACACCTCCCGAGGGAACCGAGGCATGCGAAGAAACATAAGTCACGACAATACTTTTTGTTTAAAAACCCCCAAATCCAACAAACCACAATCACCGTAAGTATCGCAGCAGCCTCCGAAATGCTGAGTTCATCAGTATCCCAGAAACGAACGGCTAGAGAAACAAAATTACTCCGTGGAAGCAGAGTTTCTCTGTTGATTACACATCTGTATCAGCCTCCAAGTGTCTCACTGATTGTTAAGGCGTTAATAATTTCCCATTTATCTGTGCCAGTCGATAGGAAGAAGACAGTCAGCATCTAAGTGCCCCACGCAGAGAAAAAGTGATTTACAGGTTAGAGTCGAACCACGCTTTTACTAATTATGCTAAAGAGAAAGCTGCTATGCGTTTGTTGGCTTTGGAAGAACGCCGCGCTGTTTCTTTGGCTGCAAGGTTCGCCTGGCACTATTTCTTTGCAGCACCATGAATTTAATCACATCAAAACGTCAGCAAAGAAAAATGAAACGCACAGAGCTCTTTCTCCCTGGATTGATATTTAGCAAAAGAAATAGATGTTTTCTTAAAGAGGCAGTTGGCCACATAAGGTTTTAAACCTCTATTTTCACCTTTGGGCTCATTTTGGATTCTGCTCCCCGTGAATGTAAATCAAAAGCAGGTTTATCATACTCAATACAGCTGAATCGCAGCTGCTGTTTCCCTGCGTTCGTTCTACTGCAACGTCGGTGTGAAGGGATAGCGGATATCCAAGGGGCAAAGGAGCTCCCTTCATGCAAGGGATGGGGTTCCTCCAAACAACATCGCTGGCCAAATGGTGTGGAATTCGGAACACCAAACGTTGCTGACTCAACCTTCCATCTGCAAACAGTCTTGAATCTTAGAATCATGGAATTGTTAGGGTTGGAAAAGACCTCTAAGATCATCCAGTCCAACCATCAGCCCAATGCCATCAGTGCCTACTCAACCACGTCCCAAAGCACGATGGCTACACGTTTTTGAACACCTCCAAGGAAGGAGACTCCACCACCGCTGCGGGCAGCCTTCACCACTCTTTCAGTGAAGAAATCTTTCCTGATATCCAATCTAATCCTCTCCTGGTGCAACTTAAGGCCATTTCCTCTTGTCCTTCTTCCCAACAACAACTGCTGACCTCCAAATGAAAAGAACAACTTATTTAAGGTATAACGTGTTCACTGTCTACCTCTACCTGTGTACACCTCAAAGAGGAGCGGTGCCAACGTTAGTCACCATCACCACCAAACATCTCTAAGAACCAAGTACCAAAGCCAGCAAACAATAAGGTGCTAAGCAGAAGATATCAAAAGAAAAACACACAGCATAAATGTGCGTAACTAAAGAACAATGCTTCTTAAAGCAAGCCGCAATATCTCTAGCGGCACCTAAATTCCCCTTCCCTCAATACCTCATTCTGCACCTAAACATGACATTAACGTACACTGCTGGTAGTTAATGAACTGTCCTGAAGCAAATATCTACCTTGAAACCCAGGTGGGATTAAATGCAGTTGCTCCAACTAGAATTGTAATTAAAGTGAATTTATATTAATCCAGGAGAGCTAAAGGAAAGGACAATGATTTACGACCACTATCGCTGGCATTTTCAAGAGGCATAAAAATCATTCAAAAATGAATATCTACAAAGGAAAGCAGCCATAATTGGATAAGCAATGCTGGGTGTCTTCAGGGCATTTGGTTCCTACAGGGGAGAAAAAAAAAACTAAAATAACCTTTGAGGAGAAAAAAAAAAACCAAACCCAACCCACCTTTCCAACCTCACATTTTCTCAATAGAAAGTGCTACAGGGATGGGGAAGAATGGCTCGAAAGCTGCCTGGGAGAGAAAAACCTGGGAATGTTGGTCAACAGCCAACTGAACATGAGTCAACAGTGGGCTCAGGTGGCCAAGAAGGCCAACAGCATCTTGGCTTGGATCAGAAACGGCGTGGCCAGCAGGTCCAGGGAGGTGACTGTACACTGGTGAGGCTGCACCTTGAACCCTGGGTTCAGTTCTGGGCCCCTCACTATAAGAAAGACATTGAGGCTCTGGAGCGTGTCCAGAGAAGAGCGATAAAACTGGTGAAGGGGCTGGAGAACAAGTCTGATGAGAGGCACCTGAGGGAACTGGGGTTGATCATCCTGGGGAAAAGGAGGCTGAGGGGAGACCTCAGAGCTCTCTACTACTGCCTAAAAGGAGGTTGCGGAGAGTTGGGTGTTCATCTCTTCTCCAAAGTGATAGGCGATAGCACAAGAAGGAATAGCGTCAAGCTGCATCAGGGGAGGTTTAGATTGGACATTAGGAAAAACTTCTTTCACATAAAGTGCTATCAAGCATTTTCTTCCCCATGGAGATGGTTGAGTCTCCATCCCTCAAAACGTTTAAAAGGTGGGGTGATGAGGTGCTTGGGGACATGACTTAATAGTAGGCAGGTACGGTTGGAGTTGATGATCTCTGAGGTCTTTTCCAAGCTAATGATTCTGGGATTCTACAGATGAATTGACTGCCACCACAACATACCCCCTTATTGCCTTATTCCAAGTGATAATTAGAGATTGATGTGTTTCATTATTAGTCGCACTGGAGAAATTTGTTATTTTTGCTAAATTCTCTCTTTAGAGCAGTGATAGGATAATTGAAAGTTTATTGCACATTTGGAAGAAATTTTGAAAGCATCTAAATAACTAAAGATAGTTTTGTGCAGAGGTTTACTGACTTTTTAAATCAGTAAATGTCTGTTGTCCTGGATATTAATGACCTTCAAGTACCTGAAGGGGCTACAAGAAAGCTCGGGAGGGACTGTTCACAAAGGCTTGTGGGGACAGGACGAGGGGGAATGGGGATAAACTGGAGAGGGGCAGAGTTAGACTGGACATAAGGAGGAATTTCTTCACATGAAGGTGGTGAGACCCTGGCCCAGGTTGCCCAGAGCAGTGGTGGCTGCCCCATCCCTGGAGGGGTTCCAGGCCAGGTTGGACAGGACTTGGAGCCCCTGAGCCAGTGGGAGGTGTCCCTGCCCATGGCAGGGGTGGGACTGGATGGGCTTTGAGGTCCCTTCTAACCCAAACTATTCTATGATATGGATTCAGTGGTACCCTCAAAGGCAGAAGTTCTTGGGAATATGGGCTATGGGGATTGAACAGAACAACTGATCCGGGGTAAAGATTTAACTCTGGACCAAAGGTTCAACCCCCTCCTCTGAGCTATTCGGATATCATTTTCCCTCACGAGCACAGCTCAAGCCTTCAATGCTTCCCTTCACTGGATTAAGAAATCCAAACGAGCAAAAAAGCACTATGAGGAGATCATCCTTTATGCTGTCCACTGACGACATAATTAAGGTAACTTCTGATTTCTATCAGAAAAAAAAAAAAAAAGGAAGTTGTTTGGATTTCTTTTCTTTAAATAGACACATAAATCACAAAATGGGGAATAAAATCACTTGCCAAATGCAACCTAAAATATCCGAAATGTTCATTCATTAGACAGTAAAGCAAGCACGAAGAATGGCCATAAAGACAATTATGGGATTGAAGCATCTGTCAGATAAGGGGAGGAGAAGGGTGCCAGGACTATCCAGCCTTGAGAAGGCTCAGGGCAATCTCATGGATTGGTCCAAGTACCCAACAGAGGCAGCAAAGAAGGCAAAGCCAGATTATGTAGAGCCCAGAGACAGGACGAGGAACAATGGGCACAAGCCGAAAGAGAGGAAATTCCTTTTAAAGGTAAGAAAAAGCTCCCTTACCATGAATATGCTCAACACAGGACTAGGTTGCCCTCAGAATTTGCAGCCTCCATCGCTGGAGATCTTCAAAAACCAAATGGACACAGTCCTCAGCAACCTCTTCTACTTGACCTTACTTTGAGCAGGAGATGTGGACTAGACTACAGCCCGAGGCCTCTTTCCGACCTCAGCTTTTCTGTGGTAGGATCACATACGCTCCCCTGATGCACTGAGTGACCTTTTAAAATTCCTCAGCGCAGTGTGTAAAACAAAACTACACATTAACTTCGCCAAATATTCACCTTTATGGTTGTCTTCATAGGTCATATCCAGATGAAACATCTTTGACTTTGTCTTTAAGGGGATGTATATATTCATAGAGCAATCAATAAGTCCCGTAGACATATTTATCGGTCCCTATTCTCTGTAATTAAACTCAGCAAAAGCAATAACAATACCTTTAGTATTCATCCTTTAAAAATTGTCCTCTGGCTCTTTTAATCTGTATGAACAGATGGAGTCTCGCACTATCACCTTGCAAACTTTTTCCTTAGCTATTAAGCCGCCGCAGAAGAATTTAAGACCAATAAACTAAATGCAGCAAACGTTTAATAATTGCTGTCACTTATTTGCAGCGCTCCAGTATGGAAAGGGGAGGGGCTACAAGAAAGCTGGGGAGGGGCTCTGGATTGAGGAGTGCAGGGATAGGATGAGGAGGAATTATTTTAAGCTCCAACAGGCGAGATCGAGATAAGATCCAAGGAAGAAGTATTTTGCTGTGAGGGTTTGAGGCCCTGGTTGAGGTTGCTCAGAGCACTGTTGGCTGCCCCATCCCTGGGAGGTGTCCAAGGCCAGGTTGGATGGGGCTTGGAGCCCCTGATCCAGTGGAAGGTGTCCCTGCCCATGGCAGGGGGTGGAAATGGGTGGGCTTTGAGGTCCCTTCCAAACCAAACCGTTTTATGATGTCTTCACATGAATTTCATGCTGATCTCCAAAAAGTCCAACATCTTTGTATAACCAATATGTGCTTCCCATGGAGTATTCATCCTATTGTGTCAACATAACAGAAAACTGCAGTCCCAGATCACAGGAAAGCCAACAATGAATCATATTATTCAACAGCTCCACTATATCAAGGATCATAACACCATTGCAACCAATTTCTTCTCCAGTCTACCCATCAGTTATCAGGACCGAAAAGCCAAATCTCCTGTCACTTTGGTGAGTGCTTACTTGGCAGATTACTTGTACCAAACTTGCTGAAATTATTCATGCAATCGAGTAATTGCCAACAGGAGGGTGTCTGCAGTCTGGCCCAGTGTCCAACCCGAGTATTTCACATCTCACATCATTTGGAGTGCAGACACTGAAAGCACAACCGCCGTTTCTACCTTCATCTCCATAAGCCTACGTAAGTGAATAAAGATACAAATAAAGTGCAAATAAAACCTCTATCACAGCTACTTTTTGCAAGTAGCGAAATTCACTGAAGTCAGTGGAAATGGGAACATCACAAAACAGAGCTTTAACCTTACGATGCTGAACGATAGAAAATTTCTGCCCTACGAATGAAGTTAACATCACACCATCCTTGTAGAAGGCATTTCAGATTACTGTAGACAAATTTCAGCTTTTTAGATGAGCTCGTTAGCTCATCTAATTAATTGTTGGTATTAATTGGTATTAATATTAATTATTAATTGGTATTAATTACCACTGGTTTCGTCTTGCATACATTAAATTCCAAAACCTGTAAACAGAAGGAGGGCTGATTTACCCGAAGTATCCAACATAAAACACAAGTTTATCATAAGTGATAGACGTTGTTAATGGCAAAAGAGGTCGGGCTCACTTCTCGGTGGTAACTTTTCTTCAATACAGACGTATTAGGCGTCTTTGCAGATTAAGCATCACATACACCACTCTGATGTAAAAGAATGAAGGTAAGGATACACGATGCTCTCCCAGACCAATTTAACTACAGCTCATCAAAAGGTACTCGCTGATCAAAAACTGCAACTATGCCAAGATAAGAAAAGAAAAGCACAAGGTAGATCTACAGTAAACCCTATTAAGTTTATGGGGTCTTAGCAATGGCTTTAATAGGATTTAGATAAGGCTTTAACCTCAGTGTGACTCTGATCGCATACTCGAGCGGACAGCTAAATTGGCTCTCCACATATTGGCAACCGGAATCCAGTCCTAATTGATGCGAAAACCTCTTTCCTGCAACGGTCATCTCTGATTTAAAGGAAGAGAGGGAAAGAAGCTGGAATCAAGCACAGCAGACAACCTTGGAGAGCTTTTAAAGACCCACTGGCTCGATCTTTCTTTTTTTTTTCCAAGAGAAAGAAATGGTTTCGTGTAACACGCATTAGCAAGACCCGCTAGGGGTTTTAAGTTGAAACAGAAAGGCTCACTTATATATTTAATAAATCCATTACTATTCCATTTAATATACAGGGTATTGCTAATAACGAATGCTTTTGAATGAGGAAGGCAAACAACCCATCAACTACCTCACTAAGGCTCCCAACAGAGATGCGTCGCAGCATCAACGCTCCACGTTTACAGGGCAAAAGCATTCCCTTCCATCATAATATGACTCTTCCTGCACTGCCTACATTTACTCAAAACCAAACGGAGAAACGTATCTTCTACTCAAAGTCTTTAACTGTAAAAATCAATCGTGGCACAGAGTTCCTTACAGAGCACACATTACCCAGGATTTATAGTACATAGCCTTGATTGCTGGCTGTTAGCTTCTCTCTTGTTCATTAATTACGTATTTATAGACACTCCATTCATACAGAAGGGTTTTAAGACAATTCAAACTGAAGACAGACCACGCGGCCCATTATCCTTAACGCCTGGAGAAGAGGAGGCTGAGGGGAGACCTTATTACTCTCTACAACTGCCTGAAAGGAGGTTGTGGAGAGGAGGGAGAGGGCTCTTCTCCCAAGGGACAGGGGACAGGACAAGGGGGAATGGCCTGAAGCTCCGTCAGGGGAGGGTCAGGTTGGATATCAGAAAAAAATTCTTCACAGAAAGAGTCATCGGCACTGGAACAGCTGCCCAGGGAGGGGGTGGAGTCACCTTCCCTGGAGGTGTTTAAGGGACGGGTGGATGAAGTGCTGAGGGACATGGTTTAGGGAGTGTTAGGAATGGTTGGACTCCATGATCCAGTGGGTCCTTTCCAACCTGGTGATTCTGTGATTGGTGACACCTAAAGGAGAGATGAAGCAGAACACCTCTGGAAGGTTCTTTAGGTCACAAATAAAAGTGCCGGCGGCTCGTTTCTAGATTTTGTGCCACGCTGCAGAACACCAGCCTGAAAACAAAGCAACGGCCGCACACCCAGAGGGACCCCAGCTCTTTCTCCACACTCCAGAGAGTTCCCACCACTTGTAGCAAAGCTTGACTGTCAACCAAAGCTTAACTCCCCGACCTGGAGTGAAGCTCACGCGATCAGCTTTCATCCGCAATACTTTCTAGTGCATCTATATTACACGGGGCCACTTAAACGGGCTCCTTCACTTAACCTCGGTACTTAACAAGTTACCTTTCGAAGGAAAACGTGTTTATATATCCTGGAGAGCCCATCGCTAAGTGTTCTTTCTTGGCTTTCATGCACATCATCTTCCCGCCTGCATTAACTACTCCAGACTCACGTGATTCCCTCTGTTATTTCCCATTGAGGTAAAATTCGCTGAAAAAAAACATCCAGCCAAGACAATTAAAAATAGTGCATAAAGGGTATCGTTGGCATTCTGGAAGGCTGTTGACAAAATTAAGACATTGCTTACAATTACAGTCCTGGTTATTGATGCAGTTGGTAGATTACGCCAGCCCAAGCGATGCCAGCGCCGCTAATGAAACCAAAATCAATTTGACAGCGGAACGATGGTGGATTTTGAAAACAAGTACCAACAGTTTGCAGGTGGTTTCGGCAGCTATAAATTCTGATTTATAGGGGCTTTTTAATCTTGATTTTAATTCACCTTGTGGGAATGCACTGTTATAAAACATCCTGCCACGTTACAAATGCCAAGCTGTTCGAGACCCAGCACGGTTCAAACACTGATTTCTATAGATTTGATTGCAATTTTCATTTATATTCCAACTACACTCCCTCCCCGGTCTCATTCCAAACCTCGGATACAGGTTTCATTACCTGACGTATATATTTACAGACTCACATATTAGAGAATTGAAATAATAGAGGCACAACTACACTTTAGGTGAAATTTAGCAATGCCTTATCATTAAGAGGCTGTAATTTATGCAGCTAGCATTGTACACGGAGGCACATGGCTGCTATCAAACTCTCCGCAGCACCGTTTCTGCTCCGAAGGAATGGGCGGTTGAGTGCTCCTCAGTGTCCTGTCTACGTAAAACTGGGATGACCCAAAGGGGACCTCTGAAACAGTCTTTTAAACTTGGCTCTGCAATGGTACTGTAGCGCTTCGGAGAGGTTCATAACACAAAAAAGATGGAGTGCAGAAAAAGGAGGATGAATTTTAAAGAAGCGACTATTTCCCTGTGATTACACTAAACATCTCGCATCACAAATCGGAGCTCGTATTCCCTCTATATTGTGCTGCGAGTGCCCTGCAGAACCCCCTGCTTTCTGCAACATTCGTATTCCTGACATCTACTGCAATCGATTCAGATGAGATACTATTGCTGCTGCTCTCCTCCGCGAGCACCTTCACAGCAGAGAGGGATTTCGGAATTAGATTTTAGTCTACTCTGTAACTACTGATCTCTATAGGAAATTAATGCATTAAAAAGTGCGATGCTGTGAAAAGCTAGACTCGATAATCTATGACAATTTGATTATTAAGTAAAGGTATTCTTTAATGTGATGTCTGGCACGCCGGGGATCGCTCCACCTCATGGGTGTGCAACACCCAGTACAGCCCACAAAGGCTGTGTATAGTCAAAGCATACATATTCATCACTTCTAGAATGGGTGTCTATGATAATCAGCTCCCAGAATTTATTTCCAGACGTTTCCTCCCCTTGGCGCACACGCTCTGTCCTCTGGGGGTCTTCTTCAGGGTCTCAGGATGAAGGCTGTAGGTCTTCCTCACAGCCGAGCTTTTCAACTCTCCTCCTTGTGCATGCGCTTAGACTCCTGGGGCACCTCTTCAAGGTTGCATCTGGTCCTACCTGTTTCTTCTTTCTCTTACCATTATGGTAGTCCTTGTTATCCGGCTTAACCGGATTCAATCACATCCTTTTCCACTCTTTCTAACTACAGTCTTGTTAAAAGTCCTCAGTTAAGCGCATACATCCAGGCACAGACTACCTATAAGTTACTATTGAAGCCAATCCTACATTTTAGTACTAAAATCCCCAAATCTATACATAATATTCAAATACATCATAGGTTATCAACTTATAACAAGTAATTTCTACCTTCAATTCCCCCCATTTCAATTTCATTGCAAATTCTTTTGCAATTTGAAAGAAGAACCACCCAACGAAACTATGATATCCCATGGGCTGTTCTATTAACGGATTCTTTACGCCGCAGCCAATTCTTTTCCAGGGCGTCTGTAATAATCCTGGAGGGGTACACGACTTGAAAATTCCTTACTTTTAAGGTATCAGAATCATTTTGCCTTATAAAAGTGGCATTTCCCATGCCTTTCAATTCAAATTGAGGACCTCTTTGAAAGTTCTCCTTTGGTTGACGTCCATGGGCCGTGCCGTTAAATGGCTAATTCCAATTATCATAACTTATGGGAATGCCAAATACAGGGAACTGCGTATTTCCTATGGGAAGAGCTGTACATACTCTTCTTGTACCAATTGCAGATACACATTTGGATCCCAAGCAATTATAATACTAACAATATCAGCTATTAGAATCAATACTCGTGGATTCTTCATCTTATTGAGTCTCAGCTTTAAGGACTTTAGAGGTTCAGAAGTTCAATGTTTTTCTGGAGCCTTCTTCACTCAGGAATAGTGGATCCAAGAGGTTTGTTCTTTAATCTTGAAAATAGTGAAAGTGGCAATAATACTTGATATGGTCCATTCCACATCTCCTCAAGCACGTCACCTATAAACCTCTTAACACAAACCCAATCCCCAGGGCTAAATGGGTGGATGGGATGATCCAACCCCTTGGCCCTGGTCCTCAACACAGCTTTATTCATTTTCTCTAGTTGTTTCCCTAAAAAAAACCCGGAATATTGCTGCAAGTAAGAATTCCATAGCTGATTGAAATCTTCTCCTTTAGACCTCACCTGATGTGGTCTCCTGTATAAAAAAGGACTCAGATTCTCTTTCATCTGCAGCTTTACACGCAGCCTAAATAAGGCCATGGGTAGAGTCTCATATCAATATACATTTTCTTCTTGACATATTTATCCATTTGCTGTTTTATTAACTGATTTTCTCTACTTGTCTGAGGTTTACACGCAGCGTGCAGTTGCTAATCAGTCCCTAATGTTTTACTAACTTGTTGTACTACCTGTGCACACAGCGAGTGCCTTTATCTGATGATAGAATCGTGGGTGCTCTGAAGTGGGGTATTATTTCATTCAACAAAATCTTTGTCACTTCCTTTGCCTTATTTGTCCCGCAAGGAAAGGGCCATCCAGAAAAGGTATCCGTGATGACTAACAAGTATCTATACCCCCATTTTCTCAGGAGTTCAGAAAAAAAATCTATTTGCCAACACTCCCCACGCACGTTTTCTCTCCTAATTATTCCTAATTGTGTCCCATTCACTGGATTGGGATTACTCTTTAAATGTATTTTACACTGTAGAGTCACTTGCTGAACGGTGGTACATAAACTCCGCCCCATCCATTTCTGACTTAGGAATTTATATAACAAGTCTGGTCCCCAATGGGTTTTATTATGTTCCCTTTTGACAGTTCCCAGATCGAGCTCGCAGGTACAATAGCCCTTCAGTCTTTTAATTGTGCCCACCCCTGGGAAGGGACTTTTCCCCGAACTTCTTGTATTAATTCCTGATTGGATTTGGAGCATTTAATACCTTCCTGATTTTTCCCCCAAGTTTTCCCTCTATTATATGGGATTAAAGCTAAAATTTGCTCTTCTTGCATTCTTTCTGCCTCCTGTTTAGCCTCATAATCAGCCAATCTATCACCCGTTTCCCAGTTGGTGTTATCTCTTCGGTGCCCTCCACAGCGCAGGACGGCAGCTTTAGTTTGTAACCATACTGCCTCCAATAGGCAAAGTATTTCTTCATCATATTTAATCTGTTTCCTTTATGCCATCAACAACCCTTGGTCCTTCCAGATCACTCTCGGAGCACAAACAACTCCAAAGGCATATTTAGAATCTGCCCAAATGTCTTTCCCTTTCGCCAGTTCTACGGCTCTGGTCAAGGCAGTAATTTCAGCCTTCAGAGCCGAAGTCCCTGCAGGTAAAGGTTGGGATTCAATTACCTTCTTCCCAGTAGTTATTGCAAATCCAGCCTTGCAGGTACCTCACCAGACCAAACCTATTTCCATCCGTAAACCAGGAATCTCGAGTGTCCTCCAGAGGCTCTCCCTTCATATCTGGTCTGCTACAACACACAGCTTCGACTGTTTTGAGGCAGTCGCCCATCGACAACTTGGTTGTCATTCCACTGAGAAAAGAAGTCACTTTTAATTCCTAAATAAGCACCGGGGACCCACCACGCGTACATCAGAAGAGACTGTCAACACACTTGTTCCGTAACACAGCACAGGCTTCTCTGGCGCAAATATCAAGGATCTCATTTCATCACTAACACAGCTTCAAAACACCAACTTGGGAGCCTGCTCCCAAGAAAAAGGACCATCTGGACTCACCAAAGCCCTTCAGACACCGACTTCTCCAAGGAGACACCATGAAGAGCTTTTCCTCTAACGGACATATTAAAACGCTTAAGAAATCTGCATAAATATTAACCTTCAAACTGATGAGCAGGAGAAACGCTCCACCAACTCTCATAAAGCTGCAGAGCACCAACAACTCTCGGCTTCACTTTCTTTCCAGTCCCACCTGGAGCACTGATTAAATACCTATTTAGAGAATGAGCAGCACCTGCTGAAACAAAGCATCTGCAGCACCTGGGTTTTCCCTAGAGGTCTCCTACCTCACTGCTAATTCAGCCAAATCCTGTTTCGCCTCTATAATTCGGTTAAGTGCTTCTTGAATGGTTACAGCTGCACAAGCCCTCGGGTTTCAGTGCTTTGTACAACACCTTAGTTTATTATCCTTTGGACAACTATTTCCCTCATTTTGTTCTTTAATTTATTGCATGTTTACCTGCCAGAGCACACTGGGAACATTGCTACTTTTCCAATCAATTATATTGTAGAAGATATTGTCAGCGTGGCTCGATTAACAAATACATCAAATTGCTGCCCGGCTCCCAGAAGAGCCTCTTGGTGTGACTTCCACGTTGATATTCTCACAGCAAATTAAATAGAAGAGAGCCTCAGGTGCTGTGAGTGGCCACTGCTTGAATTCCAGTACCTGAAGGAGCTCCAAGAAAGCTGCGGAGGGGCTGTTCACAAAGGCTCATGGGGATGGGACGAGGGGGAATGGGGATAAACTGGAGAGGGGCAGATTTAGACTGGACGTAAGGAAGAATTTCTTCACCATGAGAGTGGGGAGACACTGAAACAGGTTGTCCACGGAAGTTGTGGCTGTCCCATCCCTGGAAGTGTTCAAGGCCAGGTTGGATGGGCCTTGGGCAGCCTGATCCGGTGGGATGTCCCTGCCCACGGCAGGGGGTTGGAACTGGATGATCTTTAAGGTCCCTTCCAACTCAAATCATTCTATGAAGAAGAAATGAATGTTCCTGCTAGGAAAGGTTGTTATTCTGTATAGACAAAACATGAACAATCTTGTCATGAGGAGGAGGAAGCAGGTGGAGAACTCATGGTGGTTTGTTGCCGTGGGACAGAAATGAAGGACACTTCATAACGACTCCGTGGGCTGGAGCACCTCCCGGACAAGGACAGGCTGAGAGAGATGGGGTTGATCAGATTAGAGAAGGCTCCAGGGAGAACTTAGAGCAGCTTCCAGTGCTGATGCGGCTCCAGGAAAGCTGCGGAGAGACTTTTTACCAAAGCCTGTAGGGACAGGATGAGGAGTAATGCTTTAAAACTAAGGGAGGGCACATTTAGACTGGATATAAGGAAGAATTTTTTTTCACAATGGGGGTGGTGAAACGCTGGCCCAGGTTGCCCAGGGAGGTAATGGAGGGCCAGTCCCTGGAAACATTCCAGGCCAGGTTGGATGGGGCTCTGAGCAACCTGATCTCGTTGAAGATGTCCCTTCTCCTGCTGGGGGGTTGGACTGGATGACCTGCGAAGGTCCCTTCCAGCCCAAAGCGTTCCGTGATTCTATGAATTCCCCACAAGTCATTTGTTAGCACTTATTGGATGCATCTCTGAAGTGGAAGACCAGAAACTGGTCTGCTTTGATTTCCTCTAAGTCAAAGGGTCTCATGTTCTTCGTAAACTGAAACAGATGCGGAAATGACTGCTCATTTTCTACAGTTTCCATAGATCTCATATTAACAATACCACCTTTTTTTTTTTAAGGGAAAGGAAGTCAGAAGTGGACAAAGGACATCTGTTAGCGTACTCCAGTCAAGTAATAGGAAATTATAGGTCAGTACAACTGCAGCTAATTGATCTTCAACTAATTAATTTGACATCTAGATCCATGCATACCCACCAGAGTACTTTGCAGCTGCAAGACCGTGAGGCTTTCCTTGTGATGCTGTATTTACTCTCCAGCCCAAGAGTGTGTGAATTCTGTCCTGGTCAAGAAAGAGCTTAAATGAGAAGCAGGGAGGAGTTTGAAGCCTTGATCTGACAGTGGTTGCACAACTGTGATATTTTGGGGGTCTTTGGCCCTCCATATTCTAACAATCAGCCTTATATCAGCCTGAGCCAGTGGGAGGTGGCCCTGCCCATCGCAGCGGGGTTGGAACCGGATGATCGTTAAGGTCCCTTCCAACCCAAACTATTCTATGATGCTATGATACGGAAGTCAGTAGCAGGGTGCAAGTTGTCCAGCAGCCTCAGACCATTGTGTCCCCAAGTGAACAAAGAAGAAAGGGATTACAAACAGATTACAACCTCTTTACAGTAAAGCCGCAGCGAGACAACTCAATCTTAGAGAACAAAGTTACCGTAAATCAGGTGTGGAAGGTTACCAGAATCACCAGATGTCACGTTTCTCAAGTTTTTGTCTAAACATACACACTCACGTGAAAAGCAAGGTGTTTATAAGGACAGGAAAAATTAAAGAAAAATAAATTTAACAGCCTTTGGATATATTTCACAGAATCATCACCAGGTTGGAAAGGACCCATTGGATCATGGAGTCCAACCATTCCTAACACTCCCTAAACCATGTCCCTCAGCACTTCATCCACCCGTCCTTAAACACCTCCAGGGAAGGCGACTCGACCCCCTCCCTGGGCAGCTGTTCCAGTGCCCAATGACTCTTTCCGTGAAGAATTTTTTTCTGATATCCAACCTGAACCTCCCCTGGCAGAGCTTCAGGCCATTCCCTCTTGTCCTGTCCTCTGTCCCTTGGGAGAAGAGCCCAGCTCCCTCCTCTCCACAACCTCCTTTCAGGCAGTTGTAGAGAGCAATAAGGTCTCCCCTCAGCCTCCTCTTCTCCAGGCTAAACACCCCCAGCTCTCTCAGCCGCTCCTCGTCAGACGTTCTCCAGCCCCTCACCAGCTTCGTTGCTCTTCTCTGGACACGCTCCAGAGCCTCAACATCCTTCTTGTGGTGAGGGGTCCAGAACTGAACACAGTATTCGAGGTGCGGTCTCCCCAGTGCCGAATCAGTACAATTTCTGCCAATCAGTACAAGTCTTTCTACTGTCTGCAGCTTTATATAAAAATAAATAAATAAACAAAAATCCCTTTTTCATATTTGTTGCCTTTACAAGTTCTACTCTTCCCTGACACTACGATAAGGCCCCACGATAAACAAAATCAAGGATGGGATCTCTGTAAGGTTTATATATCTGCCACGTTTCATCGTAACGACCCACCCAGGGGACTTCCTGGAGAAACATAACCAAAAAATACTTTGAGTGCATTGAAGTCCATCCTGAAAACCCCACCTGAGCCCAAATCTCAGCCAAACCCCGGTTTTAGTGCAATATTTATATCAGAAATTCAATCCTCAATTCAACCACCTTTAGCACGTCGCTGATGTCTAAAGAGCACTGCATTAAAGCCCTACGAAATGTTTTCTTAAAACTTAACGTGAACAAACTAGGTCAACAGTTGATTGTATTTTCCAATTACATTTGCTGAAAGAGGGGCAGATCCTCCGTTGCGTAACTCACATCTCTGGGTTTAATAGCGCTCCGTGAGGAAGAAAGCAATTTCTGTTTTACAGAGCTGAAGAATAACATTCCTGTGTTGACGCAGGAAAATTAGAAAGAATAACGGACTACAAACAAAAAGTGGAATTGATCCCTCTATTTCACCGAGCAAAGCTGGATCATAAGCACATTACAGGGACCAAATGGGATTGAGAGGCTGCCATCATCCCAGCGGTGATGAAAAGCTTTGTCTGCTCATTTAGGTTTGCAGCATTGCGTGGTTCTCCCCAGTCCAATCATCTGGTGTGAAACTCAGGGTGGCCTCCAGCCAAAGGAGAAATGCAGCCCAATATTATTATTATTAAGTGGCTCCTTCTGCTTCCTGAACTCTTCTTAAACCAAGTTCTAATGAAGCAACCGGTTGGCTGATATAACTGCACCAAACCCTTGCATCCTCAGCCCAAAGGCTTCCGTCCCACATCTCCACTTTCAGCTGCTCTTCTAAGACAAAACACCCAGCTGATATTGCGAGAAATGTATTTGAAATATATTCATTGTGTCTTTTCACTCGAAGGCTCTGCCATCTGGACCGCTGTGCCACCTCGGTGGTCTGGTCACGCTGATCCAATCGCCTTTAATCTACCCAGCTCTTCTCTCCGCACTTCACACGGGCGTTCAGCCACTCCGGCTCAGCTCACGTTCTTTAATCCTTGGCAATAAACACACACAACAGATGAACCGTGTCCAACACCGACCAGCTGAGATTGCAATATGTCCTCGGGACAGAGAGCAGAGCAGAAAGCATTCATTTACACATATGTTTTTTAATGGGATTCATACAATTCTTGACCCTCTCGGTGCTCCACGACTGCCGGAGCCATGCGAGTAGGCTCACTGGCAGCTGGTGGGAAGAAGACACTGTCCCGTCACACCCTAATTACATTGAGGACATGAAGACGTTGAACCTTTTACAAGTCCACAGAGAAAGAGAAAAGACAAGGCTTTGCCGGCCTCTACCGTTAAAGGCTGACGTTGCGTGAAAGGCAATTTAATGAGAAGAGGGTTTGTATTAACTGGGGTTGTTATCATTTAAAAATGAAACCGTCCCACCCTTAGGAAAACGTGTAATAAAGTCACACCGCGACGCTCCTATAGCTGAGGGCAGAGCGACAAACCCACAGCAGAGAAGTGACTCCCCATAAGCTGTTTTCCATGGGCTGCTTTGTCTCTGTGGGGGAAGTCCAAAGATACTCTAGGTCTGTTATTTTTAGAAGGAACATCTACTTTGAGCCGATAGATTCACTTCTACAGCAAGAGGATATCTTACAAAACATCAGTCTCCTACAGTCATCTCAAGAACAACGATGCTGGACACTCTCACTCATTTTTTATTCCATTTTTTGAAAACAAGATAACCAAGAGCTGCCCCACTCATAGATCTGAGTAGACAGTTCTACTCCTGTACTTTAAGTAGCAGAGGCAAAAGATCGTTCGTACCATTTGCGTTGCCATGGCTGCGCAATGTCCCCCAGTTTCACCGATACATAAAGCTCCTTTGTTTCCGTCTCTACGACCTCATTAAAATTTAAACGTCTAAATTTATTTATAGTTGAAGTTAATTTATTTTCTTAATGGCAAAGACAGCAGGAAGCATCTAAGCATCTCAGATGGAAAATTAAGAGCTATATTGTGATCCGCATTATAAAAAAGCTGTTCTTTGTACCTCAGCCTGACAATTCACCACCTTGAAGAGGCAGCTCCTTCGAAACTCCACTGAATTCCACTTAGTTTTATTTGCTGGTGACAAATATCTAATTCCATGTCAGCGCATACAACAAGGGAGCATCTAAAAATGATAAATCTTACCATAATTAATTAGAGGGACGTACACAAGACAGTGCTTCCATGTTCCTGATTTCATAGAATCATAGAATCATAAAATAGTTTGGGTTGGAAGGGACCTTGAAGATGATCCAGTTCAACCCCCTGCCATGGGCAGGGACACCTCCCAGTGGATCAGGGGCTCCAAACGCCATCCAACCTGGCCTGGAACCCCTCCAGGGATGGGGCAGCCACAACTTCCCTGGACAATCTATTCCAGTGTCTCACCACCCTTATTGTGAAGAAATTCCTCCTTATGTCCAATCTAAATCTGCCCCTCTCCAGTTTACACCAACTGCCCCTCGTCCTATCACTTCAAGCCTTTATGAACAGTCCCTCCCCAAAATATTTCCAAAATAACAGTTTTTGTCTCATAAAAAAAGTTTCATTTTTAGGCAAGATGGAAACAATCTGTGGGCAACTACAAAAAGCCACCGCCCCCAGCTGTCATCAAGGGTTACAGGTAGTCCCATCACAGCCTGCCAACCTCAAACCCAAAGGCAAGAAGAGAAGCACCACCCCGTTGTCCTTCAGTTGTCACAAATAATTACGGTTTCTTGGAGTCTGCTGCTTAAATTGAAAGGATTCCAGCACAAAGCTTTCCATTTGAGCAGCCTGGCCCAGCGGGAGGTGTCCCTGCCCATAGGTGGGGGTTGGAACTCGGTGATTATTAAGGTCCCTTCCAACCCAAAGTGCTCCCTGATTGGAAGATAATGCCGGTACCTGAAATTATCTTTAACACAAAACAAGTTAAGGTGAAAGGAGGTTTTACAGACATCTAAAATAAAAGCTTCCTACATAATAAAACCCCAAGTACATAATTACCACCTCCTGGAAAAACCTGCAAGGTGTCCATCGCCAGGGGTTTCTCCAGGCTCAGTCCTGTCCTACAGCCCAAATGCCCCATCCAACCCCAGAGGGGTATTTGACTAAAACATTTGGTTATAAAGAACGAATTGACTCTCCACTTTCATTAGTGAAAAATAATACCAGAGTGATCTTGAACAAGAATGATCTCGAACAATTAATGTTAATTGCTTGTGCTTGTATGAAAGACCTTGACAAATTTACAGTAATGGTTTATCTTCCTTCCAGAAGGAGAAAATGAGTAACTCACTGTAGGCTACAGAGACACAGGAGGATGCTGACCCTGACTTATTAACCGTTTAAGGGCCAATTAACCATTTGAGAGCCAATTAAGTGTTTTTGTGAAGAAGGAGGAAAGAAAAAAAACTCCTTGATAATAATATTAAGGCAGACGTAGGCAGGAAATTATTCATTTCTTTCTGATTATTTTAATGTATTAAAATGAAGAAAGCCAACACTGTCCTGGGCTGCATCCAGAGCAGAGGGACCAGCAGGGAAGGAGGGGGTTCTGCCCCTCTGCTCCGCTCTCGTGAGACATCACCTGGAGTCCTGTGTCCAGTTCTGGAGTCCTCAGCACAGGAAGGACATGGAGCTGTTGGAGTGTGTCCAGAGGAGGCCACGGAGATGATCTGAGGAGCGGAGCACCTCCCGTACAAAGACAGGCTGAGAGAGTTGGGGTTGTTCAGCCTGGAGAAGAAAAGGATCTGGGGAGACCTTAGAGCACATTCCAGCACTGAAAGGGGCTCCAGGAAAGCTGGGGAGGGGCTCTGGATCAGGGAGGGCAGGGAGAGGATGAGGAGGAATGGTTTTGAGCTGAAAGAGATGAGATTTTTAGGCAGAAATGTTTTGCTGTGAGGGTGGGGAGGCCCTGGCCCAGGTTGCCCAGAGCAGTGGTGGCTGCCCCATCCCTGGAGGTGTCCAAGGATAGGTTGGATGGGGCTTGGAGCCCCTGAGCCAGTGGGAGGTGTCCCTGCCCATGGCAGGGGTGGGACTGGATGGGCTTTGTGGTCTCCTCCAACCCAAACCATTCTATGATTTCCTGAAGCACTACACAGAAAGAATTCTTACTTTTTTCCCGTTATTAATGTGACTTTTTCTGGAGAATTCTACTCTATGATGAAAACAAAAGTTGAGATCAGAAGGACCTTTGTGACTACACGGATAGTTTCAACACACAAAAACCTTGCAAGTTACCGGACGCTGCTCATGGTGCAAATCACACCATTCATTCATCTCTTGTTTGCAACACCCAACGCAGCCCTTTCTACTGCAGAAGAGGGGAGAAGATGCTTCACCAATCTATCACTTAAGGTGGTCAGGAGCCCTCCAGCTCAGCAAGGCCATAACCTCAAACTCAATGCAGGAATTCTGAAACTCCTCCTTGGATGCCAGCACAGGTGGGATGGCAGTTGTTGGCCTCAAGTCTATCGAAGAAGTTTTGCTGAACGTACTGTACTTCAACCATGGTCACTTGTGGAAAATGGGACATCAACCCAAGAAGCTGTCTTCTCCTCCGACATTGCCACGCTCGGAGAAAGTCAGCCCCTCTCATCAAGCATCTTAAACACCATCTGTCCGTGTTGAGAATCCATTTAGAAAACTTGCTGAGCCTTATGATGTACGTCCCTTGCTAAAAGTAAAAACGCTGCATGGAAGATGATGAATTGGACAATATGCTTGCTTCAAAGCTTCAAACTGCTTTCAGAGCCTATGGAAATGCCAGGCAATTATTACACACCTCTGTAATTCTTGCTCAAAGATATTTCCTATTTTAATTGTTTTCAGAGTAAGGAGTTAATGACGTGGCCTCACTTGAAGAAAAAACAAAGAGATAAAAAATATCTTTTCAATATGCGTGATAAAAAGAATCACAGCGTAATAGAATGGTTTGTGTTGGAAGGGACCTCAAAGCCCATCCAGTTCCACCCCTGCCATGGGCAGGGACACCTCCCACTGGATCAGGGGCTCCAAGCCCCATCCAACCTGGCCTTGAACCCCTCCAGGGATGGGGCAGCCACCACTGCTCTGGGCAACCTGGGCCAGGGCCTCCCCACCCTCACAGCAAAACATTTCTTCCTAAGGCGTCATCTCAATCTCCCCTCTTTCAGCTGAAAATCATTTCCCCTCATCCTATCCCTGCCTGCCCTGCTCCAGAGCCCCTCCCAGCTTTCCTGGAGCCTCCTTTGGTGTTGGAAGCCGCTCTGAGGTCTCCTTGGAGCCTTCTCTTCTCCAGGCTGAACAACTCCAACTCTCTCAGCCTGGCCTCATGCAGGAGTTGTTCCAGCCCTAGAATCTTCTCCGTGGCCTCCTCTGGACTTACTCCAACAGCTCCATGTCCTTCCTGTGCTGAGGACTCCAGAACTGAACCGAGGGCTCCAGGTGGGGTCTTACGGAGAGCAGAGGGGCAGAATCCCCTCCCTCGCCCTCCTGGTGCCACCGCTCTGGACACAGCCCAGGACAGAGTTGGCTTTCTGAGCTGCAAGTGCACGTTGGCAGCTCGTGTCAAGCCTCTCACCCGCCAACAGTGCTTTGTATTTCTGGATCACACATTCACAAAGCAATCCCAGAGCTGGAAGTACACAGAGCCTCTCGGTTGCGTGGTGGCAATCGTTTGTTGGATATGACATGAAATAATCTTTTCCCTTGGGGAATACGGGCTCCCAGCCTGGAGTTGCACCGAGGTCCTGCCCCGTAGGTGTGGCCAAAACACAGGACTGATGCCTTTGAGCATCACTATGAATGTACATTTTCTCTTACAGCAGTCCTTTTACTACTCTATCATTAATAGTGCAGCTAAGATGCCAAGATGCTAATGGAATTCCTTTTGATCACACAACAACCGTTTCTCATTCACTCTGTTTGGGAGTGTCTGGATAAAGGAGAACTCAGGATGCAGGTAGTTAAACATCATATCTCTCCAAACACCACTTCCCGAAGATCTCTCTGGTGCACAAACAATTCTGTAATGCATCGAGCCCATCTCTCGTTAGATGAACTCTCTTACAAGCAACCAAAGTGCGCTTCAAAAGAATTCTCCAAAATAGAGGATTACCCCAAAGAGGAAATAGAGAGAATTAGGTATTAAAATGCAAATTAGTTTTAATGTTACATCAAAGTTACTTGGTAATAAAGCCAAAGGATTATCCTGCTTTATGAATGCAAGTGATTCTACAGGCTCTTCTGTTTAAAAGCATGTCCCGTGCATGCCCAAATGGTTCATGACAGGCCACCTACTTTGTCTGAAGAACCAGATTTAGCCAAAACTGTCTCAACAGCGCTTAATTTTCGTAGTAACGAATTGCAGGCCTTCATGTCTTCCATCAGTTCATTCGACTCCATAAAGAAGATAAATGGTTTCCACACGTTCATGCCTAAAAGGTGCGAGAGTTTCAACAGTTGCCTTTCCTCACTGTAGAACGTCACATCAGCCAGATCTGAGCCACCAAAGTGTTTCTCGTGTCACGGCATCTGTTGCAATCACACATTAGTTGTAAAGAGAAAGTTAACCAATTTGCGGCCGCATGGGGAGAGAAAACCAGCTGAAGGTCCAGCAGAATAAAGCCGTTATGGGACAAGCTTTGGGACAAACCACTGCAGCTGGAAGAGGGACCAATACGGAAATGCAAAGACAAACAGGTTTTTAGAGAATTCTGACATGGACCAGATCCCACGCAGTTGAGAGTGGTTGACACGATGGAGGAAGGGTTGAATCCAGAGGGACCTTGACAGGCTTGAGAGGTGGGCCTTTTGCGAACCTCACGAGGTTCAACGAGGCCAAGTGCAAGATCCTGCGCTTGGGTTGTGGCAATCCCAAGCACAAGTACAGGCCGGGCAGAGAATGGGTTGAGAGCAACACTGAAGAGAAAGACCTGGAGTGTTGATGGATGAGAAGCTCAACATGAGTTGGCAATGTGCACTTGAAGCCCAGAAAGCCAACTGTGTGCTGGGCTGCATCAAGAGCAGTGGGACCAGCAGGGCGAGGGAGGGCGTTCTGCCCCTCTGCTCTGTTCTCATGAGTTTATTCTCTCCACAGTTGGAGCTTTTTAAACCCAATGACCTCCTGGACACTGCACTGAGCCCTGAACCACTGCGGCTCAGCAATATTCGCCTGTTCCTGCTGGCTGCGGGCATCTCCTCCCCATCAAAACCACTGAGTTTTAGCCCAAGGGATGGTAATTGTAACCCCATAACCTAAACCTCACAAGAAAAGAAGCCGGGATTGCGAACAGCATCTTGTAGAGAAGCCTTCCAACTTGGCCACCTATTGACACAGCCTCACCCCTAAGGTCTAAGGGACCAAAACACAACCAGAGCCACCTCCGTAGAATTTAATTCATCTTCCTTGGCCCTGAAATAGCAACAAGGGCAGATCTATACCCTTCAAATTCATAATTCCAGTTCTGGAATCCTCAATGTAAGAAGGAGATGGAGCTGTTGGAATGGCTGCAGAGGAGGCTACAAAGATGATCAGAGGGCTGGAGCACCTCCCATCCGAGGACAGGCTGAGAGAGTTGGGGTTGTTCAGCCTGGAGAAGAGAAGGCTCCAGGGAGATCTTATAGCGACCTTCCAGTACCTGAAGGGCTACGGGCAACGGGTACAAACTGGAGAGGGGCAGATTTAGACTGGACATAAGGAAGTATTTCTTCACCATAACAGTGGTGAGACACTGGAACGGATTTCCAAGGGGAGCTGCGGCTGCTCCATCCCTGAAGGTGTTGAAGGCCAGGTTGGATGGGGTTTGGAGCCCCTGAGTCAGTGGGAGGTGTCCCTGCCCATGGCAGGGGGTGGAACTGGATGATCTTTAGGTCCCTTCCAACCCAAAATATCCTATGATTCTATGATAATCTATTCCTCTGAAGCAGAAATCACACCTCTCTACTTGACTATAGCAGTGTTTCATCAGTACTTGACTGTAGGAATCAAGAACAAATGAAAGAGAGCTCCTCAAACCCTCGATTTGCTTCCAGGCATTCTTGAAACCAACAAACCCATAAAGGCATAAAACCCAGCGAGTATCCTCACACGCCGAAGCTTGCCGACACCACTTCGGAAACAAAACAATCTGAACTGTTTGCTGAGATACAGTAAAAGAAACGGTAATTGTTATCAACTTTGTTCTGATAAAAGCAACGCACATCAAACAGGGGGAAAAAATGGTTTTACGAGTATCAACAACAAATCTTTCCCGTTTTTCCTGTTCAGCGCAGCTACAATTCACCAACTGCACAAATAAAATCACTCCTTCCACTTTAAGCCATTTCGTGAGCCTCTAACATTGCATCCTTTTCTATTTTACAGAATCGGAGAGTATCTAAGGCTGGAATGGACTTCACGAGGTCGTCTGATCCAACCCCTTGTTCAAAGCAAGGATAACGCTTTCCGAATAGTAATAAAAGTCTTTTTCCAGCCCCTTTTCTCATGTTGAGCTCCAGCCCCGTGCAGTGTCGGCCTGAAGACTCCAGCACGGAGATTGGCGACGGGGAAAAAGGCTACTCAGTCGCTGGTAATGTAGAATATAGGGATAATTTAAAAGGGAAAACCCATTATATTGTGCCATTTGTGCACTGGTAGAGCTCTCCAGCAATCAGCAGTCAATTCTATACCACTTCTTTAATGTCAAAGTGCCTTTGAGTTAACAGCACTAATGATTCCCGCGGTGAATGCCAGCGGTTCAGCTATTCGGGGAAACATGGAAAGGAGAAAAATCTTTCGAAAACCCGAAGATTTATTCCCCATCTCGCCCCTCCCTCAATACAAATCATTCAGAAAGCAATTCTTGGGGCCCAGAAGGCGGACGTTGAGATACTCTATGGAAATGATCTAAATTTCCACTCCAGGCTAATGACAGAAGGGCTTTTACAGTGACTACGGAAGACTTATATTAGGAATTTACTGAGTCTTTGAAGTGGCACCTTCTTAGGGAAAGAAAAAAAAAATGAAAGAATCATTTTCTGTACCGCTGTAGTAGCATCATAAAATGCTAATTTAGAGTAACCTTTCCAGAGCGTTTCAACGATCCATAATTTTTCAGTATTAAATACCTATTTCCTTGGCCCATGATAAGCACAACTTGACTTCAACCAACAGCTCATTAACAACTGAAAATCAAGCAAAACCGCTTGGTTTTAATTAAAATCTTATTTCATGACTGAATTAAAATGTAAAGAATGGGTTGGATCCATTTCCATATGATGTTGGCATCATATGGAACTGAGGTATTTTTTCAAGTGTGTAATTGGAACATTCAAATAAGCACAATAAGATGCTTCCAAATTGGCTGCGATGCTAAAGAAGGTGATTGGCAAAGGAAATCCCCCGTGTCTCTGCTTTCTTTCGTATCTGTAAGACATTCTGTGTAATTCACTATTAAAGCACTTCACTGTGTTTTCACTTGTTGAATTTTTAAACAAACTTACTCTGCCAAAATAACGCAGAATTCAAAAATTCAAATTCAAGTTTTGACTTTGAAATCCAGAAAAGGCAGTTTCAGTTCATTTCTGTCATCTCGGATTATAAAGGCCAAGTTTCCTCGGGAAATACACGTGTGTACATAGAAACAGTCATTTTGGTTGTACATAAAAATATTTAATTAATTCAAATTTTACCCTAATGTAAGAGGCATCTATGACTCTTCTGTCCATGACATTACACTTGGGTTTTAGCTCAGTTAAGTTCAATGTTTATGGACACTCGCGTCCCGTCCTGCACCTGTAAGCAAGCAGGAATATAATAATCTATTATAATAATACTCCCATCACAAAGGAATGTGTGAATGTCCAGTTCTGGAATCCTCAACGTAAAAAGGAGATGGAGCTGTTGGAGCGAGTCCAGAGGAGGCCACGGAGATGACCCGAGGGCTGGAGAACCTCCTGTTCAGCCTGGAGAGAAGAAAGCTCTGAGGAGACCTTATAGCGACCTTCCAGTACCTGAAGGGGCTCCAAGAAAGCTGGAGAGGGGCTGTTCACGAAGGCTTGTGGGGATGGGATGAGGGGGAACAGCTATAAACTGGAGAGGGGCAGATTTAGACTGGACATAAAGAAGAATATCTTCACTCTGAGGGTGGGGAGGCCCTGGAACAGGTTGCCCAGAGCAGTGGTGGCTGCCCCATCCCTGGAGGGGTTCCAGGCCAGGTTGGATGGGCCTTGGAGCCCCTGATCCAGTGGGAGGTGTCCCTGCCCATGGCAGGAGGTTGGAACTGGATGATCTTTAAGGTCCCTTCCAACCCAAAGAATTCTGTGATTTGACGTATTTATTTTGTTTTGTTAATATTATATGTATATGTCCGAAAGGAATATTCATAGAATAGTGGCCTTGAACATCTCCAAGGATGGGGCAGCCACAACCTCCCTGGGCAACCTTTTCCAGGGCCTCCCCACCCTCGTTGTGAAGAAGTTCCTCCTTATGTCCAGTCTAAATCTGCCCCTCTCCAGTTTATCCCCATTCAACCTTATCCCATCCCCACAAGCCTTTATGAACAGCCTCTCTCCAGCTTTCTTGGAGCCCCTTCAGGTACTGGAAGGTCGCTAGAAGGTCTCCTCGAAGCCCTGTCTTCTCCAGACCGAACAACCCCAACTCTCTCAGCCTGTCCTCGTACAGCCATGCAAATGTAGAAGTAGAAGTGCTGAGAAAGACATTCTGCTTCTGGGTAGAAACAGTGAAGATATTTTTGATCCAAACATATTATTCTGTTCCAATGCATTACTTTATTCAATTTGATGAAAATTGAATGACCAGAACATAATTAATGGTTGAAACTCTTTCTGTTTAACAAATTGAAGTACTTTGAATACTAACTAGTCGTACGTAAAGCTCATCAATATTAATGAAACTTCCTGAAATGTATCACTCATTCTTCATGGAGAGAATAGATATTAATTGGAAATAAGGTTTATAAGTAAGGGTTTGCAGAGGCACAGAAGCGATAAGGGAAAAACTCACGATGACCCCCAGGAGGTTTAGAAGCTTAAATTCCATTTTAAAACTATGAATTTGTAGAAAATTCCAGAAATTTGTAGAAACAAACTTATACCCACTGTGAATGCCCAAATGACCTTCCAAAAGTGGCCTTTGGTACTGAGAATCCTACTTGTTTGCAACAAGACACGATATATCAGATCTTCAAGTCCAGAAGGGAAAGACAGACACTCAAATTAGACTGTGAAAAAAAAAATCACCGTGCTGAAATTGGAGCACATTAGAGTTCAACCACCTTAAAAAACAGCATAAAACAATTCACAGAGATACCTGTTGGGTTTACAGTCCTAAACGTTCTTGCAGGAAGAGGGTAGACCATGATAAAAAGGAACAGCAATTTGATTTAATGCTATGGCGATGGATATTCTTGGCTCAAAGTTTTACCAAACTCCAAAAACTAATTTGGCATCAGGAAGGCAATGGACAACAGGAAGAGCAGAAGGAACATGCAAAGAGGCTGCAGCTGTGCCAGAGCAGGACCACACCAACATAAGCATAAAGTGCTTAGGGACATGGTTTAGGGAGTGTTAGGAATGGTTGGACTCGATGATCCAATGGGTCCTTTCCAACCTGGTGATTCTGTGATTCTGTGATAAACCCAAGATGCGCTACCCCAACCACTCACTGCCACCTCCCGCTCCCGCACCACAAACGCTGCTGCTCAGGCATTAATGAAGAGGAAAAAGTTTACAGAACCATAGAATGGTTTGGGCTGGAAAGCATCGTTACAGGCCATCGGGTCCAACCACCCTACAGGAGCAGGGACATATTTACCCAGATTAGGTTGTTCCAAGCCCCATCCAACCTGGCCTTGAACCCCTCCAGGGATGGCGCAGCCACCACTGCTCTGGGCAACCTGGGCCAGTACCTCCTCACTCATACAGGAAAACATTGCTTCCTAAGTTCTCACCTCAATCTTCCCCTCTTTCAGCAGAAAACCATTCCCCCTCATCCTATCCCTGCATTCCCTGATCAAGAGGTCCTCCCCAGCTTGCCTGGAGCGCCTTTCCGTACTGGAAGCTGCTCTAAGGTCTCCCCGGAGCCTTCTCTTCTCCGGGCTGAACAACCCCAACTCTCTTAGTCCTCGTACCGGAGGTTCTCCAGCCCTCGGATCATCTCCGTGGCCTCCTCTGGACTCGCTTCAACAGCTCCGTCTCCTTCCTCTGCTGACACAGTTTGTTAGGATACATACCAAAACCTACAATAAGTCTTTTATTTCCTGTTACACACTACCCATCCGTCATTTTAATGATTAAACAGAAGATCAACCCTATGCCATAACCTTGACAGCAAATTCTGCCTGATGAAACCAGCAGCTTCCCATCCTCATTAAAAAATCTGCAACTCATTTGCATGTCTTCAGGTGCAGCCCTTGATCACTGATGTGGGACACACGGTAATGGCAGTGGCACTGTATTACCATAACAATTATTTATTCAACTCTTCACATAATAAACTGCGTGAATTCCTTGAGTGACAACTTGAGATCATTCTGCGATGTTGTCGACTCACTTTTCAAACACATATTAACACAATTTCATCATTAAGTAATTGCCAGTGGAAAGTTCCTTCTCATATTCGGCTTTTTTTTTACTTTTAATATCTTTCTCATCTCAGCTGTTTATTGCATTAAGTATAAGAAGGGCGAGAGAAACATGAGTCATTAAATCACCTGAAGGTCCTTCCTGTTTATGAGGCAATAACCACTTTCCTGGGCTAATAAATTCACGGCCCGCAGCTGAACATTTATTAGCCCAAGATACAGTTATTGTATTCCAAACTAATTGGAAGCACCCCGAAGTTGTTCTTATAATGAAACTTCCACGGATTAAATATTCGGGAGAAAATATCTGTTAAAGTGTGGGGTTTCTTAACAAGAATTTGAGGAGTTTGGGACAACGCTATTGGTTTGATGAGTTTTAGCGTCAAAGCGGAGTGATTGCGGCTGAGTCATTCTCCAACAAGTAACACATATATTTGATATGGAATTGCTCTGAAGTCCTAACGCTCATTAGTCGACTTCAATTATTTCTTCCTACCTTGAACACCACCAAGGTTATAAGATATTTAGAGATCACTTCTGGTTGTGAATGGCTCGGGGCTCGGGCCATTCTTGTCCCTTTCTAATGCTGCTCCAAGACACTATTTAACCAAGCCAACCATTCCCCCTTGTCCTCTCCTTGATCCAGAGCCCCTTCCCAGCTTTCCTGGAGCCCCTTTCCATGCTGGAAGCTGCTCTAAGGTCTCCCCGTAGCCTTCTCCTCTCCAAGCTGAACAACCCCAACTCTCTCAGCCTGTCCTCATCCCGGAGGTTCTCCAGCCCTCAGATCATCTCCATGGCCTCCTCTGGACTCGCTCCAACAGCTCCATGTCCTTCCTGTGCTGAGGACTCCAGAATTGGACCCAGGGCTCCAAGTGGGATCTTATGGAGGACGGAGCAGAGGGGCAGAATCCCCTCCCTTCCCGCTGGTCCCTCTGCTCTGGATGCAGCCCAGGACACTGTTGGCTTTCTGGGCTGCGAGTAAAATCATAATTTAATTCATGTATATAGGCACATTTATAAATTATCCTATATATTAAGCTTTTCGTTCTTCCTTAGAATTTGATTTTGCCTTTTTTTTTCCCCCATACACCCATGTTTTAAAAAGCCTTATCAATATTTCGTATGAAAGACGAAGGGTGACAGGAGCAGATCCCGCTGCTGGAGTGCTGCCGATGATGAGCGCTCCCTCCACAGCTCTGCACAGCACTATAGTTTTCTCCGCAGTTCCCCAAACCACCACATAAGGTTCTGCACTCCGGAAAACACCAAAATTGAGGCTTCATTTGAAACAAAACCTCCTAATAACAATAGGTTGTCATTGTTTAACAGAGTCAGCTCTTTGTCTGTGAACCACAAAGCTACATTTACATCTTCAATGCATTTTTTCTTCTCAAAATATCAGAAAGGAGCTTAACCTTGGAAATACCGCTTAGCTCGCACACACAAAAAAAAAGTAGTTTATTTGGAAAGTGGTAATTAATTTTCTACAGAGGCTGAAATCACTCTGCCTAAAGCAAAATCCTTCTGACATTATTAAATGTCACAGTGCAGTTAAAGCACAATTATAAACTAATTCACAGAATAAATCTCATTAGTTTCCCGAGGCCTTATGAATAAACTGAAAGAAAAATGTTACCATACTTGACTTTCATCTCGGCTTTCCCGAACAGATATACAATCAAAAAGCATAATATTTTAATAATTAGAGATTATTAAAAGCAGATAGTTTGGAGAAACAGGTAGGTGGAGCTGACTGCTGGGTGCACTCCGCACACGAGCGATGGCGATGCGCTCCATCGTTAGGCAGCTCAATAAAACCCAATCTAGAACTGAACAACAAATGTCAAAAAGCAATGCGAACGTGATTTGAGAGGTCATCCGATCTGCTGCAGCAACCAGATGAAAGGATGGTGAATATAACCGAGCTTTGGTGTCTTCTCCCAAGCAGCAAGGGTTGGGACCAGAGGAAATGGCCTAAAGTTGCACCAGGGGAGGTTTAGATTGGACATCAGGAGGAATTTCTTCACTGAAAGGGTTCTCAGGCACTGAAACAGCTGGGCAGGGAGGTGGTGGAGTCGCCATCCCTGGAGGGGTTTAAAGGATGGGCAGATGAGGTGCTCAGGAATCTGGTTTTGTAGAATTATAGAATAGTTTGGGTTGGAAGGCACCTTAAAATCATCCAGTTCCACCCGCCCCACCATGGGCAGGGACACCTCCCACTGGCTCAGGCTGCCCAAGCTCCATCCAACCTGGCCTTGAACCCCTCCAGGGATGGGGCAGTCACAACTTCCTTGGGCTTCCTTGGACTTCCATGTCCTCACCACTCTCATAGAATCATGGAATCACCAGGTTGGAAAGGACCCAGTGGATCATCGAGTCCAACCATAACTAACACTCCCTAAACCATGTCCCTCAGCACTTCATCCACCCGTTCCTTAAACACCTCCAGGGAAGGCGACTCGACCCCCTCCCTGGGCAGCTGTTCCAGTGCCCCAAGACTCTTTCCGTGAAGAATTTTTTCCTGATATCCAGCCTGACCCTCCCCTGGCACAGCTTGAGGCCATTCCCCCTTGTCCTGTCCTCTGTCCCTTGGGAGAAGAGCCCAGCTCCCTCCTCTCCACAACCTCCTTTCTCAAAGGTGTTTTCCAACGAAACAGCTCTATGGTTCTCTTGGTAACCCACTGCCTCTCCCAGAACACCGTGGTTGTGTGTACAGCCCGGCTCCACAAGTGCTGGGCTGAATCTAGATCGTTATCTTCTGAATACATCAATTAAACCCTGCTGGAAAATTAGGATGACTAAATGTGGCCACTAAAGGCAAAAACTCGCCCTGCTGAGTCGATGAGGGATTTCTTCTCCTCAAGGCTGACCGGTGGAAAAGCAGTTTGATGAACCAACTAAGACGACAGAAACAAACTTATTGGAAAAGCCACAACGTGTAAAGACGGACAATCTCCCCGTTGGTTTCAATTTCAAAGGAGTAATTTCCTCCTCCTCAGCGGGAGGTACCCACGTGTTGCTGTGTCGCTTTGTTTAAATAGGGATGAACCTTCTGGGCTTGGGAATTTGGCTTTGATTCAATTACTGCTAAAGGCTAAGCAGCTTATCCGTAGCTTAGCTGTGCCGAGATCCAGCTGGCCCCCAAAGCCCAGGTGACAAGTGACGTTTAGAGCAGCAAGTATGGATCCAAACTGTGGTTCAATCCACTAAAAAGGCAAAGGCCAATGGGAAATAGTGATATCCCTGTGGGATAACGAGGTTGAGAAGATGGGATTTGGGTTTCTTCTTGTTACAGACCGCGCAGAGAGATGACTCAAACTCTGTTCTGCGATTCCGCTGCAGCACAGTGGAATTAAACGCAACTCAGTATTCGACTCACCAGGAGTAATGGGTTTAAATTAAGGAAGGGTAGATTTAGATTGGATACAAGGAAGAATTTTCTACACAGAAGGCCAAGAGGCACTGGCTCAAGTTGCCCAGGGAGGTGGTGGAGGCCCCTAGAAATAGTCAAGGTCAGGCTGGATGGAGCTCTGAGCAACCTGATCTGATTGAAGATGTCCCTGCTCCCATAGGGGGAGGAGACCAGATGGCCTGTACAGGTCCTTTCCAACCCAAAGCAGTCTATGATTCTATGATGGGTGGACTGTTCAGTGGATAAGAAATTGGTTGGATGGTTGTATTCAGAGACTTGTGGTCAATGGCTCGATGTCCAGATGGAGATGTGTGAGAAGCGGTGTCCCTCAGGGGTCCATACTGGAACCAGTGCTGTTTGATATCTTCATCAGTGATATGGACAGAGAGATCGAGGGCACTCTCAGCAGGTTTGCAGTTGACACCGAGCTGAGTGGGGCAGTTGCCACACCGGAAGGATGGGATGGCATCCAGAGGCACCTGGACAGGCTGGAGAAGTGGGGCTGGGAGAACCTCATGAGGTTCAACAAGGCCAAGGGCCAGGTCCTACACCGGGGTCAGGGCAATCCCTGATTTCAGTCCAGGATGGGGGATGATGTGACTGAGAGCAGCCCTGAAGAGAAAGACTTGGGGTGCTGGGGGAGGAGAAGCTCTACATGAGCCGGCAACGTGTGCTCGCAGCCCAGAAACCACCCATGTCCTGGGCTGCATCCAAAGCAGCGCGGCCAGCAGGGAGGGAGGGGATTCTGCCCCTCTGTTCCTGCCTTGGGAGACCTCATCTGGAGGATTGTGTCCAGTTCTGGAATCCTCAACATAAGAAGGAGGAGATGGAGCTGTTGGAATGGGTCCAGAGGAGGCTACAAAGGTGATCCAAGGGCTGGAGGACCTCCTGTATGAGGACAGGCTGAGAGAGTTGGGGTTGTTCAGCCTGGAGAAGAGAAGGCTCCAAGGAGACCTTATAGCGACCTTCCAGTACCTGAGGGGGCTCCAAGAAAGCTGGAGAGGGACTGTTCCCAAAGATTAGTGGTGACAGGATGAGGGGCAATGGGGATAAACTGGAGAGGAGCAGATTTAGATTGGACATTAGGAAGAATTTCTTCACAATGAGGGTGGAGAGGCCCTGGAATACGTTGCCCAGGGAAGTTGTGGCTGCCCCATCCCTGGAGGGGTTCAAGGCCAGGTTGGATGGGCCTTGGAGCCCCTGATCCAGTGGGAGGTGTCCCTGCCCATGGCAGGAGTTTGGAACTGGACGATTTTTAAGGTCCCTTCCAACCCAAACTATCCTATGATTCTATGATTCTATGACTCTAAGTCAAAGCCATTACTCAACATTATCTTCTAAATACAAATTACAAATAAGAGTTATCACAAATATAAGATCTGCCCACGAAAGCAGAGCAACAGCCATGACACTCTACTGACTTCTAAGACTAAAACCACAGCCAACATTCCCCCGGATCTTCACAAAGCCCACGTAACCACAGCCCAAGTGTCAGACTTTATTGGACGGGGGCCAATTCACAGCAGCAGAGAATCCGCCCGATCCCACAACAGCGATAGCAGAAGAGTTTCGACTTCTAATTATGAGGTGATCATAAACACGTCGCACCTGCAAACATAATCCCAAACAAATAAAAAGAGGGTGGAAGAGTCCATTAAATAAAGAATACACAACATACAAACTGCAGTAAAGAGAACCTGTTTAATACCGTGCTATTAAACGGAATAGTAGCATTTCTTTATAGAGTTATTTATATAGGAATCAAATTCAAAGGTTTATTTTGTAGAGTTTGAGTGCTGTTTTTTTCCCCTTAAAGCACTCTGGTCAATGTATTCTACTTAGTTGATTGCAAAGCTAAAAACACGGCGTAATAGGAAATAATTGCTTAAATCACACTGGATATAAGAGGGGGAAGAAATATAAACCAATCTTATTTACATTGAGACTGCAATTTCCTGTGATGCTCTACTTGCCAGCTCTTTTCTGCCAGTATCCTAATACATGGGTAATTTTAGGAACAGAAAAGTGAATCTAAAGATTAGGAAGCTGCGTGTGATAAATGCAGTCAACAGCAGATGATGAGAGAGGCAATTCCTGTGCAATTCAGATCCGAGGTAGGAGTGCATTAGCAACGCGGACTACATTAAAGCCTAATATCGGATGAGATGAATTGAATCTTAGAGCTTGTCTGGAACGACCAATTTTAGGGATGTGGGAAACTGGTTATAATTCAGCCCGTAGAGCGATTGTTTTCAGGATGAAGCCGCAGGTCCGGTTAAACTTAGTGGGACTGTTGCAATCATCTTTTAAGGTGGACAGATCGTATGAATCAAATTCCAATCATTTTAAAGACGCAGACCCCACCTAGAGTCCTGTATCCAGTTCTGGAATCCCCAACAGAAGGACATGGAATTGTTGGAACGGGTCCAGAGAAGGCCACGATGATGATCTGAGGGTTGGAGCACCTCTGCCATGAGGACAGGCTGAGAGGTTGGGGTTGTTCAGCCTGGAGAAGAGAAGGCTCTGAGGAGACCTTAGAGCAGCTTCCAGGATGGAAAGAGGCTGCAGAAAAGCTGGAGAGAGACTTTTAGAATGGATATGGAGTGACAGGACAAGGGGGAAGGGCTTTAAATTGGAAAGGAGAAAAATTAGATGAGACATTAGGAAGAAATTCTTCACCATGAGGGTGGTGAGGCCCTGGTTGAGGTTGCCCAGAGCAGTGGTGGCTGCCCCATCCCTGGAGGGGTTCCAGGCCAGGTTGGATGGGGCTTGGAGCCCCTGATCCAGTGGGAGGTGTCCCTGCCCATGGCAGGGGTGGAACTGGATGGGCTTTGAGGTCCCTTCCAACCCAACCCATTCTATGATTCTAAAAATAAAGGAAAAATATACCTGTCAACAGCGAGGGAAGTGAACGCAGTCTCAGAAAGTTGCTAAAACAAAGGGGAACCTGCATTTGTTTGTACTCGTTCCCTACTGGGGTAATTATCTCTGCAGATTTCATGCTAAGTCTCTGGGAAGGAGTCTCTGAGAGCTGTAACACATTATTCAGCAAGTGTCACTTTGTGGGAATGGAACCAGCGTTCATTAGAGAGCCATAAGCAGACTTTTTACAACAAAATTGTAACAAAGTAGGTTGGTTTGATGTTTGCCAAAGGAATACTAATTTCCCTGCTGTCTCTGGGAAAATCTGCTATCTTCATGACGACTCCTCTAAACCAATAAATCCAACGCCAGCAAGAGGCCCGGTAAAGATGCGCCGATCTTAGTAACTCATCATAATCCTTTGTAATCCCTTTAGAAATACCACCTGCTTCCAAGGATGCACAACTCTCATGTTCTACAAAGAGATTCCCAATCATTCCGGACTGAAGAACCCAAGGGTTTGGGTTATTTTCTATGCAGCTGAGAAAAAGGCGATGATTTACAGACCTCAGAGACTCGTGTTGCAGCAGGTGTAGCGGTTGTAGTGTACGGCAACACAGCTGTGAGAGGAACTATTGCCCCAAACCCAAGAAAATTTATACCTTTACAACTCCAAACAGCCACTCGTACGATGCCATTCCACCAGCTGCGAGGGGGGACGGTCATTGGGTGAGGAGTTTGCATGGCAGAGCTCACTACGCTGGGAAGATGCGCTGAGCCTTCTGTAAGCAGCAGCGCTGGTGGATGAGAAGCTCAACATGAGCCGACAACGTGTGCTCAAAGCCCAGAAAGGCCATCGCATCCTGGGCTGCATCCAGAGCAGAGGGACCAGCAGGGAAGGAGAGGATTCTGCCTCTCTACTCCATTCTCATGAGACCCCACCTGGAGCCCTGTGTCCAGTTCTGGAGTCCTCAGCACAGGAAGGACATGGAGGTGTCCATGAAAGTTCTTTTGTGGGAAATCAAGAAGCTGTCGGCTCCAGCACAGTCAATTCAGCGTTTTACACATTAAAAACAAAAAAAACCCCACAAAACAAACAAAAAAAACTAGAGCTTTCAAAACACACTCTTCTATTATCTCAAACAACCTTAGTGGGAGCCAAAGATCTGTGGTACCCATCAGCCAGATGTGCGTTTCAGCCCAGAGCAGATTGCATGTTTTCAAGCCGCTGATTTCCATCTGATTTAATATTCAGAGTCGCTGGCACACGCCAGCAGCTGGAGATGAAGGCCTTCCAGAAACTCAACTTCTCAAGTCAGCACATAATTGTTCGTGTGCAAGAAAACAGAAAAAGCATATAGGGGCGGCAGTCGGTGCTCTGTGAGTAACTCACCTCTCGCTCTACACTGCTGAAACGCAACTGGAAAACATTTTGAGATATAAATTTGAAAAAGGAAACAAACCAAATATTTCTGAACTGTTCGTGTTGTTACATCCGCCAACAAGGAAGTGTATGTTCCTGGAAAGGGCTGTTCTGAACTTTGTACAGCTGCGAGCAGAGATGAGCTGGTCAGGGTGAAATTCCACATAGAATCACAGAATCACCAGGTTGGAAAGGACCCACTGGATCATCGAGTCCAACCATTCCTAACACTCCCTAAACCATGTCCCTAAGCACTTCATCCACCCGTTCCTTAAACACCTCCAGGGAAGGTGACTCAACCCCCTCCCTGGGCAGCTGTTCCAGTGCCCCATGACTCTTTCCATGAAATTTTTTTCCTGATATCCAGCCTGACCCTCCCCTGGCGGAGCTTGAGGCCATTCCCCCTTGTCCTGTCCCCTGTCACTGGGGAGAAGAGTCCAGTAACTCCATTGACCACCACTCTCTGGGCCATCCAACCAGTTTTCAACCCAGGAGAGTGTGCGCCCATCCAGGCCAGAGGTTGACAATTTCTGAAGCAGAATGTTGTGAGAAACTGTGTCAAAGGCTTTCCTGAAGTCCAAGAAGACTCCATCCACAGCCTTTCCCTCAGCCAGTAGTCGAGTCACTTTGTCCTACAAGGTGATCAGGTTAGTTTGGCAAGATCTGCCTTTCATGAACCCATGTTGACTGGGCCTGATCACCCGCTTCTCTTGCATGTGCTTCATGATAGCGCTCAAGATCACCTGTTCCATGACTTTCCCCGGCACTGAGGTGAGACTGACAGGCCTGTAGTTCCCTGGATCCTCCCTGCAACCCTTCTTGTAGATGGGCACAACATCAGCCGCCTCCAGTCCAGTGGAACTTCCCCAGTCAGCCAGGACTGCTGGAAGATGATGGAAAGGGGTTTGGAAAGGACATCCGCCAGCTCCTTCAATGCTCTTGGGTGGATAAGAGTATTGAAGAGACATGATGAGGTCTCCCCTCAGTCTCCTCCAGATTGAACAGACCCAGTGATTTCAGCCGCTCCTCACACTCTTCCCCTCTAAACCCCTCACCAACTCTGCGCCCTCCTCCGGAAGCTCTCCGGTACCTTTAGATCCTTTTTAGCCTCTGGCACCCAGATCTGCCCCCAGTGCTCACGGTGGGGCTGCACCAGTGTGGAGCAAAGCAGGACAACCCCAGCGACTGGCGATGCCGTGCTGGATGCACCCCGGGACACGGTTGCCCTTTTGGCTGTTGGGGCACTGTTGTCCAACTTTCCATCGCCAACCGATCCCGTTGGGCTGCTCTCCAGCCTCTCGCTCCCCGGGCTGTACGCACAGACGGTGGTGCCGTGTCCCAGGTGCGGAATCCAGCACGTGCCCTTGTTAAACTCCATTCCATCAACCCCAAGTTGGATTTAGAATTTAAAGGTTATCCCGAACGCAGCCATATGTAAGTCAAACTGTACCACAAACGTATCTGATGGTCTCAATTTGATTCAGGGTGACATTTTTCACTACACTACAGTAATTAGATTTAGGTTGGGGATACAGCTGTCTCATGCAATTGAAAATCCTCCCTAAGCTGTCATTTACAGAAGGCACTCCTCCGTTTTTCCCATGCGGTCCTTCACGCTTGTAATTTGAATAAATAATGCTCCTAAACTTACTTTCAGCCACGAAGTAATTCGAAAATTAGCACTCTGATCATGCCAAGTCTCCGCCGATCTTAACGAGCTGTCAAGATTCTGAAACCAGCAGCGAAAGAAAGGTCATCCGTGAGGGCAAGGAAATAAAAAGCCGAGGAACAGATTTTCATGCTGGTGGGAAGAAGAGAAAAAAAAAAAAAAATCAGTAATTCTCCCTCCTGTTTTTCTCTATAAAGGCTGCTTTGATTCCTTTCAGAAGCTGTTGTCAAAATCCTAAGGCTTTGACAGGATGGAAAGGGAAAGATCTAACGGCATGAGCTGCACCTGCTTTTGGCCCAGAAGTTAATATTTTACAATAAAATTATGTCTGGAGGAGTCTCCAGGATGGGAGATGCTGTAGAAACCAAGTTGAAAGGACACTGGAAGGATACAGACGCATTCCACGTTTGACTAAGGTCACCGAGTGTTCTGGCACACTTTGTCATGGAAACCTAAACCCTTTTCCCCTCGGTAGCGCAGACAGCGACAGCACAGAGATCTGAAACCTTCTTGAAGACCTCAGGTACCAACCTGTATCTTATTGTCCCCGCACAGAAACCAGGCTGTCCATTGTGTGATTTTTGCAACACAGTCGTATCTTTATCCTTTTGGAGTCAATCCAAAGTTTCTGCCGTCAGCACATTCTGACTCTGAGTGGTGAATCGAGGAACTCACCTTCCGCGAGGCAGAGCCTCCCAAACAGCTCTATAAAGACCACGACAGCGGCTGCTCCGTGGTGTACTATAACTAAAGCCCTTCTCCCTGACAGCCTTCACCAACCGCATTATATTCCTCTGTGCAGCCAAACACTGTAGATATAAAGAACCCAAGATACAACCTTCGGAAACATATTACAGATAAATAAATTGCCTTTGACAGTCTCCATTCCTCTTACACTTCCAAAGACAGGCTGAATGTTGGAGCATGATGAATATTCCCAGAGACGTTCAAGCTAATTTAATAGGAATAATCTGTTTATTATAATACAGCGAGCTCCAACCCATCAATTGTAGAGGGGCTGCGCGGTGCGGCTGCTCCCGTGGGTACCATAACGCTAAGCCATGGCGTGTGCTTCACACACACTTGTGGACTGATATATTATATTCAACAAGAAACTGTATTGCCAGTGGAGCTTAAACTTAAAATGAAGAGGTGGGAAGAGAGTCTACGTGTGGGGAACAGGCTGCCCAGGGAGGTAGTAGAGTCACCTTCCCTGGAGGCGTTTAAGGAACGGGTGGATGAAGTGCTGAGGGACATGGTTTAGGGAGTGTTAGGAATGGTTGGACTCGATGATCCAATGGGTCCTTTCCAACCTGGTGATTCTGTGATTCTGTGTAACCTGTAGGAAGCAGGTGTTGATGAGGAACAATAACACAGAAAGTCCTTTTTATGCCACAGACAGGACTTAAAGAGAAGATGAGAAACGTGGGGAAGGGATAAAGGCAGAAAACATATCACAGCATGGGTTTGGTCGGAAAGGCCTTTACGATCATTGAGTCCAACCATTGATCCAGCCCTGCTAAGTCCACCACTGGACCATGTCTCCAAGTACAACATCTACCTGTCCTTTAAACACCTCCAGGGAACCTGACTGCCACCTCCCTGCGCAGCCTCTTCCAGTTCTCGACAACCCTTTCAGTAAAGAAATTCCTCCTGATGTGCAACCTAATTCTCCCATGGTGCACCTTGAGGCCATTTCCCCTTGTCCTCTCATTGGCTACCAGGGAGAAGAGAGCAACCTCACCCTCGCTACAACCTCCTTTTAGTAGTTGTAGACAGGGATAAAGTCTCCCCCGAGTCTCCTTTCCTCCAGACTAAACAACACATCATTAGAGTCCAACCCATGGGTTGAAGACCTTTGGTTGGATTGCATCCCTGCGTGATCATAGAATAATTATCCCACGCACATTAATAGCAATGGTCCTGTTGTGGTTCTGGAACTCAACCTCCGACGAGAATCCGGCTTTCATGGAACTGGAGAAGAGAAGTTGTGAGCAGTGAACAGGTTCATTGCTCCAAGCATTCGGTTACCAAACGAAGAGAAGAAGCACTCAGGCTTTGCATTTTCTCCCACTAACACTAAACCACTGAATTTCAAATTGGATGAGGACGCTTTGCTTCTTGGAGAACGCATAGATGACACCCACCCACGGAGAGGCTTAAAGTCTCTATACGGGGGTCTACAGTCAAAAGCATTTGAAAAACAGCTATTTATTATCTCTGCATAGAAACTCTTTGACTTTATGCCGTACGTCACTCCATGCAGTACTGCAGCTAAGTCAGAGTAGCATTTATGTACGTAAATGAACAATGCTTTTCTAAAGGTCGCGGTGACCTCCAGGGCCGTTCAATAAGACCTTTATTTAAAAAAAAAAATAAGAATAAAATAAAGAACCACCACCTACTTGCTGATATCACTTCTTTAAGTCTCCACCGTCAGCCACAGGTTTCTCTTGCATAAGATAAAATAGGACCCCAAAAGCGTTAATTCAAGAAAGCTTTGGGAAATATAAAGATCTAAACATAAATTCACATATATTTGTCATAACAGAGCTACAAAAGGGTTTCATTTTTAAAGGGTAGCTTTGACGTTGAGCAGAAGAAATGCTTATAAACTTAAATACTTAATTTCTGCTTCCTCGTGAACACAGGAACACATCCTTAAGGAGAACAAGGGTATTTCTGCACGTATATGGTGTAGGAATAGTGGGCAGGAGACACGTCTGAGGCACCGAGAAATGCAGGCTGAGTTCTTTTCTCCTCTCAAGAATATAAGCATTTAAGAAACCCAACGCGAGAGAGAATTTCAACGCAATTTTCATAGCTGCGGCATTTAAGTCATTTTAACATCTTAGTCTGCTCAGCTTGTTAAGATCGCGCAGAAATCCCGTAGGAGAGCTCTGGCTTTCCTCGCTGAAATCAAATGCCAGTTTAGTGTCTAAATCATAAACCCAACCCTACTTTTAGCATCGCGCATAATCAACTTACAGTCTTTTCATCTTCATTACATGCAAACTCCAGAGGACGTTAATGCGCAGAGAGTCATCCTCTGGAGTTCATGCGCTTCATGAAACTCGGGGATCAAAAAGTTGGCGAAGAGACAAAATGAGACGAATGGATGCAGCTAAAATCTATCAGAAAGGAGAGATCAAAAGAGCAACTGATCCAATGTATCCAAACAAAATAAGCATAATTTTTGCCCTGAAAGAACGGGCTGGATTAAAAAAGGCTCTAAGGCGTTAGTTGATTTTTCTAAAGCAGAGTGCAAGGATTCTCATCCACGTGCAGCCACGGAAAGGCAAACGGATCGTACATCCCCTGAGGAAGGAGCGCTGGGCTCTACCGTGTTCACCCCATCCACGGCGACAGCTCTGCTCCACCGCCGGCAGAGGCGGACGGAAAATCAAGGGGATGAAAATCAAACTGAAAGAGAGGAGATTGAGATGAGATGAGATCTTCAGAAGAAATGTTTTGCTGTGAGGGTGGGGAGGCCCTGGAACAGGTTGCCCAGAGCAGTGGTGGCTGCCCCATCCCTGGAGGGGTTCAAAGCCAGGTTGGATGGGGCTTGGAGCAACTGGATCCAGTGGGAGATGTCCCTGCCCATGGAAGGGTTGGGACTGGATGGGCTTTGAGGTCCCTTCCAACCCAAACCAGAAGTTACTGGGAGGTGAAGCACAGAACTGGAGCACAAGGTGGTAGAGAAATGTTTAAAGAACTCTGATGAAGAGCGCTGAGCTGTACAGGCACACCAAGAACCACCGAGTTCAATCTCACAGAATCACAGAATCACCAGGTTGGAAAGGACCCACTGGATCATCGAGTCCAACCATTCCTAACACTCCCTAAACCATGTCCCTCAGCACTTCATCCACCCGTTCCTTAAACACCTCCAGGGAAGGCGACTCCACCCCCTCCCTGGGCAGAATCCTTTTAAATCCTTTTAATCTCCTTTTAAATGATACCGTTTTATTAACAAGATTCTGTACAGTTCATCATTTGTTGGTATTTTTTTTTTACTTAGTGGATAATAAACTAGAATGGATAGTTAGAAGATAATTAGCCAGAGTGCTTTTGCAGTTAATTGGCAAGACTAATTTCACTCTCCACAAGGCCAGGTGCTATCTGAAGTTCTCACCTTTTCAGGCACTTATATCAGACTCTGTGCAGAGATCAACAGAATCACACAGTCATGGAATGGTTTGGGTTGAAAAAGACCTTAAAGATCCTCCAGTTCCACCCCCTGCCACGGGCAGGGACACCTCCCACTGGATCAGGGGCTCCAAGCCCCATCCAACCTGGCCTGGAACCCCTCCAGGGATGGGGCAGCCCCCACTGCTCTGTTCCAGGGCCTCCAACCCTCAAGGTGAAGACTTTCTTCCTAATGTCTAAACTCAATGTCCACTCTTGCAGCTCAAAACCATTCCCCTCATCCTGTCCCTGCCCTCCCCCACCAAGAACCCTTGCCCGGCTTTCCTGGAGCTCCTTCAGCGCTGGAAGATGATCCACGGGACGCTCAACAGCAAAGGTTGTGTAGACATTGCGTGGAATAAATCCACAACTGTATTTATTCTGGGCCAAAATCGGAGGCACAGAAGGCGCTCCAAAAGATTCAACACAATCAGTCTGATTTTGATTGTGTCAATGAGAATTTCAGACAAACTCACTACAAAAACGAACACGCACGAGCAAAATACAGATAATTAATAGAAGTTCCACTGTTGATGAAGTTTCTAGCTGGAAATATGGAACCTATGCTGTCAAATGCTTCTGAGTGACTAATTTTCACACTTCATGAGATTACAGAAGGTTTTTTTCGTAACATTCTTCACCGCCTCAAACCTTGTGGAATTATTTATAACCATGAAATGGGTATACATCATTTTATTACGATCTGATATTATACTGCAATGGTTTTTCACTAATCTGCGCAACTGTACAAAGCTTAGAACCCCTCAACTTCTATTTTCATCAATTATTTAAACAATGAATTCCATTTTTTTCCATTGACTGATAATTAATATTAACTTACTGCTTTTATACACTTTTATTAGGCAGAAAGACAGCTAGGAAGTTCTTAGCCAGGCTGAAATGACACCAAAAAGTATGGTTTAAGTTTAAATCATAGAATCACTTGCACAATCCAACGCCTTAAACATTCAGATCCTGTTAGAAAACATAGACTTGTTTGGTTGGAAAAGACCTTTGAGATAGACTCCAACCACACCTGTCCACTATGAAACCATCCCTGAGCACCTCATCTGCCCGGCTTTTAACCCCTTCAGGGATGGCGACTCCACCACCTCCCTGAGCAGCCGTTCCAGTCCATGAGAACCCTTTCAGTGAAGAAATGTTTCCTAATACCCAATCTGAACCTGCCCTGGTGCAACCTGAGGCCATTTCCTCTCGTCCTGTCACTTGGGAGAAGAGACCTGCACCAACCTCACCACAACACACTCTCAGGCAGTTGTAGGCAGTGATGAGGTCTCCCCTCAGCCTCCTTTTCTCCAGGCTAAACAGCCCCAGGTCCCTCAGCCACCTCTGCTGAGGTTTGTTCTCCCCAGCCCACTCACCAGCTTCAGGTGCCACCAGTGTGAAAACAGCAGGAGCTGCACCAGGTAACAAATGCTCTATATCAAGTTGGTGGTCCGCCGTAAAAAAATTTTACCAGAAGGACGGGATGTCATCCAGAGGGACCTGGACAGGCTGGAGAAGTGGGGCTGTGAGCACCTCATGGGGTTCAACAAGGCCAAGGGAAGGTCCTATATGTGGGTCAAGGCAATCCCCAATTTCGGAACAGGATGGGGGATGATGTGATTGAGAGCAGCCCTGAGGAGAAGGACTTGGGGTGATGGTTGATGAGAAGCTCAACATGAGCCACAACATGTGCTCACAGCCCAGAAACCAACCATGTCCTGGGCTGCATCCAAAGCAGCGTGGCCAGCAGGGAGGGAGGGGATTCTGCCCCTCTGTTCCTCTCTTGTGAGACTCATCTGGAGGATTGTGTCCAGTTCTGGAGTCCATAAGAAGGAGAGGGAGCTGTTGGAACGGGTCCAGAGGAGGCTACAAGGATGATCCGAGCACCTTCCCTACGAGGACAGGCTGAGAGAGTTGGGGTTGTTCAGCCTGGAGAAGAGAAGGCTCCGAGCAGACCTTCTAGTGACCTTCCAGTACCTTGAAGGGGCTCCAAGAAAGCTGGAAAGGGGCTGTTCATAAAGGCTTGTGGGGATGGGACAAGGGGGAACGGGGATAAACTGGAGAGGGGCAGATTTAGACTGGACGTAAGTAGGAACTTCTTCACAACGAGGGCGAGGAGGCCCTGGAACAGGTTGCCCAGAGCAGTGGTGGCTGCCCCATCCCTGGAGGGGTTCAAGGCCAGGTTGGATGGGCCTTGGGCAGCCTGAGCCAGTGGGTTGGAACTGGATGATCTTTAAGGTCCCTTCCAACCCAAAGTATTCTATGACTCTATGATGATTTCCCACCCTTCCCCTGATCCCTTTCTCCAGTGTCTGCCTGTTGCAGCACCTGTTGCAGCATCTCACAGCTCTCTCAGCCCAACACGGAGCACAGAGGCTTCTGGAGCATGTCAAGCAACTTAATTATCCTGCCAGTTTTGGCAGATATTTGATACGATCATTCATAATATAAATTACTTCTGCAGGGAGCAAGAATGTTCCATTTAAAATATCTCAACGTACAAACACGAGCAGTTCCCAATTATTAAGTGCAAATGTAGGAGGGTACTTAACCGCAATTAGCAGCAACCACATTAGGGGCTTTTTTTTTGTTATTTTGTGTTAATTTTGAAGATATTAAAGCTCCATTTATGTCTAATATGTGAACTCTGGGTTTGAGTGAAGTTTAGAGAGGTAGGAAATCCCATAGTAAATCATCCAAATTAGTCCCAATGTGTGTAAGAAAATTACATGTCATCAATATTCCCGTTCCAAGAGAAAGAAGTCTTCTGTTCTACATCAATGGCGCATTAGTTTTATTAGTAGTAATTGTGGTTATTTGTTCTAAACTACTAACAAGGTGGGTGGGAGTGAAAAAAATCTTGGAGAAGCTCTTTTTTCCCATTTTTTGGTGAGTGATGATTTAGAGGACAATACCTCTTGATTAGACTTACGGTTCACTCCAAAACAATAAAAACCTCCACAGAGAAAGAAAGGGAAACAATATATTCATGTTTTTCTACTCTGAATACCGAATACTGTCCTCAGTGAGGAGAAGCTGAGAGGGTTGGGATTGTTCAGCGTGGAGAAGAGAACGCTCCGGGGAGACCTTAGAGCAGCTTCCAGTGTGGAAAGGGGCTCCAGGAAAGCTGGGGAGGAGCTCTGGATAAGGGAGGGCAGGGATGGGAGGAGGGGGAATGGTTTTGAGCTGCAAGAGGGGAGATTGAGATGAGATGTTGGGAAGAAATGTTCTGCTGTGAGGGTGGGGAGGCCCTGGCCCAGGTTGCCCAGAGCAGTGGTGGCTGCCCCATCCCTGGAGGGGTTCCAGGCCAGGTTGGATGGATCTTAGAGCCCCTGAGCCAGTGGGAGGTGTCCCTGCCCATGGCAGGGGTGGGACTGGATGGGCTTTGAGGTCCTTCCCAACCCAAACCATTCTATGATTCTGACTCACCCACGTGCAGGACTTGACCCACATGTCTGAGCTTTCTTCTTCCTGCATGTGGATGGACATTCCTTAGCAGAATCCACTCTTTGCTCCGCAGCAAGGCTGCAACTAAAGAAAACTCCAACCCCCTGTGAACTTACAAAGCAGGAACATCTCTCACTCATCTATTTGCAGGTAAGACATTTAACAGCAAATCCCTTTTTGGATGTCACAGAGTGTCACGAAGCTGATGGGGGAAAGGAGACAAACTCATACTGGATTTCTTTTTTGTCAAACCCATAGAGCAAGTTCTTGCTGATGCCGCAATGCTACAGCTTTTTGTTGGTGGATGGCAAGCGGTCGATAACCTATCGCTACGTCCTTCTGAATAACCACACTGAACTTCCACCAGAAGTTCTCGTTGGGATCGGTTCAGGAATTACCGAGTAGGGCAGCTTTTATGAGTGAGATTAAACCACAGCAGCCTGAAAAAAAACCCAGGTCTATGAAACTAATCCTGTTAAGTCACTTGGTTCGTTGCTGTGGGTGAGGATAACCACGTGGCTTTAATGTTTATGGGATTAAGACTCCAGATTAGGAGACACGTCTCACCTCTAATTAGAACAGACCGAAAACACATCTAAACCCTTCAACGACAGCGACAACCGACACTGTCACTGCCTCCACCTTGGCTCACGTTCCCCAACCCTCGCAATCATTTTAGAGCTGGGTACTTCATGGGAATTATTTCTCCCACAAGTGCAATGGGTTCGTGACTCCTTGAGCTCCTGATTTGCATTTAGACTGCAAGGAGAAGAATTTTCTTTGCCACAGCCATCTCCCACTTCTTCAACATTGGAATATTTCTCCCTTAATTAACGTCACTTAACGTAAAATATTATTCTGTATTCCGCAGAGTGGCTGTAAATTATTTACTTGTAAAACATGTTGACTTTTCATGAGTTGTTTGTACAGTAAGCGCTGTGCCGTCTAAACTGGGGGGGAGGAGAGAAATCAATCATTCGTAATAATACCCAATAGGAGGTTTACCACACGTTATATCAATTTTTATGTCTGACACAAATAGCTGCAGCCATTACTTTGGATTTTTATTTTCCAAAGGGAATTAGAAATTCACTGTTACCTTCTGCTTCTCTCACGCTGCCGCGGAAATCCCACAATTTAAAGGTGTTGGGAGCCTTTTTTATCCACTAATTAAGGCGGCACATTAATAGAACCCCATTTTAGAAGACTCATTAAGCACACATTCTATACGAAGCGCGAAGCTAATTTGTATGTAACTTAATGAACCCAACAGAAAACAACAATATAACATCAAGTTAATGAAATGCTTTTAAAAAATCACATTTAAACTTACAGCTCATTCCACATCCTACATATTCTCGGTTACTTTTTGCATGCATTAAAGTTTTAGATATTGACTGCTTTCAGTGAAATAATTACTTCTCTTATTAGTATCGCTCAGTTTTGTTATTGGATGGTATCCAGATAGAATGAATGCTCTTTAGCCGACCAAAAGATGATCGTCGCGCACAAACCTATGAATAAAAAGCAGAGGTTTATTGGCTTGCCAAGTGCTTCTGGTGGTTTTCCTTTGAGTATTTCTGCTCTTCGGATTTTTCTGCACCTCCAGTAAAAATATCCATTGTAGGATAAGCAGAAACCCATCGCAATAATGCTACGGATTTAAGGGTTTCCCACGGCAGCGAGATGCCGTTACACGGTGTGACGGATGATCTGTGTGGAGTGATGGATCTGAGGCTGTTCCTCTGACAGATATTAAAGCGGTCACTCGCCTTGGGCAGCGTTGGCCAGCTGACTACCTAAAAGCTCATCTGAAGCTCTAGAGCCAGGATCGTGTTTGACGAGTCCACTCCTCCGGCACAAGGAGACTTTCTGGTGTGAGGATGAAGCGACAGACTGAGAGAGTTGGGGTTGGTCAGCCTGGAGAAGAGAAGGCTCCATGGAGACTGTAGAGCGACCTTCCAGTATCTGACTTAACTCAAATATTCCAATCACACTAATTCCTTGAGGAAGGTGAAACGTCACATTTTACTACGGGACAACTACTTTAAAGCCTAAAGTTCGGAACTGGTTTTCTTTTTAAAGGCTGGACAGGAACAGAATTAACTTTAGATAAAAATCTAAAGATAAGAATAAATATTTTACTATACTTCAGCGCAGTGCTGAGCCAGATGGGGAAGCACTGACTGTGATAAGCAGAGCTTTGCGTTTAAGTTAAAACTCATCAGGAAGTATAGACTTCCCGGATGCTTCCTTAGTTACACCGTAACACTCATTCAGATATTGCCTTTGACTTCTTGCCCCATTTCATTTTCGGTATGTAATTTTTAAAGAAAACCAAAGAAAATTGTCATTTTTGGATCATAAGCAACGAAACACTCGATTTTTTAATGTAAGGAATAATTAGGCTGCTGGAGCGCAGAGCTGAGCCGAAGCCTGCTCGCTGAGGCTTCGGGAATTGCATAATGGTTTTCAGCTTCCCTTCATTGCTGCAGCTGTTGGGTTCAATCTGGTGTCGTGGTTTGATTAAAATAACATTTCATAGAATCATAGAATAGTTGGAGTTGGAAGGGACCTTAAAGCCCATCCAGGTGTCCCAGTGGGGACACCTCCCACTGGCTCAGGGGCTCCGAGCCCCATCCAACCTGGCCTGGAACCCCTCCAGGGATGGGGCAGTCACCACTGCTCTGGGCAACCTGTTCCAGGGCCTCCCCACCCTCATCCTGAAGAAATTCTTCCTTATTTCTAGCTTAGTTACATTTATTTTGCAAGTTTTCTGCTGCCTGGTGCTGGATAACATAAATCAACACATCCTTTTTTTTTTTCCTAAGCCCGGTCAAAGTATCTACTTAGGAAGAAATCACCAAAATACCTGGAAACCGGGCAAAAGAAAAACTAGGACTTGAAAATATTTGTTTAGAAAATCAGTGGAGAGGAAAACCTGTGAAGGTTCTGCCTTTGAGCCATGAATGGTGTTGAACCATTTAGCGAAGTTGACCTCTTCTGCGTGTCTAAGCCTTGGCCAACTGTGTCTAAGCCTTGGCCAACTGTGTCTAAGCCTTGGCCAACTGAAAGGGAGGACAACTTGCCATGGTGCTGCCTCCACCAGCACCAATCTAGAAATGCCGAGTCCTTTTCTCTAATGGGATTGAGAACTCTTTGAAAAAGCTCTAAAGAGAGACTGACAGTAAACCAGGGACCCCAGGGAATGGCAGGAAGGTTCCAGGGGAGGGTTAGGGTGGACATGAGGACAAGGTTCTTCCCCAGAGGGTGGTGGAGCACTGGAGCATCTCCCAGGGAAGCAGTCGCGGCCCCAAGGCTGACAATATTCCAGAAGCATTTGGCCAATGCCCTCAGCCCCACGGTGTGAATGTTGGGGTGTCCTGCGCAGGGACAGGAGTTGGACTCCATGATCCCTGTGGGTTCCTTCCAACTTAGGACATTCTGGGATTCGATGAACCAAGGTAAAAAATATTAATTGCTAAAAGTCGCTAATGAGGATTTGCTAGGAAATACAGCAAAGGAGGACAAATTCTTCTCCCGAGACTGGGATGTCATTATTTAGTCTTTGTGGAAAGCAGCATTCCTTTTTTTTTGTACAGGGGGTCGGATTTAAATAAGCCGGAGAAATGAAAGTTGGGCAAAGAAAGAAATATTGTTCCCATTTTACGGCTGGGGAGTTTAGCACAGGCAGCCGGAAGAACGTCCGGAGTCTCACACAGGAGCAATCAGAAACTGAATTCAGATTTAATTCCAATAAGCATTTTTTCTAACAAAATTGTTTTTCTTTCTTTTAGAACTTGTAGTGATAGCGTGAGCGTAAATAACCAAGAGGCCTTTACAAATGGAATCCTTCTTCTCTTCCGTTTCTAATTCCCATCCTAGTTACGCTGGCCAGTTTATTATCTGAAATATTTACTTTCCACTATAAATGGAAATCACTGCTTTCCCCTCTGCATGTCTTATGGTCATAACATCTTCCAGCATTCCATTATCTCTTGACACATGTGAGAGATCAAAATCGTATGACGTTGCTCTGTTTGTCATAAATTAAATTGCCCATAATAGGAAATTTAAGTATCTGTAATGGTTTTTTTTTTTTGTAAGTAATGGGTAAAGTGGACTTTCTGTAACTGAAATGCATTTCTAAATCATTTATTGTGTTATGTAAAGTCGTGTGAGAGGAAGGAAATACCCCCCAGTGTCATTCTGAATAGAGTCTGTATTTATTGTTCATTAGTTTTTGAGAACAGAGTCTGAACTACTACTCAGGAGACAACTTCATGGTTTGATGCTGACTGGGGGATGATGGGATTGAGAGCAGCCCCGAGGAGAAGGACTTGGGGTGATGGTCGATGAGAAGCTCAACATGAGCCACAATGTGTGCTCACAGCCCAGAAACCAACCGTGTCCTGGGCTGCATCCAAAGCAGCGTGGCCAGCAGGGAGGGAGGGGATTCTGCCCCTCTGTTCCTCTCCTGGGAGACCTCATCTGGAGGATTGTGTCCAGTTCTGGAATCCTCAATGTAAGAAGGAGATGGAGCTGTTGGAATGGGTCCAGAGGAGGCTACAAGGATGATCGGAGGACTGGAGCACCTCCCATATGAGGACAGGCTGAAAGAGTTGGGGTTGTTCAGCCTGGAGAAGAGAAGGCTCCGGGGAGACCTTATAGTGACCTTCCAGTACCTGAAGGGGCTCCAAGAAAGCTGGAGAGGGGCTGTTCACATTTAGTGATAGGACGAGGGGGAATGGGTATGAACCGGAGAGGGGCAGATTTAGACTGGACATCGGGAAGAATTTCTTCACCATGAGAGTGGGGAGGCCCTGGAAGTGGTGGCTGCCCCATCCCTGGAGGGGTTCAAAGCCAGGTTGGATGGGACTTGGAGCCCCTGAGCCGGTGGGAGGTGTCCCTGCCCATGGCAGGGGCATTGGAACTGGATGATCTGTAAGGTCCCTTCCAACCCAAACTATTCTATGATTCTCCAAACACTCTGCGGGTATACATTTAAATATTCCAAGTTAAATATCCCCTTCCCGAGAGGGACAACGGTTTCCTGAATAGAAAGTACTTAACAACGAATGTGAATCATGACTTAATGCAGGTTGCGGTTTGCAAAGCGCTGGAGGATGGATGTCGGTTTCCTCCTCGAATCCCGTGTATTAATTCAGATAAGCTGATGTCAGCATCTTCTTGGCATGCAATCTGCAGACAATCGATCAATCAAAAAAAAAGGAATATTTTATTTATGCAGTCCAGCGTAGCATATTCAGTGTAGGAGAGTCATTTTACTTCTCCACCTGGCATTTAAGTTAACATAACTCCATAATAATGCTGAGGTGGTTATATAAAATGCCAATCCTCCGGCCCTTTTTTTTTCTATATCATTGAGAGTAATTTAGGCAATACGGTCGCTTACAGACGGCAATTTTCCAGCGTAGGCAGAGAAATGAACCTGAAGCCAAATGTCATTCTGTAATTGTTTACATATTCTAAAATATCCATTTATTTTGTTTGCTCTTTGGGGTTCAGCTCATTTTACCCTTGCTGCTTATATATCACAAATTAAGGATTTGACCAGCCTCAATGTTTCTCTTCCCATGTCCTTAAAATACTCTGATGGGTGCTTTGATGTTGTTATTATTTAGAATCATAGAACGGGTTGGGTTGGAAGGGACCTCAAAGCCCACCCAGTCCCACCATGGCAGGGACACCTCCCGGTTGCTCCAAGCCCCATCCAACCTGGGCTTGAACCCCTCCAGGGATGGAGCAGCCACCACTGCTCTGGGTGACCTGTTGGATTCATGGAATCATAGAACCATGGAATGGTTTGGGTTGGAAGGAACCTTCAAGACAACTCAGTTCCACCTTCTGCCATGGGCAGGGACACCTCCCACTGGATCAGGGGCTCCAAGGCCCATCCAACCTGGCCTGGAACACCTCCAGGGATGGGGCAGCCACAACTTCCTTGGACAGCCTGTTCCAGGGCCTCCCCACCTTCATCATGAAGAAATTCTTCCTAATGTCCAGTCTAAATCTTCCCTTTTCCAATTTCTTCCCGCTCTCCCCCATCCTATCGCTCCATACTCGTGTAAAAAGTCCCTCCTGCAGCTTTCTTGTAGGGTTTAAGAAAGATATTTTGAAGGCAGCTAATAAAATTGAGCTATGCTCAAAGGAGGCTCAGCAAAGATTTGAGTGACAATGCTCAGAAGATGGCCTTTCCCACCGGGTCTCAAACTGCCTTTAAGAAAGCAAACTTCATTTTTCTCAAAGACAACCACCGTGACCCATTAATTCCACAGCAGAACAGGTTGTGGAACATTAGATGTGATATTTTGCTCTTGGTTCGACACTTTGGAGTATGAATGGCCCAAAGTCTGCCAAGATGTCCTCAGGGGCTCCATCCAAATCCCTTTTACAATCCAAGAGAGACGTAACGTTCTATGTTGAACAGCGTCTGGAACAGCAGCTGAAGGACCTTATCATTAAAACCACGATCTATTTGTGGACATCCCATGAGCAGATGACACAGAATTATTTCTTCTTAAATAAGCAGCTCAAGAGACTGCTCGTCTGGAAGACCTCCCGGGAAGCATCCGAAACTATTCACATGCTCTATCAGTGCCACTTCAAAGCATCTTCTCCCCAGATTTTTATTTACTTATTGATTTTTACATGAACACAATCATTATTTCTTCAGTCCCGGCTTTCCAAACCAGTGAATTTTTGCAAGCCAATACAAATAAACACAACCGAGCGGTTCTTCCGTGTGGAAGACGCCCAACTTCTGCTCTACAGAATTCTCAGTAGCATTTTTAAAACACAAATACCAAAGTCGATAACACATAAAAATAAAGCACTGAAGTGCAAACTTCCCAAGGAGCAACTCGAGGCCTTTAAAACTTATTTTCCACAGTCATTTTAAGGATAAACCTTCAGACGTTCAAACATCTGGAGAGGAACGCTGCCAGAGTGAATCTTCGCAAAATTTCGCTTAGTAGCGAAACAAGCGGTTCCATTTCGGATTTCCAACAGAGATTATATCGGGCATTGATTTTAACTCACCCAAGAAAGTACGCATTGAGACGTCTGCAACAAAAGCAACTGATTGTACCTTTCCAAGAACGACCATTTTTCAGGGAAAGAGAAAAGAGCCTGGCTTCTCCGAGGCAGAAGTTATACCTATCATGCTATTAACTTAAAAGATGGAAAAATCATCTTATTGCAGTGTTGCCAACTTTATTCTTTCTCAATTGCTTTGAAACACCTCTTTACCGCGAAACGAAAGAGGTGGGTTTGTGTATAGGAATTTCTAGACTGGGATAAAGGGGTGTTCCTACTTTCTTTGCCTTTTCCTTTTGCTGCCAATTCAACTCGTTTTTGGCAATTTACGGCGGTCTCACGATTACTGAATAAAGAACCCACCGTAACATTTGCTGAGCAACCGCAATTCCTAAGAATTAAGTGCTAAAGATTTCTCAATTGTGTATTCTTCTGTCAGTCAGTGGTGGCCTGAATAGGTCCAACTGAGACGGCTGCAGCAAGTGCCAGAAGACAGCAAACTTCCCGTGGGATCAACTCCTCCCCGAGAGAAGGCTCTTAAGCAAATGTTATCACTTTGTATAATTCAGTGAAGGACCAGGAACGGGCTTGGAAGGTCTTACTTTAGAATCATAGAATACTTTGGGTTGGAAGGGACCTCCAAGCCCATCCAGTTCCACCCTCTGCCATGGGCAGGGACACCTCCCACTGGATAGGGGCTCTAAGATCCATTCAACCTGGCCTTGAACCACTCCAGGGATGGGGCAGCCACTGCTCTGGGCAACCTGGGCCAGGGCCTCCTCACCCTCATCAGGAAGAAATTCTTCCTAACGTCTAATCCACACCTTCCCCCTTCCAATTTATTTCCATTAACCCTCAACTAATCACTCCATGTCCATGTAAAAAGTCCCACCCGAGCGTTCCTGCAGCCTCTTTCAGTGCTGGAAGCTGCTCTAAGGTCTCCATGGAGCGTTCTCTTCTCCATCTGAACAACCCCAACTCTCTCAGTCTGTCCTTGTGTGGGAGGTGCTCAGCCCTCCGATCATCTTTGTGTTCCCCTCCTGACTCACTCCAACAGATCCGTGTCCTTCTTATGTTGGGGAAAGGGAGATGATCCAAGCGCTGGAGCACCTTCCATCCGAGGACAGGCTAAGAGAGTTGGGCTTTCTGGTTCCGTGATTGGCTCATGACTCTGTGGGCTGGATTCTCAACAGAGATTTTTATTTAAAAAATAAAAGCACAAATTAACATTAAAATATTCTCAAACACTGAGTAGTGGTTGAAAAATATTTTTGTCTAAAGCCTGTATCTTATTGATATTTTTCAATGTCATTCAGAACTTGCAAAACACATATGGAAATTACAGGAAAACAGATTTTCTATTCTTGAGGAAGTTGAAATAAATAAAGAAAAGATTTTGTCCAGTTATTTTCTCATATGTTACAGAGATTTTTAAAACTCCAAATGGCACATACAGAAAATGTGTGGTTTTTAGTTTTGCCTTTCCTTGCTAATTCATTAAATCCCTGATGTATCCACATGGTCAGTTTGCAGAGACAGAAAGTCCTCCTATTTCTTGGAAGCTCTGAGGGATCCATTTGTGTTGGCACGGAGATGAGGATTGGCCCATCCAAAGGCAAAGTGGCAAAGCCACGTAACTCGAATCCCACCGCGCTGCCTCCGTACAAGGCTGGAGCTCCTCTAAGGGTTCCTCATCATTCATTTCCCCTCCCTGGAGGGGTTCCAGGCCAGGTTGGATGGGGCTTGGAGCAACCGGATCCAGTGGGAAGTGTCCCTGCCCATGGCAGTGGGTGGAACTGGAGGATATTTAAGGTTCCCTTCAATCCAAACCATTCTGTGATTCTATGATTTGCCACCACCTATTCATCAGGAGAGGACAGAGACGATGGCCCAGTAAGCATTTCTTAAGCCCTTCCTACAAGAAAGGACTAAAATGACAATCTCCCACTGCCACTTCTTCCCCAATCCACCATCCAAACCCCCTCCCACATCCTCCTCCTCCTTTCATCTGCTTCATGTGCCCATTTGATGGTGGTAGAAACTGAGGTGACGCCATCTATTGAACGGATTGCCTTTAAACTCGCTGGCGGCACAAGGTGGACACCAACCACGGAGCTGCAGTGGCAAATCCTGAATACATTCCTTTTTTGCTAAGCCCTGTATGAACGCCAAGCCTGCTCGAAAGAGTCTTCATTTACTAATACATAAACTAAGAAAAACCTATTTATTTAAGCATTTAATGCTTTGGTTGTTCTCAAAGCAAAGGAGGAATGTGCCAGACCAACGAAATTTTTGGCTTCTTTTTGATGGTTAAAGATCAGATCCTGAGATTTTGCTATTTCACTTTTGCAAAGCTCTTTTTCTTCAGCCTTCGCAAAGGTACCGGTTGCCATGGCAACCCCGATCTCCATGGCAATGCACCACACGGCAAAGCATCGCGGCGTCGGCACAGACACAGACCACAAAGCCCACACCCGGTGGGATTATTGGGAAGCAGAGCGGGAGACCTCGTGTTTGCAAACACATCGCCGTATTAATTGGGCTCAGTCTTGAAGGCAGGAGAGGAAGAAGGTGCAGTCAAAACAGCAGGCAAGAGGAAAAAACAGAATACGGAAAGAGCTAAGAGAGAGAAGAAAACCAACTGTTGGAGTTGGAGACCGGTTCTACCCCAGAGCTTGTTACAACAGCCCGTTTAGAGTACAGTTCCACCTCGAACAGCAGAAACCTCAGCTCTTCATTAACCTTCTCCGTGTTTCCGGCGGGGCCTTCCAGTAAATAACTTTTCAGTAAGTTACTGAAAACAGTTCCTCCTCACCAGCAGCTACGTGTAAACCTTCTCCCTTCTGGTACCCATCTCTTATGCACAGCACACCATGGGTTTGGCTTTTACCCCCCGGAAGAACGTCGGCTGTCAGTGGCTCAGATTGTTTCCCTCTTGAATTTCTTTTACCCTGTAGCTTTTCTCCTCCTCTCCATCGCAGTCCGGGGAAGAGTCTCCTCTCTTCTCCCTGATAACCACAGCAGTTTCACCTCCTGATCAGCCCATCCAGTTCCACCCCTGCCATGGGCAGGGACACCTCCCACTGGATCAGGGGCTCCAAGCCCCATCCAACCTGGCCTGGAACCCCTCTAGGGATGGGGCAGCCCCCACTGCTCTGGGCAACCTGGGCCACCTCCCCACCCTCACTGCAAAACATTTCTTCCTAAGATCTCATCTCAATCTCCCTTTTTTTTGGCTTCAAACCATTCCCCCTCAACCTACCCCTGTGCTCCCTGATCCAGAGCCCCTCCCCAGCTTTCCTGGAGCCCTTTCAGCACTGGAAGCTGCTCTATGGTCTCCTTGGAGCCTTCTCTTCTCCAGGCTGAACAACCCCAGCTCTCTCAGCCTGTTCTCATACAAGAGGTTCTCCAGCCCTCGGATCATCTCCGTGGCCTCCTCTGGACTTGCTCCAAAAGCTCCATGTCCTTCCTGTGCTGAGGATTCCAGAACTGAACACAACTAAGCAATAAGATTGTTTCTCCAGTTAATGCCTCATCTCCATCTCCTTTCCAAGCTCATACAGATTTTCTAAATTCATACATTATTTAATTGTTTCTGCCCTCCCACATGAACTGTCTGCATGGAGGAACCACTCCTGATGTCCTTTTCTCCTTCCAGCACATCCTGTCCCTGTGAAATCTCATTCAGAAGAACAAAATCAGCCATGCCGACGGCGTGCCGATTGGCTGTTCTTCTCCTTTTTCCCCTAATGAAAGTTACAGAAGCTCTAAAGATTAAATCACTTTGGGGATGGGAATTTCAAAACCGCTCATTCGCTTGGAAACAGATCAGCGGATATTTCCATCACTCAGTCCTACGTATCAATTACCGACAATAGTTTGAAATAGATGTCTGGTGAGCACTTAACGTGCAACGTAAAACCACCTGTGACGTCATTCATGGCTTATTCATCACCAAACCCTCGAAATAGAGACCAATGATTTTTTACAAGGTGTATTGAGCACCTTCGCAGTTTCAGTCCAGGATGGGGGATGATGGGATTGAGAGCAGCCCTGAGGGGAAGGACTTGGGGTGATGGTTGATGAGAAGCTCAACATGAACCGACAACGTGCGCTCACAGCCCAGAAACCAACCATGTCCTGGGCTGCATCCAAAGCAGCGTGGCCAGCAGGGAGGGAGGGGATTCTGCCCCTCTGTTCCTCTCTTGGGAGACCTCATATGGAGGGTTGTGTCCAGTTCTGGAATCCTCAATGTAAGAAGGAGATGGAGCTGTTGGAACGGGTCCAGAGGAGGCTACAAGGATGATGCAAGGGCTGAAGCACCTCCAGTACAAGGACAGGCTGAGAGAGTTGGGGTTGTTCAGCCTGGAGAAGAGAAGGCTCCGAGGAGACCTTAGAGTGACCTTCCAGCACCTGAAGAGGCTCCAGGAAACCTGGAGAGGGGCTGTTCATAAAGGCTTGTGGGGATGGGACGAGGGGGAATGGGGATAAACTGGAGAGGGGCAGATTTAGACTGGACATAAAGAAGAATTTCTTCACAACGAGGGTGGGGAGGCCCTGGCCCAGGTTGCCCAGAGCAGTGGTGGTGCCCCATCCCTGGAGGGTTCCAGGCCAGGTTGGATGGGGTTTGGAGCCCCTGATCCAGTGGGAGGTGTCTCTGCCCATGGCAGGGTTGGAACTGGATGGGCTTTAAGGTCCCTTCCAACCCAAACTATTCTATGATACCGTATCTTTTGTCAATTCTCAGTCTACAGACTGCGTAGAAGGAAAAACATAAGGATGCCCTATATATCATCCACAAATCTGTATAAATCTGATCTCTTTGCAGTACTATTTCTCTTTCCAGCCAAGGGTGGCATTTATTTGCCTAAACACCCTTGCAGTACCTGGCCAGTGTTTGATCACCAAAATAAGTAAAATGATACGTAACAAACAGCTGGAAAACAGCAATAAATTTGCCACTGACTCACAACTAAAGCCATGCCCAGAGATTGTTTTTTCCTTACACATAGAAAATCACTTGGAATGAAGTAAGCAGGAACCAAAGGGATTAACAGAAGTTATAACATCGAGACAGAAAGTGAAAGCAGATTAAACTGTGGAGGGAAATATTTACTTATTTACTAATATCCCTACATGAGAAGCTAGCAGACCTTTCTTAAATGGATTAAGGAATATCATATTCATGTCCACTGTTATAATTCCTCTGCTTTGAATCAGGGCAAGATTTCACCATACAACACAGCGTGTGCTGAGTTCTACATGCACTGAAAACAAATCGCCCAACTTAACGCTCGTGGGTTTTCTGTTCTCCATGGTAACGCCTGCAAAACCTGCTTAGAGGTGATATTAAACCAATATAAAACATTCGAGATTTGAAGTGATATTTGGCTCTGTGTATAGACAGAACAGCCCCTCGCAGATTCTCCTTCGGCTAATTGCTAAATTGCTCAAGCATCTGGTTTAGTAGTGGACAAGTACGATTGGGCTTGAAGATCTCAAAGGTCTTTTCCAACCAAAGGATTCTATGATTCTATGAATTCTATGATTCTATGAATCCAGCAGAGATGGACCTCCAGACTCAGCGGAAGTGGCAATTGCTGCTAAGAAATGCATCAGAGCCCAAGTGCTGAGCAGCCAGAGGAGAGGACCTTGTTCTCCAGCCTCTGGAAAGGAAAGGAGGGTGAGACCAGCCGGCAACGTGAGCTCACAGCCCAGGCGGCCAGGTGTTATGTAAAGTAGTGCGAGAGGAGGAAAATACCCCCCAGTGTCATTCTGAATAGAGTCTGTATTTATTGCTCATTAGTTTTTGAGTCTGAACTACTACTTAGAAGACACCTTCTTGGTTTGATGCTGACTGGGGGGATGATGTGATTGAGAACAGCCCTGAGGAGAAGGACTTGGAATGATGGTCAATGAGAAGCTCAACATGAGCCGACAACGTGCGCTCACAGCCCAGAAACCAACTGTTCTCTTCTCCAGGCGGAACAACCCCAACTCTCTCAGCCTGTCCTCGTACAAGAGGTTCTCCAGCCCTCGGATTGTCTCCGTGGTCTCCTCTGGACTCGCTCCAACAGCTCCATGTCCTTCCTGTGATGAGGACTCCAGACCTGGATGCAGGGCTCCAGGTGGGACCTCATGAGAGCAGAGTAAAGTGGTAGAACGTCCTCCCTCACTCTTCATGTCCCACTGCTTCCGATGCAGCCCAGGACACGACTGGCTGTGTTGGATTTATGATCCTTCCATGTGAAGCTGGTATGTTGGATTCCTGCCTGCCTTCACACTATTTCTCCAATAAAATTAGTCTCTAAACGTATGAATTAGGATACAAACATTTGCAACTGTCCTGCTCAACATTATCAGTGCTTTATTGCAACCCCCCCTCAAGACGAAGACCCAGAAAAGGGAAGCACAGTTCCCTTTTCGCAGCTGAAGCTGTAACTATTGGGCTGAAGAAAGCAAAGGGAAAAGAAGTATTCAGAATTCATTCAACACGAGTCACCATAAGATCCAACACAGCGCTGTTGTTACTCCGAGGATCCTGTTAGCACGCGTAAGGTCGACAGAATTATGGGAACATATTCTTAGAGTTTCAGGGATGCTAAAAATAAATAGGGACATGAGAACCTACTGTAGCCTCCGCTTTTCCTCACCATAAGCTGTTTTATCTACAGAGCTGCACATCAGTCTCTGTATTTCAGTCTCCAGCGGTGCATTTATTGTTTTAATATCAATCAATTTGCTGCTCAAAAAAGTTAAAGCGGCTCCTGCCTCCTTATTTCATTTCTCTCAGCTGTGTTTTCCGGTTCCTGCAGGAGCTTCGCTGCGCGTCCCTCTGCTTTGAGAGACGATTACTGCTTTCTCCAGGAGAGAAGAGCTGATTGATCACAGCCGGCGCCGCACTCCCCTCCTCTAAAGAACAACCACAGACCCACATCGACGTCAAGGTTGAAAGCTAAGGGACCTTCTCCTGAAGGCAAGTTATTACAGAATCAGCTGGTGCTGCTTTCTCTGATCACCGATTGACTAACGAGCCAATCAAGTAATAAGCAATAGGAGGAGAGAAAACGGCCTCAAGATCCACCGGGGAGGTTTAGATTGGATATCACGAACGATAGCTTTACGGACGGAGTGGTGAAGCACTGGACCAGGCTGCCCAGGGCAGGGGGGAGGCTCCATCCCCAGAAGGGTTCAAGAACGTGGCAGTTCGGGACATGCACGGTGGCGTTGGGCTGATGGTTGGACTGGATGAGCTTAGAGGTCTTTTCCAATCTTAACGATTCTATGACACTCCATAGCACAAATCACTGCTTTCACCCAATATTCATCTACTACAATCACAGAATCACTGTGTTGGAGAAGACCTTTAAGATCATCAAATCCAATTGTACCTGTCCACTCAGAAACCATCCCCGAGCACTTCATCTGCCTGTCTTCTAAACATCTCCAGGGATGGAGACTCCACCACCTCCCCGGGCAGCCCTTCCAGTGCCTGAGAACCCTCTCCATGAAGACTTTTTTTCCTACTACCTAATCTAAACCTCCTCTGGTGTTTCCTCCCATCCCATCACTCATCACATGGGAGAAGAGACTCAACACCCACCTCCCTACAACCTCCTTTCAGGTAGTAGTAGACCATGATGAGATCTCCCCTCAGCCTCCTTTTCTAACCGATCTCAGTTGCAACAAAACAACACATCCCTCCTTTTTGGGGCCGTCACCTCCATTTAATTTCTTCTTGGGAGCCACTGTTTTGTGCTTTGCCCTTTTGGTTCACACCCTTTTCTGTATTTCACATAATGCTCAAACGAGGCCACGGAGTTTACAACCTTTCCTTTCTTTCCAGGGGACATCGATTCACTGCAAAGCTTTCAGCGCAAGTTGTAGCTGTGCCAAAAGGATGGAAAATTATAAAAGGTGGGAGATTAAATCTATCTTTCGCATTGAAGGCAGTCAGTCCTTTGATACTTTTCGAAGGTGCTTTAAAATGTGCATTTAGAGCTCAAAAATCTATAGCTGAAAGATCCCAAGAATAAAACACCATAAGGAAATGGGTGAAATTGAGATGGTGCTATTAAATTTTATTACGCCTTTGGTGCTTTGTGACTCAAATGCATTTTGACCAAATGTCATCTATTTACAGGACACGTCAAATATTTATTATAATTTGTCCATCAGCTTCTGCCAGGTGCCACTTACTTCTCTGCATCACATTTTTTATTGCCAGTTGTTTGGCTTCATTTCCATAAGCCATTCCGTTAGCGTAATCTCCTGCATATGTCACGGTAACACAAATACAAATTAGAAAGGATTTTTTTTTCCATCCTCCTCTCCTTACCTGACAAACACCTGAGCTTCAGAAATTTCGCCGCACTTTAAATCACTACATCTTAAGGTGGTATTAGCAAGAAAAAAGCACATCTAAAACAATGATACTACAAAAAAGGCTCTAAAGCTCACGGAGAGAGTCCAGAGGAGGGAGTTGGTGATGGGTTTAGAGGTGAAGCCGTATGAGGAGCAGCTGAAGTCACTTGGTCTGTTCCACCTGGAGAAGAGGAGACTGAGGGGAGACCTCATCATGCTCTGCAGCTTCCTCACAAGGGGAGGAGGAGCAGGCGCTGAGCTCTTCTCTCTGGACCTAAAGGAATGGCAGGAAGATGCGCCAGTAGAAGGTTAAGTTGGACATGAGGAAAAGGTTCTTCCCCCAGAGGGTGGTGGAGCACTGGAGCATCTCCCAGGGAAGCAGTCACAGCCCCAAGCCTGACAATATTCCAGAAGCATTTGGCCAACACCCTCAGCCCCACGGTGTGAATGTTGGGGTGTCCTGTGCAGGGACAGGGGTTGGACTCCATGATCCCTGTGGGTCCCTTCCAACTCAGGACATTCTGGGATTCTATCATCTCACTTTGAACCTGTGAACACCACACACCCGCATCACCCGAAGGCTCTTGCAAGTAAATAAAAGAGGAGAATTAGAAGAAATGCAGCAATAACTTAATATTAGATCGGCACTACTGTCTTCTTTCTAAAGGGTTGGATAATGTAACGCTTTATGGATGAACTGACCCAACTAACACGGGTGGGCACGTTCCGAGGGGTTGGGGTTTTTCTTTGATCTCAGAGAAAGGAGACCTTCAATTTTTCCTGGAGTTAATTGAAATAGAATTTGGCATTTAAAAAGCAAAAGCTACATTTGACAAAATAATCTCTACGCACTGTCGAAAACTAAACAGCACAAGACATAATTCCATCAGGGGGTCAATCCCTTTAAGTGGCAGGTTCTGTAAAGGTAGTGACAGAATTCAGGCAACTAACCAGTTACATGGTTAGTCTTCACAATCCCCACCTGCACAATTCGGTGCAATAAGTAACTATTTCTTTATTTTACAAGAAACTACATGTTTTCTGCTTTCAAAGTCAATTATTTCACTGTCTGGGAAAGACAAACCCCGCAATGACTGAGTGATGCGTAGTCTCAAGGTTCAAAAGATGTAATAAAGACACAGATTGATGATGTAAGAACCTCTGAAATGGTTGGACTCGATGATCCAGTGGGTCCTTTCCAACCTGGTGTTCCTATGATTCTATAATTCTATGATTCTGAACAGCCTCCTGAAATATCTGATGCACACAAGAGCCTCCACAGGGTTTTATATCACCATGAAGGTGAACCAAGCCCTAAATCTACAAAATGTTCTCAGACCAATCTTGAAAGTCCCACCTGCATCTATTTTTGCCTCTTCCTTTCCAATCCTGCTCATAATTGACGAGCCTGGGCGAGTGACTAAGGCAGTGGTTAAGCCCCAGGTGGAAGAACTCCACTACCACGTAGGTTTTTAGGCTGATCCCACCAGGAAACCTCATTTCAAGTACCTGTCAAAGCACGAGAAGCCCTCACAGCCCCGTTACAGCGGCGAACCCAGCAGCTGCTAATTGCCTCCCCGTTCAATTCGGCGAGAGCAGCATCCGCTGGAGGAAAAAAGTGCTTGTTCTGAGAATTAAATTATAAGGAAGAGGCGACAGATAGTGGTGAAATTTACATTTTTATATCAAAGATGACATTTGATAGTGACAATCCAAACGCCTTTTCAGCGCTAATGACTCTTACAGTAATAAACACCTTGTGCTGTGACCCTTGCCAGGCTCTTTTTAAAGCCGAGGCGACGTTTATCACTACGTAGATGCCCGTTCCGTTGAAGTTATTGCCTTAAATAACCACATTCCTTCAGTTGCTTTGGTGGATTTACCAGTTTTCGGATTTTATACCTTTGTGGCGGAGAGACTGCTTGCAGGAGAATTTAGTGCGCTCTGTAACTCCCCGTGAAAAGAGATCTTGCAATATCTGCAGATACACAGCAAGGAGATTATTAATACTACTCCTGGAGCTAAAGGCTACAGATAAAATTAGAGACCCAAATACAGAGCATTTTGCACATACGTAAAGATACTAAATAACTATTTCTGGATATTAGGCTTTTTGCTATATTAATTATCTGCATCATTGAGCAAGAGTAGGAAAGTGAAAATACTAATAACAAAGAAACACACACATGAGAAGGTCCTTATTTAGAGTACAAGTACATAAATCTTTGGGAAAGATGTTCCAGGAGAGAACAACAAAAAAAAATGAAAGGACTAAGCAAGTAATTTTCTTTTATTTAAAACCTGCTCCAAATCTCGATTGCTCAGCAGAGTCTGACCTGGATATGAATGACTGAAAGCAGTAAAAACCTCAAGCAGAGCTCTTGGTGTGGTCCAGACACATCCCAGGGGACCATCTCTGCCCTAAATCCATCATAGTTATAATTAGCCAGAATAAATTCAGCACAGGAAGGACATGGAGCTGTTGGAGTGAGTCCAGAGGAGACCACGGACATGATCTGAGGGCTGGAGAACCTCCCGTACAAGGACAGGCTGAGAGAGTTGGGGTTGTCCAGCCTGGAGAAGAGAAGGCTCTGAGGAGCAGCTTCCAGGACTGAAAGGGGCTCCAGGAAAGCTGCGGAGGGACTCTGGATCAGGGAGGGCAGGGATGGGATGAGGGGGAATGGTTTGAAGCCAAAAGAGAGGAGATTGAGATGAGATCTCAAGAAGAAATGTTTTGCTGTGAGGGTGGGGAGGCCCTGGCCCAGGCTGCCCAGAGCAGTGGTGGCTGCCCCATCCCTGGAGGGGTTCCAGGCCAGGTTGGATGGGGCTTGGAGCCCCTGAGCCAGTGGGAGGTGTCCCTGCCCATGGCAGGGGTGGAACTGATGGGCTTTGAGGTCCCTTCCAACCCAAACCATTCTACAAGTCTATTAAGTAAAGGGGATGTTATGGAGCAGGTCAGTGGCAGGAGGGGGAAAGAGAAGGGGGTGAATTTCTGTCTAATGGACAGTATGGAAACCAGAGAACCTCAAACTGGTTTGCTTGAGACCTTCTGAACTTCTCTGGCAGAGCTGGGATGAGAGAGAGGGGCCGGGGAAGAGAAGACAATTTAGAAGAAAGAACCAAAGCCTCAAGATTTGAGTGAGCTTTGGATTAATTTTAGGGGAAATTTAATTAATGTTGGCATTTAAGTTGGGACAGGGGATAAAAAGAAAGAGTAAACCACCCAGCTTGCCAAGGTCATCCGCTGCTCCCAGACCTTTCCTGAATGTCTTCCATGTTTTGTTGCTTTGCAAATCTCATTTGAAACCATATCCAGGTGTTGGAAGTTTTAGTTGAGAGGAGGAACACGCAGGCGAACAGAAGGGTGAGGTGGAAACGTGCCCGAGGACAGAGGAGCAGAGGAGGGACAGGACCAGCGCTAATGAACCATCGAGAGAAACTTGTCAAGAATGGAACAAAGAAGAAATTTACTCAGAGAGCCTTCAGTAAAGGAAATAAAGAACATGTCAAAAACATTATCCTAAGCCGGGAAATCTATAACGTCAGTAAAAGGCAGATAAGGCAGCGTTATTGTAACTGAGCCCTTATTAGTGCCGCTAGGAAAACCAAGAAATTCCACATCAGAACACAACATGATTTTTGCATTGACCTTGATAATTCATGCTTAAGCTATTAGTGAACCCCCCGACGAGATCCTGATGAGCAAAAGGGACTGGTGGAAGAAAGCCTGGGCAGCTGCCTGCGAAGAAATACAGTTGGAGAGAAGACTTTTTGGCAAAGCAATGAAAATAGAGCGCATAAACGGCTGAGGATTCGGAGTGTGGGAAGGAAGAAAGAAGAAAAACTCAAAAGCTATGATTTCCTACTTTCCTTCACCCGTTGCACCTCCTCCTCAGTCACTTCTGTGTCTCCCACCCCAGTGCTGCCCCACACTGAACGCTGGGTGCAGGTTTGCGCACCACAGGAGAAAAAGGACCTAAAGCGAATGGAGAGCATCCAGAGGAGGACACAAAGTCAGTGAAGGGTGAAGCTGTGTGAGGAGCGGCTGAAGTCACTTGGTCTGTTCAGCCTGGAGGAGATGGAGGGGAGACCTCATCATGCTCTGCAGCTTCCTCACAAGGGGAGGAGAAGCAGGCGCTGAGCTCTTCTCTCTGGACCCAAAGGAATGGCAGGAGGATGCCAGGGGAGAGTTAGGTTGGACGTCAGGAAAAGGTTCTTCCCCCAGAGGGTGGTGGAGCACCAAAGCAGCTCAAGGGAAGCAGTCCCGGTGCTGAGCCTGACAATATTCCAGAAGCATTTGTCCAACGCCCTCAGCCCCACACTGTGAACATTGAGGTTCTCCCGTGCAGAGGCAGGAGAAGGCCTCGATGGTCCTTGTGGGTCCCTTCCAGCTCAAGACATTCTAGGACTGTACGATCCTATGATTCTCCCAAGCTTGACAGAAGCCCTGAGGTTTGGGCAAAGAGAAAGGGATGATGGGAAATTGCAACAGTTGTTCTGATCAGCCATTTCCATTGAACACCACGACCTCACAGGGAGCTGAGCTCTTGGCATCTCGGAGCAGCAGCCATCAAGTTTATCCCGTTTCACATAACTTGAAAACAAACTTAGGAAAGTCAGCAGAAAGGCTTCACGTGGGCAGCTGAGTGGGACCAAACAACGCTCCAACCACCCTGCGGTTTGGGTTCAGCATTGGGTGGGCCTGAACACATCCAGGATCTCCAGAGCCATTGGAACCCCCTATACATAGTGATAAAAAACCCTACGGAGGCTCTTGTGTGCATCAGATATTTCAGGAGGCTGTTCAGAATCATAGAATCATAGGATCATAGAATCACCAGGTTGGAAAGGACCCACTGGATCATCGAGTCCAACCATTTCAGAGGCTGTTACATCATCAATCCGTGTCTTTATTGCATCTTTTGAACCTTGTGAGGGGTGGAAACCAGGACACCACCTCACAATGCATTGATTTTACAGCAGGGAAGAAATAACGACAGCCAAAGCGCCGTCACCTTTGGTTTCAATATCCCACCATCCCAGCTCAGATTCTTCTGAGCTTAAAACAAATACTCCCGGACCAAAATCAATAAAATCAAAAGCAAACAGCCAAGGAGGCTGATGAACACCTATACTTCATAAGTTCACCATCTTATTTATTTTGCATCCAGCTAAAGCCTTTCTTCCAGAGGAAAATCAAACGGCGGAGTACTCCCCATGGGAGGTGGATCCTTCTTCTCTTGCTCATGCGATACCAAACACTGCCTACATCACACAATTTGTCAGTGTTGCTTTTATTGACATCAATTAGTCCCTCATTACATTTTCTGGGATTCATTCTGTGCGGCAGTTGATACGCCAGGCTACCGTCTGAATCAGCATCTCTTTAACATTTATGGAGGAAGTAAACTAAAAGGACAAAAATAAACCCCCAAACGCGCTACACCTCGGAAAAAAAAACCCAAATCACCTATCCAGCTTCCTCCTAAATTAAATGAGAATTGGCAAAAAGCACGTAAAAAGAATTTGCTAAGAAGTTTTGGCCCATATAAAATATGAGCAGTTTTATTGAGTTTTTAGGCATCAAATTACTGAGCCCCAAATTAGTTAAAGATGATAATTATCTGACATTATAGAATGGTTTGGGTTGGACAGGACTTCAAAGATGACCCAGTCCCAACCCCTGCCATGGGCAGGGACACCTCCCACTGGATCAGGGGCTCCAAGGCCCATCCAACCTGGCCTGGAACCCCTCCAGGGATGGGACAACCTGTTCCAGGGCCTCCCCGCCCTCACAGCAAAATATTTCTCCCCAAGATCTCATCTCAATCTCCCCTCTTTCAGCTCAAAACCGTTCCCCCTTGTCCTCTCCCTGCCCTCCCTGATCCAGAGCCTCTCCCCAGCTTTCCTGGAGCCCCTTTCAGCACTGGAAGCTGCTCTAAGGTCTCCTCAGAGCCTTCTCTTCTCCAGGATGAACCACCCCAATTCTCTCCACCTGTCGTCGTACAGGAGGTGCTCCAGCGCTTGGACCATCTCCGTGGCCTCTTCTGGACGCGCTCTAATGGATTGGAGGGACCATTCCACTAACAGTACTCCGAAAGAGCTGGTTCAGCTCTCATGGAAACAGACGGCTCCTGACAGTTCGTTCGCTTTGGATGTTTTGCTCTTTCTGGATGAAGATGGAAGAATGGAATTGTTCACCGTGTTTATTCGCACCACCCACGCGTGGCAGATGGCAACAGCAGTGTCACCGTATCACCTCAAGCAGCTACGCCAAGCAGGAGGTTCTCTACAAAACAACACAGGAACGCTTTCAAAACTTGACGGAGGAGCAGCACAGAGTTTGGAGAGGTGAATCCGGTGAGAAGCTGCTTCTCAGCACAGCCCAGCCAATATTCTGCCCGGTACTTATTAAAAGTTCAAGAAAAACTAAAGCTGAGCATCGAATCCATCACGTGGAAGCAGGGACAATAGTCCCCTGTCTGTACTAAGCATCTGTAGTGCCTTTAATTGAACACCTCATCCTTCACACAGCACGGAAAAGGCACACTGAGGCAGGAGAAGGGTCACTTCGACCAGGGAGGTCACAGCTGAGTATTAAATTTATCTGTCTTCTATCCAGGGCTTCTCAGAAGGTCCTTTCAAGAGAGGCACCATCTAATAACACACATGGCTCACAGAATCATAGAATGACAGAATCATAGTCAATCAGTTTGGGTTGGAAGGAAACTTAAAGCCCATCCAGTTCCACCCCCTGCCATGGGCAGGGACACCTCCCACTGGATCAGGGGCTCTAAGCCCCATCCAACCTGACCTGGAACCCCTCCAGGGATGCGTCAGAGAAGGTAAAAGCCTTATCTGGGGGTCACACTGGGTTGCGTGGCCAAGTGGAGAATGGAATGTTATCCTCTCCAATTCCTGACAGTTGCCTCAAATCTATGAAGAGTTTCTTTGGTGGATTGAGGCATTCAACTCAAAGGACACGCAGATTCCCAACTCTCCTTCCCGCAGCTCTGCTCTTCCTAACATGCCATGTGGCAATTGAGATTTTCTGCTTCGACTGCCGGGTAGGATGCTTTATGAATTGTGAATACAGAAGCGCTGCATTTTGAGGACGAGCTAAACCAGCTGAAATGAGAAGATATATATGTTTAATGAAGTGGGACCACCAGAAGAAATGAAATGCGTGCAGAAAGTCAAAAGGCAAAAAAAAAAAAAACCCACCTCTATCTATTTTCAAGATACGTGGGATTTACAGCAGAACATAAAGTTCAAGCATTATTCAATGAGTTAACCTGAGCTTCTAATAGAATCTGCAAAAATATTTTCTTTTTATGGAAATTTCCAATCATTGCACTTCAGCAGAACCTTTGCTACATCCACTCGATTCCCAACTGAGGGGATCCACCCGAGTCTGTCAGAAAACACTAAAGGGACAAAAGTGCCGGACTTATTTTTTCCCCTTTCTTAAAACTCTTGCACAATCCAACCCCTTATATGTTTAATCCCTGTTAGGAAACACAGAATCATGGAGTCGTTCGGTTAGAAGAGACCTTTGAGATAGAGTCCAACCCTATCTGTCCACTACTAAACGAGATCCCTGAGCACCTCACCTACCCTCCTTCTAACCCCCTCCAGGGATGGGGACTCCACCACCTCTCTTGCAGCCCTTCCAGTGCCTGAGAACCCTTTCAGTGAAGAGGTTTTTCCTGATATCCAATCTAAACCTCCTCTGGTGCAACTTGAGGCCACATCCTCTTGTCCTCTCACTTGTTACTTGGGAGAAGAGCCCAACACCCACCTCACCACAACCTCCTTTCAGGCAGTTGCAGACAGCGATGAGGTCTTTCCTCATCCTCCTTTTCTCCAAGCTAAGCAGCCCCACTCTCCTCATAACCCTTACAACCTCCTCCCTGAAAATCACCCCTCTTTTCCTACTTGTAATTACAAAACACGACTTCGCATTTTCCTCGTGAAAAATGAAAGTCTTTTTCTCTTTTGCAAAAAAAGCTGAATTTTGGACAAAAAAAAAGCATCAACACAAAATCATTTAAAAGCAATGAAAAAATCAAAGCCGTTACCACTCAAACACACTTAAGAGAAGCTGCCCGATCATTTGCTGGATGCAAACAACCCCACGTCCCCTTTTTCGTGGGCTCTTTCATGAAGGTTACAGAATTGTAAGCATATTCACTTCAATTGCATCGCTTCGGGTTTTGACCGGTGTCTCGAAAACCCAATCAAACCCAGAGGAAAACAATATTTTCTGATAGAATCTGAATTTCCTGAAAAAGAGAGATCAAGACAGCATCGTTGTACCTCTCTCCACCGTAGTTTACCGCACAAAAAGAGAAATTACTCCACTTCTTTACCTTTGGTGTCGCTGACACCATCGCGTATCCACAAGTTTGTCATTAATACATCTAAAAACGATTCCTTGCCACGATATCTTTGTGTTTGAGTGAGATAAGAATAACTCTGCTCTAGGTGACGGGAACTTGTGCGTTCTACTCAACAATAACGTCTACGAAACGAGAATTAAGCACATTGTCTGTATGGTAATTAACACTTGCAGTATGAAGTTAATTGCTGGAATCTTCTGACCTGTGCTGTGTGGGAGGTCCAACTGCCACCCTGGCTCTTTATGGACTTTATTTCATATTCTACAGATGAGAAGAGACTAAAATGTATTTCCCGTAAACCGGAATACAGGGTGCTACTGTGAGAAAGTTCAGCTCGGTGCACACGAGATGACAACCACGCATGTAGACTCCAATCGTGCAAAGAATGAAATTTCGGGTGAAAAACAAGGGGAGAAAGGAAAAATACCTACTGATGCATTAGTTATCTGTAACCAGACAACTCCTCTAACACATGAAATACGAGTAACACTTGCTATTCCTGTCCTTTCCAGAATCATTTACCATGCACGGGTCACAGCCATGAACCAGAAGCTTATTTTCCTTTCCCACACCTATATAGCACTTTGAAGAATAAGTGAAGGAAGTCAAGCATAAGAAAACTCAGTGACCACACGTGTTCCACCTCCACCTACACATGAATTCAGTTAAATTGAGTATATCCTGAGCCAGATTTGGAGTCCTGGTTGGCCTGGATCACCATTTATTCACGTCTGCCCATGTCTCGTCCAGTCAAAAAGGCTCAATGGATGAGTTGGAGAAAAAATCCTTAGTTTTTCCTAAGACAACAGCTCCTAAAAGAGCTTCTCAGGTCAAAAATACACAACCAGACTCTGCAGTTTAAAAAATCATAGAATGGTTTGGGTTGGAAAAGACCTCAAAGTCCATCCAGTTTCACCCCCTGCCATGGGCAGGGACACCTCCCACTGGATCAGGGGCTCCAAGCGCCATCCAACCTGGCCTTGAACACCTCCAGGGTTGGAGCAGTCACCACCAGAACCCCTCCAGGGATGGAGCAGATTTCCAGGGCCTCCCTGTGCTCACAGCAAAACATTTCTCCCTACAATCTCATCTCAATCTCTCCTCTTTCAGCCAAAAACCATTTTCCTTCATCGTATCCCTGCCCTCCCCGATTCCTCTCTTTTCTGTCCTCCTTTTTTTTCTTCAGTAAAAAGTCTTGTTGGTAATTTAAACCATATCTGCAGTCTAAACGTTTAATATTTGTTGCATCTCAGTGCCATGTGGTGAGTTTGGACAAACATTATAACCCAGTTCAATTCCATCAAAACCTCAAGATGGGTCTGAAATGAGACCGGTGAGAGGTTTATTTATTGCTTTGCAACCCCAAGCAACTTTGCATATTTATCTCAAAAATGGCTCAGACAGGTCACACCGACATCAATCACCTCTAGGAACACCTAGAAATCTGCTGGAGTCAGCCAAGCTGAGCTGATGTGTGTATGCAGAATCTCCGACTCTGAACTCATTCCAAACTCTACTTTCCTGGTCAAACATCACAATATGATTTGACATTTAGGTTCTATAATTTCATCGTACTGATTTAGCGACAGCACATATCACTCCAAACGAGTCCAAGTAGAGGGGCTCAGCTGAATGTTTCGATGAAGAGTCATTTCTTAAGTCTTTCATCACAGTTTTGGGGTTATTTGGTTTTTTAATCCACACCAAAGAGCTTCATTTTTTTTTTGTAGGCAACGCACAGAGACATTAAGTGCTGTGGATTCAGAGAGCTCCTCCTCAATCACTCCTTTCTTGGTGGGAGTTCCTGCATTCAGAGCACCTCCCGTAGGAGGACAGGCTGAGAGAGTTGGGGTTGTTCAGCCTGGAGGAGAGAAGGCTCCAAGGAGACCTTTGAGCAGCTTCACAGTACCTGAAGGGGCTCCAAGAAAGCTGGAGAGGGGCTGTTCATAAAGGCTTGTGGGGATGGGATGAGGGGGAATGGGGATAAACTGGAGAGGGGCAGATTTAGACTGGACATAAGGAGGAATTTCTTCACCATGAGAGTGGTGAGGCCCTGGAACAGGTTGCCCCGAGCAGTGGTGGCTGTCCCACCCCTGAAGGTGTTCAAGGCCAGGTTGGATGGGCCTTGGAGCCCCTGAGCCAGTGGGAGGTGTCCCTGCCCATGGCAGGGGTGGGACTGGATGATCTTTAGGGTCCCTTCCAACTCGCACCATTCTACGATCCTATGACTTTAAGACCTAACCGAGCCATCGCCTTTATCAAACCCCACATACCTCAGTTTTATTTTGAGCATTTACATTCCACATCCAATTAAGCCACAATCACTGAACAATCTCCAAAATTTGCATTTACACTTGCAAGTCCGCATCTTCTAATAGAAACATTCTCCAGGACCCATTGAGGGCTGCCGGTGTCACCTAACGTCGCAGAAAGAGACGGATGCCGGGCAAATCATTTCTGCTCTGCATGTCTATATTGCCAACCACTGCGTCCTTGCAGGGATCATCGTAATCTATCCGAGCTGAGCTGCCAAAACTTGAACAGGCATCACGAATAGGAGCCAAACCGAGTGACTGAAACCCTGAGATAACATTCAGGAAGGGACCGCTTCGCTTGTTCCAAATGGGATTTGTTTTGTGGGTGTACGTGCACGGTGAGGATTAACTTACGCTGCTTTCATGTTTATACTCTCTGAAGTGAAAAGAGAAACCAAGGAACACAAAGGGAAGCAGCAGGTGAGATGAGATCAACAAGGAGATGAAAGGGGCTGAGGACAGAGGGGAAACAATCGGAGAGAACGTGTTTTGCATTGCACCTCCGCTTGGAGAAGGCGCTGCACGAGTGTGTCCAACAGAGATCTTTGCCCCAATAATTAGCAGAGCCCATAGATTTTGTGTGAATATCCTCGTGCCAGCGGAGGCAGGACTGCTCGGCAGCACAGAGCCTGTGGCACCGGGGTAGGAGATCCATTCCGGTTTGAGCTAAAGCAGAATCAGTTCGCGCTTCAGCTCAGTCTCGTCAAAGTAACTTCTTTTTCTGAAAGTAAACGGCATGGTTTTCAGGCAGGGTTTCTCTCCAGCAGTGATCACACAGGGCGCTGCGGTGCAGAAAGGCCATTGCTTATCAATTAATCCTATAGAAACGAAGGCCATCCTCGAGCTGATAAGATGCAAAAAGTCAAAGAAGAGGCGAACAGAAGAGGTGACCCCAAACTGACCAAAAGAGTCCATCCCATACACATCATACTTAGGATAAAACTGAAGCATCATGAGGGTCAACCTCTCCTCTTTGATGACCAACGTCCAGCGAGGACCTCATCAAGGTCTTTTTGCCCTTGACGCCTGAGCTGTGCATTCCTGAATCAGCTCCCTCCCAGCCCGGGGCCCCTCCCCTGCCTGCGCTGCAGCCTCCACAATGACACAGGAAAAGGGTGACATAGAGGCACAATTCCACCTATTTGTATATATATTTTTTTCTCATTAATAGTATTTTCATTATTATTATTTAATTAAAGCTGGATTAGCTTTTGGTTCTGACCCATAAGGTTTTTTCTTCCTCTTATTCCCTTTTCCATGGAGTTGGTGGGGAAGGGATCACAATTGCTCCGTATCAGCTGCCGATCAGACCAGGTTGGAGACAGACTGTGACAAGCGTACACATATCGCTTCCTGATATTGAAATGAAAACTCCCCAACCTGTGGTAATGAACGAAGAACAGGCGTAATCGTTCTGGGTGAGAAGTTGCAAGTGCATCCTCCCTCTCCGAGGGGCACTGTTTCTGTTCACACTGCTTAGACACGAAAGTTGGGACGAAGCAGCAGCAAACACAACCCTATCGCTGGCAAACCCGTAAGAAACCACATCCCTTTGAGCCAACATAGAATCATAGAATGGTTTGGGTCGGAAGGGACCTCAAAGTCCATCCAGTGTGTCCCATAGGCAGGGACACCTCCCACTGGATCAGGGGCTCCGAGCCCCATCCAACCTGGCCTTGAACACCTCCAGGGATGGGGCAGCCACCACTGCTCTGGACAACCTGTTCCAGGGCCTCCCCACCTTCACCATGAAGAAATTCTTCCTAATGTCCAGTCTAAATCTGCCCTTCTCCAGTTTGTACCCATTGCCCCTTGTCCCATCCCCACGAGCCTTTGTGAACAGTCCCTCTCAGCTTTCCTGGAGCCCCTTCAGGTACTGGAAGGAAACTAGAAGCTCTCCTCGGAGCCTTCTCTTCTCCAGGCTGAACAACCCCAACTCTCTCAGCCTGTCCCCATACAGGAGGTTCTCCAGCCCTCTGATCATCCTTGTAGCCTCCTCTGGACCCATTCCAACAGCTCCATCTCCTTCTTACATTGAGGATTCCAGAACTGGACACAATCTTCCAGATGAGGTCTCCCAAGAGAGGACACGGTTGGTTTCTGGGCTGTGAGCTCACATTGTCAGGTCTTTCCTACCCAGCTCTGCACTCCAAATGCCCCCAATGTCAATGTGATGGACTGGAGATTTAAAGATTTGAAGGAAAAAGCCAAATTTACTCACTTACTCAATAATTTTCTTTTTAAAAAGGTGCAATCGAACAGCATCCAGATCCAAACAGTGAAGTGCTTCCTACTCACAGCTTCTTAGCAGCTTTTATTCCAATGCCGAAGCACATCTGAGCTCTATGGAAACCTCACCCAAGTGCACATTCACTTCATATTCATTTTCCACATTTTTCACATCAGACAGACCCAAAGTTCAGGAAGAGCAACACATCAGTTGAAGTTACGTGAAATAGGTATAAAAACTACCTTCTAAGCCTGTGTAATCCATGTTTCTTGACCCCAAAAGTAAGATTAAGCCTCACGGGGCTTCCCAGATGGACGCTCAAGATGCACTAATAATTTTCTGAAGACTTTTCTAGCCAGCTTTTCTCCTCGGAATACCCCAGCGGTACCGCAGCCTGCACGGAAGGCTGTGTCCTTGGCTGTGTCCATGTCCGTGTCCCATCACCTGGACGGGTTCTTGATTACCACAAACTGCACTAATCAGATGAGCTGCTCCACAGACAGGCGTTTCAGTAAAGAAAGGATTAGTGATCAAAAGCTGGAAATAGAAACCGGGACTGCTAAGGAAGGCTGAAAAGAAATCGGAGGACAATCGACTTTGTAATCACCTGAAATGGAGAGAGACGGAGCCTGAAAGGCTTTTTCACTTTCTTCTTTTGAATGAAAAGAGAAGAGCAAGGAGAGGCTTGGATGAGCAGTCAAAGGCAAGAAGCTACAGCCTGTTAGGAGGAAAAAGAGAAGAAATGAGGCACAATTTTGGGCTGCAGAAAACCTTCTAAACCCAGATGACTGAGATAGAAATAGAGGCAATGTGAGTAGGTGTCACCGGACCGGGCAGAGCGCTGGCACTGAACAGAAAAGCAACAAGAAATGGAAAATACGAGATGCTGTATGAAATCAAAAGGTCCTCCACACAGCTTTCTTGAACTAAAGAGGAAACCACTGAGCTACCCAGAGGCAGTCTGTCTGCACACCCCCCGCGTTTGTGCTAGAACAAAAAGCGCCAAGGTAATAGTCAAATTATCAGAGCGAGACATTCACGCTTACAGGGCTGATGCTGAGGTTCAGGAAAGACCTTAATCACAGAAAGCCTGAGTGACACCAGATGTCCCATCCCTGGAGGGGTTCAAGACCAGGTTGGATGGGTGTGAGCAGCCAGTGGGAGGTGTCAATGCCCATGGCAGGGAGTGGGACTGGAGGGGCTACAGACTACGGGAAGAGTGGCTGGAGAGCTGCCCAGAGGAGAAGGACCTGGGGGTGTTGGTTGACAGAGACTGAACATGAGCCAGCAGTGGCCCAGAAGGCAAATGGCATCTTGGCTTGGATCAGAAACAGTGTGACCAGCAGGTCCAGGGAGGGGATTCTGCCCCCATACTCGGCACTGGTGAGACCGCACCCTGAGTCCTGTGTTCAGTTCTGGGCCCCTCACCACAAGAAGGATGTTGACGCTCTGGAGTGTGTCCAGAGAAGAGCAACGAAGCTGGTGAGGGGCTGGAGAACGTCTGACGAGGAGCGGCTGAGAGAGCTGGGGTTGTTTAGCCTGGAGAAGAGGAGGCTGAGGGGAGACCTTATTGCTCTCTACAACTGCCTGAAAGGAGGTTGTGGAGAGGAGGGAGCTGGGCTCTTCTCCCAGGGGACAGGGGACAGGACAAGGGGGAATGGCCTCAAGCTCCGCCAGGGGAGGGTCAGGTTGGATATCAGGAAGAAATTTCTCACCAACACAGTCATGGGGCCCTGGAACGGTTGCCCAGGGAGGGGGTGGAGTCCCCATCCCTGGAGGGGTTTAAAAGACGGGTGGATGATGTGCTCAGGGACGTGGTTTAGTGGCACATAGGAATGGTTGGACTCGATGATCCAAGAGGTCTTTTCCAACCTGGTGATTCTATGACTCTACGCCTGAACGATGTGTGTTGTTTCAATGTCAAACTCCATCGGGGTTTCAGCCTACATGGTATCAAGTAAAAGGACCCTTTAACACTGTAATTCTAATAATTACCCATCTAACAATGACATAAGCGGTGGCACAGACAGATCAGGACAGCAAATGCCTATTGCAGATGTATGAACCGAGACGGGAAAGGCGTTCGCTAGCAGAGCCCAGCGCTGGGTTCACGTCTCTTGGCTCCAAATAGCACCTCAACGACTCTCTCAGCAATTATAAAGAGGGCAAAAGGGCACTACGCTCAAACCACGCCCCTGCAAGTACAGAAATCCTCTTTCTTAATTTCAGGATTTAATAAACCCCTGCGGCTCCTATTGATTAAAGCACCTCTGGAAATCAAAGCACCCCTATATTATATTCTCTCTCCTCGCTCTGCCTCCCTCCCACCCTTCTCTCTTTCCCAACTCCCATAAATCACTCCTTTCCACGCTCATAAAGAATTCCACGCCCCTTACAAAGCACGACAGCCCTTGGGACATTTCTGCTGGTGCTCCTGGAGTGATGCATTCCTTTCATACATCATCAAAACAATAGCACATAAATGATGTATCGCAGCCATGGATTAACCGAGCGACAGCCGCCCCACGACAAAGCACCGCGACGCTATTAGAGCCACGTCGACAGGAATGTCGCAACCGTGCCAGGAGAGATACACTCTGGGCAAAATAAGGATTAATTTTGTGATGGGGGAATAAGCTCAGAGGGGAAAAGGGCCGTAGTTAGAGCACGCTGAACAATTACTGTACTTAACACGGTAATGAAATTACAATGTCGGTGTCTGCTCGGAAAATACATCACCATCGCTCCGCGCCTGAGTGCTAAGAGATAATATTGCTCATTCGTCAGTGACAACCACTTGGGGTTTATTGGCTTCCTATTTCATCGTCTGATTTTTAGAAATAACCGGAATAAACCTGTATCCAAACCTGTTGCTTGAAAGCTACATAAGGGTTCCGATTACACGGATACAGAGAGATAAAATGATCGCCTGATTCTTATCTCACTCATTTAATAGCTGTTACATTTGTCTAACTTAAATGCCTTGAGCTATGTTTCCAGAATTACGCCACTGTAATTAAGACTGTAATTAGTCTTGTCATTTATAACAACCACAATGGTGAATACTCATCGACTTCTTTCAGCCCATCTCCCACCCACAGACAACTGCTGCGGCAGCGCCGCGTTTTCAGCTCCTCAGATCCCAACACAACCGGGATATGGGGTCGTCTAAACCAATCAAGACACACAGTCATCACCGGTGGATTCTCCCGTGACCTGCCCACCACAGACCCTACGGCTTTCCTGCTCTCCCACAAACCACGAGCAAAGAACTGGCAGAGGCTGCCCAGGGAGGTGGTGGAGTCTCCATCCCTGGAGGGGTTTAAAAGACGGGGAGACGAGGTGCTGAGGGCCATGGTTTAGTAGCAGATGGAATGGTTGGGCTCGATGAGCCAAGAGGTCTTTTCCAACCTGGTGATTCTATGATTATAACGTTACACAGCTTCCACCTGGTGAGAACACACCTGGAAACATGTGTTGGGTTTCACAGAATCACAGAATCACCAGGTTGGAAAGGACCCATTGGATCATCGAGTCCAACCATTCCCAACACTCCCTAAACCATGTCCCTAAGCACCATGAGGTGCCATGAGGTTGGAGTGAGGTGAATGCTGTGCTCTTCAACCAAGTAAGAAGGGATGGGATGAAAGGAAATGGCCTCAAGATGCACCAGGGGAGGTTTAGAGTGGTTATTAGGGAAAATTTCTTTACTGAAATAGTGGTGAAACACTGGACCAGACTGTTGAGGGCAGTGGTGGAGCCTCCATCCCTGGAGGGCTTCAAAGAATGTGGCACTTTGGGACATGACACAGCAGGCACGACGGTGTTGGGCTGATGGTTGGACTGGGTGACCTTAGAGGTTTTTTCCAGCCTCAGCGATTCCATGAAACTCTACATTTTGAATGTTTTTTCCACTGGAAAAAAGAATGCCGGAGAGGTGAGCAGTGCCAAAGAACCGGAAAACCAAAGTGGTTTTGAAATTCAAACCGGTTTTGCAAACTGCTTCCATCGAGCAAACAGAAGGGAAAATCACAGCAAGGAAATAAAAGTCGGTATTTTATATATTCTTCTCCCGGGAAGGAATCGCTGTGCCAAGCCTGAGAATATTCCAGAAGCATTTGGCCAACGCCCTCAGCCCCACGGTGTGAATGTTGGGGTGTCCTGTGCAGGGACAGGGGTTGGACTCAATGATCCCTGTGGGTCCCTTCCAACTCAGGACATTCTGTGATATTTATTTCCAGTGAATAAACGAGGACAGAAATGTATTCACGATTATCTTGATTTCTCTGATAAACAGGTTACTCCGATAAAAACGAATTCCTCACATTTAAGCAGCTGAGACAAAAAATCCTCAACATTGCACGTTGGCTTCAGAGTTTAAGAAAGAAAGAGATTTAATTCCCCTCTGCAGTGATAGTTGCACTTTCAGAGTTCCATCCCCCACGTAACCTCAAATCACTTTACAAGCTTTAATAAAAGCACAATGCTAAAGAGATTTTCTCTAATTATTTTTAAATCCATTTTTATACAAAACACTTTCAATTTTGTGACCTAGTTTTTCTCTTCGTCCCCATCCCCTTCTTCAAACTTTCATTATAAGCTATTATTTGGATCGCTAATTTAGGGCTTGGAAACATCTTTTCCTTTTAGGGAATTAATTTTCAAGGAAAAATAGTAAAATTACTCACATATATACAAATAAAGGAACTAAAGACAAAACTCAACCAGCAGTTTTATATTAGATCTCAAAGTTGATTAACACATCTTGTGAAATCCTTAACGAGAGCTGTTGGTTATCAAGCACGCGGGCTCTAAATCCAGTCACTACATCTCAGCTACATCGTGAAGGTAATACTTCATTTCTTCCACGTGCGGCTCAATTTTCCTCAATTTTAGAAACGGCGCTCCCTGGGATGGGAATGATGTCTCCCTGCAGCTCTACAGCTTCTACCCTGGTAGCCCTCCAATTTCTTGCTCTTTGGCAGATGTACCTCAGGTGGCGTTTCCCACCGTTTGGGCTCATGTCATTCTCCAACTGAGAGACCCAAATCCTCGCAGCTCGTGCCGCTGACTCAGAAAACGATGTTTTAACTTCACTAATGGAGTCAGACGGAAAGTGAAAGGAGGAGTTAATGATGTGCTCTCAGAGAAGCTCTCTGGAGTACCCAAGTGGTCTTATTCCTCCCAAAACAACCCAGGATCAAGTCAATGGGGTCATTAATGCCCATCTGCTGCGCTTTTCTCTATTCAGCAGCCACCGACCCGCACAGCTGCTGAGGTCGAATCATAGAATGGTTTGAGTTGAAAGGGAACTTACAGATCATCCAGTTCCAACTCCACTGGCTCAGGCTGCCCAAGGCCCATCCAACCTGGCCTTGAATATCTCAAGGGATGGGGCAGCCACAACTTTCCTGGGCAACCTGGGCCAGTGTCCCACCACTCTCATGGTGAAGAAATTCCTCCTTATGTCCAGTCTAAATCTGCCCCTCTCCAGTTTATAGCCATTGCTCCTCGTCCGATCCCCACAAGCCTTTATGAACAGCCCCTCTCCAGCTTTCTTGGAGCCCCCTCAGGTACTGGAAGGTTGCTAGAAGCTCTTCTTGGAGCCTTTTCTTCTCTAGGCTGAACAACCCCAACTCCCTCAGCCTGTCTTTGTATAGAAGGTGCTCCAGCCCTCCGATCATTCTTGTAGCCTCCTCTGGACCCATTCCAATAGCTCCATCTCCTTCTTATGTTGAAGATTCCAGAACTGGACACAGTCCTCCAGATGAGGTCTCCCAGGAGAAGAACAGTGGGGCAGAATCCCCTCCCTCCCTGCTGGCCACGCTGCTTTGGATGCAGCCCAGGACACGGTTGGTTTCTGGGCACACATTGCCAGGGCTTTCCTACCCACCTCCACACTCAAAATTCCATCTCCTTCTTATGCTGAGGATTCCAGAACTGGACACAATACTCCATATGAGGTCTCCAAAGACAAAGTCAAGGAGAGACGGCCAATTAAACCAAACGTCCTGACCTTTGATCTCTTGAGAATCAGGGGTTAGAAAAAACTTTTTATCCACCTTAAACTGGTTTTACATCTCAGGATTTTGCATCTCAGGCTGCATCCAAAGCACTGTGACCAGTGGGGTGAGGGAGGGTATTGTAGCCCTCTGCTCCACTCTGGTGAGACCTCATCTACAGTCCTGCATTCAGTTCTGGAGTCCTCAGCACTGGAAGGATATGGAGCTGTTGAAGCGAGTCCAGAGGAGGCCACAGAGATGATCCGAGGGCTGGAGAAACTCCTGGATGAAGACAGGCTGAGAGAGTTGGGGTTGTTCAGCCTGGAGAAGGCTCCGAGGAGACCTTACAGCAGCTTCCAGCATGGAAGGATGCTGCAGGAAAGCCGGGGAGAACCCCAGAACTGAACACTGGGCTCCAGGTGAGGTCTCCGAGTGGAGCAAAGCAGCAGAATCCCCTCCCTCACCCTGCTGGTCCTGCTGGTTTGGATGCAGCCCAGAACACGGTTGGCTTTCTGCGCTGCGAGTGCTCGTTACCAACTCACGTTGAGCTTCTCATCCCCCAACACGTGAAGTCCTTCTCTTGAGGCTTTTTTTCATAAACCCTCAGGAACGCACAGGCTCAGGAAAGCGACCACTGAACTGTTACCAACATATCCGCTTCGTACAGTTTGTTAAAAGGATCACAAAGACTTAAGAACAACAACAGGACCCACAAAGGAACTTCCAGTATGGATTACAAGAACGGGCCGGCGGCCAAAGAATTAACCCAACATTCAAAGGAAGAAATGACCTGCGATAGTCTATAAGAAAAAAACTAAATATCCCCTTTTTAAGGGCCCGGAGAATCCCTTGGGACCTCAGACAGCGAAGACTATGAAATCATCCCCGGCCTTTCACGAGTCCAAAAATAAACGCTACAACCTGTAAGGATTCCGTTGTGTGAAGACTTTAAATTTCCTCAAGCAAAAGGAAAAGCATTCCGGTTCATTGATTTTCTTCCGCTGTTTTTTCTTACAAAGTTTGGATTGAACCCAGCTCACTAAAGCTGGAGAATCGCCACCTTTAATAAACACAAAGTACATTGTTAAGTTCAATAACCGCTGTTGCGTAGAAAGCACTGGATGTTATTTCTATTGAGGTGCTACGGACACAATAAGAACTGGGGGTTGGTTTTCCTATCGGTAAAGTCAGTAAAACCTCAATTTCCAATTCGATCAATACCAGACTGCGCAGATTCAATTATTCTCAGTCCAAAAGGGATCAGATCCCTTTGATCTCCTATAAAAGGATTTACAATCAGTACTGTCCTCTTTTTTTTTTTTTTTCAAATTTTTATAAGCTTCCAAACCATTTTCAGTCTCTCTGAACTGTGTTCAGTTTTGGGCCCTTCGCCACAAGGAGGAGAACGTCCAGAGATGGACAGTGGAGCTGGAGATGGCGCTGGAGAACAAGTCTTATACAGAATCATAGAATGGTTTGGGCTGGAAGAGACTTTAAAGATCATCCAGTTCCACCCCCTGCCATGGGCAGGGACACCTCCCACTGGATCAGGGGCTCCAAGTCCCATCTAACCTGGCCTTGAACACCTCCAGGGATGGGGCAGCCACAACTTCCCTGGGAAATCTGTTCCAGGGCCTCCCCACCTTCATCATGAAGAAATTCTTCCTAATGTCCAGTCTAAATCTGCCCTTCTCCAGTTTAATCCCATTGCCCCTCATCCAATCACCACAAGCCTTTGTGAACAGCCTCTCTCCAGCTTCTTGGAGCCCCTTCAGGTACTGGAAGGTCACTGTAAGGTCTCCGTGGAGCCTTCTCTTCTCCAGGCTGAACAACCCCAACTCTCTCAGCCTGTCCTCATATGGGAGGTCCTCCAGCCCTCAGATCATCTTTGTAGCCTCCTCTGGACCCATTCCAACAGCTCCACCTCCATCTTGTGTTGAGGATTCCAGAACTGGACACAATCCTCCAGATGAGGTCTCCCAGGGGAGGAACAGAGGGGCAGAATCCCCTCCCTCCCTGCTGGCCACGCTGCTTTGGATGCAGCCCAGGACATGGTTGGTTTCTGGGCTGTGAGCGCACATTGTGGCTCATGTTGAGCTTCTCATCCAACAGCACCCCAAGTCCTTCTCCGCAGGGCTGCTCTCAATCACACCTCCCCCCATCCGGTAATGAAGACGGGGATTGCCCCAACCCAGGTGTAGGAACTGGACCTTGGCCTTGTTGAACCCCATGAGGTTCTCACACCCCCACTTCTCCAGCCTGTCCAGGTCCCTCTGGATGACACCCCATCCTTCCAGTGTGGCAATTGCCCCACCCAGCTTGGTGTCATCCACAAACCTGCTGAGGGTGCCCTCGATCTCACTGTCTGTGTCATTGATAAAGACATTGAACAGCAGCGGTCCCAGTTTGGACCCCTGAGGGACACCACTCATCACGCATCTCCATCTGGACTTTGAGCCATTGACCACTACTCTTTGAATACGACCATCCAAACAGTTTCTTATCACGTCGAGCTTCTCATTGACCAGCACTCCAAGTCCTTCTCCGCAGGGCTGCCTATGAGGAGCCACTGAGGGCTTTTTAGCCTGGAGGAGGCTGAGGGGAGACCTCATCACTGCCTACAACTGCCGGAAAGGAGGTTGTGTTGAGATGGGTGCTGGGCTCTTCTCCCAAGTAACAAGTGATAAGATGGGAGGAAATGGCCTCAAGTTGCACCAGGGCAGGTTCAGATTGGATATCAGGAAGAATTTCTTCACTGAAAGGGTTCTCAGGCACTGGAACGGCTGTCCAGGGAGGTCATTAAGTCCTCATCCCTGGAGGTGTTTAAAAGACAGGCAGATGAGGTGCTTAGCGCTATGGTTTAGTAGTGGACAGGTACAACTGGACTCCATCTTAAAAGTCTTTTCCAAACAAAGGGTTCTACGCTTCTACCCCAGAAGCACCCACACGCGTCTGTGTGCACAAACACACTGTGCCGGAAGGCTCTGGTGAGGCAGAGGCAAACTGCCACCTTGGTGTCCCATCCTAACAACAAACGTACGACACGCATTTGTCACCCTCTGATGAACTGATAGCCTAATTGCATTCTGCAGTGCAATCAAAATAACAAAAAGGATCTAGCACCTTGCAGGATGAAGCCTTAATATCGAAGATAACAGGAGCGCCCAAGACGATTGATGCAGTCAACTGAAAAGAATTGCTTGACCTGAACATCTAAATCAGCTTGTCACACTCTATGGTGCTGGAAATAGGACTGTGCATTTGAGCAACTTCTCTTCATCACTTGCCAAACATCTGTGACCCGAACGTTTCAGGTCAAAGAAATGAAAGACAAAGTAGTTCAGCATCAGAAAAACAAGATCAGGAGGGCAGGGAAACAATGCAGCTCTCGGCAACTCAGTCTTCACTAAAGCGGTCGTGTCTTTCGAGGATGCTATTTAAACTGGTGTAAACAGCTTTTGTAAATGGTCATCCCACATCATTCCTTTCCACGTCCTCCACAACGTAGAGGAATCGCAGAATGACAAATTGGTTTGGAGTGGAAAGGATCTTTAAGATTGAGCCCAACCAGCGATCAGCCCAGATAAGTCCACCACCAGAATGTCCCTTAATACAATACTCATCTTTTAAACCCCTCCAGGGATGGCGACTCCACCACCTTCCTGGGCCAAGTGCCCAAGAACCCTTTCAGTAAAGAAATTCCTCCTAACATCCAACCTAAATCCAACCTCTGGTGCAACTTGAGGCCATGTCCTGCCCACCAGGGAGAAGACACCAACCCCCACCTCACCACAACCTCCTTGCAGCACCACAACCGGGAGCTGCAGAGAGCGATGAGGTCTCCCTTCATCCTCCTCTTCTTCAGATTCAACAACCTCAGCTCCCTCAGCCGCCCTTCATAAGCCTCGAGCTCGAAACCCTTCACCAGCTTTGTTGCCCTCTACATCCTCACTCCTTCTGGTGGTAGTTTGCGAAAGAAATGTCATTCAGTTTGCAATTAAAGCCAAATGTGAGTAAAAGCAAGAAAAGAAAAGACCACCCAACAGTCGCATTCCTTCTTCCCTCGATCACAGCAGCACCGTGAGGAAATTTAAAGCTCCGTTTCTCTGATTGGTCTTGAAAACGTCATTCTAAGCTACAGTTTAAAAACCCGCATTGCAACGCTGGTCTCGTACCAAAGCTGAGCGCTCTCTTCGGTAAAATATTCATGCGTTCACGTTTCCAACCTCTCCGTGCTGCAAAGAAGCATTAGAATGCGCCGCAAATGGAGGCAAAGAAACTATTGAAATAACGTGTTTGAGTTCTACAAATATTTGGCAAAGCTGAAAATTGTTTGGAGGCCACCTGCGAGGAGCCGGATTCCTGGAATCCAAGATTGCTCTTCTCCCATAAAGGAAATAAAGAAACCCACACAGCCACGATGCTGCTTTATTGAAAGAGTGATTTCTCACTGCCACGACGTTTTCATTTTTGCCTTTTTTCCGAGTAAAAAGAAACAAATATAGTTGGATTAAAGGGGGTAATCATCGCAAACCACACGCAGACAAACTATTCCTTAACGAGCTTCCCTGCTCCAGGATGTAGGAAAGGACAAATTCCAACAAAGCAATTTGACTACAGCAAACAGGAGAGAAAATACCACAGTCTGACACAAAACTCTTCCACCTCCTCCTCTTTTTTAGAGCGCTGGGCTGAAAAGAGTCCCTCTCACATGAGTTGGAGGCATCTCACTGCTTCTTTGGGCTTCTTTTCTGTCTCCAACCCTTCTCACCTTCTGCTTTATAGATTGCCTGGAAAGACTATGAGGTTAAAGAAATTTTGTGGCTGGTTTTCTGTTTTCAGTGACTCAAGTGGAAAAAAAAACCATGGCTGCTTTAGTTAAAGCAGTATATGGGTCGGAGAACTAAATCCTCATCACCCGAGAGAAGGCAGCACTGGCCACGGAGCGGGGCTTTAGCACCGTACAGGGTAACTTCACAGCACTAAAATACCCCTTTCCAACCCAAATCAACACACGCTTTCCATCGCAAATATGAGTTGATCTAAACGGATTTAACCACCATCAAAAGAAGATAATAACCTGAATTACCGCACGCTCCACATGAATGGGATCGTGAAACCACACGTCTGCGTGCAGTGATTTATTACACCATGGATTTGTTGATCCAGCGTCTTTCTAAAAGGTATCGAAAGCCCCTTCCATGACATCACGTGGTCAAATACTGTTCCCTGCTACCAGATTCCCTGTTCAAGAGCCCCTCCTCAGCATTCCTGGAGCCCCTTTCAGCTCTGGAAGCTGCTCTAATGTCTCCCCAGAGCCTTCTCCAGGCTAAACAACCCCAACTCTCTCAGCCTGTCCTCATACAGGAGGTTCTCCAGCCCTTGGATCATCTCCGTGGCCTCCTCTAATAGATCCATGTCCTTCCTGTGCTGAATACATTCTACTCTCACCTCTAAGACACTGTTAAACTCAGCAGCGCTGACAAACCAAACGAGACCCCTGCGCTCTCCGAGGCGTAAAGCAACAAAGCTCTTTGTGTGCCCAAACCCTTCAGTATTTCTTTTTTTTTTTTCCTTTCTAAAACAAACAATCTCTGTTCATTTCTGGTTCTCTCCCAAGGGATGGTACAACTAGAGAAATGTTCCCATCCCAGTGGAGTTGCAGTAACGGGAAGCTGGAAATTAAGCATTTTAACGAAGTTTTAACGATGTCAGGTTTCGATGCTGCACAGCCCGACTGCACGGAGGAGAAGGACCTGGGGGTGATGGTTGACAGTGACTGAACATGAGCCAGCAGTGTGCCCAGGGGGCCAAGAAGGCCAATGGCATCTTGGCTTGGATCAGAAATGGGGTCACCAGCAGGGCCAGGGAGGGGATTCTCCCTCTGGACTCGGCACTGGGGAGACCACACCTTGAGTCCTGTGTTCAGTTCTGGGCCCCTCACCACAAGAAGGATGTTGAGGCTCTGGAGTGTGTCCAGAGAAGAGCAACGAAGCTGGTGAGGGGCTGGAGAACGTCTGACGAGGAGCGGCTGAGAGAGCTGGGGTTGTTCAGCCTGGAGAAGAGGAGGCTGAGGGGAGACCTTATTGCTCTCTACAACTGCCTGAAAGGAGGTTGTGGAGGGGAGGGAGCTGGGCTCTTCTCCCAAGGGACAGAGGAGAGGACAAGGGGGAATGGCCTCAAGCTCCACCAGGGGAGGGTCAGACTGGATATCAGGAAGAAAATTTTTCACAGAAAGGGTCATTGGGTACTGGCAGAGGCTGCCCAGGGAGGGGGTGGAGTCACCATCCCTGGAGGTGTTTAAGGAACGGGTGGATGAAGTGCTGAGGGACATGGCTTAAGGGAGTGTTAGGAATGGTTGGACTCAATGATCCAGTGGGTCCTTTCCAACATAGTGATTCTATGGTTCTATGGTTCTTCTCACAACTGGCAAGACTCAAGATGAGAAGAACAAAACTGGTCGTGTGCCTCCCGTTAGTTACACCATAATGACATCTCTTCATTTAACAGAATTAGCAGAGACAAACGCTCCGGCTGAGCAGTGATGTGCTGTTAGCAATTCGCCGGCGTGAAGGCATTCCGTGATTTCTCCAAAGGTCTCATGCTCTACTGTTTCTCATTCCATCTTTAAGATAACAAAATCAGCAGTTATACATAACTGCTCTTTGTGGGGACGTTTCAGGGCTCCAGGAGCTCTGTCATAGAATCATAGGATGGTTTGGGTCACGAGGGGCTTTAGGATCATCTAGTTCCACCCAAAGGGATTGTGCTTGTCACATCGCCAGGGACAGTGGCTGTGGCTGGCCGGACACACTGTTGCCATGGGGCTCTGGGGCCTAGGACAGGACCGAGAACGTGTCACAAAAGGCTGTCCCCAGGACTGCCAGCTGGCAGTGCCCCCACTGCAGTACGCATTCGTGCCAGCGGTGAGTAGGGCAGGTGCAATCAAGGCTGGGCTGGACCAGAGCCGAGGGCAAAGCACCGGTGGCTCTGGGGGCTCCTAAGGTCCGGTGGAGGATGCAGCCACTGTGGGGAACACCGTGCGCAGGGCAGGCACCGTCCTCAGCGCTGGCTGCAAAGAAGGCCAGGAGGATGCGGGGATGTGCCCCCATCCTCACAGCACTCATAAACCTTCCCCTTAATGCCTCCGAGCTCCCTCACCCCCTCCACAAGATTCCACGAGATTCCACAAGATGCCACAAGATTCTTAAAGATTCCATCTTTAAGATAACAAAATCAGCAGTTATACATAACTGCTCTTTGTGGGGACGTTTCAGGGCTCCAGGAGCTCTGTCATAGGATCATAGGATGGTTTGGGTCACGAGGGGCTTTAGGATCCTCTCGTTCCACCCAAAGGGATTGTGCTTGTCACATCGCCAGGGACAGTGGCTGTGGCTGGCCGGACACACTGTTGCCATGGGCTCTGGGGCCTAGGACAGGACCGAGAACGTGTCACAAAAGGCTGTCCCCAGGACTGCCAGCTGGCAGTGCCCCCACTGCAGTACGCATTCGTGCCAGCGGTGAGTAGGGCAGGTGCAATCAAGGCTGGGCTGGACCAGAGCCGAGGGCAAAGCACCGGTGGCTCAGGGGGCTCCTAAGGTCCGGTGGAGGATGCAGCCACTGTGGGGAACTCCATGCGCAGGGCAGGCACCGTCCTCAGCACTGGCTGCAAAGAAGGCCAGGAGGATGCGGGGATGTGCCCCCATCCTCACAGCACTCATAAACCTTCCCCTTAATGCCTCCGAGCTCCCTCACCCCCTCCACAACCAAGCCCTGGGCCCCTGCATCTCCTGCCCCTCCCAGCCCCACTGAGCTCCTTCTCTCCCTTCTCCTCCAGGCCATGGCTATGGGCATTACCCACATCCTGACCGTCCTGAGCCTTGTGCAGTACACTTTGAAGGTGGAGGAATGGAGCAATGGAGCTATGACGCAAGACGTCCTGAAGCAGCGCCAGGAAGAGCAGCTTAAGGAGATGACCCGGCTGATGGAGGAGATGGAGAAGCTGAGTCAGGAGTCTCATGGGCTCAGCCAGGAAAACATGCTCCTCGCTGCCTTCCACAACTGGTGGCTCTGGGTATTGGGCGATACCCTTCTGGTGCTCTTCGGGCTCTATTGGCTGCGCAGGCAGCACAGCGCCAACTCCAACAGTGGCAGCCAACAAAGAACCCCAGGCAGTGTGCAGGAGGAGGGAAAGGTGGAGCAGGATTTCTGACAAGACAAATCAGATGTCTCTCTGGGTTAGGTGGTTACCTCTACTGCATTGGCCAATCCCTTCCCAAGAACAACTTTCGGACTGAGCTGCTTCCAGGCACGGCAACAAGCCAGCGCCTACGAAGCCCTCAGCACCCACAAGCTCAACATCACTGACCGCCTGCTTCTGTCCCTCAGGCTTTCCGCTGCAACGCTGTTCCATCAGAGCCGGGCACTGTGAGGAAGACGTCAGCAACACCGTCCTGCGCCTGGGTGCAGCGCTTCCCAGAGAACGTGGTGTGCTTCCTCCTCTACCCCGTTGTGATCTGCAGAGAAGCCGGGCCCCTGCTTCTCCACTGCACCTGCTCCCAGCTGCGATGCTCCTCCTGTGAGGAGGCGCAGGAAGACATTACCCTCTCCGAACGTACAAATAGATTTGTTTGAAAAAAATCCTGTGTCTCTGTCTGTGTGTGGTTGGACAACACTTTGTTGGGGAATGCTACCCCTTTTCTCCATCGCCCCTCTGTAACGGGGACAAATTGACCCTCAAATTATAACTGCTGATTATATAGATATAAACTCCAGTTATATATAAACTGGAGCCCCCCGGTGTCTACGTGCAAAGTGACAGAAGAATTAAATTAAGCAAAAAAAACACCCCAAAATAAAAAAGACAAATAAGTGAGGAGGTTTCGATGCTGCACAGCCCGATGGGTCTCTCCGGAGATGTTATAAACAGCAGAAGCGAAGGCTTTGGAAGAGGCACAGGCAATGGATTTCATTCCAGGCATCACGTTGAGTCAGTGAGGTAAGCCTAGTTGTGAGCATCTTATTTCCTACAGGGTAAGCCTAATGAAAATATAAAATGTCAAAAGCCAATATGAAATACAATATCTCTGTGGGCACTTGGAGTGAATTAGGCATATCGGCAACTGAAGAGCGGGCTGCAAGCCTCGATTTGAAGAGGAGCTTAAAACTATTGAGTAGAAAGGGAGTCCTATCTAGAGAACAACCATTCGCTGAGCCTCGTGTTTCACTGCACTCATCGGCTTTTTCTGTTGCGTGCAGCATGGGCATTTCTCCATACTTTCAATCATAGAATGGTTTGGGTTGGAAGGGAACTCAAAGCCCATCCAGTTCCACCCCTGCCATGGGCAGGGACACCTCCCACTGGATCAGGGGCTCCAAGCCCCATCCAACCTGGCCTTGAACCCCTCCAGGGATGGGGCAGCCACGACTTCTCTGGGCAATCTGTTCCAGGGTCTCCCCACCCTCACAGCAGAACATTTCTCCCTAAGATCTCATCTCAACCTCCCCTCTTGCAACTCAAAACCACGACCCCCTGTCCTATCCCTGCCCTTCCCAATCCAGAGCCCCTCCCCAGCTTTCCTGCAGCCTCTTTCAGTGCTGGAAGCTGCTCTAAGGTCTCCTCGGAGCCTTCTCTTCTCCAGGCTGAATAACCCCAACTCTCTCAGCACGTCCTCGTACAGGAGGCACTCCAGCCCTCAGATCATTTCCGTGGCCTCCTCTGACAATACACGTCTAACACACACACACACACGATGCTGTTTCCAACCCCTTTATTTGCAGTGTTTTTCTATACCACAATTTAGCCTAAAATCTAGCTAACGATTCTGGGCTTTGGGGAAGGAAAATATCCCGGACCGCTATTGATTACTCACACTGAAAAGGAAACGCGATTAAAGGAGCAGCGGGGATCCACAAGATCAATGCAGCCCCATTAAAGGAAAACAGATTTTGGAGGTTCCAATGAGACTCTGCAAAACCCTTTACGGTAGTTGCTGAAATTAAGCAAAGCAGAGGCAGTTCCCCTCTTTCCCTCTGCACAGACAAACACATTATTAAAAGACTGCAAGGACAGGCTGAGAGAGTTGGGGTTGTTCAGCCTGGAGAAGAGAAGGCTCCACGGAGACCTTAGTGCGACCTTCCAGTACCTGAAGGGGCTCCAAGAAAGCTGGAGAGGGGCTCTTCACAAAGGTTTGTGGGGATGGGACGAGGGGGAACGGGGATAAACTGGAGAGGGGCAGATTTAGACTGGATGTTAGGAAGAATTTCTTCACCATGAGAGTGGGGAGACACTGGAATAGGTTGCCCAGAGCAGTGGTGGCTGCCCCATCCCTGGAGGTGTTTAATAAAGTATACATTAGTAGAACAATTACAGAGCAGTTGCAGCAGACTGTTCCCTCCGATAGCGAGCAGTAGGAAATAGCGTTCGGTTGCAACACAACAGAGCAACGCAGTATTTAAGTGAATAATAAATTTCACGGGGAGTTAGCCGGTGAGTTCTAGTCTGTAAAGGCTTAGAGGAGGTTAAGGATATCTGATGTGTTTCCACTTTCCATTCGCCCTTTCAATAGCGCATTTACTAGCGAAGGACCGAAAAACCATCAACGGTGCTTCAGCCTTACTGCTTCCCAGCGTCCTCTAAACGGACACACAAGATGCAGTTTTAGCTTTCTCGGAAAGGAAGAAATCAACGTAGGGCCTTTTTTTTACGGATCTTTGATCTATAACACATTCAAGTGAAGAGCTAATTAAAAAATACACTATTTGACCATAAATGAGGGTAAACCAGCAGCTTCTCAGCCTTGTAGAAACCAAAGTTGTGTCCCAAGAACACACATGCTAAAGAAAAAAGCACTTTGAGTCTCATTTTCTCTGCTCTGTATTGAAACTGGGTTCGATTAATTCCAAAGCAATATCTTCCATGACACAGTGACCCACATACTGGATGAGGGAAAGGCTGTGGATGGAGTCTTCTTGGACTTCAGGAAAGCCTTTGACACAGTTTCTCACAGCATTCTGCTTCAGAAACTGTCACCTCTGGCCTGGACAGGCGCACACTCTCCCGGGTTGAAAACTGGTTGGATGGCCCAGAGAGTGGTGGGCAATGGAGTTACCTCCAGCTGGAGGGCAGTCACAAGTGGGGTTCCTCAGGGCTCGGTACTGGGTCCAACCCTGTTCAATGTCTTTATCAATGACCTGGATGAAGGCATTGAGTGCACCCTCAGCAAGTTTGCAGATGACACTGAGCTGGGAGGAAGTGTGGATCTGCTGGAGGCTAGAGAGGCTCCAAAGGGATCTGAACAGGCTGGAAAGATGGGCTGAGACCAATGGGATGAGGTTCAACAAGGCCAAATGCCGGGTCCTGCACTTGGGGCACAACAACCCTGTGCAGCTCCAGACTGGGGGAAGAGTGGCTGGAGAGCTGCACGGAGGAGAAGGACCTGGGGGTGATGGTTGACAGTGACTGAACATGAGCCAGCAGTGTGCCCAGGGGGCCAAGAAGGCCAATGGCATCTTGGCTTGGATCAGAAAAGGATGTTGAGGCTCTGGAGCGTGTCCAGAGAAGAGCAACGAAGCTGGTGAGGGGCTGGAGAACAAGTCTGACGAGGAGCGGCTGAGAGAGCTGGGGTTGTTTAGCCTGGAGAAGAGGAGGCTGAGGGGAGACCTTATTACTCTCTACAACTGCCTGAAAGGAGGTTGTGGAGAGGAGGGAGCTGGGCTCTTCTCCCAAGGGACAGAGGAGAGGACAAGGGGGAATGGCCTCAAGCTCCACCAGGGGAGGGTCAGACTGGATATCAGGAAGAAAATTTTCACAGAAAGGGTCATTGGGCACTGGAACAGCTGCCCAGGGAGGGGGTGGAGTCGCCTTCCCTGGAGGTGTTTAAGGGACGGGTGGATGAAGTGCTGAGGGACATGGTTTAAGGGAGTGTTAGGAACGGTTGGACTCCATGATCCAGTGGATCCTTTCCAACATAGTGATTCTATGGTTCTATGGTTCTTCTCACAACTGGCAAGACTCAAGATGAGAAGAACAAAACTGGTCGTGTGCCTCCCGTTAGTTACACCATAACGACAGCTCTTCATTTAACAGAATTAGCAGAGACAAACGCTCCGGCTGAGCAGTGATGTGTTGTTAGCAATTCGCCGGCGTGAAGGCAGTCCGTGATTTCCCCAAAGGTCTCGTGCTCTACTGTTTCTCATTCCATCTTTAAGATAACAAAATCAGCAGTTATACATAACTGCTCTTTGTGGGGACGTTTCAGGGCTCCAGGAGCTCTGTCATAGGATCATAGGATGGTTTGGGTCACGAGGGGCTTTAGGATCCTCTCGTTCCACCCAAAGGGATTGTGCTTGTCACATGGCCAGGGACAGTGGCTGTGGCTGGCCGGACACACTGTTGCCATGGGGCTCTGGGGTCTAGGACAGGACCGAGAACGTGTCACAAAAGGCTGTCCCCAGGACTGCCAGCTGGCAGTGCCCCCACTGCAGTACGCATTCGTGCCAGCGGTGAGTAGGGCAGGTGCAATCAAGGCTGGGCTGGACCAGAGCCGAGGGCAAAGCACCGGTGGCTCAGGGGGCTCCTAAGGTCCGGTGGAGGATGCAGCCACTGTGGGGAACTCCATGCGCAGGGCAGGCACCGTCCTCAGCGCTGGCTGCAAAGAAGGCCAGGAGGATGCGGGGATGTGCCCCCATCCTCACAGCACTCATAAACCTTCCCCTTAATGCCTCCGAGCTCCCTCACCCCCTCCACAACCAAGCCCTGGGCCCCTGCATCTCCTGCCCCTCCCAGCCCCACTGAGCTCCTTCTCTCCCTTCTCCTCCAGACCATGGCTATGGGCATTACCCACATCCTGACCGTCCTGAGCCTTGTGCAGTACACTTTGAAGGTGGAGGAATGGAGCAATGGAGCTATGACGCAAGACGTCCTGAAGCAGCGCCAGGAAGAGCAGCTTGAGGAGATGACCTGGCTGATGAAGGAGATGGAGAAGCTGAGTCAGGAGCCTCATGGGCTCAGCCAGGAAAACATGCTCCTCGCTGCCTTCCACAACTGGTGGTTCTGGGTATTGGGCGATACCCTTCTGGTGCTCTTCGGGCTCTATTGGCTGCGCAGGCAGCACAGCGCCGACTCCAACAGTGGCAGCCAACAAAGAACCCCAGGCAGTGTGCAGGAGGAGGGAAAGGTGGAGCAGGATTTCTGACGAGACAAATCAGATGTCTCTCTGGGTTAGGTGGTTACCTCTACTGCATTGGCCAATCCCTTCCCAAGAACAACTTTCGGACTGAGCTGCTTCCAGGCACGGCAACAAGCCAGCGCCTACGAAGCCCTCAGCACCCACAAGCTCAACATCACTGACCGCCTGCTTCTGTCCCTCAGGCTTTCTGCTGCAACGCTGTTCCATCAGAGCCGGGCACTGCGAGGAAGACGTCAGCAACACCGTCCTGCGCCTGGGTGCAGCGCTTCCCAGAGAACGTGGTGTGCTTCCTCCTCTACCCCGTTGTGATCTGCAGAGAAGCCGGGCCCCTGCTTCTCCACTGCACCTGCTCCCAGCTGCGATGCTCCTCCTGTGAGGAGGCGCAGGAAGAGTTTACTCTTTACGTACAAATAGATTTGTTTGAAAAAAATCCTGTGTCTCTGTCTGTGTGTGGTTGGACAACACTTTGTTGGGGAATGCTACCCCTTTTCTCCATCGCCCCTCTGTAACGGGGACAAATTGACCCTCAAATTATAACTGCTGATTATATAGATATAAACTCCAGTTATATATAAACTGGAGCCCCCCGGTGTCTACGTGCAAAGTGACAGAAGGATTAAATTAAGCAAAAAAAAACACCCCAAAATAAAAAAGACAAATAAGTGAGGAGGTTTCGATGCTGCACAGCCCGATGGGTCCCTCTGGAGATGTTATAAACAGCAGAAGCGAAGGCTTTGGAAGAGGCACAGGCAACGGATTTCATTCCAGGCATCACGTTGAGTCAGTGAGGTAAGCCTAGTTGTGAGCATCTTATTTCCTACAGGGTAAGCCTAATGAAAATATAAAATGTCAAAAGCCAATACGAAATCACAGAATCACAGAATCACAGAATCACCAGGTTGGAAAGGACCCATTGGATCATCGAGTCAAACCATTCCTAACACTCCCTAAACCATGTCCCTCAGCACTTCATCCACCCGTCCCTTAAACACCTCCAGGGAAGGCGACTCCACCCCCTCCCTGGGCAGCTGTTCCAGTGCCCAATGACTCTTACTGTGAAGAATTTTTTTCTGATATCCAACCTGAACCTCCCCTGGCGGAGCTTCAGGCCATTCCCTCTTGTCCTGTCCTCTGTCCCTTGGGAGAAGAGCCCAGCTCCCTCCTCTTCACAACCTCCTTTCAGGCAGTTGTAGAGAGTAATAAGGTCTCCCCTCAGCCTCCTCTTCTCCAGGCTAAACAACCCCAGCTCTCTCAGCCGCTCCTCGTCAGACGTTCTCCAGCCCCTCACCAGCTTCGTTGCTCTTCTCTGGACACACTCCAGAGCCTCAACATCCTTCTTGTGGTGAGGGGCCCAGAACTGAACACAGCACTCAAGGTGCGGTCTCCCCAGTGCCGAGTCCAGAGGGAGAATCCCCTCCCTGGACCTGCTGGTCACACCGTTTCTGATCCAAGCCAAGATGCCGTTGGCCTTCTTGGCCCCCTGGGCACACTGCTGGCTCATGTTCAGTCGCTGTCAACCATCACCCCCAGGTCCTTCTCCTCCGTGCAGCTCTCCAGCCACTCTTCCCCCAGTCTGTAGCGCTGCACAGGGTTGTTGTGCCCCAAGTGCAGGACCCGGCATTTGGCCTTGTTGAACCTCATCCCATTGGTCTCAGCCCATCTTTCCAGCCTGTTCAGATCCCTTTGCAGAGCCTCCCTACCCTCCAGCAGATCCACACTTCCTCCCAGCTTAGTGTCATCTGCAAACTTGCTAAGGGTGCACTCAATGCCTTCATCCAGGTCGTTGATAAAGACATTGAACAGGGTTGGACCCAGTACCGAGCCCTGAGGAACGCCACTTGTGACTGCCCTCCAGCTGGAGGTAACTCCATTGACCACCACTCTCTGGTGGTCAATACAATATCTCTGTGGGCACTTGGAGTGAATTAGGCATATCGGCAACTGAAGAGCGGGCTGCAAGCCTCGATTTGAAGAGGAGCTTAAAACTATTGAGTAGAAAGGGAGTCCTATCTAGAGAACAACCATTCGCTGAGCCTCGTGTTTCACTGCACTCATCGGCTTTTTCTGTTGCGCGCAGGATGGGCATTTCTCCATACTTTCAATCATAGAATGGTTTGGGTTGGAAGGGAACTCAAAGCTGAAAGGAGGTTGTGGAGAGGAGGGAGCTGGGCTCTTCTCCCAAGGGACAGAGGAGAGGACAAGGGGGAATGGCCTCAAGCTGTGCCAGGGGAGATCCAGGCTGGATATCAGGAAGAAAATTTTTCACAGAAAGGGTCATTGGGCACTGGAACAACTGCCCAGGGAGGGGGTGGAGTCACCTTCCCTGGAGGTGTTTAAGGAACGGGTGGATGAAGTGCTGAGGGACATGGTTTAAGGGAGTGTTAGGAATGGTTGGACTCCATGATCCAGTGGGTCCTTTCCAACATAGTGATTCTATGGTTCTATGGTTCTTCTCACAACTGGCAAGACTCAAGATGAGAAGAACAAAACTGGTCGTGTGCCTCCCGTTAGTTACACCATAACGACAGCTCTTCATTTAACAGAATTAGCAGAGACAAACGCTCCGGCTGAGCAGTGATGTGCTCTTAGCAATTCGCCGGCGTGAAGGCATTCCGTGATTTCCCCAAAGGTCTCGTGCTCTACTGTTTCTCATTCCATCTTTAAGATAACAAAATCAGCTGTTATACATAACTGCTCTTTGTGGGGACGTTTCAGGGCTCCAGGAGCTCTGTCATAGAATCATAGGATGGTTTGGGTCACGAGGGGCTTTAGGATCATCTAGTTCCACCCAAAGGGATTGTGCTTGTCACATCGCCAGGGACAGTGGCTGTGGCTGGCCGGACACACTGTTGCCATGGGGCTCTGGGGCCTAGGACAGGACCGAGAACGTATCACAAAAGACTGTCCCCAGGACTGCCAGCTGGCAGTGCCCCCACTGCAGTACGCATTCGTGCCAGCGGTGAGTAGGGCAGGTGCAATCAAGGCTGGGCTGGACCAGAGCCGAGGGCAAAGCAACGGTGGCTCAGGGGGCTCCTAAGGTCCGGTGGAGGATGCAGCCACTGTGGGGAACACCGTGCGCAGGGCAGGCACCGTCCTCAGCGCTGGCTGCAAAGAAGGCCAGGAGGATGTGGGGATGTGCCCCCATCCTCACAGCACTCATAAACCTTCCCCTTAATGCCTCCGAGCTCCCTCACCCCCTCCACAAGATTCCACGAGATTCCACAAGATGCCACAAGATTCTTAAAGATTCCATCTTTAAGATAACAAAATCAGCAGTTATACATAACTGCTCTTTGTGGGGACGTTTCAGGGCTCCAGGAGCTCTGTCATAGAATCATAGGATGGTTTGGTTCACGAGGGGCTTTAGGATCCTCTCGTTCCACCCAAAGGGATTGTGCTTGTCACATCGCCAGGGACAGTGGCTGTGGCTGGCCGGACACACTGTTGCCATGGGGCTCTGGGGCCTAGGACAGGACCGAGAACGTGTCACAAAAGGCTGTCCCCAGGACTGCCAGCTGGCAGTGCCCCCACTGCAGTACGCATTCGTGCCAGCGGTGAGTAGGGCAGGTGCAATCAAGGCTGGGCTGGACCAGAGCCGAGGGCAAAGCACCGGTGGCTCAGGGGGCTCCTAAGGTCCGGTGGAGGATGCAGCCACTGTGGGGAACTCCGTGCGCAGGGCAGGCACCGTCCTCAGCGCTGGCTGCAAAGAAGGCCAGGAGGATGCGGGGATGTGCCCCCATCCTCACAGCACTCATAAACCTTCCCCTTAATGCCTCCGAGCTCCCTCACCCCCTCCACAACCAAGCCCTGGGCCCCTGCATCTCCTGCCCCTCCCAGCCCCACTGAGCTCCTTCTCTCCCTTCTCCTCCAGGCCATGGCTATGGGCATTACCCACATCCTGACCGTCCTGAGCCTTGTGCAGTACACTTTGAAGGTGGAGGAATGGAGCAATGGAGCTATGACGCAAGACGTCCTGAAGCAGCGCCAGGAAGAGCAGCTTAAGGAGATGACCTGGCTGATGGAGGAGATGGAGAAGCTGAGTCAGGAGCCTCATGGGCTCAGCCAGGAAAACATGCTCCTCGCTGCCTTCCACAACTGGTGGCTCTGGGTATTGGGCGATACCCTTCTGGTGCTCTTCGGGCTCTATTGGCTGCGCAGGCAGCACAGCGCCGACTCCAACAGTGGCAGCCAACAAAGAACCCCAGGCAGTGTGCAGGAGGAGGGAAAGGTGGAGCAGGATTTCTGACGAGACAAATCAGATGTCTCTCTGGGTTAGGTGGTTACCTCTACTGCATTGGCCAATCCCTTCCCAAGAACAACTTTCGGACTGAGCTGCTTCCAGGCACGGCAACAAGCCAGCGCCTACGAAGCCCTCAGCACCCACAAGCTCAACATCACTGACCGCCTGCTTCTGTCCCTCAGGCTTTCCGCTGCAACGCTGTTCCATCAGAGCCGGGCACTGCGAGGAAGACGTCAGCAACACCGTCCTGCGCCTGGGTGCAGCGCTTCCCAGAGAACGTGGTGTGCTTCCTCCTCTACCCCGTTGTGATCTGCAGAGAAGCCGGGCCCCTGCTTCTCCACTGCACCTGCTCCCAGCTGCGATGCTCCTCCTGTGAGGAGGCGCAGGAAGAGTTTCCTCTTTACGTACAAATAGATTTATTTGAAAAAAATCCCGTGTCTCTGTCTGTGTGTGGTTGGACAACACTTTGTTGGGGAATGCTACTCCTTTTCTCCATCGCCCCTCTGTAACGGGGACAAATTGACCCTCGAATTATAACTGCTGATTATATAGATATAAACTCCAGTTATATATAAACTGGAGCCCCTCGGTGTCTACGTGCAAAGTGACAGAAGAATTAAATTAAGCAAAAAAAACACCCCAAAATAAAAAAGACAAATAAGTGAGGAGGTTTCGGTGCTGCACAGCCCGATGGGTCTCTCTGGAGATGTTATAAACAGCAGAAGCGAAGGCTTTGGAAGAGGCACAGGCAACGGATTTCATTCCAGGCATCACGTTGAGTCAGTGAGGTAAGCCTAGTTGTTAGCATCTTATTTCCTACAGGGTAAGCCTAATGAAAATATAAAATATCAAAAGCCAATATGAAATACAATATCTCTGTGGGCACTTGGAGTGAATTAGGCATATCGGCAACTGAAGAGCGGGCTGCAAGCCTCGATTTGAAGAGGAGCTTAAAACTATTGAGTAGAAAGGGAGTCCTATCTAGAGAACAACCGTTCGCTGAGCCTCGTGTTTCACTGCACTCATCGGCTTTTTCTGTTGCGCGCAGCATGGGCATTTCTCCATACTTTCAATCATAGAATGGTTTGGGTTGGAAGGGAACTCAAAGCCCATCCAGTTCCACCCCTGCCATGGGCAGGGACACCTCCCACTGGATCAGGGGCTCCAAGCCCCATCCAACCTGGCCTTGAATCACTCCAGGGATGGGGCAGCCACGACTTCTCTGGGCAATCTGTTCCAGGGTCTCCCCACCCTCACAGCAGAACATTTCTCCCCAAGATCTCATCTCAACCTCCCCTCTTGCAACTCAAAACCACGACCCCTTGTCCTATCCCTGCCCTTCACAATCCAGAGCCCCTCCCCAGCTTTCCTGGAGCCTATTTCAGTGCTGGAAGCTGCTCTAAGGTCTCCGTGGAGCCTTATCTTCTCCAGGCTGAATAACCTCAACTCTCTCAGCCTGTCATCGTACAGGAGGTTCTCCAGCCCTCGGATCATTTCCGTGGCCTCCTCTGACAATACACGTCTAACACACACACACACACGATGCTGTTTCCAACCCCTTTATTTGCAGTGTTTTTCTATACCACAATTTAGCCTAAAATCTAGCTAACGATTCTGGGCTTTGGGGAAGGAAAATATCCCAGACCGCTATTGATTACTCACACTGAAAAGGAAACGCGATTAAAGGAGCAGCGGGGATCCACAAGATCAATGCAGCCCCATTAAAGGAAAACAGATTTTGGAGGTTCCAATGAGACTCTGCAAAACCCTTTACGGTAGTTGCTGAAATTAAGCAAAGCAGAGGCAGTTCCCCTCTTTCCCTCTGCACAAACAAACACATTATTAAAAGACTGCGAGGACAGGCTGAGAGAGTTGGGGTTGTTCAGCCTGGAGAAGAGAAGGCTCCACGGAGAACTTAGTGCGACCTTCCAGTACCTGAAGGGGCTCCAAGAAAGCTGGAGAGGGGCTGTTCACAAAGGTTTGTGGGGATGGGACGAGGGGGAACGGGGATAAACTGGAGAGGGGCAGATTTAGACTGGATGTTAGGAAGAATTTCTTCACCATGAGAGTGGGGAGACCCTGGCTCAGGTTGCCCAGAGCAGTGGTGGCTGCCCCATCCCTGGAGGGGTTCCAGGCCAGGTTGGATGGGCCTTGGAGCCCCTGATCCAGTGGGAGGTGTCCCTGCCCATGGCATGGTTGGAACTGGATGATCTTTAAGGTCCCTTCCAACCCAAACTATTCTATGATTCTAAGCCTGACATGTTCTCAAGTATGGCACAGAGAGCCATACACGCGCCCTCCAGCTTGGCAGGGATGGATCCTGCTGCAAGTATCAAGTCACAAAACCTTTGAGATCTTAACTTGATGTTTGAAGCTCGGTCATACGAGAGCATCACCTCCACCTCAAGAATTATTGGCATGTCTTTGAAGTTACTTTAAAGTCCTTCAGAGCAAGGAAGCTGGTAGGAACAGAGCAAGGATCCTCACCATCTGCGTCGCACGGAGCATGAACGCAGCTCAGGTGATGTCAAACCCCAACTGATGCGATTCCCATTCCAGGTGATGGATGCTCACAGAGGAAAACCTCATTCTCTTTACTGTTCTCCTGACCTTCTTCATCAAACGCATGGGAAGACAGAAGGGGAAGACGTCACACTCCAGAGCAGCAGCTCCTCACCGCCTGCCCAGAAAACCGCATATGTCTACAAAGGATGTTTTTCGTTTTCATATTTAGAGGTTGGGGTTTATTTTGCAGTAGAAAGATGCCGTTGACATGAGAAACGCAGAGGGGTTGTTTGACACCTACTCCACGACTGTTCAGAGCAGTCAATTCCCACTCTATACTGTTGGAGTGAAACACAAATGAATCCTGCAGAGCAATCCCAGCAAAGCCAAAAGTGTTATTTTAATGGATTCATTCAACACATTGTTTCTATAAGCACAGTACTCGATCCTCCTTTCACTTAGAGCTTTGTAGACAGGCGGAACGCCAACAGATCAACCAAGTGACACAGCTGAGGAGAGGCTCATGTCCCATTTCTCCTTCCAAAACCCTACGGGGAACACACAAGAGTCTCAAATGGCACAAATATTGGGATGTGCACCGCGTTGTGTCGTTGAACTCTTGAGTCAAGGCTCTTTGCCCCATGTCCTGTGACACAGCTGTACTTTCCAAACAATACATCATTACCACCTGAATTTATAACACGGATAAAGAATGAAATACTGCTTTACATCTGCCTAACGACGGGCACCAGAGTGGTGGTCAAATGTCTTTGCAGCCTGAAAATAGACGGGCGAAACGCTGTCGTGATTGTGATTTAGAGAGAAGCCGGCAAAGGACGGGCTCACAAACGTGCACTGCATCCATCTGGAACCCCAGCGAGAATTTAAAACACATAGCGTGTGATTATGCAGATTGGATTTTAATGAGGGCTTCCCAACTATGTTTATTTTCAGATTTTTGTCAGGTTAAAATCAAAGAAAAGGGTCTTCACAGAGAGGGAGTTCACTTGGGGTAGGAGCATCCTCATTTGTTCCATGGTTGCCATGACACAACGGAGCAGTTAACACCTGAATTCTCATCACTGCCAACCTGAATCGAATTCAAATCTCTAATATCCTACCAGCAATCCACTATCACCTTTGCAGAGAATAACTGACATCACTTATCGCTAAAAGAACAGAAATTCAAATTACTCTGCAGTACTGGTTAATTCCATGGGGAAAATACATAAAGATGGATACATCTGACATCTATTTTATTAATCAGACTATTTTTAATAGATAAACCAGTCAAGAAAACAGCAGGAGTTTAATAAAGTATACATTAGTAGAACAATTACAGAGCAGTTGCAGCAGACTGTCCCCTCCGATAGCGAGCAGTAGGAAATAGCGTTCGGTTGGAACACAACAGAGCAACGCAGTATTTAAGTGAATAATAAATTTCACGGGGAGTTAGCCGGTGAGTTCTAGTCTGTAAAGGCTTAGAGGAGGTTAAGGATGTCTGATGTGTTTCCACTTTCCATTCGCCCTTTCAATAGCGCTTTTACCAGCGAAGGACCGAAAAACCATCAACGGTGCTTCAGCCTTACTGCTTCCCGGCGTCCTCTGAACGGACACACAAGATGCAGTTTTAGCTTTCTCGGAAAGGAAGAAATCAACGTAGGGCCTTTTTTAAAGGATCTTAAAGATTCCATCTTTAAGATAACAAAATCAGCAGTTATACATAACTGCTCTTTGTGGGGACGTTTCAGGGCTCCAGGAGCTCTGTCATAGAATCATAGGATGGTTTGGGTCACGAGGGGCTTTAGGATCCTCTCGTTCCACCCAAAGGGATTGTGCTTGTCACATCGCCAGGGACAGTGGCTGTGGCTGGCCGGACACACTGTTGCCATGGGCTCTGGGGCCTAGGACAGGACCGAGAACGTGTCACAAAAGGCTGTCCCCTGGAGTGCCAGCTGGCAGTGCCCCCACTGCAGTACGCATTCGTGCCAGCGGTGAGTAGGGCAGGTGCAATCAAGGCTGGGCTGGACCAGAGCCGAGGGCAAAGCACCGGTGGCTCAGGGGGCTCCTAAGGTCCGGTGGAGGATGCAGCCACTGTGGGGAACACCGTGCGCAGGGCAGGCACCGTCCTCAGCGCTGGCTGCAAAGAAGGCCAGGAGGATGCGGGGATGTGCCCCCATCCTCACAGCACTCATAAACCTTCCCCTTAATGCCTCCGAGCTCCCCTCACCCCCTCCACAACCAAGCCCTGGGCCCCTGCATCTCCTGCCCCTCCCAGCCCCACTGAGCTCCTTCTCTCCCTTCTCCTCCAGACCATGGGTATGGGCATTACCCACATCCTGACCGTCCTGAGCCTTGTGCAGTACACTTTGAAGGTGGAGGAATGGAGCAATGGAGCTATGACGCAAGACGTCCTGAAGCAGCGCCAGGAAGAGCAGCTTAAGGAGATGACCCAGCTGATGGAGGAGATGGAGAAGCTGAGTCAGGAGCCTCATGGGCTCAGCCAGGAAAATATGCTCCTCGCTGCCTTCTACAACTGGTGGTTCTGGGTATTGGGCGATACCCTTCTGGTGCTCTTCGGGCTCTATTGGCTGCGCAGGCAGCACAGCGCCGACTCCAACAGTGGCAGCCAACAAAGAACCCCAAGCAGTGTGCAGGAGGAGGGGAAGGTGGAGCAGGATTTCTGACGAGACAAATCAGATGTCTCTCTGGGTTAGGTGGTTACCTCTACTGCATTGGCCAATCCCTTCCCAAGAACAACTTTCGGACTGAGCTGCTTCCAGGCACGGCAACAAGCCAGCGCCTACGAAGCCCTCAGCACCCACAAGCTCAACATCACTGACCGCCTGCTTCTGTCCCTCAGGCTTTCCGCTGCAACGCTGTTCCATCAGAGCCCGGCACTGCGAGGAAGACGTCAGCAACACCGTCCTGCGCCTGGGTGCAGCGCTTCCCAGAGAACGTGGTGTGCTTCCTCCTCTACCCCGTTGTGATCTGCAGAGAAGCCGGGCCCCTGCTTATCCACTGCACCTGCTCCCAGCTGCGATGCTCCTCCTGTGAGGAGGCGCAGGAAGAGTTTACTCTTTACGTACAAATAGATTTGTTTGAAAAAAATCCTGTGTCTCTGTCTGTGTGTGGTTGGACAACACTTTGTTGGGGAATGCTACCCCTTTTCTCCATCTCCCCTCTATAACGGGGACAAATTGACCCTCAAATTATAACTGCTGATTATATAGATATAAACTCCAGTTATATATAAACTGGAGCCCCCCGGTGTCTACGTGCAAAGTGACAGAAGGATTAAATTAAGCAAAAAAAACACCCCAAAATAAAAAAGACAAATAAGTGAGGAGGTTTCGATGCTGCACAGCCCGATGGGTCTCTCCGGAGATGTTATAAACAGCAGAAGCGAAGGCTTTGGAAGAGGCACAGGCAACGGATTTCATTCCAGGCATCACGTTGAGTCAGTGAGGTAAGCCTAGTTGTGAGCATCTTATTTCCTACAGGGTAAGCCTAATGAAAATATAAAATGTCAAAAGCCAATACGAAATACAATATCTCTGTGGGCACTTGGAGTGAATTAGGCATATCGGCAACTGAAGAGCGGGCTGCAAGCCTCGATTTGAAGAGGAGCTTAAAACTATTGAGTAGAAAGGGAGTCCTATCTAGAGAACAACCATTCGCTGAGCCTCGTGTTTCACTGCACTCATCGGCTTTTTCTGTTGCGCGCAGGATGGGCATTTCTCCATACTTTCAATCATAGAATGGTTTGGGTTGGAAGGGAACTCAAAGCCCATCCAGTTCCACCCCCTGCCATGGGCAGGGACACCTCCCACTGGATCAGGGGCTCCGAGCCCCATCCAACCTGGCCTTGAATCCCTCCAGGGATGGGGCAGATATGACTTCTCCGGGCAATCTGTTCCAGGGTCTCCCCACCATCACAGCAGAACATTTCTCCCCAAGATCTCATCTCAACCTCCCCTCTTGCAACTCAAAACCACGACCCCTTGTCCTATCCCTGCCCTTCCCAATCCAGAGCCCCTCCCCAGCTTTCCTGGAGCCTCTTTCAGTGCTGGAAGCTGCTCTAAGGTCTCCCTGGAGCCTTATCTTCTCCAGGCTGAATAACCCCAACTCCTCAGCCTGTCCTCGTACAGGAGGTTCTCCAGCCCTCGGATCATTTCCGTGGCCTCCTCTGACAATACACGTCTAACACACACACACACACACGATGCTGCTTCCAACCCCTTTATTTGCAGTGTTTTTCTATACCACAATTTAGCCTAAAATCTAGCTAACGATTCTGGGCTTTGGGGAAGGAAAATATCCCGGACCGCTATTGATTACTCACACTGCAAAGGAAACGCGATTAAAGGAGCAGCGGGGATCCACAAGATCAATGCAGCCCCATTAAAGGAAAACAGATTTTGGAGGTTCCAATGAGACTCTGCAAAACCCTTTACGGTAGTTGCTGAAATTAAGCAAAGCAGAGGCAGTTCCCCTCTTTCCCTCTGCACAAACAAACACATTATTAAAAGACTGCGAGGACAGGCTGAGAGAGTTGGGGTTGTTCAGCCTGGAGAAGAGAAGGCTTCACGGAGAACTTAGTGCGACCTTCCAGTACCTGAAGGGGCTCCAAGAAAGCTGGAGAGGGGCTGTTCACAAAGGTTTGTGGGGATGGGACGAGGGGGAACGGGGATAAACTGGAGAGGGGCAGATTTAGACTGGACATGAGGAATTTCTTCACCACGAGAGTGGGGAGGCCCTGGCCCAGGTTGCCCAGAGCAGTGGTGGCTGCCCCATTCCTGGAGGGGTTCCAGGCCAGGTTGGATGGGGCTTGGAGCCCCTGAGCCAGTGGGAGGTGTCCCTGCCCATGGCATGGTTGGAACTGGATGATCCTTAAGGTCCCTTCCAACCCAAACTATTCTACGATTCTAAGCCTGACATGTTCTCAAGTATGGCACAGAGAGCCATACATGCGCCCTCCAGCTTGGCAGGGATGGATCCTGCTGCAAGTATCAAGTCACAAAACCTTTGAGCTCTTAACTTGATGTTTGAAGCTCGGTCATACAAGAGCATCACCTCCACCTCAAGAATTATTGGCATGTCTTTGAAGTTACTTTAAAGTCCTTCAGAGCAAGGAAGCTGGTAGGAACAGAGCAAGGATCCTCACCATCTGCGTCACACGGAGCATGAACGCAGCTCAGGTGATGTCAAACCCCAACTGATGCGATTCCCATTCCAGGTGATGGATGCTCACAGAGGAAAACCTCATTCTCTTTACTGTTCTCCTGACCTTCTTCATCAAACGCATGGGAAGACAGAAGGGGAAGACGTCACACTCCAGAGCAGCAGCTCCTCACCGCCTGCCCAGAAAACCGCATATGTCTACAAAGGATGTTTTTCGTTTTCATGTTTAGAGGTTGGGGTTTATTTTGCAGTAGAAAGATGCCGTTGACATGAGAAACGCAGCGGGGTTGTTTGACACCTACTCCACGACTGTTCAGAGCAGTCAATTCCCACTCTATACTGTTGGAGTGAAACACAAATGAATCCTGCAGAGCAATCCCAGCAAAGCCAAAAGTGTTATTTTAATGGATTCATTCAACACATTGTTTCTATAAGCACAGTACTCGATCCTCCTTTCACTTAGAGCTTTGTAGACAGGCGGAACGCCAACAGATCAACCAAGTGACACAGCTGAGGAGAGGCTCATGTCCCATTTCTCCTTCCAAAACCCTACGGGGAACACACAAGAGTCTCAAATGGCACAAATATTGGGAGGTGCACCGCGTTGTGTCGTTGAACTCTTGAGTCAAGGCTCTTTGCCCCATGTCCTGTGACACAGCTGTACTTTCCAAACAATACATCATTACCACCTGAATTTATAACACGGATAAAGAATGAAATACTGCTTTACATCTGCCTAACGACGGGCACCAGAGTGGTGGTCAAATGTCTTTGCAGCCTGAAAATAGACAGCGAAACGCTGTCGTGATTGTGATTTAGAGAGAAGCCGGCAAAGGACGGGCTCACAAACGTGCACTGCATCCATCTGGAACCCCAGCGAGAATTTAAAACACATAGCGTGTGATTATGCAGATTGGATTTTAATGAGGGCTTCCCAACTATGTTTATTTTCAGATTTTTGTCAGGTTAAAATCAAAGAAAAGGGTCTTCACAGAGAGGGAGTTCACTTGGGGTAGGAGCATCCTCATTTGTTCCATGGTTGCCATGACACAACAGAGCAGTTAACACCTGAATTCTCATCACTGCCAACCTGAATCGAATTCAAATCTCTAATATCCTACCAGCAATCCACTATCACCTTTGCAGAGAATAACTGACATCACTTATCGCTAAAAGAACAGAAATTCAAATTACTCTGCAGTACTGGTTAATTCCATGGGGAAAATACATAAAGATGGATACATCTGACATCTATTTTATTAATCAGACTATTTTTAATAGATAAACCAGTCAAGAAAACAGCAGGAGTTTAATAAAGTATACATTAGTAGAACAATTACAGAGCAGTTGCAGCAGACTGTTCCCTCCGATAGCGAGCAGTAGGAAATAGCGTTCGGTTGGAACACAACAGAGCAACGCAGTATTTAAGTGAATAATAAATTTCACGGGGAGTTAGCCGGTGAGTTCTAGTCTGTAAAGGCTTAGAGGAGGTTAAGGATGTCTGATGTGTTTCCACTTTCCATTCGCCCTTTCAATAGCGCATTTACCAGCGAAGGACCGAAAAACCATCAACGGTGCTTCAGCCTTACTGCTTCCCGGCGTCCTCTAAACGGACACACAAGAAGCAGTTTTAGTTTTCTTGGAAAGGAAGAAATCAACGTAGGGCCTTTTTTAAAGGATCGGAATCTTTAAGATAACAAAATCAGCAGTTATACATAACTGCTCTTTGTGGGGACGTTTTAGGGCTCCAGGAGCTCTGTCATAGGATCATAGGATGGTTTGGGTCACGAGGGGCTTTAGGATCATCTCGTTCCACCCAAAGGGATTGTGCTTGTCACATCGCCAGGGACAGTGGCTGTGGCTGGCCGGACACACTGTTGCCATGGGGCTCTGGGGCCTAGGACAGGACCGAGAACGTGTCACAAAAGGCTGTCCCCTGGAGTGCCAGCTGGCAGTGCCCCCACTGCAGTACGCATTCGTGCCAGCGGTGAGTAGGGCAGGTGCAATCAAGGCTGGGCTGGACCAGAGCTGAGGGCAAAGCACCGGTGGCTCAGGGGGCTCCTAAGGTCCGGTGGAGGATGCAGCCACTGTGGGGAACACCGTGCGCAGGGCAGGCACCGTCCTCAGCACTGGCTGCAAAGAAGGCCAGGAGGATGCGGGGATGTGCCCCCATCCTCACAGCACTCATAAACCTTCCCCTTAATGCCTCCGAGCTCCCTCACCCCCTCCACAACCAAGCCCTGGGCCCCTGCATCTCCTGCCCCTCCCAGCCCCACTGAGCTCCTTCTCTCCCTTCTCCTCCAGGCCATGGCTATGGGCATTACCCACATCCTGACCGTCCTGAGCCTTGTGCAGTACACTTTGAAGGTGGAGGAATGGAGCAATGGAGCTATGACGCAAGACGTCCTGAAGCAGCGCCAGGAAGAGCAGCTTAAGGAGATGACCCGGCTGATGGAGGAGATGGAGAAGCTGAGTCAGGAGCCTCATGGGCTCAGCCAGGAAAACATGCTCCTCGCTGCCTTCCACAACTGGTGGTTCTGGGTATTGGCCGATACCCTTCTGGTGCTCTTCGGGCTCTATTGGCTGCGCAGGCAGCACAGCGCCAACTCCAACAGTGGCAGCCAACAAAGAACCCCAGGCAGTGTGCAGGAGGAGGGAAAGGTGGAGCAGGATTTCTGACGAGACAAATCAGATGTCTCTCTGGGTTAGGTGGTTACCTCTACTGCATTGGCCAATCCCTTCCCAAGAACAACTTTCGGACTGAGCTGCTTCCAGGCACGGCAACAAGCCAGCGCCTAGGAAGCCCTCAGCACCCACAAGCTCAACATCACTGACCGCCTGCTTCTGTCCCTCAGGCTTTCCGCTGCAACGCTGTTCCATCAGAGCCGGGCACTGCGAGGAAGACGCCAGCAACACCGTCCTGCGCCTGGGTGCAGCGCTTCCCAGAGAACGTGGTGTGCTTCCTCCTCTACCCCGTTGTGATCTGCAGAGAAGCCGGGCCCCTGCTTATCCACTGCACCTGCTCCCAGCTGCGATGCTCCTCCTGTGAGGAGGCGCAGGAAGAGTTTACTCTTTACATACAAATAGATTTGTTTGAAAAGAATCCTGTGTCTCTGTCTGTGTGTGGTTGGACAACACTTTGTTGGGGAATGCTACCCCTTTTCTCCATCTCCCCTCTATAACGGGGACAAATTGACCCTCAAATTATAACTGCTGATTATATAGATATAAACTCCAGTTATATATAAACTGGAGCCCCCCGGTGTCTACGTGCAAAGTGACAGAAGAATTAAATTAAGCAAAAAAACACCCCAAAATAAAAAAGACAAATAAGTGAGGAGGTTTCGATGCTGCACAGCCCGATGGGTCTCTCCGGAGATGTTATAAACAGCAGAAGCGAAGGCTTTGGAAGAGGCACAGGCAACGGATTTCATTCCAGGCATCACGTTGAGTCAGTGAGGTAAGCCTAGTTGTGAGCATCTTATTTCCTACAGGGTAAGCCTAATGAAAATATAAAATGTCAAAAGCCAATACGAAATACAATATCTCTGTGGGCACTTGGAGTGAATTAGGCATATCGGCAACTGAAGAGCGGGCTGCAAGCCTCGATTTGAAGAGGAGCTTAAAACTATTGAGTAGAAAGGGAGTCCTATCTAGAGAACAACCATTCGCTGAGCCTCGTGTTTCACTGCACTCATCGGCTTTTTCTGTTGCGTGCAGCATGGGCATTTCTCCATACTTTCAATCATAGAATGGTTTAGATTGGAAGGGAACTCAAAGCCCATCCAGTTCCACCCCTGCCATGGGCAGGGACACCTCCCACTGGATCAGGGGCTCCAAGCCCCATCCAACCTGGCCTTGAATCCCTCCAGGGATGGGGCAACCACGACTTCTCCGGGCAATCTGTTCCAGGTTCTCCCCACCATCACAGCAGAACATTTCTCCCCAAGATCTCATCTCAACCTCCCCTCTTGCAACTCAAAACCACGACCCCTTGTCCTATCCCTGCCCTTCACAATCCAGAGCCCCTCCCCAGCTTTCCTGGAGTCTCTTTCAGTGCTGGAAGCTGCTCTAAGGTCTCCCTGGAGCCTTATCTTCTCCAGGCTGAATAACCTCAACTCTCTCAGCCCGTCCTCGTACAGGAGGTTCTCCAGCCCTCGGATCATTTCCGTGGCCTCCTCTGACAATACACGTCTAACACACACACACACACGATGCTGCTTCCAACCCCTTTATTTGCAGTGTTTTTCTATACCACAATTTAGCCTAAAATCTAGCTAACGATTCTGGGCTTTGGGGAAGGAAAATATCCCGGACCGCTATTGATTACTCACACTGAAAAGGAAACGCGATTAAAGGAGCAGCGGGGATCCACAAGATCAATGCAGCCCCATTAAAGGAAAACAGATTTTGGAGGTTCCAATGAGACTCTGCAAAACCCTTTACGGTAGTTGCTGAAATTAAGCAAAGCAGAGGCAGTTCCCCTCTTTCCCTCTGCACAAACAAACACATTATTAAAAGACTGCGAGGCCAGGCTGAGAGAGTTGGGGTTGTTCAGCCTGGAGAAGAGAAGGCTCCACGGAGACCTTAGTGTGACCTTCCAGTACCTGAAGGGGCTCCAAGAAAGCTGGAGAGGGGCTGTTCACAAAGGTTTGTGGGGATGGGACGAGGGGGAACGGGGATAAACTGGAGAGGGGCAGATTTAGACTGGATGTTAGGAAGAATTTCTTCACCATGAGAGTGGGGAGACACTGGAATAGGTTGCCCAGAGCAGCGGTGGCTGCCCCATCCCTGGAGGTGTTTAATAAAGTATACATTAGTAGAACAATTACAGAGCAGTTGCAGCAGACTGTCCCCTCCGATAGCGAGCAGTAGGAAATAGCGTTCGGTTGGAACACAACAGAGCAACGCAGTATTTAAGTGAATAATAAATTTCACGGGGAGTTAGCCGGTGAGTTCTAGTCTGTAAAGGCTTAGAGGAGGTTAAGGATATCTGATGTGTTTCCACTTTCCATTCGCCCTTTCAATAGCGCATTTACTAGCGAAGGACCGAAAAACCATCAACGGTGCTTCAGCCTTACTGCTTCCCAGCGTCCTCTAAACGGACACACAAGATGCAGTTTTAGCTTTCTCGGAAAGGAAGAAATCAACGTAGGGCCTTTTTTTTACGGATCTTTGATCTATAACACATTCAAGTGAAGAGCTAATTAAAAAATACACTATTTGACCATAAATGAGGGTAAACCAGCAGCTTCTCAGCCTTGTAGAAACCAAAGTTGTGTCCCAAGAACACACATGCTAAAGAAAAAAGCACTTTGAGTCTCATTTTCTCTGCTCTGTATTGAAACTGGGTTCGATTAATTCCAAAGCAATATCTTCCATGACACAGTGACCCACATACTGGATGAGGGAAAGGCTGTGGATGGAGTCTTCTTGGACTTCAGGAAAGCCTTTGACACAGTTTCTCACAGCATTCTGCTTCAGAAACTGTCACCTCTGGCCTGGACAGGCGCACACTCTCCTGGGTTGAAAACTGGTTGGATGGCCCAGAGAGTGGTGGGCAATGGAGTTACCTCCAGCTGGAGGCCAGTCACAAGTGGGGTTCCTCAGGGCTCGGTACTGGTCCAGCCCTGTTCAATGTCTTTATCAATGACCTGGATGAAGGCATTGAGTGCACCCTCAGCAAGTTTGCAGATGACACTGAGCTGGGAGGAAGTGTGGATCTGCTGGAGGCTAGAGAGGCTCCAAAGGGATCTGAACAGGCTGGATCGATGGGCTGAGACCAATGGGATGAGGTTCAACAAGGCCAAATGCCGGGTCCTGCACTTGGGGCACAACAACCCTGTGCAGCTCCAGACTGGGGGAAGAGTGGCTGGAGAGCTGCACGGAGGAGAAGGACCTGGGGGTGCTGGTTGACAGTGACTGAACATGAGCCAGCAGTGTGCCCAGGGGGCCAAGAAGGCCAATGGCATCTTGGCTTGGATCAGAAAAGGATGTTGAGGCTCTGGAGCGTGTCCAGAGAAGAGCAACGAAGCTGCTGAGGGGCTGGAGAACGTCTGACGAGGAGCGGCTGAGAGAGCTGGGGTTGTTTAGCCTGGAGAAGAGGAGGCTGAGGGGAGACCTTATTACTCTCTACAACTGCCTGAAAGGAGGTTGTGGAGAGGAGGGAGCTGGGCTCTTCTCCCAAGGGACAGAGGAGAGGACAAGGGGGAATGGCCTCAAGCTCCACCAGGGGAGGGTCAGACTGGATATCAGGAAGAAAATTTTCACAGAAAGGGTCATTGGGCACTGGCAGAGGCTGCCCAGGGAGGGGGTGGAGTCGCCTTCCCTGGAGGTGTTTAAGGGACGGGTGGATGAAGTGCTGAGGGACATGGTTTAAGGGAGTGTTACGAACGGTTGGACTCCATGATCCAGTGGATCCTTTCCAACATAGTGATTCTATGGTTCTATGGTTCTTCTCACAACTGGCAAGACTCAAGATGAGAAGAACAAAACTGGTCGTGTGCCTCCCGTTAGTTACACCATAACGACAGCTCTTCATTTAACAGAATTGGCAGAGACAAACGCTCCGGCTGAGCAGTGATGTGTTGTTAGCAATTCGCCGGCGTGAAGGCATTCCGTGATTTCCCCAAAGGTCTCATGCTCTACTGTTTCTCATTCCATCTTTAAGATAACAAAATCAGCAGTTATACATAACTGCTCTTTGTGGGGACGTTTCAGGGCTCCAGGAGCTCTGTCATAGGATCATAGGATGGTTTGGGTCACGAGGGGCTTTAGGATCCTCTCGTTCCACCCAAAGGGATTGTGCTTGTCACATCGCCAGGGACAGTGGCGGTGGCTGGCCGGACACACTGTTGCCATGGGGCTCTGGGGCCTAGGACAGGACCGAGAACGTGTCACAAAAGGCTGTCCCCAGGACTGCCAGCTGGCAGTGCCCCCACTGCAGTACGCATTCGTGCCAGCGGTGAGTAGGGCAGGTGCAATCAAGGCTGGGCTGGACCAGAGCCGAGGGCAAAGCACCGGTGGCTCAGGGGGCTCCTAAGGTCCGGTGGAGGATGCAGCCACTGTGGGGAACACCGTGCGCAGGGCAGGCACCGTCCTCAGCGCTGGCTGCAAAGAAGGCCAGGAAGATGTGGGGATGTGCCCCCATCCTCACAGCACTCATAAACCTTCCCCTTAATGCCTCCGAGCTCCCTCACCCCCTCCACAACCAAGCCCTGGGCCCCTGCATCTCCTGCCCCTCCCAGCCCCACTGAGCTCCTTCTCTCCCTTCTCCTCCAGGCCATGGCTATGGGCATTACCCACATCCTGACCGTCCTGAGCCTTGTGCAGTACACTTTGAAGGTGGAGGAATGGAGCAATGGAGCTATGCCGCAAGACGTCCTGAAGCAGCGCCAGGAAGAGCAGCTTAAGGAGATGACCCGGCTGATGGAGGAGATGGAGAAGCTGAGTCAGGAGTCTCATGGGCTCAGCCAGGAAAACATGCTCCTCGCTGCCTTCCACAACTGGTGGTTCTGGGTATTGGGCGATACCCTTCTGCTGCTCTTCGGGCTCTATTGGCTGCGCAGGCAGCACAGCGCCGACTCCAACAGTGGCAGCCAACAAAGAACCCCAGGCAGTGTGCAGGAGGAGGGAAAGGTGGAGCAGGATTTCTGACGAGACAAATCAGATGTCTCTCTGGGTTAGGTGGTTACCTCTACTGCATTGGCCAATCCCTTCCCAAGAACAACTTTCGGACTGAGCTGCTTCCAGGCACAGCAACAAGCCAGCGCCTAGGAAGCCCTCAGCACCCACAAGCTCAACATCACTGACCGCCTGCTTCTGTCCCTCAGGCTTTCCGCTGCAACGCTGTTCCATCAGAGCCGGGCACTGCGAGGAAGACGTCAGCAACACCGTCCTGCGCCTGGGTGCAGCGCTTCCCAGAGAACGTGGTGTGCTTCCTCCTCTACCCCGTTGTGATCTGCAGAGAAGCCGGGCCCCTGCTTCTCCACTGCACCTGCTCCCAGCTGCGATGCTCCTCCTGTGAGGAGGCGCAGGAAGAGTTTACTCTTTACGTACAAATAGATTTGTTTGAAAAAAATCCCGTGTCTCTGTCTGTGTGTGGTTGGACAACACTTTGTTGGGGAATGCTACCCCTTTTCTCCATCTCCCCTCTGTAACGGGGACAAATTGACCCTCAAATTATAACTGCTGATTATATAGATATAAACTCCAGTTATATATAAACTGGAGCCCCCCGGTATCTACGTGCAAAGTGACAGAAGAATTAAATTAAGCAAAAAAACCACCCCAAAATAAAAAAGACAAATAAGTGAGGAGGTTTCGATGCTGCACAGCCCGATGGGTCTCTCCGGAGATGTTATAAACAGCAGAAGCGAAGGCTTTGGAAGGGGCACAGGCAATGCATTTCATTCCAGGCATCACGCTGAGTCAGTGAGGTAAGCCTAGTTGTGAGCATCTTATTTCCTACAGGGTAAGCCTAATTAAAATATAAAATGTCAAAAGCCAATACGAAATACAATATCTCTGTGGGCACTTGGAGTGAATTAGGCATATCGGCAACTGAAGAGCGGGCTGCAAGCCTCGATTTGAAGAGGAGCTTAAAACTATTGAGTAGAAAGGGAGTCCTATCTAGAGAACAACCATTCGCTGAGCCTCGTGTTTCACTGCACACATCGGCTTTTTCTGTTGCGCGCAGGATGGGCATTTCTCCATACTTTCAATCATAGAATGGTTTGGGTTGGAAGGGAACTCAAAGCCCATCCAGTTCCATCCCTGCCATGGGCAGGGACACCTCCCACTGGATCAGGGGCTCCGAGCCCCATCCAACCTGGCCTTGAATCCCTCCAGGGATGGGGCAACCACGACTTCTCCAGGCAATCTGTTCCAGGGTCTCCCCACCCTCACAGCAGAACATTTCTCCCCAAGATCTCATCTCAACCTCCCCTCTTGCAACTCAAAACCACGACCCCTTGTCCTATCCCTGCCCTTCCCAATCCAGAGCCCCTCCCCAGCTTTCCTGGAGCCTCTTTCAGTGCTGGAAGCTGCTCTAAGGTCTCCCTGGAGCCTTATCTTCTCCAGGCTGAATAACCCCAACTCCTCAGCCTGTCCTCGTACAGGAGGTTCTCCAGCCCTCAGATCATTTCCGTGGCCTCCTCTGACAATACACGTCTAACACACACACACACACACGATGCTGTTTCCAACCCCTTTATTTGCAGTGTTTTTCTATACCACAATTTAGCCTAAAATCTAGCTAACGATTCTGGGCTTTGGGGAAGGAAAATATCCCGGACCGCTATTGATTACTCACACTGAAAAGGAAACGCGATTAAAGGAGCAGCGGGGATCCACAAGATCAATGCAGCCCCATTAAAGGAAAACAGATTTTGGAGGTTCCAATGAGACTCTGCAAAACCCTTTACGGTAGTTGCTGAAATTAAGCAAAGCAGAGGCAGTTCCCCTCTTTCCCTCTGCACAAACAAACACATTATTAAAAGACTGCGAGGCCAGGCTGAGAGAGTTGGGGTTGTTCAGCCTGGAGAAGAAAAGGCTCCACAGAGACCTCAGTGCGACCTTCCAGTACCTGAAGGGGCTCCAAGAAAGCTGGAGAGGGACTGTTCACAAAGGTTTGTGGGGATGGGACGAGGGGGAACGGGGATAAACTGGAGAGGGGCAGATTTAGACTGGATGTTAGGAAGGATTTCTTCACCATGAGAGTGGGGAGACACTGAAACAGGTTGCCCAGAGCAGTGGTGGCTGCCCCATCCCTGGAGGGGTTCCAGGCCAGGTTGGATGGGCCTTGGAGCCCCTGATCCAGTGGGAGGTGTCCCTGCCCATGGCATGGGTGGAACTGGATGATCTTTAAGGTCCCTTCCAACCCAAACTATTCTATGATTCTAAGGCTGACATGTTCTCAAGTATGGCACAGAGAGCCATACACGCGCCCTCCAGCTTGGCAGGGACAGATCCTGCTGCAAGTATCAAGTCACAAAACCTTTGAGATCTTAACTTGATGTTTGAAGCTCGGACATACGAGAGCATCACCTCCACCTCAAGAATTATTGGCATGTCTTTAAATTTACTTTAAAGTCCTTCAGAGCAAGGAAGCTGGTAGGAACAGAGCAAGGATCCTCACCATCTGCGTCACACGGAGCATGAACGCAGCTCAGGTGATGTCAAACCCCAACTGATGCGATTCCCATTCCAGGTGATGGATGCTCACAGAGGAAAACCTCATTCTCTTTACTGTTCTCCTGACCTTCTTCATCAAACGCATGGGAAGACAGAAGGGGAAGACATGTCACACTCCAGAGCAGCAGCTCCTCACCGCCTGCCCAGAAAACCGCATATGTCTACAAAGGATGTTTTTCGTTTTCATGTTTAGAGGTTGGGGTTTATTTTGCAGTAGAAAGATGCCGTTGACATGAGAAACGCAGAGGGGTTGTTTGACACCTACTCCACGACTGTTCAGAGCAGTCAATTCCCACTCTATACTGTTGGAGTGAAACACAAATGAATCCTGCAGAGCAATCCCAGCAAAGCCAAAAGTGTTATTTTAATGGATTAATTCAACACATTGTTTCTATAAGCACAGTACTCGATCCTCCTTTCACTTAGAGCTTTGTAGACAGGCGGAACACCAACAGATCAACCAAGTGACACAGCTGAGGAGAGGCTCATGTGCCATTTCTCCTTCCAAAACCCTACGGGGAACACACAAGAGTCTCAAATGGCACAAATATTGGGAGGTGCACCGCGTTGTGTCGTTGAACTCTTGAGTCAAGGCTCTTTGCCCCATGTCCTGTGACACAGCTGTACTTTCCAAACAATACATCATTACCACCTGAATTTATAACACGGATAAAGAATGAAATACTGCTTTACATCTGCCTAACGACGGGCACCAGAGTGGTGGTCAAATGTCTTTGCAGCCTGAAAATAGACGGGCGAAACGCTGTCGTGGTTGTGATTTAGAGAGAAGCCGGCAAAGGACGGGCTCACAAACGTGCACTGCATCCATCTGGAACCCCAGCGAGAATTTAAAACACATAGCGTGTGATTATGCAGATTGGATTTTAATGAGGGCTTCCCAACTATGTTTATTTTCAGATTTTTGTCAGGTTAAAATCAAAGAAAAGGGTCTTCACAGAGAGGGAGTTCACTTGGGGTAGGAGCATCCTCATTTGTTCCATGGTTGCCATGACACAACGGAGTAGTTAACACCTGAATTCTCATCACTGCCAACCTGAATCGAATTCAAATCTCTAATATCCTACCAGCAATCCACTATCACCTTTGCAGAGAATAACTGACATCACTTATCGCTAAAAGAACAGAAATTCAAATTACTCTGCAGTACTGGTTAATTCCACGGGGAAAATACATAAAGATGGATACATCTGACATCCATTTGATTAATCAGACTATTTTTAGTAGATAAACCAGTCAAGAAAACAGCAGGAGTTTAATAAAGTATACATTAGTAGAACAATTACAGAGCAGTTGCAGCAGACTGTTCCCTCCGATAGCGAGCAGTAGGAAATAGCGTTCGGTTGGAACACAACAGAGCAACGCAGTATTTAAGTGAATAATAAATTTCACGGGGAGTTAGCCGGTGAGTTCTAGTCTGTAAAGGCTTAGAGGAGGTTAAGGATGTCTGATGTGTTTCCACTTTCCATTCACCCTTTCAATAGCGCATTTACCAGCGAAGGACCGAAAAACCATCAACGGTGCTTCAGCCTTACTGCTTCCCAACGTCCTCTAAACGGACGCACAAGATGCAGTTTTAGCTTTCTCGGAAAGGAAGAAATCAACGTAGGGCCTTTTTTAAAGGATCGGAATCTTTAAGACAACAAAATCAGCAGTTATACATAACTGCTCTTTGTGGGGACGTTTCAGGGCTCCAGGAGCTCTGTCATAGGATCATAGGATGGTTTGGGTCACGAGGGGCTTTAGGATCCTCTCGTTCCACCCAAAGGGATTGTGCTTGTCACATCGCCAGGGACAGTGGCTGTGGCTGGCCGGACACACTGTTGCCATGGGGCTCTGGGGCCTAGGACAGGACCGAGAACGTGTCACAAAAGGCTGTCCCCAGGACTGCCAGCTGGCAGTGCCCCCACTGCAGTACGCATTCGTGCCAGCGGTGAGTAGGGCAGGTGCAATCAAGGCTGGGCTGGACCAGAGCCGAGGGCAAAGCACCGGTGGCTCAGGGGGCTCCTAAGGTCCGGTGGAGGATGCAGCCACTGTGGGGAACACTGTGCGCAGGGCAGGCACCGTCCTCAGCGCTGGGTGCAAAGAAGGCCAGGAGGATGCGGGGATGTGCCCCCATCCTCACAGCACTCATAAACCTTCCCCTTAATGCCTCCGAGCTCCCTCACCCCCTCCACGACCAAGCCCTGGGCCCCTGCATCTCCTGCCCCTCCCAGCCCCACTGAGCTCCTTCTCTCCCTTCTCCTCCAGGCCATGGCTATGGGCATTACCCACATCCTGACCGTCCTGAGCCTTGTGCAGTACACTTTGAAGGTGGAGGAATGGAGCAATGTTGCTACGACGCAAGACGTCCTGAAGCAGCGCCAGGAAGAGCAGCTTAAGGAGATGACCCGGCTGATGGAGGAGATGGAGAAGCTGAGTCAGGAGCCTCATGGGCTCAGCCAGGAAAACATGCTCCTCGCTGCCTTCCACAACTGGTGGCTCTGGGTATTGGGCGATACCCTTCTGGTGCTCTTCGGGCTCTATTGGCTGCGCAGGCAGCACAGCGCCGACTCCAACAGTGGCAGCCAACAAAGAACCCCAGGCAGTGTGCAGGAGGAGGGAAAGGTGGAGCAGGATTTCTGACGAGACAAATCAGATGTCTCTCTGGGTTAGGTGGTTACCTCTACTGCATTGGCCAATCCCTTCCCAAGAACAACTTTCGGACTGAGCTGCTTCCAGGCACGGCAACAAGCCAGCGCCTACGAAGCCCTCAGCACCCACAAGCTCAACATCACTGACCGCCTGCTTCTGTCCCTCAGGCTTTCCGCTGCAACGCTGTTCCATCAGAGCCGGGCACTGCGAGGAAGACGTCAGCAACACCGTCCTGCGCCTGGGTGCAGCGCTTCCCAGAGAACGTGGTGTGCTTCCTCCTCTACCCCGTTGTGATCTGCAGAGAAGCCGGGCCCCTGCTTATCCACTGCACCTGCTCACAGCTGCGATGCTCCTCCTGTGAGGAGGCGCAGGAAGAGTTTACTCTTTACGTACAAATAGATTTATTTGAAAAAAATCCCGTGTCTCTGTCTGTGTGTGGTTGGACAACGCTTTGTTGGGGAATGCTACCCCTTTTCTCCATCGCCCCTCTGTAACGGGGACAAATTGACCCTCAAATTATAATTGCTGATTATATAAACTCCAGTTATATATAAACTGGAGCGCCCCGGTGTCTACGTGCAAAGTGACAGAAGAATTAAATTAAGCAAAAAGCACCCCAAAATAAAAAAACAAGTCAAAAAGAGGATTCTCCCATCACTCACATCAAACTTTCACACAGGTGAACACGAGCAAGGAACAGGTTGCCCAGGGAAGTGGTGGCTGCCTCCTCCCTAGAAGTCATCCAGGCCAGGTTGGATGGGGCTTTTGAGCTCCCTGATCCAGTGGGAGGTGTTCCTGCCCATGGCAGAGGGTTGGAACTGGATGGGGTTTCAGGTCCCTTCCAAGACAAATGATTCTATAATTTAAGAGGAAGAAAAGGCAAAAGACCAGAAAAAAAATAATTGAAAATAGGAAAATTCAGGTTTTGGTCATACGGTTTATCAGGGTGACCGTCTGGTGAGGCACAAGACAAACCCAAACCACTATGAATGAAGAGCACAGAAAAGTTGGCAGAGAGCAAGAAGCTGAACAACAACCAACTATGGAGAGAGTCGATCTGTCATATCGCAGCCCTTTAAGGGAGAGTGAAGACGAATGGATGTCGTAACATCGATAGTCTCTGCGTGTCTTACCCTCAGGATCAAGGAATCCAACACTGTCAGTCTGAATCCAAACATATACCAAGAAGAGCTCCTAAGATTTGTTCTCCAGCCCCTTTCCCAGCTTTAAAATTGCTGATAAGCTTCAAATTGTTTCTACATTCCCAGATATTTTGCTTTAAAATACAGACATTTCACTGAACGCATGACTTGCTTTTTCCAAGCAGATGGAAAGCATTAAAGGAAGACACCGCGTTTGACCCACAGGGACTCTTACGATGGAGGAAAAAAAACTTTCTTCTTAAACTATAGATTAAAAAAGGGCTACAAATATACGAGCAAATTGACAGGATAATCCGCAAGCTGTAATTTAGGGGAGTGCTCCGTATCTCACACTTGTCATTGAAGAGGGACAAGTACAGAGCAGAAGAGCCCAGTGCTGTAGGAGGGTTTTACTGCACTTTTACGCTTGTTTTATATGTATTAAAATGTATATGAAACCTGAGAAGCCTTTGAGGATTTGTTGATGCAACAAACGCTTTTATGACATTTAAGAAAACAATCTATTTACCAAAATAACACATCGTTATCACCCACCTTTCAGGTTGAAAGCGGCCTCTGAGCCCTTAGAGAAAATAAATAGAGTTTCTCCAAGTTTTAGCTGCTCTTAATAAGAGAAATTCTGCTCTGCCATGAGCAGTACCACAAATATCTATAATTATTTCGGTGAAGAGCGCTAATTAAACACTTGGATTTTCAATTCACATCAACCCAACTGCTTCCACGTTATATTAACGGTGCGACTCGGGAACGGAGCTGCAGGGAAAACAGCTCTGCCGGATGGAAAAGTGTTATAAAAACTGTTATTTCTCCCCCAAACTAGATTAAAAATAGACTTATTCGACGGGGATGACAATGCCTACTGTAAAACGGTTAAATACACAGTGGATAAGGTTTTCTGTCTACTCTGCTTTAGAAATCATGGGCACAAAGTAGTCCATCACTTCTGCTGCTACGACCAGGTCACTCCCAGAAACGCTTTCTTCAGCAAGCAGAAGGAGAATTTCTGGTAGTGCAAAGAGCCACGCGAGCTCCATGGATATTCCAGAAGCATTTGGCCACCGCCCTAAGCCCCACGGTGTGAATGTTGGGGTGTCGTGTGCAGGGACAGGAGTTGGACTCGATGATCCTTGTGGATTCCTTCCAACTTGGGACATTCTAGGATTCTATGACTTTATAAGACGCAGCAAAGCTTAGAAACCACGTTTCAGATAGATTTCACTCTTGTGCTGCTTGGTTGTGCTGCTCTGCATATCTAATGAACCATCCTCGGGTTAACCCAAGACCTGCACAGTTGGTAATTTCTTCAGGTTTCACCTTCTGATTGACCTGAATATTTCTTTTCGCGAACGCCGTGTCCAAGTTCACCGGAGCAAGAGGGCATCCTGACAGCAGCACGCCTCGAAATCCAATTTTACTGTCAAACTCCCCAAGTTCAGCCTCAAAAGCAGATCGCACGGGGCTAAAAATGAAATTACTGGCTGTAAAACTGGAGAATCATAAAAATGATTCAAAAAAAACCCAACCCTAGCAAATTAGTTGATCTGGTTTTCTCTGATTGAATTGAGTAGTTGAATTATATCTCTGCTTTAGGAATCAAAGAAATCTTCATCTTGCCTTTAGGAACCACAGTATACAATCTCTTCTCAGCTCTCCAAGTCTGCCAGCTGGCAGGGAAGGAGAACACTCCATTCCCACTAACCGAGTGCAATAAATTATATTTCATTTTAGGTATTCAAAGCACTCTCTAAACAAAGAGCTCTTCTGAGGTTGCTTGAAAGATGCCTGAAGGAAAAATGCAGCAGTAAAAAAAATAGATGTTAAACTCTTCATCTTGGATTTTGCACTTTAAAACAGAAAAAAAAAGTTAAAAAAATATATTAAATATTAAATTAAGATCCCTAACTGGTAACCAGACTAAATTAGATTATAACAGTTAGTATAAAAAGGCTGGACTACACCTAATTTGGCTACGTTAGGGTGGTGGTTTGAGCTAAAGCACAATGAGTTTCTCACTTCAGCTCAGTCTGATCTATGTAAGTTCATTTTCTGGAGGCAAACGGCACGTTTTCAGGCAGGGTTTCTCTCCGGCAGCGATCAGGGAGGGCACTGGGGTGCAGAAAGGCCGTAAGGCAGAGAGGTGAGAAGGAGGGGCACCTGCAGGGTGGGGCGCACGGGAGAGGTGACCCCAAACTGACCCGCGGAGGATTCCATCCCGTAGACGTCACACTCGGGATAGAACTACAGTTTCATGAGGGTCAATGATGAGTGGGGCCCTCGTTTGTCCCTTTGCCCGTGATCCGCGTGCTCGAGCCCAGGTCCCTCCTGCCATTTACCTTCTCCCACGCCTGAGCCACAGCCTCTGCGGTGACACAGTCACTGGGGGGCGAAGGGGCAGAATTTCATCTATTTCTATATTATTATAATGAGTTCATTAAAGCTCTTTCACTTTTCCTTTTTGATTCCACCCTACATGTCTTTTTGCTCTCGTTTCCCCTTCCCTGGGGGTGCGGAGGACAGGAATTGGGAGCCCAACTGCTCGGTTTTAGCTGCCAAATTGGCCGAGATGGGGCTGAATTGTGACAGTGAGATAAATATGAGTAGATTTTAATCTAACTAGACTCTGAAAAAGAATTGTAGCTGATATCTTGACAGAAAGGCTGATGTATCTCATGCAGGTACCTGCTCACAACTCTGCAATCATATTCTGCAGCACAACAAGAAAATCGAAAGTGATATGGCCTTGATTAAATCCACGCTCTCAGCGTGCCCGTAAGCTGGATCTACCTTGACAGAGTGCTCGTTGTAGCTGTCAGGAGCATCGCTCCTCTGATGGATTATCCCCTATCGCAGCTCAGACCTCAAAACCACATGACGAGGGTCACCAAATCTCGTCGCAGCAGTGTTTCGCCATCAGCCACTGGTTGAGGTCTCTCCATCAAAGGCGGTGGGCACGGCACCGGTCATCGGCAGTGATTCTGTTCCTTCTCTCGCTCCTCTGCACGGAATTCCACAGACGATGGCATCTGCCATTAGTGAGGAAACGACCTGAAGGTTCACGTGTCCCAAACCGCCCTCAGGTGTGATTACATCCCACGAAACAGCTTCTTTCCTCCCATCTATCCATTACGCACTGTCCTCCTTTCCTAAAGAGGAATGTAGACAGACTCAGGTCTCCACCTAATTGATTAACTGAGAGCATTTTAAGTGGTTTTTCCCACATAAAAACATCCAGCTGCCGCCCTGCTGTTCGATCCCAGAAGAATTCATCCATTTTTCCTTAGACGTATACTTCTTCCTAACGTGACCTTCAATGCTCCGTATTTTTAACCATACTCTAACAGGTCTGAGGTTATCAAAACCTTCGTGGCCGCTCGTGTGTTGTGTTGTACAGAGGTCTGGTTCAAAAAAAGCTCTCATTAAACACAGATTTTGACGAACCCACACACCCATTCTGCTCATTGGTGCATTGTTGTTACAAAACTGCCTCTTCCTAACGTCGTTACAATCAATCCCAATGCACCTCACTATCGAATGAAGGTACCGGTGTTGCGAGTTCCGGCTGGTAATGTAGGATAACAGAGTTTCATGTTTATTCCGGTGTAACTGGTATCCAGATGGGTGTCAGATGTGGTTTTCCTGGGGCCGTGAGGATATCTTACAGGCAGGGCAGCTCTTGTGCTTCTCGGCCGTGGCTCCCGGTATCCAAGTTTCTAATTGAATTTTGTTCCCCAGTTCTCATCTTCCAATGGAAATATATAGATTAATTTCCTGTATTTAGGGCAGAACTGTGAATAACCAAATGGGAACAACTTCCAAGCGCAGTCCAATACTCTGAACAGTAATCCCTCAGTGGCAGAATAACCTCAACCTTCCTCCCATTCCTACTCACGATTTAGCTATAAAGATGCGGTTTGTGTATTATTGCCTTTGGGAAGGTGATGGCTTGAGAAGACTAAAAGGCGTATAAACTCTCCCCATTCACAGCGTGAACCAATTATTGGAGGATAAAAAGAAAACTCTGCAGGTAATTTGCCAACACCTCATCCGCAGAAGAGAAATAACAGCACTGCTGCTCTACCCGGTACGGAAAGGATAAACTCACTGAAAGCCTTGAGAGTATCCGACATGGAAATGGGACCTGTACAGCTACTCGTGGGTATGGACGGGGTTCGTCGAGCACGGGCCATGCCTTCGTTCTGCTCCAGAGTGAATCCTAGAATCATAGAATGTTCCGAGTTCCGAGTGGAACATTCCACAAAGAACATGGAGTCCAACTCCTGTCCCTGCACCCCAACATTCACACCGTGGGGCTGAGGGCATTGGCCAAATGCTTCTGGAATATTGTCAGGTTTAGGGCTGTGATTGCTTCCCTGGGGGCTGTTCCAGTGTTCCACCACCCTCTGGGGGAAGAACCTTTTCCTGATGCCCAACCCTCCCCTCGCACATCCTCCTGTCGTTCCCTCGGGTCCAGAGAGAAGATCTCAGCACCTGCTTCTCCTCCTCCCCTTGGGAAGAACCTGCAGAGCACCATGAAGTCTCTCCTCAGTCTCCTCCAGGCTGAACAGAGCCACTGAGTTGAATCATCTCTCACCCCTCTAAACCCTCAGTGTCTTTAAGGCTTACTAAATGCTGCCTCTGAAACATGACTCTATAAACCACCCTTCTCAAATCTCCGTTTTCCCATCCCTCCTCAGATGGGAATATGTTTCGGGGGGAACTTCTTTGTGCATTCAACCGAACCAATCTGGTCTGAAGTGTCGTTCTCAATCCCCTCCCCAAGCTGAGAGCTGGCAAAGCAATTCCAGGCTGGTTCCAGGACAAACTGCGAGAGAATTTGGGAGAGAGCGATGAGATCTTAACTATAGAATTGTTAATTCATTGCTACAGTAACCCAGAAACAAAGATTTTTATCGGAACATACATCTCTCCTCAAAACGGTTCATGACATCGTATCAGATTTGCTTCTGAAAAGAAAGTTTTCACATTATAACGAAGCCGTTTTCCTGTTGCTGTGGTAACTACGGTGCGAGTTAAAAAAGGTAACTGCAGAATAAATGCAATTGCTATGTAAAACGCAGCCAAGTTTGCTTTATTATCTAAACAAGGAATGAGCGGCGCTGGAAATATATATGAATTAAAATTCAACAGCAACAGCAGTTGGGAATCCAAAATTACAACAACCTTTCAATTCACAGTCTGGCATCAACTCCTCGTCTTCCATTCGATTTTTATTGCAGTACTGTTAACAACTATTTGTGGGTTTTGACTCATTACCTACTTTTTGAAGCTCAGAGACCCCAATTTCCCTCAATCACGGAACTTCACAATCACAAATAATCAGATTGATGATCGATCTGAACTGAAATACTTCTTTATACTCCTTTACTTTAAGGAAACCATATCCATTGCACATGGATTTTCTTTGCCTCGCATTCATTTTGAAACACTCTGCTTTGCACTGGTTGAGTATTTCTATTCCTAAGCCTTAAAAAACACTGCACAACATAGGTGTGAGCGTGATCTCCTGCCTTCATCAAATCAAGCTGAGGTTTTTTTCCCCACCACCTTTAGTAGAGCCAATATTTATTTTCAAATGACAAATGATATCAAGAAAGCACAGGAAGGACATACGAGCTGCCGGAGCGAGTCCAGAGGAGACCACGGAGATGGTCTGAGGGCTGGAGAACCTCCTACACGAGGACAGGCTGAGAGAGTTGGGGTTGTTCAGCCTGGAGAAGGCTCCACGGAGACCTTCTAGCGACCTTCCAGTACCTGAAGGAGCTCCAAGAAAGCTGGAGAGGGGTTGTTCATAAAGACTTGTGGGGATGGGATGAGGGGGAATGGGGATAAACTGGAGAAGGGCAGATTTAGACTGGACATAAGGAGGAATTTCTTCATGATGAGGGTGGGGAGGCCCTGGAACAGTTTGCCCAGAGCAGTGGTGGCTGCCCCATCCCTGGAGGGGTTCCAGGCCAGGTTGGATGGGCCTTGGAGCCCCTGATCCAGCGGGAGGTATCCCTGCCCATGACAGAGGGTGGAACTGGATGGGCTTTAAGGTCCCTTCCGACCCAAACCATTCCAGGACTCTATAGTAGGAGCAGAACTCCCCTGTACCAATGACCATACAGGTGTTTCACCAAGAGATAGAAACTCGTCAGCCTGGACTTGATGAATCAGGAACTGGGAGGAAAAACCATCACATTTGAGAAGGTGCATTAAGGCCAAAAACCACAGGATGCTTCTCCTGAGAACTGACTCTTTCTTGGTACAATCTGGGTAGAGGGAGAAGGGAATTGGCAGGAAGACTGGAACGATGGAAGGGCAGAGCTATCATCTTAGAAAGTTTCAGATCAGACCTAGAAGCAAGCTGAGAATAATTCCATAATCATATCTGCTCTCACTCAGCAAAACTTGTCCTGAGGATTAAGCCTGAGGAAAGAAGGCTGCTGAAGAGCAGCACCCTCCAGAATGTCATCTCCTTTAATCAAGGAAAATAACATTCATAAATCATTTCGTATTTTAACTTATTTAACAATGATGATTACAGTCAATGCATTCTATTTTACAGCCTCTGTTGACTCTCATACGCAAATGAATTTTTCTTAGAGCGCCTGAAAATAAATACTGCGTACAGAGTTATTAGATCGCTTCCACTTCATCCAAATGAGTTGTTGCACACGGTTATACACTAATATCTGCACAGCAAAGCCTTCAGGATGAATAGCGTTAGGTGCAAAATTCAACCCTACTTTTCTGGTTTCAGCCTACTTAAAAGTTGTCATTGTCCCTTGGGTTTGGCAGAACCTCCCTGGAGGGTTTCCACACGTGGATAGTGATGCCCCAAGTTAATTGCACTGAAATAATGCATGAGGCTCTCGGAACGAGACCTCAGAAAGGTCACAGAGTCCCTCATTATCGCTTGGCTTTCTTTTGGTTTTGCGCTCTGTCCTTTTTCATCCTCCGAAAATGCTGCTGAATGCTAATGTCACGGTCCCCGGCGTCCTCTACACCAGTCGTGTCAGCATAATTAATTAGGATGGTAGAACAAACGCCATCTCACGCAGGTCAGGTAACCCCATCCTGAAAGCGAAGGAAAAGGAGATCCAGCAGAACGACACAGGAGACCTAAACACATTGCCAGGAAGCAGTAAAGAGTCAAACGTAACAGCTGGAAGGAACGGGATTAAACAAAGAAATGCAGTTTGCCAAGAGTTGGGAATGGGATAGTGTGGAGACACCTCCCGGGAAAGATGCTGGAAATCAGACTAACTGGAGGTTTGGAGATCTCCATAGGCAGAGTCCGACCTTGTCGATAGGCACAGAGCGGTGTATGAAAGCAGTGAGTCCGGAGGAGGCCATGGAGATGATTCAAGGGCTGGAGAACCTCCCGTATGAGGACAGGCTGAGAGAGTTGGGGGTGTTCAGCCCGGAGAGGAGAAGGCTCCAGGGAGACCTAAGAGCAGCTTCCAGTGCTGAAAGGGGCTCCAGGGAAGCTGGGGAGGGGGTCTGGATCAGGGAGGGGAGGGAGAGGACGAAGGGGAAAAGTTTTCAGCTGAAAGTCAGGAGATTGAGATGAGATCTTAGGGAGAAACATTTTGCTGTGAGGGTGGGGAGGCCCTGGAACAGGTTGTCCAGAGCAGTGGTGGCTGCCCCATCCCTGGAGGAGTTCCAGGCCAGGTTGGATGGGGCTTGGAACCCCTGATCCAGTGGGAGGTGTCCCTGCCCATGGCAGGGAGTGGAACTGGATGGGCTTTCAATCCCTTCCAACCCAAACCATTCCATGATAAGTGTCTCCTTTTCCCTTTCCTTTTCCTTGCCGACTGTCAGACAGATTGACACTACAACATTTTCCTTCTGCTCTGATTCCTCCCAGACCTTTCCACTGCCAGCAAACTCTTTCCAGAGGACTCAGTTAACTAGAACTGAAAAGTTAATTTGTTTCTCTTCATTCTTTGACTCACACACCCACAGTCCAAAAAGGTCATTTGAAATAATACAGCCTTTGATATTGTACAGACTTTCTACACAGCTTCAGTGAACCAGAAGTTATGTTCACCAAGTTATGCTTGAGGAGCACATTTGAGCCTAACCTCACACAACCCACCACCTCTGTGATTAATGCCACACCACCGAGGCTACAACCGTGGAGGCAAAAAGTGCGCTGGTTCCAAAGCAAAGTGCTACCAGTGCTTACAAGACAGAGTCTCTCCTCAGTTGATGCCCACGAGAGCTGCTGCTGTATTTGGGGTGCAATTCTCTATAGTCAGAAGTCATCCTGACAGTCAGAGCGTTGCCCTGATGGAAGAGCAACACTGTCGTAGGAAAAACCTGCCCCAGCGTCTGTCCAGCCACACCGTTTGCATGTCCCTTCTGCACGGTTGAGATGAATTAAAGCAGCTCTTCCCTAGGACACCACGTCTTAGAATCATAGAATGGGTTGGGTTGGAAGGGATCTCAAAGCCCACCCAGTTCCACCCCCTGCCATGGGCAGGGACACCTCCCACTGGATCAGGAGCTCTGAGTGCCATCCAACCTGGCCTGGAACCCCTCCAGGGATGGGGCAGTTACTAAACCTTTTAGTTAAGAGGTTGGCTGAGAGCAGTGGTACTGCTGAGCTCTTCTCTCTGGTGACCAATGACAGGACCTGAGGGAAGGGCAGGAAGATGCGCCAGGAGAGGGTTGGGTTGGACATCAGGAAAAGGTTCTTCCCCCAGAGGGTGGTGGAGCACTGGAACAGCTCCAGGGAAGCAGTCACGGCCCCAAAGCCTGACAATATTCCAGAAGCATTTGGCCAATGCCCTCAGCCCCACGGTGTGAATGTTGGGGTGTCCTGTGCAGGGACAGGAGCTGGACTCCATGATCCTTGTGGGTTCCTTCAAACATCAGGATATTCTGCGGTCCTCAATGGTCCATTGATTCCTGTGCCATTCCAGAAAGTTACTTTTGTAAAGCTTTGATAACAAGAATAGAAATCATAGAATCCTGGATCATGAAAAGCTCTTCCCTAGGACACCACATACAATGGTTTGGGTTGGAAGGGACGTCCAAGCCCATCCAGTTCTACCTCCTGCCATGGGCAGGGACACCTCCCACTGGATCAGGGGTTCCAAGTCCCATCCAACCTGGCCTTGAACCCCTCCAGGGATGGGGCAGCCACCACAGCACTGGGCAACCTGTTCCAGGGCCTCCCCACCCCCACCATGAAGAATTTCTTCCCAATGTCTCATCTAAATCTTTCCCTTTCCACATTAAACCCGTTCCCTATTATCCTATCACTATGTGCCCTTATCTTGCTCCATCCCGGTGTCAAAGAGGCAATCACTTGGAATGTGAGTGAAACATTTAACGAGGAAAACTACCTCCCCACTCCATGTGGGCTCACCCTTCACCATTTGTGACTTCTTCTGACCACAAATGACACAGAATGTCGTCAGCCTGGTAGCGCCACAGATGCTCTTTATCTCCACACATTAGCCCGAAACAGATGGCGCCGAAGAACTGGTTTGAAAGCAGAGGTATAAGCACCATCTCTTTCCCTCCACACTGCTGCAGTACGAGGGCATAAATTTAGGTCTCATGATCCTTCTGAAGGCAAGAAAGACCTCCCCAGACATTATTTTCTCTTTTTGTCAATCTCGGGTCTTATGGGTATAAAGTGGAGAGGGGCAGATTTAGACTGGACATTAGGAAGAATTTCTTCACCATGAGAGCGGTGAGACACTGGAAGAGGTTGTCCAGAGCATTGGTGGCTGCCCCATCCCTGGAGGGGTTCAAGGTCAGGTTGGATGGGGCTTGGAGCCCCTGATCCAATGAGAGGTGTCCCTGTCCATGGCAGGGGGTAGAACTGGGTGATCTTTGAGGTCCCTTCCAACCCAACCCATTCCATGATTCTATGATTCTATGTATCTCCTTTCAGAGGGAAGGAAAAACCGCTCTGTATGTGCAGAAAAAAGAAGCCGCTGGTATAAATATCAGACTTAAATCTTTCATTCTCATCTCAGACACAGTTTGTGGGAGGGATGCTGATATCTGGATCTCCTACACCCAATCAAATCTAATATTTTTAAATAGAAACTGTAAACCAAACAACTTGAAATGTCAAAATGTTTGTTTTGTGGTATTAACATATTGATTCTTACGTCCTCCGACAGCCAAAACCCACGATCCCATTGGCAGAGTGGGAAAGTACATTTCTGATTATTTTAAATGTCAATATGGTCAAAATGCTAAGTCTGATACCGCATCGAGGAAAGACATGATTTTCCCTTCCTGTGCATAAGAAACAGATTGTACAGAGGGGAACATCAGCTTTTGAGACCCTAAAGTTGAAGGAGAACACGAAAACCTAAAGAGAGAACTCTGAATTTTGCTGACATTTGTTCGCTGCCCATCAGCCTCCAACAGATCCGGAGGAAGTCGGAGCAGAAATCCTTCAGGAGAAGGAAATTGAGATCGAAGCAGAGAATAGACAAACTCAGCGCTAAATTGTATTAACCAACAAGACATCCCTAAGAGAAAGGAAGAGTTCTCCAAGAGAGAAATGTTCGTGAGGGAAGAGAACTAATTGCTGCTTTGGGACAGAGGGAAGTAGAGCAGCACCAGACAGGTGTCGCTGGTGAACCCCAATGGCTTCAACGGGGAGAGAGGCTGCGGGTACCAAACCCCAACCCCAACCCAGCTCTCAACACTGTGATTTTTAGTATTAAGAGATTCATTTTGAATTTCAGTGTCCACTTTGAATACTTCTCAACCTCCTTGAAAATCCCTTGGGATGCTATAAGATCATAGAATAATAGAATCATCAGGTTGGAAAAGACCTCTTGGATCATCGAGTCCAACCATACCTATCTGCCACTAAACCATGGCCCTGAGCATCTCGTCTACCCGTCTTTAAAACACCTCCAGAGATGGGGACTTCACCCCCTCCCTGCGCAGCCTCTGCCAGTGACCAATGAACCCTTTCCATGAAAAATTTCTTCCTGATATCCAGCCTGACCCTCCCCTGGCGGAGCTTCAGGCCATTCCCTCTTGTCCTGTCCCCTGTCCCTTGGGAGAAGAGCCCAGCTCCCTCCTCTCCACAACCTCCTTTCAGGCAGTTGTAGAGAGCAATAAGGTCTCCCCTCAGCCTCCTCTTCTCCAGGCTAAACACCCCCAGCTCTCTCAGCCGCTCCTCGTCAGACGTTCTCCAGCCCCTCACCAGCTTCGTTGCTCTTCTCTGGACACACTCCAGAGCCTCAACATCCTTCTTGTGGTGAGGGGCCCAGAACTGAACACAGTATTCGAGCTGCGGTCTCCCCAGTGCCGAGTCCAGGGGCAGAATCCCCTCCCTGGCCCTGCTGGTCACACCGTTTCTGATCCAAGCCAAGATGCCGTTGGCCTTCTTGGCCCCCTGGGCACACTGCTGGCTCATGGTCAGTCGCTGTCAACCATCACCCCCAGGTCCTTCTCCTCCGTGCAGCTCTCCAGCCACTCTTCCCCCAGTCTGTAGCACTGCACAGGGTTGTTGTGCCCCAAGTGCAGGACCCGGCATTTGGCCTTGTTGAACCTCATCCCATTGGTCTCAGCCCATCTTTCCAGCCTGTTCGGATCCCTTTGGAGCCTCCCTACCCTCCAGCAGATCCACACTTCCTCCCAGCTTAGTGTCATCTGCAAACTTGCTGAGGGTTTACTCAATGCCTTCATCCAGGTCATTGAGAAAGACATTGGACAGGGTTGGACCCAGTACCGAGCCCTGAGGAACCCCACTTGCGACCGGGGGACACCACTTGTGACCGGATGCAGAGAACTCACAAAGCATCCATGGTGGTGTAGACCCAGGGCAGGGCTCTGTCATGCTGTGGAAACAGGAGATATTTCCATTTGCAGTTGTCTCCACTGCCATTTCTAACACTGTCATTGTAGAAGTCCACATTTCTATTTTCCACAGCACGCACGGAAGCTCCGGAAGCTCCAGTGGAGCTTCTCAATAAGCCGTGCTCTGCAGGAATTTATTTCTTCCTCTCAAAAAGATGCTTTTCAGTCTCAAACAAAAATAGGTTTGTCAACCGGATGGATTTGATAGTTAGATAAATGTGTTTTATCAACGGAATGGATTAGGCTGTTTGCATTTTGTCACCGCCATCTCAATCCAACCTGCCAATAAAACATATTTCATCCAAGTTTTAGGCCACCATACTAACAGAATGAGTTTTGTCAACAGCCTAAATCCATCCTGTCAACAAAATCCATTCAGAAGGAAAATAACTCAATCTCTTCTGTCAACATCAGGAGTAAAAATCTTGGTTAGCGAATGAAAAACAAACCTCACAGTTAACCAGGCACAGTTTCAGACCAGAAGAAGAAAAGTACGACTATATCCATCAATATATCCATACGCGGATGAAAACAATGGGGAAAATGAAATACTGAGTTAATCTTTCCTGGTGTGATTGGGATGCGATCAAGCTATGGAAGTATCCAGGCTGAAGCCTGAGGTTCCTTCCGCCCTGAACCCAGAACTGAATTGAACATCCAGACCCGAGAGATGCTCAATACTGAGCACGTGTTCATTATGAAAATTTAAAGGCTCAGTAGGCAGATTATGGAAGTTCATAGAAGACCCAAACCCAGAAAGCTGATTTCTCTCACTTACAGAAAATCACAGTGGTAGAAACAAATAAAATTGTATGTATATTATTAATATGTATGGTGGGCTCCGTCCTGTCCTTCATGCTTCAATTAGAACTTGCAGATGAAATGGGCTGATCCAAATGTCACATTATCAGCGTCTCAGCTCGCCATGGCTTTCCTTTGGAAAGGAAAATCATAGAAGCACAGAATCTTTAAGGCTGGAAAAGACTTCTAAGATCATCCTGTCCAATCAGCAGCGCAACACTACCATTCCTACCAAACCACGTCCCAAAGTGCCATGTTCTTCGCACACCTCCAGGGATGGTGAGTCCACCACTGCCGCAGGACTCTTCCAAACAAGAACTGAGTGCACACGGCAACCTCTAGGAACGGCAGGAAGGTGAGTCAAGGGAGGAATAGGTGGGGCATTAGGAGAAGGTTCTTCCCCCAGAGTTGGTGGAGCACTGGAGCATCTCCCACGGAAGCAGTCACAGCCCTAAACCTGACAATATTCCAGCAGCGTTTGGCCAACGCCCTCAGCCCCACGGTGTGAATGTTGGGGTATCCTGCGCAGGGACAGGAGTTGGACTCCATGATCCTTCTGGGTTCCTTCCAACTCAGGGCATTCTAGGCTTCTCTCTAATGGAATCACAATTTCCCTTGGGCCCTCCCTGCACCGCAGGAGCCTTCGGAGTACAACTGCACTCTCCCCCCAACTATATTTCCATCGTATTTAGAATACCGCCCCCTCCTCGAACTGAGTATTGATATTCATCACTATCATGGCCAGAACACATAGATTATTTTATACTTTTAAGAACCTCCCTTCGCTCCTATTCGGCGCCTGTGCATTTCTCTTGCAGGATTTCTGTATTTGCATTTTTATTAAAGCCTTATCAGGTCTAATGCCTCCATTTGTCACGGTACAATTATATGAAACTGGAGATTAGGCAGGGGCTTACACATCCTATTTTTTTTAGGTCTTTTATCATGCCCTTGTAGTGATGGCATTTATCAAGTCAACACCAAACGGTCCTGTCTACCATCATACGCACTAACGCTTCCTTTGCTCCTACTGCCTCTTACCTTTGTTTTCCCATTGATGCCTCTGCGACAAAGTCCCTCTCAATAATATCAGAGCTGCTATTAGCAAAGCAGCCCTGTGATTTGTCCCGGGCGTCTGCAGAGGGGCTGAATGGAAAAGACTCAGATTAGAAGCGAACTCAAATAGGAAAAAAATCCAGCAAAGAAACCAAAGGAATCACTCTTAGCCTTTAATCCTAACAATTTAAAAACCAGAAGCAGCAGGTGTATAATTCACGACAGCTTTCTGCACCACAGCAAACGAGGTTGCGTCCCCCTGCATTTGTTCCGAGTTTCGAATCATCTCAGCTTAGTCAGACAAACCTCTCTCGCTCTTTGCTTTCTCGAAGCAAAACACAGTGTCTGTAATGCTCTCCTGGAGGAGGGATTCGGCCGCATAAATTCATCCATTCATTGGGATCCTAAAGCACAGCTTTGACATCCTCACTGCTTTCGCTTAAATACATTTCAGCGTGGCTTGTTAGACACTAAATTAAAAGCTCTTTAATTTACACACACGAGAAGCAGTACCTAAGCTGATTTCACCCCAGTCCCTGAGGCTTCAGTAAACTTGAGAGGTTATTTCAGCCTCCGCAGACCCTCCATCGCTGCTGTCCTCTCTCAGGCACCACCAGCAGTGCCCTCATCCTTGAAGAACTGCCAGAAGAGTATGCTCGGCACTGAAGCATCATAGAATGGTTTGGTTGGAAAAGACCCTTGAGACCATCCAGTCAACCTGTACCTGTCCACTGCTAAACCACATCTCTGAGCACTTCATTTACCAGTCTTCTAAACCCCTTCAGGGATGGTGACTCCACCACCTCCCTGCGCAGCCCTTCCAGTGTCTGAGAACCCCTTCAGTGAAGAAGTTTTTCCCGACGTCCAATCGAAACCTCTCCTGAGGCCATTTCCTCTCGCCTCATCCCTTGAGAAGAGCCCAACACCCACCTCGCTACAACCTCCTTTCAGGCAGTTGTAGACAGCAATAAGGTCTGTCCTCAGCCTCGTTTTCTCCAGGTTAAACAACCCCAGTTCAAACTTCTGTGTTATATCCCACCACTGTTGCCTTTGTGCCGGAAGAAAGTACCTTTGCGAGCTGCTCCCTGCAAACGTAAGAGAGGAGACGAAGCTTTTGCTGTCATTGCATCTACAGGCACCTCCTGCTCTTATCCGATCTCCAAACCCCGTCCCATCATTTTGCGTACGCAGATAATGAGACAAAACAACAGGTAAGAACTTATGGGCTGATTCACACGCTGATGGTTTTACAATCGAGAACGTTCTTTCCTGCAAAGGAAGAATTTTGCGTGGCACACACTGTGGTTTTCAGAAGTAAATACTTGCGGGAAACCTCAGCGCTCTGCAAGGGTGGATGAATGGAGTCACCAAATGCCATCAGCGCTGGGGAAAAGATCTCAGATTGCCCAAAGCGCCTTTGAAGATTCACCCGTCAAGACAAAAGATAAGATAGCGACCGGGTATCCTCAACAGGGAAACTGATATCCAAGCCCTTTTCTTGAGGGTTCACGCTATTAACCACCAAAATATCCAAAACCAAGCGCAATCCCAAAAATCTCAGTGACGTCAATAGGAAAGCTTGAACTGAGATTATTAAGGGAAGAGCTGAGTGGGCTCCGCTCCCTGTTTAGTCTGTTGAGACTCCATTAAACGCCGATGATTAACTCCCAGGTGAATGAGAAACTGTCTTTATCGGAAGGCTGCCTGCTCCGGTGGCTTTGGCAAGAGGAGATACGATAAGAGGCGGCAGAAATTGTCTTGTATGGAGGCTCTACCAGCTTGCTCTCAACTGTGGTTCAGAGAGCAAAGATCCATATTAACGGCAGCTGGAAAGAGCTCAACAGATTAAATCTTTCAAGGTGGACCTCTACAGGTAGGCAGAACCCTATTCCCTCCTGAATTCCCTAAGGAAGGAGATACCTCTCACCTGAGCTGTTGCACCCTATATATATAATATATATATATAATAGCAGCCTATTCCCTCCTGAATTCCGTAAGGAAGGAGACACTTCTCACCTGAGCTGTTGCCTAAACTTAATGAAAGACAGAAGTAGAGAGGAAAAACCAAGAGTGTGTGTCTCTAAATTCTGAAGTGTCCTTTTATCCTTCTGGAGGATTTCATCGGACACTGAGGGGAGGGAGTTGCCTTCCCTGGAGGTGTTTAAAGGACGAGTGGACGAGGTGCTCAGGAGAATGGTTTAGGGATTAATAGGAATGGTTGGACTCGATGATCCAGTGGATCCATTCCATGATTCTATGATTATAGGCAGAGTCACAGAATGACATGGTAAAACGTCAGACGTCCTCTCTCCGCTCACTCAGCACCTGAAAGATCCACACAGTGGACTTCCTGGAGGGAGAAGAGATGCAAATCCATCCCCAGCTGGCGCTGAGCTTCCAGCTGATGGGATTGGGGAACAAAAGCAGAGTGACATCACTTCTTTCTTCTCATTTCAGTTACAAATACGCCGCTGCTATTATTGTAATTTATTAACCGTGAATTAATTCACATTCCCTTGAAGTCCATCTGGGAAGCAGCTTCTCGAATTCCTGCTCTACCCAAACCCCTTTGAGCTCGGGAAAGTTATTTTCAACGTGAGCAAATGTTGTTATACCCCCTAAAAGATATACAACAAATTGAGGCGGGTTGATGGGGCTTTGAAGCAAACAGTGGCTTAAATCGCTGCGAAAAACCTCACTTGGCAGAAAATATTATAAGCAGCAAAGCTAGTTTCGAGCAGCGCGGAGGAAAAGAGGCTTAAGAGTCCGAGCATTACATTCCCAGCACCGCAAAAGCTGGTCAAATAATGGAAAAATTTATGCAAGTCTAAAGTCATTTGGTGATAGATGGAGAGGATTAAGCTCTGTTGAATAAGTTATCCTCTGCAGAATATATTTCAGCCTTACCACACTGCTTGACAAATAACGGACAGATTAACTGGCTAAATTTTGCATAATGTATTGTTTCCGAGGGTTGTAAACCACAAAAAAGAAAGTAATTTTGTTTAGCTTGAAACTACTTTTCTGAAAATTCTTCCCCCACACACACATAAAAACCTTAATCTTTCCAAAAGAACACAGTAAAACTAATCTGCATCAAAGTCCTAAAATGGATTTATTAAACTGTATTAAATCCCCACTGACTATTTGTTCGGTGCAGTTTAATATCCTTCATAAAAGGAATATGATAAATTGACCTAAGGCTACTTGGAATCTGGATGAGAATTAACAACGGGGTTTAATTAATCCATTCCAACTTAAAAATTTCTGCTAATTCAAAGAATATATTTTTAGTTAAGTTTTTGGAAGTTTGTCTGCAATGTGGTTGTCGTGAAACTCGGTGTGAGTTGGCTCCTAAATCCCTTTTGTGTTTCAGGACATCCACTTTAAGACTGACTTTGTCCTACATTTTCATTAGATAACGCGTTGCGACTTGGAGGGAGCTCAGGATTTGGGACAAAGTTGGTCCTCAAGATTTAGATATGACCTGGCGTTCACTCTTGAACAAACGTTGTTAAAGAGATCGTGGAATCATGGAATGGTTTAGGTTGGAAGGGACCTTAAAGACCATCCAGTTCCAATCCCATCCATGGGCAGGGATACATCCCACTGGCCCATCCAACCTGGCCTTGAACACCTCCAGGGATGGGGCAGCCACAGCTTCCCTGGACATCGTGTTCCTCACCCTCAACACCCTCATCATGAAGAAATTCTTCCTAATGTCCAGTCTAAATCTGCCCCTCTCCAGTTTATCCCCGTTCCCCTCATCCTATCACCATAAGCCTTTAGAAACAGCCCCTCCCCAGCTTTCTTGGAGCCCCTTCAGATACTGGAGGTCGCTAGATCTCCTTAAAGCCTTCCCTTCTCCAGGCTGAACAACCCCAACTCTCAGCCTCTCCTTGTACAGGAGGTCCTCCAGCCCTTCAATCATCTTTGTAGCCTCCTCTGGACCCATTCCAACAGCTCCATCACCTTCTAACATTGAGGACTCCAGAACTGCACACAGTACTCCAGAGGAGGACTCCCAAGAGAGGAACAGAGGGGCAGTGAAGTTAAAACCACCACAATAATTTACATTTCTAAACACAGAATTGAAAAACCACGTGATTTCTTTCCCTTCCCAAAGACACTCCATGGAATGTCATGGCTCAGGCCACGCCTACATCTACAATTTTTATCTAAGGTGGGTTTTGTGTATTTAAAAAATACACTTTTATGCATGGAGGGTACTTAAAGCTTCTTTATATCAATGTATCTCACAGGACTGTATTAATATATATTAAACTTCAGAATATTTTTCCTGTGAGGCAAAACGCATAAGGATTATTCCAATTCCCACCGCACTATGAAATCCTTTCACATCAGAGCCTTTGTAATGCCAAAGTAGTGTAAAAGACGCCCACAATAAATGTTCTTCCATATGTCCTACTCGAGTCCCGTGGCTGAAAGTGAACACCAGGAGCATCACTTAAATTTTCCATAAAGGGAGCGAAGCCATTTTTCTTACCTCCCTGTCTGCTTTCTCCTCCCAAATCAAATAAATTTTAGATATTTGAGTGAATTAAAAGGTAATAAATCCTCACCCAAGAAATGGTAGAAGTGCAGAGCAAACACTGCTCTTAAATAATGTAGAAAAATGACCCGTGGTGATGTTATGCCTTCTGAAGTTCAGGTATTTATTAGATTCTCTTCCTTTGTGCTTTGGTTCTTTCATGAATATCATTACACCAGCGAAGGTGCCCCACACTAAGGGAATGCTTTGATGACTCAGTGAACCTTTAACAACTCACAATCCTTTCCCATGGCTGTGGCATCTCCAAAGAAGAACAAAGCTATGGTCCATAAACTGCATAAGGTCTAAACAAGTATAGAAGTAAGGTTTCTGCTGTGCAGAGTGAGGAATCTTCTCCAAACCCTCCTAAAAGCCAGCGTGACTCAGTTTCCCCTGCATGTCCAACAAAACTACATCAGTGACAAGTTCTATCCAAAGCAAAACACAGCCATGAGGTCTAATTACGCACAGCAAGACATCGTCGCTCAAAGATTGGATGCAAGAGATCATAAAACCCCGACTTACTTATAGCGATCCTAAAGGAAGGTGACTACGAGGTGGTGTTCTCCCGAGACGGCGATTGTTACCACTGTGTTGCTCAAAGATTGGATGCAAGAGATCATAAAACCCCAACTTATTATAGTGATCCTAAAGGAAGGTGACTACGAGATGGTGTTCTCCCGAGGCGGCGATTGTTAACACTGTGTTGCTCAAAGATTGGATGCAAGAGATCATAAAACCCCAACTTACTTACAGTGATCCTAAAGGAAGGTGACTACGAGGTGGTGTTCTCCCGAGACGGCGATTGTTAACGTCGTGTTGCTCCCCATCCAAATGATGTCTTTGCCTCTGAAGTTAATACAAAGCTGAAAGAGAGCAAAATAAAAGATCCAAGAGATGGAAAGAAGGTGTTTTCACTGTTAGGAGAAATGCTTTTTAAAAATCATAGAATCATGGAATAGTTTGGGTTGGAAGGGACCTTAAAGATCACCCAGTTCCACCTCCTGCCATGGGCAAGGACACCTCCCACTGGATCTGGTTGCTCCAAGCCCCCTCCAACCTGGCCCTGAACCCCTCCAGGGATGGGGCAGCCACCACAGCTCTGGGCAACCTGGGCCAGGGCCTCCCCACCCTCACTGGGAAGAATTTTCTTCCTAATTTCTAATCTAAATCTTCCCATCCGCCAATATGAAGCCGTTCTCCCTCGTCCCATCACTTCATGCCTTTGTAAGAAGTCCCTCTCCAGCTTTCCTGGAGCCCCTTTCAGCACTGGAAGCTGCTCCATGGTCTCCCCAGAGCCTTCTCTTCTCCAGGCTGAACAACCCCAACTCTCTCAGCCCTTCGATCATCTTCTTGGCCCCCCTTGGACCTTTCCATCAGAAGTAGATAGAGGAGGAACGCATGAATCTAGTCTTCCCATGATAATAAACGGGATGGAGCGTGGAGCCTGGACGCAGGAGTGGGAATGCTGGGACAGCTCAGCTTCGAGGAAATCCCCATTCCAACACTGGAGGAGCAAAAGCTTCCAAAACCTGTAAACTCCTCTCCACCCTCACAGGAAAACATTTCCACTAAGATCTAATCTCCATCTCACCTCTCTCAACTAAAAAGAAAAAGAAAAAAGTTGTTTTTCTGCCTTTCCCGGATTCCCTGTGTGATTCCTGAGTCAGTTTATTTCCATCCCCCACCTTGGAGGGAGGAAGAGTAAATAAAATTTCCTTTTTACCATTCATTGCCGTGACCGTAAGTCCTCTCGGGCGCAGTTTGCTTTTCGACTTTCCTCGGAACAGCAACCGGCAGGAGGGGTCTCCGTCTCTGCTCCAGCGCTCGCCCGGCAATGGGATGATGGGATGCAAACACACTTTCTGGAAGCATTCACCCATTTTTCCACCTTCTAAGCAGATTTTTGTCACTACAAAGAGGCCGCTTAGCATACTCTAAGTGAATTTCCATAGCAAAGACCCAAGAAGTAAAGCATTTGCTGGAAGAAAAGACAGAAACGCGGCTCATAAGACAGTGGATGAAATAGGGAAGAGCTTCAGAATCATTGTTCTTCACATAACATTGAACTGCCCTAAAGCTCCATCAGGAGTTTTATATCACTTACCTTGAAAGGTGGTATTTAAATAAGTAAGAGAGGCAAAAATGGAGAAAATAGAAGGCTAATTCCTTTAATTTTACAGAAGGAGCTGCAGCTGAGATCCCCGTCTGACCCGGATACAGACTGAGAGAGTTGGGGTTGTTCAACCTGGAGAAGAGAAGACTCCGAGGAGACCTTAGAGCAGCTTCCAGTGCTGAAAGGGGCTCCAGGAAAGCTGGAAAGGGGCTGTTCATAAAGGCTTGTGGGGATGGGATGAGGGGGAACGGGGATAAACTGGAGAGGGGCAGATTTAGGCTTCATATAAGGAAGAATTTCTTCACCATGAGGGTGGAGAGGCCCTGGAACAGGTTGTCCAGAGCAGTGGGGGCTGCCCCATCCCTGGAGGGGTTCCAGGCCAGGTTGGATGGGGCTTGGAGCCCCTGATCCAGTGGGAGGTGTCCCTGCCCATGGCAGGGGTGGAATTGGATGGGCTTTAAGGTCCCTTCCAACCCAAACTATTCCATGATTCTATGATTCTATGATCATTTCAACCACCACGCCTACATCCTGGTGAGCCCTTCCAGCCAGGCAGACCCAGCTGCTCGTCAGGCTGTCGGGTGGACGGGATAAACACATAAAATATAAGAATAATAAAAGGCCAAACCAGATCTCGGATAAGAACAGCCCATTTCTCTTGCAGGGTTGTTTCTTAAACCTCATCACTGACCTTACCATAGAATCATTTGGTTGGAAACGGCCTTTGAGATCATCCAGTCCAACCGTACCTGTCCACTACTAAACCAGATCCCTCAACATCTCATCTGCCCATCTCCTAAACCCCTCCAGGGATGATACTCCCACCGCCTCCCTGGGCAGCTATTCCAGTGCCTGAGAACCCTTTCAGTGAAGAAATCTTTCCTGACGTTTAATCCAAACCTCCCCCGGCACAACTTGAGGCCATTTCCTTTCATCCCATCCCTTGTGTCTTGGGTGAAGAGACCAACACCCACCTCACCGCAACGTCCTTTCAGAGAGCGATAAGGTCTCCCCTCAGCCTCCTTTTCTCCAGGCGAAACAACCTCAGGTCCCTCTGCCGCTCCTCATCAGATTTATTATTTCATTGATCAGCTTGAAGTCCCACTTGACCAACCTTTACACAGGCTGTTGGTTGGGTGTCAAATATCATTCCCCTTCCAATCTCAATTGTTTCCTACACTTCGGCTCAGAGCCTTCACGTTGCTCATAACGCCAAACAAGATGTTTCGCACCCATTTTTTAATAAATGCTCCCTGACAGATATTGAGCTCACGCTGGTGGGTAACTTAATCAATAGTCAGTTCTCCCGCAGTCCGTAGAGCAAATTACAGCTGACATTTAAGAGAACGGCAAAGCAGAAATAGCTTTAAAAAGTCAGTTTTTTAAGCCACGTAATAAATTCCCAGCTACCCAGTTACATCTCAATTAATAGCACTAAACATCGTTAATCTACCAACAAAGATGTCGTAGAGATATTAAAATTCATTTTCATTTAATAGCAATGAAGGTTTAAGCGTCCACTCGTTTAAAATTCACCTGATCTTCTCTGTCATTACAAAAAGCCCTTTAACGAACATGGAAACGCTTTGTAAAATTTAAACCGCTGGGGAAAAATTAAAAATATTGCAAATATTCCTAGAGTGTGAGTGACTCCGGAGCAGCGCAGAGCACAACAGAGCCAACAGCGGCACAAAAGCTGCAGAATTAACCAAAGAGCCGCTTCCCAAAAGCTATTATTATTTGACACGATTGGTACTCGAAGCGGCTCTGTGTGTAAATGGAAATCAAGTAAACTGTTCCATTCATCGACTCACCTGCAGCTCTGTCGTCGGGGTATTTCCCAGCGGTTTCGGCCTGGTTGGGCTGAGATGTTAACAGGAGAAAAAGCAAACGGGAACTTGAGACAGCCATGTTTTAAAGGGCACCCATTGACCTGTGAAGATTAAAGCAAAGAAAGATGAGAATCATCGGCCAGCCTTATCCTGACTCAAGCTTTTAAGAATTACCTCCAAGATGATTATGGACCACACTGAGATGATGGTTTTCAAAGATAGATTCACAACTTCATAGAATCATGGAATGGGTTGGGTTGGAAGGGACCTCAAAGATCACCCAGTTCTACCCCACTGCCACGGGCAGTGACACCTCTCACTGGATCCGGTTGCTCCAAGCCCCATCCAACCTGGCCTTGAACCCCTCCAGGGATGGGGCAGCCACCACTGCTCTGGGCAACCCCATCATAGAAAAGCATTTCTTCCCAAGATCTCATCTTAATCTCCCCTATTTCAGCTGAAAACCATTCCCACATCTTATCCCTGCACTCCAGAGCTCCACCTCAGCTTTCCTGGAGCCCTTTTACATACTGGAAGCTCCTCTAAGGTCTCCCCAGAGCTTTCTCCAGGCTGAACAACCCCAACTTTCTCATTCTGGCCTCGTGCAGGAGGTTCTCCAGCTCTCAGATCATCTCCATGGCCTCCTCTGGCCTCTCTCCAACAGCTCCCTGTCCTTCCTGTGCTGAGGACTCCAGAAGTGGACGGAGCGCTCCAGGTGAGGCCTCACCGGAGCGGAGCATCAGCCTTTGTCTAAACCCAGTGGGGCTGACATAAAGCACAGGATCACTGCTGTCAGATTGCCCTCAAACTCACATTCTGCCCCTTCCTGCCGTGCCCACACTCACGTCCGCAGCCAAACTGCCGCTGAATTCCTATCCAGGCTCCGGTTTATGTTAAATTCAAGCGCTAAAACCCACTAAATCCCAGTATCTACTGTGATTTACTTTCATTTGAACAGCAGTCAAATTAAGGTTGACTTTTACCTCCAGGTGGGCACCCGGGGATGGGTTCTATCACATAAAGCAGTGGGTGCGTAATCAAATTTAGTTCGATAGGGATTGAGATTTTTTTGCCTACCCTGTAATTACGGTGTTAAAGCTCTGGCACGTTGTCGGATGTGAAATGATGTGTGATTTGCAATTCGTTTCTTATTTCAGAGCAGGGCGAGAAAGTCCACTAATGGGTTATGGGAGACACCGGGCATCATTTTCTGCCAGCTTTTAATTGTGAAGACGCAGTTTTGATATTCATCTAAATGGCACGGCGCCCGGCCGCTCGTTAATCCTTCGCTGTGCCTCAAACGCTCTGGGGTGGTACAGTTCTCTCCCCAATATAATAACATGGAATGATGTATCGTCTTGCTGAAAATAAGTGGATACTCAGAGCTTCAGAGCAACAGCAGGAAAAAAAAAACAGGTTTTGGAAGCTTTTGCTCCTCCAGCGTTGGAATGGGGATTTCCTCGAAGCTGAGCTGTCCCAGCATTCCCACTCCTGCGTCCAGGCTCCACGCTCCATCCCATTTATTATCATGGGAAGATTAGATTCATGAGATCCTCCTCTACCTACTTCTGATGGAAAGGTCCAAAGGGGGCCAAGAAGATGATCCAAGGGCTGAGAGAGTTGGGGTTGTTCAGCCTGGAGAAGAGAAGGCTCTGGGGAGACCACGGAGCAGCTTCCAGTGCTGAAAGGGGCTCCAGGAAAGCTGCGGAGAGACTTTTTACAAAGGCATGAAGTGATGGGACGAGGGAGAACGGCTTCATATTGGCGGATGGGAAGATTTAGATTAGAAATTAGGAAGAAGATTCTTCCCACTGAAGGTGGGGAGGCCCTGGCCCAGGTTGCCCAGAGCAGTGCTGGCTGCCCCATCCCTGGAGGGGTTCCAGGCCAGGTTGGATGGTTCTTGGAGCCCCTGATCCAGTGGGAGGTGTCCCTGCCCATGGCAGAGGGTGGGACTGGATGGGCTTTGAGGTGCCTTCAACCCAACCCATCCCATGATTCTATGATTCCATATATCCATATATCTATATATACCTGTTCTCCGCTCCGTGCAGACAGAAAACAACTCAATTTAGAGGCTTATCTGCACTTGGAAGTTAATTCAAGGCTGCAGTCAGGCATGAATTTAAAAGAAATGGATATTTTTAATAACCATAGCAACAGTTATAGAATAGAAGAGCATCTGTAGTTTAATACACTTCCTTTAATCTCTAAGCCTAAACAGGTGATTAGCTCTTTATTAACACACTGAAACAAGATCTTAACCCTTTAAAAGCCATTTTTTAGGATTCCCAGATAAGGAATGAAGCTCAGAGTGAGAGAGGAGGTTCTATATTGCAAACTCAAGGGTTGATGGGCGCTGGCCTGAAACCACGCTCTCAGTCTCGGGGTCAAATCATTTTTCTCTTCTTAATAATAGCAAGCTTTGCATAGAGGGCAAACTTTTGAGCTGTGTTGCCTGAACTGCCCTTTTGTTTATTTTCACATCCAGGAGAGCTTTGGAGCTCAGTTCTTAACGATCTGTTTTAACAGCCCTCCAGTACTGAGCCCTCGAACCCAGAGATTTCAATTTATTTGCATTATCAGTTAAGAGCGAGTTGTCCATAACGAAACATCTTTATGGCATCATAAATAACATCCCGCTAAGACCGGAGCTTTGCGAGAAATCCCTCAGCAGAGGAGAAAGATTGAATTTACAGAAATACAGGAATCACACAGGAAGAATCACAGAGACCGGCGATGCTCATAAGCTTTCACAAGGAACCAAGAGCGTTTCATTCTTGGATGATTTATTCCTTTTATGGTGTCCCATCCCTGGAGGGGTTCCAGGCCAGGTTGGATGGTTCTTGGAGCCCCTGAGCCAGTGGGAGGTGTCCCTGCCCATGGCAGGGGATGGGACTGGATGGGCTTTGAGATCCCTTCCAACCCAAACAATCCCATGATTCTATGCTTCTAATTTTACAGATTATTGACGTTAACAGCCTGCATTTGGCCACCACCCACTCCAACAGCTCTTGAAACTGGTCCGCACGCCACGTCCTTCAAAATCAACGTTAGCATATTCAAAGCAAACAAGAGCCACGAGGTATTCACACAACGTGAAGCAGGTCAGCAACTACAGAAGAACCAGAAGAGCAACTCCCGGCACAGAAAGGTACCAATTTTCTCCACTATTCTGAGATATCCTCCAGAAAACACGGTATGAAGTCCAAAGGGAAATGTTAAAAAGTTTACTACGGCAATTATGACTTTCACAAAACGTTTAGCACCCTGTAGCTCAATTAAAAATAAATAGGTCAGCTGGATTGAATGAAGAGGCACTAATTAAGGCATTTTTTTATTTCTAATTTTGCCTATAAGAACTGAAAACTGAACCAGTATTTGTATCAAGTTACCTGATTTCTGTAACGCTGGATTAATTCATTTTGAATCACTATTTGATCTTTTACGATATTGCTTTACTTTCTTCCCCCTGCTTGCAAAGAACAATTAGGCTGCGCTGCTAATAAGAAACATTAATTTAATAGTTTTTAAATACATTATTAAACTCAGCTCTTGGATACATTAATATTTCTGATTCATTTTGAATTCAAATACCAGCGTTGCCCCTTTAAGCAATGAAAATTTCAGTCCAACCATCAACACGATACCAACTAAACCATGTCCTGAAGTGCCACATTTACATGGTTTTCGAACCCCTCCAGGGATGGGGACACCACCACTGCCCTGGGCAGTCTGGTCCAGTGCTTCATCACTCTTTCAGGAAAGAAATTATTCCTAATTTCCAATGTAAACCTCCCCTGGTGCAACTTGAGAGAGCAGCACCCACCTCACTACAACCTCCTTTTATGTGACAGTGAGGGTGACGGTGCCTCCTGCCACGGGAGAAGAAGGAATTGGCTGTACATAAATCACCTCTGCACCGTCTTCTAATAAAAACCAGAAGTGGTTCAGCTGTTATTCCGAGTTCGTGCCGTTATTGCCATTTCAATGGTTCTGCACAGCGATGGTGACCTTTATTAACCTTTATCCGTAAAAACACGGGTTTGATGCACTTGAACTTCAAGTCATGAAGACATCTTCCACCAAGTCAGCAGCTCTGCTCCCCCAGGGACGCTATACCTGTGTAAAAACCCATTCTGGACCCATTCATCTAATTCTGAAGTGGAAATGTGGTGTTCAGTTATACCAACTTCGTTTAAACCAAAGTTTTCCAGTGCAAACAAAACTTTTACCATCGTTTCCTGTTAAGAGAACGCCCTTTTCCTTCCCCTTCTTTCTCTACGCCCTTTTCTAAACCGACCTCTGGCAGACGAAATATCAGCCCCACATCTGGATTTCCCAACGAAATTTTACCATTAAGCAGCACTTGTATTTTGCCGCTTCCCTACATCAAAAGAGAGGGGTGGTGATCTATAAAAATTCTATTTCTATTCATCCTGACATTTACTGTGGAATTCCCGCAATCGAGAGAATCTCAAGCCTCCTTCACAGACACAGGTGATAGAAAATGAGGTAGAACTTCCCAACCCCCATAGGGAATTTGCAAAACCAACTCAATTTGTACAAATAAAATCATTCAGAAGCTGAAATGAAAGTTTTCTAAGGACAAAGTGATCGTTTCCGACTAATGTTTACTCACAAGAAATACATTGATTGGGGTAGGAGAGTGTTGTCTCCTTCTTTGTTTTAAAGTAAAGCCACCATCGTTACGCAGTCACAGAATCTTAAGAAGACAGAATCTGGTCCCAAGTATCATTTGTGCAGGAACTGCCCTAAAAAAAATATTAACTAAAAATACAGAATCATAGAACACTTCGGGTTGGAAGGATCTCAAAGCCCATCCAGTTCCACCCCTGCCACGGGAAGGGACATCTCCCTCCGGATCAGGTTGCTCCAAGCCCCATCCAACCTGGCCAGTCATTACAGGACACAACTTGAGTCAAAAGAGAATTGGATGTTTCTACCTAAATAAGACTTTACGGAGCTTTTCAGTGCAAAAACTCCATCTAATCACGGCAGAGAGCTCCAGCTGCACAAAAGGTCTCAGCTGGAAATAAGAAAGCTTTTTTTTTTTTCCAAACAAAATACGTGCAGGAAATAATTTGTGGTTGCAGCTCATGATTCCAAAAGCAATTATTTCCATTCCCAGATGTTGTCATTGACTGTGTTCAGCCCACGGCGCAGCAGGATACAAACACCCCATAGCAAAGTGCCTCTGTCAGGATTGTAAGGTGGTAGACGTGACGGTTGGCCACTCACTGGAGCGAGCCCCATTTTTCTAGTAGATGAACTTTTAGTTGCACCAGGGGAGGTTTAGATTGGAGAAAAGAATCATAGAATCACCAGGTGGAAAGGACCCATTGGATCATCGAGTCCAACCATTCCTAACACTCCCTTAAACCATGTCCCTCAGCACTTCATCCACCCGTTCTTTAAACACCTCCAGGGAAGGTGACTCCACCCCCTCCCTGGGCAGCCTCTGCCAGTGCCCAATGACTCTTTCTGTGAAGAATTTTCTTCCTGATATCCAACCTGAACCTCCCCTGGCGGAGCTTCAGGCCATTCCCCCTTGTCCTGTCCCCTGTCCCTTGGGAGAAGAGCCCAACTCCCTCCTCTCCACAACCTCCTTTCAGGCAGTTGTAGAGAGCAATAAGGTCTCCCCTCAGCCTCCTCTTCTCCAGGCTAAACAACCCCAGCTCTCTCAGCCGCTCCTTGTCAGACGTTCTCCAGCCCCTCACCAGCTTCGTTGCTCTTCTCTGGACACACTCCAGAGCCTCAACATCCTTCTCGTGGTGAGGGGCCCAGAACTGAACACAGCACTCAAGGTGTGGTCTCCCCAGTGCCGAGTACAGAGGGAGAATCCCCTCCCTGGACCTGCTGGTGACCCCATTTCTGATCCAAGCCAAGATGCCGTTGGCCTTCTTGGCCCCCTGGGCACACTGCTGGCTCATGTTCAGTCGCTGTCAACCATCACCCCCAGGTCCTTCTCCTCCGTGCAGCTCTCCAGCCACTCTTCCCCCAGTCTGTAGCACTGCATAGGGTTGTTGTGCCCCAAGTGCAGGAACAATTTGGCCTTGTTCAACCTCATGCCATTGGTCTCAGCCCAGAGGTTCAGCCTGTTCAGATCCCTTTGCAGAGCGGAAAAATGCCTTTACTGAAAGAGTGGTGAAGCTCTGGACCAGTCTGCTCAGAGCAGTGGGGGAGTCCCCATCCCTGGAGGGGCTCAAAGAACACGCAGAGGTGGCACTTCAGGACATGGTTTAGTAGGCACTGGGATGTTGGGCTGATGGTTGGACTGGATGAGCTTAGAGGTCTTTTCCCACGCTAATGATTCTATGATTCAGCGGAGCTATTTAACATAGCATTTAAATATAAAGTGATAAACACGCGCTTTAAGTCTCAGAAGTCATCAGGCTCACTCCTATGTTTAAGATTAAGGAGGAGCATTGCTGAATTGAGAAAAATCTTATTCCTCCAGATTACACCAACCACTTCTTTGAGGAAACACGTTCTATAATTAAGTAGCAGCTCAGACCACAAGAGACTGATTCAGTAACTGCAAATGCAAACAGACCTTTGCTAAAGCCGAGGTGATAAGAGGCTGTCAAGAGCCTTAGATGGCATTTCCGTATCATATAATTTATTCCGGTAGCTTAAGTGAAAGTGAACCTCCCTGTCTGAGTAGTCTGACACCTTTTACTGTGTGTACAGTAAGAGAATTGTAGTGGAACTGAAATTCCAGACCGGTGGTTGGGTTTTCCACAGCCCTTTTTTCTTCCCCACCTCCAGTTTCATTGAGGTTTCAGCTCCGTCTGTTGGTGCAGTGCGAGGGAGTACAGAACAAGTTTCCTGATCCGCACTGGGATGGGGGCGGTTTAGATGGGATACTGGAAAAACTTCTTTACTGACAGTGCTGAAGCCCTGGACTGGGCGGCCCAGGACAGTGGAGGAGTCTCCAACCTTGGAGGGCTTCATAAAGCACGTAGACGTGGCACTTTGGGACGTGGTTGAGCAGGCACGGTGGGGTTGTGTTGATCACAGAATCACAGAATCACCAGGTTGGAAAGGACCCACTGGATCATCGAGTCCAACCATTCCTAACACTCCCTAAACCATATCCCTCAGCACTTCATCCACCCATTCCTTAAACACCTCCAGGGATGGTGACTCCACCCCCTCCCCGGGCAGCTGTTCCAGTGCCGATGACTCTTTCCATGAAGAATTTTTTTCTGATATCCAACCTGAACCTCCCCTGGCGGAGCTTCAGGCCATTCCCCCTTGTCCTGTCCCTGTCACTGGGGAGAAGAGCCCAGCTCCCTCCTCTGATGGTTGGACTGAGTGAGCTTAGAGGGCTTTTCCAACCTTCATGATTCTACGATTATCTTCTTTTAAAGCCTCCTGCAGATACTTTAACGTGAATGCAATCTGCAATTAAATGATGTATAGTTTTAGGAGTGTCTAAATGCACCAATTCTCAGAAGGCAAACCTGACCCCAGATGTTTTAATTGACTCTCGTTCCTCAGTGTCTCTAAACACATGTCCAGTTCTTGCACCTAAACGGCTGTAGGTAAAATCACAGCCCACGTCCTCAAGTTATGCTGCACCAGGATTTAAAAGACTACTGCATAGGATGAAGAAAAACCTTCCTACCCTTCAGCTGCACCATCTTCTACCAGAAGAAAACCCTCTCTTTTGGTCCACTTTTCCCAAAATTCACAGGAATGTAGACTCCAAATATTCCCTTAACTTGAAAAGGACAAACACCGTAACTGTCATGAACTCGAATTCCCGATTTCAGAAGGGAACCAAAGAACTGAAGCTCAGCAAATGCAGCCGCTTGGCTTGAATCCATCCATCCAGCTGATAACGAGGGATTAGTGGCACAATAAATATCCATCCAAGTGCTTCTGATCATACCACGTATCTCCTCCCTGGGCAGGAGACACCTCCTGAAGCCATTACTCCACCCTCTTCTTCTGCAAGTGATGCCATTTCAGAAGAAACTGAAGAGAATCAATTAGACAATTTGATTTGAATTATATTTTTAACCCCCACAAATGAAGACGTTTAAGTCATTTCCTGCCGCTTGGCAGCGATTTACGTGGCAACGGATTATGTAGGGGGTTAATATCTAATTGATTTGTTATTCAAAAGGCACTGTTGCCATGGCGATCCCTACACACTAGGTCAGATGGATTATTTAGTGAAGTGTCTCCTTAAAGAAAAAGCCCCCTCAGACCCTCCTCGACAGCTTCAAGGAGAGCCCATGAGGTCACCTCTGCTTCGAAAGGTCCACGTGCTCGAATCAGCTCAGCACCTGCGGCTGGATAAGAGGGAGGTCAAGAGACTTGACCAGAACCAACAGCCACTTCTGCATTCTCTGCTTTACAATAAAACTCTGATGGAACTGATTTCTTTCGTATGTTATTTCCTTGCAAGGAAACATTCTGCAGAAAAATACTTCGGGGTTTAGATTGTTGGTTTTGGGAGGGGGGATTTGGGGTTTTGTTTTTTATTTAAATTACCAGCTTGACTTGGACATTCCTTTAAGAAAATTCCTTCTCAACAATGACACTTCAATCATAGAATCATAGAATCACCAAGTTGGAAGGGACCCACCGGATCATCGAGGATTAAAGTTCCCCTCTCACTTTATAAGAAGCAGCTTAGAAATATCAGGTTTATATCGGTCACAGAATTTCCTCCGCAACCAGCGTTCGAAATAACGAATAATCAGGGTTTATGCTTTCTTTACCTTTTTAAATGCAGAAGAACCCCACGCAGTGCTCCAGGAAAGCCACCGGGCAGAGAAGAACCTGCAGGTGTTGGTTGACAATGTTGGAGCCAGCAGTAGCCCAAGTGGCCCAAAAGGCCAACCGCATCCTGGCTTGGATCAGAAACGAGGTGGCCAGCAGGACAAGCGGAGTCATCCTTCCCCTGGACTCGGCATTGAGGAGCTCGAATCCTGGGTTCAGTTTTGGGCCCCTCACTCCAAGAAGGATATTGAGGAGCTGGAGCGTGTCCAGAGAAGGGAACAGAGCTGAGGAAGGGGCTGGAGAACGAGGGTTATGAGGAGTGGCTGAGGAACTGGGGTTGTTTAGCCTTGAAGAAAAGAAGGCTGAGGGGAGACCTTAACACTGACTTCAAGTGCCTGAAAGGAGGTTGTAGAGAGGTGGGTGCCGGTGTCCTCTCCCAAATAACAGGACAAGAGGAAATGGCCTCAAGTTGTGCCACACGAGGTTTAGATTGGGTATTGGAAAACATTTCTTCCCCAAAAGAGTGAGAACTGAAACAGCTGCCCAGGGAGGCGGTGGAGTCACCGTCCCTGGAGGTGGTTAAAAGACGAGTAGAGGAGGTGCTCAGGGGTGGTTTAGTAGAGGACAGGTACGGTTGGACTGGATGATCTCAAAGGTCTTTTCCAACCAAACGATTCTATGATTCTACGATTTGCCTCCCAAGGCCAGGAAGCAAACCTGGATATAATATAAATACACAAGATAAATCAATGGGCTGAAAAAGGCTTTTGCTGAGAATAAACATCTCTATCCCCGATGACAGCACCTCTCCCGCCAGCCTCAAAGCTCATACTTTACCAAAACTACTTGCCAGAAAACTACACAATCATAGAATCATTCGAGTTGGAATAACTTCTAAGATCATTCCAGTGCAACCATCAACACAACCCCATCGTGTCTACTAAGCCATGAAGTGAAGTGCCACGTTCACATGGTTTTTGAACCCCTCCATGGATGGAGACTCCACCCCTGCCCTGGACAGCCTCGTCCAGGGTTTCACCACTCTCTCAGGAAAGAAGTTTCTCCTAATATCCAATCTAAACCTCCCCTGGTGCAACTTGAGGCCATAATGATGCTATTGCGAGGCTACTCATTAGCAGCGTAATCATTTAGCCGGTGATTAAGAGATTGAGTCATTTACTTCAGATGAGTAAATAAATAGTACCTAGAAAAATAATCTATTATGGCAGGATTCAACGGGAAGGGATTACTTTGAACCTGAGCATTCGTGTGTGCGCCGCAGCCCTCGTCCCTCTCCTGTCGGCCGACGCTGGAACGTTCCCCAGGAAAAGTTGGCAAGAGCAAGAAGAATGAAACAAAATCCCTTTCTGAAGAGCGTGGCAGCTGGATGCAGATATAAAACTGCTTGCACGTGTTTGCATTGATATTTCTATGCTCATTCTAAGTTAATTAAAAATGCCATACAAAAATCGAGTTAAGAAACCTTACCCTGGGACGTGTAAGCCAATTAGATCTGGTATTAATTGTTCTTCTTCCAAATGAAGGCTATCGAGCAACTCAGTGCAGAAAGTTTATATAGTTCAGCAGCCTCATCCTTCACTCAACGTCTACACATCAGCCATGAATTTATAGCACCGGGGTTTTCATGTTGGAGGAGTAAAAGGAAATGCGGGAACGGGAATTCATCTCTGAGATTCCAGGATCCACCCAACAGAGTGGGTTTTTTAGATGCTCTGTTGTCCAAAGTAAGTGGACAACAACAGTAATTGGTGCAACACTGGCAAAGGTTGCCCAGGGGGGTGGTGGAGGCACCATCCCTGGAAACATTCAAGGTCAGGTTGGAAGAGGCTTTGAGCAATTTGTTCCAGTGGGAGGTGTCCCTGCCCACAGCAAAGGACTTGAACTGGCTTTGTGATCCGATCCAGCCCAAACCATTCCATGATTCTATGATCTACGGCAAAGCCAGGGAGTAACTTCACTGTAGAGGAGCACAACTACAATGGTCAACCTCTGACTGGGGTCTGAGCAATCTGATTTGGTTAAAGATGGCTCTGCTCCTGTTGGGGGGGACAACTGGAGGACCTCTGGAGGTCCCGTCCAAAGCAAACCATTCTCTGATTCTAACTAAGAGTTGCCAGGACAGCCTGGAACCCCCCAACAAGATTTCTGCAGGATCATAAGTAGCATTTCTTAGACAGAGCAGTTGTGGGGTGAGGGCCAAGGAGTTGGTGATCCCTCTTTCCCATCCGGACTATTTGCAGACCTGCACTCTTTATTTTAAAACGCTCTCGATATTTACCCTTCTCTGACTCGATGACAATAACTAAGCCGACACGATGCTTTTATTAATAAACATTGGTCATGTTCTTTCACCTTTAAATTCTTTTCTATACTATTTCTACATCAGTAATTTGAATAATTGGCCGTTGAAGCCCTCTAGATTTCTCTGCTGAACCCCAGCAGCGTTCCTTTCCAGCTCTAAACTCCCATCGCACCGTATATATCAACAAACTCTCTCAACTCCTGCACTTCCAAACATTTTAAAGACCTTGATGGCTTTTCTCACTGAACCATACAAACTATTTATAAATTCCCTTTAAGACATTCATACAACGGGAAACTCATAACATGTCATGAAATACAAATCATGTTTACCAGCGTACCAAAAAACCCCCTTTGGGTCTATGTTCATATAATGAAGGAAAAAACCAACTGGTTCTCAAAGCGGACTCTTATTATAAGCAATCGCCAATCGCAAGGTGAGAAGGTAATGAATTATTTGCTCCAGAGTAATTTTTTACATAAACTACTTGACAGGAAAAAGCAGCGCCTTCTAAGATTTAATTTGAATTAAGTACGTTTGGTGCAGTTGCAAAGAATAATCTACTTTCGTCAGTATTTTTCACAACTAAGTAGCTGCAGCATCTGCTCTCCTCGAAGGTTAACACGAACACCACCGGCGATTAATCTTTGTTATCTCTTTGCAAAGGAGCAAAGGAAATCATTCCGACACTGGCATTTCAGAGGAAATGTTTTTAATCAAGATTCATAAATTCTGAAGCTTCCAGAAGAAGGAGAGGTTGGGATTTAAATACTTAATGATATGTGAAACATGGAAAGGTGGGAGTCAGTCTGAAAACTTTGGAGGCGCAACCACACAACCACGCGTACAGTGGATTGGACGTGTGAAAATGTAACGAGTGAATACAGAATCACAGAATGGGTTGGGTTGGAAGGGATCTTAGAGTTCCAACCCCCCTGCCATGGGCAGGGATACCTCCCGCTGGCTCAGGGGCTCCAAGATCCATCCAATCTGGCCTTCAACCCCTCCAGGGATGGGGCAGCCACCACTGCTCTGGGCAACCTGGGCCAGGGCATCACCACCCACAGAGCAAAACATTTCTGCCTAAGAACTCATCTCAATCTTCCAACTTCCAGCTGAAACCCCTTCCCTCTCATCCTGTTCCTGCCCTCCCTGATCCAGAGCCCCTCCCCAGCTTTTCTTGAGCCACTTTCCACACTTGAAGCTGCTCTAAGATCTCCCCAGAGCCTTCTCTTCTCCAGGCTGAACAATCCCAACCCTCTCAGCCTCTCCTCGTACAGGAGGTTCTCCAGCCCTCAGATCATCCCTGTGGCCTCCTCTGGACTCACTCCAACAGCTCGACGTCCTCCCTGTGCTGAGGACTCCATGGGGCTCCAGGTGGGTCTCACAGAGCGGAGCAGAGGGGCAGAACCCTCTCCCTTCCTGCTGGTCCCTCTGCTCTGGATGCAGCCCAGGACACGGGTGGTTTCTGGGCTGTGAGCACACATTGCCACCTCGCATTGAGTTTTTCCTCCACCAGCATCCAAGTCTTTCTCTTTTTAGATACAAAAATAAATCGAACAATTAAAATAAAATCCAAAAGTCTCAAACCACAGCCAGCAATTTTGACCTAAGACTCCTGAGAATTGGAAGCCCCACTTGCTCCACGTGCCGATGGCTAAAAGCGAGTCATGCCTTGGGCATGAAACTCTGGATAAAAGAAGGTCTGTCTTAATTTCTCCCTGGTTCCAGACTGTCCTAAGCCACACGGTGTCCCTGTTCAGGAGGTTTAAAACTGTTATCTTATCTCCTGGGACTAAAGCACAGATGTTTGGACTCTGTTCCAACAATTACAGTCATTAGCTATGAACCCTTGGACACACTTTTATGCCAACCCGGTCATCTTCAAGGCATCACCTCAGCTCAGTTTGTCATTTCCGATCCTTTTCTCGCTCACTCTGTGAGACAACATCCCCTATAATACACATCCTCTTTCCCTTCAGTCAATAACACACAGAGTAAGAGCTCCTCATTATCGCCAGAGGACCATTAAAGTACGACTACGTGGAGAGAGGGACCTTTATTTTTAGCATTGATGGACTTGGGTTCTCCTCTTTGTGGCAAATGGATCATAACAACTCTTTTCTCCTTTATAAGACAACGATTTCAAAGCAAAGCTTCGATCCATAATTAGATCCGTGCCAGATCCATAAGGTAGATTTTTAGTAAGATCCGTGGTGCACGGAAAAAGTCATAAACCATCTGCCTTTGGATTCAGATGGAAACACTAACGATCCAAATCATCCAAACCTGGTATATAAATGAAAAGCAACAACCAGACCAGGGATTGATCCCAAGAGAACTCACTTACGGTTCACTGTGGAAGATGAAAAGCTGTCTATGTAAACAAATTGTTTATGGTCTGTTAGGCAAAAGTAAAACCAATGGAGTGCAGCAGAGGCAATTCCAGCTGAGGATTCAATCTTACACAAGCGCACGGGGTTGACCCCGCAGCCCTCTTTCCTAAGAATGGTTTTCCTGCAGACACTCGGACAAGGAGGGACGGTGGCTCTGTGCCCCATCAGTCCCCGGTGAAAAGAGTCGAAGCCCGAGGAAGCGCTTTGTACTGCCTTTTCAGTGAATAATGAGATGCGGCCAAAGGCAAACGCTGGGACTACAAAAGCATCGTTCCATTCTTGACTCGTGATCACGCAGACAAACCGTAAGCAGCTCTGGTCTTTGGGGTTCCAACTTTAACTGAGTGAAGAGCAAACTGTTCATTAATGCGATGGACACTGGAGGAGATTAAAAGGGAACAGCAAAGACAGCAGAGAGTTCGGCTGTAACTCCCATAAAATAATCATGGAATGGGTTAGGGTGGAAGGGACCTCAAAGACCATCCAGTTCCACCCCTGCCATGGGCAGGGACACCTCCCACTGGATCAGCGGCTTCAAGCCCCATCCAACCTGGCCTTGAACACCTCCAGGGATGGGGCAGCCACCACTGCTCTGGGCAACCTCAACCAGGGCCTCAAACCCTCACAGCAAAACATTTCTTCTTGAGATCTCAACTCAACCTCTCCTTTTGCAGCTGAAAACCATTCCCCTCATCCTCTCTCTGCCCTCCTGATCCAGAGCCCCTCCCCAGCTTTCCTGGAGCCCCTTTCCGCACTAGAAGCTGCTCTAAGGTCTCCATGGAGCCTTCTCTTCTCCAGGATGAACCACCCCAACTCTCTCAGGCTGCCCTCATACAGGAGGTTCTGCACATGTCGGATCATCTCTGTGGTCTCCTCTGGACTCGCTTCAACACTTCCATGTCCTCCCTGTGCTGAGGACTCCAGAGCCAAACACAGGGCTCCAGGCGTGGTCTCAGAGAGCAGAGCAGAGGGGTGGAACCCCTTCCCTCACCCTGCTGGTCCCACTGCTTTTGAAGCACTTCTTACAAGCAACTTCCCAACCCTCCTGTCTCCTTCCTCCACCCCATCCACACCGCATCCTCTGGGAAGGATCTGGGCCACGGGGAGGGACATCTCCCACTGCACCAGGTTGCTCAAACCCCATCCAACCTGGCCTTGAACCCCTCCAGGGACAGAGCAGCCACCAGTTCATACAATCAAACCAACGTGGGTTTCACACGCTCTCCCAGTGCCAGAGGTATTTAAACACTGCTCGAGAGCCCGACGTTCTTTTTAATCAACCCTGCTTAATTTTCGCCTGCCTGCCAGTTCTAGTTTATTTTCAGACATCGTTACCTTCAACCTTGGATTTCTTTGTTAATCTGAGGAGTTGGTACTTCCAAGGCTTGAACAGCAGCTGCACCACACTGAGCGTAGGCAGTAAAACATCTGCTTGCGATGTTCTCGTTTGGAGTTCTGGGGATTCAGCTAATGACCCCCGATGTGCCTTCACGCTCACCTGGCCGCCCTTACGGCATCCTTTAAAGCGCTGCCCTCAAACCACATTTTCACTTTGGTTTTAAAATTAACGAACCTTTGGCATTTCTTGTTTACAGGTCCGTGATAATTGGCAACGCTATTAGACACCAGGAAAGGATAAATTCAGTGCCTGGTGCAGCTTTAGGGAAGACATCTGCAATCGCACAACATCAATTTACAGGAAAAATAAGAGATGTTTCAATTCCATTCTCCCACCTACCATGTAAGTGACTTTTAGGGTTTGCAACCACCCCATGAGTGCTAATTAAACCGGTCTCTGCGCAGTTACACCACAAGAAATATAAGTTCTCTTGACTGTAGATGGAGAAATAGGTGTTTGCTACCGGGAAACACTCAAATAAAAATCCAATCAAGTGTGAAAAATAAGACTCTGGAAATCACAGAATCATGGAATGGTTTGGATTGAAGGGACCTCAAAGCCCATCCAGTTCCACCCCTGCCATTGGCAGGGACACCTCCCACTGAATACGGTCGCTCCAAGGAGCATCCAACCTGGCCTGGAACCCCTCCAGGGATGGGGCAGCCACCACTGCTCTGAGCAACCTGGGCCAGGGCCTCCACACCCTGAAGAATTTCTTCCTATCGTCTAATCTAAATGTTTCCCCTTCCACTTTAAAGCCATCCCCCCTCATCCTATCACTCCAGGCCCTCGTATAAAAGTCCCACTCCAGCTTTCCTGCAGCCCCTTTCAGTACTGGAAGCTGCTCTAAGGTCTCCTCGGAGCCTTCCCTTCTCCAGGATGAACAACCCCGACTCTCTCAGCCTGTCCTTGTCCAGGAGGTTCTCCAGCCCTCGGATCATCTCCATGGCCTCCTCTGGACCCATTCCAACAGTTCCCATTCAATCTTATGTTGGGATCGCAGAACTCTTAACACTACTGCAGGTGGGGACTCACCAGAGTGGAGTAGAGGGGCAGAATCCCCTCTCTCATCCTGTTGGCCGCACTTCTTTTGATACTTAGTTGATATTGAGTAATAAATTTTATGATTGTAGGATTCTATGATTCTAATTGAGCACTAATATGAGTACTGGGCTCGGTACTGGTCCAGCCCTGTTCAATGTCTTTATCAATGACCTGGATGAAGGCATTGAGTGCACCCTCAGCAAGTTTGCAGATGACACTGAGCTGGGAGGAAGTGTGGATCTGCTGGAGGGTAGGGAGGCTCCAAAGGGATCTGAACAGGCTGGATCGATGGGCTGAGACCAATGGGATGAGGTTTATCACGACCAAATGCCGGGTCCTGCACTTGGGGCACAACAACCCTGTGCAGCTACAGACTGGGGGAAGAGTGGCTGGAGAGCTGCACGGAGGAGAAGGACCTGGGGGTGATGGTTGACAGCGACTGAACATGAGCCAGCAGTGTGCCCAGGGGGCCAAGAAGGCCAACGGCATCTTGGCTTGGATCAGAAATGGGGTCACCAGCAGGGCCAGGGAGGGGATTCTCCCTCTGTACTCAGCACTGGGGAGACCGCACCTCGAATACTGTGTTCAGTTCTGGGCCCCTCACCACGAGAAGGATGTTGAGGCTCTGGAGTGTGTCCAGAGAAGAGCAACGAAGCTGGTGAGGGGCTGGAGAACGTCTGACGAGGAGCGGCTGAGGGATCTGGGGGTGTTTAGCCTGGAGAAGAGGAGGCTGAGGGGAGATGATCCGGTGAGTCCTTTCCAACCTCGTCATTCTATGATTCTATGATTCTATATCCTACAATATCTTGGAGTATTTACTCTTTATCCCAGAAATACTAAGGAAACCAAGGTGGGCGTTGTTCGCAAGTCTGGCCACTCGGCCAGGAAGAGTTTACTCAAAGCAGATACTCATCTTTAGGAAAAAAAGGCAAAGATTATGAAATCTGCAGCATTTTCATACTGTCTGAGACGCACACACACAAAATAGTTGTCCTAATTACTTCTGAAGGGGATAACATTTATCTCATTACTAAATTAGTGCCAACAGCAGATACGGAAAACACTGTGCCAAAGCAGCTCTTAATAAATCTCAAATGCATCTTTAAGAGCATTGTCTAATCCACATCTCCAGAAGGCAAAAAAAGATTCATAATCGCAGGACAAATCTGATCTTAATAAGCAGGAAATCATCGGAGCTTCTCACATCTGTTATTCTCTTATTAGATTAGCACTGGTGTCACATCCGATGTCACGCCATTCCACACTGACCTTCAGGAACTTAACAGATCTATTATTTTTTATCAACACCAAGGAAGCTTTCAAAAGCTGCTTTTCTCAGCGAGGACAGAAATACGCACGTCACATCAGGATGGATTTCTCTAGGAAGGGACAGAACTGCATGACTGGAGATGCGGGAAACACGGCTGCAAGAACTCAACGCTCACCACTCCAGAAGGCTCCAGAAGTGAAATATCTTTTCCTATTGGGTTTGGTGTTGGCTCTTCACCAAGCCAGGGGAGTTGTCCAAGACCAGGTTGGATGGAGCTTAGAATCATAGAATCATAGAATCACCAGGGTGGAAAGGACCCACTGGATCATCGAGTCCAACCATTCCTAACACTCCCTAAACCATGTGCCTCAGCACTTCACCCACCCGTTCCTTGAACACCTTGAACACTGACCAGGAAGGGCAGTGGTAGGACAAAGGGAAAGGGTTTGAAGCTGAAAGAGGGGAGATTGAAATGAGATCTAGTGAGGGTGAGGAGTGAACTGTCTAGTGAACTGTTGGAACGGGTCCAGAGGAGGCCATGGAGATGATCCGAGGGCTGGAGAACCTCCTGGACAAGGACAGGCTGAGAGAGTTGGAGTTGTTCATCCTGGAGAAGGGAAGGCTCTGAGGAGACCTTTAGAGCAGCTTCCAGTACTGAAAGGGGCTGCAGGAAAGCTGGAGTGGGACTTTTTATGAGGGCCTGGAGTGATAGGATGAGGGGGAATAGCTTTAACGTGGAAGGGGAAACATTTAGATTAGATGTTAGGAAGAAATTCTTCAGGGTGTGGAGGCCCTGGCCCAGGCTGCCCAGAGCAGTGGTGGCTGCCCCATCCCTGGAGGGGTTCCAGGCCAGGTTGGATGGATCTTGGAGCCCCTGATCCAGTGGGAGGTGTCCCTGCCCATAGCAGGGGTGGAACCAGCTATCTTCAAGGTCCTTTCCAACCCAAACCATCCCATGATCCGATGAACCTCAGTAGGGAATGACAGAAGATACAGATGCTTCTGAAAATGAGATTGCAGATGTCATTAACACTGACCTACTCAAAACTCAATCTGTCCGACTGTGTTTCAAGTCTATCTGTTATTAAGATCTACTTTTGATAACGGAAAGAGCTCAGTTCTAAGACAGCAATTTTCTCTCGGAAAATACAAATCTGTTAAATATTTCACAGGATGATTTACCACTTTGTTAATGGGGTGTTTTGATAAGGCCAGAAAATATACTTCAACCCTTTGTTATCTGAATTAATAGGGAAGATACCGAGTTGATTTGATGTGTCTGAAGCGAAGAACTTCAGGCTCGTTTGTTTTGCTGATTTCATATATTTCTTTGCTTTTGACTTAAAAGAAGATGTTTTGAAGTCTGTCTGTTTTGCCATTTCCAGAGGAATGGTAATTTCTCTTTTAAAACAAACAAACAAAACCCTTCTGGTGGGAGGAGGCGAGTTTGCTCGTTCTTTGCTCTGTGCTCCACACTTGCGGCAGAAGAAGAAAGAAAAAAGGTTTTATTGTTTATGGCTCCTGTCACCCATCAAAGCCGCAATGTTTTTAGAGGGAGAGGGAGGAAAAACCTTTAACTTTCAAAAATGGGTGGTGGGAATGTTTTGTGATATTGTAAAGACATGAGTTCTTATAATATTCTTTAAAATGAAACTTTTGAGGACTGGAATTTCTTTCAATATGAAGTAGGTTTGAGTGATAAAAGGTAGAGACTCATGAAAGGCTTGGAGCCCCTGATCCAGTGGGAGGTGTCCCTGCCCATGGACCGCATGGGCTTTAAAGGTCCGTTCAGATCATTCCATGATTCTACGAGATAACATTTACTGTCATCGGGCAGCAAAGCTGAAGTACGGATGCACAAAAAGTACAAAAGTGAGAACTTTGTGATCAACAGGAATTTCTCCTTAAGCTGCACTACATCCCTGAGAGTCAACACCACTTATCCCAGATAAGTTGCAATGCAACACCACTTATCCCAGAGTCTGGAGCACTGATTCGGCCGTGGTGACACTTCTGGTTCCCAACGTTCCAACTGGTTCAGGGTTCAGAAATGAGATTTCCTGCACTGAACAGATCACCCTCAATCAAAGGGTCAGAGGATGGAGCTGGCAGAGCGCAGAACAAGCAGTGAAAAGCTGTTGCAGACTCCCACCTCCAGGCAATGCTCTTTTTCCTATTAAATCCCTTTTAATCCATTTTGGAACATAAAGAGGTGCAGAACGAGCTCTCTCCAATTGTTTCTAACATGGCTTTTGAACGGGGAGGCTTTGACATAGTTTTGAAAGCATCAATCCTTCCTGTGTTTATCTATGCTGATGAGCATTACGTTCTGCTTCAAAAATAGCTATTTTTGCACTCGGGTTATTTTATTTCCCTATTGTTAAAATGAAAGATTGGCTCAACCATTTCAGCAGCGCCTGTCAAGCACTTCCTTTCTCTCTCCTGCAAATCCTAAAGCTCCGATTCTCATCAAGTCACTGACAATATAAAGACAGACCTCTTGAAATAAACCATCATCAACAAAGATAAATGCACAGAAATGATACAGCAATTGGCCTGCAGCATCACTGCGCCATAAATAGAACGTTCTGAAGAGGAAATACACCCCCTCAGTCCCCAGAGCTCCCCACAGAACCGTGATGACCTGCATTTTAAAGGACCTCTCATATCAAATCCTACGCAAGGATTCAAAAGCTTTTCAGATTTTACAGATCACACGAAAAAAACCCTCTCCGTTCCATGTAGACAAAGCCATCGAGTCCACAAGAAGACAAAAACAATAGAGCTGTCAACCACTTCTCCCCATAAAAATGCCAGTCCAGCTGAAGGTCAATCCGACAGTCTTCCTAACCCAGTTTATCTGGGTGGACGCTTGAAGAACAGCGTAATCGAAGCCAAGAACACAATGAATCATAGAATCATAGAATCACCAGGTTGGAAAGGACCCATTGGATCATTGAGTCCAACCATTCCTAACACTCCCTAAACCATGTCCCTCAGCACTTCATCCACCCGTTCCTTAAACACCTCCAGGGAAGGTGACTCCATCCCCTCCCTGGGCAGCTGTTCCAGTGCCCCATGACTCTCTCCGTGAAGAATTTTTTCCTGATATCCAGTCTGACCCTCCCATGGTGGAGCTTGAGGCCATTCCCTCTTGTCCTGTCCTCTGTCCCCTGGGAGAAGAGCCCAGCTCCCTCCTCTCCACAACCTCCTTTCAGGCAGTTGTAGAGAGCAATAAGGTCTCCCCTCAGCCTCCTCTTCTCCAGGCTAAACAACCCCAGCTCTCTCAGCCGCTCCTCATCAGACGTTCTCCAGCCCCTCACCAGGCTCCACCAGAGTTGCATTATTTCAGAGGTGGAAGTGGTATCTGGAACTCTGGTGAATATGTCCTTCAGGAATATGTCTTCAGGACATCTCATCCAGGAAATCTGAGACCTCACCTGGTTCAGATGTGCAGTCCTCAGCACAGGAGGAACATGGAGCTGTTGGAGCAAGTCCAGAGGAGGTCATGGAGGTGATCCAAGGGCTGGAGAACCTCCTATATATGAGGACAGGCTGAGAGAGGTCCCTTCAAACACAAACCATTCCATTATTTTATGACCCCTTACCCTTTTCTGAATTAATCTGTATTTCAGGTTGCTGCAACACCAGCTCCGAGGGGCTCATATTTTAATCACTTGTTTTCTTAAACCTTACTTCAGTTCTACTTTTGAAACCCGCTGCTTTCTAATTCCTAGTGCTCCTCTGCTTCCTGCAGGGTAAAAAATAGCATCCTACAGTGATCATTTCCTCTTTCTTCTCCTTATCTATCCTGTTTTTTTTATTTCTATCATTTAATCTGAATCAAAAGCCATAGAACCATAGGAAGGGTTTGGTTGGAAGGGACCTTAAAGATCACCTAATTCCAACGCCACTCCCCATCGCATGCATCCAACCATCCTTTTCATCCTGCTCTTGCTTTCTTAGCACTCCAGGCTAAGGAATCCCAAGCAGAGCAGAGCACAAGAGGCGAGAGTACAGCTCCAGGAACGCACGTTTGCACCTTCCGCAGGCCCTGGACACACAGTTTAGAGCTTATCCAAGCTCAGACTTGACTCACATCCCGAACTAAGCATTTGGAAGTCAACTGGGAGATTACAATTGCTGCAATTAATCCAAGTGTAAAAAGATTAACAGCAGTTTATCCAGCTTTTATTCTCCTATGACTGACTCCAGTTAATTCTGCAAACACCTCCAACGACACAGAGCCCGGGCCCAACAGCAGCTTAATTGCTCCTGCACTCTCTATATTCTTCGCTCCGTCTGGACCGGAGCTTTGGATACCGCAGCGCTGCCAGAATACGATAATCAGAAAAAGGCTCCGAAATAGAAGCAAAGCATTAGGCAGATGGTTGAGGTCCTTCCTTCATTTGCTTTTCAAATTAACTAAGTGTGTCCAAATGAGACACTTGATAGCTGAATATCAGTTTTCCTTTTCCCGGGCAGTCCCACACAGCTCTGGATGAAGCTGATTTTTTGCCTTCCTGTGGATGAACGCCGGCCACAGACGCTCACTTTAGATTTGGGAAAGAAAAGGTAAAGGATGCTTCTGAATTTGACTTTATGGGGCCAAGGACAGTGCAAGTAAACGCGCCTGGAGAGGGAGAAATGCTTTAAGGTATCCAAGTCACCCTTGGAGGAGCTGGAGGACCAAGCGTGATGGGATGTCGTGCCAGGGCAACACGAAATATCTGCGATCGAACTAAAAATATAATGCAGAGCTTGTGAAAATCAGAGCTAATCTTATTTTCTTCTCCAAACAGGAAAGAAAACACCACAGCAGCAGAACGACACAAGAGAAACTCAAAAGCGGAAAGCCATCCCCTTTCATTTAGTGGGACCGTTCAACCCATTTGCCAGAGGTCTCCTCTGTCCTTCCCCCCAACGGCTGCAGCGATGGCAACTGCACGAAACAAGATCTCTTAGAGCGAGAAGTGCTTTGTAAACAAATAGCCACATCTTCAAGTACAAACCAGACAGGATTTCAAACGTTTGGCAAGGTGTGGGTACATCCTGACGGCGTGTTAAATGCATTATTCAACGCGCTGCAAAGTGTAAGACGTCAAAGTGACTGTTTATACGGCATTTACCTCCCATCAGCAAAGGAACTGGAACAGAAGGATGGGTGCTTAAGCGACAGAAATAACAGTGCAAGAGATATCTAAGCTGGAAGAGCAAAGAAAACAGTTTAGCAAACTTCAATGAATTGATCCCAAAGAGGAATTCAAGGAAATACTTAAAGGCAGAACGTTTCAGCGAACAAATCCTTTATGTTTAGTTTGCAAATGTCTTCTATAAAAAAAAATACAGTCAGATTTCTAATATCCCTCAAGCTTCACATAAAAGAGGGTTCCTCAATTCCATCATCTCGCATTACCCGTGTATTCCGGCTGATCTGAAGAACAACCGCACTTTCGCCTGCTCTGATGCACTGATGTAAGAGACCTTATCTGAGTTCCTTTTGTTGAGAGCGTAGAGTTCATCGGATCTGCGTATCTCCTCTGCTTTCCTGCCCACCTCTAGGCCGACCCGGCAGTGAGGAGGTCCCCTCCTCGCACACCAACCTTTCTATTTGTGACCTGAGGACAGCACTGATGCTCACAGCAGAACTGAACCCCACAGCCACATGGCTGCCCTATCCCTGGAGGTGTTCAAGGCCAGGTTGGATGGATCTTGGAGCCCCTGTGCCAGTGGGAGGTGTTCCTGCCCATGACTGAACGGGCTTTGAGGTCTCTTCCAACCCAAAACATTCCATGACTCTATGACATACGTAGACAACGATAAGGTTTCCCTTCCACCTCCTTCTCTTTGGGCAAAACAACCCCAGACCTCTCAGCTGCCTCTTCCAAAAATTCCCTGAGTTACAAGAAAGCAAAACGCTCGGAAAAACTTCTTGAAGCTTCCAGGCTGAAGTTGTAGAAGAAGAAACCTCAGTTCCCTGTTTCGGGTATAGGAGCACAAAGGCAACGACTGCCTCGAGAGCTCAGGTAACTCACCATCGTTATCATTAACGCCGCGGCAGCGTCGCGCACCCAACGAGCGGCAGCAAAGGGCCACTGCTAATGTTTCTTGTAAGTCATTCCCTAAAACGCTGTTACACGACATTAAAAGTCTGTTGGGTGTCTGGGTGCAATAAAAAATTAATTTCCCATTCACAAAGCTTCTCATTTAGTGAAATCAGCTGTGTTTCAGCTCCGTTATCTGTATGTTTCTAACGTATTTATTCCGTATATTTTTGCAGAGCTGGCTCGAACCGAGCTTTCTTTTTTATTCTGAATATAACGTAATTTCTGTGTATTCCTGAGAGTAGCCGTGGTGTAACTATTCTACTGCCACATTGCCATCTCCAGGCAAGACAAAGAACTGGAGAAAAAGCTCTTTCAGAAAGCCAAGAGTACACGTTCATTTTAAGAGGATTTTTTTGAGAATATATACACTTTCAGAATATTCTTCTAATTCAGACAACGTAGAAAAAGGTGATTTGCTCTGTGTTTTACTTCCAGAATATTCCCACAGCCAAAACCACACTGAGACAGACTTGAACGCAGAGGAACAGTTGGTGTGAACCCTTCTGTATGAACTTGTGCTCTCCAAACACTGCAATTTGGTTCGAAGATAGATTTTAAACACACACAATTCCCCCACGGGGCTGTAACTCAGCCTCTACTCAGCTCTCGTGAGTCCCCACCTGAGTCCGGTGTCCAGTTCTGGAATCCCCAACTTAAGATGGAGATGGAACTGTTGGAACGGGTCCAGAGGAGACTACAGAGATGATGCGAGGGCTGGAGCAGCTCCCATCCGAGGACAGGCTGAGAGAGTTGGGGTCATTCAGCTGGAGAAGAGAAGGCTTCGAGGAGACCTTAAAGCAGCTTCCAGTGCTGAGAAGGGCTACGGGAAAGCTGGGGAGGGACTTTTTCCAAGGGCCTGGAGTGATAGGATGTGGGGGGAGGGCTTAAATTGGAAGAGGGAAGATTTAGATTAGACATTAAGAAGAAATTCTTCAGGATGAGGATGGGGAGGCCCTGGAACAGGTTGCCCAGAGCAGTGGTGGCTGCCCCATCCCTGGAGGGGTTCAAGGCCAGGTTGGATGGGGCTTGGAGCCCCTGAGCCAGTGGGAGGTGTCCCTGCCATGGAACTGGATGGGCTTTGAGGTCCCTTCCAACCCAAACCATTCCACGCTTCTATGATTCTATATTGCTCCTAAGCTGACAAACCCTGATACAAGTCCATAGCCTCCCATCGAGATTCTTCCAAGATCTCTGACTGACAAGGGCAAAGAGTCAATCAGTTCATATACACAATCATAGAATCATAGAATAGTTTCAGTTGGAAGGGACCTCAAAGATCATCCTGTTGCAATCCCCCGCCATGGGCAGGGACATCCTGCTACATCAGTCAACCCAAGGCCCATCCAATCCTGGCCTTGAACCCCTCCAGGGATGGGGCAGGCAAGGGTTGATTTGAACATATCCTGACGCAGGAAGACTTCCAGCGCACTTCTAAGGAGCACTCCTAAAGCCATGCCCGGTTTCACTTGGCTCAGAAGGGACAACCAGCAGTGCCGTAAGGATTTCTCAGCCTCGTAACTGCTTTGATTCAGCTGTGGAGGCACACAATAGCTGTGCTGCCCTCTTTGCAAGATCATTAAGCTGTTCCAACTAATTACTATACCCTTCAAGTATCACGATGAGAAATGACATATGTAAAACTTCTTGGAAGCGTTGCTCGCTCAGCAACTTCTTTGCTTTCAAATGAAAGGAGACAAACTAATTGTTAAACTGCTTCCAGTTAAACACAGATTAAGACTATACTTGGGAGTAGAATTTGCAGGACCTACCATGGTTCACAACAGGTTTGCAAAGGCAGATACAGGTGTGCAACGCAATCCTGGTGAGATGCAACAGGATGGGTCTACAGGAAAGCTGGGGAGGGGCTCTGGATCAGGGAGGGCAGGGATAGGACAAGGAGGAATGGTTTTGAGATGAAAGAGGGGAGATTGAGATGACATCTTTGGAAGAAATGTTCTCCTGTGAGGGTGGGGAGGCCCTGGCCCAGGTTGCCCAGAGCAGTGGTGGCTGCCCCATCCCTGGAGGGGTTCAAGGCCAGGTTGGATGGGGCTTGGAGCCCCTGATCCAGTGGGAGGTGTCCCTGCCCACGGCAGAGGGTGGAACTGGACGGGCTTTGAGGTCCCTTCCAACCCAAACCATCCCATGATCTACACACAATGTCAACTCCACTCACTGCCATTCGACGCGAGTGCGTCTGCGCGCTGCAGCTTCACAGTTCTTCACAAAACCTTTGTCCATTGCAGCAAGAAGAGAAAAATGAATAATTCTTGGAGGGATTTTGTTTCTAGCCTGCACTTTAACTGCACAATAAATCATTTAAATTCCATTGGAGGAACAAGAGGAAACATCAGTCAAATCTCACTCCACACGCTCATTACCTACTTAATGTCAAATCAAAACGTTTTGCTTTGTTCTTTAAATTGGGAAACCTGAGGACAAATTCCCTCGGCAAAGTCAGGCTCTGCATATTAAAACCCAGGTCAAACAATGTTTTTTTCTACCTATGATTATGAATTGATTACAGCTCAAGAGATGTCAGAAACAGATTGAGAGAGTCAGAGTTTAGATTGCCATTTAGAGAATGAAATTTAGAAATCCGATAGAGAAAAAGCCTCTTGGATGGTGTTTCCACACCGATCACTGATTTCCTGTGTCCGGTCTGCAGCGCTGGGTGGAACCTTTTGCTCCTCAGGGGTGTTTGTCACTGTTCAGCCCCATCTCGGCCAATTTGGCAGCTAAAACCGAGCAATTAAGGCCCCAATTCCCGTCCTCCGCACCCCCAGGGAAGGGGAAAAGAG